>NC_090271.1:122753333-124090000 GCF_040414725.1 Anabrus simplex
GACTGACACAGAATTGACCCTTGTTAAGGAACAGGAGAACTGTCCATCAGAGGAAATGCTGGAAACCGTGATTTCGATGCACCAGTCGGTTGCTGTCACAAGTCTACGCGTGCGCATCTCCCGAGTAAGTCGCTGTGTAATTGCTTGTGAGTGAGTGAGATGAACAGGCGTGTTTAGTGAACAGTTGAATGCAACACAAAATGGTACTCACGATAAAACAGCGCGTGTCCATTGTCGAGTGTTATGCGAAGCACGATTCGTGGAAAATCTGTGAGGAACTGTTTGCGCAAAATCTCCAGCAAAGTCTGCAATGCAAAATTTAGTGGCAAAATGGCGTGAAATGGGCTATGTAGCAAATAAAAACCGTAACTATCCAAAAGGAGTTCGAACACCAGAAAACATTGCTCGAACGAAGTCTGACGAAATCTCAACACCATTTATCTCTGCAAGTGGGATTTAAGAGATTGTCGTATCGAAACATGATCAAAAAGGACCTGCATCTGTATCCTTAAAAATTTACTGTTGTGCATGCGTCCGAAAAGAAACTTCCCGTGTTGAACTCTGCCGGTGTTTTCTAAGTAAAGTGGAGTCAGGACTTTTGGATCCTCAGTTTTTCATTTCTTCAGTCAGTCAGTCAGTCAGTCAGTCAGTCAGTCAGTACCACGTCAGTCCTATTGTAAATATTTTCCGGGCCAGTTTTACATTGCCCATCCTGTATAATAGTAGGGAGCGAGAGGATGAAACCCGGCGCCGGCACATAATCTACACCTGTCGAATAGCGCCAAGGGGTCTGTTCAAGGTTTAACGTCTCATCTGACCGACGAATGACCAGCGACAGCGTCATATGCCCACACTCCAATATGAACACGGCGGAGAGGTTTGAAATTGAGTCCAGGCTTTTCGCACGCATTCTAGTGATTAGTAATTGTATACCACGACCTCTCGTACTCTGCGGGCTAACATTCTGTTTGTGAAAACGTTTTCGACCAACGGGTGTCGAACCGGTTAACCACGGTGTCACACCATGCGTTAACGATCATGGCCACACTAAGGCTGACTTTAATTTTCAATCATTTAATCTTTCTGAAATACACTGACTGACAGAGCAAATGCAACACCAAGAAGGAGTGGTTCGAAAGGGATAAAAGTTGGGGAAAAAACAGAGACGGCACGGACGAATAATTGATGTTTATTTCAAACCGATATGCAGGTTACACAATGCGCACGGCATCGACTCAGTAGGATGTAGGACCACCGCGAGCGGCGATGCACGCAGAAACACGTCGAGGTACAGAGTCAATAAGAGTGCGGATGGTGTCCTGAGGGATGGTTCTCCATTCTCTGTCAACCATTTGCCACAGTTGGTCGTCCGTACGAGGCTGGGGCAGAGTTTGCAAACGGCGTCCAATGAGATCCCACACGTGTTCGATTGGTGAGAGATCCGGAGAGTACGCTGGCCACGGAAGCATCTGTACACCTCGTAGAGCCTGTTGGGAGATGCGAGCAGTGTGTGGGCGGGCATTATCCTGCTGAAACAGAGCATTGGGCAGCCCCTGAAGGTACGGGAGTGACACCGGCCGCAGCACATGCTGCACGTAGCGGTGGGCATTTAACGTGCCTTGAATACGCACTAGAGGTGACGTGGAATCATACGCAATAGCGCCCCAAACTATGATGCCGCGTTGTCTAGCGGTAGGGCGCTCCACAGTTACTGCCGGATTTGACCTTTCTCCACGCCGACGCCACACTCGTCTGCGGTGACTATCACTGACAGAACAGAAGCGTGACTCATCGGAGAACACGACGTTCCGCCATTCCCTCATCCAAGTCGCTCTAGCCCGGCACCATGCCAGGCGTGCACGTCTATGCTGTGGAGTCAATGGTAGTCTTCTGAGCGGACGCCGGGAGTGCAGGCCTCCTTCAACCAATCGACGGGAAATTGTTCTGGTCGATATTGGAACAGCCAGGGTGCATGTCTTGCACATGCTGAAGAATGGCGGTTGACGTGGCGTGCGGGGCTGCCACCGCTTCGCGGCGGATGCGCCGATCCTCGCGTGCTGACGTCACTCGGGCTGCGCCTGGACCTCTCGCACGTGCCACATGTCCCTGCGCCAACCATCTTCGCCACAGGCGCTGCACCGTGGACACATCCCTATGGGTATCGGCTGCGATTTGACGAAGCGACCAACCTGCCCTTCTCAGCCCGATCACCATACCCCTCGTAAAGTCGTCTGTCTGCTGGAAATGCCTCCGTTGACGGCGGCCTGGCATTCTTAGCTATACACGTGTCCTGTGGCACACGACGACACGTTCTACAATGACTGTCGGCTGAGAAATCACGGTACGAAGTGGGCCATTCGCCAACGCCGTGTCCCATTTATCGTTTGCTACGTGCGCAGCACAGCGGCGCATTTCACATCATGAGCATACCTCAGTGACGTCAGTCTACCCTGCAATTGGCATAAAGTTCTGACCACTCCTTCTTGGTGTTGCATTTGCTCTGTCAGTCAGTGTATAATTAAAATGTAAAAAGAAATTTAGATGACCATTTTCCACAATCTTCATTTTCATAAGAATAAGATGTATTATCTCACAGACCACTGCATCAATCAACTTGAAATTATCAGAACTCAACCTAAGTGAGAATAATCATGGAGCTATCTTCCGGTGACATAGTGGTCCCGGTCTAGAAGGCGGGAATAACGACCGAGAGGATTCGTCTTGCTGACCAAACGACACCTCGTAATCTGCAGGTCTTCGGGCTGAGCAGCGGTCGCTTGGTAGACCAAGCCCTTCAAGGGCTGTAGTACCATGGGGTTTGGTTTGGTTTTAAGAAAGGGAACTTGAAATACTAGACAAAAAAAATATATCGTTGTGTTATAATGTGCGCATACTTCTCTACGTATACCTAATTTGAATTGTTCGGAACAGCGGAAGATATCTTCTTTCAGTATTTTAACTACTGCATCTTGTGAAATGAGCACAGATATATATGTGTATACATTTACATTACAATTGAATCAGTAGTTCTGATAGTAGGAACGATATTGGAACAGGAGCAAACTCATCTAGGTCACCGTAAATATGCAGCACTTGATGGCTAGTAAGTAGGGCTATAGAAAACGATCGTGTTAACTAATCAATTCGTCCAAGTGATTGTGGATAATAGGTGTCATGACATTTTAAACAATCGCCCTTTAAGGACCGTTAAGAAACACCACGCAATATGAACAACTTCTCTCTCATATGTACAGACTACACAGAAACCCACAAGACACAGCAGAATATTAATCCAGCAGATCAATCCAATTTCCTAGATTTCACTATCACATACGCAACAATCAGGAATATAAAATCAATTTATAGAGAAAACACACTATTAATGACACCCTTGACACTCTGATCACCGAGCGACTTGGCCGCATGGTTAGAGTCGCGCAGCTCTGAGCTTGCATTCGGGTTCAAACCCTACTGTCGGCAGCCCTGAAGTTGATTTTCCGTGGTTTCCCATTTTCACACCGGGCAAATGGCAGACCTGTACCTTAATTAAGACCACGGCTGCTTCCTTCCCCACTCCTAGCCCTTTCCTATCTCAACGTCGCCATAAGACCTTTCTGCGTCGGTGCGACGTGAAGCAAATTGTAAAAAGATACTGATGTACAGAATTTCAAACCATCCATATCAAAACAAGCATTTGGTAAGTCGATTTATGGTACACAGGCTTAATGAGGGTGCTAACCACCATAGCAAACCGTTTACATTGTTGAACAAAACAACTGATATACTCTACAAACATGCAATTGATTAGAATAAAGTGGTGGTGATTATCATTATTGCTTTAAGAGCAACTGGCCAACCATCCTCTATTAACGCTAATCAGAGGGGAAAATGGAAGGGGTCCGACACTTCAAAAACTGAAGGTATGCGCGAAGGAAAGTGAAGGGCCACAAAGGGCTTGAAAATGAAAGACTCCCTAGGCCTCGCGCATCTAGTACCGTCGAGATCGGAAAAAACAAGAGTTGGCCAAGGGAGGTCGGATAGGATATATGAAAGTGAGGAGCCGGTGCAAGTAAGTGTAAGCAATACCAGCACTCAGCTAAGGGCCCCGTGGTCACCAACCCGCGCTCCCAAGTTAAGTGCCCCTGGGACCTCTTTTAGTAGTGACACCGTGGATGTTATTCTACCGCCCCGATTCACAGGAGGAGATTATAATACAATTGTTATTACTATTTATGGAGCGACTGGTAGCTTAATTTATTTCTGAAGTTATGTCTGGATAATTTATTTCTTTAATAATTTTTGAGTTATTAACTCTTCATTATCTCTAAAATCACTCACAGCACTTGTTCTTTCCTTGCCTTTCCCAATCATGTCGTGTTGGTACTAATGTGGTATAGCTCAGTATTACAACCGGATGCTCTTCCTGACGCTAGTCTCATATGGAAAAATGTTTTCTCTATTGCGTATTGCTATGATTGTCGGTAGTGTGATGTGCTGTATGTAAATGTGTATCTTTATGAAGACAATCACAAATACCCATTCCTTGAGTCACATGAATTACAGTAACTAGACGTAATTGAAATCCCCGACCCAGCCGGGAATTAATCCCGGGAGCCCCTGAAAACCGAAGACCAGCATGCTGGTCATTCAGTGAAGAAATCGAACAAACTGCCCGAGGCACTGATCTCGCCTTTGCTCGTGAGGCGTAATGTTTAGAGTGTACTATGTCTTCTCGTATGGGTTAGAATAAATTTGTTTCGTTCATTCACTTGCCACAGTCTTATCTTTGGCTTTGACAGCATCGTCGTGACTCAAGTAAGAGAAGTAAGAGCGATGCTAGTAACGCCATTCCTTAAGCAGCCGGCCGCTGTTGGGAATGGTGTGAAAGTGTACTCAAAGTTAGGGTCGGTTGGTGCGAGTATTTCAGTGAGCTTAGCAGCATGAGGATCCAACCCACCTTCAGGCTGAATACTCATCATACAATTCTTGTTCTTTAACGGCGCCGACTGTATAAGGTTTGCTACACCTAAGCAGTCTTCCACTGTCACACCGTTCATGTTTTCTCCTTCTTGAACCATATCCTCATTGGATTTCGGCTGTCATCAGAGTGATCTGGTTCTTGTTCCTCAGCAACTCGTAAAATAGTGCGAGGGTACTGAGCCCATACCATTCTCGTAGATTCCGTTGCCAATATATTCTCCTTTTTCTCCTTTTTCTCCTACTTCTCCTTCCTTCAATTTTACCTTGTAAGATAAGCTGAAGGAGTCTATATTTATCATTTCGAATAATATGGCCAAAGTATTCAAGTTTCTTCTTTTTGATGTGAATGACCTCTAGCTCTTTGTTCAGGCGTTGGTGTACTTCAGATTTTTGGCGGTGTTCTCTGTTAGTGTCCACTTCTCGGCACCATAAAATAAAACAGAAAATACATTACACCGAAATAAATGGAGACGGAGATTGATCTTAAAGTCCCTGTTGCCGTCCATGGCCCTTTCATTTTACTGATGTATTAATTCTTCCTCACCGAGCTCGATAGCTGCAGTCGGTTAAGTGCGGCAAGTATCCAGTATTCGATAGTGAGTTTGAACCCCACTCTCGGCAGCAAGATCGTTTCCCCGTGGTTTCTCAATTTCAACCCGGCTGTACCTTAATTAGGGTCACGGCCACTTTCTTTCAACTCCTAGCCCTTTCCTATCCCATCATCACCATAAGACCTATCTATGTCGGCGTGACGTAAAACAAATTTAAAAAAAAGAAAGATTTGGTAAAAGAGTACAATACACTAAATCAGCTTACAGATGTGGCTGGACGTGAACCATACACGTGTCTTGGATATAATTTACTTTTTATACAACCTAAGTGTTAGTAGTAGTAGTAATAATAATAATAATAATAATAATAATAATAATAATAATAATAATATATTCGTGTGGTTATTTCCAGCTTGGTGAAGCCCGTGTAAGGCAGACCTCTCGGCGAGGGTGGGCGGCATCTGCCGTGTATAGGATCTTCTTCTTCATGTGCCATGTCCTCGCAGAACGTTGGCGATCAGTAGCATGATCTGTTGTTTGTTCACAGCTGATCTGAACAGAGTAAGCTTTGTCACCCCAAACCACTGGCTCAACTTACCGAGCCATGATGTCCTACTTCTCCCCGGACCACGTTTTCCATTAATTTTCCCTTGGAGTATTACTTGCAGAAGGTGGTATTTACTGCTCCGCATCATATGACCAAATTATTCTAGCTTCCTTCTCTAGATGGTAGTGAGAATTTCTGGTTCTTTGTTCATACGGTGCAAAACGTCTATATTGGTCATTTGAGCTGTCCAAGGCATCTTCAGCATCCTTCGGTACGTCCACATTTCAAATGTTGCAACTTCTTGCACATGGTCTCAGTTAGTGTACATGCCTCAACGCCGTATAAAAGAATGCTGAAAACTTAACACCGAAGTAGTCGTGTCCGTAGTGTAATGGAAAGGTCACGGCTTGTCAAAAGTTTTCTAAGTCTCTGAAAAGAAGTTCTGGCCTGCTCAATTCTGCATCGGATCTCGTGAGCAAGGTCCCAGTCATCATTGATGTGACATCCCAGGTATTTAAATGTTGCGTGTTATTGTAGTGGAGGATAGTGTTGTGTGTGGTGTGTAAGTTGCAGGGATGTTTGTGAACAGTACAAACACCATTAGCCATTTAAGGTTAAAATCTGTAACCCGGCCAGGAATCGAACCCAAGGCTCTCTGAACCGAAAAACACTACGCTAACCAATCAGTCAAGGATCCAGACGTTAGTAATAATAATAATAATAATAATAATAATAATAATAATAACGACGTTAATCAGCAGTTCTTCTGTTCCCAAAATAGCGATTTCAAACCCAGCTAACATACGTAGCATTTGAGTCTGCTTATATGCGAGAAGGGGATGATTGGCTAGTTGTTCTTCCCTTTTAAACAAGAATTACCACCACCTTAATTTCGACAGCTCCCCGCTGGTGGCTTCTGCTATGGAAAATAGTATCTTCAAGGCAAAACTCCGCCACCGCGGATTCTCCGAATACCGTAAATGCAGTTAGTGGGACATATATATATTTTTTTGCTAGTGGCTTTACGTCGCACCGACAGAGATAGGTCTTATGGAGACGATTGGAATAGGAAAGGCCTTGGAGTTGGAAGGAAGCGGCTGTGGCCTTAAATAAGGTACAGCCCCAGCATTTGCCTGGTGTAAAAATGGGAAGCCACGGAAAACCGTCTTCAGGGCTGCCGACGGTGGGATTCGAACCCACTACCTCCCGGATGCAAGTTCAAAGCCGCGTGCCCCTAACCGCACGGCCAACTCGCCCGGTAGGACGTAAAACTAGTTGTAGTACTAGCAGCACATTAATCACACGAAACAGAGGAGGAGGTTTTTAAAATTTATTGTGATCATATTAAAGCCATCACCGTACAGTGCTCGAAAGGCCTTGCGCTAGGTGGGCCACCTTTGCCCCCAGGATTGAAACCTGGTACTCAGTTTAGGGGTAGGTGGAGTGAACTTTAGGGCCATGCGCAAATACAGAAGTGGCAATCTCGTTTCTAATGTTTCTGGACTTTTCGAAGGGGATGCAAACTCACGTCCTCCGTGTGAACCCAGGGCGTTTTTACCGCCTCAGCTAGGCAGCCTCACTCATCATCTTAATCTGTCGGAAAGTTTTATGCCTTATAGAAATAATATTATCTTGTCATCCTTAGGTTGTGCCAATCCAGGTAAACATGTTGCGGTTGAAAGGTTTTTACGACTCCAGTAATGGCTCAATATTGCCGAAGGTAAAGTTGCTTAAGTATAACAACTTTTAGTCCGTATTGAAAAGACAGAAATTCCAGTTTCATAATGCAGCAAGCAGCAGACAACTTTTTTCAAGCCCCCGGCAGGACTGTATGTTGTCCCTAATTTAAACACGCACGTGTACCGACTATCGTAATCCACCGTCGAGCCGACCACGCTTAATGATAGGACTAGCAAGCTGCACAGTTCGACGATTCCACGATCTCGACGCTGTTATTGGCTATCCAGACCCTTGTTGTCCTGTGTCTCCTTGGGAAGACAGTCACCCCCTGTGGATGGGAGCGGTAGAGTAAATAATAATAATAATAATAATAATAATAATAATAATAATAATAATAATAATAATAATAATAATAAACTGGGCGAGCTGGCCGTGCGGTTAGGAGCGCGCAGCTGTGAGCTTGCATCCGGGAGATAGTTGGTTCGAACCCCAATGTGGCAGCCCTGAAGATGGTTTTCCGTGAATTCCCATTTTCACACCAGACAAATGCTGGGGCTGCTCCTTAATTAAGGCCACGGCCGCTTCCTTCCCATTCCTGGGCCTTTCCTCTCCCATCGTCGCCATAAGACCTATCTGTGTCGGTGCGACGTAAAACAAATAGCATAATAATAATAATAATAATAATAATAATAATAATAATAATAATAATAATAATAATAATAATAATAATCTTCATCATCATCATCTGAAAAACGGCACCACCAACTAAACGAAAAAACAGACATGATGGAATGGGCAATGCCATAAGGTTCTACAAGAAACGCAGACGGCATGGGAAAAATGGAATGTAAATAAACGTCAGGAAAACAGGGACAGTCTAGTAGGGAAGAAAAGAAAGAACAGAAGGAACTAGAATTTTTAAAAGAGAAAGTTGCTCGTCGTGACTGAACTGCATCAACTTAATGAAAACTTTATACAAGATACAAGATGAGAAACTTCTACCAGTTGTTTAAGAAACCACTCACGAAATTTACATCACCAACTTTACAACTTATAAACCCGAAAACAAACCAAGCAGCTCACTCTAAGCAGGAAAACTGCAATATAATAGCAGCATTTGTTTACGATTTACACCGAGCTCGATAGCTGCAGTAGCTTAAGTGCGGCCAGTATCCAGTAATCGGGAGATAGTGGGTTCGACCCCCACTGTCGGCAGTCCTGAAGATGGTTTTCCGTGGTTTCCCATTTTCACACCAGGCAAATGCTGGGGCTGTACCTTAATTAAGGCCACGGCCGCTTCCTTCCCATTCCTATTCCTTTCATATCCCATCGTCGCCATAAGATATATCTGTGTCGATGCGACGTAAAACAAATAGCAAAGAATTTTTTTTACATAATTGTCATAACCTGGAATCCAAATTTACCTTTAGGAAACATTATACAAAAACAAAAAATAACTACAGCCCCAGATTTAGGATAGATAGATAGATAGATAGATAGATAGATAGATAGATAGATAGATAGATAGATAGATAGATAGATAGATAGATATCTTTATTTTCCTCAGATCTATAGCATTGAAGCTAGATAGATAGATAACTCTTTATTGCCACCCTAGTTTTGCACCATCGGTTACAGACAATAAAGAGCATAAAATACACATGAACCCAAAAAACCAAACAAAACAATATAAACCAAACAAAACAATATAATATAAAGCTTTAACTATCTACACTAAAACTATTAACTAAGAACCCAAAAAACCGCACAAAATAATATAAACCAAACAAAACAATTACTATCTACTCTACTTATTTAGTGGTGTCAATGTCGGCGGAATCCAGCCTTACACTGCACCAACTTGTCTAAAACTATTGAGATGCCTCTGGTATGCGAGGAACTCCTCCGCATGTAAGGGCATCCCCTACCTTAATTCTAATGTACTAACCTATATCTACTCTCTACAGCTAACTAAACATAAAGAAAAAAAAACCCTTGGCTGCATGCGGCATTCCCTGTGAGGAGAGAGCCATCCCACCCTGGCCGCTATCAGCCACTCCTCCCGGGTTAGATATTACCCCCACCTATAACTCGTACTTCTCTCCTCATTTTACGTGGCGAATCGTAGAGGCGGTTTCCGGTCCATCATACGATCCGTCACGCATTTATCTACTGCTCCGCCTATAATCGTGTCGTCTTACTTTCCTGCCACCATCTTGATTCACTTGTTATTCTGTGAGCGGACATGTTTCCTCTTTCACCTAGGGATGGGACTGTACCATCCCACCCGTCTGTCTCTTATACCCCTCCCCCCTTCCATCCCCAATCTTCCCCTCTTACTCTTCCTTGCCTCTGTCCATCTCTCTTATAATACTTATTCGCTATCTTTTACAGATAATCATCCACTATACCGTATAGTTAATATTTATACACTATATACAAACGCACTTGTTGACAATTTCCAGTTCCTTGCTCATCGCTTTTCTTTCTTATTCTTGCGTCTCTTAGACTAAAGCTACTTCCTAATTGCATTTTTTTTTAAATAGTTAACTTACATATTAAACCATCGAATTGCCACAAATCAAATCTGTCTTTTCCTTGTTTCCTCACATCACTTATCAATCCTTTCCATCTCTAAACAGTCCAACAGTTCCTCTTCCTCACGACCACTCATTACTTATTAAAATTTTTAACCCAGAGTTTAAAATTATCTACTATTATGTTATCCAAACACCTTTTCTTGTCCACTAACCCTATCATTCATATTCAAACACTGTTTACAAATGTATTTGTTGACAATTCTCTAGCTCCTACGACTCTTAGACTAAAACTAAAAACTACTCTCTAATTTTTTTTAACTTACATCTTAAACCATCGAATTGCCAACAATCAAACCTGGCTTTCCCTTATTCCTTCTCTTTCTTCCGCTTGTTTCCTTTTCTAAACAGTCCAACAGTTCCTCTTACTCACATCCCTCGTTACTTTATTATCCTTTTTTTTTTCTAACATTAACTACCACCTCCGTTCTCTCACACATGCAATCCTCTCCAAATATATACAAATCTTCTTTTCATCATACAATCAGATTGTACTTCGAACTCCTCTTATTGTCTTAAATTTTTATATAACCTAGCAGTTTCGTCTACCTCCTCCCTCTCCTTCCTCTGTAACCCTCTTTTACCCTTTATTCTCTTAATTTCTTTATAAATCCCATTCTAACCATATTTAAATATTTCGAAATATTTGTTCCTCTTCCCCATTCTCTGGCCAGCCAAACCGTCATCTTTTCAATTTTTTCTACTTTTTCTATCTCTTTCTTACTCAACGCTTTCTTTTTCAACTCTTCTAACTCCCTACATTCGATGAATATATGTAGGTCCGACCATTTTTCTCCACACAGAATACATCTACCTGCATTTTCTGTACCTATCCACCCTTACAGCATTGAAGCCTTATTGATCTATCAAAGGAGAAAAATAATAATGCCCAACCTAGGCAGCACATATAATAATTCTCGTAAAATAAACATAACTAACACCAAAACAAGGGAAAAAAAGTAATATTGATGTAAATAATAATAATAATAATAATAATAATAATAAAATGGCAATGAGGCAGAATGGTCTGTTGGCCCTAGTATAAGGCAGAATGGCAGTATGGCAATGAGAAGCTAAGCTGGTAACATATTACTGTGTAAGTACAAAGATTTAGGAGAAATTAAAGAAATCATATGCTCCTTGAAAAATAATAACGCTGGAGGTGATGATTGAATTACGGCAGAGTTGTGGAAGGCCCTAGATGATGAAATCATCCTTAAAATTAAAGATATAATTGATAAAATCTGGGTGAACGAAAATTCCAGAAGACTGGAAAACAGCCATCATACACCCTCTGTGTAAGAAAGGACCTAACCAAACCACACCACATGGCACTACAGCCCTTGAAAGGCCTTGGCTTTCTAGACCGGGGCCGCTATCTCACCGTCAGATAGCTCCTCAGTTCTAATAACGTAGGCTGAGTGGACCTCGAACCAGCCCTCAGGTCCAGGTAGAGATCTCTGACCTGTCCGGGAATCGAACCCGGGGCCTTCGAGTAAGAGGCAGGCACGCTACCCCTACACTACGGGGCCGTCTTCAGAAAGGACCTAACACTGATCCAAACAAGGTTTCCGTGAATTCACTATTGAACTGTATTAAAAAGAAGTCGAGCAGTAATGATTTCTGAGAATCAACTCGAAGAAAATGATGTCGGTCGACAATGTTATCGGCTTATGCTGCCTAAACCATAAAAGATATCAGCAAACTGTATGCGTACGAATTGTAGAGCATAAAACGTTATAAAAAGTCCCTGGGACTACACACCTACCTCTAATAAAGTTCATCCACAGTTACAGTGTTTATATATGTTAACAATATAAATCCTGTGCTAGGTATAGAAAGAGCTCGAGGTCTGCTGGAGGCAAGAGCGAAAACCGCGTAAATATCAGCAATCAGAAACAGCATTGTCTTCATTCACCAACAGGATGTCCTCCTCAGCCATGATTTAGATCATGAAATGTTTATATTTTGCCTGACTCGCGTGGTCATAAAGCAGAAAAAAGGTACAAGGAATCAGAAAAACTATAGGTAATAATTTACCATTACGTATTTGTTTACAACCCCGCCATCGCCTGTCCCAAGTACTGATGAGAAAGGAGGATGGTTGGTCGTCAGGCTAGCAACTAAGCCAAACGACGGTAAAAGAATAATTCATTCAGTACACAACGAGCAGCTTATACATGGCGATGGATTAACATTCAGTCAGAAGGCGGCCAAAGCCCTTGTTGAATGGAACCCAGTAAATGATCAAATCATCACTGCAAAATTAATTATGCTCACATGAGGGCGGCTATTATTGAGATCTACAGTACGTACCGACGGGAGATGAAGATAATCAGGACAAAAATGTTTTTAATGAGCAGCTACATGATGTATTCAATGAAACACCCAACAACTTCTTATGGGTGATATACTCAAATGCGTTAATCATTAACAACTGCAATAGCCTTCAACATGTAATTGGACTCTTTACGTCTGCACAACGTACCGTCGGATTAAACATTGAAAAACAAAATAGAGGTTAGAGTTCGGACCGAATTTAGTCATTAATTATTACCAGGGCCAGGATTTTGATGAGCTAAAATGTCCTAAAAATTTTCTATAAAATGACCGCAAAAAATCCGAAAACGTTAAAAAACGAGATCACTTTTACAATCAGTTTACTAGTAGAGTTGGTATAGCCTACATTTATATTATAGACATTACAATAAGCTCTTGGGCTTTTGCCATGTGAAGAAAACAAGGTGAAATTCTTTACGTTTCGCAGAAAACTTTCTCCTCGTCTTCAGAAGAAAATCTCGACTGTTCACGAGGGAGACGTCTCCAATTGGAGGTGTCTCTCCTGCAATGTATACATTTCTAAGGAGTAAGGGGTGAACAAAGTTTCTTTAGTCCCCAGATTGACAAAGCCTTATGGAAACTCTCAAGTCTTTCATATTCATCCTCACTTGAAGTTGCGATAATATCCAATACCACGTAGTAAATGCTTCAAAATCCTCAACCATATAAGAAAATCACTCAAAAAGTATAAAACAGTCTAATAAATTTCATATAATGACCAAATAATGACGTATAATTTTAGAAAATGATCTAAAAAAAACAAAATGGCAAAATATGACAAAAAACCAATAAATTAGCATTTCTGCAGTGTGGGAACTATGACCAGGATTTCTGTACAAGTTAGCATTGTCTGTTGTGAACCAATTAAAAGATGACGTGTCATCAAAATCCTAGTCCTGCTTATCACGTTACAGTTACATGAAGAGGGGGCAGAAAGAGGTAAATATTATTTTTTAAAGAAAATAATAGAGTAATTAATACATATAAGCTCTGCGGTAACACTTCTGAACAAATGGAGACATATTTACGAGGTGAAGAATATCGAATACCGAGCGAGTTGTTTGTGCGGTTAGGGGCGCGTAGCTGTGAGCTTGCTTCCGGGAGATAGTGGGTTCGAACCCTATTGTCGGCAGGCCTGAAAATGGTTTTCCGTACTTTCCCAATTTCACGCCAGGCTAATCCTGGGGCTGTACCTTAATTAAGGCCACGGTCACTTCCTTCCCACTCCTAAGACTTTCCTAACCCATCGTCGCCATAAAACCGATCTGTGTCGGTGCGACGTAAAGCAAGTTAAAATAATCAAATAATGAAGAGTGGAATAGAAGTAACGTTTATGAGTAGAAATGTGAACCTAGCGGTATAAATTGGTAGAGAAGATATCAGAAGAAATCAGAGAGAATTAGAGGTAATGGGAAAGGACGGTATAATGAATTCTGTAAAATTAAGAAACTGGAAGTAATTATAGCCCTAAATACCCTCAGGAAAGAGGAGGAGGGTGATCCGGAGGTACGAGCAAATTTTGGCAAACTAAGAAAAGAATACAAAAGTGAGTTAGTAGAACAAAGGATCTTGCAACAGGAACAGACTAAGTTTAAAATATTGATTGTAAAAGTAACCAATGTGATAAGATATGGAATAGAGTTAATAACATCAGTAGACAATATTTTAAAGTTAAAATTACCAAAACAATTTTCAAAAATTGTTAGGAGGACAGGATACTTGGTCAAACAATGGATGTCTTGAGGAGTTTGGAGATACGTATCCTCTACTTAGATGAACAAATATCAGAATATGATGTTTTAGATATGGTAGGGAAGGCCAAATGTAGGAAGACGGGGTGACAGAGTAGAAGAACAAACGAGTTTTAGAAAGAAGCAGTTAAAAATAGCAGATGTTGTAACTCCTGGTCAAATTATCGAATACGATACTTGAGTCTTCGGAATTTCATAAGACGTGGCAGATGGATGTAATATGTCCAATTTATAAACAAACAAAAAAGCGCGGTCAAAGAAATAATCCATATAATTACAGAGGTATAACGTTACTGGAGTATCTGAATAAATTATATGAATTTTGGCCAGTTGACTAAAGAAGTGGGCGGAAGAATTTTCCATCCTCTTGAGATATTAGAGTGGTTTCAGGAAAGCTAGAAGAACAGCAGGTAACATTATTATTGTAAAAGCAGGAATAGATAAATATAATATATAAATAATATAATAAATAATAAATAATATAATATATAAATATAATATATGGAGCAGTGGAACCATTATTACTGTAAGTTCATCTGCTTATCGTAATGTATTGAAAAGGAAGTGGGTTCAAGCCAAACTAGCTCAAATTCAAAGAGGTTTTGAACTCAGAATTATTCGTGCATACCGCACAATATCCACGAAAGCAGCCCTTGTTTTGGCGGGAATCCCACCGCTGTATTTAACTGCCATTGTCAAAGCTGAGCTCACATTAACAAGAAAAGGTGTTTTGTATCCTGATGGTATATTAAGGGTCACTCCTGAACTGCAAGCTAATGCATTGACAGCAGGTCACCCAAGTAAATTTTCCAATACTCTTGCGCAAGAAGTGTGCAACACACAAGATCATTACAATATTTATACGGATGGATCCCGGATTAGCAAAGAAAAAGATAGCTGGCTTGTAGGATGTGCTTTTGTAGTGCTACAGAATAACAGTGAGGTGCATGCTGAAAAATTTAGACTATCTCCCTCTCAGTCTTTCAAGCCGAATTATGCGCTATACAACAGGCAGTTATGTGGATTAAAAAACATAGTGTGCTGCGCAAATATTGAGTGACTCTCAGGCAGCTTTGAGAGCAATCCAAGAAAAGCATAACTTTCATCCGGTAGCTGTTAATATAAGATCACACATATTAGGCTACAGTAACCATATCTGCATGAAATGGGTCCGTGGTCATGACGAAGTAGGAGGAACTGAGAGAGCTGATGAACTTGCCAAAGAAGCTACTACTTCTTCTGACGCCTTGTTGATATATGAAAAGTCCCCTATGTCTCATGTACAAAAGGAACTGAGGGAGTATACACAAGATATGTGGAACAACCAATGGATCACCAGCACTAATGGCCGGCTAACAAGGGAGCTGTTCTTTCCAAATATTCAAGACAGACTACAAAGTAGGTTTTTGCAACATGAACATATTATAACTCAGTTTTTGACAGGACATGGAAAGTTTGGATCATACTTCGAGAGGTTTGGAATAGTATTCAGAAGCCCTATAGCTGTACCTGTGAAATGCAACAAACTGTACCTCATCTTTTATTTGAGTGTCCGATTTTTAACAGGAGTAGATATGAATTATTAATGCATTTAAACATGTGTAATATAGAATACCAAGCACCTCTCACTATGGTATTTGAGAGAAGATGCTGTTATGAAGTGTTTGTTAAATTTCTCCATCTCATTTTTAAGTCATCTCTATTTTAATTCAATTGTCATGTATTAACTTAGTCTCACTATCTATAGCCCTAATATACTACTTGTAAAATAGGGTTTGTAATGAGAAATTCAATAATAATAATATACGGAATGGAGGAAAATTATGCATAACTGCTGTAGATGTGGAAAAAAATGTTCGACATGGTCAGCAGGAAGGCTTTGGTCAGGAAATTACTCCTGCTAGGGGTATCTAAAATGATGATACAAGCAACTGAGGCCATTTATGGAGATGTTCAGTATAGTATTAGGGTGGGTGACAGGGTAATGTGTGGCTAAATATAATCTAAACTGGGTCTGAAACAAGTGCGTAAGCTATCTCCTATTTTATTTTTGTAATTGATCAATTATATACTAATTGTTCATGAAAGTGAGTAGTGGACAGATCCATATATAGTAAATCATAAAATACTAGGCCTAATTTTTGCAGCCAATGTCCTGCTGATGGCGTTAACGGCTGGAAGTATTCAAAAGAGTGTAAGTACTGTGACAGAATTTTATAAAAATAAATGGTCCTTAAAAATTAAAATTTCTAAGACGAAAGTTCTGATGTATAAAATGGGGAGTAAACGAGCGAAGAGTGAACAATGACTGATAGATGGTTGTAAAGTAGAAGTTACTAATATATTAATGTATTTGGGAATATATATATATAGGAAATAGCGGGAAATTGGTTTACAAGATAAACCAAGCAAAATGGAAAGGTCTAGCAGCATTATCTCCAAATATAGAACATGTATGTGTATGTTCAGTCTTCAGCCCTAAGGCTGGTTGGATCCTCAACAGCTCTGCCATTAGCTGTCATAGATGGCCTAGGCATCACTGAAGAGGCGTACTAGGGAAATGATGAGTGAGGTAGTTTCCCGTTGCTCTCCTCACCGAGCCAGAAGTTGCTATTACATATCAGTCTGCCAATCCCACTGAAATGCATGCACCAACCGACCCTATGAGCAACATTTTCGCACCATTCATAGCAGGGACTGGCTGCATAAGGACTGGCATTACTAGCATCGCTCATACCTCAGTCACTTTCATATTGTCAAAGCCAAGTATAAGACAGAGAAAGATCAATGAAAGTAACACAAATGCTCTAGCCCATATCAGCAGACATAGTGCACTGTAAACGCTAGGTCTTGCCAGCAAAGACATATATAGAACATATGAGTCAAAAATGTTGTACAACCCGTACTGTAGTGAAAAGTCGATAGTTATATAGAGGTAAACTATCGATTAGGGGGGGGGGGGTAGAGAAAGAGAGTGAAAAGCTGAATCAGGTAGCAAGTTCTGCTAAATGATAATGGGGTGACCATATTGCATGGCGAATTATGTGGTAAGACTAACATGGAAAAAAGTATTCAAGTTGATATTCTTTGCAACGGCAGATACTTTGCTCTGAGACTGGAGCAATCGCTTAGCCGCTGCTCACTTATGACATCAGCGTTATCGTGCTGTATCACCTCTAACTGGAACTGTGTAAACATAAACAAAACCAGGCGGCAGTCAGAAGGGTTTAAAACCTCTTAGTTCATCACCTTTCTAGTATGGACGCCAGCTGTGAAGAAGAGAGTGCCAGGGTTCATTTGTGTCAATTATTAAATATGTCCCTGTTTTGTTTGAAGACTCATAGTTACCAGAGTTCTGAAAACAGAAACAAAACGGTAGTGCTTAAGAAGTGGGAACAGGCAGTTTATGATCTTATGGAAGGAGACTGCAATCCATCAATTTCAAGACTGACAAGTAGTGCACATAAAATAACTTCAGAGTAACACATTTTATATTGCTATATATTTTATGATGAATTAGTACTGGAGTACAAGTAAAGTATGTTAACGTTATTATCACAATTTAAAATAATCGTATAATTTTACAGTTTTCAGGGAGTGGTCTTTGGTGGCACTAGGGCAACAATGTCATCGACAGGTGTTCGTGGTAGTGATGATATTCCGTAGACTTACTACTCTGCAAGTGACAGTTCACACCCATCTTCTCTGCCCATGTCCAGCTCTGGAAACTATCCTAAGAAAGAAGACAAGAAATATACGAATAACGTCGAAGAAACAGAGGAAACAACATCGCTGTCCAACCACAAGCTACAGAGATGAGTTCTTCTAGAACAAATAACTGTGCTGAAACAAAAAAGGGAGAAACTCTTAGTTCATCATCTTTCTAGTATGGACGCCAGCTGTGAAGAAGAAAGGGCCAGGGTTCATTTGTGTCAATTAATAAATATATCCCTGTTTTGTTTGAAGACTCATAGTTACCAGAGTCCTGAAAGCAGAAACAAAACGGTTGTCCTGATTTATTTCTTAGTGGAACCTTCCTCTACCAGGGCAGAGAAAATACAGTATTACAAGTGCTGAATTGAAAGTTCTGAAAGTGTTGCAAATATTAATCCTACGTATTTTCAAGTGTATATTAAAATGGCGTATTTTGCTTTTAATTTCTGTAAAAGATGAAGTAATTAAATACTGTCGCACAGTGACAGAAAAAGAGTTGCTTACTTACCTATCACTGAAATCCATATACAATCCTTGCAATGTTATCTCACATTCGTTGTCTTCTATTTTTCTCTTACACGCAAAGATGGCGCAGCTTTACCTTCTCCAATGGTTTCATGTACATTTTCGTCAATTTCGGACACATTATAATCCTGATCAGGGTGCGAAATAAGAAGTGGTGGTGGTTGGGGGGGGGGGGAGAACGAACATAGGGCTTAGCAACTAGTGTTTATTTCAGGTAGCATCCGGCGGGGGAGGGGTATAAAATGTCCCTGTAATTTCTCCCCAGAAAAATCTAAATTTTAGATCTTTCTGTTGAATTTTGTTGTTATAACGAAAATGATAATTATTAGAACGTTATTCCAATCAGCTGAGAAGTTTATGAGAGACTGCCGCTTTCTTAAGGATGGCCAGACGAGTCGCGATTTGTCCTGATTTATTGCTTTCTTAGTGGAACCTTCCTCTACCAGGGCTATGTGTTGGCTGAACAAATTTGTCGGTTTGTACGCTGCTTAAGTGAATATTGTCCTATTGGCTACCTATCGGAAACATACCCTCTCCAAGAAGTACAGGAGTGGTGCAAGCTCGAGCAATGACAAGGGAGTAGAGTAGAGCTTCAAGTAATTTGTACTTTGGCCGGGCTGAGTGGCTCAGACGGTTAAGGAGCTGGCCTTCTAACCCCAACTTGGCAGGTTTGATCCTGGCTCAGTCCGGTGGTATTGGAAGGTGCTCAAAGACGACAGCCCCGTGTCGGTAGATTTACTGGCACGTAAAAGAACTCCTGCGGGACTAAATTCCGGCACCTCGGCGTCTCCGAAGACCTTAAAAAGTAGTTAGTGGGACGTAAAGCAAATAACATTATTATTATTATTATTATTAATTTATACTTTTGCCCGGGTTTCAGATGGACTTGTCAGAGTGAAACATGAGCAATAGGCTGCAGATCCGGATTGCCACTGCTGCGTTGTTTCATTGCTCAAGATCTGGCAGTCATTTGAATTATTGCCGACGTTTTTATGAAAATATGACAGTAAAATCATTAATTTCAGTAATGAATTATATGTTTTCTACATTTTCCTCATTATTTTATAATGAAAAAATCCCCCCGGGTAATTTTAGTGAGGGGGGGGGGAACCTTTGAGATAAAATCGTCGGTGGGGGGAAATCCCTCCCTTCCCCCCCCCCCCCTGCGATTTCGCACCCTGATCCTGATCATTTAGATGTTTAGTAATATTGTGTAAAAGAAGCAGCACAGACCAGTTGAAGGTACTCGTTCTGTAGTTAGTTTTACTTTACTCTGTAGTGTAGGAAAGCGTTGTCTTACTTGACCGAAATATCTTTCAGTTCTTGTTATCAGCCAGGGGGGCAACCGCATAACCAGCACCACCAAGTAGCAGCGCGCTTGCTGTGTACTCTCTATAAACGTGGAAATTTATCCAAATGTGGGAATCGTGTACAGATCCAGGCCAAGAAACATCTATGCTTGTAAATTCTTCCTGTACGTTGCATGTGGCTTGGAAGTTAATGTTGGCAACTCTTTTTTCTCTTAATGTATTCATCTCCGTAACCTACTAGGCACGTGAGTGCAATAGAGAGCTCCAATAGCCCCAAGAAATCTGTACTTTTTTGCCATTCGGCTTTAGCGGCTTCAAGGGCATCATTAATAACAGGAAATCGTATCCATTGGTCTTCCTTTACTAACATGGCATTCATTACTTCTGTGTACGATAGATATACATACTCTGATCCACTTCTACAACTTCTCCTACTCCACGTTTCAATCCAGGATCACCCATATTACGCAAAAAGATTCGCATTTTCTTTTCTCCACGCAACCCCAACCCCTCCCCCTTCCCTCTTCTTTCGTTGGAGTCCTCCAAGAAGTGCTGCGCTAACCACCGAACATTCTGCTGCTGAAACCTCATTATGGTTAACCACACGTGACTCTCTATGGATTTTATAAACCTTTCTGCGCTGTACCGAAAACATATAATCCGCCATTTCACCTTTTCTCTGCATACTCACCGGGCGAGTTGGCCGTGCGCGTAGAGGCGCGCGGCTGTGAGCTTGCATCCGGGAGATAGTAGGTTCGAATCCCACTATCGGCAGCCCTGAAGATGGTTTTCCGTGGTTTCCCATTTTCACACCAGGCAAATGCTGGGGCTGTACCTTAATTAAGGCCACGGCCGCTTCCTTCCAACTCCTAGGCCTTTCCCATCCCATCGTCGCCATAAGACCTATCTGTGTCGGTACGACGTAAAGCCCCTAGCAAATAAAAATAAAAATTCTCTGCATACTCCTCGATCTTGAGTCACCTACTGAGGTAACTCCAAAATTCACGGCTAGTTACCCCATCAGGTGAGAAAAATTTATTCATTCGTACCAGTATTAATCAAATGCTCTGCGACTGAATAGGAAGAGATCAACTGCTCAAGGTGGAGAACTTGCTCTCAAAGTGAGTACCTACTATCGGGTTTTATTCATAGCAGTGCAAGTAAATTGTCCAAAATTGTAAACAAAGTGTAATTACTCAATTTTATTCATAAGACCCAATTTGTTTAGACTGAAAAGAGGAGAAGGTGGCTAGCTTCCGCTGACGGCGTACCAGCATTGAAGGGACAATATCCAGAAAGGATTTTGGTTAACCAACGTGAAAAGCTTACGAGAAAGATTGGGATTCGGAAATTATTGGCAGAAGGACTTCGAGATGGTTGAGGTATCGCTGAGCAAACAAATTGCTATTTGCTTTACGTCGCAAGGACACAGATAAGTCTTACGGCGACGATGGGATGGGGAACGCCTAGGAGTGGGAAGGAAGCGGCCGTGGCCTTCATTAAAGTGCAGCCCCAGCATTTGCCTGGTGTGAAAATGGGAAACCACGGAAAACCATCTTCAGGGATGCCGACAGTGGGATTCGAACCCACTATCTCCCGGATGCAAGCTCACAGCTGCGCGACTCTAACCGTACGGTGAGCAAACAAATTATTATACGACTTAGGAATATTCAAAGACAATGGTTGGTGTCCGAATGTAGGAGCAGAGCGACTCTCTCATAATTCAGTAAGGTAAGTCAGGGTATCAACATAACTGTTGTAAATGTAAATAGAAGAGAAACATCAGGTCTAGTTTGGTGGATGATGGTAATTTATAAAAGTAAGGAATGGATCAGGGAAAAGGATTCGGTAAGATGCCTTCTCTGTGGAGAAAATGGGGAAGAATTTCACTTGCTGAGATCTTGTAAAGAAACCCTAGTGATTAGAAGGAAATGTATTAACAATCGACGACATGTGTTGGTTCAAGATGGGAATGGTTATAGAATAATCAGAATGATAAACAAAGAATGGCCTCAGAATAGTAATCATAGCGAGTTGTTATCACTAATTAAATATGTACTCAAGAAAACTGCAAGATCATGAAATACATAGATGTTGGAACATGCATCTGTTATAGCCCTTTCAGACCTGAAAGAAAACTGGAGGTGTGAATTTTTGGTTGTATGTCAAAAACTTACTAAAAATGCTCCTCAATACACATATTGATAGTTTATTTCACAAAATAAAAACTAACATCCGAAAAGCAGGACCCACACAATTGTGCGTATCAAAATTCAAAACCTCGTTGTATCACATACGATGATGTATCTGCAAAATTTACGTTCACTAACCAATGTACACACTTCATTGAATATATTCCGGTATTCAGTAAAGCTTCTAGATTAATATACACGCAATAAATAAATACTTAATTTTGGCACTACTGCTTCCCGTCATCTCGCCGATCAACTGTGCTTTTTAAACTCTTCTTCCTTCGCCCTGGCGGTCAAGCGCATACTAAAAGCAATTGAAATACACGCCACGAGTCCCGCACAATCACTGCAGTCCGATCTAGCGCCGAAAAAACATCAAATAGGCCAGGGATAACTAAAATACGAACCCGCACAATTGTGCGTACTCGGTCTGAAAGGGCTATATAGGAGAAGAAAGAACAGGATAACACTGCTAATTAGAATATTAATTATTGTTGTCATTGTTATGGATGCTGTTATTATTTTTAATGCCATTTATTGTTCACTGTATGTAGACACTTTAAGGTAATGGAATGTTCTCTCCTGCGCTGCTGGAGTTCCGTAGCTGTAGGCTGAGAGCATTAATTAATTAATTCATAATGTCTGTGTAATTATAGGATAACTCTGTTCCAGACTTGTGTCAATAAAATACGGCATATACTGTGTGTATACTGTAATGACGGGGATGAGATGCAGGCATTAGTAGCCGAAATAGGATAACGTCTGCAGTTTTTTCAACGAATGTGATGCATATAGTAGTTAGCGTCCATTAATACAATCATAAAACTCCGGCTATACTCCTACTATCATCCTACCGATGCCTGTAGATGCATGTGAGACTTGGAAAAGTCATTAAAATCAGCACACAAGCTCAAAGTTGTTTCATCAAGTTATCGTGACCACGTTATGAATGGCGAAAGAAGTGGTCTGTATAGCCTGCACAAAATCGTTGCCGAAAGAAGATTCAAACTTGAGAGGCTTGTTTTACGCATGTGCAATGGAAACCTCCTAAAAACGGCACAGTTTTCGATACCGCGGGATGGACACAGGACTTGAGGGGTAACATCTGTAAACGAACATACACAAAACGAACGTATGGACATGAACTGGGATGCAGTCGAAAAAGAAAACGTGGCAGGTGATCAGATTCGCTGGAGGTAACTTGTTGCCCGATATACTTCATAGCATTGGATAAGGTAAGTCTAAATATTTGTTTATGGAAAAGCAAGACATATTTAATGGTAGGATTACTTTGAAACTTGTATCTCTGACGTCCACGGCTTCAAGTTCTGTGCGAATGCCCATGTTAAAGTGGGAAGTGTAATTATGAAATGTAGTGTATAACAAGATTTAACTGTATTGTTTGTTAGACTGTTTCCCATATTACGCATGCTTCTCATTAACGATGTGAGAGCTTTAATTTCAAAACAACATGTCATAATATTGTCACATGAAATTTACATTCAAATATTATGCAGAGGTGTGAGGCAATTGGTGTAATCAAAGGCACGGATTGAAACCAATAGGATAGACAGAGGCCTTTCAGTTGATATTGTATGGATTTGGAAACTTCAAATCATCTATAACTCACGAGTTTTGAACGCTAGCGTCAACAGCTACTTTCTTGAAAATGTTTTCTTTTTGTTTGTTTTCTTATAATTGGCTTTACGTCCATAGGTGAGTCTTATGGCGACGATAGGAAAGTGCTAGGAATGGGAAGGAAGTGACTGTGGCTTTAATTAAGATACAACATGGTGTGAAAATGGAAAACTACGGAAAACCATCTTCAGGGCTGCGGACAGTGGGGTTCAAACTCACTATCCCCCGAATACAATATTTTGTTTTGTTTCTCATGGTAACCTCTAGATCAATGCTAAGAATGTGCCTCATTCCAAGTCTGAAACTACCTGTTCGACTAATTCAAGTACTAAGGGGTATCACAACGAGACATGCCGAGTTGACAGTGGCTGTCTGCATCCTACAGCTTTGAAAAGTCCCTTTCGTCTTGCTAGTATAGCGATCTGCGCGTCTGAGTATGATTATGATGATGACAATGATGATGATGATGATGCAGAGGAGAAGGAGATAATGCGAGAGTAAAAACTGGTGTCGGCACATGATCTACTCATGTCGAATAACACCAAGGAGCTGCTGCTCAAGGTTTAACGTCTCCATCCGACGGGCGAATCACCATCAACAGCGCCTAATGATCACTGCCGAGAGGCTTGGAATTTAATCCAGGTTTTTATCACGTTATCTAGTGATTAGAAAATGTATACCAATACTTCTCCTACCCTGCTGGCCAACTTCCTGATGGTGAAATGTTCTCACCAACACGACTTGAACCAGCTAACCACGGTGTCAGACTTGACGTCTTAACAATCGTGGCCCGTCGTATTATTATTATTATTATTATTATTATTATTATTATTATTTTCGTTTCAGCCATCTATGGGCTGCGATTACGCAACTTCCATTGCTTTCTCAAGTTCTTTCTCCTTCCTCTTTCGCCACTACTCCTTCATCCGCTGGCTTGCGCGTGTTCGTTTTTCTGCCGAGAATACTCTATTCTTCCTCGTTTTCTCATCAGCTAGGTCCTACACTTCCGCAAATCTCGGCCTGAAGATTATTCTCTTTGTTATATCTTCTGCCGTGATCCCACAATTTCCTAAATGTCGGTGGACTTCTTTTACCCATGGGACTTGTGTCTTCCTGTTCTCCTGGAAGGTGAGGATCCTGTTGGCGAGTCTCCCTGATCCCATCCTTTTAATATGTCCGTAGAACGTCAATCTCCTCTTTTTCATTGTGTTGGTGATGTTTTCAATTATTATTGTTATTATTATTATTATTATATAAATAATTAATCACAATATTATATTATGAAACACAAGTGATCAGTATTTATTTGTGTAATTTGTTTTCCCGTACTAAAGAGAATGTGGTGGTTTGTTTCATTCTTCTTCTTCTACTTATTCTGAGTTATACACAGTCTGTGCTTACTGTATGAAATAGTCTACTAGCTGTTGTCCTTTGAGCTTGCGATGACATCTTAACCTGGGAAATTTCCTCACACCCCTCAAATTTATCAAACGTCTAATTTTTATTTGTCATTCGGAAAGTAGCCTTGCGGCCAGCAAAATATATTTTACAAATACACTATATCAAATGCATACAATAAATTAAATATCACGATACGGGAGGAACGTAAAAGCTAAGTTTAATCAGTTCTCAACAGACGTCAAACAGCCTTCGTCAGTATATACAGTATCTTGTCTAAATCTTCATATCAGTCATCTGCAAACATTTGCAATTTATTTATTTATTTCGTGTCAGAGTGTTGGGAAACTTAAAAATATAAATAAGGTATTGTATACAAATAAAACAGAATACATTTTATGTCACAAGACATGTTTCACACAATGTCTGCCCAGAAATGGGCAACAGAAATTCCCTCTTCAGTGGCTTGAATCAAGTCTTGAAGTGTACAACGAACAGGGCAGGACTGACAGTCATACAAACTCTACTGCTTGGCTGGTATTTCTCCTCCAGACATTCGGCGAGAAGTGTTTGCAAGGCAAGAGAGGTCGAAGGTGGATCTCACAAGCAACCACCCGTTATTTGGACATCGACCTCCACCCAGAAGACTGAAGTCCAGGAAAAGTTTCCTCAATGTCTCCAAGGCTCTGGATAAACCAGCAAGAACAGCACGTTGTGATATGTGGCGAGCAAAAATGGAGCATCTTTCTGATTGGATGGTGCCTTCTGAATCTCCACCCCCTAGTCATCATTTGGAATGGACAACCTGGAAGGCACTTAATCGTTTGAGGAGTGGAGTAGGTAAATCCAAGGATAACCTTAAAAATGGGGTTATCTGAAAGATCAGTCAGACTTCTGCGATTGTGGGGAGCAACATTTGCAATTGTAACCGAGGATAATGTAGTTAAGGGCGGCAACTTCCTCTCGGTCCTTGTCGCACCTCGAAGAATCTGTTTTAACTTGGGAATATTTTTTTTCAAAATTTGTTTTACGTCGCACCGACACAGATAGGTCTTATGGTGACGACAGGATAGGAAAGGCCTAGGAGTGGGAAGGAAACGGCCTGGCCTTAATTAAGGTACAGCCCCAGCATTTGCCTGGTGTGGAAATGGGAAACCACGGAAAACCATCTTCAGAGCTGAGACAGTGGAGTTCGAACCCACTATTTCCCGAATGCAAGCTCACAGCTGCGCGGACTTGGAAATCAGAATCAGCCATGTCCGAGATGGATGTGTCTCCTCTTAAGACGTAACATATCAAACCGGGATCGTGTTGGTATGTGAAGTTGCTGAGCAGTGCAGTGGCGTAAGTTATTTGAATCTCCTGGATTATGTTCTAGTCAGTCGACCAGTCATTGTGGGATTTTATCAAAATTCCTTCTCTCAATTTAAGTACTTAAGAATATTTACAGTGAGTCCCAAGTTCCTTTAGAAGACAACAGCAATTAATTTTAAAAGCATCCTAAGAGAAAAGATGAAAATACGTCGCAGTTGAAAAAAAAAAAAAGTGTATGAAAGGTAAGGTTCAGAAAATTCCACTCATCATGTCTTTAAGACCCATTGGAACATTTCTCAGAACTTGGGCTGCAATACAAAAACCAGTTACTCTTTCTACATGCAAGATAGCGCATCAATTTCTGGCGTTAGATGTATGTAGCATTTAATGTCTTACTCGGACATCTTGTTCCGAGAAGCTGATGTTATTCGGATTGATTGATTGATTGATTGATTGATTGATTGATTGATTGATTGATTGATTGATTGATTGATTGATTGATTTATTGATTGATTGATTGATTGATTGATTGATTGATTGATTGATTGATTGATTGATTGATTGATTGATTGATTGATTGATTGATTGATTGATTGATTGATTGATTGATTGATTGATTGATTGATGAGTTATTTATCCTGCCAAGGTTAAGGCCAGGTGGCCTTCTCCTATATCTAACCTGTTATGCATAACAAAATAAGAATTAATAACATAAAATAAGTAATTATTGCGTAAATAATTAATAACTAAATTGTTCATACATAACTGAACAAAAAGTTACAAGAATAATAAAGCCATTTGAATTATGATTGAGTGTGAATTTAACAATTATACAAATATGTGTATCAGTGTAAAACAGAAATGATAATAGTTAAAAAGCAATATGAAATAAGCATTTAAGTAAGTAGTTAATTAATAACTAGTACACCCGAGGTCCTCTGAACCGAAGAGCAATTTGCTGACCATTCAGCCAAGGAGCCATAATTAATAATAATAATAATAATAATAATAATAATAATAATAATAATAATAATTAATTTATTCAATTAGTTTTTAAGTCCATGTTACATCCAATGATTCTACGCATTTGTATACACACTTCTTGCACACCATTTACGGTACCAGGACCGCCTCCATCTGGTCCATCATTGTTTGCAAGTCCTCCGTCCACAACTCGTTATCCAAGTTGCCTCGTCTGAAGTCGATTAGCACACTCTCACATGTTCTTTTTAGTACAATGGTCTGTAGGTAGGCCTGTAGCTGTTTGCTCACTTCCAATTTGTCCATGTGCTTCTTGAACAAGTTGGTAACTAGCCCGTCCCATGTTATTACCACAGGGACCATCGTCACCTTGGCCCCATTGTACATAAGTGAGAGTTCGTTGGCTAGCATCTCGTACTTTCTTCCTTTAGTGGTTTCAGTCTGTTTTAGGATATTTTTGTTTGTGATTCCAACTTCAATTAATAGGATTTCATTCTTTACAAGGTCATGTATCATCAGATCCGGTTTATTGTGTTCAATGCGAAGCTCAGTCTGTATGATGACGTCTGACTTTATTCTAATTCGCTGATTGGATATGACATTTTCAACTTTATAGTTCTTTATTTTCTTAGAATTATTCAACCCATACTTTTTGGTGAACATGAAATGCAAGCATCTGACAACATCATTGTGGCGTTTCTTGTAGTCCAAATTAAGCATTCGTCCACATTGTGTTGCCAGGTGATCTAGTGTCTTATTGCCCTGGTTGCAGTGTGGGCACCTCTGGAATATACTCCCATGACTAAAGAAGATGTTTCTGTCTTGTATCTTACAAAACATTCCTTCTTCCTGTGGAGATATATTCCCCCTCATTAGCCATAACGATGACTGTTTTACGTCAACATATTTCTCCTGTTGTTCACGGAACAATGTGGAATGCATTGACTTAGCCATGATTCGATCCATTCGCATCTGTTTTTGTTTCTGCTTAACTACTTTTACCGTGACATCGTTTCCTTCCTCAATTAGGTACTTCCGTTTCAAATGTTCTTCAGTCAGTCCAAGATGGGTTGCATTTCTTCTTTCACTTTCTGCGATAAACTTCGTTCTTGTGTTTGTTGCCAAATATTTACATAGTTCTAGTAAAATTAATTCGGCCTTCTCAGAAATATTTTGTAGTCCTCTTCCTAACTCATGTCTTTTCAGGTACAGTCGTTCCATATTACCTGCTGTTCTGACGATATTATGCTCTCTCAAGATTCCTCTCACTTTCAGATCAATGTTGTTAAATTCTTCGTGCTCGTACGGGATCAGGCCAATATAATAGTTAATAGTTGATAACGCATACTCATTTATTGCTGCAAACAGGTTTCTCGCGTTCAACTTTGTTTGGCATACATTTGTTACCTGTGATTCGATCTTGTTGGCTATGATAACTTTATTCTCGGGTTTAATTACATTTCTCGAGTCTTTTAATATTCCTAGCTATTTGTATCCTTCCACGTCATTTACCTTCTCTCCAAAGATATGGTTCGAATTGATATTGTTCGCTGACTTTTGCTTATTGATTGTAAAACCCATGTTGTTGAGACATTGATTCGTCCACTGGCTCAGCTCGTTCAATGTCTGCACATCTTTGGCGAACAATTTAATGTCATCGATGAAAATGAGGTGGTTGCACTCAATTCTTCCATGTTCATCTGCTTGGATCTTCTCGCAGTTCTTATTTAAAATTCTGCTTAACGATTCCATAGCAATTACGAACAACTTGGGTGATAGAGCATCTCCTTGTAATATTCCTCTATTTATTTTCACGTCACCGACCACTTTATTTCCACATATTAATGTTGTTCTCTGTTTGTCAAGTGTTCTATTGACAAATTTAATGATGTTTTCTGGCATATGTATCTTCCGTAGGCATTCAATTAAGTATTCATGTGACAACGAATCATATGCTTTCTGAATGTCCACCCAAGCAGTACACAATTTATTATTGTACTTTTCGTTTATGGTTTTGCTTATAAGTGCTTGTTCCTTAGCGCCTTGACATCGGTTGCGTGTTCCCATTTGATTACTTGAGATAATATTGTTCACGTCACAGAAATCATTGACTATTACCGTGAACACTTTGCTGATTAATTTGAATAAATTTGAAAGGCATGTAATTGGCCTCAGGAGCTGCGGTATGTTTGCATTCGGGACTTTTGGAATCAAATATGTTATCCCAGCATAAAGCTCTTCATCGATCAAGTCTGGGTTTTGGATTATTTCGTGGATTAGTTGTTCTAACCTCTCATGTAGTGCATACATCCTCTTAATAAAGTAATTATATACAAAATCAGGTCCTGTTGCTTTCCAGTTCGCAAGGTACTTTATACACCTGGATATGACCTCTTTTATCTTATCTCTATCCATATCTACCTCCACTTCCGCTGGACTTAGTTCTTGGATCAGTTGTTCATAATCTTGTCTTTCATCATATTGCCAAATTGTAGTCCAAAAGCGTTTGGTTTCTTCAAGATTAATATCTTCACTTACTGTAAATCTGTCGCCTTCAAGGTCACGATAGAAGGTCTTCCTATTAAACTCAAACTTTCGGTTTGTGTTCCTAGATGCTATACGATTTTCAGCTATCACTATCTTCTTCTTGTAAATAGCTATTTTCTCAAGAATCGTATCACGCATCTTCTGAATATCACTACTCTTGTTTGAATGAATTCGATTTTCTCTACACATTCTAATCAACTCTTTACTTGCTCTTTCATTTGGGCGGTGGGCATCAATTATTTCCAATTTTCTATTCAATTTGTTGATCTTGGCTTCGATAGAGCTTTTCCAGACAGATGCCTTCTTTTCTTTAGCTGTCACCATCTCATACGTCTGTTGGCATGCATACAACACATCATTCATTTCGGCGATCGTGGTTATTTGCTGTTCTACTCGTTCCGATTTTATGATTACATTAATCATTTCGAATATTTCTTGATTTATTTCCTGGCTAAATATTTTCTTAGTTGTTGTTTTTGCCTCTTTCTTCTTACAGTATTCATCAATATTTGTCAATAACGTTCGTTTCACTTTGAGGAACAAGTCTGTGTTCTTCACCATAGATGGCATTTGTATTGCATTATTTTCTTTGAGGTTATCCGTTTCACATGCATTAATATTCTGACTCTTGTGTCTGAATCGATTGTATAAATTCCTGACATCAATTTGACGAGCTCCTTCGTCAAAGCGTTGTTGAAACTCTTTGTTTATTTTCGGCCACCATCCTCGGGGCATCCTGCTAAACCGTGCATCAATCATCTGCTGCAATCTTTCGATCCATTTTACTTTGTCGCATTCTTTAATCTCATTGACTAATGTTACAAATATAAGCTCTTTGTTTTGTACTTCTGCCGTCTCGACCATGTTTGGGTCATCTTCCCCCTCTCCCTCACCTTGTTCCACAGCTGTAGATAGGATAATTAGGTCGGTATCTCGCGAGACATCGTTTGAGTCTTTCAGTTTATTCGATGATTCGATGCTCGGAGTAACCATTTGATTTTGATCACGCGTGATTGTGTTAGTAGATGTTTCCATTTATCACCAGAACATTACGCGAACGACCCACATTAGCACTAGGTGTATAACTGCGCTCTAGTGTTGTTTCCTCACAACTCAAGTGATAGTACCACAAAATTATTGTTCCAATACGCCTTTAGCGGTGATCTTGTGAACTATTAATAATAATAATAATAATAATAATAATAATAATAATAATAATAATAATAATAATAATAATAATAATAATAATAATAATAATCTATCTACTGAACCAATTTGCTTTATTTTTCTGTTATTCTCCCCGTGAATCGTAAGACATTGATAGGTCTCCAAGTTCAGTTAACTTTGAGAAATCATGAAATCAAATCATTAAATGATCACTCCAATAACTGCAGGCGAAGCCTTAGCCTAGCCCGCAATACACACTTCACTCAGCGGGTTGCATACGGTTAAGGTGCAATATATTTACGTAAAGATATCGGCGAAGCTAAACGATTAAAAATGACGGCGACAAAGCAAACCTGCAATTTCAACCAAACTTGGTACACATATGACTTACTATCTAGAGAGAAATTCCGTGGGAGTGAGAAGCATGTAAAAATAATCGAAAACGACCTGTATTAGCGTTGAATCCATACTTTTCGGGGTCGCTAAGATAAATAGTGCGGATGGCATTTACGAATAATTTCAGCCACCATCGGCATGGGGTGGACGGGGCAGTGGGTTAAGACGGTGTGAGAAACAATATGTTCCAAATGACCGAGATTAGTCGTGAATTCACAGTTTTCGGGTTCGCTAGGCTGATTGGTAACAGTCCCAGTGACGGTAGGAACCGTGAACGTCTTATTCATAACGTGACGCGTAAATACATGCAATTACGTTTTTATTATTTATTTGAAGGTATCAACTACTTCCCACACAACAAGGGCTGCCACAAGGACAATGTTCTACGCGAAACAAAATCATCTAAAACTAAAACTTTAAACTAAACACAAAACAATAACTCTAAAACTACAAAATTATTCGTAATCAACCAACGTCACAGTAAACAATTGTACAAAAATTCACAAATCCTACAAGTAGACATTCAAAAAAGTTCGCGGGCAGCGCATGGAGTAACTTTATATCAAGACACGAATAATAATAATAATAATAATAATAATAATAATAATAATAATAATAATAATATGGGTTTAACGCTCCTTAAACTACCAACAGTCTTAAGATATAGCCGATCATTGCTGGGATGAGGAAAGAATGTTATTTTCTTTCGACTGTAGATACATTTGACCGCAAAAGTTCGAGATATCGAGTAACTTATACGCGTTAAAAACACAGATTAATTCCATGGGAAATCTGAGGACCTAAATAGACCCGGCGATGAAAAATACCCGGAGACTCATTTATCACATCTAAAATAAAATTTGAAGGACGATCACTAACATAGCCCAGTCAGATCCTGATGGATGACGAAATTTACCATACCACCTCCGGCTCCGGACACCAAACGAGGAACTTTCCAAGCATCTAACGGTATGTTGTCAGTCTCATGTCGACATATTTACCTGTATTTAGCATTTATTATTTAATGGGAACATAATTTCCTCGTACTGGACGAATAATTCTCCAGTCTCATCTTTATTAGTTTTCCTTTTTTAAATTAATAATTAGTGCGGTCGAATATTATTTTCTGTTTTTCTTACATTACTACATTCTCTTTGTTTTAAATTAGTTACCTGCCAGTAAAAGGTGTATGTCAATTGTCCTTCTCTGTTACAGGTTAGATGGTTGCTTTATGTTTGACGTTTGGAACTTTTCAATCTACATACGCCTTCAACTATATGTATGCATGTTTGGTCGTCAGCCGAAGGCTGTATGGATCCTCAACAGCTCCACATTAGCTGTCATACATGGCCTAGGCATCCCTGAAGAGGCATACTAGGGAATGAGGAGTGAGGACCCTTTGCTTTCCTCACTGAGCCAGAAGTCTGCCAAGCCCACTGAAATGCATGCACCAACCGACCCTATGAGCAACATTTTCACACCATCCGTAACAGGGGCTGGCTGCATGAGGAATGACATTAGTAGCATCACTCGCACCTCGGTCACTTTCATATTGTCAAAGCTAAGGATAAGACTGAGACAGATCAATGAAAGTAACAAAATTGTTCTAGATCATACCGCACGACATGGTGGACTGGTGGTCTCGCCAGCAGAAGCACCCTTCAATGATAACACGTATTTTTTTCTGGTAACGTCTATTGGCTCTGCCGTTATTTTAAAAAGGATACTTTCCCAACATTTTCTTGGAGTTGAAATGTGGTGCCACGGTAAACTGTCGCCAAGGATTAGAACCCATCTGTCTCCTGAGTCGTAGATTTTCACCTCAATGACCATCGTTCTAGCCACTGAGCAATACCGCGCAGTTTGGGATTTTTGTTGGTTCATTCGTTTGTTTGTTTGTTTGTTTGTTTGTTTGTTTGTTTGTTTGTTTGTTTGTTTGAGGGTTAACATCGCACCGGAGACCGTTCAGGTGCGGCCTAGACAAAGAACTGACTAGATAAACGTGCCCAAATGCGGCCTGAGATATATTATTGCATATTTTAAGTGCAATTCGACACTAGATTTCTTGCATCAACTCTGCACTTGTAGTAAAATATCAGTACAGTAATAGTCTACATTTTACAACTTTGTCAAGAGCAGTAATTTAAATTTAAAAGGGGGTCTTTTGCAGTCACCAAAATCTTCCTCCTGTATGCTTAGATTATTGTCCCCATCTATCAGATCCATTAGAAAAACTTATGGACACGTCCATGTCACGTCTGCAGACACGCAGGAAAGACATTCATGTATCTGTTTAGTTTAAGTTTGGTGTCCGAATGAATGACATGCGGGGAATAAAATTGATGATATGTCTAAAAGCGAAAGATTTCATCGTGAAAGACGGTTACAAGTTTCACCACCATAAGAATCTTCATAATGGACATTCAAGATGTCAATGTTATAGGTAGTCGTATGTCTGCAGAATGGAAAGGAATGCAATTTGTACTAGGCTGTAACATCGGCTGTAGCTCAGATATTCCCGGATCGCTCTTGAACGATTACCTAAAACTCCCTGGGCCGCAAGTAGACGATCACCTAAAACTTTCGAAGCCGCATATGGACTAGAAATTCGATTCCTGGGCATCTCCGCATCGCACCAACTCAGATGTAACAGGAAAGGGCTAAGATTGAGAAGGAAACGAACGTGGCCTTAATTAAAATACAAACTCAGCATTTAACTGGTGCGACAATGGGAAACCCTGCAAAACAACCTCCACCATCTCCCGAATCCAAGCTAACAGCTACACGACCCGAACCGCGCAACCATCTTGTTCGATTTGATGGTTTAGGATCTATCTTATGCGCCTTCTATTATACTGTACACCCAATCCATATTTTATGCATACTCTTGCCTAGTATTCTTTCTTTCTTCCTTTCTTTCTTTCTTTCTTTCTTTCTTTATTTATTTATTTATTTATTTTCTTTCTTTCTGTCTTTCGTTATTTATTTATTTATTTATTTATTTATTTATTTTCTTTCTTTCTGTCTTTCGTTATTTATTTATTTATTTATTTATTTATTTATTTATTTATTTATTTATTTATTTATTTATTTATTTATTTATTTATTTATTCTTTTTTTCTTGCCTACGCCGTAAGTGTACTTAGCCCTCGTTACTCTCGGCGTGGTCGGTGGATTCGAAGGGAGTACACATTTTTTTGGTGTACAAAATCTAGAGGTATGGGTTATTCTTTCTCTTAAAAGTATTTCCCACGATCTCCTCAACGTGTCTTTGGTCTTCTCTTCTCGCAGTTGGATGTTCTATACATAGAGCTCTGTGAACACGGTAGTTTTCGTCTCTGTGTGGTCGATGCTCGCAGAAATTACGTTTGACCCCCTTATTTTTTCGTAAATGATTATTACTGCAGTGAGTATGTTGTGGAATGAAATGAATAGTGAGGGTATTTACCTGGTCTGGGTTATTTAGTTTACAAGGAAAAAAGGCTGTTTTCTTACAGAAATGTCGCGTTAGCAGGGTTGTACATAAATCGCGCCCACAACAAAATCTGTGTAAACCGCGCCCAGTTTAAATATTCTGTTCAAGCGATACCTGGTACCTATGAATCATGGCTTACCTCCTCCCTTATCAGTGACCGCTGGACTTTCAACCCGAGAAGTAACCGCTGGAATTCCCTATGCATTGTAATTTATTTCCTTCTATTTTACCCTTCCAGCTTTCTCTTCACCTCTCTCAGTACTGCTCTAACTATCCCAATGTTCAATTCGGGCGCTTTTTATGTTTACGCTGTTATTTGTTAGACATGGAAGTTTCCCCCTGTGGGTGCGGGCGGTAGAATAACACCCACGGTATCCCCTGCCTGTCGTAAGAGGCGACTAAAAGGGGCCCCAGGGGCTCTGAACTTTGGAGCGTGGGTTGGCGACCACGGGGCCATTAGCTGAGTCCTGGCATTGCTTCCACTTACTTGTGCCAGGCTCCTCACTTTCATCTATCCTATCCGACTTCCCTTGGTCAACTCTTGTTCTTTTCAGACCCCGACGGTATTACGTATGGAGGTCTAGGGAGTCTTTCATTTTCACGCCCTTCGTGGCCCTTGTCTTCCTTTGGCCGATACATTCATTTTTCGAAGTGTCGGATCCCTTCCATTTTCCCCTCTGATTAGTGTTATATAGAGGATGGTTGCCTAGTTGTACTTCCTCTTAAAACAATAATCACCACCACCACCGCCAGACATGGAAGTTACAACGACCAACTACGTTAGTCCATGTGCCCTTTTTGAAGGATACTCGTATACCGTAACGAAAACAAGTTAAGACGGAACTGTGATTTTAGCGTTGTCAAAAACAAAGATCAACGTGGTGTCGAGGAACGAATAAAGACGAAAGATGGCAACGTACTTAGTTCAAACGAGCATCGATGTGGAGCTCCGAATGACGCTCGTTTGGAAGTGTACAAGTCACTAAGTCAGGCGAAGAAGAGAGCACGAGAGGATTATACTTTGATTTCTAAAATATATTCTGAAGGGTTAGGCGACCTGCATAATCGAGGGTATTATTTTGTCACGGAAATATTAGGAGAGCAAATAGTGAAGAGGACTTTATACAATCAACGGGCTAAACTACAAGGAAATAAAAACGAGTCAAAAGCATCTCAAGAAGTTAACCTTCAAGCAGAAATATTAAATTTGAAGAACGGTAGCAGTTTTCTTTTAATCGACGATAAGTCAGAAGAAAGGATTATGGTTTTTAGTGAGAAAGCACGAAGAGGAGTTCTGAAGAGTAAACAAGACTTTTTCATGGATGGGACCTTCAAAAGCTGTAGCAAGTAGTTTTCTCAAATACATGCGATTCATGCAGACTTATGAAGTTTGAAGAATGGCTCCAACATCCATCCAATGGTCTTTGCATTTTTACCAAATAAAAAAGAAATATACGCCTGATTCGTAATATACTATAACATGTTCCACAATAGAACCCTAAGAATGTGCCGGTTGACTTTGAACATGCAGTTATTTCTGAATTAAGAGATGTATTTCCATCTGTCCAAGTGCATTGATGTTATTTCCACATGAAACAATGTCTCTTTATCTTCAAGTTGTCTTTAGCCATTTAACCAGTTTAATGGCTGATGGGAGTCAGTTTGATTGAAAGGTAGGGACAAGGCTGGGCGCGATTTACATATCACCCGTCAGCAGTATCCTGTTTACTGACAAACATGGTGGACGCGTGCGCGTGTGTGGTGATATTCTAAATATACGAGTATTTTTTAAATAGAAATTCAACAGTTTTATTTGCCCTCCTGAATGTTTGCTTGTAAGTTAGAAATAGACTTGACGGATAATCCGGGTTAGGTGGTAGATCATGTGAGGCGATTGGAGGAAAATTGGACACAAAGGAGAATAATGGGCTCGTCCATGGAGAGTAAGAGAAGTAGATAGAAACTAAGGTGAATATGGTTAAACTCAGTTGTTAACGATTTAATGATAAGAGGTGTTGAACTAAACGAGGCCAATAAATTGTAAATTATGCAGGCACTTAATTAGCATACGCTTTCAGACTGAACGCTGAAAGACATAACAGTCTGTAAGGAAGATGTACTATTTGTAAAAGGAATTGCGCACCATGAACAAATCGTGCGAGTACAACGAAGGTTGTCACACTGTATCGTTACAGGTTGATATGCGTCCCAACTGTATTCAATGCTGGTTGCTTGCGTGGAAGTGTCATTAGAGGGTGTGCATATCCTTCTCTCATACATAGACGTAAGACACTGAATAAGGCCTTAGTAACAGTGTGAGCCACACAGCGAAGTTGAGTATGAAATGGAAATGGCGTATGGCTTTTAGTGCCGGGAAAGTCCGAGGACAAGAGATTCAGGTCTTTAGATTTGAGGCTCGTACGCGACATGCGCGTCGTGATGAGGATGAAATGATGATGGAGACGACACATACACCCTGCCCCCGTGCCAGTGGATTTAACCAATTAGGTTAAAATTCTCGACTCTGCCGGGAATCGAACACGGGAGCCGGGACCGCTGTGACCAAAGGCCAGCACACTAACCATTTAGCCATGGAGCCGGACACCAATTTGAGTGAACACGCAGCAAGCTCCGGCGGGTATGTTAGACCAATGGTTCTCAAACTGTGGTACACGTACTCCTACGGTACTTTTAGTGGGGTACGCGAACAGACTTCGGGGAAAACAAGAAGGAAAAATTGAAATATGGAAATAAATAAGAAGAAATTTAAATAACTTATGTAGTCTATATATGGAGCCACGCTTTGATTGAAAGTTTAACCTGGATACTGTGTCACGCCATGCAGGTACACCCATCGCATTGCAATTTTGATAGTTTCCAATGTCTGAATTCCAGAATTATGATCGAAAATTTTTCATCATTATTTATTAATTTTATATTGAGATTAAAATTTGCGTTTTGTGTAACTTTCATACAAACAGCGTATCCTGTGTATTATTATAATTGTTATAGACACAAACTCGTATTATTTACGATGTGTATTTAAAGAATGGTTTATAGGCAATTAAAAATGCCTAATATAATTAGCCAAATACTCATATTTTTAAACCTATTATTTAGGGATTTTTGTCGTGGGGTACATTGAACTATCAGCCATGACTTTGAGAACCTCTGCGTTAGACAAACCTTTGAACGGCTAGATGAATTTGAAAGAGGCCGCGTCGTCGGACTAACAAGGGAACATCGGCAATAGTTAAGTCTCCGATCGTGATCAAACTCGGAAAACACATTGAGGTACACGTAAAAAGATGTCGGCATCAATTTTTGGTGCCGTCATTCATTAGAGTGTTAACTAAGGGGCCTAAAAGTTGCGACATTTCATGTTCCGCGCGAACAGCGACGAATACCTGCTGGCCAATGCTAAGCCGGCACACTGCCTTCCTCACATGCCACATCTTTGCACCTCTTGCCCTCCCCCCTACAGTTGGCTCGCCGCCACGTTTCCCTTCTTCCCGTGCCAGCCCGTCTGATTAGCTGTTAAACGGGACCGGCGCTATACTTTGCTTCATTTCGTACTATAGTTAGTGAAATCCTTTAAATAACGTTCCTTTTCACACATACTGATAATAAATAATCTGAACTAATATACCCAAATTTTATACTTTCATTCCTGTTAATTTCGGTTAGTTGTCACATTCGAAGGTATAACCCCGAGTTAAGCACCATCGGGCGTGGTCAAACGTGGGATGGGGTAGCGCGTCCGACCTACGATTAAATGATTATTTACCGGGCGAGTTGGCCGTGCGCGTAGAGGCGCGCGGCTGTGAGCTTGCATCCGGGAGATAGTAGGTTCGAATCCCACTATCGGCAGCCCTGAAAATGGTTTTCCGTGGTTTCCCATTTTCACACCAGGAAAATGCTGGGGCTGTACCTTAATTAAGGCCACGGCCGCTTCCTTCCAACTCCTAGGCCTTTCCTATCCCATCGTCGCCATAAGACCTATCTGTGTCGGTGCGACGTAAAGCCCCTAGCAAAAAAAAATGATTATTTACTTCTACAACCGCCTTAAAGCTGTCGGTAGTGTCCCTTAGAGTGGATATACATATGAAATTAATTAAATTAAATCACCCAACATTAAATAAATCACCCACCTTTAAATGATGTTAAATATATATTTATTTAAAGAAATTACGTGCTCAGGTAGAGAGAGGATCTCAATGAATGTAATGAGATTAGGTACCTCGGGATACCAAAACATGGTTGCAGGTCCTAACCTTCCTTGTATGCGCCCCACTCCCACTTTGTGTTGTGTCATAACGAAATCGCGGACAACAACAATTATAAACTCCGAGTTTGAAACTACTGGTAGTTTCCGTATTGCGTACTCTGGTATAAGGACTTTTTTTTATTTGTGCTTGTACTGAACGATTTATTTATGTTTTGCAATGACAGACACAACATGTTTCAATTGCAGCAATGGTTGCCGAGTATAAATCAATTTAATGCATAGACAACTTTGATACGAGTATGGCATGGAATGAAGTAAAGTTTGACGTAATAAGAAAGCCTTAAAAAAATAATAAAAAAAGATGTGCATTAATATACGCAGTAGATATATAGTAATCACAGGCAGACCTGTATTCTTACTTTACCGGGACTTTTGCGTTATTGCTGACGAAGGTCAACAAGCACCGATATTAAAGTATTGTATTACAGTCTTCTGGGTACAATGGCAGTTACATACGCAAAAATTAAAATGGCTATTGCACGAACTGGTAATACAACAGGAATGAAAGTATAAAATTTGAATAAAATACGGGTATATTAGTTTAGGTTATTTATTATCATTATGTGTGAAAAGGAACATTATTTAAAGGATTTCAATAATTATAGTACGAAAAGAAACAAAGTATAGCGCCGGTCCCGTTTAACAGCTAAGCAGACGAGCAGGCGCGGGGAGAAGGGAAACGTGCGGTGGCGAAGCAATTGGAGAGGGGAGGGGTGGAGGTGCAGAGGTGTGGCAGGAGGCAGGCCAAAGAGGATAATAGAATAGAGATGAAACTCAATGATCAATTTCGGTTCCAAGCCACTTGGCGCTAGTAGTTTTAGTCTCTTTTCCGAGATAGCGCCACAGTGTGTATTCTGGTGCAATACCTTAGTATTACCAAGGCCAACTAGATATACAGGCCATAAGGCTCCCCCTCCACTTCCGGCGCTACGTCACACCAAGAGCCATCCGCTTCATTTTTCGCCAGTGTCTTGTAGGCTGATATGAACCTCGCAGCAGTAAGGCCATCAATGGTGTTGAATGACTTAATCGTGTGTGAACATTGTGAATTATGCCCACGTCGTGTTGTGTACCTGGTTGTAGAAGCAACTATAGTTCAGAAGAGCCCAGTATTTCAGTGTTTAAATTTCCTACTGATTTGGTTCGGAAACAAAAGTGGATCTTAGCCATCCATCGAAGAGAATTTGTCCCTTCAGCAAGCTCAGTTGTGTGCATAAAACACTTCGACGAACGTTTCGTAATTAGGGAGGATTCTGTTAAAAGAACTGATGGGTCTATTTTAACAGTAAAACGTAACCGTTTAAAACTCTCAAACGACGCTATTCCTACTAAGTTTGAAAATGTGCCTGCCTATCTGTCTAAAAATCTTCCAAGACCGAGGAAAACTCCTATTAAAAGACAAGAAGAAATTGAAAAACGGGAAGAAGAAAGAAAGAAAGCTGAGGAAGAAGATGACAGGATCAAGGACTTCGATGACGTTAAAGGTAATTTCACTACTAAATGCAAATTAGATTTTGACAAAGTTTTTGTCAATTTCGACGGCCAAAGTCTATGTATTTTCAAAATTTATATGACTGAGGAAAATATTCCGAAAATTGGTACTTCTTTAACATTAAACAAGGCTCTTGATTTTAAAGCCATAAAACATGGTATTTTCATGAATGATAACCCTGATATACGTGCATTAGGTAACGGGGGCAAGATATTAAAATGGTCAAATTTGGAAAGTATCTGTAACTTCCTGTTTAGTCTTGCTTGTGAATCAAAAGTGACTGTCCACGACAAAATAGAAACTGTGAACAAAATAATCGATGAAATTGAAAGTGAAGTTGATGACTGTATCATTACTGATAAATTAGAATTTTGCAAGGAACAGTTAAATTTAGCCTTTGCAAAGAAGGTGTCTTACTCCTGTATATTAATAACATGGTTCGCTTCAATATTTTTCGCATTTCCTGGGGCGTATAAGAAGATAAGACAGTCAACGTTCCTCACAATGCCTCACCCTGTGTATTTGCAGTCTTTTACCTCAAAACTAGGCACGGGAAATTCGGGTATAGATGATTCACATTGGAATTACTTGAAAAAGAAAGTAAAATTGTTAAATGAACATGAACGATTTTGTAATTTGTTGTTGGATGAAGTCTATGTAAAACCTGAGCTTAACTATAAAGGAGGAAAGGTAGAGGGAGTTGCTTTTAGTAGTAAAAGTGGAGAAAATAACGCAACATTAGCTACAACTGTACAAACCTTTATGTTGTCATCCATTCTTAAAAAAAATAAAGACGTTGTTGGTTTGTTTCCATGTAAGAACCTAACGTCACATTTCTTAGAAGAACTAACTTTGCAAGTCCTTAAAGTATTAACAGATATAGGTTATAAGGTAGTATGCATAATTTCTGATAATAACAGTGTTAATAGAAAAATGTTTGAAAAGCTGTGCAAAAGCAATTTACAAACCACTTTTCAAAATCCATTTGACGAAACACAAAAGATTTTTGTAATGTTCGATACTGTTCATTTATTTAAAAGCTTAAGAAATAATTGGCTTAATCAGGCCGATAACTTACAAACTTTCGTGTTTCCTGACTTTGACAACCCTGAGTCAGACAAAAAATGTTTTGCTAGTGTTGGTCACCTTAAACATGTCCACAGAGGAGAAGAGAATGATGTAGTTAAGCTTGCTCCTGCCCTGAACCAAAAAGTGTTGTACCCAACTTCTTTAGAGCGACAAAATGTAAACCTTTGTTCTAAGCTCTTCGATGAGAAAAATGTCGCCGCTTTAAAACACTTTGATAAACTAAAAAATGGAGATGGTTTTAAAAGCACAGCTGTATTCTTAGAAATAATTCTTCAGTGGTGGAAGATTGTTAATGTTAAGCATGCTTTCAAAGGCGACAGATTTAACGACCCTCAATGTAACGCAATATTTTCAATTCATGACGACAATGTTTTATTTCTGCGCAAGTTTTTAACATGGTTAATTAGATGGGATAATCTGTCTGTTCAAGGGGAGATTACACAAAAAACAGAGAGTCGTCATGGAAAACTTACTAATGAAACTCAAACAGCCTTAGTTCACACTACAAAAACTATTTTAGAGTTAATAAATTTCTTGAAAACAAGTTTAGGATTTAAGTATGTATTGTTAGGGAAATTTCAAACTGACGAACTGGAAGCACGATTTGGGCAGTACAGGGAAATGAGTGGTGCCTGCTACCATATTTCAGTGAAGCAAATCCTTGAGTCAGAACGAAAATTGAAAGCCCTGACGGTAATTAATGCATACTCTGCTAAACATGCAGCCATCCCTATTAGTGATATTTCATTAAGTATGTGGATTGCAAGAGCTCAGATTGTAAAAGCTTCAAACCAACAGATATTTCACATTTTGAAAATGTGGTAGTTGAGTTAAATGATGTTATTGTATCTGAAAACATTTTGTTAGGTCTAGTTTATATTGGTGGATATATTTGTAAAATAATTATGAAAAATTGTACATGTATAAATTGTCAAGATGTTTTATTGTTAAACAATGATAATGTAACCTCAGATGTGTTAAAGCCGGAGGACAATTTTTATTTCAATATAATTGACAGGGGAGCTTTGAAATATCCATCAGATTTTATTGTTAACATTTTGATCACACAGTTTAAATTATTTAGTGTACTTATAAGAGATAAATTTGAATCGAGGTTTTTACATGGTGATTCTCAAAGAAACATTCTGATTTTGCTTGTCAACAAAGTTCTGGAAAATGAAAACGTCATGTTTGAAACATGCAGTGATTGTAGTAGTTTTAAAGATTACGTTGACAAATGTATATACATCTTTTGTAATATATTATTGAATAACTATAGAAAAGTTATCGCAGACAAACTCGTTGCTAAGAAGAAGAAATCCTCAAGTAAGGATAGCCATAAATCGGCAAAGAAAAGGAAAATTGATAAACTGAAACCTTAAGAATTGTTAGATAAGTTTTAAGTTGAAGCCTAATTTCTAAGAAAGGTTCCAGACTATTGTTGTGAATTGCTATCATGTATTTGCATAGTAACATTAAAACTATTTTTATACGTATTATGGGTTTTAATCTTTTGCATGAAACCGTGTTCCGTTACAAATGACAGATGTCAGCTTAATTTTACGTAAATAAATGTACATAAACTGTTCCGCTAGTTTTCCCCCGCATAAAACTGATGTAGTGCACAAGCCTAAATAAAACCACAATTAAAGGCGTGTTCAATTTTATCGTTAAGGTTCAATAAATTAATAATATCATGGAGACAGTGAGAGCGGGCCGTATACTACAATGCTATAGCTATAGCGTGACGTCACGGTCCGAGCCTTGTGGCCTGTCTATCTAGTGCGGCCTTGGTATTACTATCAACAGATAGCGTGGAGAATTAACATCCGGCGCAGTGATGCACATCCGGTTATGCTTAAAGCCCCCTCCCTTCTCCTGCCCCCCCCCCCCCCCCGATCCCTACCATTCGTCGATTACAATGCAGTTCTACTATTTCCATGTCCAATACATTGTAATTCATATATTTTTATTTTCAAGTACTTACTATGTTGTAAATAATGATCTGATACCCATAGTTCGTATGACATACTATGTTATTGAGGACATAACCTCACACCTCAAAGCAGCTTTAACTTCAAATGAATGATTGACACATTAACACGAAGCTGATATTATAACAAATAAGAAATCCCTTCGAAAGCAAGACAACAGAGCACACCATATGCAAGACAATGGGGTATCACATCAATATCCAAGTACCACATGAAAATAAAAATAACAGAATTAAATGCACTGAGACAGGAAATATATGGAACTACACTAATAGAACCATTCAGCTTTCAGCCCCTGATGTGTACTCAAACAGGAAATACAGGATTTCAGGAAGACTGGCGAAGATATATTTCAAATAAACAAGCACAAGGAAGGAACTAAGATTTACATCACAACCACATGAGCACTTGGAATTCAAACAACACAAATACTGTACCATCATGGGAACTATCGATTAAAATCGATATAAGTTCGAACAAGGTTAATCGATTGGGTAAAGTCGAATTCGATGCAATTCAGCAATATTATCTCCACAATACTTGACGTTTTATGACTAATTAATTTGTGAGAAGTGCCCACTGATTGAGGTTAGACTTGAAATACTTTAAATACTTCGAGACAAACTGCCTTTAATTATTAACATCGCTCATTTCATGCTTACTTGCGTGCCATCTACAGAACGTGTATATAACTATTTACACGTTATGAATGACCTCCAGTGCCATCTAGAAAAAGAGACTGAAACTACCTGAAGCTAGCTACAGATTGGAACCAAAACCCCTATTAGAGTTTCACCCCCCTGAGGCAGGCAGTGTGCCAGCTTAGCACTGGCCAGCAGGTATTCATCGCTGTTCGCGCGGAACTTGAAATATCGCAACTTTTAGGCCCCTTAGTTAACTCCCTAATAAATGTCGGCATCCAAAATTGATGCTGACAACTTTTTACGTGTACCTCAATGTTTCATCGCGATCGGAGACTTAACCATTGCCGATGTTCCCTCGTAAGAGAGGCAGGTTGGACGTTTCAGCGCATTGCTCCCCACTAGAATCGTTCTGACTACACTGTGCGTTGGTATCGGACGCAGTGGAAACGTGAGGTTACACACACGCGTCGACAAGGCTTGGATCTACCCTAGTGGACTACCTGCTGGAAGGATAATTTCATCGTGCTACAGGCTGTAAGCTCTCCACGGACGTCGCTGCAGACCATCCAAAGACATGTCACGGCAGCTGGGGATACGCCTGAGTCCACCAGTATCATACGCAGGCTACTAACGGAGCACCGTCTCTTAACAACGTCTAACATTACAACCTGAGCTACATTGAATTCGTTTGAACTTCTACCAGGAACGGGCAGCATTAGGCTTGTGAATTGGTGTTGAGTGGTGTTCATCGATGAATCGTGTTTGGATACAGACGACCGCCGATTTCGAGTCTGGAGACGTCCTGGTAAGCGCAGTGATCCAGGTTTCATTGTACAGCGGCGTACCGCCTCAGAGATAGGTGTCATCATGTAGGGTGCCATTTTCTACGATTCCCGCTCCCCATTAATGATGACTGAAGGAATCCTGGTTTCACGACGATATGCCCAAGAAATTCTGCGATTCTGTGTGCTTCCTTTCCTAGTGCAGTTCGATTATCCCATTTTCGAGCAGGATAATGCCCGGCCTCCCAAGCACATGTATCTATGGCCTGCCTTCGTGATGTTAACATGCTTCCTTGACCAGCAAGGTCTCTAGTGCTCTCGCTCATCGAGAATGTTTGGAACCAGATTGGATGGCAACTTCGGTCAGTGACAACTAGGACCGATTTTGAGGGTCAATTGTGTCAGTTGTGGCAGGATCTTCCTCAAGAGGACATCCGACGACTGTATGCCTCTATGCCAGGTCGTATCACCGCATGTCTCTTTGCTAGAGGCGATCAAATACCGCACTAAATGCATCCTGCAAAGTGTTTGTTACCCTGCAACAAATGCTAGTGTGGTATAAAATTTTATGTTTTCTTTATAAGTTACCATCATGTCCTGTGCCTGTACACACTTTCGTGCCCCTGCGGGGCTCCTTCATGGTGTGCATTTTTCTTTTTCAAATGAGTGTATGTATATAAGAAAGTAAGTAAGCAAATAAGAAGTTTCACTACAATATAAGGTGGACAGAGACGATTACAGCCTAATACAATTGACGATAGAAGGGAAACGTGGTAAGAGATTTTATTCTGGAATCGGAATCCGCGACAGTGGTTCAGTATCTACGATACATCAACCCTGATACGGGAATCGCAAAATGTAAATATAGGGTAATCAGGAATTGGGTGGCATCTTCGTCCAATGGCAGCTACGGCATATTTGAAGGGTCAGTTGCGTCAGTTGTAGGTCTATAATCAAAAATGGTTAAATATGTACATACATACGAGCTAAAAGTTTGCTGCTATTAATGGATGGGGGTGGGGTGTCGAAGGGGAGGGCAGTGAATTGTGAATAAAACATTAAATTTGTATTCCATTTTAGCCGGTTGAAACTAATAATTACCAAGCTCGATAGCTGCAGTCGCTTAAGTGCGGCCAGTATCCAGTATTCCGGAGATAGTGGGTCCGAACCCCACAGTCGGCAGCCCTGAAGATTTTTTCCGTAGTTTCCCGTTTTGACACCAGACAAATGCTGGAGCTGTACCTTAATTAAGGCCATGGCCGCTTTCTTCCCAATCCTAGTCCTTTCCTGTCCCCTCGTCACCATAAGACCTATCTGTGTCGGTGCGATGTAAAGTAACTTGCAAAAATAAAACTAATAATTATTTTAAAAAAGCTATTTGTACAAGCCCTGTCATCTTATCAGATCATTCTTTCCTTTATTTTCTTTAATTTTTAACGAAATTATTAGCGGAAATGCGCACAAAACGTCGTTCGTCGCTTCTAACTAATTTGCTTAATACCACAGCAAGTAGTGGAGACTGTGCATGTGCTGTGAAGAAGTGTACCACGGGTATATTGTTTTGTTAAGGTCATGGGCATTGAGGAATGATTCTCCCGCTCGCCGCGCGCATTCATCAGTCTGGTAGTCTCTTTGGTGTCTGTTAGTTTTTTAGTGTGTAGCCAAATACTAAATGATTTTTATTTGTATAATCACACCGTACTTCTATTTAATTGTAGGCCTAATATTGTTCCCTTGGTGAAAGTTTGATTGAATAGTCATCATCATCATCATCTGTTTATCCTCCAGGTTCGGCTTTTCCCTTGGACTCGGCGAGGGATCCCACCTCTACCGCCTCAAGGGCAGTGTCCTGGAGCTTCAGACTCTTGGTCGGGGGATACAACTGGGGAGAATGACCAGTACCTCGCCCAGGCGGCCTCACCTGCTACGCTGAACAGGGGCCTTGTGGAGGGATGGGAAGATTGGAAGAAAGCGGCCGTGGCCTTAAGTTAGGTACCATCCCGGCATTCGCCTGGAGGAGAAGTGGGAAACCACGGAAAACCACTTCCAGGATGGCTGAGGTGGGAATCGAACCCACCTATACTCAGTTGACCTCACGAGGCTGAGTGGACCCCGTTCCAGCCCTCGTACCACTTTTCAAATTTCGTGGCAGAGCCGGAAATCGAACCCGGACCTCCGGGGGTGGCAGCTAATCACGCTAACCACTACACCACAGAGGCGGACTTTGATTGAATAGTACTGAATCAAAATCTCAAGAAATGATTATTACCGCTCTTAAGTTGGTAAACTATCTATCAGCCTTTAGCTCTCTGACGAAATTTGCTCAGAGAGAATTTAGAAAAGTACAATTTTGTAGCTCTTTCTCTCACTTTCCAAGTATATACCCCGCCTACCCCCACCCCCACCCCACCCGCTATATCCCACAAATCTGACTACATTTTATTGTCTGTACATTTTTACGCCCCTTCCCCACTTCTAATTTCCAATCGCCGATACTTTTAAAGATATTTATTGCTTAAACGTAAAATCCGCACAATAAGAATTTAAGTGAAAGCCATTGAAATAGAGTTTAACAGTTCTGATATGAATTGCAGACGGTTGAGTGACAAAGAATAAACCAGTAAGAAAATACCACCGAGCTCGATAGCTGCAGTCGCTTAAGTGCGGCCAGTAAGCAGTAATCGGGAGATAGTGGGTTCGAACTCCACTGTCGGCAGCCCTGAAGATGTTTTTCCGTGGTTTCCCATTTTCACACCAGGCAAATACTGGGGCTGTACCTTAATTAAGGCCACGGCCGATTCCTTCCCATTCCTAGGCCTTTCCTGTCCCATCGTCGCCATAAGACCTATCTGTGTCGGTGCGACGTAAAGCAACTAGCAAAAAAAGAAAAATTCTGTGAAGAATAACTTGGAAACTTTATTCTTCTCCTTCTCCTTCCTACACCTGTGGGGTCGCGGGTGCGAACGGTGTAGCACATGTGGATTTGGCCCTGTTTTACAGCCGGATGCCCTTCCTGACGCCAACCTTATATGGAAGCATGTAATTATCATTGCGTGTTTTTCTGGTGATTGGTAGTGTACTGTATTGTCTGAATATGAGGAGGAAAGTGTTGGAACAAACACAGACACCCAATTTTGCAGCCTGAAGAGTTAATCAAACACGATTTAAATCCCCGACCCGGCCGGGAATCGAACCCGGGACCCTCTGAACCAGAGGTCTTAACGCTGACCATTCAGCCAGTTAGTCGGACTGAAACCATAAAATATAAAACTGATTAAAAAAGAAATCACGCAAATATATGGGAGTTTTCTTCATATATGTAAAAACAAACATTTAAGTCGGAATTTGAAAAATACCGCCTCTGTAGTGTAGTGGTTAGTGTGATTAGCTGCCACCCCCAGAGGCCCGGGTTCGATTCCCGGCTCTGCCACGAAATTTGAAACGTGGTACGAGGGCTGGAACGGGGTCCACTCAGCCTCGTGAGGTCAACTGAGTAGAGGTAGGTTCGATTCTCACCTCAGCTATCCTGAAAGTGGTTTTCCGTGGTTTCCCACTTCTCCTCCAGGCAAATGCCGGGATGGTACATAACTCAAGGCCACGGCCGCTTCCTTCCCACTTCCCTGTCTATCCCTTCCAATCTTCCCATCCCCTCACAAGGCCCCTGTTCAGCATATCAGGTGAGACCGTCTGGGCGAGGTCCTGGTCATCCTCCCCAGTTGTATCCCCCGGTCCAGAATCTGAAGCTCCAGGACACTGCCCTTGAGGCGGTAGAGATGGGATCCCTCGCTAAGTCCGAGGGAAAAACCGACCCTGGATTGTAAACAGATGAAGAAGATTTGAAAAATAGCATATGCACTTAATCTGTCAAACATCCTAATTATTGAATATATAAAAATATTTTAACTGTAGCTCACTGAAAAAGAAGTATACATTTGCATAGAAATCTCATCCCTGGTGATCACATTCCGCTGAGACATAAACATGACACCGGGACGTCATAGTTTGTATTCATGAATAAGTAAAACAATAATATAAATGCATTACGTATATATACAATATTTAGCTGAAACCAGAATTTGTAGCATCCTTAATTTTCTACCATCTTGTTCGATAACTATTTTATTGATGATGATGATGATGATGATGATGATGATGATGATGATGATGATGATTGACCTGACATCTAGGCCATCGACCCCGATTCTTTTCTTTGAATTGTCCGCAATGGGAAAAATGGACAATGCAATGTTGACATCCTACTATTTTTTCATCACTATACAACCGTCTAGTTCAATAAACTCTTCCTTGATATCGTCGTTAAAAGTGCAATTTTGAAGATTTTATATTGTAAGGATGGATTTAAATATTTGAAAGATATGGAATAAAAACCACGAAACACAGTTTAGCATACGAATGACGATACTGATGGTGTATTTTTATTTTTAACGGGAAATTACAGCTAGTTAAGTAGCGGTATTCCCTCGTGGATAATAATGGAATCAAAACTTTACATGTTAAAAACTGCAGTCATATCACTCCTTAAATTGAATTTATACAAATAAAATGGTCGTCTGCCAATTCCCATTAATCGAGTACACCAGTGAATAGAGTACTTCTTGCCCAGTTGATAGTGAAAGTAAATACGGGTCAAAGACCGGTTCCACCAGCTACTTGTCAGTTGGCCTTACTGAAGACACAGCTAGAGTTTTCACTGGTAATTCCTTTATCACACGTTCGCGTACTGCTTACTACTACTAGTACTACTACTACTAGGCAGAATGGTCAGCGTTCAGAGCACCCCGGGTTCAGTTCCTGGCTGGGTCGAAGATTTTAGACGCGTTTCGTTAATTTATCTAGGTCGGAGGTGGAGACCATCGTAACACATATCTTCATTTACATACAACAGATCTCATCACAAATCACTGCAGGAATCACGAAATAGTAAACATCCGTCCATATAGGGTTGGCGTCAGAGAAGACATCCGACGCTAAAACTACAGCAGGCTAAATCCATACAAAGGTAACATTGAAAATGCCAGGAATAATAATAATAATAATAATAATAATAATAATAATAATAATAATAATAATAATAATAATAATAATAATAATTGTGTGTGTCTATTACTAAACTCTGGAAGCCCTTATAAAACAGACCCTCCAAGGAAGGTGGGTGACGCCTGCTGTGCTTATTGCAGGAATTGCAGGAATGTCGGGAACAGCACTAACACCCAGGTCTCGAGCCAACAGAATTAACAATATACGATTGAAATACTAGAACCCAAGGTACATGAGTCAAGATACTGATCGTTCATCCATGGAGCCGGTAATAATAATAATAATAATAATAATAATAATAATAATAATAATAATAATAATAATAATAATAATAATAATAATAATTCAACGTCCATTCTAAGTACTAGCGGTCGTAACAGAGATCAAGGTATCGGAATTTTGTCCTACAGGAGCTGAAGTGACGAAAAACGGCGATACGGAGTCAATGTGTTTCAGCACCCGCATATGCCATCGACCTTAGCTGGGATCGAACCCGCTATCTTCTTTGAAACAGTAGACGAACAACTAATCGACTGGGTCGCTGATGTTGGCCAATTGCAGTCTTTCCTTTTTGCAATATAAGTGTATGAAGGTACGTTTCTCTAAATATAACCAAATACTGAGGACGAGTGTGTCGAATCGAAATACCCACTTTCTTAGCCAAGCAAACCGCCCCCGTTGTCTAAGGGTTAACACAGTCTCCCTTCACCGGGTCGAACCAACTTCGATCTTTAGCTTTACCACGACTGTAAGGTTAAATCATCTTTATGAGCCCAGAAAGAAAATTACAATGGATTCGACACTAATGTAGGTCGTTTTCGATTATTTTTACGTGTCACTCCCTCACTCTTCTACCCACTCCCACCGCTAGGGGTGCTAGGGGTGTCATGCCACCACAGTATGTCTGTCCAGATGGTATTAACCCGCGAGTGGTCGCTAGCCAAAATGTAACGCGAGTGGTCGCGCGTGAGACTTTCTCTCACATTAAAATAAATATGACTTTTTTCACAGTTTTGTGGGGCGTAAGGCTGAAATTTACCACTGAAACCAAACGCAAGTTCTACCTTATATATTTTAGATAAAAATGAAGTAAAGAAAATGAAATGGCGTATGGCTTTTAGTGCCGGGAGTGTCCGAGGACAAGTTCGGCTCACCAGGTGCAGGTTTTTTATTTGACTCCCGGAGGCGACCTGCGCATTGTGATGAGGATGAAATGATGATGAAGACGACACATACACTCAGCCCCGTGCTAGTGAAATTAACCAATTATGGTTAAAATTCCCGACCCTGCCGGGAATCGAACCCGGGACCCATGTGACCAAAGGCCAGAACGCTAACCATTTAGCCATGGAGCCGGACATACATATGAAATGATAATCTGTTTATTAAAGACACAAATAGCTACTTAAAATAACATATGCAATGTACATAAAAATAACTTCCGCCCTGGTGTTGTAAAAAAAATAAAATCTCACACATGCATTATCTAGTAATATTTACGTAAAAAGCAAGGTTTCTGAACACAATAACATTTTCAAAAACAAGAAGTACTCATAATGCAAATACTAACGCGTACAACAGGAGTAAGTTTTCCGCTCCACTTCAACATAACACCAACGCCATTGGTCACGCGATGAGAGAAACTCTCACGCAGTGCGCACAGTCATATAGGAACCTTTGTTCTGACTAGGGGAGGGGGTGCTTACCCTTCAAATATGAATCGCTCTACTCACGACAGTTATAAACTCAGCTAGAAGAGGGAACAGTCACCTCCCTGTCATCATTGTGAAGTAATATCACAATAAAAAATAATGTGAGAGAAAATCTCATATAGCGACCACTCGCGGGTTAAGTTATATGTGCACAAGTTTGGTTGAAACTGCAGGTTTACACGTAGTCGTATGTCATATTAAATCGTTTAGTTTCGCCGATATCTTTACGTACATATATTGCTCCTTATATGTATGCAACCCGCTAAATACGGAATTGCGGGCTAGGGCAAGTCGTCTCCTGCAATTACTGGAGTGGTAATTTAGTGATTAGTATTAACTAGAATCTGACTGAAGTTAGAGACCTGTGCTTGCCTAATGATTCACCGGTGGGTAATTTCGGAAAGAATAAAAAAATAAGTAAATAATAATCGTTTGTTAGAATAAAATAGTAAACTAATAGTGATAGTCTAATAATTATAAACACATGTTAAATAATTTTATAATATCAATAAAACAACGTTCGAGCTTAATGCCTTGGTAGCTGATTCTTGCAATAGGCCTTAATTAATAATAATAATAATAATAATAATAATAATAATAATAATAATAATAATAATAATAACGGAAAGTTCTACGAATCATCTACAACAACAATGCCTGAAAATTGGGTGTCTCATCGGAGCATGAAGAAACGACTCTATATACAGTTATTTTCGAGTTTTCCACTTCACGCAGTTTGCACTCACGAACTAAGCTATGCACACAGCCGTTTGGGCGCGTCGAACTCCTATTCACTAACAGGGTCTCTCACGGCACGTTTTCTTTCCCCGAACAGTTCTCTTCACAACACAAGCCGTCTGACTGACGCACTCCTGAATGACTCATTCACGAATCTCTGACTGCCCCACGACTGCCTACTTCGATCCTTTTATAGGCCCATGGAAGAATCTCGATAAAGGATCTCGCAATTTCCACTTCCAGATCATTCCGGCCACCTGCCCATTGTTAGCCTGCTTCCACCTTCTTCGAAGGAGTTTGGCCATCATCCTCATAGCATGCTTCAACAGAGTCATTGAGGAGTGTCTGTTCTAAAGGTGTTATTTCCGCCTTAAGAAAGTTGTGGGAAACGCACAAGAAACGTAAAAAAAGGCACATGGAACGTACCCATGATCGGCTCTCGATAACTTTTAAGGAATTACGTTTTCCTGGTCCGGATTGCTCATAGCAATTGCTTACTACACTAGTGTACAAAAGTTAAGCATAATCACTAAACGAGACCACACTGCCTGACAGGAATGTCAGACGGATTGCTGAACAAATAGAAGCTGACTCACACAGCATATGTCACACAACTTCTCCAAAAGAAACAGTGTCAGAAAGGTTCTGATAGCTAAGGTACACCTTTGACAACAACTAACAAAACTTGGCAATGTCTTCCACAACCAAATATGCTGTTAATAGTGTGTACGGTCACCCCTAACGGCCACACATGCTTCGCAGCGACGTGGCATACTCTCTATCAGATGGTCCAAGAGCTATTGTGGCAGTCAATCCCATCCCTCCGAAAGGGCAATGCGAAGGTCGTGAAGGGTCCTTTGGGGAGGCTGACGGGTTGCAATTCGCCTCCCCAATGCATCCCAGACCTGCTCTATAGGATTCAGATCCGCAGACCTCGCTGGCCAGTCCATGCGATGAATTCTTCCCCAGCCAGTAATTCATCTACCAGAGCAGCGCGGTGCGGTCGGGCATTATCGTCCATTAAGAGGAAGTCTGAACCAACCGCACCTCTGAAGAGTCGAACATGTGGTCTCTACCTCACCCCTGTATCTCTGAGCGTTAACAGTGCTCCTCGGACCACCTATGAAGATGTGCAGGTCCGTAAGGCCTTTCAATATGATGACACCCCACATCATGACGCCACCACCACCATATTGGTCCCGTTCCACGATGTTCCTGTGGTTGTATCGGCTACCCGGTTCTCTCCAGATTATTGTGCGACGGGGATCGTTCTGAAAACTGACGCGGGATTCATCTGTGAAGAGCACATACCTCCATTCATTCATGGTCCAGTTTCGATGTTGACGGCTCCACAGTAAACGGGTCCGTCTCTGTGCTGGAGTGAGCGGGACGCACACCGCTGGACGTCGGGCAAACAGCCCTGCTGTTCTGAGCCTCCGGTACACAGTTTGCCGGGAAACGGCAACCCCTGAGACGGCTGCAGCTCCACCGACAATTGTCTTGCAGGTGCACTCCGATTTCGTCGGGCGGTTAAGGCCAGATATAGGTCCTGCTGTGGGGTGGTTACCCTTGGTCGACCTGGTACTGGCCTACGACTAACATATCCTGTGCCTCGAAATCGTCTCCAAAGCCTGGAAAGGACACTTTGTGGCACATTAAGGATACGGCGACTTTGGTCTGTCCGGCCTGCTTCCAGGCGGCCGAGTATTGTACCCTGCAAAACGGGGTCCGAATGGCGTCGTTGTGCCATTATGTTGTCGCGTTCACCACGAGGTTACACTCTGCACACTATAACAGGGTAAACACGACTGAGGGAATATGGGGCGCAGGCACTGGCTGTGTATACCTTGCGGTTACGCCGCTAGTCAAAGCAGTGAACACTCCTGTCCTATACAGAGCGAACACGTAAGGTTGGTAGGTTCATATGTTGTGCGATTTGCGGTCTATTTCCTGTCGCACTGCTTACTTGTAACTTATGCTTAACTTTTGGACACTGATGTATTTAATTACTGTAATGTATGTGAACGAAATACTGATTTACTTTTTGGAAGTGGAAATAGCACCTTTTGAACAGAATCCGCAGTTATTATTTTGCTCACCGTTGACCCCACCCACGCTGTCCTCGCTCTTCCAGCATTGCCACCTTCCGCTGGCACCTGCACCATCCACCTCCATCGTCACAATATATAGACTTGGTCCTACTATTATTTGAGGCGTTTCAGTGAAGTAACGCTGCTGGTGGTGATAATTATTTCACCGCGTGAAACAACGAGGTTATATAATCCCCTTTTATCATTAATGAAAGTAGGAAGAGTCTCAACTACGCAAGAGTGAGGGTGGCAGCTGAAGAAATTGAAACACCATGGAATTCGCGATAATATTCATATAAACGTTTCTAATCATAAATGCTGTCGAATAAAGTTAATGTGTTTTCTTCGATTTTGCGTATGAATTTGCAATCATACGTGGCAGAACTAGGTTTGCACTCATGTGCAAAGTTTAAGGATAATGGTGAAATACCACACTATATCTAATTACATCGTTTTCAACGACATCAAAACAATATCACGTTAAGCTTCTAACCTGACTGTGCAAGACCACTATACGAAGCTGTAAACATGATGAGAAGGAAATGGCGGATCAGATCTCAGCCTGAGCTGAATGCATCCAGTGAAGGTATTAATTATGGAAACCCCCTGTGCATTCCATCGTTATAGCTAAGAAAATTCATATACACGATGTATTATGAGGAAGACTCTTACAGCGACTGGAGAATGGCCAAACCCAAATGGTGTTGGTTCGGCTCTTCCATGTCCCATTTCCAAGGTTTTACAGTGCCTCCGGCATCTTGGAAGTGACGGTCAGAACTTTAGTAGTAAACGTTCTTTCAGTACACCATAATATGATAATTATTTTTTCCGTAATTGCCAGAAGACGCTGTTAGAGTACAGCATACTGCTTAACAGTTGACAGTAGAGTAGCCCAAGGGACGAAAAATTGAAGGTTTACTGAATACCGACGTTTGCACCAAACGAGACTGATGGTCTAGAGGTTCATGCAATGCACTTAATTGACTACTGCCTATAAACCTGTCTGATTAGCGTGTAATAAGAAACATTGAACTAGGATTGAACAATAGTGGAACTATGCATTGTTTATGGACTACTTAGTCTTCGCAGTGGAAACTGGTGCGTTCAAAGAATTAGAGATATCGTTCTACGTTGCGATTTTATTTGACGTAAATAAATATCACACGAGAACACGTTCACTTCCTTATATAAATTACTTTATTTACACTGTACGTCACAACACACAATTATACACAGTCAGAAACGACACTATATACAACACTCAATAGCAGAGTACCCTGAAGTCGATTCTGACAAGTACAGATATCAACAACACTTACGCGCGCACTATTAACATACTCTCTCTTGAATTCACCGCCTCACTCACTTGAGCCCAATACTCAGACTCCACCTCGGAGCCCAACAGTCACTCCCAGTCCATTACTTGCCTGAGTCCCAAGAACTAAGAACTGCGAACTTAGAACTAAGAACTGCCTTCACTGACTGACAGCTCGATATTTATACTACTCGAACAACCATCTAGAATGATAGACTTCTGGAAGAGTTCTTACAACACTCTAATGGAACACACTGGAAACCTCGATCGACCAGCTAGTCGAATGGGTACTCGAACATTGATTCAGTATTTAAAAACACCTATGGAAATATCTACAACATTCGTAATGTCTCTACATGTATCTGGATAATAAAACCTTACAGTAAGTTTCCAGAACCCTCCATATATACCAAATATAGTACAATAAGTCCAACATACGAACATTATGGAATTTTCTACCGCTTTCGACTCTATAGATTTTGAGGTTATACACAATACGTATTTGAGGCTATACAATTCTATACTACATATTTACAGGGAAATCATATATTAATCATATTTAACACTTAATAAAAGATAATTTAGTATTAAATAAACTATAATTAAAATATATTAAACATACTTATTGAAGGTTTTACACCAATTACGATGTCGTACCTACGACAGAGAGCATGTACAGTCCAGCTAACTTCGTTGAAGAAAACCGTTGTAGAGTGGGGATGTCTGTTTTACCATCATGCTGGGTTCACGTCGGCCTCTACATGTGGACTGCAGATCTAAAACCTTCACGTAGCATTGATCTTACCCTACCAGAACTATACCACTCCTACCTCCTTCTGTTCCATGGTCTACTCATATGTACCACTGGAAGTCATAAAGGCCCTTATGACGAGAAGATTAATCCATCTCTCCAGTATCCCAATACATTAAATAAGTCCCTATAAACTCCTTCCTTAGATAATTCACTGGCTGAGTGGGCTTTGTCACGAATGCCAAGAAAATGAAGAAATAATTTTAAAAATCGGACATCGTGCTGCTGGACGTCCAAGTATTTGTTCGAATAATTCAGGATGGGTTTGTTGTTTCATCACAAATACTGTTGTAAAATTTTGCTTTACGCCCGTTATACTGTATATACTGCTGTCTGAGGTGACGAAACGTCGTATTGACTCTTAACCACATTACACCACTTCGGTACTTACTTATCGTATGGCTCTTAGTACCGGGAGTGACATGTTCGGCTCGCCTCGAGTAGGTCTTTCTATTTGACTCCCATGGGCAACTTGCACGTCTATATGTGGGATGATGATGATGATGCTGAGGTAGGGAGAGGGTGAAACCCGATGTCGGCACGCAGCCTACTCATGTCGAATAACACTAAAGAGTCTGCTCAAAGATTTATGTCCCCGTCCGACGGACGAATCGCCATCAACAGCTCTATATGCCCTTACTCCATATGAACGCTGCAGATTTATTGGAATTAAATCCAGGCTTTTGGTACGCAATCTAGTGATTAGAAATTATATATCTCCACCTCTCCTACCCTGCCAGCCAAAATTCTGATGGATAACATTTTTTCGACCAACGGGACTCGAACCGGTTAACCGCCTTAACGCTCATGGCCACCAGGCGGGCAACCCCACTTCGGTGATATAGCCTATGTCGTGCCGAGCGCCGTGCAGTCTCCATGTTCAAAGGACCTTTCGGATAACGTTCTGCTATAAATAGCTTAGAATGCGACGTCGGGGAAGTAAACCAGCAAAAGTTGTTGCACCAAATGTTTGTAAAAATGCAGTAATTTGACCCCTGAGATCGTGGTAACAAGCTAGCCATTCCAAGAATGAACTACTGTCGAATTTCAGGGAGTCACTCCCCAATGAAGGATGGTTTAGACAGTCATCCATATCGCGTTATATATACTAAACTATCATTCTATCCCGATTACGGTTTTTCGTTACTATTTTTCTTTGACCTTTTACACTCCATATTGCTGTCCGGCTCCATAGCTAAATGGTTAGCGAGCTGGCCTTTGGTCACAGGGGTCCCGGGTTCGATTCCCGGCAGGGTCGGGAAATGTAGGCTAACCATTATTGGTTAATTTCTCTGGCACGGGTGCTGGGTGTATGTATCGTCTTCATCATCATTTCATCCTCATCACGACGCGCAGGTCACCTACGGGAGTCAAATCGAAAGTCCTGCACCTGGCGAGCCGAACATGTCCTTGAACACTCCCGGCACTAAAAGCCATATGCCATTTCATTTTACACCATATTCCTACCTACGGAAGCATTACTTGTAGAGACAGATTGAGAGCATGACATGTCTTTTATATAACGTTATTAGAGTCACAGTAGTTCGCCATTCTATTATACCTCACTATTATTCCTCATTTTTGTTCTGAGTATAATATTATTACATTCAAACTCTCCCAACTCTTTATCGATGGCATACTGTAATACTGAACTCATTTGCTGAGGAACAAGGGTAAATGAGAACAAAGATCGTAAGAAACACAAGGTCACTAGTCCAAGGTTTGAAACTGTGCACATATAATTCGTTTAAATACTCGGCCTTGTATGCAATGACGAGATCCCGAAGTCTCAATACAGAGTCCTCGAAAAAAGGTATGGCAAACTAGATAGAAACAAGAATATTAAAAAATATTCAAAGTTGAATACTGGGCGGGAGAAACAACGAGCAAAACGTTTGGATGACAATTCTGAAAAAACACAAATATCATTATTCATTGTAGAACCAGGAGAGGGAGAATATTTTATTTGAAAAATCGAACAGAGGAAGCAAAACTTCAGAAACAAACTTGACTAAAATAACTTTATTGAAACGTTGGTCAGTTGATGATAAATACTTGTATGGAACTTACTGAGCTGTATTCATGTTCAGATTCTTTATTGCTGTATTTTTTCTATAGTGATACAATAATAATAATAATAATAATAATAATAATAATAATAATAATAATAATAATAATAATAATAATAATAATAACTAACATTTGTACCTGTCCTTCGCACGAGAATATGCAGTGCCATATATGTTTCCTTCAGGAATTTATGCGAAGTAATATGGCTCTATTCTCACGTTTAATGCGACAGGTTAAAATTATATTTTCCTACGAAAGCGTGTGCCAGTTACATAAAATATGATGAAGCTGTGCAAAGCCGAGAGAGACAATTTCGGAATTTATTGTACGTTACAGTCCCTGGTCCGAAGTTGTCTCAAATTCTCCGTGGTTCTCAAGTTGCATATTGTATCTCTGACAATTGGCGTGGCGCTCTGAATCTGATGACACCTCCCTTAATATCTGCCCTATCGAAATGAGTAAAATGGCTTTTTAGTTTTTCCCATTACCCACCTTGAAGTGAAATTCATGACATGCCCCACGGGACTTGAACTAAAACTCCTATTTTTGTAATCATTTGCGTTATTATCCGTCGTACGAGAAATACGTATATAGCACAAAGGAACAGAAATAAGATATTCTTAAACGTTTGTTATATACAGTCTTTTGATAGACTTAATGTAAACGAAAATATTTGAGAAAACTGTCCCTATAAATACCAACTCCATGTGTTTACCATGACATCATATGCGCCTGATAACACAATCCTGAGTCAGTAGATTCCAATACATAGTTTGGTTGAAATATCTCCAGCAGTTTTCCGTTTTTTAGGAATATACAAACAGATAGATAACCAGACACCAGGCGAGTTGGCCGTGCGGTTAGGAGCGCGCAGGTGTGAGCTCGCATCCAAGAGATAGTGGGTTCGAATCCCACTGTAGGCAGCCCTGAAGATGGTTTTCCGTGGTTTCCCATTTTAACACCAGGCAAATGCTGGGGCTGTACCTTAATTAAGGCCATGGCCGCTACCTTCACATTCCTAGGCCTTTCCTGTCCCATCGTCGGCATAAGACCTATCTGTGTCGGTGCGACGTTCAGCAAATAGCAAAAAAAGACAGACAGACACCAAAGGGAAAAAATCTACCACATGTTTCCTCGGTGTTCAGTTACATCAGGTGGGTTAATTTTCAAGCCGAGCGAAGCATTATGAATTCTCTGATTTTCTCCTGTTACGGATCCTTCAAATAACTGTTGGTCTGTGAGGGTGTCCGTCACTGACTGCAGAGCATGAAGCCCAAGTGCATGTATGTATAAATGTACCTTATCGATGAAATTATCCACAAACGATTAATGTATGTTGGGTAACATTGTTCCAGAAACTGTACTGGTTTATTCCTTGATAATAATAATAATAATAATAATAATAATAATAATAATAATAATAATAATAATAATAATAATAATAATAATAATAATGTCCGACTCGTTGGCTGGCCTTCGGTTCAGAGGGTCCCGGGTTCGATTTCCGGCCGGGTCGGGGATTTTAACCTCCATTGGTTAATTCCAATGGCCCCGGGGCTGGGTGTTTGTGCTGTCTCCAACATCCCTGCAACTCACACACCTCACATAACACTATCCTCCACCACAATAACACGCAGTTCCCTACACATGGCAGATGCCGTCCACCCTCATCGAAGGGTCTGCCTTACAGGGGCTGCACTCGGCTAGAAATAGCCACACGAAAATATAATAATAATAATAATAATAATAATAATAATAATAATAATAATAATATGATTTCCTTACTTTAAATACCTCGGAGAATTATCGAACCGACAGTCCTTGAAAAGATCTCACAACAAACTCGCCTCCAAAAAATTAAAACAACATTAGGGTTGGTCCAAAACATCTACGTCAAAAAATTCATGTCAAGACATACACAAATTCGGCATTACAAACAAAGTCATAAAACCAACAGTTCTTTGCGCAAGTGATACACTGGCACTCAACAGAACACAAGAACTTGAAGAAATCAAAAAATAAAAGAGGAAGATCATTAGGAAAATCTTAGGAGCAAGATACACTCAAGACGGCTATGGGTTACAATCAATCAAAACGACAAAAAATTCTCAAACACCGAAATGACATTAGGAAAAGACGAGTGAAATTCTTCGGTCATCTCACTAGATTACCAGAAAATAGTTTGACAAAAAGGATAAAAGATTATGTAACCTCACTTAGGCCTAAGAACTGAACACTCTGGGTTAACGAACTTCGAAAGGACCTCAAAAACGCAATCATAAGCTCAACAGACATCCTAGAAAGAGACATCTTTACACACAAACTAAACTATTGGGAAGTTACATCAGATTAACCACAAAAAAGACAGCACAGACCAAAGTGCTCGGAAGAACCTTCTAGGAAAAAGCCTATTGGAACAACAAGAAGAACCCACAGAAAAATATATTTATTTACTTAACGTCTTCCAGTATTGGGAGAACTCGCTACTACTAATAATAAAAATGAGAGTAAAATGTTTTTGGTATTGCTTTAACGTCCCACTGACTCAGAGAGGTCTTATGGTGACGATGGGAAGGAAGTGACCGTAGCTTTAATAGAGTTACAGACTCAGCCTTGAGCTGGTACTACATAAAACCATCTTCAAGTCTCCTGACAGTGTAGTTGGAACCTACCAACTACCGAATGCAAGCTCACAGCTACGTGATCCAAACCGCACAACCCATTCGCTCGGTATTAATAATAATAATAATAATAAGAAGAAGAATAATAAGAAGAAGAAGAATAGAAGACACAGTATACTGACTAAGTTGCTGCCTTTATACTCAGAAGGCCGAGGTTCTCATCTCGACGATTGTTGAATAGAATTTTCACCTAAAAATGACTTTGTGTCAGGAAGGGTATTCGGCCAAATCTGTATACAACCTGTGACAATAAAGTTCGCTGAATCGTCCTGTACTATCAACAAAGATGAAGAATGCACAACAGTGACCTTACTGTCCTTCGAAATAGTCTCCTCCCATGACTATGCACTGCTGAGATCGGCGATACATGTCCTGGAAACTTTACAAGAAGGCTTCCTTTGGAATGGTGTTCAAAAGCCTCGTCAAGTTTCGTTGGATGTCAGGAATATAGTCAAATCTCTTTCCTTTCAAAGCGAGTTTGAGTCGTGAGAATAGGAAGAAGTCTGGAGGACCTTTTTCCGACTAGGGGATCCCGGAGAACGCCATTCCATGCTTTGCCGTTTCGTTTCAGGGTCGTACCTGAGGCACCAGGTTTTATCCTCAGTGACAATACAGTTCAAGAAATTTGGTGTCGCATCCGCCTTTCAACAAAATCCTGTGAAGCCTCTAAACGTGCCTGCTTCCGATCGTCAGTCAAGTGATGTGACACAAGACGAGAACACGTTTTCCTCTTCCCTTACTTCTGGGTAACGATTTCTCGCACGAATTCACGGTTACTCTGCAGTTCATCCGCTATCATGCACACAGTTAATCGCCGAACGTTCGTGATTAATGTCCTCACGTTCTCAATGTTTTCGTCACTGACGGCGGTCGCTGGTCTTCCGCTACGGGGATTGTCAGAAACACTTTCCCGGCCTCCTCGAAAACGGGCGAACCACTCGTACACACACTTCAAGGAGAGTGCTCGATCTTCATTAACACGTTAACACGTACCAGCATCGCATGCGTTTCTTTCGGTGTCTTGCCAAGCTTAAAACAAAACTGTACATTGATCTTTTTGTCGTTCATGTTCCTGTTCGCAGTTCAGAACCAACGCACTAAACACGCACTGTGTCAAACAGGTCTTACACGGCACACACACTATGCTCAACCGAACAACGTTGGGAGTAGGTGGTCAAAACCTGCTGCTACGCAGGTGCAGCGTTGCGTGTCGCCAAGACCCCAGAAATAACGGAGATGAGCTGAAGAAAATAATAATAATAATAATAATAATAATAATAATAATAATAATAATAATAATAATAATAATAATAATAATTTCAAAAAGGCCTATGATTCAGTTGATCGTCAATCACTGTTTCAGATATTAAAAGAACAGGGTCTAGACCGGAAAACACTCGCAATTGTAACAGAGACATTGACACACACAAAATCTAAGGTTAAATTCTTGGGGGAAATCTCAGACCCTTTTCCGATCAAAACAGGAGTAAGACAGCGAGATGGGCTCTCTCCACTACTCTTCAACTGCGTCCTTGAAAAGGTAATACAGGAATGGCGCAAACAGAAGTCTGTCCTCAAGATTGACCAACCAATCACTCTTGGTAGGGGTAAATTAGCAGTAGACTGCCTGACATTTGCGGACGATCTGGCAATCTTAACTCGTGACGTTTCAACAGCCATAAACCAGATCGAACTCCTGAAAGAAACAGCGGAAAAAGTCGGCCTCCAAATATCGTTTGAAAAAACTGAATACATGACCTGCAACAAAGAAGCCCCTAAATTCATGGGGACAAAATATGGCAAAATAAAACGGGTCCAGCAATTCAAATATCTCGGTGAAATAATTCAGAAGAATGGAATGGAAACAAAAGCCAATGAAGTTAGATGCCAAAAAATGGAAACTGCGTATAGACTCACCCAAAATATCTATAACAAAAAGTGTGTCTCCAAGCATGCAAAACTAAGACACTATAATACAGTTATAAAACCAGAATGCCTCTATGGATCAGAGACACTAATTTTGAACAGGAAAACTGATCTAGAAAATGTTCAGAAAAAGGAACGCAAGATCATTAGAAAAATTTTAGACCCAAAACTCGTAGATGAACAGTACCGCCTTTCTCTGCCACATTTTCTAACATTCACAGCGACATCAGAAAACGCATATTAAGATTCTTTGGACATATAAAAAGGATGAACCCAGATAGACTTACCAAGCAAATAGTTGAATTTTATGAAAACCGAAGTAAAGCCAAAACGGACACAATAAAATGGATTGGCGAAATTAAAACAGATCTCAAACTGGCAGGAATTACACCTGAAGACATCCAAAGCCGGGTTATCTTCAGAACCAAAGTTCATAAGTGGCAAGTTGACCAAGAGGAAAAACCAAAGAAGAAGACCGGAACAACATGGTCTCAAGAGAGAAAAGAAGCACACAACAAACGAATGAAGGAAGTGTGGGTACAAAGAAAGGCAAATGCATGTCTCTAAGTACTTTGCGTAGTCCTAATGGGCTCATTCGCAAAATATAAAAAATAATAATTTTTGTTGTTATTGTTTTCTCTGCCACATTCACCACACCCTGGTAGGGTCGCGGGTGCGAAGTAGGTGAATGTTGCCCTCCTTTACGGCCGGATGCCTTTCCTGCCGCCCAACCGATGAGAGAAACTCACTGTATGGTGAATATTCAGCCCGAAGGCTGGTTCGATCCTCAACAGCTCAGCCGTCAGCTGTCATGGCCTAAGCGTCTCTGAAGAGGCGTACTTGGTGAATGAGGTGTGAGGTAATTTACTCGACATACATATCAACAATAAAGTAGTAACAAATTAGAGAAACGCTACTGAAATATGGACCTAAGCTAACAATAACATGGCTAGGTGAGCCATCAAGAATTCATAAAAGAAAGGGAGAGAAATGGATATTCAAGCCCCATATTACACAGTCAACATTTCAATCTGCTACGTTTACAAAACGCTGAGGTAGCGAGGTTATGTCACAGTCTCTTTCTTCAACCGTCTCTCCTACGCATGTGGGGTCGCGGGTGCGAACTGTGTTGCACACGTGGATTTGGTCTTGTTTTACGACCGGATGTCCTTCTTCACGTGCCGGGCTGAGTGGCTCAGACGGTTGAGGCGCTGGCCTTCTGACCTCCACTTGGCAGGTTCGATCCTGGCTCAGTCCGGTGGTATTTGAAGGTGCTAAAATACGTCAGCTTAGTGTCGGTAGACTTACTGGCACTTAAAAGAACTCCTGCGGGACTAAATTCCGGCACTTCGGCGTCTCCGAAAACCGTATAAGTAGTTAGTGGGACGTAAAACCCGTAATATTATTTATTATTATCCTTCTTCACGCCAACCTTATATGGAGCTATAGTGGTGGTGGTGATTATTGTTTTAAGAGGAAGTACAACTAGGCAACCATCCTCTATATAACACTAATCAGAGACAAAAACTGGAAGGGATCCGACACTTCGAAAAATGAAGGTATCAGCCAAAGAAAGACAAGGGTCACGAAGGGTGTGAAAATGAGACTCCCTAGGCCTCCATACTCTAATACCGTCGGGGTCAGAAAGGAGTTGAGTTGACCAAGGGAAGTCCAATAGGATAGATGGAAGTGAGGAGCCTGGCTTAAGTAAGTGGAAGCAATGCCAGAGCACAGCTGAGGGCCCCGTGGTCACCAACACACGCTCCCCTGGGACCTATATGGATGGATGTAATCACTATTGCGTGTCTCTGTGGTGGTTGGTAGTGTTATCTGAATACGAAAAGAAAACTGTTTGGAAAAGCACAAACACCCAGTCTTCGAGCCAGCAGAATTAATCAAATGCTATTAAAATACCGGACCCGACCGGAAATTGAACCCGGGTCTCTCTAAACCGAAGGCCTCAACGCTGACCATTCAACCAAGGAGTTTTTTTTTTTTTTTGCTAGTTGCTTTACGTCGCACCGACACAGATAGGTCTTATGGCGACGATGGGACAGGAAATGGCTAGGAGTGGGAAGGAAGCGGCCGTGGCCTTAATTAAGGTACAGCCCCAGCATTTGCCTGGTGTGAAAATGGGAAACCACGGAAAACCATTTTCAGGGCTGCCGATAGTGGGATTCGAACCTACTATCTCCCGAATACTGGATACTGGCCGCAATTAAGCGACTGCAGCTATCGAGCTCGGTCAACCAAGGAGTTGGAATAGGTCAAATAATAATAATAATAATAATAATAATAATAATAATAATAATAATAATAATAATAATAATAATAATACATTGTAACAGGACGGAAGTTTTAGGATAAAAATTGGGTTAGGGCTGAAGGTCTGGACGAGTTGTTACAAAATACAACAATATATAAAAAATTAAATAAATTTTCTCTCCTTTTTATAAATCTATATATATATAAAATAAGAGTTTTGTCTGTACATTGCTCAGAATTTTTTAAAAAAAGGATAGTATTTCTGTATCAGTCGTGCCCACAGTAACAAGGAAATGCACTTTTTTCTTTTCCGTAATGTCTGTCTGTCTTCTGTCTGTCTGTCTGTCTGTCTGTCTGTCTGTCTGTCTGTCTGTCTGTCTGTCTGTCTGTCTGTCTGTCTGTCTGTCTGTCTGTCTGTCTGTCTGTCTGTCTGTCTGCCTGTCTGTCTGTCTGTCTGTCTGTCTGTCTGTCTGTCTGTCTGTACACGCATCACGAGAAAACGGCTGACGAGAATTTAATGAAAATCGTTATACAAAGTCGGGTAATAAGTCGCTATAATATAGGCCATAAATAATTTTATTCACGCTAACGGAAATGGTAGTTCAGGGGAAGGTCTAAAATTTAATTCTCACATATTTATGTTATTAGTGGTCATGTCTTAATGAAAATTGGTATACAAAGTCTGCGAATAAGTCGCTATAATATAGGCTATAAATAATTTTACTCCCGCTGAGTAAAATGGTAGTTTAGGGGAAGGCCTACAATGGAATTCTCAAATATATATGTTATTAGTGGTCCTAACTTAATGAAAATCGGTATGCAAAATCGGGAAATAAGTCGCTACAGTCTAGACCATAAATAATGTTATTCACGCTGAACGAAGGGGTAGGCCTAAAATTTAATTCCCAAATAATGATGTTATTAGTGGTCGTATCGATAAATACTACATAACTAAATTTATGTAACTTAAGTTATGTAGTATCATATCTCCGATCATTTATGTCTTATACATTGTTAGGATACCGGCTATGATCAGAGATATTCATGAATTTGGATTTTTGTTACTAAAACCTTATCAGCGCTGAGTCACGAGAAAATGGGTGAACAGGATTTAATGAAAATCAGTATGTAAACATCGGATAATAAGGAACTACAGTCTACGCTATAAATAATTTTATATCACAGAGTCGAAAGAAAACTAAATGTGAAGGCCTACAGTATCGAAAGCTCATAAAATTGATCAACAATAACATTAAATTGACCATTGTTTGTTATGATGTGCTTTGTCTTCTGTTGCCACTCATCTCCGATATATAGGATTACTGTTGCGCACCGTGTACTTTTTTTTTAATTTGCCTTACGTCAGACCGACACAGTTAAGTCTTATGGCGATTATGGGATAGGAAAGGGCTATGAGTGTGAAGGAAGTGGCCTTGGCCTTAATTAAGGTACAGCCCAAGCATTTGCCTGTTGTAAAAATGGGAATCCGCGGAATAACATCTTCAAAGCTGCCAATAGTGGGGTTCGAATACATTATCTCCCAGATGCAAGCTCACAGCTGCGCGCCCCTAACCACATGGCCAAATCGCCCATTCGTGCGACTGTAACAATGTGCCTAAATATTGGCGGGAAGTAGCTGGGGAGTTAGGTAACTTCCTTCTTTAGCATGCCAATCCTCTGTTTCATACATTTTCCGATACTACTGGTACGTAACACACTGGTTCATCATAGCATTTGAGCTATTCAATCCCTACTCTGAGGCACTGATTGGAATGAGAAGTGTGCATATTTAACGGAATAATGGTAGAGAAGTGTTCACCGCTGTCTGCAGCCTGGTCAATCCAGCTCTGGAACTTTGGACTGTTATAGATCGGCACCGTAGTGCTGTTCGTTAAAAGTGAGAAAATGTGCAGATTTTCATTTAATCGAATATTTTATGCGATAACATTAGTTTTAATGCTAAATTCATACTGATTTTTTTTAATGACCTATGTTGACTTCAGTTAGGAAAACCAAAAAGTTAGTCTTTCTGAGAATCCCGTAGCGAAGCACGGGTACATCAGCTAGTAAATTAATAGATAAAGTAAGGTCATACAAACACTGGTACGCTTACGTACCGCTAAGGAGATCTGAGTATTAAACACTCAGTACTTCTAACAGGGAACTAGGAACAGAGTAATAGAAACAGTCAACAATAAAGAATAACAATAGTACTGTATTAATAGTAAATTTTAAGAAAGAAGGTAAACGAACAGCTGACTGAGAGGAATTAAGTTAAATAAGCGGTGATGAAACAAATGTATAAAGGCTCGAAGAGAAAACTAGAGAAATCTCCCCTGAAACGAATTCATACGGGAGTACAGTCTGCATGAACATACAACCCCATATTGCCAAGTTACATAAATCGGAAAAAAGAGTAGTACATTAACATATAAAGAAGGAAATTCGAGAGTTATTCACTCAGATACCTTAGAAAAAACAAAGGGAGCCACAGCAGAATGCATCCTAATGGGTAAATCCACTCAAAGATAGAGGCGCAAATTTCATGCTAAAATACGAACAACCAGAAAGTTTGCACGAGAAAGGCAAAGATTAGAAAAGGCCGTAAACCATAAGAGGCGGGAGATCCTAAAAATCATATGAAAGCCCATTATATACATAATCTAGTGATATCCTGCTGGGGCACAATTGCCCAATTAAGCGTGGGTTAAGCCCAACCTAGGCTGCAACCGGTGGGAAGGAAAGCTGAAGTTCAAAACTGAAGAAGAATGATAAAGTTAGGAAACCCAAGCCTCAGCTGAAGAGGATTCCGAGGGAAACACAGTTGAACATCCCCATGGCATTCGAAAAATACAAGCGAAGTAGAGTACCAAAGGTAATCTGCATGGCGATACAAAGAATGCCTGAAATTCACAAATATTTACCCTAGCATCGCTCGAGAAGAGATTGTTGAATTTGCCTACACCAGTTTACTACAAAACAGAACTGAGATAAATGCCGAAGCCTAAAATGTACATGCTAAGTTCAAAGTAAGGAAAGAAGTATCCCCTTCAACCAGAAGGGAACAAACTAGAGGTAGTCATTTTCACGAAGTCGTTTCCTACCTTCTTCGCCCACCAGCCATTCTGGTACATTTGCCTCGCTCGACGATCACAATTTTCGAATCACACACACAGTACACTTTCCTGTTGGTTTACAAGGTTTAATGACCAGCTTCAGCTGGTACCACTGGAACTATTCCATCGAGAAACTTCATGAAATCGCCATCAAAACTGGCCTCCAAATCTCTTAGGAGCAAACACAATACATGGACTCCAAGAACCAAAGTTTGACATCACCTGCAACCAAATATGGCAATATCACACAAGTTAAGCACATCAAGTACTTAGATGAAATTATGAGAACACTGGAAGTGAAAACATAGTTAATATAACACGTGCAGAAAAATTACGTAAATCCTACACAATCATTTAGAATATGTACAATAAGAAATCGCTTTCCATCAAAGCCAAACTCCGCCACTACCACACAGCTGTTCTCCCAGAAGCACTGTACGCAATTGAGACATCATCCTTAACCATCAAACAAGGACATACAGAAAACAGAACGGCAGATACACAGGAAGATATTTGGACCCGAGATTCAAGACCGTATCTGGATGCGTAAAAGCTCAGGAGAGCTGTATTCTATGACTGAGCGATTTTCCTCAGTTGCACGGAAGAGGCGTATGAAATTTTACGGACACACAGCACGAATGGACGACTCTCGACTGATCAAAAACATATTTTTCATCATTGACGGAACCCGACAAACCAAATTACGCTGGTTGGTAGACACTCACAGCAACCTTGCAGCGACCTGGCAACTACACGGACCACATTCAGATAGAAAATCAATTCACATTAGCTCACATACAAGAATCCAAAAGACAGGAACCTGAAACTCAAAAATGTTTGGACACAAGAGAGAAGACAAGCTCATAGTGCAAGGATGAGGATATTTTGGGAAGATAAGAATAACAAGAAGTTCAGTGATAAATAATGGTTCTATGTGCTCCTTAGAGGGAAAAACGCATGATCTAATAATAATAATAATAATAATAATAATAATAATAATATGATTTCGTGTATCGGTATTGTGAAGTGAGCAGTTGCTTTCTATCTCTAGTACTTAGAATTAATAAAAAGAATATATTCTGCTTGAGGATATTCCCCATCAAAACAGGATGTTTATGGTCCGACTCGTTGGCTGAATGGTCAGCGTACTGGCCTTCGGTTCAGAGGGTCCCGGGTTCGATTCCCGGCCGGGTCGGGGATTTTAATCGCTTCTGATTAATTCTTCTGGCTCGGGGACTGGGTGTATATGTCCGTCCCAACACTCTCCTCATCATATTCACACAACATACTACACTACCAACCACCACAGAAACACGCAATAGTGCTTACATCCCTCCATAGAGGGTTGGCGTCAGGAAGGGCATCCGGCCGTAAAACAGGGCCAAATCCCACATGTGCGACACAGTTCGCACCCGCGACCCCACAGGTGTGGGAAAAGCGGCAGGAAAAGAAGAAGAAGAAGAAGAAGAAGAAGAAGAAAACAGGATGTTTATGATATGCCTCTCAAATGTTTACCTGGATATCACCATTCTACAACATTTCTCAGTTCGTCATATATTATCAACAGGTAGGAATTTCCAAATGAACAGTCTGCCTGAGAGAACAGATTCTCTGTCAACCAACATCCGGCTGACATTCCCTAGTGGTATTTCCCTTAACCGCTGGACACAAACAGCTTGTTTCACTGTAGGTGCAGTTAATTCGGTACTTTATGATCCTCAACGTTGAAGGACATCAAGGAATACACCGTCATTTTAGTCAGAAGTATTATGTAATTACACTGAGTCATGGGAAGACACTGAATGTGATGTTACAATAACGAGTTGCTCCTCCACGAGCCCTCAAAATGGTAGCAATACGGCGAGGCATCGAATCTACAAAGTGTTGGAATCGTTCTGGAGGGATCTAGACCCACGCATCTTGCACTGCTGCCCACGATTGGTCTTGTGTACTTGGTGAGAGCTTCATGGAGCGTACACTAGCATCGACAGTACCCATAAATGCTCGATTGAATTAATATCAGGGGATCTGGAGGACGAATCAATGATCGTAACTTCACTGGGGGGGCTCCTCCAACCACCTGCGGTGATATGGCGGTTGAAACATGGCATCCCCATCAGGGTACTCTAGGGCCAGAAAGGGATGCAGATGGTCTGAAAGAATGTCCACATAACGTGCACCTGTCAGTGCTCCCTGCAGCCGGACAAAGGGGCCTACTTGCGACCATGAGAACGCCGCCCAGACCTCAACTGAGCCAACCCCCGCCTGGACACAACCTGGTTGACACGCAGGATCCGTAGCTTCATGGGGCATACGCCACACTCTCACGCGCCCATCAGCTCGACACAACTGGAACGGAGGTTCATCGGACCATACCACACGCAGCCACTATCCCATGGACCATTGCCGGTGTTCGTGGACCCATGCACATCGTTGGAATCTGTGACGAGGTGTGAGCAAAGGGACACGAGTTGGTCGTCGGCTTGTGAACCTATGCGGTACAGTTGCCTCCTTACAGTCCTGGTAGAAATGGATTCCTGACTACCAATATTCAACTGGGTGGTGATCTGATTCACAATAGGCCGTCGAGCGCCCAGTATGGTTCTGCGGAGGCGATATGATGTCCGTTCGTTAAAAACCTGTGGTCTTCCCGTGCGGCGGTTTACGCGGGTGGTAACATTTTCTCTGCGATATTGAAGATCCACCCTCGACACTGTTGACCTCGGAAACCCGAATTCGTGTGTACTCTCCGCAATGCGTGCGCCGAGGATTATCCCACGTTCAAAGTCGGTTAACCCATCTTCACGACACTGGTGTCCGGCTCCATAGCTAAATGGTTAGCGTGCTGGCCTTTGGTCACAGGGGTCCCGGGTTCGACTCCCGGCAGGGTCGGGAATTTTAACCATCATTGGTTAATTTCACTGGCACTGGGGCTGGGTGTATGTGTCGTCTTCATCATCATTTCATCCTCATCAGACGCGCAGGTCACCTACGGGTGTCAAATCGAAAGACCTGCACCTGGCGAGCCGAACATGTCCTCGGACACTCCCGGCACTAAAAGCCATACGCCATTTCATTTTTTTACGACACTGGTATCTGTGACAGATTGCTCAGCTACGCCGCAGCTAGCCGCAACGCTCATTGGAGGAGTCATACACGCAGATTTTCTAATGGGATACACCTTCCCGTGACTTTTGGCAACTCAGTGTATACCAAGACAGTTGGCTGCATTGCACCGGGCGCGTAGCTGTAAGCTTCCATTCGAAAGATGGTGGGTTCACACTCACTACTGACAGCCTAGAAGACGTTCTTCCTTGGTTTCCAGTTTTTCACACCAGGCAGAAAGTGGGGCTGTACCTAAATTAAGGCAACGGCCACTTCCTTCGCAATCCTAGTTCGTACCTATTCGATCACCGTTAGTTAAAATCACCGACCCGACCGGAAATTGAACCCGGGACTCCTTGGATCACAGGCCAGCACACTAACCACGGAGCCAGACAAAACTCGTGTCTTCGTCCCGAGGTGGCAGAGCTCTTTTCAAACACAGTCCCAATAGAGGTGAGATACATGTGTCATTTTAACCTCATACCACCATCTCTGCCAGTACCAGGAATCGAATCCGGGCCTCTGCTGATGACAGCTTGCAGCATTAACAGTTACGCTACGAATGTGGTCGTTGCACAGTTGAATTTCCTCTTAAAGCAATAACCACCACATTCTTCTTCTTTATCTGTTTACCCTCCAGGGTCATTTTTTCCCTCGAACTCTGCGAGGGCTCCCACCTCTACCGCCTCAAGAGCAGTGTTCTGGAGCTTCAGACTCTGGGTCGAGGTATACAACGGGGTAGGAGAACCAGAACGTCGCCCAGGCGGCCTCACCTGCTATGCTGAACAGGGGCCTTGTGGGGGATGGGAAGTTTGGAAGGGATAGACAAGGAAGAAGGAAGGAGGGGCCGTAGCATTAAGTTAGGTACCATCCCGGCATTTACCTGGAGGAGAAGTGGGAAACCCCGGAAAACCACTTCCAGGATAGCTGAGGTGGGAATCGGACCCACCTCTACTAAGTTGACCTCCCGAGGCTGAGTGGACCCCGTTCCAGCCCTCGTGCAACTTTTCAAATTTCGTGGCAGAGCCGGGAATCGAACCCGGGCCTCCGGGAGTGGCAGCTAATCACACTAACCACTACACCACAGAGGCGGACAACCACCACATTCAGCAAATAAAAACACTACATTTTAAATTGTGAAATACGTTTAATTGAATAGAACAAGTTCGAACATTTTCAGAGCAGCGCCACTCAACGGGTTAAGTGGAAAGTTAGTCACACCGGTCTAGACAAAGAGTTCCGTAATTTCTTTAAAAATGGAAGAAATTGTTATAAAAGACGTTTAGAGGTTTGACATAATTTAAAAAATCTTATAGCGGCTCGATAACATGAAAAGATTTGTCTGTTTATTAAAAATTATGCCATCGTATGACATATTTAATAGAAAAAATGAGAGTGACTGCTTACACCGCATGGTACCCGAGCTGTCGCGCCGAGCTGAGTGGCTCAGAGGGTTGAGACGCTGGCCTTCTGACGCCAACTTGGCAGGTTCTGTCTGACTCAGTTCGGTGGTATTTGAAGGTGCTCAAATACGTCAGCCTCATGTAGGTAGATTTACTGGCACGTAAACGAACTCCTGCGGGACTAAATTCCGACTCCTCGGCGTCTGCGAAAATCGTCAAAATAGTTAGTGGGATGTAAAACAATAACGTTATCATTATTACCGTTCTGGTCGGGAACGTTTTAGTTAATTCCAATGGCTCTGGGGCTGGGGATTTGTGACGTCTTCAGCATTAGATTTCATCTTAGATAGAGCCGCATCCTCACAGACGCGCAGGTTGCCAATACGGTGTCAAGTCGAAAGACTTGCATCGGCCCTCTCTGGAATCCACACGCCATTATTTTATTATTATTATTATTATTATTATTATTATTATTATTATTATTATTATTTTACCGGTAGGTACACCCACCCGGTTCATTCAAATGAAACGCCTTGAAGAGTGCCATCTTAAATCTAAAACTTGAAACAACTAATACAAGAAGTTTGGACTTTTCTCTACAGATGTCTCTACTAAAATCTTATGTTATGCCCTCTGGTGTAAATGAAATGAAATGGCGTATGGCTTTTAGTGCCGGGAGTGTCCGAGGACAAGTTCGGCTCGCCAGATTCAGGTTTTTGTTTTAACTCCCGTAGGCGACCTGCACGTCGTGATGAGGATGAAATGATGAAGACAACACATACACCCAGCCCCAGTGTCCGCGGAATTAACCAATTATGGTTAAAATTCCCGACTTTGTCGGGAATCGAACCCAGGACCTCTGTGACCAAAGGCCAGCACGCTAACCATTTAGCTATGGAGTCGGACGCCCTAATCAAATCTCTCCTATTCGATTGTTACTGGCATTAGGAAAAGGGGCCTGTCTTAGCAATGAAAATTTGCCATATCGATGCTGAATGGCAATTTGCAAGTGAGCCTTCCTTTATAGTAGAAACTCCCGAACTTGATTGTGAATGGCAGTAAGGAATTGGCCTGCCATTATCATCAAAACTCCCCAACGCATACCTTACAACGGAACAGCGTTTTGTTTCTGGAATAGCGTTAAGAGACATGCAGTTTAATATAATCTTACTCATTGCGTGTACAGTAATTTACTTAGAAATCGTATACAAGGTATAATACCGTAGCGAGCAGGGGTACATTTGCTAGTATGAAGTAAATTAAGAAATTCTCACCTTTTCTATCCCGCATAACTTTGATTTTTTTTTTGTGCTATTTGCTTTACGTCGGACCGACACAGATAGGTTTTATGGCGACTATGGGATAGGGAAGGCCTAAGAGTGAGAAGGAAGCGGCCGTGGCCTTAATTAAGGTGTGGAAATGGGAAACCACGGAAAACCCTTTTCAGGACTGCCGACAGTGGGATTCGAACCCACTATCTCCCGGATCCAAGCTCACAGCTGCGCGACTCTAACCACACGGCCAACTCACCCAGTAACTTTGTTTCTAATGGTCGTAGGGCAACCATTGTGGTACCATCGTCTCGGGCTCAGAGGGAGATTTCTAACGTTACCCCACACGAGCGGACGGAATTGCTGTTTATGAAGCTAAATTTTCGATTTTGTGTGTGTGTTTCCTATACAGAAGTGCACCGTTAATTCAACTGCCGATTATTCTACTCAACGCTTAATCTGACCATGACACAGGCACAAATTGTAAGCATGTAAGCACTTGAAACGTTACATACAGTACATTGCTGAGTCAGCTGGTGGTACTTAACCACCCAGTGCATTCTGATGCTTTGCTTAGTGGCTGTTTATCGTTAAACCAGTGTTTCCTGACAAGGTGAACAGTTTTTGTGTCTTACTGTAAACATATGCATTCAGATCGGGTAATCATCACATTATGGAAACCAAAAAGCCTAAACATATTAAGCTAAATTTAGAAAAATTGTAAGTGCTTGACAAATTAGACAAAGGTGAGAGCCTACAAAAATGCTAATGAAATTGGTGTGGCTGTTACTACTATTAAAGTCTGGAAGAAGAAATAGGAAAGAGCTGAAAATTCATGCAACGACGGTTTTTAAGAAAAAAATACATCCATGGCGCAACAGCTCCGAAGGGCCATGCCCTACCAAGCGACCGCTGCTCAGCCCGAAGGCCTGCAGATTATGAGGTGTTGTCTGGTCAGCACGACGAATCATCTCGGCTGTTATTGTTGGCTATCTAGACCGGCGCTGCCATCTCACCGTCAGAAAGCTCCTTAATTGTAATCAAGTAGGCAAAGCGGACGTCGAACCAGCCCTCAGATCCAGGTAAAACTCCTTGACCTGGCCGGGAATCAAACCCGGGGCCTCTGGGTAAGAGGCAGGCACGCTACCCCTACACCGCGCGGCCGACTGTTTAGGGAAGAAGGAATTAGAAATCGTTAAACTTTGAAAAATCCTAATTCTGAACTCCTTTGTGGGTGTGATTTTCGCAGTAAAGAAGAAAGGAACCCCATTTATCTGGCGCTTATTTTGAACTAGCAAATGTGCCCGTACTTCGCTACAGTATTCTACAATGTACATAGATTTCTACGTTAAATTACTGTACACGTGGTGATTGAGATTTTAATAAATTGCATGTCTCCTAGAGTTATCAATGAAACGCCATGGGGAGGTCTCCATACGGTCTTTCCCGTGTAAGTTGCGGGTGGAGTTGTGATGCGAACGGCAGGCTGAATTGTTGACTGCCATTCACAATCGAATTGGAACGTTTCATTATAATGGCAGACCCCCTTAGCTATTGCCGGCCACAATCGATTTCGGCAGTTTTGCCTTAAAGTGGCAGGCTCCCTTTCCTACTTCCAGGCACATTCCCGTTGAGGAGCTTTCATTATAATAGCAGGCACCTTCCCTACCGCCAGTCAAAATAGAGTTATGCTGTTATCATTATAATGACAGGCCCCTTTTCCTAATGCCAGTCAGCTTACTGCCAGTCACACTCGAGTTGGTGAGTTTCGATTATAATAGCATCCACTTTGCCTAACGCCAGTCATATTTTAAATGGGTAAATTTGTTTATAATGGCGGGCAACCTTATCTACTGCCAGACACTATCGGGTAGGGAAATTTTGAACAAATTGCATGCTCCATTGCCTTCTGTTAGTCAAACCGAGAAGGGAATTATTCATTAAAATGCTAGGCCCACCTTACTATTGCCAATTACACAGGAGTTGGAGAAGGACCCAATTTCTACTGCCAGTTAAAGTAGATGTGAGGAGAATTGATTACAACATACGCCCTCCTCCTGGCAGTTACTAACAATTGTAAAGTATTAATAATAATAATGAAAGACATGCCCTTTCCAGATCGCTACAAATTGACTTCAATGAATACAGATCCATATACGAAGGTATATACACGTTTTTAATATAACAGATATTCATTTACAGATTAACTGTAGCTTAACGGTGCGTCATATCAACAAAGAGTTTGCGCCATTATACGCCTCTCTTATCGTTCTACATGTTTGATCCTAAATTATGTTCTCGTATCTCCCATATTTATGGGTTAGATTGAGTTCGAAAATTTGAATAGGGTGAAATTTGGGTACATTTGTAACATTTTATATTATTCTTGCATACTTAAGTATAAGCTAAAATCATAAAATTTGTTTCACATATGGGCATCAGGCATGTCAATGAGCGTACCAAATTTGATGACTCTATCTTTCCTATGCGTCAAACAATGAAATATACGTGTAAAAATCACAAAATTTACGAACAATCGAGAAATACAGCCAAATCTCACGTATAACAGAGAGAGATACGACAAAAAGTCATAGGACCAAAGTTGTAGATCTCTCCAAATTGAATAGATGTTGTGCCATCCGTTTTGTGATACGACTTACCGTTTAGCCAACAAATACCTGAAAAGCAATGTCTGCACAATCATTAAAATTGCTTCCACATTTCGATATTTTCGGGAGTAAAAAGTGAAAAATTTAAAAATATTGGAATTTTTTCGTCGGTTACAGGCTGAAAGCTATAATTTCGCCAAATTTCAATGTTCTAGCTCATCTGGCAGATTGTGCTGCCATCTTGATTTGGGGCAAAGGGGATTAAAAATGAGGAATTTCCTGCGTTCTTATGCTGAGACCAAAATTGGAAACCCCGCAGCGTACACTCTCAGGGATTTGTTTTACAAGTTGTTTTACGTCACATCGACACAGATAGGTCTTATGGTGATGATAGGACAGTAAAGAGTTAAGAGTGGGAAGAAATCGGCCGCGGCCTTAATAAGGTACAGCCCCAGAATTTGCCTGGTGTGAAAATGGGAAACCACGGAAAACTATCTTCAGGGCTGCCAACAGTGAGGTTCGAACCCACTATCTCCAGAATACTGGATACTGGCCGCACTTAAGCGACTGCAGCTATCGAGCTCGGTTCAGTGAATTTTGAGAATTTTCGATTTTTCTAGATATCTTGAGGTCATCAGCTTCTCTCGTACCAAGTTTCAATTTCTGAGATTTCTCATTGATTCACGTCTATACCTTCATATATATATAGATATATATACAGATCGCTCCGGACCGACTTGTTTATAATTTTATGGATATAAATTTGGAAGGAGAAAATAATTATGATTTTACTGCGAATGAAGGCTGGTTGCATCGCTGGAAAAAACGTCATGGGATTCGAAACGTGACGATTTCAAGGGGGAATCTTTCAGCTGATGATGTAGCATCAAGCGCATTTGCTTCACAGTTTGAAACAAATCGCCCGATCAAGTGTATATCATTGATAAATCGGGCCTGAACTATGAGATGCTTTCACAAGAAACGGCACTGTGAAAAGGCAAAGACGTGCAGAGGAGAGAGTGGCTTCTGCTACTTGCAGCAGTACTAGCGGCTTAAAACGGGGGTGGCTCAGAAAAAAGTCATTTCTCTGAAATCGTTTTACGTATCTACCAAGTTGAAATTTCACATGATACTTGTTACGTCCTAGATGCTAAAATAAGAAATATTTCAGAAAGTTCTACCCTTCAGCGGTGTAAATGGTAATTAGCTCCGAAAACAAAAATATTTCCCCAAAACCGTTCGACGTACGAAGTCGAAATTTCCCTTGATGGTTGCTTTTGTGTCTTTTATGTTAAATAAGAATGGGTTTTAAAATATTCCTCTTCTACAGGGTTCAAATGAGGATTGGATCCGGAAATATAAAATAATATTCATTCGTCGAAAACCGGTTGACGTACGAAATGAGGGTAAATTCTACAGGTTTATCGACAGTGGAATCTCCAAAATTTAAAACTCTGAAAGAGAACCTTCAAATTACGGGTACCTTGCTAGTATAATAATAATAATATGCTAAGTTATTAAAAACAATACAAATCTAGACTCTTCTTCATGTTCTAAGGCAAGAAATCAAATAGGCCTCTCCTTTATCTGATGAGGAGTACATGGTGGTGTTGAGCGATTTATATTTCAGGAGGCCGCATGGGCGAGAGGTGGTGGTTATTGAGGAGGGGTGGTGGAAACTTCACAGGAGGAAAAAAATATTTTCACCGTTTTGAAAGGAGGACAAAAAAATAGTCCATACTACAATGAAGTTCTGGAAGCTGAAGCATCGTTAATATTTAAAAGCGCGACCTTTGAAAAATGAGCAACGAGGAACGTTAGTCACATTTATTCGGTGTTCCTCACATCTCAGCCCCTTACGGTCTGCAATCCCTCTTACATGAACTATGTTTCGCCAGATAGCAGCACCCACCAAATACTTATAACTCGTGACTAGCCATAGCGTGACGCTGCGCCATCTTGGCTTGGGAACTCGAGAACAGTGTAACCTGTGTGCTAGACGTACAGTGCGAAATGTGTTTTTGTTTCAGTGTGTTTCTGTAATAAAATTGGTCGTGTTTTGCCTACTGCTACCAGAGCAAATGTTGTACAGCGCCAATATTGTTGTAGTGCCAGATATAATTTTATTAATAGAGAATATCATGCTACGTAATACGTACAGCCGTGTTACCGTACTAGTTTTCTCGACGAAGAGTGACGACTTATTTCAGTGACGCTTATGAATAATTGCTGTACGATAGAGGCTGGTGATTAAAACTGTGCGATGTAACCAGAGTATAGAAATGTGTGTAGGCCTCTATTATATCGAACGAAGGCAACGGTGGGCTGTATAGCCATTTGCTAAAAGTCACCGTAGTTGCGTAACAGTTATGTTAGTAGGAGTGGACTTCCAACAACACAGACCAGCTCTTCGAGACAACGAGATGCAGAACCTTCCATGATAACAACCATAGATCGTCGTGGAGAGATCAACTGTGTCGAAGCAGATCCTAAACAATGCTGGATACTTGGTGAGTACAATCTGGTTCTTCCCATCCTTATTTCCTTGATGCCTGTGCCAATATGGTAACAGTGACAAACGTGCATTGATGAAAAACTGAGTGGTCATCAAATCACGTGTGATTCCTTTGTGCTTGGTTGTAAACGCCTTTAAAGATGGTGACAACACCTTAACGATGTTACGGTTAGGATAAAGTTATTGTCGAGGACAATAGATGATTATAATGACATTCAAACACAACTGGAAATTTACGATCTCCTGGATGCGTCCCATGATGCGGATAGAGCAACTTTTGAAGACTTATGTTTGGAGCTAGAATCAAACATAGAAACATTGTAAGACAGTGAAGCTACATCACCCTCTCCACCCATAAACAATGAAAGAATCTACAGTAGGAGCGTAGTAAAACTCCCAACTATCTCACTACCTAAGTTTAGTGATAACTTGCAGGATTTTATGAATTTTTATAAAACATTCGAAGCATCGATGATGTACAATGACTCTCATACCAATATTCAAAGTTACTATTATTTTCTGTCATGCTTGTCAAGTGAACCACACCGTCCCATTGAGAATTTACCTGTTTCACAAGATAATTTCAAGGTCACGTGGGAATCAATTCGGAATGGATACCACAACTCTTGACTAATTTCTGATCTGCTCATCAAGGAATTGTTATCCCTACCCAGTGCAAAACATGATTCACCTAAAGAGCTACGACTCTTAATAAATTAGCTAGGTCACATCTTAAATATCACTGAAGCTCTAAGAATCAAAATACCTTTGCACGAAATCATGCTATCACATTTATTATTTGAGTACATTAGTCTTAACTTTAGGAACCAGTAGAACAGTAATTCAAGTGAAATGTACCCTTGCCTGAAGGACTTTATTTATTTTTTGGAGAGTAATTGCAAAACATTGGAGGTCACTGCAACGAATAAGACTGGTACTGTGATTCAGGATGATGTGAAACATAACACTAGCTTAAGGGAACCACGGAATTCCTCTGTCATTATGTATCCTCCTTGTGTGTTGTGTAATTCAGTTCATGCTCTGCACAAATGTGTCAAATTCAGGAACTTCGATGTGAATGCCCGTGCTAACCTTATGAGAAAACACAACCTGTTATAATTGCCTAAGAAAAGACCAAAGAGCTAGTGATTGCAAATCAGGGGACTGCAGAAACTGCAGTAGAGACCATCACATAATGTTATACTTCGAACCTAACACGGATCGCAGTGGTGCCTCTTTAAATAATACCTCTTAACATCAGTCGTGTTGTTCGGTTAGGGGTACTTACTCTCACAACGATGTATTACTCTCTACTGCTGTAGGGTAATAACAGTCGAATTCATCAATGTCGACTCATGTTCGGTAGCGCTTCCCAAATGAATCTCCCTCTTGTCGACAGCTGAACACTTGCACGTCCAGGTGGAACGGTATTGGTCACAGGAGGAGCTGATGACACGTAAACATTCCAACGAAGAGCGCCTGTGGGAAGAATAATTCTTGAAAATCTTCACCCGTGACAAGACGGAAAGATTTATAGTAAGATTGCCGCTACGCAATAAAGTTGGAGAACTTGGAGGTACGCTCACCGAGGCCAAGCGGTATTTTGGTCTCGTGGAAAGAAAATTGCAGCTACAACCTGATGTTTAAAATGAGTACGTCACATTCATGGATGAGTATTTGCAGCCAGAAAACATGGAAGTCATCAGTCCTATCAACCAGTCACAGTCATGCTACTATATGCCTCACCACACAGTAGTTAAGGACAAGAGCAGTGTTACCAATGTCAGAGTGATCATCAATGATTCCGCTAAAACCACTCCCTCGTTCTCGCTGAATGACGTAATTATGATTGAGCTAACAGTTCAGCAGGATTTGTTTCCAATAATGCTTCACTTTCGTACACACAAGTACGCGTTGACTGCTCCGATGAACGAGTCTGACTGAGTTCACCAAAGGATGGTGTGGCACAGTTCTCCTAGTCAACAGTTAAAAATATCGCTTGACCACTAATCTATGGCACTGCAGCAGCTTCATACTTAATTCGATGTTTACTTCAAGTAGCACTTGACGGTCAACACAAATATCCTTCGGCATCTGAAGTTAAGCTGTACCTGCTGACAGTTGCATACAGTGTTGACAATGCCGTCCAACTTTATAATGATATCACCTCATTACTAAAGACTGGAGGGTTTCCTATCCGGAAATGACCCTCCAATAACCCCGATATCTTAAGAGACAAACCACCAGGTACCTTGCAGCCTCCCTTTAAAAGATGGCGCGGTGAAGACCCTTGGCCTATTCTGGGATCCCAATAGCGATTTATTACAATTCAGTGTTGCAGATTGTACCCACAAGAATGCAGTACGGACAAAAATGGATGGTACTGACTAGAATAGCCTCCATCTATGACTAATTAGGACTCCTAGGGCCAGTGAGTGTTCGATGTAAATCATTACTGCAGGTCCTTTGGCAACTACGCTTAAATTGGAATGAAGCATTGTCTCCAGAACTTCAGACTCGATAGAAGAAAATTCACAACCAACTTTAAAAAAATTGTGTACCGCGGAGGATAGCAGGAGATTGTAGGAGTGCCATCGTAGAACTAACTGGATTACTTAATGCCTCAGAAAGAGCCTATCTTCGTTACACAGGACTAAGTGTAAAACTCAATGCTTTTACTGTTTTCCAAATCGAGGGTTGCTTCTTTGAAGAAAGTGTCGCTCCCAGGACTCGAGTTGAATGGTGTACTTCTTTTAAGTCAATGGATGAACAAGATTTACACAGCTCTCAACCTCCAAATTAGCTTGCAATATTACTGGACAGATTCCATCATCATTCTGGCCTGGATTGCTGTACGTTTTTCGTCTTGGAAAACATATGTGGCCAATAAGGTTTCGGAAATCCAGGGACTGACAACTCAAGGAGCTTGGAGACATGTTGGATCACTTGATAATCCAGCAGACATAATTTCCAGAAGAACCACAGCAACTTCAAGACAACAGATTATGGTGGGCGGGACACTTCTGGCTATCGATGGATCGTTCCATCCGGCCAACAGCGACCATAGCGTATCCCAAGAAAATACCTGAGGGACGAGGAATGATAATGCACTTTTTTCTAAACATGTGGAGATGGAGAATCTCTTCAGCAACGTTTCTACTTGGTCAAGATTGCATCGAGTTATTGCTTATTTTCTCAGATTTCATCACGACGTGAGGCAAGTAGAAGCATCAAGGAGGTATGGACCGCTGACTGCTCTCGAACCGCGCATAATACAGCACGCATCTCATGCTCAGAAGGTACACGCCTTAAGTATAGGAAGGCAATACTCTCTCACAGTAAACTCCTCACGTTAAATCCTTTCCTGGATGGGGAGAATCAGCTGAGGTGGGCAGTAGGTTGGAGAGTACAGATGTGCCGTTTGACCAGAAACAGCCCTAGATAATACCAGCCGAGCATCACGTAACCAAACTGCTCATTTGGAATGAACATGTATGGTTGTTGACTGCTAGGAGCCAAATTCTATTTTCACTGTTACAACGATTTTGGAATTCCAATGGCCGGCCAGTTACTAGGTAGGTGAAACGCAAATGAATCGCATGCTTTAAGACAAGTACAAGGCTACTACTCAAGTCATGGGACATTTACCCGTACCTCGAGTTACGCCAAGCAAATCAAATCATTCTCTCACTGTGATAGACTATGCAGGGCCTTTGCAAATCAAATATGGTAACCCCCGTAGAAAGACACAGAAAAGGTGTTATTTCGCTGTATTTGTATTATGTCGACCAGAGCAGTCCACATTAAGCTCATAAGAAACCTAACCACCGAGTCCTTCATCGCTACTTTAAGAAGATTCATCTCGAGGCGTGGTCGGTGCAACCACATCTACAGCTACAGTGGGACATACTTCACTGGAGCGAAGATGATAAGTGAAATGTTACGCCATCACTATTCCAAGGATCACATAGCTGTTGTATCAAAGCTCATCGCGAAGGAAGGAATCGAGTGGCACCTCACTCCTCCTTAGGTCCTTCACTTCGGTGGTCTATGGGAAGCCGGCATCAAGTCCATGGAGATCTACCTCTGGAAGAGAGCTGGGAATACCATTCTAACCCTTGAAGAGATTATTACATTCCTCCCTCAAATTGAGTAATGTATGAACTCTATACCCTTTATTCGCATACCCAGCAGTCCTATTGAGTATGCATTTCTTACCACTGCACTGGTCACTTCTTTATCGGAGAACATTTGGTTTCTCTCCCTGGACCATATTGTATCTTAGGTCAATCATCACGCCTGTCAAGATGGCAACTGGTACAGCAGTGCCATCAACCAATCTGGAAATGGTGGACGGCAGACTATTTGGGCCAGCTTCAGCAGCGATCTAAGTAGTTTCTCTCAGCCCAATCTTCAGACGCGATAGCTAACATCAGTGTTAACAGACAGTGTAGTGTAACATGTGACTCCAAATATTGCTTCCCTTTGTTTGTGTGTGTGTATCTTGTTTCATTTAGGTTATGTCCAATTCAGACACTGAAACTGATAACTGTTTTAGATGTTCCCCTTGTATACCGTTACCTGAGTTAAATGTATATACCTCGTGACTAGTCCTAGCGTGACGCTGCGCCATCTTGGCTTTGGGACTCGAGAACAATGTAACCTGTGTGTTAGACGTACAGTGATAAATGTCGTTTTATTTCAGTGTTTATGTGCAATAAAAATGATCGTGTTGTATGTAACATTTGTCTATTGTTACCAGAGAGAAAGTTACGGCGCCGATAACATTCATACTGTAAGTTACTGTGGAGTTCTACGAGTGCCTGGAAGAAACGTATGACGTACCGCCTGTTAAGTTCAAAGAGTAGGAAAATACCACAAGCTAGTGTTTTGGTCAGTGCAACTTGGCCAGAAAGTCCTGATCTAACTTACGGGGAAACAGAAATAAGAAACGAAACTTCAGTAAACTATTAAAGCCTTTTTGTGGTTGTTTTACGTCGCACCCGATCAGAAAGGTCGCATGTGGCGATGGGATAGAACAGGCTGGCACTGAAAAGGAAGACTGGTGTGAAAATTGGAAACCAATTCGGGGCTGCAGACAATTAGGTTCAAACCCACAATCTCCCGAATTCAAGCAAGCAGCTACGTGCCTCGAACCACGTAGCTGACTCGTTCGGTCGTTGTAAGCTTTATAAGATAAATTCTAACAGCTTTTAAAGAGGACCTTACGGAGAGGAAATGTGTATCATCTCCACTGTCCCTTTTTAACAATATAAGCAACTTTCCAATTTCGACGAGCGAGTGTGAACGAGGCTTCCCACAAATGAACTTGATCATGACAAAAAAAGAGCATTAATGCATCTAAGCACAGTTACAAACCTTATGTTCATCATGTTGGATGGCCTTCCCTTTAAGAATGTTTAAACCTACGAATTATATGAATGTATGGTTTCTGAAAAGAAGACATTTGACGACGAACACTAAAAGCAAGCTGATGAAGAGTGAAATACTGAGAGTTTGGAACTTGTAAGCAGGTCAGCAATACCAGTACTTGAACTGTCCATTGCATTTTAATACGTTATTTTAAGATGATGTTTCGTCGAGTTTAAACTGAGAGTACTCATAATTTTTAGAACACTGGCGGTGTTAATAGAGACTGCAAAGTAGAGTCGACGCTTCGTTGTGAATAAACGAGCCACTTTCTTTGGGAAGATTTTGTCACCGCCACCGCTACGAATATTTTGCTTTAGTGTGGGGAGTTTTTATAGGTGAAGTATATCGATTGGGTGATTCCCGAGAAACTCACAAACTTTGTCTCTTTATACAATTAGTTGGGCTAACATAATAAACCCTCTGCCTTATTCAGAACAAGTTCCCTGTTAAAGGCTATGAATGTGGTTTCTCATAATAAAAATAGAACAACATACCACTAAAAATGGCAATATTATTTATGATAGCAGATCCTTACCCAAGTCACGACTCATCTAGAAATGCTGCAATTTATTTTCGAGACTCTCGTGCACCTTTCATGGGTCCTTTAATGATTATTTCGTACTTCTCCATATAACTATGGATTGTGTTAAACGAACTTTAATCTATCGATTACGTTATCGGGATGAGCCTTGAATGACTCAAAACTGGTAGGACTGATGACCACTTTGCTCTTCTCAAACAGTTTGACAGCAATGCTATCAGAATGTCTATTCCGCTCTTTCCTCCTACAACAACGCACATGCTAGCACCCAAAAGATGTCGTTCACTTTCTCAAACAATATCATAAACCAAAGAAATATGTCGCTTGGTCTACCAAACCGACTACTGATTAGCCAAATGGCCTGCAAATCTTGGAGTAGGTACTACTTGGTCAGCTTGACTATCATGACCGGCTATCATATCAGGTAGCTGCTCAAGTCGTCTTACGAAGCTGAGTGAACCCAGTTCCAGCCGTCCGGTTTCAATACACGGCGAACTAGATCTATACTGCTCTCTTTATACTGGCCCATCATAAAGATGAAATTGGAACATTTCCCTATAATGCCGCTTAAGCGCTGGCCGCCAATGGTACTGACAGAAAGCTGTGTACCATAATTAAATATCGTATTTCCAGGTTCAGATATATTGTTTTGTTGTTTCTAGTGTTATTAGTGGGTGCATAATAAGATATTCATTTGTTACTAGGATCGTTCACGGGAATGTAGGTCTTTAAAAATAACATTTCAGCCGCCTTCCACTAAACGACCATTTCATCCAGCGTGAATAACATTATTTGTAGCCTAGACTGCAGCGCTTTATCCTCCGACTTTACATATCGATTTTCATCAAATTATGTTCACCCATTTTCTCGTAGCTTGGCACTGATATGGATTTAGGGACAAAAATCGAAATTTATGAATATCTCTGTTATTATAACCGGTACGGTAAAAATGTATTAAAAATAAATGATCAGAAATTTATTTCTTTATAACTTTACGTATGTAGTATTTATCGATAGGACCACGAATAACTTTGATTTTTGAGAATTGAATTTTAGGGCTTCCCCAAAACTATTCACTCTGTGCGAACAAAATTATTTATAGACTAGATTGTAGTGCCTTATTCCTTGACTTTACATAGCGATTTTCATTCAATTCTCTTCAGCCCTTTTCTCGTGATGTCCGTTCATACATACATACATACATACATACATACAGACGCAGTGCATTTCCTTGTTACTGTGGACTTGGTAGATACAGAAATATTATTCTTTTTTCAATTCTGAGCAATTATTTTTAATGTATAGATTGAGAGTCGTTAGTTATACATGCGCTATTCGATTTTTTATGATGTAGTGTAATGATTTGTTTTATTTACTTGTGGTTACAGATCTTCGAACATGTGATATTGATATATGCCATTTTGAACTTCGAACAGGAAGAAAGTCAAAGGATGCTGCAGCTGACAAGCTGACTCAAAGCTGAGAACACGAGTTAAAATCGATCAAAATACAGTACAACCTGAATGTAGTGCCAGTAGTGATCGACCGATGGTGGGAGGTTATAGACACAAAATGATGATAGAACACAGTGAAGTTGCTTGTGAGTGTGCGGTGTGCGCATGTAAGACTTGTCTTTATAAGGACACTGATACAAGTGAATTACACTTAAGAAAATGGAAATTGCAACACCATGAATGCATTGGTCGTTTGTGTTGATTTTCAAGATATGGAACGATGCCCTGTAGATATGTAAACGATCAAAGTTTCAGACCCATTGGATTGTTGCTACAGGTCTCCCCACGTGATTGGTTGCGGAGGAATCAGCTCCAGTATACGGACTCTGGTGTAGCGGAGTTGACTTGCTGTCTGTGCAGTGAAGTGATCCGCAGTGCCGGATTAAGGTGTTTGGGGGCCCTGGGCTATTTAAAAATGTGGGGCTCCTTCTTCGTAACCAAGGGCCCCTCCCCAGGCAGCACCAGGGAAGGTACCTGGGTCTTCGGGGGTGGCAGTCATTATTGCTACCACTACACCAACGAGATCGGCAGTTTATTATTTACGACTCCGAGTATTCCATACAATGTGACTGAAGTTTAAAATACACATTAGGATTCCCTTTCATTCTTCCTAAAACCATCTTCCTAATGCTCATGCTTTCCAATTCCGTAAAGACCTAATCTCTCTTGAAACAGCAGACTTAGATATTACACTATTCGTTTACCTGTAGAAGATTCCTATTCACCAGTAACAGTCTCTTCAGTCGACAATGCACTTGTAGACTTCCTTTCAAAAATGTTGATATTTTCGGCAACTTTCCAATTGTTCTTTTAATTTACGTTTTTTGGCACCACTAGGATAGTTTCTATCCATTTTACAAGAACATTACAGTTGTAACTTACGAATGGTTCAATAATCAGAGGTGAACTGGAAGTTCTCTTCCTGATGCAAAGATATAACATAGCATGCGCATTATTCCACTGTGCTTCCCCTGCCCCTCCCGCTCACTTCCTAGACCTCTTCCCCCTTCCCCCTCTGCCCGTACTCGCAAGCTGCCAGATTTAAATTTTCATCAACAATATGCTTGACAATAATTACAGTGCGTAAGTAGCGAGGATTCGTGTCTCCGGACGGTAATTGAATCTAGCGGTGATGAAATACTAACGCGGACAGCTGATAAGAAGGAAGAGTGCATGTTTGATATTTTGCGAGCGTAAATATTCATATACATGTACGGAGGTGGAGCAGCAGGCCTTTTAATAGAATTTTAGGTTCGGCCAAGGGCTGGGGCCCCTTGGCACACGGAGCCCGGGGCTGCAGCCCCTTCAGCCCCCACTTTAATCCGGCCCTGGTGATCCCCGTCAAGCATGCCTCGACGACAGAGAAGAGCACGCTATCAACAACTGTCACCGTTTGAGAGGGCTCGGATAATTGGGCTGTGTGAGGCTGGATTATCGCTAAGGACTGTCGCTGCACGTGTTGGCCGACAGGCATCTACGGTACAACGTGTATGGCAGCAGTGGTCAAATGAAGGTACGCACACTCGTAGACCTGGCACAGACCCAGCGCGACAGACAACTGTAAGAGAGGATCGCCGCATCATTCTGATGGCCCGGATGGAAACCCATGCAACAAAAGCGCAAATTCGAGCAGCTGTGGCACCCCACGTTACACAACAAACAATTGGTAATCGCCTGCGTTCAGCTGGCTTACGAGCCCTTGACCCTGCGGAAGGTCTTATATTGACCCCACAACAGCGACGTGTAAGGTTGGTCTGGTGTCGAGAAAGATCGACGTGGGTCGACGAATTTCATAGGGTCGTCTTTAGTGATGAATCGCGCTTCTGTCTTGCCCGCAGTGATCGCCGGAATCGTGTGCGACGACGTACCGGGGAGAGGGGCCGCCCAGATCCTATTGTCGAGAGGCACACAGTGCCAACACCAAGCATTATGGTTTGGGGAACTGTTGACTTTAATGTAAAATAATAATTAGTGCTTGTTGAGGGCACTATGACTGCTCGACAGTACGTTGATAGGGTACTCAATCCAGTGGTTGTCCCTATGATGGCGAACAATGCTGATGGGATGTTTCGGCAGGACAATGCCCGGGTTCACACTGCACGCATCTCCAGAGAAGCTCTCCACGACATTACAACCTTAGAATGGCCCGCCAGATCCCTGGACCTCAGTCCTATTGAGCATGTGTGGGACATGATGGGTCGACAACTGGCCAACCGTCCTCAGCCACCCACAACTCTGGAAAAACTGACCCGTGCAGTGCAGCAAGCATCGGCCACAATTCCTCAGGAAGCGATCCAGGGCCTTATTGACTCCATGCCTCGACGAATTCATCAATGTTTTTCAGCTCGTGGTGGGCACATCCTGTATTGATTGTTGTCCAAACTTGCGGTCAGAGGGACCTAAAAGTGTAATCATCGAATGACAACCGAACACTCGTCCTGCATGTTCAATTGCAGCAATGTAGCACCACTCCTTCTAGGTGTTGCAATTTCTATTTTCTTCAGTTTGTGCTGATATTCAGATTGTAGTACACTAGAAACTGTTACATTAAAATACAGAAGAGAACAATACGATTATGGTCAACAGTTTACAGCGAATGATATGTTCAGATAACAATCTAAAATCCAACTTTCGAGGCTTATAGCAAATTGATTCAAGAGGTCTCTAGGTTTAACAATTATATCTCTGCGAATGTTCAAAAGAGCCAACACATTGAGTCGACTTTCACTTGTTTATTGTCAGTTTTCGTTTATTTTATTTTGTAAAACTTCCATGGAGGGTGGGATTCTACCCCTCCTGCACTAACCCGCTACGCCCCTGAGTCTTACCAATGTTGAAAGTGCTTAAATATGCATTTTATTTTAAGTTATTTTATTTACATAAGCATGAAAAATCAACAGTTGTTGCACATCTACTTGACACAGATCATTAAGCATCAACAATACAGTACAAAATTATCTCACTGTCTTACAGATACATCCGGAAGGGATAAAATTGAACGTTTTAGAAACTCTAGAAATTTATAGGCATAAATTAATAGATCCTTAACACATACTCAATGATAAAATTGAAAATGAATATTTAAAAACTAAGCTTCAGCAGCAACTGAATATTTCTGAGATGACGCACACCTAGAATTGACTCAACTTAGAAGTAACAAATTCATAATTCACATAGCCCCTAGTCTTCAGTAAAATAGTATAATATTCTAGGAAAACAACCGTGAATTAAACGCGTTCTGAAACGCGTTGTGGAATACAAATTAATAAAAACTGTGAATGGCTATTATTTCATAACGAATAAATTACCTATATTTAACAAGATTGTCACGCTTAACTTGCATAAGCATTTCTCCCAACCACGAACCTACAACATTAATGGGAATGGAACACGATGAAGAAAAAGATAGTAAATTACACAGTTTGTGATTTAGGTTTATATACCTACACAAGAGGGCCTCCGTGGCTCAGACGGCAGCGCGTCGGCCTCTCACCGCTGGATACCGTGGTTCAAATCCCGGTCACTCCATGTGAGATTTGTGCTGGACAAAGCGGAAGCGGGACAGGTTTTTCTCCGGGTACTCCGGTTTTCCCTGTCATCTTTCATTCCAGCAACACTCTCCATTCTCATTTCATAGCATTTATCAGTCATTAATAATCACCTTGGGAGTGGCGACCCCATTGTAATACTAGCCTATATATGTTTCATTCATTACATTCCTGACCCGGTCTAAGACTGGAAAACGGGTTGTAGGTTTTCATACCGACACAAATTTATTTAGAACCTAAGGAATAGCTGGATATGCACACACGTACATTCACTCGCAATAAGAAGCATATTAGCGACCAGTTTTTCAGAGTCAAAGCGCTATGTTCACACTAAGAACAAATATTCACGAAATCCTCTCCGTGTGACACGTGAAGTGTTAGTATAGAGAAAGATATTAATCACGTTCATCACACAAAGTCAGGATTATCCAGGATGCAAATTAAATAGAATGAACTGTTTCATTCTTGAAAGAACGTCATCATATTCTCAAATACTTATAAATGTATAAATATTTATGTTTACTTCTGTTTAAATGCATAGGAACTTGAAATATGGAACTTATCTAAATTAAGTCCTCCTTTCTCTCTACTATAACATCGACTGCGAGGAGTTGAAAAACTGTTGCTCTGTCATTGGTGCGAGTCCAGCTGGCTAGCCAGTCCATTGACCTTCCGCCACGCCAATCTCCACGTCCTAGTTAGGTCAATGACACGCTGTATTTTACTTTTAGGTGTTCTATTTTAGTGCTCCGATTATTATTATTATTATTATTATTATTACTATTATTATTATTATTATTATTGTTACGGTCTTTTCCGTGGTAGGTAGAGGTGAAAGAAGGTGCGGGTGTGAATGGGTTTCAAGCTACGAAATTATAGTGCAATGTAAAATTAATTTAAAAATTAACAAGGTTATATTTTCTTTTCGAAAACAAAGAAATAACAAGCATGGCAGGTACAAAGTAGCAATTCAAAAGGGGTTAGTTACAATATTTACAGAATTTGGGCTTCGCGCCCTGACTTCACAATGCTTGGGCAATCAGCTCAGTTTTACCTCAAACACAAGTTTTAACAGAGGGGGAGAAAACCCCATTCATACCTAGGAGCCCTTGCTCCAAATTACACTGAAAAACCTCCATGAGGCATACAACCCAGAATTTTCAAAAGAGCCACTCGCTCTCAAAATTTAAGCCTCTCCCAGGCCACACCAAACTCCACCTTCAAGTTGTCCTCAACGGACATAAACACAGGGGTAAAATACCCAATCTACTGAGGTCTATTAAAAGAAAAGCAGGTTAATTAAATGACCTCTAAAATAACAATTTGAGAGGAGGCGAACTTGCACTCCTAATACACTTTGATTAAGACCTACTTGGCACTAGGCCGTTAATACAAGGGCTAATCCCATGCTAAAGAGGTGACTTAAGAAAAGAACAATTTGTTTTACATTAACGAAAAATAGGTTGGGAAAATAAGTTCACCTCAAGACAATGTGAGTGGGAGCTCGAGAGGGTTAGCACTCTCTATCCCAATATGTCGTTTTAAAAGAGAATATATGAAAGGAGTAGTTACATTTTAGGAAAAGGTTACATGGCTGAACGCTTAGAACCCGCCCCGAAAGTTAAACTGCTGAGCTAGCGAAGAAAGAAGTTATTAATCGGCCATTACCTTGTGTTGAACGGCTGGAGAAGAAAGAGGCGCTTCCCGCCCCCTGCTATGTACTTAACACACTGAAAGATGGAACAGAAGTCGCCGGGAGACCCAAAAATCAGCAGTTTAAATACTCTCGCGGAAGTTTCTAGGCGTTAGGGGAAAGAAAACACCCTCCCACAAACTCTTTATTGGATAGGACCCCGCAACAGATTAAAGTTGGGGGAAGATACATCTGATTGGATAGAAATTAATTTAAGAAATTCGGGATTGGATACATTCATAACAAGGGGAAGAAAGGGGTAAATATTGCCAACTTAAACAATGACAGAAAGAAATTTAACAAAGAACAAACTCTTGAAATTAAATTTTCTCCAAAAAAAATAGTTCTTTGACTCCGCACTAGGTTGCACTATTGTAGATCTTCAGTAGTGTCCTCTAGAAGAGAAAGTTCACACTTCTTACTTCAAGCGAAACAAAAACACATCAAAAATGACACAGTTCAAAAACTCAAAATTTTCCACGTGGTGACATCTTCTGAGAAGGTAGAAAATTAATACTGTCAATAAAGTTCAGACTTCCTCTAGCAGAGGAGTTTCAACAGGCGCACATTTTAAATTAGCGGAGTGGAGGTGTACCGCCCGGTACAATTATTATTATTATTATTATTATTATTATTATTATTATTATTATTATTATTATTATTATTATTATTATTATTATTATTATATTACAATTAGGTGTAGACTACAAAAGGGTTCTTAATTAATATCTAATGGACTGCCTATTATCTTCTTCTTATTATTTCGTTTACCCACCAGGGTTGGATTTTCCCTCGGACTCAGCGACGGATCCCACCTCTACCACCTCAGGGAAGTGTCCTGGAACGTGAGACTTTGGGTCGGGGGATACAGCTGGAGAGGAGGACCAGTACTTCGCCCAGGCGGCCGCACCTGCTGTCCTGAACAGCGGCCTTGTGGGGGGATGGGAAGATTGGAAGGGATAGATAATGAAGAGAGAAGGAAGAGGCCGTGGCTTAAAGTTAGGTACCATCGCAACTTTTGCCTGGAGGAGAAGTGGGAAACCACGGAAAACCACTTCGAGGATGGCTGAGGTGGGAATCGAACCCCGCTACTCAGTTGACCTCCTGAGGCTGACTGGACCCCGTTACAACCCTCGTAACACGTTTAAAATTTCGTGGCAGAGCCGGGAATTAAACCCAGGTCTTCGGGGGTGGCAGCTAATCACACCCAGCCCTACACAACAAAGGCGGACAACTGCCTATTATACCGGTAATTTTCAGTTATGCCATTTACTTTTGGAACAGTATTTGCAGTATATTAAATACTGATAGTGAATTAGAACTTGAAAAATTGTTTTTGCTATATTGGAAGTAATTCGATCGTATTCAGTTCAATATATTATTACAGTATTGGGCCTTCTTCTTCTTCTTCTTAATCTGTTTGCTTTCCATATTTGGTTTTTCCCTCGGACTCAGCGAGGGATCCCATCCCTTCCACGTCAAGAGAGTGTCCTGGAGTGTGAGGCTTTGGATCGGGGGATACAATTGAGGCTGAGGACCAGTACCTCGCCCACTATGCTGAACAGGGGCTTTGTAGGGGGATGGGAAGATTGGAAGGGATAGATAAGGAAGAGGGAAGAAAGCGGCAGTGGCCTTAAGTTAGGTACCACCCCAGCATTTGCCTGGAGGAGAAGTGTAAAACCACGGAAAACCACTTCGAGGGTGACCGAGGTGGCAATCGAACCCCCTCTAGTCAGTTGACCTCTCGAGGCTGAGTGGACCCCGTTACAGTCCTCGTACCACGTTTCAAATTTCGTGGCAGAGCCAAGAATCGAACTCAGGCCTCCGGGAGTGGCTGCTAATCATACTAACCACTTCATAGAAGCGGACAGACTGCCTACTACCTTTCTTTCTTAACTTGCTTACCCTCCAGGGTTGGTTTTTTCCTCGGACTCAGCGAGGGATCCCACCTCTACCGCCTCAAGGGCAGTGTCCTGGAGCGTGAGACATTGGGTCGGGGGATACAACTGGGGAGAATGACCAGTACCTCGCCCAGGCGGCCTCACCTGCTATGCTGAGCAGGGGCCTTGGTGGGGGATGGGAAGATTGGAATAGACAAGGATGAGAGAAGGAAGCAGCCGTGGCCTTAAGTTAGGTACCATCCCGGCATTTACCTGGAGGAGAAGTGGGAAACCACGGATAACCACTTCCAGGACGGCTGAGGTGGGTATCGAACCCACCTCTACTCAGTTGACCTCCCGAGGCTGAGTGGACCCCGTTCCAGCCCTCGTACCACTTTTCAAATTTCATGGCAGAGCCGGGAATCGAACCCGGGCCTCCAGGGGTGACAGCTAATCGCACTAACCACTACACCACAGAGGCGGACAGACTGCCTATTATGGCGGTAATTTTCTGTTATGCTATTTGCTTTTGGAACAATACTTGGTATTTATTAAATACATAGTGAATTAGAACTTGCAAAAATGTTTTTGCTACATTGGAAGTCGTTCGATCTTATTCAGTTCAACATATTATTACAGTATTGTGCCTACTAAACCAAGGGCTGAATTGATGATGTCATACCGTCGATTTGCAGGACTGGAGAAACTTGGAAACGCATGTCTGAAATATGACAGATGCGAGAATACGAAGAAACGTACGACTATGGAGTCAAGCTCTTCATTCGAGAGACGAAAGTGTTCGAGCCCCACCGTCGGAAGTCCTGAGGACGGTCTTCTATGGTTTTCCATTGTCACTTCCAAGAAAATGCCGAGATAGCTCTTATTCATAGACCACAACCGATTCCTTGCACCTCCTTCGCCACCACCATTGGCTTTGGCTTCATCTTCATTAGCTCCTCAAATGAGGTTGGCGTCATGAAGGGTATCCGACCGTAAAACATGCCATTTAATTCCATCTCATCTCATCTTCGACCACGTATGAGGAAACGAGTCTAGAGGTAGATACACATCATACCAATTTTTAATTTAATGTTTTTTTTTTTTTTTTTTTTTTTTTTTACTATTGAGAAAAATAATACTGGTATTTAATTTGCATTATAGTGCCGAATGTGGGTACATTGTTGAGTAAAATTAAAACTTGCATGTTTTTGTTGTTTTTGTTTGATTTTTTACAATTTGCTTTACGTTACACCGACACAGATAGGTCTTATGGCGACGATGGGATAGGGAAGGGCTAGGAGTGGGAAGGAAGCGGCCGTGGCCTTAATTAAGGGACAGCCCCCAGCATTTGCTGGTGTGAAAATGGGAAACGAGGGAAAACCATCTGCAGGGCTACCGACAGTGGGGTTGGAACCCACTATCTTCCGGATGCAAGTTCACAGCTGTGCGCCCCTAACCGCATGGCCAACTCGCCCGGTAAACCTTGTATGAAGATTGTAGCTCTTTGTAGTTGCAACTGCAATATTTCAAACAGGTTGTCAGTCACCGTACTCATGACCTAATCGGTGAACCATGGGTAAGGGCTGTTTGATTTGGTAAGTGGCCCTGAGTGTCGGGATACCAGTTGCTATGAAATAGGAGTGGGCGTATCGGATATATTCTGAGTCATGGCCCTTCTTGTGCTTAGACGGCTAGGACTATGCAATCCACCGTTGGTCCCTAACCCATTAGAGGAGAGATGCTCACTGGACTATGTGCAAGTATTGCAGCATCCTGCTTCACAGGATTTACCGAGCTCAGAACATTCATGCAAGCTTCAGACCTATGGAAGGAAGAAGTGCTACTTCCATTTGACAGTCAAGGGACTCCTTGGAAACAACTTCGCGAACAAAATGGAATTCGATGGGGAGCTATCAACATTAATGGGGCTTATGGAAGAATTGAAGTAGATCTGGCAGAGTCAGCAAATATGATTCGTCTGGATGTGTTAGAAGTGAATGATATTCGGGCAAGGGAAGATAACAAGGAAGAGATAGGAGATTATAAATTGTACTTAACAGGCGTTAAAAAAGGAAGGACCGGGCGAGTTAGCCGTGCGCGTAGTGGCGCGCGGCTGTGAGCTTGCATCCGGGAGATAGTAGGTTCGAATCCCACTATCGGCAGCCCTGAAAATGGTTTTCCGTGGCTTCCCATTTTCACACCAGGCAAATGCTGGGTCTGTACCTTAATTAAGGCCACGGCCGCTTCCTTCCAACTCCTAGGCCTTTCCTATCCCATCGTCGCCATAAGACCTACCTGTGTCAGCGCGACGTAAAGCCCCTAGCAAAAAAAAAAAAAAAAAGAAAGGGAAGGGCAGGGTGTGGTGTAGGACTGTTCATCAGCAATACCATAGTTTCTGTTAGGCACGTAAGTGAGCGAATGACGTGGGTAGATTTGGCAGTTGGAGGAATTAGGATGAAAACTATCTCAATCTATTCAGTATGTAAGGGTGCAGATGAGGAGGACGTTAACAAGTTTTATATAGCACTGAGTGACATCATAGTCAGAGTCAACAGTGGTGGTTGTGGTGGTGATTAATGTTTTAAGAAGAAGTACAACTAGACAATCATCCTATATATAACACTTAATCGGGGAGAGAAATGGAAGGGGGCCGACACTAAAAAATGAAGGTATCGACCAAAAAAAAACCAAGGTCTACGAAGGGCGTGAAAATGAATGACTCCCTTGGCCTCGCGAACCTAATACCGTCGGGGTCGGAAAAAAACAAGAGTTGACCAAAGGGGGTCCGATAGGATAGATGAAAGTGAGGAGTATGGCACAAGTAAGTGGAAGCAATGCCAGCTAAGTGTACCATGGTTGCCAACCCACGCTCCCAAGTTAAGAGCCCCCGAGACTACTATTAGTCACCTCTTACGATAGACAAGAGATGCCGTGGATGTTATTCTACCGCCCCCACCCACACAAGTCCCCATTATCACCAAGCATCCTCGTTTATGGCGTGTAGCAATGTAGGCTTAAACCTAAGGCTTCAGATGTAACGTTTTAACATTCTCCTTACACTTATCAAAAAGATGTAGTATCTTAGAAGCTCTTCTTGCTGATTTATTGGGTGATTGAATGAATTCCTTTACAACGACCTGCGGATTTTATTCTGTAGTTGTTAATTTTGGGCGGCCACTTTTTGGCATGTCAGCTACAGAACCTGTCTCCTCGAACCTTAATCTGTAGATACCCTACAGACCCGTACAAATAAACTGGAACATGAAAATAACATACACACAAGATTTTTTGCTCTTTTTCTCTTAATACATGCCTTTAATCTTTGATAATAGTTAATGTATCTTCCTTTCTGGTTTGTCAACTGAGGACAAGTTTGGCTCGCCCGATCCAGCTCTTGTATGGCAGACCCTGCAACGAGGGGGCGGTGGGAACTGCGTGATTTTGTAGTGGAGGATTGTATTGAGTGTGAATTGGAGGAATTTTGGGGACAGTACCACCACCCAGTTCCCGACAGAGGGGAAATAATCATTTAATGTTCAAATCTCCGACTTGGCCGGCAATCGAACCCGGGGCCCTCTGAACCGAAGTTGACTACGCTCACCATTCAGCCAAAAGCCGGAAATAGTGATACATTGAATGCTGTGCATGTTGCCCTGAAGCAGTACGAAAATACTGCACTCCTATTTCACAATGAATCTGCTCATATGATGTATGACATAATTAATCATTTATTTATTCTATTTCTGATAACAGACTCAGTGTGAAGTTAAAGTCTAAAGAATTATGTTAATTCCAGTGTGTTACGCTTTCACGTACGTGTAGATATGTGTGATACTGACAAATGTTTTAATAAAATGTTATTTGTATGAAGAAAATGAAAAAAGAAAAAAGAAAGAGAATCGAGAAAGAAACATTAAAGCAAAGAAGATCATGCATATGGAAACAATTGCATTGGAATATTCGGCTCGACGATGATGACTCAGTCAGGATGTGCTATTGTATAGAGAGATATATTAATTATTAGAGATGTCGTCATTGACAAAGCCATAGCGTGTTAATATATCGTTATTTGACGAAGCAAATAAGAAAACAACAATACATAAAACAAAAATCATTATTGACTTTCATTATTGTAAATAAAGGGTACAGATCTCTGCACATGGTTATGAGGGTATTTAGGGGTTACAGTAAGTATGTAAAAGAGAGGGCATATAAGTCCCTGGTAATACCCCAAGTAGAGTATCGTTCCATTGTATGGGACCCTCACCAGGATTACTTGATTCAAGAACTGGAAAAAATCCGGATAAATGCAGCTCGACTTGTTCTGGATGATTTCCGACAAAAGAATAGCGTTACAAAAATGTTGCAAAGTTTGGGCTGGGAAGACTTGGGAGAAAGGAGACGAGCTGCTCGACAAAGTGGTATATTCCGAGCTATCAGTGTAGAGATGGCGTGGAATAACATTAGTAGACGAATAAGTTTAAGCAGTGTCTGTAAAAGTAGGAAAGATCACAATATGAAGATGGAATTCAAGAGGACAAACTGGGGCAAATATTCTTTTATAGGAAGGTGATTTAGGGATTGGAATAACTTACCAAGGGAGATGTTCAATACATTTCCAACTTCTTTACAATCAGTTAAGAATGAAAACAACAGATAGGAAATCTACCACCTGGGCGACTGCCCTAAATGCATGGGGGTGGGGGTGTAGACATGAAAATTGAAAAAAATGCTACAAAAAGTTGTTGATGCTATCTGAGCGAATTTCGATAGAGACGTAACGGTTGACACTCTACCAACTTAAGTGCTGTAATAAAAGTACTATACAATAAAACTTTCACCATAGGAACAATAATTACCCATGTATTACAATTAAATAGAAGTACGGCCTGAGTATACAATTAAAAAGTTATTTAGTATTTGGCTACACACTGACAAAGTAACACACTAGATAGAAGCGAACAGACACATTGACTGAGTGAGACTGCCAGACTGACGAATGCGGGTAACCTTGCTACCCCTCGTCGCAGAATATGCTACACATTGCTCCGCGGGTCTCCACTACTTGCTGTGGCGTTGTATAATTCGAGTAGCCGCGACAAATGACATTAATGCTCGTTTCTGCTAAATCGTTTTCTTAATAATAAAAGAAATTAAAGGAAAGAATTAGCAGAAATAACAACAGGGTTTGCACATTTTTAAAAATCCCAGTTTCAGGCAGCTAAAATTGAATAAAGTTATTAAATGTTGCTCTACGAAGTGGGGGGGGGGGGGCAGCCTCACCCCCTTAATCACCGCTACTGAGTAGTTGGCTCTGTAATAGCAAACTGAACCAGCGAAGGGTGCTGTGAAGAAAGATTCTATGTAGGCCTATTCATTCCCTAAAGCTACTTACTGTTAACTTTGTACCAACGAGCATAGAATAATATAGTTGCCAGGGCAGCGCAAACGCGCGGTTGCCATATTGGTTGTACCAAAACATTTGAGACTAGTTGCTGTAAACAAATAAGTTACAATGTCTATGTATTTATTGTAAATTTGCCGTGGATCTTCTGGCTGAGGGAATGGTCGTTTTATCTATACTTACTGCTTTCCCCAAGTACCTACTAACAAAATCAAAGGATAATTTATCTCCATTTTAGCCATTTGTTGTGCGAAGTAAGTCGAAGTACATGTTTATAGAGTACTGGTTTTAAAATTTATTTTACAGGAGAGGAGGGTCATTGCAATTACTCCATAAACTGTAAAAGTTCTTTCCTTATACTCCTTTGTGGTATAGAGGATGGTTGCACAGTTGTCAGTGGCGTAACGTTAGAGCCTGCAATGCAGGAGGACCCGGGGCTTTAGAGGTCGCAGATTTCCCTACAAAAAGTAAATAAATCACTTTATCCGAATGCTCCTCTGCACAGAAAAGGCCACTTAGAGATGCCTTTGTAGACTGGTCCGAAAAAGTTCCCTTTTCACAGCGCGTATATAGAGTAATTGTCAGATGGTTACATCTGCCTGCAAATTATTGTTATTTTGTTGAGTCTAAGACAACTGTCCTTTGTAACACGAGCGGCACACTCTCTCAAAAATATCTGCGCCAAGATATTATTAAAGAAACAGCAAACATTGGTATCAAAACATCACATTTTAGACCTACTTATTCTGTTGCTGTGTATTTTGTAGGAAAAAGCCATTCCTAAAGATGGCGGCTGGTGTGCGTACGTGATGGCTGTTGTGTGTGTCTAACGTTACTGTCTCTTTTCAGGTAGAGATCGCAACACAGCATGCCTAGAGGACGTGCACGGGTAGCTTAACGCCATCTTTCTGACGTTGTGAAAAGTCGAATCATTAGCATGAGGAATATGGGAGCATCATACCGACAGATTGCGCAGACAGTTGGCTGTAGTGCAATGACTGCAGAACGAGTAGTGACGAGATGGACTCAGGACAACAGTGTGGCACAAAGAGCAGGCACGGTCCTTCCAGAAAGACTACACCACGAGAAGATCATAGGATTCGTCGGCTGACGGATGACAACAGCTGAAATACGGGCAAAGGTTGCAGGTAGTATCACCACGAGTCGTCGGGAACAGATTACTAGAAGCTGGGTTCAGATCTCGAGTTGCCACGCGTTGTTTACCGCTGTCACTAAACCACAGACAACGGAGACTTGCATGGTGAAGAACCAGAGTCAACTGGGGTATTGAGTGGCATTCTGCGGTGTTCAGCGATGATTCCGACTTCTGTCTGTGGCGGTCAGATCGTCGTGAACATGTCCGAACACGATCCGGTGAAAGGTCACAGCAAGCAGCGATTATCGAGGTCCATACAGATTACTGTGGGGAGCAATTGCATATCACATCAGGACGGATCTGGTACTTGTTGAAGGGAAACTGCATGCTCACCAGTGTGTGGCAAGAATGATAAACCCTGTTGTCATACCCTTCATGAGAGGGTACCAAATGGCCAGCAGGAAACACAGAGGAAATGCTTCGAGGAATGTACGGATCCTTGACTGGCCTGGCCCCTCCCTTGATGTATCACCCATAAAGCATGTCTGGGATGTGATGGGAAGACGGATACGGTTATACCAGCCTCCAGCCATCAATCTTCATGAACTGACACAGTATGTGTTTCAGGTTTGGCAAGAACTCCCTCAAGATGTCATTCGGAGGCTGTTTACTTCCATGTCGCACCGAATACAAGAGTGTACAGGGTCTCTCATATAAACCCAGTTCGAACGTACGGTGCTTGTACTGCGCGCTACAACAGCTACAATATGGGAGGCGCGCGCATAGTTCCTGGTGAAGCACAGATTCACGTAATTGTAAATAAATTTGAAACTACTGGCTCATTGCTCAATAAAAAGCATGTGCCCACACGAACAGTTTTAACAGCGGAAAGGATAGATGACATTGGTGAGAATCTTGAACGGTCACCGAGTAAATCTCTCACAAAACTAGCACAACAAGTAGGGGTTTCGCTTTTTTCTGCACACAGAGCTAAAAAGCTGTTACACATCAAACCGCACAGGTTTACACGGGTCTATTATTTAAAACCTGCTGATCCAGCCACAAGAGTGAGAGATTGTGAGTGGTATCTGCATCACTGAATGATTGTTTATTCGACCCTCTGCTTGTGTTCTTTTCGGATGAGGCCTGGTTTCATCTTAGTGGTCGTGGAACAGTCGTAACTCTCGTTATTGGTGTGCAGAAAGTTCTAATGGTGTTTATGAAGTCCCTCGTTATGATGTGAAGATTGGTGTTTGGTGTGCTGTTAGTGCAAGACGAATAATTGGCCCCTTTTTTTTTTTAGACGACAGTAAATCCAGAGAGGTACCAAGATGACATTTTGACGCCGTTCTTACATCAGTTAACGGAAGAAGAAAAATCGCGTGTGTGGTTTCAACAAGATTCAGCCCCTGCTCATACAGCAGAAGATTCCCTTCCTACAATCTCGGAAGTTTTTGCAGACAGAGTGATCAGTGCTGGTCTATTTCCTCCTCTTTATCCAGATCTAACAGTGTTTGATTTCTTACTTGTGGGATAAACTGAAAGAAAAAGTGTATCGAAGAAATTCTCACACATTGGAGGAACTGAAAGGGAACATTATGAATGAAATCAGAACTATCCCGCCATTCGCCTTAGTCCAAGAAAATGGAAAACCACAGAAAACTAGTCTCAGGACAGCCGACGGTGGGGACTAGCTCCGCTGTCTCCCGAATGTATAACTGCAAGACTAGCCAAGGCTAGCTGCTGTTAATCCGAATTAATTATAATCTGGATTATAATTATAACTAGCTGATGTATCCGTGCTTCGCTACGGAATTCTCAGAAACACTGTCTTTGTGGTTATCCCAACTAAAATCAACATAGAGCATTACAGTGACGTCAGTACGAATGCAGCGATTAAAAGCAACGTTATCATATAAAATATTTGATCAAATTAAAAACCGCACATTTTCTCACCTTTAACGAACAGTACTACGCTGCCGATCTAACAGTCCAAAGTTCCGATGCTGAAATGACCAGGAAGCAGACAGCCGCGAACACTCCTCTGTCATTATTCCGTTGAATGTGTACACTGCTCATTCTAATCACTGCCCCAGAGTAGGGACTGAATAGCTGGAATGCTATGATGAACCAGTGTGTTACGTACAAGTAGTATCAGAAAATTTATGAACCAGAGGAAAGGAATGGCACGCTAAAGAAGAGGGATCTAACTCCCCAGGTACTTCCGCCAATATTCAGGTGGGCTGTTATACTCGGTACGCGGCAGTAATCTCATCCCAGTGGCAGCTTAAGACACAAAGCACATCACAACAAACAATGATCAATGTAATTTTATTGTTGATAAATTTTATGAGCTTTCTATATTGTAGGCCTTCATATTTAGTTTTCTTCCGACTCTGTGATAGTAGGGCATCTTATAAAATTATTTATATACTGTAGTTCCTTATTTCTCAACTCTGCATATTAATTTTCATTAAAATCTGTTTACCCATTTTTCGTGATTCATGAATATCTCTGTTATCATAGCCGGTACATAAATGATCGGAAATTTAATAACTAACGTTATATAGTTATGAAGTAGGAAAGTAGGCTATTTATCGTTAGGATCACTAATAATATAGATATTTGAGAATTAAATTTTAGGCCTTCCCTTAAACTACCATTTCACTCAGCGTGAATAAAATTATTTATGCCGTAGATTGTAGCGACTTATTTCCCAACTTTACATGCTGATTTTCATTAAATTCTCTTCAGCCGTTTTCTCGGGATGCACGTACATGCACACATGCATACAAACAGAAATTACAGAAAATTAAAAAGTGCATTTCCTTGTTACTGTGGACACGACCGACACAGAACTACAATTCTTTTTAAACTCTGAGCAATATACAGACAAACTCTTATTTTATACAGTATATATATGTGTATAGATATGTGTAGTTGACTCGTTTGTCTTGATGAAGGTAGCGATTATTATAAGGAAAGACAATAACTCTTTTCAAACTATCAATCAGTAAGGAAAGAGAACTGATCCTTCCATGAGTGAGTAGGCCTATCGTCTAAAGAAAGGGAAAAACCATGAACTGGAGTGATCTCTATTACATGGTGAACACATTCTCCTATAAATGTTTTACGTCGCACAGACTCAGATAGGTCTTACGGCGGCGATGATATAGGACAGGTAACAACCGTGGTTTTAATTAAGGTGCAGTAAGGTTTGTGTGTATGTTCAGCAGGGGCATGGTGGCGAATGGATGATAAGAAAGATAGCGAAGTTTAGTGGGTATCTATTCTAGTAAAGGTGTCTTTATGATAAGAGGTAGATATGTAATGATATGTGGCATGGAAATGAAGTGAATGATTGTTGAGTTCGATGGATGGATATTATAAGAGATAGCGAAGTTTAGAGGGTATTTTTTCAAGTGAAGGTGTATTTATGGATATTAGGAAAGATAGCGAAGTTTAGAGGGTATTTATTCAAGTGAAGGTGTATTTATGTGTATTGAGACAGTATTGGTTTTTGATTTATTAGTTAATGATAAGAGGTACTAGGATAGAATTAGTATAGATTTAATGTTGTAATTAGTTATAGGCTTAATTCAGATGTAGGGGGTGCCCTAGCATGTGAGCTGGTCATCCGTCCATGTTAGAGGCAGCTTAGGATAGATTAGTATAGATTTAGAACTAGTATAGATTTAATGTTGTAATTAGTTATAGGCTTAATTTAGACGTAGGGGGTGCCCTAGCATGTGAGCTGGACATCCGTCCATGTTAGAGGCAGCTTAAGATAGATTAGTATAGATTTAATGTTGTAATTAGTTATAGGCTTAATTTAGAGATAGGGGGTGCCCTAGCATGTGAGCCGGTCATCCGTCCATGTTAGAGGCAGCTTAACAGATTTAGCTAGGGGTGGAACCTTGCATGGTTGTCCGGTATTCCGCCTGTGTAGGGTCCACCAAGTTAGTAGTATGTAATTTGGCTTAGGCTGGACATTGTTATTTTTCTTTATAACGGATCAAATGGGTATTATTACTGTAGATCTAAAGAAAAATAATAAATCTAAATCTAAATTAAGGTGCAGCCTTGTGTAAAAAGGGAAACCGGGGAAAACCATCTACACGGCTGCCGATAGTGAGGTTCGAGCCTTCAAACACGCCATTCCCTCGAACGTAAAGTAACAGCTACGCCGCAACGTAGGAGTAGTTGCACTCTAAAACCGGTCAAAAGTTAAAATGGCTAAGTTAAAATTCTTTCAAACGTATTAATCTACAAGGACGATAACTGGTCCACCTATCGGCAGTCAAAACTTTCACCTCCGCTTACGCCTTTCGTTACAGAGTCAGTCGGAACCCAGACATAGTCGGAAACGCATGTACTTGTTCATGAGCCTCGTGTGTGAAATGTGTTTCTCTCGCTATTGTGGTTGTTAAGAATTTTTTAAACATCTATTGAATATGGAAGTGGAAGGTACACTTAAGAAAATGGAAATTGCAACACCATGAAGGCATTGCTCGTGTGTGTTGATTTTCAAGATATGGAACGATGCCATGTAGTTATGTAAACGTTCAAAGTTTCAGACCCATTGGATTGTTGCTACAGGTCCCCCCACGTGATTGGTCGCGGAGGAATCAACTCCTGGTGTAGCGTAGTTGACTTGCGGTCTGTGCAGTGAAGTGTTCCCCGTCAAACATGCCTCGACGACAGAGAAGAGCACGCTATCAACAACTGTCGCCGTTTGAGAGGGCTCGGATAATTGGGCTGTGTGAGGCTGGATTATCGCTAAGGACTGTCGCTGCACGTGTTGGCCGACAGGCATCTATGGTACAACCAGGCCCCGATTTCAAGTAGTTAGCGCCCTGGGCAAACAATATTTAGCCGCCCGCCCCTCTGCTCGTTCTAAAAATAATTAAATATTACAGTTTTCGAGTTTTTAAACAGCACATTATGCAAATACAGTTAATTCTCATAATTAAAGTTATCAAGCCAAATAAAGATAACAGCCAAATAAGAATGAGGCTGTTTTTATTGTTATTTAAAAAGCCGTTGGTTCAGTTTGATAATTTGTATGTAAGTAAATAATTTTAGAAATAAGACACGTTTTCTTCATAAAATTTAAATATATAGATTAAATTCAGGTTTTAAAGGTAGAATAGTTTAAAGTGTTTTATATAGTCTAATAAAATAATTGGAATAATTTGTGGAATGTAAAAGTAATTTGAGTGTTATGAATTTAAGACGTAATTCACGCAGGCCATAATTACTCGATCCGCCAGCCGCCGACCCTCAAAAACTGGCGCCCTGGGCAAATGCCCAGTCCGCCCATTTGTAAATCGGGTCCTGGGTACAACGTGTATGGCAGCAGTGGTCAAATGAAGGTTCCCACACTCGTAGACCTGGCACAGGCCCAGCGCGACAGACAACTGTAAGAGAGGATCGCCGCATCATTCGGACGGCCCACATGGAATCCCATGCAACAGCAGCGCAAATTCGAGCAGCTGTGGCACCCCACGTTACACAACAAACAATTGGTAATCGCCTGCGTGCAGCTGGCTTACGAGCCCGTGTTCCTGCAGAAGGTGTTCCATTGACCACACAACAGCGACGTGTAAGGCTGGCCTGGTGTCGAGAAAGATCGACGTGGGTCGACGAATGGCATAGGGTCGTCTTTAGTGATGAATCGCGCTTCTGTCTTGCCCGCAGTAATCGCCGGAATCGTGTGCGCCGACGTACCGGGGAGAGGGGCCGCCCAGATCTTATTGTCGAGAGGCACACAGCGCACACCAAGCATTATGGTCTGGGGAGCTATTGGCTTTAATGTGAAATCACAATTAGTGCTTGTTGAGGGCGCTATGACTACTCGACAGTACGTTGATAGGGTACTCAATCCAGTGGTTGTCCCTATGATGGCGAACATTGCTAATGCAATGTTTCAGCAGGACAATGTCCAGGTTCACACTGCACGCATCTCCAGAGAAGCTCTCCACGACATCACAATCTTAGAATGGCCCACCAGATCCCCGGACCTCAGTCCTATCGAGCATGTGTGGGACATGATGGGTCGACAACTGGCCAACCGTCCTCAGCCACCCACAACTCTGGAACAACTGACCCGTGCAGTGCAGCAAGCATGGGCCACAATTCCTCAGGAAGCGATCCAGGACCTTCTTGACTCCATGCCTCGACGAATTCATCAATGTATTGCAGCTCGTGGTGGGCACATCCTGTATTGATTGTTGTCCAAACTTGCGGTCAGAGGTACCTAAAAGTGTAATCATCGAATGACAACCGAACACTCGTCCTGCATGTTCAATTGCAGCAATGTAACACCACTCGTGCGGGGTGTTGCAATTTCCATTTTCTTCAGTGTATGTACTTTATCTTACAACTATTTTATTTTAGTTTAAATTGTATGTGTGTAGACAGTATTTATATGGGTATTTTTGTTACCTCAAAATTATGAAATATCATTGTTTTATTTATATTTCGGTTCTTGTCGAGCTATATTTCTTTTATAGACACGAAATTTAGACTAATGACAATATTGTTTAACGCTATAACATTATCCGCCCTCATCCGCCATTTAGTTTTTATTTATTCAAACTTAAATGTTAAATTAGTTAAACTATTGCAACATAGCAATTTTTCGTTTTTTCTCCTGTAGATTATTTGGAAACAGTCAAGGAATTTACTAGAAGAGCATTGTATGACATTCTGAAGCAATTTAAAGAGAAGAAACTGGATGAAAAGTTTTCGTTCAAGGAAAAAACTTGTAGAAATAACAAAATGTCCAGCTGATTACAAAAGTGGTTTACGTCGTGCTTTGGGGTATTTTAAAAGTAACTTCAAGAAGAAATGGAAGCTGCTACTTACAAACAAGAACGTTTCTTGGAAATCAATGTACAATGGCTTAAATCTTCGATTTAATTGCCTTATTGGTCCGTGGAACATACACAAAAACCGGGATGGCCTCCTGAAATATTCCAAGAGTTAAGTGACCGCAGTAAGCGTCGAAAACCTCAGGAACTACGAGAGCAAATATCTGCTGAGGAGTTAACGTATGCAGCTGGGGTGAGCCAGCCAGCACACTTCGGGTAACAATGACGCGTCAAAATTAATGAAAGAAATGGTTTCTTTGTCAAGCAGAGCTACGAAATTGCGCAAAGTTATTACTTCCGCTCAAAAGCACACCATTCTTATAAACATACACCCCAAGAGGCACTGGCAATTTTTGTAGAAAGCGTTTTCAGCCGAAGGCAGTGAGAAGTACTACATGGTGCTAACAAGAGCGTCTACCTCTGCTATTCCTTTATTTTAAAAAAGGCAAAGAAGGAATGTTATCCCAATGAAGAATCGGTACAAGTGACTGAAACCTGCTCTGAGATTCAGCTACAAGCATTACTTGACCACACTGCATTGGGCCTGGATAAATACAGTATGTAGCAGAGGTTGTAGAAACTTGTTCAGAGGAGGAACAACAAAACATGGTGTTAATATCCAAATGGGGCTGTGACGGATCGCAACAGACTCAATTTAAACAACAATTTCAAAGCGGTACCGACAGTGACGCAAATATTTTTCAAAGCTCCTTTGCTCCTTTAAAATTTGTTGGATGATTTATGGAGAACAGAAAAAATTACATAGCAAAACCCAATCCCTTCCTCTGTCGGATTCTGTAGATCCATACGTATACCCTTTATCAATGAATCAAAATATGTTACCAAAAATGAAATCGCATATATCGAAAATCAAGCTGAAATTCTGAGAGTAACAGAAGTGTTCACTCCGAATAGAATATGCAAAAAAATAAAAATAAAATAAAAGCATAATATGATGCTAACAATGGTAGATGGGAAAGTCTGCAATGCTGCGACTGATACTGCCATCCACCATGCGATGCTCTTTTTGCGGACAGACATCCAAGGATTTCAATAAATTGATTGAAGCAGGGGAAGTCAGTGTTGAAGCACTGAAGTTTGGACTCTCTATTCTTCATTCAAGATACGCTTCTGCGAATAGCTGTTGTGTATGCACTACTGCTGAAAGTCCAACTCCTCGCTTGAATGGTCAGCGTTGAAGCCTTCGGTTCATGTCCGGATCGGGGATTTTAATCTCGTGTAATTAATTCTTCTGGCTCGGGGACTGGGTGTTTGTGTTTGTCCCAACATTGTCCTCTTCATATTCAGGTAAAACAGCACACTACTAAACACCACAGAAATACGCAATAGTGATTACAGCCCTCCATGTAGGGTTGCCGTCAGGAAGGGCATCCATCCGTAAAACAGGGCCAAATCCATATGTATGATACAGTTCGCACCCACGACCCCACAGGTGTGGGAAAAGTGGTAGAAATAGAAGAAGACTACTACTGAAAAGGTGGCAAGCGCGTACTGCCAAAGACAAAAAAATTGTTGAACAAACAAAAGAAAAAAGCTTTCAAAAAATGGTTCTCCTCGTAGACATTTCCAAGCAGGGATTTTGGAATACAAATGACGCCAACACACCCAGAAGATTTTTTGCTGACCCAGAATGTTCTTTTCGAATCACTGGCGTCAATGTGGATTTAATTAAAAGATTCAAAATAATCCTGAAAGTGATTTCGAGTGGCAACAGCATTGATACTAAAACATTTGATGCTTTTGTCCGTGAAATTACAAAAATGTACACAGATTTGTATGGCTGGCATCATATGTCACCAACTATTCACAAAGTTTTAATGCATGGCGCCGAAGTCATATCTAATGCAATCCTTCGTATAGGCCAGTTGTCGGAGGAGGCAGCTGAAGCCCGCAACAAGCACATACGGCAATACAGAATACATTTTGCTCGTAATTTTTCACGCGTGGATAGTAACAGAGATATACTACACAGACTGTTACTAAGTTCGAACCCATGTTTAAGTTGTAGCCCTTAAGTCGTAGCAGACTAAGGCATCATAAAAAAGTGTTCCATTTTCGCAAGAGGCACACCGTCTGTACCTCTAGTTGAAAATGATAGAGATGATACTATAGAGCAACAGTTCTCAACCTGGGGGGCGCGCCCCTCTTAGGAGGCGTTGGAGAATTACAGGGGAGGCGTGGTGAGCAATGAAACACACACGAATTTGCTAAACAGAAAAAGTTGTGTCAAAGAAAAGAATTTATCACAAAAACGTATCTTCGTCACCGCTATATCTTACACGTAGAAAAACCATTTTCCTAAAATTATTATACTTTAGCGTTGGGACAAGGAATTCATGATTATGAACTATATAATGAAATATGTAAAAAAATTATAAAAATACGAGAATTTTTATCATGAAGTAAAATTATTGGATTTTTCCTAATTTTACACAAACGTTTTATACGTGAAAAAAAACGTAATAAAATGACAAAACTGAAACTATAGTAATAAATCAATTCATAAACATGAATGTATGACACATTTACATGACATAATTATAATAACATTTTTATTTTCAAATTGTATTGCACAGTTTCCACCAACGTATCTATGTTAACCTGGGTTTTCTACACTGGCTTACATCAAATCAAAATACCGAGCACGGCTAGATATTGAAAGTGGTCTGAGGTGTGCACTATCACAGTTGGAACCAAACATAAAACAACTTGTGAAAGGAAAACTGTGCCAGCCCCCTCATTAATCATTAATTCTGTTCTTACAAAATCAAATCAAATAATGCAGTTTGAAATGTTAATTGCAGTGAGCGTAGAATCCTCCGTAATATATTTACTGTCGTTTGTTTTATTCTCTTATATTATTATTATTTGTGTTATTCATGACTTTCTTTGTAAAGTGATTGCATCATAATTATACTTAAAAGTATGTAAAAATATATAAAAATATATAAAAATATATAAAAATATATGCACTCATAATTAAAAATAAAAATAAAATCATTATAAAACATGTTTTGAGATATCGGTATTAACCCTAACAGAAAAGTAGAACTTCTGTAAATTAGTAATTTATTAGGGGGCGTGAAAGAATTAACAATGAAAAAGGGGCGCAGGCCCACAAAGGTTGAGAACCACTGCTGTAGAGAAAGGCGAAGATGACGACGAAGGGAACGATGGCCAACAGTTTGACACTAATAATATACGGTAGATATATTGTAATAGTTTTCATGTCAAGTTTGTATATTTTGTAAATAAACATCTAATTAAGGTCAAAAATTATTTTTCATTTGATCACATTGCGGAAAAAAGCATAAAATAATTTCGACCGGTTTGCTTGGTGGGAGTGAGCTGATGGTCCAAAATACACTATGGGGTTGCAGTCCAGATTAGTAGATTCTTTTGTGTAAAGCTATAATTTTCTTTCTGGAGTTTTGTTGATTCCCGTGATGGTTATACGCATGCCCATGATACAGTATCTACTTTATTATGGGTGAGCGTCTGACGAGAGTTGCTGGTGGGTGGGTATGGTGAAGGTGAAGGAGGGTGAGTACGATTGACATCTTTCACGTCCGCCGCTTGCGAGAACGACTGTCTTTCTGTCTATTAAAATGTAAGATAAGAATAAATTTCATCATCCTGTATACCTTGTTTTGATTACATCATTCTACATCATTCGGCAGAAGTGGTTTTTTTTATTATTATTATTATTATCGTAAAGGCAAATATTGCAACTTAGTCCGGCTAGACGCTGGCCGTTACTTCTACTGAAATTTAACATTATGCAGTTGCATTTTTAAAAGAGAACTTGAAGAAATTAGTTAAGTCATGGTGACCTAGCAACTGTGGCCTTTTAACGCGCCCAGTTATCTGTTCCAACTCGAAGATTAGATTTTACGTCAATCTGCGTGTCGGCACATTATTAATTGGAAGTACGTTAAGTTGGAGTCTCAGAGCAGTTGCATTTTTACATCAGAACGGATCTTGCAGTTAAATAATGAAAGGTAGAAAATCGCTGCGTTGTTCTGAAAGCTTTAGCGCTTACGTAAGAGAAATACCGTACCTGACTTTCTGTTAGGTAGGATTGAAGGACAGCCTCAGTCGTCATCGAGCCATACGCCAGACAGTCAGAGGACTCACTCTCGAAAGTTATTAAGTAGATTAAAGAACTCATTGGAAATCCGTCATTAGTGAAGGAATCTATTTTATCATTCCGTACATAAAGGAATAATAAGAAATCTTAATTGGTTTAATGTGCCGCAAGTATTGCTCGATCACCACGGTGAACCGACAGTGGCCAGTCGAAACGTTTGGTGCGATATATCGCAATATCCTTACGTGCTTGTAGAATCGATCCTTCACGCCAGTGTCATGGCGCTGAGATGAAGAAGTGTGGAGTTTTCTCCGATATTTAGCGAAGGCTTTCCACAATCTACTGCAGTGTCAGTAATTGTGTTTCATGTATTTGTGAAGAAGAAGTCTTTATTGTTCGAAGTGTTACTTATTTAGTACAGGAGTCATAAATGATTCAAAGAGGAAGAAGGCTGATAGTGCAAGCATACGACCTACATACTGTGTCTCTTTATACAATTAGAAAGTGAAACTTATTTTCGTAACCGTGAAGAATGGAAGAAGAAAAGGATACTATAGTGGTTGGTTCCAGAAAGAGTCAAGTAAGCACTTTAGAATGATTTTTTTTAAAATTTTGACGCTGTTTTTAATTGATAAGTAATTTAGATCTTCACTTGGTGCTCACATTTTTCGTTCAAGCTTGTATTTAAAGATCACTGGTAGAAGTTACGGTTACACACCTGTTTAAATGAAATATTTTACTTTCTTATGCCCTCTAGATTTATGAAGTGTTATCTTGTTAGACATAAATTGTCACTCTTATAGCGAAATTCATGGTTCATCGTTGTGGGGTGGGTTGGATGTGCTGCTGCAGTTGACACTACAGTACTATTTGTAAGTCCCCTCCTTGCAAAATTGATGTGATCAGAGCTTGTTTCAAACTGAAGTTATATCCAGATTGATCTGCAAAAATTATTTCAATAAACTCTTTTGTGGATATAATTTACTGGCAGGTACGACAGTCTCAACGTCTGGAAGTAGACCCTAATATACTATTTCCTACGTCGTAAACAGAATTGCTATGGAATTTAATGTTACAGTATTACATTTAAAATAAGTAGGTTTGTTAAAATGCATAGCTCTCTAAACTTATTAGTACCGAGCGAGTTAGCCGTGCGCGTAGCTGTGAGCTTGTATTCGGAAGATGGTGCGTTCGAATCCCACCGTCGGCAGCTCTGAACATGGATTTCCGTAGTTTCTCATGTTCACAGGGGGAAAATGCTGGGGTTGTTCTTTAAATAAGGCCTAGGCCACTACCTTCCCAGTCCTAGCCCTTTCCCATCCTTGCATCACCGAAAGCATTCGATGTGTTAGTGCGACGTTAAACCTCTTAAAAGAGAGAGAGAGAACTGAAAAATACTGAAAACTATCTAGATCCCGTTTTGGTAATATACCGCACGGTAACAGTTACTGGATAACCGAATGTGTTGGCCGTGTGTAAGCTTGCATTCGGGAGATAGTGGGTTCGAACCCCACTGGCGGCAGCCGTGAAGATGGTTTTCCGTGATTTCCATTTACACACCAGGCAAATGCTGGGGCTGTACCTTAATTAAGGCCGCGGCCGCTTCCTTCCCGTCGGTGCGACGTAAAACAAAAGCAAAAAGAAAAAGTTATTGGATATGCAGTATGTAGGGCCTAGTTAAAAAACATAGGCTACCAAATTTTAGGTATCTAACAATTTGGCAAATTACAGGTGTGTTGTGTCTATTGTGGGTTGGAATTTTCACTTGAAAACTCTCGTCGCTTCAGGAAAGGCACCCGGCCTTAAAACACCAGGCAACTAAAATGAGCCTGGGTTGCTGCAGAATTAGCTGAAGAAAATTTTTTTACTGGAGCTTGAGTAAGGTTTATCTTGTGTTGCAAACTAGAATTATATCACAAGTACCACAGCAGATACAATTATCACTTATATAAGCTGGTTAACCCTTGCTATGTTTTGGTAAAAGTGAAAATATCTGCACTCAAATTCCTTAGAATTCCTAGAAACTATTCTTTGTGGGGAGTTCTGAACACAAAAATTTGAACATTTAATCATGTTGTTATAAATTGTTAAAAGCCTTCTAAAATATCAGGCTATCTACAGATTGCTCATAAAATCCATCACAAAATGCCTGTAACAGTCTTTAATAGGGAAAAATATTTGTCAATTAATAAAGGCATGTTAAGTTAATTGTTCTTCTAAAAATATCAGGCTACTTTAAGATTTCTTGTAATTAAAGAAAAGTATGGAATACCTGTTAGATTTGTTATGGAAGTAGGTATTTGAATTATTTAAATAAGTTCGGTCTATGTAATGTTTTTTGTAACTAAGTCTTCCAAATAAATTTGTGATTCCTCTATCATAAGCTTTTTTTTTTTTTTTTCCAACTTAGTTTATCGAAATAAAGGTTTGAAAAGTTGGCTCACTATGTTAAAGCTCAGTTCTAAATTTTGCTGCATTGATTTCTTCCATTCTTTTGGTATAACTTATGTCCTTACAGTTTGTAATTTTGATTTATAATCTATAGGACTAAGTAACAAGTTGCAAGTGATAATATTAATTTGCCAAAATTAGATTTAAACTTTATTTTAAATCGTTATTGATGAAGAATTTAACATCCATAAAAAAAACCCAAGGCAGAAAGGGTATGCCTACAACACATCTGCAGTGATAGATGATTAATGTCTCATAAGATATTTTGCAATCTGTCATTGCATTACAGTTATTAGAAATTTACTTCACTTTGGAGGGTTGGCCAAATTTTACAAAATATAATAATTCTCAGTTTATGATCTTCCAGTTTAGAAGTACAGTAGACTTACAATCCCAAGAAAGGTATCCCCGCTTTGGGTGGGCGCAGTAGAATATAGGCCTATCTGTGGTATCCCTACCTATCGTAAGAGGCAGCTAAAAGGGGACCAGAGGCTCTTAACTTGGTAAAATGGGTTGGTGATCACGGTTCCCCTGAGTCTGGCATTGCTTATGCTTATTTGTGTCAGCCTCATCACTTTCATCCTTCCTCTCTGACCTCCATTGGTCAACTCTTGTTCTCTTCTGACCTGTTGATTGGTAACTTATTAGGTTTGTAAGGCTTGGGGAGTCTTTTATTTTCACATCCTTTATGTCCTTGCCCTTTCTTTTACTGATAATTCCATTTTTTGAAGTGTTGGGCCTTTTCCATTTTCCCTCTAGTTAATGTTAATTGAGGATGATTGCCCAGTCATAACTTCCTTTTAAAGGAGTAATGACCACCACGAGGAAAGGTACTAAACTCTAATAAATATACCGGGCGAGTTGGCCGTGCATTTAGGGGCACGCAGCTGTGAGTTTGCATCCGGGAGATAGTGGGTTCGAACCCCATTGTCAGCAGCCCTGAAGATGGTTTTCCATGGTTTCCCATTTTTACACCAAGCAAATGCTGGGGCTGTACCTTTATTAAGGGCACGACTGCTGCCTTCCCACTCCAAGGCCTTTCCTACCCCATCGTCACCATAAGACCTGTCTGTGTCGGTGTGACGTAGAGCAAATTATTAAAAGAAACTCTAATATAGAAATATACATTACAGATCATTCTAAATTGTGTTTTTTTTTTTTAAACAATATCCATATGTCTGCCATTGGGAAGTAGATTTAAATGACTATATGATTACCCATTGAAATATTTAAACATATTGCTGCTGGAATAACTTGTTTGATGTTTATGTGTAGCCTCTTGTAGCTCAGTGAAGAAAGCATAAAGATTTGAATTCAGTATATGTGGATTACCTTTTAATACTGTTTTAGAAAACTGTAAAACAAATGTGGAATAAAACCATGCAGTATTAACTTTTTTTAATTAAAATATTTTGAGACCCATCCCATCAATTTAATTTTCACTAAAGTCTCAGTGTAATTTATGTCTTTGACAGTATGGAAGCTGCTCAGGTACAGGTGGTGCCAAATAATGGCATTGGAGTGAAAGTAGTGCATGTAGGTGTTACTTAACTTATAGGGCTGGTTGTGCTGCAATAGCACTTTCTGGCCCAGTGAGAAAAGCAATGACTATTCCCTCCTCCTCATGTCTTTTGCGCCTTATATAACACTGACACTGATACCCAAATAATCTTTAGTGTCATCATTTAAGGATCCAATCACCCTCTGGGTTTATGTCTTACTAAACAGATATTTTGACACCTAGAAGTGTATAACACATGGTTTCCTTACCACGCATTAAGGTATCCAAACATTTCAATATTGATTGCCTTCTGCACATTCTTTGGCCTTCTGACACCAATTTGGCAGGTTCGATCCTGGGTCAGTCCGGTGGTGTTTGAAGGTGCTCAGATACGTCAGGCTCATGTCGGTAAATTTACTGGCATGAAGAACAACTGCCGTGGAACAAACGTCTGGCAACTCGGCGTCTCCGAAAAATCGTCAAGTGTAATTACTGGGATGTGAGAAAAAATGTTAAAAATTAATTCTTCATGAAAGTAAGTTATATTATCAGTTTTAAAGTCCTGACTTTCTTGAAATTCATCCTCTATTCTGAGTATTGAGACTTAGACCACATAATAAACTTGCAATAAAGAAACCATTCCTCATGCACATGAAAGGACAGTCGCAGAGTTGACCTGGAAGGTTCTATCTTACCTTATTTTACTGTCAAATTTCCTCATTTTTGAAATATGGCTAATATCAGATAAACCAACTCAGTTTTATTAGGATATCTTCTATAATCTTGTTAGAGAAAGTTCTTGTATTTAAAGGAGCCTCTTGCATTGAGAGAAATTTAGAATAATAATAATAAAATATAGTAATAATAATGTTATTTGCTTTTACTTACCACTAATTTCTTTTTGGGAACGCCGAGGTGCCAGAATTTTGTCCACTTGTGAAGCCCACCATTTGGCCATGATTGTTAACGCTTTGTCTGACACCATGGTTAGCCAGTTTGAATCTAATTGGTGGGGAAAAAATAAGCAATCGGAGCGTTCGCCAGCAGGGTACGAGACGTGATGTTAGTACAATTTCTAATAATAGATTGCATGCCAAAAGCCGGGATCCAATGCCAAACCTCTTCAAGTGTTCATTTGGAGTGAGTGCATATGACACTGTTGACAGTGATTCGTCTGTTGGACGGTGACGTTAAGCCATGAGCAGACCTCTTGGTGTTATTTGACAGGAGTAAGCTATGTTCTGATTCTGACGCCAGGTTTCTTTCTCTCTACTTATCATCATCATCCTACATCCAGACACCAGGTCACCCATGGCGTCAGGTAGAGACTTGCTCCAGGCAAGCCAAACATGTCCTCGGACACTCCTGACACTTAAAGCCATGCAGTAAATAAAAACTACCTGAGAGAAGACTGAGAAATGATACCTTTCGTGGGAACATCTTGGCATGTGTCCTAGAGTGTAAACTCAAGGAGATTATTTACTAGTGCTTATATCTAAATGAGGCAATTATGTGAAGGCCCAAAAATGAAAGCACATTTTGCTAGATTTTTGTATTTGTTTAGAAGGCTATCTATGCTAAGGAAGCACATTGTAACCAATGAGTTTTTAAATTAAGTGTGAAAACATTCCTTCATATCTTCAGTTCACTTTTTTACTTTATCAAATTTACTTATATTTTGTGCAGTTGGTTAGATTTTTAGTTCTGTTACTACTACTACTACTATTACTACTACTACTACTAGGTTGTGGTGATTATTAATAATGGTGCTTATTGTTTAAAGGGGCATAACATCTAGGTCATCAGATTATTATTATTATTATTATTATTATTATTATTATTATTATTATTATTATTATTATTATTATTATTATTTAATTTCTGTATTTTTCCTTTCTCTTCCAGCTGGCACTCATTCAGACCAATCATGTAATAAAATGTCTTCAGGAATATTACCCAAATAAGAAATTTAAAATTGGTAAGTAAAGGAGTGATAACACTGCTCACACTAGTATGTTGTATTGTTTTTCTCTGCTTTTATATAGTAAAACTGCTTGGATACAAGTGAATGAATCCTTCCATTACATAAAACCTAGGCCACAAAAATGAAAATGCAACACCTTTGCTGTTTGCTTCCAAAACAAAAATGTCATGACACTCTTGTCCACAGTACAGAACAAAGATGATGTTGGCAAATGCTTTTCTATAGCATGGTTGTCAACTCTGGCATCGATGACTGCTGCTTACTTCTGATTAACCTGCAGATGATATTCTGATGCAGATGCAGTTGACATTCATTAAACATCACAACTTCCAAACCCTGCAATGTGTAGGGATGTTTTTTAGTTTTCAAGACACCTCCCAATTAAGTCAATGCAATTTTCATCCTGACTGCATGGGGGCACTCTATTACAGGAACTTCAGCATCTTCGAGGATGTGCTTGGTAGCCTGAGCAGAGTGTAATGTGGTTCCATCATTCATTACCATGAAATTTCGTTCATTGTCACTTGACTTTGGCTAGGACATGGTTCTGCAGAACCTCTTGCTTTTAGAGTTCATCTCTGAAAGCACCCTGGATGACTGCAAGTTCAGTCTTGTGATTTAAAGAAGGTCCTACCCATACTGTTATTGTAAGCAACTGTCTCCTGCATGTTGAGTGATGGATTTTCTTCTCTTTGAAGTCCCCCACATGCTGACTCAACAGTTTTCCGCAGACAGTCTGTGAACAATACTGAAGTCCAGTGTTAGAGCTGCCAATGCTCTTCCACAAACTGCAAACATTGTCTGCGATGTCGTAACATCAACTCCAGGATCTCAGTTAAGCCTCCCCTCATTTTGTTGCAGATTGTTTGGATGCTTAGGCCGTACATATGTCCCAAGAGGGTTAACCAACGCACCTTGCAGATCCCTGGAAGTAGTGCAATGACGACGAAAGGTTGGCGTTTAGATGGTATTAAGCTCTCAGTATCCCTTCCATATCCTGTTTCACTGGTTGCAGTATTCCAAGCTATATAACGTGCTATGTAAATTCCTCCTGCAGAAGGCTCACAGTGTGAGTGAAATGTTTAGGTGCTAGATGCCTTCCTGAGCTCTTTACCCTCGTCTGCTTTTTCTGCTTGAAGGGACAGCAACTAACACAGCTATGACACACCATGTGGTACATGACTAACCACCTTGGTTGTGGCTGTCTCGACGAGGATCTTTACTTGGTGTTGAGGGTCATGTGTTTGAGTTGAATGTTCCACCCCTTGAAAGTCACTATAGGGTTAATACACATTAATTACCATGCATGGCAAGTTGCAAGTTGTGTTTATTCCATTCTGAAAGCTGAATTATTTTTCCTCTGAACAGTATATATGGTAAGTTAATATGTTTACATTTCCTGATACAAAAACTGAGCAGATTGTTGTAGAAAAGAATGAGCATTAATTATTGCATGCTTTGTCCCATGTTTTGGCCTTTCGTAATTCAGTAAATTATTTCTTTTCTTACTCTTTAATATACGGCAGAGGTGCTCGCGCTGGGCATTCAGTCCCGCAGGCACCCAGCACTATAAGTGGGCGGGCAGGCAGGCGATGAGCGCATCGTATGCTATTCAACCCGAGTGACGTGGCTACGTCACAGATCATCAAGGTTGGGCGAAGTTCTCCCAGTCACCCTCGATCACTGCTGCAATACCCGAGTTTGAAATGGAGGCAGAAAATAATGAAAGAAAGAGGGCATAAGTCAATGTCATTTTCAATTTACGTTGTAGGAAATAAGTTATTTATGTTCAATGCAGTTTATGTATTTCGACCGGATTCAATAGTTAACCTCCAAATGTGTTTATAATGTATGTACTGAATTACAATTTTCACTATTACATTTTAAGAGGTGCTGTAGAAACAGTTCTAATAAAATATGGAATTAAGGTAGATAAGCTGTGGCAGTGGTTGTTTGGATTTAAATTATCTGATAAACTCACCAACAGTCCAATCATCTTACCGGGAATAAAATCAGTGAGGTTATTTATTTGAAGGCATACTGTATATCTATTTGGTAGATACATTTACGTTGTTTTTATACTTTAATCTTGGATAGTAAATATCTATATCCTCACCCATAATGAAACTCCCTCTCGCTGTTCAGGAGGAGAGCCTTATAATACAATCGAACGTAAATGTTCCCTCACTTTTCTGCAAATTGTGTTCACTCTCTCACTTCACTGTGACATATGCATACTATGTAAGCTGCCCGCATTTACATCACGCCAGCCCAGCCGCACTGGGCTAGCCTCAGTGGGCAAGCAGCTGAGCACTTTTGATATACAGGCTGAATCAGTTGCCCCTGTTTTGTCATATTTATGCAACCTGCAATTTATAATTTAACGTGAATACATCTCCGATGTCACCATGAGGTGGTGGTGTTTACTGTTTTAAGGGGAAGTACAACTAGGCAACCTTCCCCTATATAAAACTAATCAGAGAGAAAAAAAAATGGAAAGGATCCGACACTTCGAAAAATAAAGGTATCGACCAAAGAAAGATAAGGGCCACGAAGGGTGTAAAGATGAAAGACTCCCTAGGCCTCGAGTACTTTAATACTGTATGTAAAAGTTTCAAACATATTCTGTACTCCAATACGGCTATCATAATGACTCATAACATGTAATACTCTAATACTGTCAGGGTTGGAAAAGAACAAGAGTTGACCAAGGAAGGTCAGATAGGATAGATGAAAGTGAGGACCATGGCACAAGCAAGTTGAAGCAATGCCAGGACTCAGCTGAGGGCCCTGCAGTCGCCAACCCATGCTCCCAAGTTAAGAGCCCCTAGGACCACTTTTAGCCGCCTCTTACAACAGACAGGGGATATCGTGGGTGTTATTCTACCACCCCCACCCATAGGGGGACAGTAATGAGGTAATAATAAATTAATGTATAGAACTATGCTATATATAAAAGGAATGCTCCATGGCAATCAGAAACTGTGTTTTAACTGGTATAAAAAAGCAGCAACAGACTTTTCAGTAGCCACTATGTTATGCTGTTTGTTGAAAGTTCAAACCTGGTGCTAGCAGAATATTTTATTGCATTTATGTAAATACTATCAGAGTTGTAATACTCATGACAAATAATAACCATCATACTCGTCAATCTGAGCCCAGTATATGGGAGACTAGGCTCTGCCCATCACAAGCCAGGACAAAAGGCGAGTTATTGAGGAGTAACACCTGTTTAAGAAAAGCTTGGTCCAGCTGATAGCATTTTGATAAATGTCCATTACTAGACCTGTGGTGAAGTCCTTAACAGCAGTTTCAGCAGAATGTTGCAGTTGGTGGATGAGGCATGGCGTGCTGGAGTGGAGAATAATGATGAGTGATCATAATCACAAATATTCGACATACACAATTTCTTTCTGTGCATTATGTGCAGTACAGACACCTGGCTGATGGTCAGTTGCTTTACGCACAACTTCTTTGTTGGCGCATCCCGAACAGTCACTTCTAAAGGACATTGTTTCATGCAGCTGTCTTTCAGCCCTTTGAAACATATCCAGGAAATTGTTCTTGTTACAAGCATAATGCTTTTGTGTAGAGTAATACATTCACATACTCATCACTTTACATTTAGTGCTTGCTTTGTACAAGAACCATGACTCAAATGCTTAGACACTATTGTAGCCCTTTCCCATCCTTGCATCTACAAAAACCTTTGATGTGTAAATATGATGTTAAACCACTGACAGAAAGGACAGACTTGCCTTGCTATAACAGTGTGTTGTAACTTGCCCCTCTTAAGCCCTGATAGTCATGGCCATTCTGAATGAGTGGATTGTGTTCCTGTTATTTGACTGAATAAAGCTGACAATGATGTACACAAAGCACCTATCTATAGCCAATGTTTAGGTTGTATTATTTTGTCTACTTTATTACCATATAAGGATATCGTAAACTTCAGAAATGTCATATTTCCATAAAGGATGCCTACCCAAGCAGAAATTGAAAGTAAAAAAGTCATGAAATAATGGTCTATTATTGACCTCGCAGATAATGGAAGGCCTAAAAGACAAAGGCTGGAAATGAGAGGAAACTGGGGACAGGAACACCCGCAGGAAGAAAAGTAGAGAAGCTAATGTCACCCTGTATTTCTCTGGATACGGCAGCAAAGAAGAAGAAGATTAACAACCCCACAGTTTGGTTCAGAGTTACTATTTTTCTACTGCTTTTCCTACGTTTGTAAGGTCGTGGGAGCAAACTGCGTCGCACATGTGGATTTGGCCCTGTTTTATGGCTGGATGCCCTTCCCGACTCCAACCCTGTATGGAGGGATGTAATCACTATTGTGTGTTCCTGTGGTTGTTGGTAGTGTGGTGTATTGTCTGAATATGAAGGGAAGAGTGTTGGGACATACACAAACACCCAGTCCCCAAGTCTGAAGAATTAATCAGAAGCGATTAAAATCCCCGACCCGGCCGGGAATCGAACCCGGGACCCTCTGAACCGAAGGCCAGTACGCTGACCATTCAGCCAACGAGTCGGACTTAAAAGTTAGTGAACATCATGTGAAACTTTTATCAGCTACCATAGGTAATAAAAAGCCATTTAGTGGGAGTTTTAGGGTTTATATCTGGAGCAAGAGGCATGAAACCTCATGAGACCATAGTCAGCCATATTCAGCAAATATTTCAATTACAGATCTAATTGAACAAGAAATATTATTTCTACTTATCTGGGTACTCAACTAGTTAAGACTACTCCAAGATAAGAATGGGAAGAATTATAATATGAGGTCAACGTTCAAAACCAGATACTGAATGAGTATTCTTAGCGTCTTTTTCTCCTTCTCTCCACTCATAGGAAAATACTCGGTACCTGCCCCAGTCATTGGCCAAAATACTTACATTATGACAATGATGGTAATAATAATAATAATAATAATAATAATAATAATAATAATTGTATCAGCTACTGAATGCAAGCATTTTGATACAACACCATTAAGCCTATCTGGATGCTGTTTCAACTTGCTACTTTACCTTATGTCAGATAAGTAGGAACACCATAGAGTGACATATTGCTAAGTTTTAATTCATTTTGTTGTATTAACACGGAACATTATCTTAGTCATTTTGTAAATCATAGAGAGTAAGAACATGATAAGGAACTCGCAATTGGATGAACATAATAAGTCAGCATGGAAAAAGGGAGCAGTAGAAAGAAGAGACAAATACAAATGTGAAAACACAAAAGGATAAGGACAGTTTCCTCTGACATCATATAATATCCTGATCTAAATGGACTTTACATCTTCAAACAAAATGGCTACAGTACCTCTACTGGATTTGAACTCAGAATCTTCGAATCCAGTGACATCTAACTTGCGGAAGGAGCTACAAGACTAGTTATATAAGAATGAAACAATATTGCCATTGTACAAGAACCATGAGTAAATATGCATTGTGCTCCTAACATGAAACAGCACTTACATATAGCCTGGAGGGTGACTTATGGGAACCGGAGGTTTTTGAAATGAACAGTATGCAGGAGTTAGGAGTTGTAGGGAGAGGGGAGAATCGTCGTTTGCTGCGGGATAGCGTACATCGCTTATTTTATTATAATGGAGCAGTGGTTGGTGCAACACCGTGTATTCGCTCATGAAACCTATGTTAAAATGGCGAATCTTCATAACAACATAGCGAATCTTACGTCGCCATTTCAATGTCGATCGCAATGGTGCAATTCCTAGCCGCAATACGATCATGAGATGAGATGAAACTTAGAGGGAAAAAACAGGAAACATTATGAAGAAGCAGCCACCAGGCCCTGCATGAACATCGGCAGAGCGGGAGGTACACTCATGAATCCCGCGTTGATCCGCACGTCAGAATGCGCGCGCATTAAGGATGAGCCGCGAAAGTGCAAGAAAAATTTTACATTTTCATTTTCACTTCCACCCATATAAAATGATGTCGGTTCAGCAGCTCAGAGCTATGCAGCCCGAAAAGACTTTCCTTTACGTATGGAAATTGTTATGAAAGAGTATCCAAATGCAGTAGTGATGAGCTATGAGGGTCATTTTCAGTTGAATGGTTGTCAGCAAACGGAACTTCCATTACTGCCCGCTACCCTCCCCCAACACCGTCGCATTAACCACGATAAAACCCATAAAAACATAGGATGGCCGCCAACTGAGTGACAAAATTTTCCCATACCAGATTGTGATTAATCAAGTGGTGAATGATGTTCATCATTTCTTAAAACAAACACAAACAGTTTACCTTAAGCACCAACTGAGAAGGCCTACTGTTCATTTGAAAAAAACGTCCGGTACTCTGTCACCCTGTATATCTACACAAGCTGTTGCACCCGTCGTTGATGGAACAATCACTTAGCATGTGCATGATTACATTTTTGATATGATCTCTTCCGTCCAATTTAAAAACGAAGTATCAAGATAATATTCTTACAGTATAGACATATGTACACAGCCTTGATATGATCTCTTCCGTCCAATTTAAAAACGAAGTATCGAGATAATATTCTTACAGTATAGACATATGTACACAGCCTTTAAAACATTAAATCCACATATTTTCTTGTGATGGTGTGACAGACAAAAATTAAACCGAACCGAGTATAGGGTATTTGTCCTATATATATATATATATATATATATATGAGTTTTGTCTGTACATTGCTCAGAATTTGAAAAGAATGGTATTTCTGCTTCGGTCATGTCCAAAGTAACAAGGAAATCCACTTTTTACTTTTCTGTAATTTATGTCCGTCTGTATGTATGTACGTTCTGTACGTATGTACATGCATCACGAGGAAACGACTGAAGAGAATTTAATGAAAATCGGTATGTGAAATCGGGGGATGAGCCACTACAATCTAGGCTATAAATCATTTTACTCACGCTGAGTAAAATGGTAGTTTAGGGAAAGGCCTAAAATTGAATTCCCAAATATTTATATAATTTGTGGTCCTATCAATAAATACTACATAACTAAAGTTAACTTATATAGAATTAAATTTCCGATTATTTATGTCATACATTGTTACCGTGCGGGCTTTGATAACGCATATATTCATGAATTTGTATTTTTGTTTCCAACCATTTATGTTTTATTCAATTTTACCGTACCGACTATGATAAGAGTGGTATTTCAGAGTCGGAAGAAAACTAAATGTGAAGGCCTGCAATATTGAAAGCGCATAACATTGATCAACAATAACATTACATTGATCATTGTTTGTGGTGACATTCTTTGCCTCTTATGCTGCCGCTCAACTCTGATAGATGGGATTACTGCTGCATACCGAGTATAACAGCCTGACTGAATATTGGCGGAAAATAGCTGGGGAGTTAGAAAACTTTCTTCTTTAGCATGTCATTCCTCTGGTTCATAATTTTCTGATACCGTTCTGCTGGTACGTAACTCACTGGTTCATCATAGTATTCCAACTATTCGATCCCTACTCTGACGCGGTTTTGAATGAGTAATGTGCACTGTTAAGGCAGAGGCTCACTTACTAGTAGTAGTAGTAGTAGTAGTAGTAGTAGTAGTAGTAGTAGTATTATGACCTGGTCTAGAATTACAATTTAGGCCTGTTCCAAATTATAGCACCACAATTCACTAAATAACTCAAAATTCAACCATGAAAAGAGCCGTTTCTTAAAACGAGCTTCTTCCTCTTCACTTATATTAAATTCTACATTCACTTTATTCAAAATTAGCAGTGAAGAGGGGGTTTTGCTTCTGGCTTCAAGTCAGATAGATTTTTCTGCCGCCAGTGTAGTGAATTGAGATTTTCCGACTTACCGGGTACTTCTAGGAAACAGATTAGTAAAAAGGTATAGTTTTGGCCCTGGGACTCTCCACTATTCAACTTCACCCCCCCACCCCCTCCGAAAAAAGACTAAGTGTTCACGGATCACGGCTGTCTGCGGCCAGGTCATTCCAGCTCTGGAACTTTGGATTGTAAGATGGAAGCGTAGTACTGTTCGATAAAAGTGAGGAAATGTGTGGTTTTTTATTTGACCAAGTATTGCTTTTACTCGCGCCATTCCTGTTGACGTCATTGTAATTATCTGTGTTCATTTCAGTTGAGAAAACCACTAAGACAGTCTTTCGGAGGATGTAAACAGGTAGGTGGAGAGTGAGTGTCTGCCATTATAATGCAATTCCCCTATCTGATTGTGACTGATGGTAGCCAAGCGGGCCTACCATTACAATGAAAATTCCCTAACGCAGTCTTCACATGAGAAAAGACGTTCGATGATTTCTCTGTCGCGTTTCCAGGGTAACGTTAAGAGCTATGCAATTTAATACAGTCTTGCTCACATGTACTCTACCTAACCTACAGTTCTGCATACAATGTAGAATTCTGTTGCGAAGCACGAGTACATGAACTAGCCTGTTATAAAAAGGAAGTAGGTATCAGTTTAATATTCAAAAGTATAGACAGAAAGATGATACCGATTATAAAAAGACTATAGATTATCAGTCCTGCTAATTTAAATAAGTTGTTCATGAATTAATTTTGGCTTTAGTGCAGAAGTGTTATCTGAACAGATAAGTTGCTGACATTTCCCCTGTGCAATTAGAAATTTCAATTTCCAAGGATTGGGAGTTGTGAATGTTAAACATTTTGTCTGTGTTAGATGGTATACTAAAGACATTACACTCTTAATAGCTTGCTTGTTCCTTCTCGGTAGGTATTGTTCTGCACATTAAGTGTAGGCCTAATTGTCTGATTAATGTTTGTATGTATCTTCATTTTACATACATACATACATATATACATTATCATTATAGACTGTTATGCCTTTCAGCGTTCAGTCTGCAAGCCTCTGTGAATTTACTAAACGTCGCCACAATCCTCAATTTGCAACTAGTGTTGTGGCCTCATTTAGTTCTATACCTCTTATCTTTAAATCATTAGAAACAGAGTCTAACCATTGTCGTCTTGGTCTACCTCTACTTCTCTTACCCGCCATAGCAGAGTCCATTATTCTCCTAGGTAACCTATTCTCCTCGATTCGCCTCACATGACCCCACCACCGAAGCTGGTTTATGCGTACAGCTTCATCCATAGAGTTCATTCCTAAATTAGCCTTTATCTCCTCATTCCGAGTACCATCCTGCCATTGTTCCCACCTGCTTGTACCAGCAATCATTCTTGCTACTTTCATGCCTGTTACTTCTAACTTATGAATAAGATATCCTGAGTCCACCCAGCTTTCGCTCCCGTAAAGCAAAGTTGGTCTGAAAACAGACCGATGTAAAGATAGTTTAGTCTGGGAGCTGACTTCCTTCTTACAGAATACTGTTGATTGCAACCGCGAGCTCACTGCATTAGCTTTGACACCTTGATTCAATCTCACTTACTATATTACCATCCTGGGAGAACACACAACCTAAATACTTGAAATTATTGGCCTGTTCTAGCTTTGTATCACCAATCTGACATTCAATTCTGTTGAATTTCTTACCTACTGACATCAATTTAGTCTTAGAGAGGCTAATTTTCATACCATACTCATTGCACCTATTTTCAAGTTCCAAGATATTACACTGCAGGCTTTTGGCACAATCTGCCATTAAGACCAAGTCGTCAGCATAGGCCAGATTGCTTATTACATTTCCACCTAACTGAATCCCTCCCTGCCATTTTATACCTTTCAGCAGATGATCCATGTAAACTACGAACAGCAAAGGTGAAAGATTACAGCCTTGTCTAACCCCTGTAAGTACCCTGAACCAAGAACTCATTTTAACATCAATTCTCACTGAAGCCCAATTGTCAACATAAATGCCTTTGATTGATTTTAATAATCTACCTTTAATTCCATAGTCCCCCAGTATGGCGAACATCTTTTCCCTCGGTACCCTGTCATATGCTTTCTCTAGATCTACGAAACATGAACACAACTGCCTATTCCTCTCGTAGCATTTTTCAGTTACCTGGCGCATACTGAAAATCTGATCCTGACAGCCTCTCTGTGGTGTGAAACCACACTGGGTTTCATCCAACTTCCTCTCAACGACTGATCGCACCCTCCCTTCCAAGATGCCAGTGAATACTTTGCCTGGTATACTAATCAATGAGATACCTCGATAGTTGTTGCAATCCTTACTGTTCCCTTGCTTAGAGATAGGTGCAATTATTACTTTTGTCCAATCTGAAGGTACTTTACCAACACTCCATGCTAATTTTAGTACTCTATGAAGCCATTTCATCCCTGCCTTTCCACTATACTTCACCATTTCGGGTCTAATTTCATCTATTCCTGCTGCTTTATGACACTTCCTCAAGCATAATTTCACCAACATCATTTTCCTGCTCCCCATGAGCTTGGCTGTTCGCAACACCACCAGGATGATTTCCTTTTACATTGAGAAGATGTTCAAAATATTCCTTCCACCTCTTCAGTGATTCCCTGGGATCTGTTATGAGTTCACCTGAATCACTCAAAACACTGTTCATTTCCTTTTTCCCTCCCTTCCTAAGATTCTTTATTACTGTCCAGAAAGGTTTTCCTGCTGCTTGACCTAGCCTTTCCAGGTTGTTACCAAAATCTTCCCATGACTTCTTTTTGGATTCAACAACTATTTGTTTCGCTCTGTTTCTTTCATCTACGTACAAATCCCTGTCTGCCTCGGCCCTTGTTTAGAGCCATTTCTGATAAGCCTTCTTTTAACGTTTACAAGCTGCTCTCACTTCATCATTCCACCAAGATGTTCGCCTTTTCCCATCTTTACACACAGTTGTTCCTAGGCATTCCCTTGCTGTTTCTATTACAGCTTCCCTGTATGCCACCCATTCACTTTCTATATCCTGAACCTGCTTACTGTCTACTGTTTGAAACTTCTCACTAATCATGTCCATGTGCTTCTGTCTAATTTCCTCGTCCTGGAGATTTTCTACCCTTATTCGTTTGCAGACCGATTTCACTTTCTCTACCCTAGGCCTAGAGATACTTAGTTCACTACAGATCAGATAGTGGTCTGTATCATCGAAAAATCCGTGGAAAACTCGTACATTCCTAACAGATTTCCTGAATTCGAAGTCGGTTAAGATATAGTCTATTATGGATCTGGTACCCCTAGCCTCCCATGTGTAGTGGTGAATAGCCTTATGCTTGAAGAATGTATTCGTAACCGCTAAACCCATACTAGCACAGAAGTCCAGCAAACGCTTCCCATTCCCATTAGCTTCCATATCTTCCCCACATTTACCAATCACCCTTTCGTATCCTTCAGTTCTATTCCCAACTCTCGCATTGAAATCACCCATTAGCACTATTCTATCCTTGCTGTTGACCCTGACCACAATGTCACTCAATGCTTCATAAAACTTGTCAACTTCATCCTCATCTGCACCCTCACATGGTGAATACACGGACACAATTCTAGTCCTAATTCCTCCAACTGACAAATCTACCCACATCATTCGCTCATTTACGTGCCTAACAGAAACTATGTTGCGTGCAATGGTATTCCTGATCAAGAGACCTACCCCAGACTCTGCCCTTCCCTTTCTAACACCCATCAAGTACACTTTATAATCTCCTATCTCTTCCTCGTTATCTCTCCGTACTCGAATATAACTTGCTCCTAGCACATCCAAATGCATTCTCTTTGCTAACTCAGCCAGTTCTACTTTCTTTCTTCCATAAGCCCCATTAATATTGATAGCTCCCCATTGAATTCCATTTCATTCGCCAAGTTGTTTCCAAGGAGTCCCTTGCCTGTCAAATGGGAGTGGGACTCCATTACTCCCATAGGTCCGAGGTTTGCAGTACTTATTGTCATTGTACTGTTGGGTGTCAAATGGGAGTGGGACTCCATTATTCCCATAGGTCCGAGGCTTGCAGTACTTATTGTCATTGTACTGTTGGGTCTTATCACAACTGTCCTTGACTAGATTTTGGACATTATCTCTTCAGATGGGCAAGGGTCTTCTTTCGAACCAATATTATTCAAGGCCAGGGAGATATTTTTTACTGCCTTCATAGAGGTCATTGAAACTTACTGCTAAGTTATCAGTCATATATGTATTACTTTTACTCTTTCAAATTCTTATCATTAATGATCCCGGGAATGTCCTTCCTGGAACCTGTTTCTGCTTTCCATTGCTACATATTGACCTAAAGCCTTTTTGAAAGTTGAAATACTGACTGATCATCCCCAGTCAGCAAAAAATGTAAAAGAATGCAAAATAAAAATTTGTTATCGTTTATTATATTGCAGAATGAATTTCTGTACTACTGAACAACATTCTAATGCAAAGAGAAAAATATATTTCAACCACATCTGCTCTCTTCTAATAACTCAACCATTGACAATTATAATGGTGTTACTGTAATATAAATTTATAAAATGTCATTGAAACTATGTTGGTGTGAAAATACGTTGATAAGTTAAACAATTCAGTAAAAGTGAATACTATGTGATAATTGGCTGTTTTCTTTGTTAAACAGTAGTGTAGATCAGTGATCAGAAAATTTGAACTAAGGGTTATTTGCATTGATCTTATTTATTGCTATAGTATCTATCATAAACTTTATATGCCAGTTCTTCTGAAATGCAGATGCCTTAACCAGTATTATTTAACAGTTGACAAACCAACACCATTTCCTTTTCATGTCTATGCTATCAGGTAGCATTGTCATAGAAAAATTAATTGAACCCTGCCTGAGATTTCTGGCAGGTTGTTTTCCTCTAATTTTCTCGAGTTTTATCCTAATACAGATGTTGTGACCCCCATCACACATTTTTACATAGGTACCAACTAAATAGAGCTGATGTACTGTACGCACGACTTTTGTTGGTCACTGGCTTTATGGGAAAGTGGACAGAGGAGAGAGAAGAGTGCCATTTCAGCATTCATTTCCACTGTACTGCCAACCAAAGGGAGAGAAACAAATGGGTAAAAGTAGTAAAATGAGCTCAGTCTGAACAGTATGTACTTCATACATGTACTGTATGTTTACTTTATGGACCCTACATGTAAATGAAGAAAGAAATAGAGGCAAATGTATGAACAACAATCAATATACTCTGTCATTTCTTATATTAAAAATGAAATGCTTAAAAATGCTAACAAATCACGATATTATGCTAATAAAAAGTGAATTATGGTAATTATGAGGAAACTTCTGCTGTGTAATGCCATATTGTTGCCTATGGTTACGAAAATGAAGTTGTACTGATTCCACAGTCTCATACTTCACTCTGCTATAAAGCCTGTTGAATTTTGTTTCTGGTACCGGTATCTCTTACTGAATATTGAATATGTTGAAATGACTTTTATGAGTTGGTAATTATCAGTCTGTGATTATCTAATTCACTTAATCACTCCAAAATAATAAAGTTACTTAAAACAAACTATTGTCACTGTAATAAAAACACAAGATATTGGGGAAGTCAAAGCACATTTCATTGCCGTTAACTTTGCATGCAAAGTCAACTGAAACCTTCCAAATGAAAACTAGGAACTGAGTGCCCAACAAAACTTGTACGTAATTATAGTATATACTAGCTGATGAACCTGTGCTTCGCCTTGGAATTCTACAAGGTATACAGAATTCTAGGTTAGGTAGTGTACACGTTGTGAGCAAGACTGTATTGAATTGCATAGCTCTTAACGTTACCCTAGAAACGCGACAGAGAAATCACCAAACGTCTTTTCTCGTATGAAGACTGGGTTAGGGAATTTTCATTGTAATGATAGGCCCACTTGGCTACAGTCAGTCACAATCAGGTTGGGGAATTTAATTATAATGGCAGACACTCATTCTCCACCTGCCTGTTTACATCCTCAGAAAGGCTGTCTTAGTGGTTTTCCCAACTGAAATGAACACAGGTCATTACAATGACGTCAGTACGAATGGCGCGAGTAAAAGCAGTGCTTTCATATGAAATACTCACTCAAATGAAAAACCACACATTTTCTCACTTTTAACGAACAGAACTACGCTGCCAATCTAACATTCCAAAGTTACACAGCTGAAATGACCAGGCCACAGACAGCCGTGATCCGTGAACACTCTTCGTCTTTTTTCGAGGGGGGTGGGATCGAATAGTGGAGAATCCCAGGCCAAAAACTAATGTGTTTCCTAGGAGTACCCAATGAATCGGAAAATCTCATTTCACTACACTGGCAGCAGAAAAATCTATCTTGGAGGCAAATTTTTCCTCCAAGCCAGAGGAGAAACTCCCTCTTCACTGCTAATTTGGAATAAAATGAATGTAGAATTTAATAAAAGTGAAGAGGAAAACTCCCTTTTTAAGAAACGGTTCTCTTCGGGGTTGAATTTTGAGTTATTTAGTGAATTGTGATGCTATAATTTGGGATAGGCCTAAATTGTAATTCTAGACCAGGTCATACTACTACTAAGTAAGCCTCTGCTTTAAGTGCACACTGCTCATTCAAAACAGCGCGTCAGAGTAGGGATCGAATAGCTGGAATACTATGATGACCCAGTATGTTTCGTACCAGCTGTACGTTATCAGAAAATGTATGAACCAGAGGTATAACATGCTAAAGAAAAAAGCTTCCTAACTCCCCTGCTATTTCTCGCCAATATTCAATCAGGGTGTTACACTCGGTACACAGCAGTAATCCCATCTATCGGAGTTGAGTGGCAGCATAAGAGACAAAGAACATCACCACAAACTATGGTCAATGTAATGTTATTGTTGATCAATGTTATGTGCTTTCAATATTGTAGGCCTTCACATTTAGTTTTCTTCTGACTCTGAAATACCACTCTTATCATAGTCGGTATGGTAAAAGTGAATAAAACATAAATGGTCGGAAATTTTATTCTGTATAACTTTAGTTATATAATATTTATCGATAGGACCACTAATAATATAAATATTTGAGAATTAAATTTTAGGCCTTCCCCCCCCCCCCTAAACTACCATTTCACTCAGTGTAAATAAAATGATTTATAGCCCAGATTGTAGTTGTTCATCCCCCAGCTTCACATACCAATTTTCATTAAATTCTCTTCAGCAGTTGTCTTGTGATGCGTGCACAGACAGACAGATAGAAATTACAGAAAAGTAAAAGGTGGATTTCCTTGTTACTATGGGCATGACTGATACAGAAATATCATTTTCAAATTCTAAGCAATGAACAGACAAAACTCTTATATATATGTGTAGGCACTTAAAGTTGGTTCTATCCATATTACAAACACATGCTAAAATATCATCTTATTGTTAGCTTTTCTGTTGGAAAAATAATCATTGTTATTTGTACCTGTAATTTTTCATTTTCAGTTACAATGTCAACAATGGGTGACAAGATTTTGGATAAACCTTTACCAAAAATTGGTGAGAAGAGTCTTTTCACAAAAGAATTAGAAATTGCTCTGGCAAATAAAGATGTTGACCTTGTCGTGCACTCATTAAAAGATCTTCCTACTACACTTCCTGATGGCATGTGCATTGGAGCAGTTCTCAAGTAAGTGTTTGGAATTTTATTTGAGGAGTTTTTTTTTTTAAGTATGGTTCATTTTCAATTTGCATAATAGTAAAGACCCTGCAGTAGTGGTTCTAAGCTTTGATGAGACTGTGGTAGCTTGAATATTTTCTGAAACAAGGAGAAAAATGCGTACATCTCCACGATTTGACACGTGTCTGCCTTTCTTCATGTGACATTACGATATTGTTACTAAAATTTAGATGTGCGGTAAATATACAGTATATACTGTAGTTTTAAACTTTCTTTCAATTATTTTCATCATCACCTGTTAGCTTTCCTCAGGGAACTTGGTATCTTAGTGATACTTTGTTTGCATTATATCGTACTATCTTTTTAATATAATGTTTAATTCCCCCCCCCCCCCCCCGTAGTCTACCTGATGGCCATGATCATTAAGGCATCAGGTCTATATGGTCTGACACCGTGGTTAGCCAGTTCGAGTCCTGTTGGTCGAGAAATTGTCACCTTCAGAATATTGGCCAGCAGGGTAGGAGAGTTGGTGGTATACAATTTCTAATCACTAGATTGCATGCTTAAAGCCTGGATTCAATTCCAAACTTCTCTGCGGTGTTCATATGGAGTGAGGGTAGATGATGCTGTTGATGGTGATTTGTCCGTCTTCCCTCATAATCCCCCATCATGATGTGCAGGTCGCCCATGGGAGTCAAATGGAAAAACTTTCAGCAGGTGAGCCAAACATATCCTCGGACACTCCCGGCACTAAAAGCCATACGATAGATAGATTTCCCTGAATCAGTCTGTCAAGTAGAGATGGCACTATCGACTGAAAAACACTATCGACTATTCGGGCGATAGTCCCTTCGAATTATTGACTGAATAGTCGAATGTTCTCAGTCGAACGAAAGCATTCATTACTTCCTGTCAAGAAGACTGAATAGTCCAACGATTTCAGTCGATTGCAAGTATTCATATAACACAAGTAGTCAGTCGTTCCATGAAAAACTTTCAAATGTTTCCAGTCGAAACTCTCAGTATCAAAAGTGGAAAGTCTCTCTATGAGAGGAAGTGTGTGATCGCTACCACATACTTAAGTTCAAAAAAAGAACAAGATCAATCAGTGAGTACAGTAAAGACGAGTAACTGTTAACCTCTTTGCACATTTGTGCGTATTTCTCTTATTATTATCAAAAGTGGAGTCATACTGTTACGAATTCGACTTATTTTAACGCAGTTTACCAATAATTAGAAATCGCTTGTATAGACACCCATTAGAACAAAATTAATGTTATATTGAGCGACTTACAAATTTATTCAAAGGGACCAACGTTCGCAGCCGAGAAGTCCACTCCGCTTTACATTAGGAATAAGAAGCTGCACCACCCGGAGATCCCAGGTTCGTATTCCATTCACTGACAGCGGATACCGTACCCTTAATGTAGTTTTCCATGGGGTTTTCTACATTCATTCCTGGCAAATACTGCAATAGTACTGTTCCTTGGGCGCATACCGCAATCCTGGACTTATACAATCACACTATCGAGGAACTCACAGTTGCAGAGACTAAAATCCCATTTACGCACACGTCCGTACACGGGACTAATAGAGAGAAGCCCTTAATGTGAACCAATATCGAACGAATGGCCTTTCTTGGTGCTAATGCTAACTGGACAGTGAAACGTAGAAAGACGACAATGAGGCTCTATTCTCGAACAGTGCTAACAATAATATGTAAAACTTGTTGTTGTAGTACACAATCAGGATATAATTTTATTAGAATAGCCGGAAACAGTACTATGCTACTACTATATTTTCTAGATAATTGTTATGCCTTATTTATGAATAACGTAATATAAACAAATATATAATGAAACAAAGATCACATAAACGACAAGAGAAAATCGCCATATCAAGTAGGTACCTATAAAGTTAACATATACTGTATATTACACATCCGAAGTGACCATTAGCCGATAGTTCCATTCGCTTCCGCATCGCTGTGATGGGAGTGCGACTGAATTCAGTCTACTTGTTTTGTGCTGACTGGACAGTGAAATGTGGAGAGATCCGTGACGGGAATATGCAACTGAATTCAGTCGACTTGTTTTGTGTTGACTGGAGAGCAGAACGTGGGGAGATCGATGGCGGGGACTGCGAGTGAATTCAGTCGACTTGTTTTTTGAAGTAGTCGACTGTTACGATAGTTTAAACTATCAACTAGTTCGATAGTGCCCATCTCTACTGTCAAGAAGCTTTTATTATATTATCACTTAACTATGATTATTTTACCAGCTGTATTTATCTTTATCTCATGTTTCTTCTATTTTCCTGTTTTTATCCAGCTTTCTTTTTAACCTTCACTTCCCACATCAAGACTGAAAATCTGTCAAGATGGTTCTCAGTGAGTGTTGAAGTAGGGAAGCAGAATGAGATCATCAGGGGCTGAGAAGAAATTAATATAGAAGACCTCGAATTGACGAGGAGAGAGCCAGTCTTTGTAAAGGTGACCATATATGAAATGGAGATTGTCCTTGTCTCCTCTTTCTATTGCTCCTCTTCCCACACTGGCATGTAATTGTGTTTGTCCTCTTAGGTGTTCCTTTTCATGATCTTATCTCCCTATACGCAAAATTGATATATATATATATATATCATGTAGGCAGAAGAGGTCATGCCAGACGGACTGGCTGTGAAGGCACTGCTCAACTTTTTTTGAGCCCGTGGGAGTTCGTTGCAGTTTTGGTGTCTGAAATCGTAGGTGTCATGTTCCATGTGCCATGATGAACAGCCCCGGAAACATAGTGTGTAGGTCACTTCCTTGCAAGATGCAATCTACCTTAAACAAAATCACGCTAATGGCAATTTCTCCTGCCATTTCCTTCAGGGAAGAATCGCAGGAGAAATATGAATACTCATATTCGAGTATCAGCCGATGACGATGATATTTGATTTGACACATGTTTGTTCATTTTTAATACTCAAATTCAAGTAACAAGATAATGAAGATTTATGCAAGACTATTACACAAGCCTGTCTTCGACAGTCAAAAGTAGTATTTATAAAATAATTGGAAATTCTAAATGGACTATTAATATATCTTATGAATAAAAATGACACTTTCCAGGTTTTATACGGCATTCAAATGGAATAATGGAATCAAAACAGGTATTGTAGTATTTTCTTACAAACCATATTGAGTAGTTGTAGCTCGGAGTTGTACTTTGACGTCAATTGATCTGTGTACTCTTGAGAAAGCTATATACAACTGTCCAAAATGAATCACCATTAACACAATCATATGCCCTCATTGCATGTGAGCACTGTCGAGAGGTTTGGAATTAAATCCAAACTTTTGGTACACATTCTGGTGATTAAAAATTCTGTAACACTACCTCCCCTACCCTGCCGGCCAAAATTCTGATGGTAGTAATATTTTCAACGAATAGGACTTGAACTGGCTAATCGCGGTGTCAGACCAAATAAACTTAACATGTTAACGATCGTGTCCACTGAGTGGGATGCTATATACGACGGGCGTTTGAAAAGTCCATGCAAAAAAAAACTACTTATGTGTTTGGGGTAAACCTTTTTTATTTTTTGACATAGTCTCTGTTCTAAACAAGATGAGGTTTACAGGAACACAACTTATTTATTTGCTTCACACAGAATTCTACAGTATGTACAGGAATAAAACATAAAATTGTCTTGAAGCAAAGTAGATGATTAATCTTGAGAGAGTTTCTGTTTCTATACACTATGTACACTCTGAATGTATTTACACTCACTGCTATCTTGAAAAGATAGTTCTTGGGAAAGATATAGTTCGTGATAGTTGTAAACTATCATTTGCACTAGCATAGATTAGCGAAGAGAGTTCCTTCTAACTTGAAGTGTCTGAGTTCATAAGCTTGTACTAAATGAAAGCTATGTTCACAATTAGAGAATCTAATGTGTGTGTCGGAGCTTGAGTGAGCTTGGGGATGTGTGGCATACAACATCGGGGCTCGACATGGATGAAGGAACGGGAAAGTGGAGTAGTGACCTGAGGTGAAACCTCATACTACCAGAATTCCGTCCACCTGGTCGAGACACATTTTTCAGAGGAGTAGCCTCCGTGTTCGACGTTCAGTGTATTCTGGAGCAGGACACTGGGGAGAATCCTCATGAGTGACAGACAGGGAGCTCCTTATATACTGCACACGACGTAACAGACACGCGCACTGAAGACTGCGCGTCGAGTCTCGAATGATCCACGCTTGCGTGCGTGCGGCTGGGTGGCGCTGAGCGAAGAGAGCGGAGGACATACAACAGTCTCCTTTTAGGCTGATACACTTCGTCCAACGATGTTCTAGTTTGTTGATCCATTCTGAATATTAGGATTTGTCCAAGTCTGCAAAATATCCATTAGTGTCTGCAATCACCTCCTCGTTTGAATAAAATCTTTTTCCCGCCAGCCATTTCTTCAAATTGGGGAACAAATAGTAGTCCGAGGGAGCCAAATCTGGAGAATAGGGGGGATGTGTAACGAGTTGGAATCCTATTTCCATTAATTTTGCGACCACAACTGCTGAGGTGTGTGCTGGTGGGTTGTCGTGATGGAAAAGAACTTTCTTGTGGGCCAATCGTGGGTGTTTTTCTTGCAGTTTTCAAACGGTCCAATAACGATGAATAATATGCACCTGTAATAGTTTTAACCTTTTACCAGATAGTCGATGAGGATTATCCCTTGCAAATCCCAAAAGACAGTCGCCATAACCTTTCCAGCCGAAGGAACGGTCTTCGCCTTTTTTGGTGCAGATTCCCCCTTGGAAACCCATTGTTTAGATTGTTGTTTGTTCTCCGGAGTATAGTGATGTATCCATGTTTCATCCACAGTGACGAAACGATGCTTAAAGTCCTCTGGATTCTTCTGGAACAGCTGCAAACCATCCTTGCAACATTTCACTCGATTCCGTTTTTGGTCAAGCGTGAGCAATCGCGGCACCCGTCTTGCGGATAGCTTTCTCATGTCCAAATGTTTATGCAAAATTTTATGTGCCCATTCAGTTGAGATACCCACAGAACTAGCAATCTCGCGCACCTTAACTCTTGTGTCATCCATCACCACATCATGGATTTCATCGATGTTTTCTGGATTCGTAATCTCCACAGGCCGTCCAGAACGTTCAGCGTCACTTGTGCCCATATGGCCAGTCCGAAAATTTTGAAACCACTTATAAACTGTTCTAATCGAAGGTGCAGAGTCACCATAATGTTTATCAAGCTTCTCTTTAGTCTCCTGAGGCGTTTTGCCTTTCATAAAGTTATGTTTAATCACCACACAAAATTCTTTTTCGTCCATTTCTTGAAAATCACTCAACTTCCTTGATTCACACGAATGCCAAACAAAGAAATAGACCAATATGGCTGAAACTTGGTATGCATTCATTCAAGAGATTCTACTAACTAAACATGACCTCGATATACGCCGGTGGTGCCATCTCTGACTTTGCACGGACTTTTCAAACCACCTTCGTATTGTGCTTATCAATAGACATAAACCCAGAATGGGAAAAAATGATTCATTACTTTCATTGCAAGATAGTATTTTTCACTGAACCGTTCAAGTTTGATGGTCATCATTGCATTGTTCTTGTAACCCATAACTGGTACCAGTTTAAGAGTCTCAAATATATCTGTGGAAGGCAATAGAGGCCAGGATGTACACAGTTTGACATGAAGAGTGATATAGTTATGTACCCACATCATCATGGCAAATGCGACGATTTTGCTGATAGAAACGTATTTTGCTTAAGAAGGTACAAAAGTCATGGTTGTGAGAGGTTCATTGTATTTTTCTTGTAAAGAAGACATAATAGTCTTTAACTGGTACCAATTTCAGCTGCTGAAACCTTCTCATTTTCTCAATATTGCTGTGAATGACAGAATTAGGGATTTTATATATATACTGTATACTGTAAATATTTGTATGGAAAGCATGTGTTGAAAACCTACATATAGTAATGAATCAAATTGTATGTAAAATGTGTAGGGGGCAACGTGTCCACCTGTCACCCGGCGGCTCCGGGTTAGATTCCCGGCCGGGTCAGGGGTTTTTAATTGTAAATGATTAATATCCCTGGCCTGGGGACTGGGTGTTTGTGTTGTCCTTAATGTTCCTTTCCTCACATTCAACACTTTACACTTCTGCCATTTACAAAATACACGCAGGTTCCTCACATGGTGCAAGTAGGGGCAAAACATCTTTCTAGGTTTATGCCCCAAACAAATAGCTTTTTTTTTTTTTTTTTAAATGTAAAAGCTACTTTTTATATTCTTACTTAAAATTCAGAGAAAAAATGGATAGATTTATTGCTGAATGTTGAAACACGCTTCTAAAATTGACAGTGACCAATAAGTTGGTTTGTGTATGTAATGCAACCATATTTTGTCTTTCATTGTAATGAAAGTTGATGGAAGCTCTCTTTATGCTAATATTTCATTTGGGTAAAAATGTACTGCAAGAAATTATCCTGTGAGAAATATTGTCAGGATGTGATGGAAATTCTTGGCCATTGAAATTCTTAGAGGTTTTATGATTTTTCATCTACCTATATTGCAATAATTTTGTTATGGTTTCAAAATTTTCCATTATTTGATGCTTTGTTCTTTGATTTTTCAGGAGAGAGGATCCAAGGGATTCTGTTGTTCTTCATCCTAATATGCAAGGAAAGACGTTGGAGACATTACCTGAAGGCAGTGTTATAGGTGAGAACTTCTGTTGATTTGTAATTGTGATATGGCTGATGTCCAAAGCTATCCTTAACACTAATATAAATAATGAGCTGTATAATTGTAACAAATATTTTCTATCACTTGAGCATCCGTAGTGGTAAATAAATGCAGGTACATATAATGGGAAAGGATGCACAGTACCACATCAAAACCGAGCTCGATAGCTGCAGTCGCTTAAGTGTGGCCAGTATTCGGGAGATAGTGGGTTCGAACCCCACTATCGGCAGCCCTGAAGATGGTTTTCCATGGTTTCCAGTTTTCATACCAAGCAGATGCTGAGGCTGTACCTTAATTAAGGCCATGGCCGCGTCCTTCCCGGTCCTAGCCCTTTCCTATCCTATCGTCGCATAAGACCTATCTGTGTCGGTGTGACGTAAGGCCAATAGCAAATAAAAAAATTACCTTATCAAAGACAGGAAGGATAGTTATTTACAGGATAAACCCAATGGAAGATCAGTGTGGGTAGTGGGAAAACTGAAAGGAGCACGGCAAAACTTAACACAAACAGACAAGGACAAACAACTCACCTTCATACATGGTGTCTGCCTCTGTTAGTGTAGTTGATTGTAAAGGTAAAAGCACATTGAAACTTCTCCTCAATCACACTCCCAAGATATGGATTGATTTTTATACCCCATCTGAAGTAATATGGTACTACCATATTGGCCGAAATATAAAACAGCCTTGCATATAAGATGACCCTGAATTTTGGGGAAGTTTTACAAGAAAACTTTTAGAATGAGTGTAATTACAGATTCTTAAGCTCTCCTGTAACTTGATAATTTAATTAGCCCTAAAGTTAATCTAAGAACAAAAGTTTTGTTTTTAATATAAGATATTGTGGACTTTCATCAGTTTTATATAATAATTGATGTTACTTCTGAATTGGAAAGATCAGCCGGTGTTAACACCTCACCGTTGCCCAGGGACGCCCGAATGTAAATCATACACTCTTTGGGGAGGCACAATGGAGGACTTGATGGCTGCGACACCTAATGCCCTTGATTTGGCAAAATTCTGGGCAGACACTATTTGATATGTATGTCATTTAGTACCATTATGCTATGTAAAATGTATGCTTCTGACATGAATAAATAAAATCAGTTTTATTATGTAACGCTAATAGACCAAATTTATCGACCAATAGGCATTGCAGAATTGTAATGAGACATCATAAACACAGTCCCGAACATTGAGAATGACTGCTGCCCTACTACACCCGTAATATTACGAGCCTGATATATGTCCGAATATAATTACGCAATACTAGTGAGGATGTCATAACCTTTGATCTGTTATAGAGAGAACTGTAAATACCTATGAAATTTGAATGTTTTGTGACATGGTCATTGCAGGTATTGCGTTCATACCGACTGTATAACAGGTGCAGCAGAATAGCAGTCATTCTTAGCGTTCACAAATATTACAAGCGCCTGTAAGCACCAGCAGTGTAAAAGTCAATTCTCACACCACCTTCTGTACCTTCATTCTAATAACTTTGCAACTAAGTGGATAACCCCAGTTTTGTTTCTCCTGCACGAATCCAGTAACAAGCCTACCAGTTTGTTAAATTTTCTTTGTCTTTCTTCCAAGTCATATGTTACACTTTGAAACACTGGACTTGATTATAGTCTTTTTTGTCTTTGTAAAACCTGCAAATTGAAGTATATATCATCTCGTTCCCCGTTATTTAACTGAAGTGATTAAAATACACTCCTTTCTGCACAATTCATTCTGACTAGACCAAAACTAAATGGATTAACACAATGATGCCAATCCAAGCAACAATAAATGATAAGTCACAAACTTGAAAAAATTATTGAAGCTTGAGAAATTTTGATTTATTTTATGACTTTGAATTCAGCTGCAATGCACATTTTGTTTCCTGCTGCACAAGTCAGTACAGTTGGTAAGGGATATAGGTAGACCTTCACAAAAATCTTTAAATGTTAGACTGTGCATGTAAGATGACTGCAATTTTTATTACTGTTGTACATTTTTACATAAAAATTGTCTTGGATTCGGGTCGATATGGTAATTATAAAATCAACTCATTTATGGACATTGTCAGATACAGACATGGACAGCTGTTTGAAAGTCCTAAAGCTTGCTTATTTCTTGACTATGGACAGAACTAGGTTCTCAAGGTCTGATAAACTGTCCTGTGGGTAATTAAAAGGGAAAAATTAGTCTGTACACAAATGTACATCATTGACGAATACAATATGGGTTCCTTAGTAGTACTGCATCTGCTAGCCCAACCGCCTAGCTTTCCAGTACCATTAGGTGGAAGTAAGTGAATAAAGAACTTCATAAAATGTTGCCTGGCTGATGGGTTGGAAGTCCAGTTACTACAATCAATTCGGCCCTATTAAATTATTCTCTTCACTCACTCATCAGTTGTTTTGTCTCATGTGCCATCAAATTTAAACATAAAGGTTTGGCAATCTGTGAAAAAGTTGAAGTTATCAACTGTGCTGATAAAACTGTAGTGTAGTTGACAAACAAGCCTGGTTGTCTTTTTAAAGGGACCTTCATAATGCTGTACTGCACTTCGTGAGTTTATATTTGAAATAAATATGTATAACATGTTTTCAGCAGAGTGTAAAATGACACGATATTTTCTTTTCTTTTGACCTGTTCTGATCAAAGTTTTACAGCACTTTATACTGTATTTAGACATCCCAGATGCGGACAAATTAACATCTCTTCAATGTTCAAAAATGAGAGTTTCACTATGCTTGCATGGTTCTCTTGTATTTCAGCCAACTAAGTTTGTAGAGTTGCAGTTTGTCCTTCCTTTTAATTTTTTAATTTATATTTTTTCCTATCCCTCCTTTATGTTTCTCTCTACTAACACTGACTTATCGTAATGTATGTATATGTGTGGTTTTTTCTCCTTCCAGTAGTCTATAATATTTTTGTATTTCATTGAGATGCATAACAAGCAAAACCTATTTCTAGGTACCAGTTCACTCCGTCGCACAGCACAATTAAAGCGTAAATATCCTCATCTTAGAGTATCGGATATTAGGGGGAACCTGAATACAAGACTGAAGAAATTGGATACAGATGATAAATATCAAGCCATTGTTTTGGCTTCTGCTGGTTTGATTAGAATGGATTGGGAAAAGAGAATTGAACAGGTAAGAACAGTGTTATTTTTTTAGGCTTTGTGATGTAATGCTAAAAATTCAGAATTGCAGCTGAGGGGGCAAGGTTCTGAATGACTGTAGTGGTACAGAAGACGTGGTGATCAAATGTCATGAGAACTTGTGGGCAAAATCTAGTAGGCCTAGTTTGCTGTTCAGACTCAAATGTAATTCACTTCTCTTCTTGCCTAATTTCATTTTCTACTTTAGTGTTCTCTTTGCAATATTGGTGATATAATACTGTATTGGCCTGAATATAAAACAGCCTCACATATAAGATGACACTGAATTTTTGGAGGTGGGCTACTGTATGTTCCGAGCTGTCGTTGGAGAGATGGCTTGGAATGATATTAGTAGACGAATAAGTTCCAATGCAGGTTTTAAAGGTAGAAAAGATCATAATATTTAGATAAAGTTGGAATTCAAAAGGACAAATTGAGGCAAATATTCAGTTATAGCAAGGGGAATTAGGGATAGAAATAATTTATCAAAGGAAATGTTCGATAAATTTAGAAGTTCTTTGAAATCATCTAAGAAAAAACTAGTTAAACAATTGGTAGGGAATTTGCTCCCTGGATGACAGCCTTAAATGTAGGTCATTGATAATTGATCAATACTAATGAAAACCGTAATCCTCTTATATGCACGGCTGATGTTAATACGTGGGTTCTGTATTATGATTAGAGTTCATTGAAATGTTGAAATTGAGTTGCATTAAAAGGAAGGAATGCCCTTACGAAAAGCAATTAGAAATTCGCAGAAAATTGAGAATGAAAGTCAGATTAGTTGGACAAGTTTTGAACTGATGATGGATGATGATGGTGGTGTAGTTGTTGTTGTTTAAAGGAGCCTAACATCTAGGTCATCAGCCCAAGTTTTGAACTATTGTAAATTTCAGTGTCATCAGGTTTTTATATCAAGGCTGACCCCAACCACTGTTCATTCAAGTTTAAAGTATTCTAGAATTTTAAACTTAAAAATAATAAGAGGTATAGATTCCCACTATAGTGAATGGCCTCCAAACTAGACAGTGGAGATCTAGGCTAAGAAAGAAAATGGCTTTAGCAAAATTTCACAAAAAGAGATTGCAGTGTACGTAAATGGGTCAAAAGGTTAGTTGCACTAACGCGCCGCAGCAGCGCGCTGTGTGTCGCAAACGTGGGCACAGCGGAGAAAGGGACAGACACAGCCCACACGTCTGTTAGTCAGGTCGCTGTGGTGTCTCGTCTAGTATTGTATGAATAGTGGCCAAATGCAATGGCGCGTCAACTGGACGTTCACTCCAAATATGAGGTGCATGCGACAATCCGATTCTTATGGGCCAAAAGGAAGAATTGCACGGACATTCATCGTGAAATTAGTGCTGTGTATGGGAAGCAGGCCATTTCCAGGCAAGGTATCGTAAAGTGGTGTCAGCAATTCGAAGCCGGACGCACGGATATCACGGATAACCATCGCGAAGGCAGGCCCTCAACATCCAGGACCCGTGCAAAGGTCAACAATGTGAATGCGATCATTAGACAGAACCGGCGCATTAAACTGAGAGAAATCCCGAAGCAGCTGAACATGTCGTATGGCAGTGTGTTCGCCATTGTTCACGAGGACCTTGGATATCATAAGCTGTGTCAAAGATGGGTCCCATGTCTTCTCACCGATGAGCACAAGGGACAACATTTCCAATCCTCCCTGGCATTTTTGCAACGCTATGCCGCAGGCGGCAACAGGTTTCTGCGGCAAATCGTCACAGGCGACGAAACATGGGTCCACCACTTCACCCCCGAAACAAAGCGAACATCAATGGAATGGGTGCACCCCTCATCACCACAACGAAAGAAGGCCAAGGTTCAACCTTCAGCCGGTAAGGTTATGGTGACAGTGTTCTTTGACATGGAGGGTTTGCTGCACGTGGAATTCATGCCGAAAGGAACAACGATCAACGCGGTGGCGTATTGTCAAACGTTGCACCAGTTGCATAAAGCGATTAAACAGAAGCGCCGGGGGAAATTGAGCGCCGGTAACACTTCACAAGGCCCGCCAAACGAGAGAACTGCTGCAGCGTTTCAAGTGGGAGGTCTGGCAACATCCACCCTACAGTCCCGATCTAGCGCCATGTGACTTTCATCTGTTCGGTAAGCTCAAAACGGAGCTCGGTGGTCGCCGTTTCCAGACCGATGAGGAGGTGAAGGCCGCTGTCTCCGAGTGGTTGCAGAACGCTGGAGGAAATTTCTATGCATCCGGCATCGACAAGTTGGTTGTGCGTTCGCAGAAATGTTCGGAGTCTCTTGGAAACTATGTGGAAAAGTGAAGTTACAGTGTATGTCATAGTCGTGTTGCTATTGTATAGGTGGTGTAGTAAATGGCCATAACTAGGAAGTGCAACTTATTTTCTGATCTGCCCTCATAGTTATTTATGCGACTGCCATGGAAAGTGATCTTTTACATTATGAACGAGATGTTTACAGAATTTCTAAGAGAGTAATGTAAACTTGTCATTTTAGTGACTGTTGTGTACAATATTTTATTTCATATTATGGCGAATTTATTTAAATTAAATGAGAACCACATAGATCTCATGTGAAATTAATTATATGCGCTGAACAAGAGGCTACACAAAATGGGGCCACAAAAGGAATGAAGACATGCTGAAAGAGTTGGAAGTCCAGCTAGTAATTGACTACATCTGCAATTATCACAAAAAAATGGAAACATCATGTCCAAAGAATGGAAACTGGAAGACACCCAATTCTTTTTGCTACCAATCCAGAGTAAGATGGTCTATGGGATGTCCACTGAAGAGGGAATGCAAGACCGTTATGACCACTTGGTCCAATACAGGACAGGTTTCAAGTGACTTAATGTTCGGATTACTGAGGTCAGTGATACAAATACAACAGAGGCAGTCTTTTTATTGATGCTTTCATGGTCAAGAATAATCGACTGAATGAACTTTAAGATCATGCAGTGTGAAATTAAAAGAATCGGAAGATATACTCTTTCACAAAGGCCTTGTTCAAATTCCTGAGAAATAAATAATTATAGCAGTCGTAGTTTGTTTGTTGAAGCAGTGAAGTGTTAATAAAGTTTTCCTGCTGTTTTTCTCATTTCAGGTTGTATTTCAGGAAGATAATTGAACGTATAGATATGTTTGTCGTAGGCATGCACAGAGTTTGTATTACATAGGTGGTGTCTTTCATAGTTGATGTTATTTATTGTTGCTAATTTTTTAAAATGGTTGTTGGTTTTCTTTTCTTTAGACACTTGAAGCAGATGATATGCTGTATGCAGTTGGTCAGGGTGCTCTAGCTGTGGAGTGTGGTGAACGTGATCTTCCTATTTTACAATTGTTGGAACGCCTTCACCATGGCCCTACAGCGTTAAAAGTATTGGCAGAACGCAGCTTTCTACGAACATTAGGTGGTGGTTGCTCTGCACCAGTTGCTGTACATTCTGTATTAAGAGGTAATGAACTGACTCTTACTGGGGCTGTCTGGAGCCTCGATGGCAGTCAAACTCTAGAGGAAACACAGTCATGCAAGTTGAAATATTGCAGTGAAGACGACGATGATGGATTGCGTCCAAGGTAAGTTTGGGTTTCAGAAGCATCCTTATATCAGAGCCAACAGATGTTAAATGAATTTCAGGAGCGTTTCTTCTTTTTTCTTCTTTCAAATCGTTGATGGTAATGCATCTCAGTTCAACAACTGCATTAGTGGGTGTAATATTGAAAAATAAAATTGATTTTAATGTACAAAGTGGAGTAACTTATATTTTATGATAACTTAATGTCATGCCACAAACTGAGAGCCAGAAATTTGCAGTCACTCAAAAAGAAAAGAAAGACCACATAGTATTTTGTAAGTTCTTTGCAAGTACACTTTTCTTAGAAATAATTGAACCTATTGATAAAATGTTTGTTGTAGGCATCCACAGAGTTTGTTTTACATAGGAGGTGAATTATATTTTGAAAATAATTGAAATTATCTGTGACCGGACGAGTTGGTCGTGCGGTTAGGGGTGTGCAGCTGTGAGCTTGCATCCGGGAGATAGTGGGTTTGAATTCCACTGTCGGCAGTCCTGAAGGTGGTTTTCCATGGTTTCCCCACTTTCACACCAGGCAAATGCTGGGGCTGTACCTTAATTAAGGCCACAGTCACTGCCTTCCCACTCCTAGCCCTTTCCTATTCCATCGTCACCATAAGACCTGTCTGTGTCGGTGCGACATAAAGCCACTAGCAAAAAATAAATTATCTGATAAAACATTAAATGAAGGGAATACCAGCACTCGTTCTCCTTTTTTGAGTGACTATACATACATCTAGTGGCTTGATTCCTGCAACAGCTTTAATGCTTATATTGTCATCATCTATTATCTAGATGAAACTGTGCCAGTTATCCTTCTCCATTCTGCTCTATCTTTCTGCCTCTCCTTATCCATTGTCATGTTGCAGTCCAGGTCCCTTTGGTTTACACTGTTCTTAACCAGATCCATCCAACAGAACACAGACCTATCTTCCTTAGCTGTCTTTCCCTTCATTAGTTATTACATACAATAGTTTGTTTTGGTAATTTTTTTTTTTTTTTTTTTTTTCATCACTTAGATATGTCTCGATCATCTGTAGACTTTTCCTTTGCATTTATCAGCATTAATTCTTTCTACAGAAATTGGATAAAGGCAGCAGAAATTACTTATCCAATTTCTGTAGTCCCTGTAAGAGGTATGTTATGTGACTTAACGTTATCTATTTTAGCTTTCATTGGTACATCTTCATGATGAATACCACTCTCAAATTCTGTCTTCCTAATTATTTTCAAATCCAGTCATGAAATCTCCATGAACTTGGTTTGTGTGTATGTTGAAGTTCTACAAAAAACAATATCTTTGTATCCAATTGTTTTTGCTCTTTTTTTTTCATCACTATTGTTTTGCTTGTCCCAATTCTCCATCAAGCTGTACTTGCTCATCTCTCTCATCCTTTCACTAAGTCATCAGCAAATATCATTGTGCTACTGTTGATGCCCTCTTTATACCATCCATCATAATTATATCCACGAAGTAACAGTATGCTACCCTGCATCAGTCCAACGTTCACTATCCTATTCTTCTTCCTTGTGTCTTCATACAAGTGCATAATTTAAAGTACATTGCTACAATGATTTTTATTTTCCAATACTTTTCTGTGCAGTCTTCCCCAAACTTTTCTGAGATCACTACCACATATCTTTCCTAAATCAATAAACATTCTATCTTTCTGATATTCCTACTGCTTTTATTTATTTTTGTGATGATTAAAATGGGCTCCACTGTTATTTTTCTGTTTGTGAAACCAAGCAGAAATATAGAACTGACAGAAAACTATCAGTTGCTGAAGATGATAAAAGATACTCAGTTCAAAGTATTCCAAACTTGAGGTAACTTGCTTGCCAGAAAAGTTGTTGTGAGTTTTACTTTCCATTATATACTTTTGTTGATGATTATAATTATGTCTAGCTTTATGGTTGACTGGTCAGTATCCTGGTCTTCAGTCATTAGATTCCTGGCCAGGTCATGGGATTTTAATCTGGACATTAATCTGTTTTATCCTTCATTGATCAGTTACATTAGCTCGGAAACTGGATGCTCACACTGTTCAGAACATTTCTGCTACTTTCACACCACACTACCCTCCACCACATTGACACACGGTTTACTATACACTACAGACACTGTCCACCCTCATTGAAGAACAATAGCTGCAGGAAATTATTATTATAAAATTGTGCTCCACTGGAATGCTTGAGCAAAAGAGAACGAGGGACTGGCTATATCTGCTAATCAAAACAATCATAGGAGACTTAGAGCCTCTGTCCCCAGTAATACAAACTTTGTGTTTCATGAGGGAACTACAAACTTGATTATTTTGAATTTAAGTTGTCATGATAACTTTTCTTCGGTGTCTTTGCCCTCTGGCCAGACTGACAGGCAGGCTCGTATGCTGGTTTGAGTCCAAATTGGCAGGTTCGATCCTGGCCCTATAATATAGTGACAAAAATCCAAGGAGTGATTTGTGATCATTTTTTGCTCAAATCCATCCATTCCACTGAGCATACTTAACAACAAATCTAACCTGTCCTTTTTTAATTCATCCCATGTACTGAGCATTTTTATTTGAATTGATACAATAATGAATATTATGATTTTTCAGGAAGTGCCCATATCGTACACCAACATTATATTGTGGGATGTCTCCTTCGAATTTGACGTACACAGACTTGGACATTTCAGAGAAGCTGGGAAGTGATCTTGCTAATAAACTTATCAAATTGGGAGCTCTTTTCATCATGAATGAAGCAAAAAAGAAGAATGAAAGTGTAGCTCTTTAGTGTTCTATAATCGTCGGATCTTCGTTAGTGTAGCAGAAATGTGAGGAATCCAGTTCAAGGCAGAGATGATATGTTGGTCACAGTTCCTTGCCTGTTACAGTGATCACTGCTTTCGTGTTAACTCTCAGTATGAGGAATCTGATAATGCACTAAAACTTTTATTTAAATATGTGTACAAAACAGTATTGTATAGTAAGTTGTTGACTTTTTATTGTTTCTACACTATTTTTTAACTATTTAATGTTACCATTGTTGTTGTTTTTTTACAATTTTATACACCAGACACTCATTCTTTGTGCATGATCCATGTGTTCAGCACTGCATCGTATGAGAGCAGCGCATCTGGACTCTTGTGTATGTAATATACCTTAAACTGACGTGAAAGAGGGAAGTTTAGATTCTTCATATTGAGACTATATTACATTTCGAATTGTAATGGACAGATTGCAATATGTGGTGAAAATACTATTTTAAATTTATTTTTGATTCTATCTGTAAGAGACTGTGAACAATCCTGGAACCAGTGAAGTGACTACATTGTGTAAAGATATATTGTATTTTTATGTCAGTGGAAAAATTAGTTTATTGATAAAGATGAAATTGTTCCAAAAATGCTGGTTAATTTATGAGTATTAAGAAATACCTTCTGTATTTTAGTTGAATGATGCACTCTTGTCAACTATCCCCTAAGTGGTATGTTCCAAGCTGTTGGTGTGGGAGGACATCAGTAGATGAATAAGTCTGAGTGGTGTCTTTAATTGTAGGAAAGATCACAATATGAAGATAAAGTTGGAATTCAAGAGGACAAATTGGGGCAAATATTTGTTTATAGGAATGGGAGTTAGGGATTGGAATAACTTACCAAGGGAGATGTTCAATAAATTTCCTATTTCTTTGCAATGATTTAAGAAAAGGCTAGGAAAACAACAGATAGGGAATCTGCCACTTGGGCGACTGCCCTAAATGCAGATCAGTAGTGATTGATATATATATTTGCCAGTATGATTATTAAAATCAAGAATTTTGATAGAGAATGAAGGTTATAAGCAACCTCACTATAGAGTCATTAAACTGATTTGTTTCATATTTAAAAGAGTTCACTCAGAAAATGTTTTAATCTCCAGACCTGCAAGTAAAGCTCTGCACTGCACTAGGCACACATCAAAACAACAAAACTTACCATAGATCATCTCATAGTAGAAATATTTTCATGTTTTTTTATTTTTTATTTATTTATTAGCATACAGAGGATTTGTACTCGCCATTAATGATGCTTCAGAATGAGGATTTGGTATCGTATGATAAACTGTAGAGCACTCCAGGATATGAGGAGGCCATTACCTGTTGAATAGTTGAACATTTGAATATGGAGCTTTTGAACATGTAACATTAGAATGCAGAGAGAGCAACAAGCCTTTGTCCTTTTTAGTGTCAAACCATCTAACATCATTTATCCAGTTTTTGCTATTAGGGTCAGACAACTGACTCCATGCACAGTTACTAAAAATAAGGAAAGCTCTGACAGAGAATGATCCTTATACTTATTCTGGAATATTTCAGACATTTCATAGTTTCTGATGAATGAATGGAACAATAATTGTTCTGTTTTGCCCTGCCTCCCTTATTTAGTCATCTTTGTCCTTTCTCACATTTTGTTGTGGCTACATTAAATCGGCTGTAATCTCGCTTATTTTTGGACAATGAGCTGCCAACCTCACTTATTATTGTTATTATTAACACTTCTATTTGCTCTTGATCGACTATCTAAAACACTTTCAAGTAGACTCTGGATGCAGTCATATTCTCTCCCCAAGGCACAGTAGACTAAAACGAATGCAAACTAAGGGAATATTGCAGCTAATTCTAAGAAAGTAAACAAAAGATAACAAAAGAAACAATAACAAACAAGAGAGTAGGGCAGCCACATTCCTTGGCTATTCATAGAACATTAAACATCAGAGCTATGCCCAGGGGTAGCCAAACTGTAAGCAGAAATATAACAGTCTGTGCTCGGTGGGCAAGACCGGTCTTCTGCGTTGAAGGTCATGGAAGGTGCAGTGGATGTGCCTTGTCATTTTGGGTGAATAGGTTCATTCTCACTCATTTTCCGCCAGTTTCGCCCAATTCCTCTTAACATTAATTGAAGCTTTAAAGAGATGTGTTTACCCTCTACATTATTTTATTAGATAGTACTTTCTTTGCAGTCATGAATAGGTGCAGTGGGAACACAAGAAATCCTGTCTCTTCTGGTACGTATTCACCACCATTTTGTGTTCTCGTGTGTTCCACAGCTGTCTCTGTAAGCATGTCCCTTTAAAACGTTGATGCCTAAGTAATTTTTGTTGCAAGAAATGTATTCCTTCATCTTCAATTGCACAGCATCTGGACAGTGAACATTAAAATGTAAACTGAGAGCCTTTTAATCTCCTTGTGATTAAACAGAATTGAGTTTCTTTGTCATGTTTCCTGAATTCATTTAAAATCTTCACTGTGGACAGATGTGTTTTTTCTCTTCTGAAGATGTGGAGCAAAGTCTCCGTGAAATATAATTTCTCCTTGTTTTCTTGAAACGACAAAACCCCAAAAGCCAAATTAACATGTCCATTTGATCCGTGTTTGATGTACGTGCCCATTTATACTGTATATGTGAGTTCTGTTGAATTCTGGCTTCATGAGAAACACTCCAGTGTTCATTTCTGCAGTACTGCCAACTAAAGAGTGAACAAATGGTGAAAAGTAGTAATTCAAGCTCAATATGTCCTTCATTCGTGCATAATTCCTGTACACAAATTAATGAAAAGAAAACTATATAGAAATGAAAGAAATAGAGGCAAATGTACAGAAGTGTGGTGCTGTGGATACCTGTCTTTCATGCATTTTGCAGTCCCAAGAAACATTTGCAGTAACATGACAGAAATTTACGTAGGGAATCATAATTCTGCACAATTTCCTGATACAGTATTAAATCAAGATATCAGATGTACAAAAGGTAAATTAATTATAGGAAACTTCTGCTATATAGTACCATATTTAGAATTGGGAATTAAAAGTCTTCTTTTTACAAGTTGCTTTACATTGCACCGACACAGATAGGTATTATGGCGATGGTAGGCTAGGAAAGCTAGGAGTGGGAAGGAATCGCCTGTGGCCTTAATTAAGGTACAACCCCAGCATTTGCCTGGTGTGAAAATGAAAAACCACCTTCAGGGCTGCCGACAGTGGGGTCAAATCCACTGTCTCCTGAATGCAAGCTTGCAGCCCGCACGGCCAACTCTCTCGGTGTGAGAAAAAGTAAGTGAATTACTTGTAGTAGTATTTTCAAAAGACATCAGTTCACAAACCATGAATGACCACAAGTTCCTGAATTTTTTACAATTTAGATGATGATAGCCAAAAATGAAAAATACAGTAAAGAAATAAAATACTAAATGATTGATCATTTAGGACTAGTATAAGTTATGATTTAAAATAGTCACTGAAACTTTTAAAATGTCCACTAATCTTTTTCCAGAGTCATGCTAGATTCCAAGTTTTTTCAAGATATCCCCCATATTTTTGGGCACACTGCCTCTGCTTCCAAATAGCAGACCTATCACAGACCAGTTTTCTGGGCAAATGTTACGTATCTCACTCAGATATGGGGTGCATGGTTCATAAATTCTCTTCTCTTCCTGGTCAACTTCCTTTTATAAGTCTCTTTCGAACTGGATGGTTGGATCAAGAATAACAGCTGTTCGAGTCTGCTGGTGGATGGCAACAATATCTGCTCTTCTGTTGGACTCCGTGGAAAAGATAAAGTGTACTTCTTCATAAACTCTCCACTTCGAATCTCTCAGTGCGGAGGCTCCCTGATTACGGATGTTCCTTAGCGATTCTCCTTTGTGGCAGAATCCTAACGCATGACCAAGTCTGGATGATGGAATGTGCCAGGATATCTACGAGGAACTGCTCCAACTCCCAAGATCTTGCATGCCATTTTGAGAGCATTTGCCCATTCTGAAGTTGATGTTCCTTTCTGGTTACTTATCCAGAAGTCTGCTTTAGGATGATCGGCATAAACTTTTAACACCCTTCCCTCTTAAAATGTGTAGTTTCTGAATGTGGAAGCTTTGTTTGCATAGTAGATTATGAATTTGCCAATCAGTCAATGGATTATAAATATCTAACTTCTTCAATACTGACTTCCTTTCTGTCCGTAAGTCTCTGATAGCATGAAGGTGATCTTCTTTAACATGAAGTTTTGTATGCGAGCTTCATGTTTGATTCGCATAAGACCTAAGCCTCAGAAATGCTTTAGAGCATAGATCATTCCATATGGACAGTCATGAGAGTGATCAATAATTTCTTTGACTACACCTTTTATTTTTACCTGTAATAGTTACATTTACTAGATGTAATTTTTACTCATAATTTACTTCTTGATATAGAATTGTAATCCTTAAATTAAGGTAGTTTGCCATTGCTTTTCTCATTGAGCTATAAATTACTTTTTAGTACGGCTGTCCCTATTAGTAACACTCTTCATAACATCTGGATACAATACTCGTGCTCCCGTAACCTCAGCAAGTTCCGTACTGTAATACCCATAAATGAGACTCAGACTACCGGGCGAGTTGGCCATGCGGTTAGGGGCCTGCAGATGTGAGCTTGCCTCGGGGAGATAGTATTCTTTATTTTTTCTCCAGATCTACAGTATTTATACCTTATTGATCCATTAATGGAGAAAAAATAATAGTGCCCAACCTAGACAAGCATTATCTAAAATATACATAGAACAATAATAATAATAATGTTATTTGCTTTACGTCCCAATAACTACTTTTTAAGGTCTTTGGAGACGCCGAGGTGCCGGAATTTAGTCCCGCAGGAGTTCTTTTACGTGCCAGTAAATCTACCAACACGGGGCTGTCGTATTTGAGCACCTTCAAATACCACCGGACTGAGCCAGGATCGAACCTGCCAAGTTGGGGTTAGAAGGCCAGCGCCTTAACCGTCTGAGCCACTCAGCCCAGCGCACACACACAGAACAGATTCTCATAAAATAACTGTAATAGCATTAAATGAATTACTTCCTCTTGGAGAACCAATAGCCATGTTAGTGCAACAGTTTAAATGAACATAAGGCAAAGAGGCAAAAATAACAAAGGCAAATGACAAAATAAAATGAACTAAGGCAGAACGGCACATCGACCTCTTGTTACAAGGCCTCATACGGGGGACAAAGTCCTCCTTCACCTCGTCTGACTGATACAGCAAGACCTTACATTCTACACCTACTTCTCCTCGCTGAATCTACTATCACTAGCTGCCCCGTCATCACGTTGCATTACTGCTGAGTTGTGACCTTCATTACCTTCCTGTTTCCACTTGGTGCTTATAATCACATTTGACCACTACGTAAGATTTCACTTAATAAATATGCCATCTCCCTTCTGTATACAATACTCCTTACAAATGTAATTTGCATCTATTACCGATCACATCAATCAAGACTACACTGAACCATTTGGTGTACTATACTTTTCCAATAACCGATCAACCTCCACTTCCACTCCAATTACCATACCCATCCTTTAAGCATAATTTCATATCTACAGCCATCACGTTTACATACCGATCCACCATTACTTTCTAAAAGCATATACCCTTAAATTATCCTTAGCTTGCTAATACACACTTGCCATTAGTACATATGCAACTGTACACACTTATATTATGTGCCCTCTACTTTTCCAATAACCATAATAATCACACTCCACTTCCACTCAAAGTACCATATCTAGTTTTTTAGGAAGCATTTTGTATCAACAACCAACCACCTTTATGTACCAATCCACCATTCATAAACCACCGGATCAACCCCTTACAAATAACACTACATCCATCATCTTGCCTCCTCTTGTCAATTTTTAACAATAATATCACAGCCTCTATAACTTCCTCCTTCTTAACAACCAAACCATCTTTCCTTATTAACAATCACTCCATTATCTCAAACTTTCAACTTTCTCGTTACCTCTCGTTGCACACTATATACATACATATCACATCACCAAATCTCTCCACCTTCAGCACTTTACCAACCATACTCCACTCACCTTCCAACTATATCCTTTTCACCTTTCCTTAAATATCATCATTCTTTATGGTCCACCAACGCCAACTCTTAATCATCCTCCACATTCAATTATACCACCTCCTCTTACTCCTTCCATAATTACCATACCATCTCTATAATTTAATCACTCTTATCTCAACTACACCACCAAATCTATCTCTTTCAAATGACAATACATTTCCACCATAAATTTACTTCCTCTTATGCAACTAACATAAACACAATACCACTTACCATAATCACTCTCACATATCACCAAATCAACCCCTTATGAATAATAATCCAATTTAACTATCTTTCCTTGTAATACCACCATGATTTCAACCACTTATCCCTTACTTACTTACTTACTTACTTACTTACTTACTTACTAACTTCTTAGGGTTTTTACTTCTTGTGACTCTACCCTCTTCATTTTTCTTCATCCCCTACATGTTCCGTAAACTCCTGCTTCTCCCTTGGCTCAAAAACAGCTCCATTCTCTGCCTGGTTTCCGCTGCTCTTACCTCTTCACTTTGCACATCCATTCCTTCACTGCATTCACTTCTCTGACTTTCTTCTTCACTGTCTATGTCCATACCGGTGCTCCTAAGCCTTCCTATTTTCACCCTGTTATCTACTGCACTTTCTTTTTCACTATGTACGATCACACTTGCACCATGCACATCTCCCTGCCTTACCTCGCTTAACTTCCTACTCCCCTTGGTGTTTCCTTATCAACGTGTCCATCTTCTCCAAGGCTGCTGACCATAACTTGCCTTTCTTCCACTCCCTTTCCCATTTCTTCTACTTTCTTCATATTCTCTTCTAAATCCCATAGTTTTGTCACTGGCCAAAACTTAGTCCACTGACCACTGGATATCACTAGATGTTGCCCCTTAAGTTCTTAGCCCTTGAAATCTGGCCTGGACTAAATGTTTTTTTAGGGTATTTATATTCCTCATCCCTTCTCTTCCCATGTCTCTTTTAATCCAGATTTTCGTGCTCTGTAGATTATCCGCGCCTCTTATCACTATTTCCGCCATCAGGGTGGAAAACAACTGCACTTTTATCAGCCTTTTGCCCCGTGTTTTGCCTATCCTTTCTACATCGTCTATATCGACTTCACTGAAGTTGATTTTCATCCTTTTTTGGATGAGTTCCACAACCTTGTAGATGGTCAACACTTTGTCCTCTCCTTTTTTGTCCGGCACTCCAGCTGCCTTCTATTTCAGCCTTCAGCTTCACCACCTCTTCCTCCATGTCCCTTATTTTCTCCTTAAGTGACGCAATTTCTCTCTCGTTGATTCCTATTTTGGTCCTTGTTTTATCAGTTTTTCCCTGTATCAATCGCCTCATATTCTCAAATTCGTTCACTTGTTCCTTCATCATACATTTAAGAAAATGGAAATTGCAACACCATGAAGGCATTGGTCGTTTGTGTTGATTTTCAAGATATGGAATGATGCCATGTAGGTATGTAAACAATCAAAGTTTCAGACCCAGTGGATTGTTGCTACAGGTCTCCCCACGTGATTGGTCGCGGAGGAATCAACTCCAGTATACGGACTCTGGTGTAGCGTAGTTGACTTGCAGTCTGTGTAGTGAAGTGTTCCCCGTCAAACATGCCTCAACGACAGAGAAGAGCACGCTATCAACAACTGTCACCGTTTGAGAGGGCTCGGATAATTGGGCTGTGTGAGGCTGGATTATCGCTAAGGACTGTCCCTGCACGTGTTGGCTGACAGGCATCTACGGTACAACGTGTATGGCAGCAGTGGTCAAATGAAGGTACCCACACTTGTAGACCTGGCACAGGCCCAGCACGACAGACAACTGTGAGAGAGGATCACCGCATCATTCGGATGACCCGGATGGAACCCCCATGCAACAGCAGCGCAAATTCAAGCAGCTGTGGCACCGCACGTTACAAAACAATCAGTCGGTAATCGCCTGCATGTAGCTGGCTTACGAGAAGAAGGTGTTCCATTGACCCCACAACAGCGACGTGTAAGGCTGGCCTGGTGTCAAAGATCGACGTGGGTCGACAAATGGCATAGGGTCGTCTTTAGTGATGAATCGCGCTTTTGTCTTGCCCGCAGTGATCGCCGGAATCATGTGCGCCGACGTACCGGGGAGAGGGGCCGCCCAGATCTTATTGTCGAGAGGCACGCACGGCCAACACCAAGCATTATGGTCTGGGGAGCTATTGGCTTTAATGTGAAATCACAATTAGTGCTTGTTGAAGGCACTATGACTGCTCGACAGTACGTTGATAGGGTACTCAATCCAGTGGTTGTCCCTATGATGGTGAACATTGCTAATGGGATGTTTCAGCAGGACAATGCCCGGGTTCACACTGCACGCATCTCCAGAGAAGCTCTCCACGACATCACAATCTTAGAATGGCCCGCCAGATCCCCGGACCTCAGTCCTATTGAGCATGTGTGGGACATGATTGGTTGACAACTGACCAAACGTCCTCAGCCACCCACAACTCTGAACAACTGACCCATGCAGTGCAGGAAGCATGGACCACAATTCCTCAGGAAGCGATCCAGGGCCTTATTGACTCCATGCCTCGACGAATTCATCAATATATTGCAGCTCGTGGTGGGCACATCCTGTATTGATTGTTGTCCAAACTTACGGTCAGAGGGACCTGAAAGTGTAATCATCGAATCATAACCGAACACTCATTCTGCATGTTCAATTGCAGGAATGTAGTACCACTCCTTCTGGGTGTTGCAATTTCCATTTTCTTCAGTGTATTTTTAATTTGTTCAATTGGGCATACTTCTTCCACCACCTTCCTAACCACCCTCCTTATTACCACCACATCTTCCCAGTTCATGTTGCCATTGGGAGTCGGTCCAGGGTTTACTTCCACACCCCCTATGACTAGCAATAGCATAATCACCGTTGCCACCATTATCATCTCGCCCTTCAATCTTGATTCCACTTCACCTCCTTCACTCCTGGCTGTTTCTTTCTTCCCTCGCCCCTGCCAATTTCTGATAACTGCCCGATATTGATCTACACCAATCATCCTCCTCTTCACTCCAGTCTTCCTTCTTCCATGCACCGCTTGCACTCCACTCCCGCTTTACCGGCACACCCGACTCAGCACACTTACACTTGCTGACTGTCTAGGTAAGACTGTAATCCTTAAATTCCTGTAACTTAATTGATAAATTTGCATGAAAGTAGAAATGAGAATAAAAGTTCAGTATTAATAGTACTTCCAAACATAAAATTTATTCTACAGTATTTATCACTGCTGGGGATGTTTGCAGTATTAAACGCTGGTATTTTAAAGTGCCTCTACAGTGGCTTTTTTTTTTTTTTTTTTTCCTCGCCAAAGCTGTACTTTGATTTAGCAATGAGAATTACTTTGTAAAGTAAATGGCAAATTATTTGAAATGCAAAAGGTTATGAACTAAAATAAAAATTAAGGGAAAAAATTATTTTATGAAAGTTCTAAGGTATCGTGCTAAGACTGGCATTCTGTGAAGTAATTGTACTTTTACTGATTACTTTGAAAAAGTAATTTATAATCAAATAAACTATTTCACAGGTACCTGTAATTCATCCCAATTACTTTTTCCTTTACTTTTCCCATCACTGGCTATATTAGATTCTAAGTTTTTGAAAATAAAGCAGTTGTTCCAACATTAAACACACCCAATGGTGCTACAGCCTTGATGAGCCTTGGCCTACCAACATGACAAGCTATATTTCACTCGGCTATGAATCTTTTAAAATTTAACCACCATGCTGCTTGTACCTCTTTCAGAATACGTAGCCGATACTGTATGATAAAACGACTTTTATTAGTCGGTAATGGAAAATAAATACATTAGTTTAAACTGTCGTCATCAATTTTATGGGATAGAGACTGCATAGCGGAGGTGGCCAAGGCTTGCTCAGTTCACCCTGAAGGCCGGAGTTTGATTCCCCATTAGGAAGTTGAAAATTTAGAAACTAGATTTCCACCTCTGGAGAGGCATTTTGCCCTGTGATTCACTTGCCTTGCACCAAAAACGAGTACCGGGTTAACTACTAGGTGATGAGGTGTAGAGCACCACTCTTAGTGCTGAAGTTGGCCATTATTTTACTGGCATAGCAATGCACAGTTGTACGAGTGTCTTTCTGGGGAGGGTTTTAAAGCCCCTGAGGTACATGTAATGCAGTTTGTGTTGCTTCAGCCATAGCAATTATCTAATTTACTTCAAATGAACTACAGAAAACAAGCGATTAACACCAGAACAAAACAGTTTAGCATGCGAAACATGACAAGAGTAAAACCTTTCTAGCAAAACCACAAGATGTTATGGCAGTCAAAGCACACATCAGTGTTTCTGGCTCTGCATATGATAACCAAAAACTACCAATTGAGGAATAGGGATCCAAGCAGTCAAGAAAACTTGCGTGGACGTCGTTGTTGTTGTTGCTGCTGTTGTTGTTTCAACTTAGTCCATTTATAACTGTTACATTCTTTAGTCTGTCAAAACTAATTTATGATTAAATTAAATTTAGAAAATAAAATGTAGAAAAAAAACATTCAACAACAGATTATAGCTGAAATTGAGGTACAATTTATTGTTAATAAATGTTCTCTTTTTCAGATATTTTCCAAATTATTAATCATAAATTAGTTTTGACAGACCGAAGAACCTAACAGGTATAGATTAAAGTACCCTATTGTGTTGAAAGTTCATCCCCTCTTGTCAATTGATAAGTGAAGATAATTTCATGTATTGCTTCTTGATATGTTTAGTATGGTTACTACTTGTTATTTGTCCTTCATGTTCATCTTTCATCAAACATCTGTTTTCACATATTTTGTTTGGATTTGACTTATATCTCTCTGTTTAGGATAGCCAATTGTACTGCCACAAGTTAAATACGACTTCAGAATTGTTTTCCGATAAAACCATCATCACCATAATTCTAGAATTTAATCTTATACCTGCCAGAAATCTTCAGGTTAGGTTTAAAATGAAATAATGTGAGTTATCTGCTAACTTTTAAAATTGGTGTCCCAAGAAAATGTTGAGTGAAAAATGATCTGTCTTTTTCAGAGTTTTGGATTGTGGAAGATGGTACTATACTTTGACATTGTGTGCTGCAGTGCATGGATGCAGAGAACCTGCAGCAGTTCGAATAGTAGTGAATTGCATAAAATTTCAATGTACCAAGACTGTGCAGATGGAACCAGCTGTTTTGCTCAGGAGATGGTGGGTTCAAATCCCACCAATGGTGGCCTTGATAACAGCTTTCCATTTTCACACCAAACAAATACTGGGGCTGTACCTTAATTAAGGGCACAGGTGCTTCTATCCCAGCTTCCGTTCTATCATTGAAACAACAAAAGATGGGAGGGAGTTGCAGCAACTCTATTGGTGCAACGTCAAAACATTAATAAAAGTTTTGAATGCAGAATTAGTGCTAATCTTTATTTAGTTTTATAGATCTCTTTACTTAATTTCATAAAATACTTGCCAGTGAAATTAGCAATCCAGGATAGGAAAATTATTTCACGAGAGGTAGTATCGCCCTTCACCAACCCTACCCACTGCTGTATATATACAACCCCCCAAATGTCTCTTTGGACTATTTTTTATATCAATTTATCACCATCATACCCTGAAAACTTCTTCCTCTCCAACTGATGGTTTTAATTATAACTTAATTGTTTTTTGTATATTGTCACTTTTATAACATAAAAGAGAGAATGAAAAAAGTATCTGTCAGATGATTGGATCCTTTCTCTCTCACTGAAACTTCATTGGTTGGAGATGTTATTTCTGCATCTGCAGTAAGTTAAATTCTTGGTCGACACATGCACTATTCTGTAGCTTAGCATCATTTGGCTTTATAATTGTTTTACACAAACTGAGACATACTGGCAACCAATTTCCATTACAAGTCTATGTATATTACACACTCCCTTTTGCTTGTTAGGGGCTCTGTTCCCAAACCCCTAATTCCTCTGCATTAGAAGTAGTCATTTGGAAAATTACTGTGACGAAATGGTACCTCGTATCGACAAACGGATTGCGGCATCGAACGGCTCTTTTAGTGGCCTACAGTTTTGGTCCTAAGACATTTTCGCGTACCTCGGCTATTATATTTCGATCTAGGTCAAATTTTGCTCGTTTTTCACAAGTTGAATTATTTTGCCAACTTATCGGACAGCTACAGTCTTGAAACTTTTACGAACAGAGATTAGGCTGAAATTTGAATAGTATTTCCACATATTCCTTACCTATTCCGATACCTTAATGGCAGATAGAATAATAAAAGTTGCTTTACGTATGACCAATGGACGTGGCAAGGGGCCTGCTGAATTCCGTGATCCTACCTGTCTTATAAGTGTTTCAAGCAGTGTAATAATATATGGAAAAGAAACAAAATTGACCCAAAATCGGAAAATCAATCTGAGATAGGAGTCGAGATACGACAAAAGGTCACAGGACCAAAGTTGTAGATCTTTTCATTCCAGAGCCGGAAAGTGCTAGCCATTTATTAATAGGAATTACCGTTTAGGCACAAAATACCTCGAAACGAAGATCTGCACCGGCATGAAAAAGACCTAAATATTACAATATTTTCCGGAGGTAAAAAGTTAAGCACTGGAACTTTTTGGAATTTCTCCGTCGCTTCAGTTATAGGGTAGCAGCTATATTTTTGCCAAAAAAAAAAAATCAGTTTTCTAGCGCTCCCGGCATCATTTGCGTCCGACATTTTGTTTTTTTGGGAGGGGGTAAATATAAAAAATGAAATATTTGGAATTTTTACATAGGTTGCAGCCTAAAAGTTTTCAGATTGCCGAATGTCAAGTTCATAGCTCATCTGGAAGTTGGTAAACATTAATGTCAGTGAGTGAGTGAGTCAGTCAGTCAATTAGCCTTCTGGCTTTATATAGGCCTAATAGAGATATGGGTTGGAGATGTGCACGTTTATAAGTGCAGGCCTACATTTGGGAATTTACTGTGGCGGAACGTTAGGTCGTATCGACAAACGAATTGCGGCGTCAGACAGCCCTTTTGATGGCCTACTTGTTTGGTCGTAAGATATTTTCTCGTATCTCGGCTATTTCTGGCATAGATAGAGGTAAATGTTTCGATCTAGGTAAAATTTCGTACGTTTTTCACAAGTGGAAGAATTATTACGCCAACTTAGCAGACAGCTACAGTCTTGATATTTGGCAGGCGTATCGATCACGAAACGATATATAAGTTTGGTTCTTGGACGTTTTGTTGTATCACCATCGTGTACACCTTAGATCGCTTTAGAAACTTAGATTAGGTTGGAATTTGAGTAGTATTTCCACACATTCCTTCCGTTTTTCCGTACGGTACGTTCATGGCAGCTAGAATAATGAAAGTCGGTTTACGTATGACAAATGGACGTGGCAAGGGGCTTGCTGAATTTCGTGATCTTACCTCTTTTACAAGTGTTTCAAGCAGTGAAAGAAATAATATATGGTTAAGAAACAAAATTGACCCAAAATCGGAAATTGAATCTCAATCTAAGGTAGAAGGAGTCGTATCGACAGAATGTCATATGACCAAAGTTGTAGATCTCTTCATTCCAGGGACCGAAAGTGCTGTCCATTTTTTTATAGGAATTCTAGTTTAGGCTCAAAGTATCTCGCAACCCTGAAAATGGTTTTTCGTGCTTTCCCCATTTTCACACCAAGCAAATGCTGGGGCTGTACCTCAAGTAAGGCCACGGCCGCTTCTTTCCCACTCCTAGCCCTTTCCTGTCCCATCGTCGCCATAAGACCTATCTGTGTCGGTGCGACGTAAAGCAGGTAACTGTGTGTTGTACAAAGTATCTCGAAACGAAGGTCTGCACCGGCATAAATATTGCCTCAATATTTCGATATTTTTCGGAAGTAAAATGTTAAACATTGATTTTTTTTGGAATTTTTCCGTCGGTTACAGGGTAAGATCTATAATTTCGCCAAATTTTAATTTTCTAGCGCACCCGAAATACATTTGCGTCCACCATTTTGTTTGGGGTGTTAAAAATAAAGAAAATGAACGTTTTGGAATTGTTCCTTGGGTTACAGCGTGATAGCTATCAGAATGCTGAATTTCAACTTTCTAGCTCATATAGAAGTGGGTAAACATTAATGTCACTGAGTCAGGCTTTGGCTTTCTACAGGGTCTTTATTATTGCTTGGCAGGGACTTTCTCGCTCGATCTTGGCCGCCAGTGACGGTTCAGTTGCCGGTTACCGCGCGTGCGTATGTGCGGCAGAATACGGTGCTCAAAATCATTATCATGCATTTATCATGAATTTTACTCACCATGTTTACAGTTTATGCTTAAAATGTTCCCCATGCGCTGCCAAAATAATCGGCATCTCCTAATGAAGTTTTCCGTTACTCTACCAAGTTCTTCAGCACTGATGGATGCAATTGCAACTCTTATATTGATTTTAAGTTCATCTAGTGTGTGAGGGTTGTTCCCATAAACTACATTTTTTAACATTTCCTACAAATAAAAATCACAAGCCGTTAAATCTGGGCTACGAGGGGGCCACAGATTTTTATTTATGATCCTCGTACCAAACACGCTTCAGTAAGAATATAACGACCTGAACGTCTATTTTTATTGTTTACCGAACCTGTAGGTTTGAATCTCTTGGCCAGTTGTTTTATTGTCTCATTGATAGGAATGGGTTTCCCTGGAAATTTCGCTCGAAACTTTTATCTTGTCCTAGCGCACGATTTTCTGCACTTAATGTAAGTATTGTGCAGATATACATGTTCACGTAACGAATATTTCACGTACATTACAGCACTATACACAATCACAATAAAACACTATACAATACGACATACAGTATGCAGACGCTTCATTGAACACCCTACTATCCCGGAGCTCAGCAAGGGCGCCCATGGGATAATGTTCAGGGGAGGGGGTATCTAGCATTTTTAATATTTTGGAAGATGAATGGCGACTTGTATTCCACGGTGGAATACCATCCACGGTATCCCCTACCACTTCTACGTAATACCAAATTTAAATTGTTTTCTTGAAAGAAAAACACCTCACTACATTAGACTTTTTCCTTTCTCTGAGAGCTGGGGGGATGGGGGCGGGTGCCCCCCTTGCCCCCCGAGCACGGACGCCCTTGGAGCTCAGCTCTCAGCAACTGCAGAAATGCCGGAAACCACGCGCGCCATCGGCCGGTAGTGACCTGTCATCGGCGGCCAAGTTCGAGCGATAAAGTCCCTGCCATGTATAAATAAAGACCCTGTATAATAGGGATATGGATCGGAGATGTGCACGTTTATTAACGCAGACCTTCCTTTGGAAATTTACTGTGGCGGAAAAGGGCCTCGTGTCGACAAAGGGATTGCGGCACCAGACGACCCAATTAGTGGTCAACATTTTTGGTCTTAAGACATCTTGTCGTATCTCGACTATTTATACCTTAGATAGAGATGAAAGTTTCCATCCATCTCAGATTTTGTACACTTCTGACGAGTTGAAAAATTAATTGGCCAATTTAGCAGACAGCTATATAGTCTATAAACTTGGCAGATGTATCATCCACGAAACGATCTGTAATATGATTCTTTGACGTTTTGTCGTATCACCATCGGCTACACCCTAGACTGCTTCAGAAGCTTAGATGGGGCTGAAATTTTAATAGTATTTCCACATATTCCTTCCGTTTTCCCGTACATTCCCGGCAGCTAGAATAATGAAAGTTGGTTTACATATGGCCAATGGATGTGGCAAGTGGCCTGTTGAATTTCACAATTCTGCCTTCGTTATAAGCTTTTCAAGCAGTGAAATAATATATGGAAAAGAAACAAAATTGACCCAAAATCGAAAAATGAAGCTCAATCTAAGGTAGAAGGAGTTGAGATACTACAAAAAGTCATAGGACCAAAGTTGTAGATCTCTTCATTTTAAGATGCAAAAGTGCTATCCGTTTTTCGATAGGACTTACCGTTTAGCCACAAAATACCTCGAAACGAAAGTCTGCACAGTCGTTAAATTTTCCTCGGAATTTCGATATTTTTCGGGGGTAAAATGTGAAATATTTGGAAATCTTTGAATTTCTCCGTCGGTTGCAGACTAATACCAATAATTGTGCCAAATTGTAATTTCCTATCGCACTGCAACATAGCGTCCGCCATTTTGTTTTGGGGGAGGGGGGGAAAATTAAAAATTTGTATTTTGGGGAACTTTTACGTAGCTTTCGTACTAATAGCTATAACTGTGCCAAATTTCAAGTTTCTATCTCATCTGGAAGTGGTCAATCATTTATATCATTGAGTGAGTCAGCCGTACAGTTTTATATACGGTACGTAATAGAGATACTTCATAATATATATTACATCCTTAGAAATAATGTTTCACTATCCCACGGCCAAATAACTACTTTTTTAGCTGATGGCCCGCCTAATCCTCTACGAGGGTTAGGAATGAATTAACCTTTCCATTCAAGTTTTGTTGTTTTTGTTTCTGAAGGCCATCTAAACTAAGTTTGGTTCTATGTCATTCCTCTCTGTAAATTAGTAGTTGTGTTCATATGAACTTAAAATATAAGGTCAAAGCAAATACTCCGCATGTTCTATGGCAGCCTAAATTGCAGCCGTTTAAAATAACTGGAATGCCACACTTCGAGCAAGAAGTTAACACTAACATGTCATTGTAATTCACAAACGCGCTCAAGAGAGTACAGCACTATTCACTTTCTCTCGCGAAGCTTTATGAGATCCTTGAGATATTGGCTATTTGTCTCGAGACTCTTGAGCGAGAGAAATTCCCATCCCTAATTGGCCGAAACATGTACCAACGTGTTTTTAATAAACACTGAATTCTGTCCACTAAGATGGATTTTTAATTTTTTTCCTATTTTTAAGGGAATTTTGTGTATTATTCATCGTCAACAAAGAACATTATGAATATGACCTATGTCAATCCTGATCAGGACAAGTGACGAACGAAATAGCACTGGTTGTCAAGATGTGCTCTCTGTGCTGTGGACTATTGTTGATCTCTAAATGAAGCAATTACCAGGAACCAAGCTTTGCTAGGCTGTAACCTGGATCTCTATTGACATTACGAAGATGTAAGAAAAGCTACAGAAATATGAAAACATCAGCACCTCTGAAACTGTTAGACATTGTTGTGAGTGCATTAGTGATGTACGATATGCAAAAGGTCGTTCATTTATTTATCGTATGGCTTTTATTGTCGGGAATGTATGAGGACATGTTTGGCTTGCCTGGTGCAGGTTTTTCTATTTGACGCGCATGGGTGACCTGCATGTTTGGATGTGGGATGATGATGACGCAGGGAGAGGGTGAAATCCGGTGTTAGGCATGTAGAATAGGGCCTACTCCTGTCGAATAACACCAAGCTACAGTATGTCACTTTCTTATTCATACAGTTTCGTATTGTGAAAAGAACAGTATATTTTGGACATTCAAATGGATGTTACAATAATTTTCTTTTCTAGTAGATTTCTTTACAATACCATGCAAAAATAATATTTATAACAACATATAGTAATAAATACTGGAGAATATGACAAAACATGACCTTTTCCTACGTCACATTGTTATTCATACAGTTGCCAGTTCTTTAACTAAACATATGAATGAAATGAACCATAGAAACAATCCTAGTCCTTTGTGGAGCAACCCTTTGCTTTAATGATGCTTGATACCTGCATCTTGTCAAGGTGGCGGGCAATAAGCAACTAGCTGTGTGTGGTTCGTGCATAAAATCAATTAACTTATTGCCGAGGACGACTACATCATCTGTGACGGTAAGTGTCATAGGAAACATCACAGAGCGTGTGTTAAATGAAATAAACGGGAATTCAAGACACTTATTGAGGACAAATCAAAGAAGTGGTACTGCGGCAAGTGTGATAGTGTGAATGGCGATCTGGCCACAGGGCCGAGTGACCAAAAGCTTGGGGATATGGAATCTGTAGTTAGGGACATCCACAAAAGGCTATGTAAGCTAGAAGAAATCGAAGCTGAACAAGCGGAAATTAGAAAGTCGGTAACCTTCAGTGCTGAGAGTTTCGACGATGTTAAGCGTCAGCTGCACAAAATAACTGATGACTTTAAAAACGCTATGGCAGAAGTAGCGGCATTGAAGTCTACAGTTGCTGTCCTCGAAAGGGAAAAGACAAGAGCAGATGAAGAAGTCTCTAAGCTTAGAGAGGAAAATCAAGACCTCCAATAGTACGTCCGGAGGAACAACGTAGAAATTCATGGACTGTCTCAGCTTGGTGACGAGAATCCAGTCGCAGTTGTGAAAGCACTTGGCAATGCGCTCGGTGTCGAAGTGACCGACGGTGATATTGATGCGTGTCATCGTCTACCCCAAAAGAAGCAGGAACTCCCTCCTCCTCTCCTTGTAAAATATTGTAGCCGGTTAAAAAAGGATCAGCTGCTCGCAGCAAGGAAGAATAAATCAACACCAAGCTCAAAAGATTTAGGTATCCAAGCAGCTAACCGAGCTGTATATATCAATGAACATCTGACATCGGGGAGTAAATATCTCAACAAGATGGCCAGGGATCTACGGCAATATGGACATAAATATATTTGGACAAGAAACTACAAAATCTACGTAAGAAGGACTGAAAACCATCGATCAGTGCGATTTAGGAGCATTGATGATATTAGAAAGTTGCAGAGTGAAGACACAAGCGTAACGGCACAGCCAAGATACGGTATCATACCAACACTCGTTACTGGCAGTACCTAAGCGTTACAACAAATATTCCATCTTTCCATTAGGCTGTTATAAAATTCAATACGATTCCATAAATAATTTTGTTTTACAGAACATCAGTTCATATACAGTTGCTTCTCACCTGGACGGGAACAGCTCTACTGGTCCGTCAAAATCTTACAGTGCGGTTAGGTGCTTGTACCTAAACAGCAGGAGTATCCGAAACAAACTTGAGGAAATAGAAATTCTGTTGCACATTATAGGTCAGGTAGATATATTGGTTGCGACGGAAACCTGAGTAAAAAGTGAGGAGGCGAAATACTATAATATACCAAATTATAGAAGCATCTTTTCACACAGAGACGACAAAGCTGAAGGTGGCTTAGGTATTTACATGTCGCACTGTTGGAAAGTAAATGTGAAAATGAATTGTGAACTTGATCATAGCTTGATATGGGTTGATATTTATAGGGATAAATTTAGTACTAGTAAATATAAATGTATTGATTTAATTGCAGGATATAACCCAAATAGGAATAATGCCACACCATTTCTAGCATCCCTCAAAACTTGTCTAAGTAAAACAACTAACAATTTATGCCTATTTTTGGGTGACACGAATATTGATATCTTAACTAGTGACCAACTAAAAAGAAAATAATGTATATCCAACACGAATTTGTGATACCACAACCACTTTAATAGATCATGTGTCTATAAATAATTCTGGAATATATTATTATTTATCAAATGTTGCTAGCTATATAAGTGACCATAATATATTAATATGTAGTATTCTTTTGCCAAACTCTAAATCTCCATCACAATTGCTTGAACTGAAAAGGTTGAAAGCAACTAATGTAGACCGAAAAGATGATAGACCTGAAAGTAGTAATATCATTGAACATAACACGAAAGTCATAAACAACACTACTAGTAGGATTGACATAATATATAATTCCCTTATTGACCAACTACCGCTTAGTACACAAAGACAGAAAGCACAAAGTCATCGAACACAAAGAACTGGTAGCTCGCCATGGATATCTTCTGAACTTCTCAGCCTTATTAGGCGACGTGACATTTTACATGCGAAATTTTAAAATCCCACCCTAAAGAATAACATCAATCTCAATTAGGAATATCGCAGGTGTAGAAACAATGTAACAAACTTAAAAAGTAGCTTAAAAACAAATATTACCCTGAAAAATTTAGAATTCATAACAAAAACCCAAAGGAAACATGGAAAATAATCAATGAAATCATATATAACAGAAAAACAACAAAAGGCGACAAATGTACATCTCTAGAAACAGATAAGAAGATAATTACAGACAGTCAGGAAATATGTGAATCATTGAATTTATATTTTTCAAATATTGCTTAAACCCTGGCTTCAGAATCCCTCCCCAGAGCACTGAAACACGTGGGGTTCCTAGTTACTTTAACTCATTTTACCTATATCCAACTGATGAAACAGAAGTAAGATCTGAAAATGAAATGTCGTATGGCTTTTAGTGCCGGGAAATCCCAGGACGGGTTCGGCTCGCCAGGTGCAGGTCTTTCTATTTGACACCCGTAGGTGACCTGCGCGTCGTGATGAGGATGAAATGATGATGAAGACAACACATACACCCAGCCCCCGTGCCGTTGGAATTAACCAATTAAGGTTAAAATTCCGACCCGGCCGGGAATCGAACCCGGGACCCTCTGAACCGAAGGCCAGTGTGCTGACCGTTCAGCCAACGAGTCGGACAAGTAAGATCTATAATATCAAATATAAAAAAACAAGAGTAGCTGTGGGCAGGATGGTATAACTGCCAACTTTCTAAAAGAATTCCAGGATTCTTTAAGCGCAGGGGCGTATTCTCCTTGAATGCAAGGCATTCATTGCATGCGTTATGATAACACAAAGAACTGTCTGATGTACGATTTTAGGTTGTTTTAAGTCAAATATTAACGATTTCATCTCTCAGAAGTTCAAAAGTTCCGCGCAACTGTACTAGTTCCGTTGCTTGACTACGTGTGGTGCTGGTGTAGTCTCGCCGTCTACTCCACTCTAGGAAGAAAGAGACAGCAAATGGAGGAGTTAAGGATGTAAGGTATTCAATCTTAAAATTGCATTCAGTGGCAGACGTAGTTCTGAAACCCTCCGAACGATGTCGCTGCAATTGAAACTTGGTCAGAATTTGTCATCCCATACCCGTGCTACCCTCTGCCATCTGTTAGCAACTTGGAGAAAGTCGGCATGTTTACAGCGAACGGGACCCACAGATTACCCCCCAGCGAGAACCCAACGTGACGAAACTGACCAATGCCACTGGGGTGACTTACCTCCCGTGCTTGAGTTGTGGCTAACTAGTGAGTTAATTCATTGTGTGTTTTGCTGATTAGTGACTTCATTCTGTGTGTGCTGTTCCTGTGCTATTCGTCGTTTTCGGTGTTTTATTATATTTTGCGCACATGTGGTATTAACGATGGATGAGTCTAAAACGGATATAATTGTAAATCAGTTTGAAAAAGCCATTTACTGGCCGTTCGTTTGATGAAAAGTTTCAAATAGTTAAAGCCGGGAGACCTCTACCTTCCCTCGTAAATTTCTTCTTCTTCTTCTTCTTAATCTGCTTATCCTCCAGGGTTGGCTTTTCCCTCGGACTCAGGGAGGGAACCCTCCTCTACCGCCTCAAGGGTAGTATCCTGCAGCTTCAGACTCTGGGTCGGGGATACAACTGGGGAGGATGACCAGTACCTCGCCCAGGCTGCCTCACCTGCTATGCTGAACAGGGGCCTTGCGGGGGATGGGAAGATGGGAAGGGATAGACAAGGAAGAGGGAAGGAAGCGGCCGTGGCCTGAAGTTAGGTACCACCCCGGCATTTGCCTGGAGGAGAAGTGGAAACCACGGAAAACCACTTCCAGGATGGCTGAGGTGGGAATCGAACCCACCTCTACTTAGTTGACCTCCCGAGGCTGAGTGGACCTCGTTCCAGCCCTCGTACCACTTTTCAAATTTCTTGGCAGAGCCGGGAAGCGAACCCGGGCCTCCGGGGGTGGCAGCTAATCACACTAACCACTACACCACAGAGGCGGACCCTCGAAAATTTAAAAACAGAAAACAACAATTGTGTACGCACGTTCAACCCAGAAACTTACAGTAAAACTCTTTGGCTCGAGTTCACCTACATGTAATTAGGGTGAGTAGAATTGGAATTTACTTAATACATTGTGTTAACTGCATAGTTACTAGTTGCATGACTCAGTGGAGATTCCAGGATACGCCACTGTTTAAGCGTAATGCTAGCAGAGATCATTAACGAATCGTTGGCAACTGGTACATTACCTAGTGAGCTAAAAGTAGCTAAATTAGTCACGAGCGAGACATCGGGAAGTGCGGACGTGTGAATGAGCTGAGGTGCGCAATATGGGGAAACGATACAGCAATACAGGCTAAGAATTGGAAGATGGCAGGGTGCAAGGCAGTGTTGGAAGGAAGGTGGAGTTGAGAGAGGAAGATAAATTAGTGGTTATAAAGGACTGTTGGAGATTATGTTGTGTGCGACGGTTATTGCGACGCTGCTGGTGGTAGGAGGTATAGAAAAAATCCGGGTCCAAACCAGGGACCGTTCGGCTGGGAGGAGCTTGAAGAGATCAAGAGAGTGGTGAAGGAAGCAAGCAAAGGAGAAGAAATTAAGGAAATGATGCAGGAACACCAGGCAACCCAAATGAAGGAGATGAAGGAATTAAAAAGTTTTATAAAAGAAGAAATTGGAGGTGTAAATGACAAGTTAGCGGAGATAGAAGATGAGGTAGGGAGCTTGAAAAAGAAGGTGGTGGTACTGGAAGAGGAATTAACAGCAATGAAGAGAGAAGTGAGGTTAGCGAGGAACGAATCAGCAACGAAAAATGTGTTTGTGTATGGTGTACCTGAGGAAGGAACAGAATCAAAAGTGGAATTAGTATTAAAAGTGGTGGACATGGTTTCGAACAAAATGAAGATAAACTTTTCTGAAGTTGATATAGATGATATATATAGAGTGGGAAGGAACAAGGGACATAGGCCGGTGAAGTTAAGATTAATATCAACCCTGATGGCTGATATACTTCTGAGGAATGCTGGAAATTTGAAAGGATCGAACATTTATCTGAAGGCTGAGATAAAGAAAGAAGACAGGATGTGGTCGGATGTCTATAAGCGGCATATGTGGCGTGCTAGAGCGCAGGGATTGCGAGTCAAGATAGTGGGGAGGTGTCTGGTTACTTCAGGCAGAAATTGGTCGCGATCGTGGACACAGGAGGAACTGCTGAGGATGGAAAAATGTGAGGAGGAAATGAGTTGCAGAAATCGAGAGCAGGGCGACATCAGTACGGAGAAGGAAGAGAGAAGAGGGGACTGCGGTGTCAGCGGGCAGGTATCGAAGACAGCAGAGTCCTTGGTGAGTCAGAACAGCCCAGGAAGGAGTGAATCAACAAGTAGGACACTAGACCGGAGTGAAGTGGATACAGGTAGTGAAGAGGTGACGGGAAGGGAAAGGAGTCAGGGTAGTGACTCAACCTCCCCGAATAGGAATAATGCAGAAATAAACCTGGAGAGAAAGCAGGCGTTAAATAAGGCGAGATCCTTAAGTTTAAAAGATCTATGGGGTGGGAAAAAAGGCTCTGGCACGGAAAAGGGGAAGGATGGGGGTGAGAAGAAAGAGAGGGATGGGGTGGAGCCAAAAGGAAGAATCACGAGAAGTAAGGGGGAAGTGGTGAAATGCAGAAGTATAGGGAGGGAGGGGGAGGAAATAAATAACTAGATATGGTGATAGGGATGATGAATATTGAGGGGTTGATGGGGAAGTTAGGGAATAAGGAAATTGTGGATTTAGTGAAAGATTTTGAGATTATTGCTCTAGTAGAGACGTGGTTAGGGAAGGGGGTTGAAATTACATGGGACGGTTATAGAGTAGTTAACGTGTTAAGGAAAAAATAGGGAAGAGGGGCCGAAACCCAGGGGGCATAGTAGTTTCAATAAGAAATGAGATAGCTGAATGGGTGGAGACGTTACAGACTAGGGTAGAAGGGGTAGTGTGGTTGAGAGTAAAAATGGGGAAGGGGGCAGCGGAAGCAATTTGTCTGGCACTGCTTTATAACCATCCGAGCGATTCAGTGTATGCAAATAAACATTTTTTGACGAACTGATTGAAGAAATAAACACAATTAAAGGAATGTATGTAGAAGATGGGATTATTTTATTGGGGGATTGGAATGCGAGAGTGAGCAATAGAGTACCGGTATACGGGAAAGAAGTAGAAGTAGACGGGGTACTGCAAAGGAAGAGTAAGGATAATGTTGTAAATAGTTATGGAGAAAGGTTATTAGAGTTATGTGCTCTCGAACATTTATTTATTTTAAATGGGTGGATGAAGGGGGATAGTGTGGGAGATTTGACGTATATTACAACAAATGGAGGGAGTGTGGTGGACATAGGAATAAGCTCTGAGATAGCGTTAAGGAGAATAATAAGTTTTGAGGTGTTAGAATATGGGTTGACAGAACATATGCCTATCAAAATAAAATTGAGAACGTTGGTCGCTGATGAGAAGGGAAAGATGGAGGAAAGTAAGGAGAGGTATAGGAATGGAGGATGGAAGTATGTATGGGATGATAATACTAAAGAGAAATGAAGACGGCATTTGAAAGAGGAGGGAGATATATTAAGGGTAGGAATTGAAAGGGCGGTAGAAGGGAATGATATGGATAACGTGCTAAAATTAATTGAACTCCCTGTATGGAGGGTAGGGAAGAAAGTGAGGAGAAGGGTAGAGGGAAAAAAGAATAAAATGAATGGATGGTTTGATGAAGACTGTAGGAGAAAACGTGAGGTTGTAATGAGAGCCCTGGCGGAGTTTAGGAAGGAGGGTGTGCAAGAAAAAAGGAAGGAATATTGTAAATTGAGAAGGGAATATAAGGAGGTATTGAATGAGAAGAAAAGAGGATGGAAGGAGGCGGAAGCTGAAAAAATAAATATATATTGCAGAGAGAAGAAATTTGAGAGGATTTGGGAGTCAATAAACAAGATCAGAAGAACGAAACCGGAGGGGAAGGGGGATAAAATAGGAGAAAACGAGTGGGTTAGGCATTTTAAAAGGCTTTTAGAAGGGGAGAGGAAATTGGGTAGAGAAATAGACAAGTCACAAATTGGAAGGGAACTGGAAGTAGGCATTACAATATTGGATGGGGAGATAACAAGGCAGGAGGTAATTACAGTATTAAAAAGTGCTAGACCCAAGGCTGCAGGAGGTGTGAATGGTATTTCCAATAGTGTATGGAAAGAGGTAGGGGCAAATGAACCGATGTTGAGAGGGATTGTGAAATTCTTTAATAGGTTGCTGGAAACGGGGAAATTTCCTATAGAATGGAGGAAGGGGGTATTATGCCCTATTTATAAAAATAAAGGAGCTAGTAGTGATCCAAACAACTATAGAGGAATTACTCTCCTAGACTCGCTGTCAAAGGTGTACACAGGAGTTTTGGCGAATAGGATAACAAATTGGGCGGAACAGTACGGTATGAAATCTGAGTTCCAAAATGGATTTAGGAAAGGACGTAATACAGTTGATAATGTTTGGATTCTGGACACTTTGATTACAAAGTATGTGAGGATAGCAGGGCGTAAATTATTTATAGCAGCGATTGACTTAGAAAAAGCCTTTGATACGGTCAGTAGGGAGGCGCTATTTTTGAGATTAGGGGAGGTTGGAATGTCGAAAAAAATGAGGGTGGCAATTGAAACTATTTATGAGGAAGTGTTTGTGATGATTAAATTGCAGGATGGAAGGTTGAGTAAGTGTTTTGAATCGAAAAGCGGGGTGAGACAGGGATGTAAGCTATCCCCGATATTATTTATATTATTTATAAATAATATTTTAGAGGGTCATGGTGGAGACGCAGGGCAATGCCCTTGGGTAGGGAAAATGGAGGTTCCGGGGTTGCTATTCGCGGGTGACCTATTGATTTTGGCTTTGACGGCAAATGGGTTGCAAAAAGGGTTGGACAAGGTAGTTGAATATACTAGGAAATGGTCTCTCATAGTAAATGTAAGAAAGACTCAGATAATGGTGTGTAGGAAAAGGGGTGGGAGAAAGAATAAGGAAGTCTGGACGCTGGAGCAGGAAGAAATTAAACCAGGGGGAAAAATTGAGTACCTAGGTGTAATCATTAGTAAGAATGCTTCTTGGAAAAATCAATGTAAGAAGGCAAAACTTAAAGGAAGAGGAGCGCTTGCGGTAGTAGGAGTATTAGAAAAGAAATTTCCAGACGTTAAATACAAAATTCAGAAAACGGTGTTTAAATCACTGGTAATGGGCAAAATGCTATTTGGGTTTGAAGTATGGGGAATGGAGGAAGACAGGAGTGAACTAAACCAGGTGGTGGCGAAATTTAGCAAGATCATGATGGACCTACCGAATTGTACAGCCAATGCCGGGGCCAGATTAGTCTGTAAAGAATCGATAGAGGTTGAAATAGCTAAGAGGGTGTTCAAGTACTGGATTAGATTGGAGGAAGGGAAGGGTGGGGCGTTAGTACAAGAAACGTTTAATTTTCAGAAAGGTATGACTAATGAAGGTTACTGGGTGAATAAGTGCAAAAAATGGTTACAAAAGATTGGATTGGGGGTATATGGAGAGGTCTGGGGGGATGGTAGGAATAAATGGGTATGGGAAAGAATAAAGGGAAGACTACTAGATATTGAAAGACAGAGCTTAATAGGGGAATGTAGAGAGAGAGTCTCTTTATCAGTATTAAATAAATTGGTGGAAGTAATAAACCCGAAAACGGAGTTTGAGGGTAGAAGGGATAAGAGAGGTTTGTATTGGTGGATATTGGGTGTACCGAGGAATAGGGGGTGGGTAGGTAGTGAAAATAGGGATAGATGTGTGTTATGTGGAGAGAAGTGGGAGGACCTGCATATTTTTAATCAATGCCGACCTCTGGCGGAGATAAAGATCAAACTACTAAGTAAGAAGGAGCTGCATATGGTAGGGGAAAGCTATAAGATAACATCTTGGTTATGTAGAGAGTGGGAGAAAGGAACGAATATAGCGAAATTCTTAAATGTGGCCAGAGCTATATTTATAAAGAAATTGAGGGAGTGACAGGGGTTGTGCAGATAATGTGGTTCGTGCTGAGGAAGAAAGGGGGAAGGCATTCTGCTCAGAGGAATGGATATCCGCCCTGAGCAAATGCGGGAAGGGTATCATGGTCATCATGATATCAGATGAAGGGGCTGTAGTGTTAGGGGAAAGGGGGAGAACACCTTGCTCTGTGGAAAGGTGATCCGCCTGGGGCAAAGGGAAAGCCTGAGAAAATTAGGTAAGCGTTGAGAAAAGGGGAGGTTGAGTAGGTTTGAGGGTAGTGTAAAGCTTAGGTGGAAGTAAAAAAAATTAAAAAAATAATAAATAAAACAAAAAAAGCGAGTTAACTGAGTGAACTAATGGACTTGGAATGGAGTACTGTCTGTTGGTGTGTAAATGAGGAGTGAAAAAAATGGATTGTTTAAGTGTATTTGTGTGAGGAGGGAGTATAAAGAAGGTATATGTGATAGAATTGTGATAGATTAAGTGGGAATGTAGTTAAGGAGAAAATGTTGGCAGTATGGAGATTATGAAAGTAGGTCATAAAAAAAATTTAAAAATTTAAATGGTGTAGATGCCTTGATGAGGGGTGTAAAAATTGAGGGATTCTTGATGTTTATGTATTAAGTTTAATAGGATGGAAGAAATGGGATCTAACAGTTTGATGTAATTGAAGTGTTGTAGACTGAGAAGACGGAGTGAACTAATGGATTTGGAATGGAAACTGTTTGTTTGTGTGTAAGTGAAATGTTAAAAAAAGTCAAATTGTTTTAAGTGCGATATAAAATGATTGTTAGTTGATGTTTAAGTCTGAAGCTTAATAAGGTGAGTCGGTTTGATATATGAAGTGTGGTGCGGTAGGTGGAGAAGACTGAGTGAACTAATGGACTTCGAATGAAAAAAGTTTGTCTGTGTAAACAAAGTGTTAATTGTTTTAGGTGCGTTGATGAGGGATTTTAAATGGTTGTTAGCTGATGTTTAAGTCTTACGTTTTATAAGGTGAGATGTAGATAGCGGGAGTAGTGCGTGAGAGGTGAGGGTGACGTATCAAGGGAAGAGGGAGGGGTGGAGGACTTGACCCCACTCCAAAGAAGTTAGACTTGAGCATGTCTGCACGGAAATGAAAAGGATAGGGAAGGTAGTGTGCTGACAATGGACAAGAGTATGTGTGACGTACATAGCGGAAGTGTGTTGCAGGCCACCTGTTGGGTCTGGTTTCAGCCAGGGTGGCTTGTAACACATGATAAGGAAAGGAACACAGTGTTTGTCAGCGAGGGTCGGTGAGATACGATACCAGTTCTCACGTGGCAAGGCTGGTGGCTGCTGTAGACGGGTTGGTGGGCGTGTGTTCCATGCCAGGGCTGTTGCAGCGACCAGTCTAATTAATTTTTTTATATTATTTTTTAGGTGGTAGTCAGGGGTTGGGCTTTGGGTAGTTAGTAGTGCGGTATCGTCCTGCATGTGTGCTGGCTATCCGCGTACGTGTGGGATGATACTGAGTAGATGTAGAGGTAGTAAATGTAGTTAAGTAGTTTTAAGAGAGATGTAGTTGCTATTATTGCTTGTTTTCCTTTGTTTCGCTCTGTCCGTCTTTATTGCCTATACGCCGATGGTGTACACTAGGGTGGGCAATAAAGATATGTATGTATGTATGTAAAAGTAGCTAAAGTAGTTCCCGTCTCCAAGAGTGGGGATGGGAGGAATCCTATATAGGCCTATCTGCATTCTTTCCATAATCTCCAAAATATTAGAAACTATTGTTAAAAAGAGACTTCTCACCTTTTTAAACAAAAATATTTTATTTTACAATGCACAATATGGCTTTCGTGAGAATAACACTGAAATAGCAACCGTAGATCTCATAAATCTGCTGCAAGAGTCAATAGATTTTAATAATTTTGCTGGTGGGTTGTTTATATATCTAAAGAAGGCCTTTGATACAGTGGACCATGAAAGACTGTTAGCTAAATTAGAGGGAACAGGAGTTCGTGGTGTTGCTTTGAAGTGGTTTGATAATTATCTGTCTGATAGAAAACAGTATGTAGCGCTGAATAACTGTAAGAGCTCAGCAATTAGGGTAACCCATGGCGTTCCTCAGGGGTTGGTATTAGGGCCAGTACTCTTTCTAGTCTACATCAACGATATTGCAAATTGCCGTTTGAAAGGACGTATCACACTATATGCCGACGACACAAAATTGTTCTATACTGGTTGCAATATAGACTCCATTGTTAAAGATATGCAGGAAGACTTCAATACTCTGTGCTTTTGGTTTCAAGCAAATAAATTAACAATTAATGTGCAAAAGACTAATTACAGTATATGATAATGACAAAACAAGGTCAGAATGAAATCCCACACAGTAAAATATATATGGAGAATACTGAAATAAAACGAGTTAGTACTGTCAAATATCTTGGGTTGGTGATTGATAGGAACTTGAACTGGACAGACCATGTTGAATATATTACTAAAAAGATCGCACCTGTTGCAGGAATTTTAAAGAAACTTAGTTATCTTATCCCACAACATCTTCTAAAACAGATCTACTACTCTTTAATTCATAGTCACCTACAATATTTGAATGTAATCTGGATGCGCTGTAAGAAGTCTGACTTGAATGGGCTAATGGTAGTACAAAATAGAGCTGTTAGAAATATACTTAATCTTCCCTGCTTAACGCCAATAAAATATCTATACCTAAGTGCTAAAATACCACCCCTAAGCATGAGTACAGAATTCAATACAGCTGTACTCATGTATAAAATAAAACATAAATTTATACACCACAACACTACATATACTCTGAATTCTGACAACCATCCATATAGTACTAAGCATGCAGACTTTGCCTTATACAATGTTCGCTCTTATAAATATGGTATAAACAGCTTGAAGTTCTCTGCGATCCAGTTATTTAATAACATCCCTGTGGAGGTAAAAACAGCACCAACTTTGGCAAAATTCAAACAAAGAGTGAAGCATTATTTTTGGGAAAAATACAATGCTGTTTAAATCAAAATATCAGTTGTCATTTAAGTCATTCTCCCAAACAATCTTGCAAACTGTCCGGAACTATTCTTGTACCTCTGCAACTTTTATGTTATGTAAATGTAAATACTCTGTAATCTGTTCTTGTACCTCTGCAACTCTGTGTTATTTATATGTACCGTAAATATTCTGTAATCAATTCTTGTACGTCTGCAACTTTTATGTTATGTAATTGTAAATAATCTGAAATCTATTCTTGTACTTCTGCAATTCTTATGTTATGTAAATGAAAATACTCTGTAATCTATTCTTGTACCTTTGCAACTTTCATGTTATGTGAATGTAAATATAGTCAGATTAATTCTCTGTAATCCTCATATTGATGATGTACATATTTTATATGAGCATGTGTTTATATGCTCAACCATTTACTAATAATCTTATATACACAAACTATACTTTGATGTGTAAGTGCCCGCCAGTATGTAACGTGCTGTACAATTCCTATGTATGAGCCTGCAGGATCGTTGGAATTAATTGAAATAAATAAATGAATGAAATAATTTACTAGTCTCGCACACGTTTCATGGCTGATACTGTACCATTCTTGGGTCACAATTCGTTTTAACTCATCTTTGGATGAAACCTTTCTACTGTGAACCCTAGACTTCGAAAACACCCATAAATGGTCAGTAAGTTTTAAGTCAGCAGGCTGGGGAGGTGTTTTTAATTGTTCTGGAATGTTCCAAATTAACCATTCCTTGTTCAGAGCAGTGGTATGTTTGGGGTCGTTTTCCTGTTGGAACATGTAGGTCGGCAGCGTTCCCAATTTTTCAGCATTTTGTTTAACATTGGTCTTTCGAAATATTATTGTCCATCGTGCCTTCAATAAAATTAATATTCTCTACACCTTGTGCTGACATACACCCCCACATCATAACCGATCCAACCTCCGTGTTTCACTGTGGGAATTGTATTGCCCACATCGTTGCCCGTATTGATCTTTCTCCACACCCTACGGGCACCATCGGAACAAAACAGGTCGATTTTAGTTTCATCGAACCAGATTACATGGTTCCAAAATTTCTGGCCCTTGTTTACGTGTTCTTTTGCAAAGAGCAGTCTTGCAGCATGGTTCTTCTTACCAACATAGGGCCTCTTCCTTGGTACACGGCCATGTTAACCGTGCCGATGTGAAACTCGAAGGATCGTCTGATTATTTTCTTCCCAGTAGCAGCTTCCAGCACTGTCCTCAGCTTTGGAGTACTTATGAGAGGGTTGGATTTCACTTGCCTCACAATAAGTCTTTCTGTTTGTAGGCTTAGTTTCTTTTGTCTGGGTTTTCTTGGCACATTCTTCACCCACCCTTCGTACTTAAACTTATCCACGACATATTGAACAGTGGCATGACTTTTCTTCACCATGATTCCTACTTTTCTTATGGTGTACCCTGTAAGTCCTAGGTTGACAATTGTCTGTTTCAGCTCATATCCAAGCTCTTTAACCTTACTCATTTCTACCAGCACTCTCACAGATCTAAGACGAACACAACCAGCAGCACCTCTCCTCGCACTACGCCTACTTACAGTACGTATGCCCCGTTCAATGTTGTCGGATGACGCCATCTATACTAGTGTATGAATAACAAAGTAACTTGAGATTATGGAGTGTATGCAGTTTTGATTTGTGTAAACAAATTATTTGCACTAAGAAAACATTTAAGCATTGAGTGTTTACGTCCTTTTATTACATTTACGACACACAACTATAAATAATTTCCATAAATATACAGGCAAATAGAACTCTTTATAACGAAATGGGTTGTGTATGAATAAGAAAGTGACATACTGTATATGTCCCCATCCGACGGACGAATCACCATCAACATTGTTGTGTGCCCTCACTCCATATGAACACTGCAGAGAAGTTTGGAATTGAATCCGGGCTTTTGGCACGCAATCTAGAGATTAGAAATTGTATACCATCACCTCTTCTACCTTGTCGGCCAATATTCTAATGGTGAAAAGTTTTTCAACCAACTGGTCACGAACTGGTTAACCATGTGGTCAGACCATAAAGACTTGTTTAGGTAATAATTTTCATAAATAATAACGTGAGTTATGGTATCTGTTCTTATAAATAAAGTCATATAGACTTGACACCTTAACGATCATGACCACCAGGCGGGCTAGAAAGTTATTCGGGAATTGGAAGAGGCTAGATTTGTATCAGTTATGTTTGACAGTCCAACAACATAAAGTTGTTTCCTGTTAGGTAGGTAATCATCGGGAGGAAGCTTTGCAAATGATCACAAATTTAATTTTGGACGTTCTCCACAAGCTTAGGGTAACTGACAAGATAATTGCACTATCAGCCGATAATACAAACTAAAACTTTGGAGGAATCAACCGAGAAAGTAAGAAGAATGATTTCTCTAAAGAATCCAATATATAAATAGAAACACATTAGCTTTGAACAGAGTCGCGCATATTCTGCATACAGTATCCAAAGTACAAGAGAATTGTTACCGGCGGATAATGAAACTGTTGTACCGTATTGTTCCCCTCAACTCAGTCTCGGATGTTGGTCAAGTGCAACGGTTATCATAAGGCTAAACAAGATTAAGAATATATTTTACAACATAACATTTTGCTATTTAACACTGCCATACTACCCAGTACATTATACGACGTACGAAATTAATGTTGTGAAATTGTAATGATAATGTAACAGACTATTGTGATAATATAGCCATATTAGGATTAGCGTTGTATTGAATAGATGGACCTATTTCACTCTATTAAGTGTTCGGCTCCATGGCTAAATGGTTAGCGTGCTGGCCTTTGGTCCAGGGGGTCCCCGCTTCGATTCTCGGCCGGGTCAAGGATTTTAACCTTCATAGGTTAATTCTGGTGGCTCAGGGGCTGTGTGTGTGTCACGTCTTCGTCATTAGAATTCTTCGTACGTAGACACTCCATCCTCATAGCCGTGGAGATCGCCTATACGGCGTCAACTCGAAAGACCTGCACCAGGCCTCTTCGGAGGCCACACACCATTAATTAAATTATTTTAAGTAAGAAACTATTGTGCGTATATTTTCGCATTCTATCTTTAGGATGTTGCGCTTCTGTTGTGAAAGAATCAGCCATCTAGGAACAGTCCTAGTCCGTTGCCCAGGGGACGTCTGGATGCGGCAATATAACTTTCAAAATGCACCCTATGTGGAGATTTCTCTCGTGTCCTTTGGATGTAGCACTCAACGAGACTGCCAAATGATCACTGATTATATGCACCCTACATCTCTCGAAAAGCTCCAAGTCTTGCCGGAACAGCACCTTCCGACATCTGCTGACACGAGGCTGACGTATTTGAGCACCTTCAAATACTTTTTTTTTACAAGTTGCTTTACGTCGCACCTACACAGATAGGTCTTATGGGTACGATGGGATAGGAACGGGCTAGAAGTGGAAATGAATCGGCCGTGGCCTTAATTAAGGTACATCCCCAGCATATGCCTGGTGTGAAAATGAGAAACCACGAAAAACCAACTTCAGAGCTGCCGACAGTGGGGTTCGAATCCACTATCTCCCAGATGCAAGCTCACAGCTGTTCGCCCTTAACCACACGGCCAACTCGACCGGTCCTTCAAATACCACCGGACTGAGCCAGGATCGAACCTGTCAAGTTGGGGTCAGAAGACCAGTGCCTCAACCGTCTGAGCCACTTAGCCCGGCTTTTTCAAAGTATTTTATGTACATATGTATTATTATATTTTTAATGCAATGTTTCTCACTTCTGACACAATAAATCCATATTTTCACATGTCATACTGTAGGCTGTATACTGTCTGTGTGGCAAGTTTACAAGAATTTTGTGATTTTGCAGATGTTCAATACAAACATATTCTTGGACATTAAGAAACCTGACAGTTATTGTTGGCACTGGCAGTTAACAGGATCATTTCTATATTTCCGGATTTGAAATCTTACTTCTGTTCACTAGAATCACGTCCGTAATGTTGGAAACATTCTTTGACGGTAACCCTTTGGTTCTATGGCCTCAGTCGTTATTACAGAGTCAGTGAAAAATATACATGATTTGCATTAAAAAGATTGAAAGCCAAAAATTAACAGCGGTAAAATTTCTCTTCGTGCTTTATAGTCTTACCGACAGGATTCGAGACAGGAAAGTGGAAAATTATCTACTCAGGGAAACAGAGACATTACAAGAAAAAGAAGATAATATAGAACGAGCATTTCACAAGCAATGTGATGTATTCTATGACACGTATTGGTTACAATGAAAAGAAGGTCTCAAAATCTCCAGTTGAAGATCTTACATCTTTGCATGAGCTGCAGCAAAATCATTACTGGCAGTTGTTTCAAACAATTCTGGCACTCATATAGACAACAACCACTGCTTTGAGCAGTATGTTCTTTCTTTTTTGCTAGTGGCTTTACGTCGCACCGACACAGATAGGTCTTGTGGCGACGATGGGATAGGAAAGGCCTAGAAGTTGGAAGTGGCCGTGTGCTTAATTAAGGTACAGCCCCAGCATTTGCCTGGTGTGAAAATGGGAAACCATGGAAAACCATCTTCAGGATTGGCTACAGTGGGATTCGAACCCACTATCTCCCGGACGCAAGCTCACAGCCGCTCCTAACCACATGGCCAACTCGCCCGGTCTTTGAGCAGAATATAAACTTGAGGAGAAAGTAACAGAATACAAGTGGGCAATATGGAATTCTAGTTCCAATGAAAAGATGTGTATGGGATTTAGTACACATTTCCAAGAAATTTAATGAGGAAGGAATCAGTATTTTAGCATTTTTCATCTGTAGTAGAATTCGCATTTCTTGTTCCCGGAACCATTGCCTCTGTGGAGTGTTTTTTTTCAATTATGAACTCTTCGTGGACAGATGAAATAAATAATCTGGACAGATACTGTTGGAGCACGTGTGACAATTAAGATGTAATTATTGGATTTTTTCTGTACACAGTTTCACCATAAGATACTTAAAGAAAAAAAGAATTACTCCAGCAAATATATGATATGACACGGATGAAAACAGTGCAGGAGCGTCTCAGTAATGAGTTGTTTATTTAGAACACATATTAGTCTGGTTTTATAAGTGGTCTGTTTGAAATCTTTAACTTTTACTACAGTATAATTCCACTTCAAATACGTAAATTACTAAAGAATGCGGAGTGACAACGAGATCTTTCCCAGTCTCAACTGGGATTAAAAGGTCTATGGTACAGTGTGACTTTGAGGGTTTCTTGGAGATTGAGGTTCTGTCTTAGGGCAGAGAGATCGGCACACACTGTGAGGACGTGGGTCACGGTGAATTCGGAACTACAAGAACATACTGGGGGGTCTTCCCTCTTCAGGAGGTATGAGTACGTAGATCTTCCATGATCTGCCTTCAGCCGATATAAAAACTACGGCCTTTCTCCGTGAAGAGGAATGGCACATGGAAGTTGTCTTCTTAATTGCTCTCAGCTTGTTGGGATTTCAGAGAGCTAGGCACTGCGATTTCCAGGACGCAAGATGGTTCGACGTAGCTGAGAACACATATCCATAGCACGGGACGATCGTAGCTGTGGGTGGTAAAAGTGTCGCTTCTTTGTCAGCCTGCGCATGGAACAGTAATTCTCTAGTCCGGCTACTGCTAATCTCTGACTAATGGTGTGGGATGACACAGAATGTTGTAGGGAGTCCATTACTTGTTCTCGGATGGCAGGCGCAGATGTGAAGGAGTTACGATGTGTTTGGTGCACAATACGGAGATTCATGCATCCCAGTCATGGCACCACTTTAAACGCAGCCGTTTATGCTGTGGTGTTAACAGCAGAACTTTTATTATATGAATTATTTTTAAAAATCTTTGTAGAAAAACACGCAAAAATCACTTAGGGGCCCCTCTTCTAAACCTCATTTGTACAAAGGAATATTGGAATAATTTATAGCATTATCTCCTTTCCAGTTTGCCTTCTGTTCAAATATCAAGTTTCATGTCGATCTTTCCAGTAATTTGGCTGATACTTCCACCTCTTGCTCTCTAGCAAAGGAGAAATTCTTTCACACCATGCCCCTGGAAAAGCAGTGAACATATGCACCTGGCCTCCAGTTATCTTATTTTAAGATTTATCGGTCATTTAAAAATAATTACACACGAAAACTTTGTAGGCACTACATTCAATGTCTCTTTTGAGAGACAATAATGTGTTAACTTGAGCGCTGTATCACAATCTAGCAGTAGTTTTAAACGTGATAACTTTCCGAAATTGCTGCATGAGCAAGTTAATTTGGTACACATTCAGGAAATGACTACCACTAATGAAGAAAAGAAGTACTGATGACTGCATAGTTACAGTGCAATCTTCAATAGAATGTGTAACAACCTGAAGCAAATGGACTTCACAACAGTCGATGCTGACACCACTTGCTGGCTGTCATAAGAAGTGACTGAAAGGGCTCTCATCTTGCAAGGGAAGTAATAGGCAAGGCAGATCGAAACGTATCCTGAAATATTTTTGACACAATCGTTGCACTGTAAAAGGAAAGCGTGTGGAGAATCTGCCTACAGATTTAACTGCAAGGCCCTGAAATCGTACCTGGAATCCTGGTATGCAAGCATGACGAGTGGCACAACTGGACATCCCTGAGCTCGGAGTTGTGTGACAGGGCGTATAGGCATGTAGTCAGTCTCTTGACCTGCTCTGAAGCTGTATTGTTCCACTCACTTGCCAGTCACTCGCAAAAGTATAGCAGGAATGTCTGGTATAAATTGCATGATAATGCAAGTTTTTGTACACCAAACACAACAAATTAGAACTTCATTGTTACACTGTACTTCACACGTTTCTTTCTTCTTCTCCAAGCAATATTTAGCGAGAACTACGACCTCTGCATCATTACGAGAAGTTGGAAATTCTGTCAATCGGTGGTAAAAATCTTTCCACTGCTGGGAGAAGAATTTGTTTAACGGTTGAATTCTGGCCGTGATACTAGAGGAATCTGAAGCAGTTCTTTTGTTTCGCATGGAGGAATGTCTTCAAGACAAGTTGTATCACTGTATGTTGTCCACAAATCAAAAAGCAGGGCAGAGAACGTGAAAAAGGCTTCTGTAAACCATATTTTCAGTTCTGTTTTCCCTATGCTTGTGGCAATAACGACGATGTTATCGGCTTTAAGCATTCTTTTTGATACCAAAGCACCGAAGGTTCTGGTCGGCTCCTGAAGTACAGCAAACAATTTAGGGAACAAAGAACCATCCATACTGATTGTTGACATTGTGGAAGGGGTATGAATGTGGAGCGAACTAATCGATTGGGCAATCGTGTGTGTTTCCCACTTGCAAAAAATACGTGTCCTCTTTGAGCGCATTTCGTGCTCAAACCCGCTTTGATCAGTGTTGTGAATAGAGGACTGGGTGCAATGAAGATCGCTTCCCGAGCCCTCTCCAGAAACTCTTCTGCAACCTTCTTTTGTTTTTCATCCTGAATATTTGCGGACGTGAGGAAAGTAATAATCGCTTTTTACCATCTTTTTAAAACTAGAATTTTTCAGCCTGCCTCCATACTGATGTTTTCGCGCATCCTTTTTACGGGACCAGAAACAAAACTAGAACTGGACGATTTGCATAGCGACGGGCTCGTAGCATCTCTAGATTCCGGGGGATCATATTGCAGTTTTGAACTCGGACCCGGAACTTCGCTTGCGATCAGCAGAAGGTTTTGAAGAACGGAAACACTCGAGTCGCTTACAATCAAGAGGAACCACCTCATTTACGTTGCACTCCTCTACAATTATTATTCCATCAAATCAACGAATTTCCTTTTCTTTCGAGATAATTTCTCCTTAAAAAACCATTTTCACAAAAATAACTTGTTACAAACTCCGCTACTTTAATAGGATTTAAAACATCCTCCTCCTAGGTACTCATTTTCATGGTCTTGCTTTGTTTAAAACAATAATCAAACTGTTATGTTATTGCTGTATGCAGTGAAACACCCCACAGCCGACTAGTGCGTGCGGCTCTGCTTATCACTGGCCTTGAGTACCGGGATGTCTGGGGGTGTCCACTCCAACCAACATGTACATATACGATATTCACGCTACTTCCTATATATTAATCTACAGAGTGGTTACAATTATACTTTCGCTACTTGAGAGGGCCCAAATAAAAAACGAGTGATCGTAGGACAATGAATTTCGTGGAAACATTTGTAAGGATATGCGGAAGAGAAATAATGAATAAACAATTGAAAGAAACACATTTAATTTCCATGAGAGGGTAACATTGTTAGTTGCGTACCATGTTTACGTTCCACTTTATGAATGTTGCTCAATGTGCTCTACTGCTGCCCGAAAAATTGCAGGTGGATGTTGGCTACCTCTCTCCCTATGCTCATCTTCAACCTCCATCGTGTGTTAATGTCCTGTTGATAAACTCTGTCCTTGAGGTAACCCCACAGCCAGAAATGACACGGGTACAAATCTGGTGATGCTGATGGCCACGCAGTTAGGAATTATCGGCCAGTGATTCAGTCTTCTCCAAATGTATTACGGAGTAACCGAATGTTCTCACGAGCAATGTGAGGTAGAGCCCCATTATGCACCGAAACATTTGAGTCCAAAACACCTCTCTCCCGTAGAACAGGGATCACACATTGGTGAATCAGATCACAGTAACGTGTTCCGGTCACGCTTCATGTCCTTGGGGTCTGAGTTCCACAAAGAAAAATAGACCAATTATGAACTGTGCCATGAAGCCACAACACACAGTGACACGTTCTCTATGCAGGGGAACTTCACGAACATTCACTGGCCGTGACGATCCCTAAATGCGACAATTGTGAGTGTTCATTGCCTCAGAGTGAGCGAAAAGTGTGCTTCATTACTCAGCAAAATTTTCCATGGCCACATGTCGTCAACTTGAACCTTTGCAAGAAATTTAACAGCAGAGTCTACGCGAATGCCTTCGTCACGTGGCAACAGTTGGTGAGTAGAGTGAAGTTTGTACGGATACCATTTCACAATTATTCACAGCACTTTTCGAATGGACAATGGAACGTTCAGCTAGTGATGGGCAGTCTGAGACGAGATTTCTCGAGACTAGCACAGCTACTATTTCTCGCGAGAAATTTCGAGAGCGTTGTCCCTGCATTGTGTGGCTAGCAGCGTGTCGTAGGCCTACAGGTAGACCGAGCTGAATGTTGTTTGTGTCGAGTATGCGAATAGCAAACCACGCGCCTTTCCATTCTGTAAATACGTGTCTACAAGCGACGAGGGTGTTCAATTCTTTCATTTCTACCGAGGTCTGTTTTGGCGCAGTATACCGGTAACCAGTGGCGGCGCATGGATAAATCATCTGGGGGTTCACTACTTTGAAAAATAACGTGTCCAAATTTAACGTTACTTGATATTTACATAGACGTAAAATAGTGACATTGTTTGACTAGAAAGGTGACTTTCGTTTGAATGCAGACGGCTGCAGCTCGAAGAAGTTACTCACAGCTGCAGTCGCTTAAGTGCGGCCAGTATCCAGTATTCGGGAGATAGTAGGTTCGAACCCCACTGTCGGCAGCCCTGAAAATGGTTTTCCGTGGTTTCCCATTTTCACGCCAGGCAAATGCTGGGGCTGTACCTTAATTAACGCCACGGCCGCTTCCTTCCCACTCCTAGCCCTTTCCTGTCCCATCGTCGCCGTAAGACCTGTCTGTGTCGGTGCGACGTAAAACAACTAGCAAAAAAGAAAAAAAGAAGTTACCAGAACGAATAATGAAAGACAGAGAATATAAAGTGTAATTACCTTAAGTTAATCCAGTTTCGTCTAATGTTGAAGACGTTGCTGGCGTTGGTATAACAGCTGTCGTCTGTGTGTACAGGAAATCCATCCTCCTTTCCTTCCTGGCGGCAAATAAGTCCATTACCTTTTCATTAAAATCGACTAATTTATGGGTCATCTCCTTCTCGATGGACAACATAGCAAGGGCAGACTGTCTTTCTTCATCCATTGTACTCCTTAGGAATGCCTTAATCCGCTTTAAAGTGGAAAAACATCTTTCTGCTTCAGAAGTAGTCATGGGGACAGTAATAATTAATTTCAAAATTTCATCACTTCTCCGAAAGTTCAGTGACTAACTGACACTTTGAAGACACATCAGATGTTTCATCTGCTATTACGGAGACGAAATCCGCAGTAGCTACTTCAGCTAAAATATTCTCGCGACACACTTGCAACATGCATTCCAGAATGTAATTTTGAATGTCCTTCGACGTACCCTTGAAGACTGTAGCACTGTTGAAATGACCCCTAACAACGGTATCCAATGCCGAAGTAAAATTAATGAATCCTCTGAATACGCCTGGATGGTTTGAATCGAGTGTTTCGTCATGACCTCTCAAAGCAAGTTCAAATTCACCACAGAACTTCACGCAGTCAATGATCTTCGAGAGCACGTACCTATTTTTTCTCACACTATCATTATGTCTCTCAATATTCCTTCTGAAAGCGCTACTTAGCTGCTGCCTATTATCTGTTTTCCCCAGAACTGAAAGATCCAAACATGCACTCTTATGTGTAATAGATGCTTCGTGCTTTTTGATCTTTTGTGTTAAATGGCTGAGATCCGATACCCCTGTTTTTGTCCAATTCGTGTCCTTACCCTTAGCAAAAAGCAAGCACGGGAAACAGAAAAGCCTATTAATGGTATCGCAACCACATAGCCCAGTATTCCTCTCGTAAATCTGTGGCTTAAATGTTCTACAAAAATCCTTACCTCTACTAGTTTGTTTCTGAATAATGTTCAGGGAGGGAAGAGGCCTGCCCAGCTGCTTTCTTCTGCATTTTTCTTCTAAACCAAGTGTTGGAAAGGTATTCTCGAGAAGAAACTGAACGGTATTCATTTTCAGCCTGATGAATACACGACACACGCATCAAGACACCGCCAAACACAGTGATAACGAACGTCAGATACAATAGAGCACTTTACTAAACACAGCCTTTAGATATTCGCTACGGTACTGTTCCGGAAGTGGTTGAACTGAAGGGTCAGAAATAAATACTGCTTCAAGAACGTGTTAGTCAGCCTGTTGTTACTTGTGTTCTTTTATTGACGTATTTTGCTTTTATGAGCACTTCTTACTGATTAAAAGTTTACGATAATTACATACACATAGGCTACGTATGCCTATTTATGTTATACAAATCCTAGTTTCCAAAGTATTTTGATTCATTGCGGTTAATTACGTCTAAAACGCAAAATCGTGAAATTAAAATCCCTTCAAAACGTACCATATACAGCAAATTTTAACCGCGCGCTTTGAGAGAATACATCGGCTAACTTCGGGCTTGTTCGATGTAGATCGTGTCGAGGGCTGCCAAGAGCTGGTCTAGTCTCCAGCGATAGTTTAGCTTTGTTCTCGGGTTACCTCCCTTGCCTCACACGTCCCCGCGCCATGCTCACCCTCCTTACGTCCCACCGCCGCGCGCCCTCAATCCAGAAATTGAACCTTTTCGCTGATTCCGGAGAGCAATCGAGTGTTGATGTCAAAATTATCGCTCCGAGCGCAAATTTACAGACGTAATTAAAGAAATATGCACTTGATTAACCATTTTACTAAGAGTTATATATTTCTAGGGGGTTCACTGAACCACTGAACATATAGAACGCGCCACCACTGCCGGTAACAGTTATAAATGATACGCGTTGTAGTATTGTAGGCAGTGGTAAGTACACGAACGAATGGGCTAAGTACAGAAACTGACGCCTACTGTAGGTACACCTGCCTGGATACTAGAGACGTGCATTATTCGTACTCGAGACGAGGCAAGATGCGCCTTGCTGGGTATGCAACCATCATTATGCATGAATAGAATGGGTAATCTAAAATGGTTGAGTTTGCTCCAATTCTTTCGACAGGCAGGTGTACATCATCAGACCCCACATTCAATATCATATGATCACTGCTAGTGTTTACCAATATTTTGATGACAAAGGAAATAATTCCTTACAATGTTATAGAGTATTCGCATCATAATTAGGTACGGTACTTCGGTATATGACTGTACAATGTGTAATTGTGTCTAATCGTACGCGACAACTCGGAGACGATGTCCGAAACGCAACATATATTCGTATACATGTACGACACAGCCCGCGGTGTTGTTTGTTCAAAAGATTTAAAATACGTCGGCAGAAATACTTCTGAGATGATACGGCATTTAAAAACACATATCAATGAAGGGGAATCGTCACAGAACACCTACGGCCTGGTCTGCATCACAAGAAGCTACCCTGTCGACAACAGTCGCGAGGTATCCAGGTAGGTGTACATCCTATCTGCAATTATTAACAAATTATACAGGTTATTCAGCTAAGAAGTCCACCTGAAATAACTCGCGAACAGTTTAAGATACTAACATTCTGTTTTCACTTTGGTTGATGATATTAAGGTTGATGATGCTTGTTGTTTGAAGGGGCTTAGCATCTAACGTCATCGCCCCATGTTAAGGTGCCATAGTTCAACATACAATGCTTTCCTATTTCCTAGGCTATTGACAAAATTTATCGTCACACACGTTTACAAATGAGAACTGCTGATGATATACTATCAAACTTTACACTCGTAGTTACTGCGACGTCGCACAGCACGAAGCACAGGAGAATCGGTCTCGAGTGTTGCCATCAACCCTTTCGAAAGAACTGGAACAAACTCGGACATTTTAGATTACATGTTCCACTCATGTGGAATGGTGGTTGCATATGTAGCAAAATACATTTTTCCCCGTCTCAAGTTTGAATACAACACCTCTAGTATCCAAGTAGGTGTACATCCTATCTATAGTTATTCACAAATTATACAGGGTTATTCAGCTAAGATGTCTACCTCAAATAAGTCGTGAACAGTTTAAGATACATTTTGTTTTCACTTTCGTTTATTAAGGGCTTCGTAGTTGAACATTCATTACTTTTCCAGACTTTTGACAGAATTGATTGGCTCGCACATTTCCGTATGAGAACGTTATTTCACGCAATAGCCGCTGATAATATACCGTACTATCAAGTTTACACTCATAGTTACTGGAACGTCGCACAGCTCGCAGCACAGAGGAATCGGTCTCGAGTGAGACACCACCACCAGAAGTAATAACAGTTGTGCAGGGGCGAATGCTGGTCATGGAAGTCAGGCTTGCTCTTCCATTCGTGAAAGTTGGTGGGGTGGGACATGCATAGCTCTGAATGAATAAAATTTATAAACCCAATAATCGCTAAATCACATGGACATTTTAATCATCGGTTACATGAACATGCATTCAAACTGGTTACGCCACACCTTTAAGAATGGCCAAAAGAATAACAATCTGACACATTTTATAATTATTAACAAATCATAACAAGCCAGTGATTATATAATTTCATCAAGTAAACGTCAAACTATGTACACAGAAAAATTGCAACTATTTATTAGATCTTCCTAGTTGAAAACAAACTTTACCCTGCGGCTTCTCTTTACAAAACCATCAATAACTTCATCAAAGAAAGAGAACTGTAATCTAATTTTTGCAAGCAATCCTTTTTGAATCGACAACATAGCTAATGATGATAGCCTATCCTGACCTTGAGTCGATCTGCAATATGTATTAATGCGTCTCAGTGTTGAAAAAGAACGTTCTGCAGAGTATGTAGTAGCAGGAATTGTTGATAGAACTTTGATGAGCTTGAAAATTTCTTGGCATACCCATGTACAATTTATTAGTATGCATAAACAGCATTAAGTCTGAAACACTTTTCTTCTTAAAATCAGAAGATGAATACATCACACTTAATTCGGTTTTTAAGTGAATAATGTCGAGAAAAGACCCATAGGTCTTTTCTAGGGCAGTAACATCACTGCCTGGAAACCTATTTCTGTGCTTCTCAAACAAATCACAATCCAACAGCGAGAGGAACACAAATTTCTTTATGCATTTAAAACGCTCTCTTATTTGGACAAGTACATTGTCAATAATTTCATTGAATAGACTTTTGTATTTTGATTTTTCTGGTTCATCACTAATTCTTCGATTTTTAGAGCACGGCTGTCCTCCATAAACATCAATTTCAGTATCAACACGTCCATACAAACTATCAAAATCTTCATCTCTCATAGACTGGATATTTAAAAAGAGCTCCTCAACCTTCTTGCCACAGTACTGAATATCCAGACTTTTTGTTTGTAAAATATTGAACACAGTATCAGAAAATGAAAAAATCTTGGAGAACACTGCCAGCAGAAATCTAGTGTTGTTAAGAAGACCAAAAATCCTTGTGCTTTCAATGTAGTGTCTTCATCCCAGTCGTCTGAAGTATCCTGTACATGTTGAAAGAATTTCACCAGCGTATCATAATATTCCTTCGCAGTATTAATAAGACGTGAAGCAAAATTCCATCTCGTTGGTGCTACTGTTGGCAACTTCTTCTGAACAAAATCTCGAAGAGCAGCTGTTCTCTTTGTAGACTTAAAAAAAGCAGCAAGTCCTGACATTGTTTGGAAGAAAATTGTACATTCTTTGATTTTTGAAGCAGACTGCTGTAGTGTTAAATTCAATGGGTGGCTATAACAATGCACAAATGTCGCATTTGGACACTGGTCTTGAAGTAGTTTATTAAGTCCATTCACATGACCGGCTAAGACAGCAGCACCGTCATATGTTTGAGCCACAATCTTTTCCTCACAACTGAACTCTTTTAAATTAGCACGAACATGATTTAAGAGGGCTGCTCCAGCAGTGCGATCTTTACTAACGTCAGCAAAACCAAGAAACCTCTCTTGAATTTCACCACTTTCATCTACAAAACGGAGTAAAGTAGAGAGTTGTGACAATAATAATATCGGACGTTTCGTCCAACATTATTGCCACAAAGGTTGCTTGTTTAAGCTCTTCCTTTATTCTTCTCACAATTACTGAACTTATTTCTGCTATTAAATCATTTTGGATTGCAGACGACGTCCCTCTAAAAATGGTGGAGTCTTTCAGATGATCTGCCAGAAGAGGATCATATTCACTTATAATTTGTAGAAGTTCGATGTAATTACCTCTGTTTACGGAAGTTGCAGACTCGTCATGTCCACGAAATGGTAGTTCCTGTTTTGCTAAAAAACACACTGCATCGATCAGTCGTTTAAGTATGTCACAATTTTTCTTTACCTTTTCATTATGAAGTCGGTCACTGATGCGTTTCTGTTCATCCAGCTGGTGGTCGATCCTTGTACGCCCAAGAAACACTTCATGTGGTTTGCAGATTTCTCATGTCTTGTAATGGACAGTGACAAGGTGTTCATATTGTCAAAGCCACTTTTACACCATACACCGTTATCAGCAAAAAATAGTAAACACGGCCAGCAAAACAGTCTATTCAGTTTGTTGGGCCCTGTCAACCAGTGCGTATTATTATATTGAAATACAGAGAATGAACGTACATATTCTCTATTTTTCTCCCTGTGTTGTGGCTTTAAATCTGGCAGCGCCGGACAGGGCCTGCCATTCTTAATAATGTCTGTTTTCTCTTGGATTGTCCTCCGAGAAAATGGATTTGATAACAAGCTGTCAATAATGCACGGTTCGGAACCCATTGCAGCACGTCAAATCATTCAGAATAGATGATCAGGAACTTACAGTACACTACTCACTAACACAACACACTAGATCTGTAGCTTTCAGACCAGAGCTTCCAACTACTCATTACCAACGTGACAGCTTGCAACCGGCCTTGGAGAGAAGAAACCTGCGCACGCATACATTTCTCGCTGTGTCGACAGCTCCACTGAAGCTCCTAAGACACGAGCAAGCCTCGCTGGACTCGCCAAGGTATATGCAACATGCGATTTGTATAATGCAGATCTATTACAGATACGGTAGATATTGTATTTTTTTTAACTCGCTTGCTTTAGAAAAATATTGCGCTTGCGCAGCATGCTCGGAGAAATCGCCCCTGCAGTTGTGAATATCTGTAAAGCCCCAAAAGTCACCTGGTCTACTCCAATACAAAATTACACAGCTATGTATGTTTGGGAAGTGCAGCAATGCTCTAGCATACCTGCCAACTTTCAAAAAGAGAAATCCAGAAGATTCTAAAACGGAAACATTTTAACAACGCGCGCATTCGTCGCAAAGTCTTGAGAAATAGTGAAAAAGGACGGCAAGCTGGGAGATTACAAACAATACTAATACAAGTAGAATACAAGTTATGATCACCTCTGAAATTAAATACTTACACAAAGTTACATCTTGATGAGTGCTCATCTGTTTTCACTTAACACTGGGAACAGTTCACAATGTACACAAAACAGTGTTTTTCTGCAATTAAAACCTGTGGGTCACAATATGAATGTCACAGTCAAAATTAAAATAAACATGTACACTTATTTACAAAATTCTGTCAAGTTCACAGTATACAGGCTATTATCCATCACAGGTTGGAGAGGATAGATGGAGATGAGTTGCTTTCTTCAGAAATTCTGGAGAAAAACTACTCGAGTAACATGGACCAGTACTTTTGGTTTTCAAAACAGAAATAGAATCCAGAATTTCATTTGACATTGAGGACCTAAACTGATTCTGGTTCTTTTTCACCAAGCTGAACACACGTTCACACTCAGCATTGCTGTGCGGTAGAGTCAGAACGGAAAGCATTAGCCTGGATACCTATCATATTTAGGAACACCATCAGCTCCACGAATGTTCATCAAGCGAGCACATTTGGTGTCATCTGTCAGATTCTCACTCTCAACAGTAGCACAGTCATCAATCTGAAGAGCTACAAATTGGTTCTGAAGCACATTCATTGCATCCTCAAACGACTCACTGTCCTTTCTCGGCAGCAATGATGGAAATCTTTCTATAAAGAATTGTACAGGAGAAAAATGGGCATCTTCAATTTTCGAAACATGTGCAAGCTTAGCATGTTTCAGTACTTCATCATTGAGAGGGAACTTGCTAATAATATAATTGCACGCTGTGCAGAAGTAACCCGTGGCAGATGAAAAGAATGCTGATTTATCTCTATCATTAAGTTTCGTCACCAAGTTCATTGTCTCAACGCCAATGACTAGCTCATCATTGTCTCTCTGATTCTCAATAGAATGGTATGGAACTTTTAATAAAAGAGAACTTTTGATCACTTTTGGTTTAACAAATCTGGAAAGCAGCTGCTTTAACAGGTTCGTCATTAATTCTAGTAGTTTATGAATGTGAGGGGAAGCACTCTGAAGTGTAGAATTAAGATTCTCAAATAAAGGAATGACAGCATACAGGAAGGCACAGCATGCCTTATTTAAGCCTGATGACAGAACCATAAAAAAATTTCTTCACGATTTTGAATAATGTTCTTATTCTTTAGCACAGGAGTGTCAGATTTTGAGACACATGCAAATATTTTTTGAGCGACCAATTCTGATGACACAGTAGCTTTCCTCTTTTCATGATCTTTGGAACTACCAGGCTCGGCTTTTGGGATCGTAAATGATGTTAAGCTAGTAGTTGATGCACACTGAGCATTAATAAGCACCTCATCTTTAAATAAACCTAGTAGTGGATCCTATTGCTCCAACAGCATTCGCAGACACCTTCCTACCGATAGCCATCTTGTGCAAACATGTTTCAGTATCTTCTTAGTTTCCTTGTTGTGAAGCTCTTGGAATTTCTTAAGGCGTTCCTTCCTCTTACAACTCTTTTCTAAATAATAATAAATGTCGACTAATAATTCATCAACTTTAACAGGCAAACTGCTTGCACCTTTCTAAGCAGCCAAGTTAATCAAATGGCATGAGCAACCGAGTACAAAGACAGATGACTGTGCTTCCTTTAAAACAGCAGCAACTCCATTCTTTTTTCCAATCACGACTGGAGCATTGTCGGAACAGAACGCTACACAATTTTTAATTGGTATTTTGTAATTCTCTAATTGTGAAATTATCAAATTACCAATATTATGTCCCGTTGAATCACCCACCAAGGCTGGGACAGACAACACTGAACTAACTATCTTTTCCTGCTTTCCCACAAAACAGGTGACGACAATAGGGTAAAGCTTCGCATTACTATTATTACTCCCATCTGTAGCTAAAAAAAAAGGTTCACGTTGCATATAACCAACGAGTTCACTTCTTGAATCTGTAGCCATTTCTTTTAAAATGTGCGTGGTTTTCGGACGACCACAGCCATATTTTTTTGCAATTTCTGAACCTGGAAACATTTTCCTAAACAGAGCATCAGCATGATCGGTAGCAGCTAAAGGGATATTATGTTCAATTAAAAATGAAGTGAACAAGCATTCCGCTCCAGAAGATGTAAAAAACGAATTAATTTTCTGTCTGCTATCATTAAATTTTGTATTGGAGACGTGTTTAACAGACTTAATGTGATTTACTAATTCTGTTCTACCTCCGTGAGAAACGTTTATATCACACGAGCACATGGTACAGAATGCGAATGTTTCGCTTTATCGTGATCGTATAAAATAAGGAAATTCAGTAGAATGTGCCTCACTAAAAGATTGATAATATCGTTTCTTAGTTGAACTCATTATGAACACCACTGGAAATACTAAATCTTTTACAAGTTCGCTACACAATTTCACCAGTTTCAGAACAACCGCCAATGTTACTCATAACCTCATACCCACAAAGAAAGCCTTTCAACTGTTACGAAGCTCTACGCAGTTACTAAAACGTTATATATAAATTCACAGCCTGCTACTTGTTTGGGAATATCTCAGAGAATGAAGTAGCAGTTCAGCAGTTGAGGTCGAACAGGCGACAAAATCACGACGATAATCGATAATGTGATTATCGATACCATACATTTACCGGTCGAATTTCAGCTACTATCGAAAGTCAAACAAATCCGATTTTGACGCAGAAAGCGAAAAAACGCGCGGATATTTAAAATCCGTACAATAACGTTCATCCGTACAACCGTAAAAACACACTCAAAATCCATACATTTTACGGAAAAACCGGAAAACTTGGCAGGTATGCTCTAGTATAATGAACAGAAGACTAATTTGAACTACTTACTGATGCCAAAGACAGGGGAACTTTCAGATCAGCTGCCTTGAAGCATAAATGCAATCTCAATCTCTGGTTTCTCACCCTTGACATTGAAGGCTGCCCTTAATCTCCTATGAGGAAAAAATAGAGAAGAATTTTACCAATAAGCAACATAGACCAGTCTTGAAATCTGGAACTTATCTTCAGGATGTTCTCATTTGTCTCTTCTCCACCTCGGTATTAAACAGAAATATTATAAATTCATTGAGTGTGATTTTATAGAACCTGATTATGTTCTTTCAAGTACGAATGTTCTTTAATAGTGTGTATTTTTATTCCTTGTTTAATAATGCATTCTTTTACAGGTATGTTATACTCTTAATATTGGTATTTAACTTTAACAGACTGAACAGCTTTTTAATTTCCATTTAACTGCGTCGATGCTGGAAAGTATGGCTTCCTCCTTAACAAACTATCTACTGTATTAGCGAACTAAGTGATCCTGATATGGATGCATGACACAATGCCCTTCTCCAAATATTCCATTTGGAATATGATCACAATAACACCACATTCACAGATAAGGGTGTAATTGTCCGAAGTTCAAGAAATTGCAACATTGTGTTCTGGGCTACAAACAATACCCATTTCTCACAAGAATTTGAGAACAACCCACCACAGTATAATCTGCACTGGCATGACTGCGAACTGTATTTTTGGACAATACTTTTTAACAGACCTTTTAATGGGCAGTCATATGAACAGAAATAACAGATACCATAATACTGCAACAAAACAGAGCTCCTATGCATGTTGTTATCAGTGTTAGAGAATGCTTTAATGAATGGTTTCCAGGCAGGTGGATTGGGCAAGGATCGGAGGCAGCACAGCCCACCTGACCTGGCCACGAAGGAGTGCTGACTTGTCCACTCCACATATCGCTTTGTGGTGTTTCATTACGGTAAAAGCCAGGCAACAGCACTACCAAACATTGGACATACTACAGGTTGCTGTGAGAGAAGAGTTTTGATCAATCATGGAAAATTTTCTCTACAAAACCTCCCATCGAATATGGCACCTTATTCAGCTAGGTTAGGATAATTGTACTGGGTTGTGCTCACACTGATATTTTGGACACAGAAAAACAGCTGGAGGCCTTTGAAACATGGCTTTATAGGCAGATCCTGAGAATATCTTGGACCCAGAGAATGACAAATGTGGAAGTAATGAGAAGGATGAACACAACACCTCAGTTGATCAAGATAGTGAAATGCCAAAAGCAGCAGTATCTGGGACATATAATGCGCAACACAGATAGATACAACCTACTCCAAAAAATACTCCAGGGGAAAATCAACAGCAAAAGAGGTCCTGGAAGACGACGAATATCTTGGCTTGGCAATCTTAGAGGCTGGTGCAATATGTCATCAGTTGAACTGTTCCACGCTGACACAAACAAGACGAAAATAGCCATCATGATCGCCAACATCCGAAACGGATAGGCACCGAGAGAAGATGATGTGAACATTGTGCGTCTATGTCTGCCATCTAGCGGATGAATGTTGTCGCAGCGTAGTCGCAAAAAGACTCGCATAGAGTAGGCAGTATAGGAGGATCGAGACGGCGGTGCCCGGAACCAGCCGATCTCTTTCGTTAGGCGCTAGGAGCGGCCATGCACTACAGTACTCTATTATGTACAGTGTGGCCTACGAACAGGAGAAAGTACGCCAAGTTGAGCTCTCCTTTTGGGGAAGCAATGATAATATAGTCAATTTTAAGTCGCAATTAATGGCGCATTGGAATAATTAAAACTATAGAGACATGTTCACTCAAAGCATAAGGCCATTGGGATCACTGACACGTCATTCCGAGGTCAGTAAATCTCCGGGATAGCAATAAACATGAGTGTATAATAACGGCCGACAAAAATTAACTTAGGTGCTGAATACATGCAATTTTGCATCCGGGAGATAGTAGGTTCGAATCCCACTGTCGGCAGCCCTGAAAATGGTTTTCCGTGGTTTCCCATTTTCACACCAGACAAATGCTGGGGCTGTACCTTAATTAAGGCCACGGCCGCTTCCTTCCAAATCCTAGGCCTTTCCTATCCCATCGTCGCCATAAGACCTATCTGTGTCGGTGCGACGTAAAGCCCCTACCAAAAAAAATACATGCAATTAGCGATCGGTAACAATATACGAGTGACAACCAGTTTCTGGAAACATTGCTGTAAATTGTATACATGTATGCCACGAAATTATGCATTCTTAAAATGATGTACCTATAAACGTAGCTCACTATACAGGCCTAGATTCGACATATCGTAATCGGTGCTTGATACTGAATGTCTGTTTTCTCTTTCCATGAAATAACGCGCATATTATCAAATTAAAATATAATTGAAACAAATGTACACTTTTATAAAACCAGCAAATATTCAAAACTTGTCAATATATCACATTACCTGCAGCTTAATTTACTATTACAGACCTCTTTAATTAAATTCAGCTAGCAAAGCGATATTGATAGTCATCATCAGAAATATGTAACACCAGTTAAAAGAGTCCAAAATACCACGAATAGTATAATGGGATAGCCCCAAACACCCACCTCACTTTCCCTTCTCCCACCATTCCAGTGTCTGAAACCCATAATTATTACTGATGTAAATAAGGTCTAGAATTCCTCCAGACTTCATTTTCTAAGATTGTTATAAGGTCACGTCAATTATTTCATCGAAACCGTCAGTTTAATTATGAGAAATTTAAAAAAATGTAAGTAAATCTTTACTTGCAGTTAATGTTCTGTAAAATTGAAAACAGTTGGCTGTACATCACTTCTAAGATGTACAGTTTGTCCATTTCTATCAAAACAGTCTTCTTCTAAGTGATCCGAGCAGGTAAGGTAAGGGTTATTCTGCCCGAAGGCAGGTCCGAACCTCCGCAGAAGTGTTCCTGAGCCGGAGTTTACGTGCGGTAGGGTGGCCAGTTCCTTTCCGCTCCTCCATTCCCTTACCCCCACCAACAGCGCGTGGCAACCCATCCAACTCCTGACCACGCCCAATGTTGCTTAACTTCGGAGATCTCACGAGATCCATCCGAGCAGAGAACAGCTGTTTTAGAAGGCTCCCAATTCTCCCGCCTGATAATCCATGATCTTAGAAGTTCGGATCTCGAGAAAGGAAACCTACAAAAATTAATTGCCATTTTGCTCCCGGAATATGCGAAAAAAGAAACAATTAATCTAAAACTCAAAACACTACCCTAGGAAGATTCTTATGTACAGTATAAAACTCCCCGATGAAATGATTTCTCCTTCTGCTGATCGGTTCTGTTTGTACATCCATAAGCTGAACACTGCGGTATGTTAATACCCCGTAGAATGTTTTTTCATTCATATTTCAGAAAAACACATACATATTTAAATTGAATATTGTAATCCACAAGTATACTACAAGGCAGCGAACCTAAATTCGTAAAACACACTACTATTTACTTTGCAATAACACAGCACAGAACACTCGTGGAACTACAATAATCAAGAGGCCTGGCGTCACTGAACTAAGCATAAACAAAGCAAGCGCGCTCCTCGTGGTCTATTGCACCATGCGCGCGCTGCCATCTTACTACGCCAGTCATCTTCTATTCGGCTTACTGCTACCCAAGCTACCAGCCATCCAGGTATAGAGATCAGTGCCTACGAGTGCTTCATTTTGATTGGCTCCACCATGTTTTAGTCAAAAGTCCCTCAGGTGATTTAAACATATGCATTCCGCACTCTATGCAATTTCAGCAAAGTACAGGCTACCTGTTTTAATTTTAATACTACCGAAAATATGCTTTTATTAAACACGGGGGATTATTTACTATTATTAGTTTCGAAATGTGTGTGAATTTACGTATTTCTGCGGTCTGAGTTTACGCCAAGCTGTTCTGCTTATAGATTTAAAAAAACAGGTCCGGAAAGGGTTTTAAAATGAAATTGGACAGTTGCTTGCTTTCAGATCTGAAAGTGCACGTCATAAGACGCTCCCAGCAACGAGTAGAGTTGTCTCATGCATTATAATGGTAATAATAATAATAATAATAATAATAATAATAATAATAATAATAATAATAATAATAATAATAATAATAATAATTCAAAATGGGTTAGTAATTTTATGGAGGCCAAGGCAGTAAAGGTCAGATTTCTCCGTTAATATTCGACGTATCGAAAACCTGTACATAACGAAAGTTGTTTAGATTATAATTTCCGATTTTTTACGTTTCGTGCGATTTTACCGTGTAAGGAAAAATAACAACAATTTTCACCATTATATTATTTTTCACAAATTTCCAAATATCCCTGTAAATATGTTTCCTCTAAAACCTGTACATAACAAAAATTACAGAAAAGTTCACTCCCGAACATGTATGTCTCATTTATTTTCACTGTATATCATAATTGATATATTCTCGAATTGAAGCCTTAATGGCTATTCATCTCTTAAAGGGCGTGCTTATAAGTACCGCCTAGCAACAAGTTGAGTTTTCCTATACATTACAATGATAATAATAGTCCGACTGCGTGGCTGAATGGTCAGCGTTCTGCCCTTAGGTTCAAATGGTCCCGGCTTCGATTCCCGGCCAGGTGGGATATTTTAATAACTCTGGATTGGGGACTGGGTGCTTGTGTTTGTCCCAACACTCTCCTCTTCACATTCAGACAACACAGCACACTACAAACCCCCACAGAAACACGCAATAGTGATTACATCCCTCCATATAGAATCGGCGTCACAAAGGGCATCCGACTGTTAAACAGGGCCAAACCCACATGTGTGAAGCAGTTCACTCTCAAAAAACCCACAGTTGTGGGAAGAGCTGTAGAAAGAGAAGGTAATGATAACAGTGAAAACAATGTATTAGGAAAACCGATAGTAGCGTCTGGCTCCATGGCTAAATGGTTAGCGTGCTGGCGTTTGGTCACAGGGGTTCCGGGTTCGATTCCCGGGAGAGTCTGGAATTTTAACCATAATTAGTTAATTCCGCTGGCACGGGGGCTGGTTGTATGTGTCGTCTTCATCATCATTTCATCCTCATCATGACGCGCAGGTCGCCTACGGAAGAGCCGAACTTGTCCTCGGACACTCCCGGCACTAACAGCCATACGCCATTTCATTACCTATAGTAGCAAATAGAATGTTTAAAATACACCGGATATCTACTAGTACTAACCGAACCAGGCCACAGAATTATTCGCACATCACGGGTATCGAATCGCGGGTGGTCGGTAACCGAATCCTAAATTCAAGTACTCCGGGACTAAGATAATTGCTTCTTTTCACTGAGCAATAAGTACCCGGTAGTATTTTCTCAAACTACATTGTATAGTAATTTAATTTAATTGTTATTTGCGGGGATCAAATCGTAGTCGCCATTAGCAGAGCACTATACAAAACTACTCCGGGACCATGGCAGTTACTTGTTTTCTCCAGTAAAGAGTAGTAGGTTATCGTTATTTATATTAGTACCACGAGTAGAATGGTGCAGTATATTATGTTAACTTATACACTGACTGACAGAGCAAATGCAACACCAAGAAGGAGTGGTCAGAACTTTATGCCAATTGCAGGGTAGACTGACGTCACTGAGGTATGCTCATGATGTGAAATGCGCCGCTGTGCTGCGCACGTAGCGAACGATAAATGGGACACGGCGTTGGCGAATGGACCACTTCGTACCGTGATTTCTCAGCCGACAGTCATTGTAGAACGTGTTGTCGTGTGCCACAGGACACGTGTATAGCTAAGAATGCCAGGCCGCCGTCAACGGAGGCATTTCCAGCAGACAGACGACTTTACGAGGGGTATGGTGATCGGGCTGAGAAGGGCAGGTTGGTCGCTTCGTCAAATCGCAGCCGATACCCATAGGGATGTGTCCACGGTGCAGCGCCTGTGGCGAAGATGGTTGGCGCAGGGACATGTGGCACGTGCGAGGGGTCCAGGCGCAGCCCGAGTGACGTCAGCACGCGAGGATCGGCGCATCCGCCGCCAAGCGGTGGCAGCCCCGCACGCCACGTCAACCGCCATTCTTCAGCATGTGCAAGACACCCTGGCTGTTCCAATATCGACCAGAACAATTTCCCGTCGATTGGTTGAAGGAGGCCTGCACTCCCGGCGTCCGCTCAGAAGACTACCATTGACTCCACAGCATAGACGTGCACGCCTGGCATGGTGCCGGGCTAGAGCGACTTGGATGAGGGAATGGCGGAACGTCGTGTTCTCCGATGAGTCACGCTTCTGTTCTGTCAGTGATAGTCACCGCAGACGAGTGTGGCGTCGGCGTGGAGAAAGGTCAAATCCGGCCGTAACTGTGGAGCGCTCTACCGCTAGACAACGCGGCATCATGGTTTGGGGCGCTATTGCGAATGATTCCACGTCACCTCTAGTGCATATTCAAGGCACGTTAAATGCCCACCGCTACGTGCAGCATGTGCTGCGGCCGGTGGCACTCCCGTACCTTCAGGGGCTGCCCAATGCTCTGTTTCAGCAGGATAATGCCCGCCCACACACTGCTCGCATCTCCCAACAGGCTCTACGAGGTGTACAGATGCTTCCGTGGCCAGCGTTCTCTCCGGATCTCTCACCAATCGAACACGTGTGGGATCTCATTGGACGCCGTTTGCAAACTCTGCCCCAGCCTCGTACGGACGACCAACTGTGGCAAATGGTTGACAGAGAATGGAGAACCATCCCTCAGGACACCATCCGCACTCTTATTGACTCTGTACCTCGACGTGTTTCTGCGTGCATCGCCGCTCGCGGTGGTCCTACATCCTACTAAGTCGATGCCGTGCGCATTGTGTAACCTGCATATCGGTTTGAAGTAAACATCAATTATTCCTCCGTGCCGTCTCTGTTTTTTCCCCAACTTTCATCCCTTTCGAACCACTCCTTCTTGGTGTTGCATTTGCTCTGTCAGTCAGTGTATTATATTAGCATAAATATGGAGGTAGTTAATGCAATTTTTTTTACCCATCGGTTAACTAATAATAATATTTTCTATCTTCTAGGCGTGTTAAGATTATATACGTACCGATAAGTCATACATAAAGAGTACACTTTTATATATAGTTTGGTGATACTGCGTTGTATATTCTGATATGTAAAACCATATAATCTGAAATGCGGTAATGTTATTTTTTAAATTTAAATGTAGGATAACTTTACAATCATTATATACATTATGCAAGACAATGACTATAATATTTTACGCCATATGCATTATAATATAATTTGTTATTATATGCCTAGCTACCAACACAGATTTTCTGAACTCTTAAATAATAGAGACTTGTATCACACATATGAATATAAATGTTGAAGTCTTACGTCAAGTATACAAACTATGCATATGACAAATACAGTATAATCAAAGTAAATGACATCTTAAAACATTGAACTAGTCTATTCTTTATTGAAACAATACTAATATCACACTCCTTCATCTATCAGCTGATTGAGTTTCTGGCTAAAACATGGCGACTCGACTGGACCTGTCCACACTGTACATATAGAGTCACTGCACCGTGCACGCTCCCTAGAGGAACGTATTTGACTTCAGTATATCCTACGTCGTGTTAATGGAATATTTGTTGAAACGTGTGTTTTACTCTATATGCTGTTTCAGATGACGAAACTGTGTAACAGCAGCTGTAAATAAAGCTATTCAACACTGACAGACTGAAAATAATATATTTGACCATATCAAATACAGTAGAGACCATATTCAATGCCCACGTAGGCAACTTTACAATATAAATTTCTCTTACAACAAATATAAAATAATACACTTTTGTCTGTGAGAGAAAATGTATTTTTAATATTAAGGCATACGTATCTGAAATGAAATTAAATGTAGTGTTTTCCTCCCTCTTAGTTTTCGTTTTGGATATAGCAAGGAGTAAATAATATCACGGAGAATGCAACAAATGACAAATGACACTCGTTTGGTGCATAGACTGAGTGAAATATTTTCTGAGCGCCCCCTCGAGCGCCCTCGAGATGGCTTAATGTCGGAAATGGATACTTAAGAAATCCAGTGGTGAAGTTTGAAATTGGTTACTGTTGTGATAATGGTTTCTAAAGCGGCTATAGGGCTTGCCGCTGGCATTTGCGGAACTTTGTTTATTGGTTATTGCATTTATTTCGACAGAAAACGAAGGAGTGATCCGAATTTTAGAAGAAAGTTAAAAGAGAGTGAGTTTCGTCTGGATTTGTGATCATTTATATTGAACTGTGTGACGATTGTGATTTTAAACCAAAGGTTTAAGGGCATATGTAGTCAAATTTTAATGTTCTTATTGTGTTGCTAGGAAGAAAAGCCCGTAAAGCAGCGAATAAAGCGCCAACAACCAAACTACCTGACCTGAAGGATCATGAGGCAGTTCAGAGGTTCTTTCTTCAAGAGGTGGGTATTTGTGACAAGTGTTTGTTACTAATAGTTACAGTTTTATAATTTCATCCAGATTTTTCTAATACCTAATAGGTTATAATTTAACCCACCATCAATTTTATCTTTTCTAACCTGTATCTTGTTATACAGTTGCATCTGGAGCTCTCTTATACTTTTTGACCATGTATCATTAGTTCGAATTACTATATACTAGACTTACCTGAAGTTGGCGTATGTCAGGTAAGGTTGGAGGGAGGAGCGTTGCATGTAGCATTTCACGATGTTGGCACATTCCAGCATTTCTTTCTACATTCTCTTACCCCTCGCTTCCGGCTCACTTGTTCCCTCCTTCATTCTGATCGCTGTGACTTTAACTGGTCTTTCTTCACATTTTTGTTTTCCGCTGTAATGGGAGTGATTGCAAATGGGACAAATTTTGCTGTGACACTTGGTCTCATGTTGCATTATTTTTAACAGGGACTGGCCTGGTAAGCTCAGACAGTAGAGCACTGGCCTTCTGATCCTAACTTAGCAGGTTCGATCCTGGCTCAGTCCGGTGGTATTTGAAGGTTCTATAGACCGTAAAATCAATAACATTATTATTCTTTTAACAGGGGTGGTACCTAAAGCCTGACAAATCTTTCACCATGCCCTTTGTCCTATAATTTGTCTCTGAACACCTTATTGACATAAGTATAGGATGTAAAACAAATAAGAAGTGAGTTCAAGGGGAAAAGGGTGCGCGGGGAGGACGGAGGGGTCATAAATCATGTGTACTCTTTTCCACACCACCCAGCGGTAGAGTACCTGGCGTGTTTCATCATACTCAAAATATAAATTAAAATACAATTATTGTACGTATGTATGTAAATAGTATTCAAAATACAATTAGAAACTTACTTTTTTTTTTTTTTTTTGCTAGGGGCTTTACGTCGCACCGACACAGATAGGTCTTATGGCGATGATGGGATAGGCCTAGGAGTTGGAAGGAAGCGGCCATGGCTTTAATTAAGATACAGCCCCAGGGCTGCCGATAGTGGGATTCGAACCTACTATCTCCCAGATGCAAGCTCACAGCCGCGCGCCTCTACGCGCACGGCCAACTCGCCCGGTTAGAAACTTACTAACGGCCACAAAACAGAAATAGAATGCCACTCACACTGAACTGCTTGTGACAAGATCTAACTCACAAGTGAAGTGAGAGGTTTGGCAACTCCCAGCAAGACGAGCTGCCCAGAAGGTTTATCTCCATGGCATCCGCAGTCGCCCCACCCTCGTTTCCATGGCAGCCATACCGCCACTCCCTTATCCCGTCCCGGCAGGCAATAAACGACCCTCCCTCTAAGAAATGTCATTCACCAACTTATTACTAATATAATTAATTGAGGTAGTGTCAGCTTAATTTTGGACCATTCGTCTGGGTCCGCAATGGGGTGTGTCATTGCTCATTACGTACTATTTTAAGGTAACCTGAAATGAGAGAAATTAACAAGTGCAAGATCTGGGCAGTATTTGAGTCATCATTGATAGGAAGCAGGGATTTCTAATTTGTAAATTAAAAGAACTGCTTTACCTTGAAATGAAATAAGTGGAGAAGAGAGTTATTTCAACCATAGTAGTAGATCTTGTAAAAATAAGGGAATTACCAGCCTACCCTATTCTAATACATATTTTGTAAATGGAAGGTTTTTCTCAGTATGTATGATGATAAGTAGTCAGTTGTCTCAGTAATCTTCAGAAGAGGAACTATTTCTGGAAAGAATTCTCAAGGAACAGCCTTCTCGGTTATGAAAAGTTTGTGGATTCAAGATATGCCAATAGGGGAACATGTATGGTGAGATGGTGCTGTTGTAATATTTCAAACTTTAATAACGGACAAGGCATAACTATAGAGTCTGCCCCGCAATGTTAGTAACACGAGGCACAATTATGTGGTGCTTGCGAAGTGACTGTCCTACGTTTACTTTGTTTAATACTTGGGTTGGTAAATGTTCCGTACCTGGTTCGTGAGCGAGCCAGCATGGCAGGGCTCCGCACGAACTTAGTGCGACTCGGAAGATATCACGGCTGTTACACAAACAATATGGCACGGCTCGCTTGACGTCAGAGTGAGCTATACAAGGCTACCAACCTATGAGTCGCCGCGTGGCAGGAGTGGTGGTGGTGATTTATTCTTTTTTTTTGCTAGTTGCTTTACGTCGCACCGACACAGATAGGTCTTATTTGCCTGGTGTGAAAATGGGAAACCACGGAAAACCATTTTCAGGGCTGCCGACAGTGGGGTTCGAACCTACTATTTCCAAAATACTGGCTGCACTTAAGCGACTGCAGCTATCAAGCTCAGTGATTATTGTTTTAAGAGCGCAATTGGTCTAGATATGTTAGGTAAAGGAGGAAACACAATTGGCCTGGACTGGTTCTTGCCGTGCGGACGGTTAGGATAGTATCCCGCGTGACAAGACCATTGGACTGGATAGGTTAGACCATTGGTCTGGACGGTTGGAAGCCGCGAAGCGCCCCTTAGGCCTCTAGTATACCGCGTGACTAGACCATTGGTCTGGACAGTTAGAATCCGGCTAGTGACAAGACCATTAGTCTGGATAGGTTAGACCATTGGTCTGGACGGTTAGAAGCCGCGAAGCGTCCCTTAGGTCTCTAGTATCTCGCGTGACAAGACCATTGGACTGGATGGTTTAGACCATTCATCTGGATGGTTAGAATCCGGGTAGTGACAAGACCCTGGAACAAAATACAAAATGACAAAAAGTAACGTTATGCAGCATCTCGCATACCTTCATTGGCGCGGAGGATACAACGTGCTGACAGCGAGTAGAAACTGGTGGATCCGTTCCTCCCTGGGGTAGCAGTACGTAAACAGATGTTCTGCCAAGTAGCCATTGAAATGTTGTTTCTTGTGACCTGATATGGATAGGGATTCGCGTATTGTGCGCCACTTCCTTTCAATTGTGTTAGTGTGCACTGCAATATCCTGTCCCGCGAGTCGTCGTTGATTCAGTGCATGGACCTGTTCACTCCTGGGAGTGTCCACGAATTGGATCGAATGGTTCACTTGCAAATGAAGAAAACCCTCATTCTGGAGGCAGTTATATGCTTTCCAGCAGTCCGACACTATCGTTCTGCCGGGAATAATATACTGTCACGGGAATCTACGGGCACGAGGAAGAACTTCTTATTGTTGGCTCTTTCTACGCCCCCAAAGACCAACTATCCTTCAACTCTACGGCCGCGGTTGTATTTTCTCTTGCCGAATTTGGCCTCATCTATTTCCACAATAGAACAGACTCCAGTCTGATATAGTCTCGGAACTAAGTTTCAGTTCGTGTTTTATGTAAGAGTACTGTGGCCTCTTACCTAATAACCAGTATGCCACAAAACGGATTATTTTTACAGCCGAAAGGTGAGCCTCTAAGAAAGTTCCCACCTTCACAGATCTCTTAAAATTACACGTGCTTTTGCGGCAAGTAAAAAGGAGCTTGGTGCCGGAAACTTTCACTTCTAGCTCCTTAGCACACGATCCACAAGGAATAGAAGCCTTAATTACTCCGTGGGTTATTAAATAATCCTTTAATTTAACCTGATCGGTACACAAAACACAAATGTCGTTTATACTGAAATCACATCCAGCACATGCCATTTCTACTTTCAAACAACCGCTGTTGCCTTCTTTTGCTGAATGTGGTAACCCTGTTGCTACAATTCATGCGAACCCTATCGGAGAGAATAATAACATTGTTTTTGTCAAAGCCCTTCACAACTGATTGATGCCAGCCAATAGGGACAAAGAAAATAGTGGCAATCTGCAGTTTTAGGCGGCCCCGGTTTTAATTCCACTGTTTAAGTAAAAGTAGCTTTTGGGATGGGTGGGATGGTCACAAGCAAGCGTCCAGGAAGGATCTCTTCTCTCTGCTACTTCAGGTACTCTAAAACATAATTTAAATATTTTTTACAGTCCTGAACCAGGTATGGAAGTACCACCCGTAGGTTTCCACTAGTAGCGCTTAGGTAAGTAGAATAGCACTGCTGCCAACTATTGGTTGTTGGTTTGATAAGGCTGTTTTTCTTTTCTTGCTGTGCGGACAGTATGCGCCGTGGCAATATTTAAAAAGGAAGACTCTCAGAGGGAGTGTACGGCCACTGTTATGACAGAGATCGGCCTGGATGTGCAAAAATACATTACAGGTACTAAATGACCTTTCTTTCTGGCGTAAGCCTCGCGATTAAAGGATTAGAGGAGGAATTAAGGCATCACACTTGCAAACTTCGCCAGCCTCTTTACTCTTCTTTCTGCAGTGGTTGGTAACAAGATTCTCTCTTCATTGGTGGGAATGCCATCTTAATCTTCAATATGCCGGTCAGTACCCAGAAGCAGTGGACCTTTACTTTGTGTTATAAAAGTAAATATACTTTTAGGGGAATGTGGGTTGGTCCCTGGCAAACGTAATGAATACATCTCTCGTCTGGAAACATTTCTAGGTAAGAATAGCGGCATTGAAACTAACATATGTTATAACTCTTGTGGAGCAAATTCTTTATTTCGACACCACATAAAGTCTTCCCACATTTGTTGCTAGAAAAAGTGCATGCACCGACTTTTATATTTAAATTATGATTTATTTAGTGTTGGCAAGGAAATGTAATACATACAGATTTAATTTATTAGAACATGAGAAATTGGTAACAGTACAAGAAATTAAGAAGTACGATCTTATACATTTTACCTCATATTACATGTAGGGAAGGGGGGGGGGGGGGGAGGGAGAGAGAGAGAAATGTTCAATGTGGGCTGAAGACCTAGAAGTTAGGCCCCTTAACACTACAGGATGGGCGAGAAGTCCCTGTGACTATTTAGTATCAAATGTTCTTTTATGTTAAGTCCCTATAAAGTGTCCAATAGATTTGTATGTTCTCCGCCATGCTGTAAACACATATCTATATGCCTCCATGTTCTCGTGGCATATTTCTGAGCATGTCCGCTGTTATAGTGCAAAGTGCCTCCTCAACAGCATTGCGCAGTTCTTCGTTTGTAGATAACGACATGCAGATACATGTGCCTTAATGACTCCCCATAACGAGTAGTCTTGCTGCAACCATATGCATTCTGTGAGGTCCCTTTCCTCAAGCTGGTATATTAACCATGTTTGTAATATGTGTAAATAATTTGCGCCATTCACCGTCCCTTCAAAAAAGTACGTTCCAAGCAGATGTTGTGATGTCATCGCTGCCCATATTATTATGTGAGGCGGGTTCCTTTCCACCTCAACTCTGTCATGAGGATTCTCTTTGGCCCACACAACATTTCTAGCACGCGAGCTGCAATAAGTAGTACATTCATCTAAAAATACAACCTTGGCACGGCTCACTGCATTTGGGAATTTAGTTAACAAAGCACGACATGCTAAACCATGCTCATTCCGGTCTCTATCCGATAACTCGTTTACGAACGTCGGTCGAAAAGGTCTGAATGTAAGGTCTTTTGTAATATAATCTCGCATTGTTATCCTCGGTATACCGAGTTCCGAAACACGTTTAAGCGTCGACTTAATAGAAGATTGTTCAATTGAAGCACAGGCTTCAGCACGTTTCTTCTCATATCTTCTTCCTTCCACTCCGCGAATGCTGCCCTAGACAAAAGCACGTCTGTTCCAATTGATAAGTGTCGCTTTTCACGGTGGAACCTTATTAAATCTTTCCTGGAATGTTCCCATAATTTGTCACATTATCTGCCCTGTGTTGTGTTGTCATTCGTGAACCCACACTCTTGCCTCTAACTGCTCAATAGTGTAAATCTTACCGCTCACATCTGCCATGGCTTCACACTAACACTTAACTGCGACAATATGTATTTCAGAACATGATTCCAACAATTAATAAGAAGTAATATAGCTACCAACCTGCATAAGTAACATTTGATACAAAACAGTTAGAGGGGTACGGGGATTTCTCGCCCATTCTCTCATGAGGTCTCTCTTTGGTCCACACAACATTTCTAGCACGTGAGCTGCGATAAGTAGCACATACGTCTGAAAACATAACCTTGGCACGGCTCACTGCATTTCGGAATTTAATTAACAAAGCACGACATGCTAAGCCACGCTCATTCCAGTCTCTATCCTATAACTCTGTGTTCATGGCCACTGCCGGGGACCAACCAATGCTCTCTGTATGATATCCTTACTTAATAAAACATTATGAAAACCGGGCAAGTTGGCCGTGCGGTTAGGGGCGCGCAGCTGTGAGCTTGCATCCGGGAGATAGTGGGTTCGAGCCCCACTGTCGGCAGCCTTGAAGATGGTTTTCCATGCTTTCCCATTTTCCCACCAGCTTAATTAAGGCCACGGTCGCTTCCTTCCCACTCCTAGGCCTTTCCTATTCCATCATCGCCATAAGGCCTATCTGTGTTGGTGCGACATAAAACAAAACTGTAAAATAAAATAAACATTATGAAATGGAGGACATTTTCCAAAGTTGCTGGGTGAAGGAAAGCTTCTATTGGTTGAAATTATTCAGTAAGCAATCACTCCTATAATTCAGTGCATATACTTGCCTAGGTAGATGTCTTAAACCAGTGGTGATTGGATGGCGCACACACACACACACACACTATGCTGAGAATAAACCTATGGTTTTAAGTTTCCTAACCTTGTTAGGTCTTTTTTCATTCAGTATATATTCTGTAGAGAATCCAATGGTGGTAAATACACTGACTGACAGAGCAAATGCAGCACCAAGAAGGAGTGGTTCGAAAGGGATGAAAGTTGGGGAAAAAACAGAGACGGCACGGACGAATAATTGATGTTTATTTCAAACCGATATGCAGGTTACACAATGCGCACGGCATCGACTCAGTAGGATGTAGGACCACCGCGAGCGGCGATGCACGCAGAAACACGTCGAGGTACAGAGTCAATAAGAGTGCGGATGGTGTCCTGAGGGATGGTTCTCCATTCTCTGTCAACCATTTGCCACAGATGGTTGTCCGTACGAGGCTGGGGCAGAGTTTGCAAACGGCGTCCAATGAGATCCCACACGTGTTCGATTGGTGAGAGATCCGGAGAGTACGCTAGCCACGGAAGCATCTGTACACCTCGTAGAGCCTGTTGGGAGATGCGAGCAGTGTGTGGGCGGGCATTATCCTGCTGAAACAGAGCATTGGGCAGCCCCTGAAGGTACGGGAGTGCCACCGGCCGCAGCACATGCTGCACGTAGTGGTGGGCATTTAACGTGCCTTGAATACGCACTAGAGGTGACGTGGAATCATACGCAATAGCGCCCCAAACCATGATGCCGCGTTGTCTAGCGGTAGGGCGCTCCACAGTTACTGCCGGATTTGACCTTTCTCCACGCCGACGCCACACTCGTCTGCGGTGACTATCACTGACAGAACAGAAGCGTGACTCATCGGAGAACACGACGTTCCGCCATTCCCTCATCCAAGTCGCTCTAGCCCGGCACCATGCCAGGCGTGCACGTCTATGCTGTGGAGTCAATGGTAGTCTTCTGAGCGGACGCCGGGAGTGCAGGCCTCCTTCAACCAATCGACGGGAAATTGTTCTGGTCGATATTGGAACAGCCAGGGTGTCTTGCACATGCTGAAGAATGGCGGTTGACGTGGCGTGCGGGGCTGCCACCGCTTGGCGGCGGATGCGCCGATCCTCGCGTGCTGACGTCACTCGGGCTGCGCCTGGACCCCTCGCACGTGCCACATGTCCCTGCGCCAACCATCTTCGCCACAGGCGCTGCACCGTGGACACATCCCTATGGGTATCGGCTGCGATTTGACGAAGCGACCAACCTGCCCTTCTCAGCCCGATCACCATACCCCTCGTAAAGTTGTCTGTCTGCTGGAAATGCCTCCGTTGACGGCGGCCTGGCATTCTTAGCTATACACGTGTCCTGTGGCACACGACAACACGTTCTACAATGACTGTCGGCTGAGAAATCACGGTACGAAGTGGTCCATTCGCCAACACCGTGTCCCATTTATCGTTCGCTACGTGCGCAGCACAGCGGCGCATTTCACATCATGAGCATACCTCAGTGACGTCAGTCTACCCTGCAATTGGCATAAAGTTCTGACCACTCCTTCTTGGTGTTGCATTTGCTCTGTCAGTCAGTGTACATAAAGTCTAACCCTCTTATGCCTCGCTTCACTCAGCATTATTATTATTATTTATTTAGTGTATGGCTAAAACATCACATTACATATAAATACAATACAGTTTAAAGTATTTACAGGTTCAAATTATTTACATAATCAACACACAAGGGTGAGAGCAGAAAAAAGTCTCTTGGGTTTCCCTGGTAGGCAGTTAGAGGACACTGCTCCACAATGTGCCGAACTGTTTGCTTCACAGCAACACAACTGCACCCTGCTAAATTAAGTATTCCCCATTTATGGAGGGAGTCGGCACAGCTGCCATAATTATATTCTAGCTATAAAGAAACCAACAGTGAAAAATTATTCTCACCTCTCAACCTGTGTTTACGTCAGCATTTGGTAGTATTGTCTGTGAACTCAGTCAGCCGCAAACAACAAAGCATCGTTCTTCGGTCCAAGTTAGCCCACTTTGTAACAGCTTTTAAAATATTTTCCAGCCGGTGCCAACCTATCCTCTCTCTGGCTGTTCTGTGCTTTGTAATCCTACTTATCTGGCAGTAGTCCTGACATGGTGGGCTACTCTTTCGCAGACTACAGCCTGCCACCAACATTTAGAATTGTTAGTAGTGGCGACTAGGTGAGGGGAGGTCAATCGCCCCACATTTTGTAGAGAAAAGAGTACATTTTTATTCCATTTTAGCTGCCTGAAACTATGAGTTAGAAAAGAATATACAAACCCTGCCATCTTATCACCTAATTCTTTCCTTCAATTTCAATTTCTGTCACCGGGCTGAGTGGCTTAGACGGTTAAGGCGCTGGCCTTCTAACCTCAACTTGGCAGGTTCGATCCTGGCTCAGTCCGGTGGTATTTGAAGGTGCTCAAATACGACAGCCCCGTGTCGGTAGATTTACTGGCACGTGAAAGAACTCCTGCAGGACTAAATTCCGGCACCTCGGCGTCTCCGAAGACCGTAAAAAGTAGTTAGTGGGACGTAAAACAAATAACATTATTATTATTACAATTTCTGTCATTATTTAAAAATTACTTAGCTTAAATATACACAAAATATCATTTGCCGTGGCTAACCAATCACAGCAAGCAGTAGAGACTCGCGCAGCAACGTGTATATCTTGCTATTAGGAAGGTTAACAATGGTATATTTTTTGTCAAGATCATGGACACTGAAATATGATTCACTCGCTTGCCGCACGGATTTGTCAGTCAGTGTATCTGCAGTTATATCTAATGTTTTATTACTTTGTTAGTGTTTCCAAAGTGCAAATAGATTTCCACATGGCAATTCGCATGACTTAGCATATATTTCTTCTGAAAGATGAGGGAGAGCTGGGGAAATATTTCTAAAAAATCTATCAGGAAATGGGCAGTAAGAATAAATCTGAAAGATGCAAAAAAAAATCAATATTCCATTTGCTGTTGCAATTTCCTTTCTTGGTTCCTACATCTTTTAGGTGAAAAATGAAACACTTCCATTCTTTTACTAGTACAGTAATAGCTTGCACTTGGCTCCCAACCCAGCAAACGGCATACAAACACTGAGGTTTGAGTAGTTCACATTCCAGGACATCAAGTACATTATATAGCCGTCTCATCCTCTTGGGAGACTTCCTGTAGAATTTTTACAAGAAAACTATGATACTGTCAATCTGATCTCAATTTTTTATATGCTTTACAGAATTCAGACGTGGCTCAGGCGGCAGCACGCCGGCCTCCCACTGGTGGGTTCTGTGGTTCAAATCTCTGTCACTCTATGTGAGATTTTTGCTGGCCAAAGTGGAGGCGGGACATGTTTTTGTCCAGGTACCCCAGTTTTCCCTGTCATCTTTCATTCCAGCAACACTCTGCAATACCATTTCATTTCATCTGTCATTCATTAATCATAATAATGTTATTTGCTTTACGTCTCACTAACTACTCTTACAGTTTTCGGAAATGCAGAGGTGCCGGAATTTAGTCCCGCAGGTGTTCTTTTACGTGCCAGTAAATCTACCGACACGAGGCTGACGTATTTGAGCACCTTCAAATACCACCGGGCTGAGCCAGGATCGAACCCGCCAAGTTGGGGTCAGAAGGCCAGCGTCTCAACCGTCTGAGTCACTCAGACTTACTTATGACTTATTTCCTGTTGCTCCTCCTGGAGCATAGGGCTTCCGTGAAACACTTCCATCTGTTCCTATTGTTGGCTAACCTCTTCACATCATTCCAAGTTTATCCCACTGTTAGACATTCCTCTTCGATCGTCCTTTTCCCGGTCGTCTTCGGATGTCCACGCTTTCTAGCACCTTGGGGGTTCAAGTCAAGCGCTGTCTTCAATGGCTCCAGCGGGCTTCCTTAAAGTATGTCCTATCCAATGTCATTTTCTCTCTCTTATCTGCATTTCAATTGGCTGCTGGTTAGTTTCTTCCCATAGATCTTCATTTGAAATAACATCCGGCCATCTTCTGTTGATGATACGTCTTAGACAGCGATTCATGAAGACTTGCAGCTGTTTAGTCGTCTTCTGGGTAACTTTCCACGTTTCACAAGCAGAACAAACTTAACATTTGTGTTAAAAACTCGTATTTGTGTTAAAAACTCGTAGCTTAGTTTTTCTAGAAATGCTCTTGTTTTTCTATATAGGATACAATTGAACAAAAGCACCATTTGCCTTCTTAATACGACTCTTAATGTCATCTTCTGCTCCTCCAGTCGTAGTAACCATACTCCCAAGGTATATGAAAGAGTCTACTTGTTTTACCTCTTTATCATCTATAGACAATTTATCATCAATCTTGGAATTGACCCTCATCTCCTCGGTCTTATTAATATTTATTTTAAGTCCAGCATCCTCTGCCTCCTCCTTCAACAGCTTAATCTTCTCTTCCATATCTCTGAACCGTTGAGCCAGTAGACAGATGTCATCTGCAAAAACAATGTCTTCTAACCTATCTTGTAAGCCCCACTGAATCCCCCTTTTCTGACCTCGATACACTCTCCTGAGCACACTATCCAACACAAGTAAGAAAAGCGTCGGAGAAAGAATTACAGCCCTGTCGAACTCCCGAGGTCATATCTATTGGTTCAGTAAGATCTCCCATATGGACAACCTGACATTTATAACCCTCGTACATATCCTTTATAATATTCAGAATCTTTTGTGGTATACCATATTCTTCAAGTATTTGCCACATAACTCTTCTATTTACAGAGTCGAAGCCCTTCTCAAAATCAATGGAAGTCAAGTAAAGGGTGTTCTGCCATTCTGTACTTTGTTCCAGGATGATTCTTAAAGTGTTTATGAGATCGAAACAGCTACAGTGTTTACGAAAACTAACCTGTTCCCTTCTAAGGCGCAATTCCACAACATCCTTCACCCGCTCTAAAATGATCCTTGAAAGCAGTTTACTTGGTTCCGACAACAATGTAATTCCTCTCCAGTTATCACAGTAATATCCCCTTTCTTTGGTATCTTAACAATCAGGCCTTTCTTCCATTCAGCTGGTAGCTTTTCTTCATTCCAGATCCTTTCCAACAGGGGGTGCAATAATTTTGCCGAGGTCTCAATATCTGCTTTAAGTATTTCTAGCACGATATTATCCATACCGGGTGCTTTTCCAGTTCTTATCTGTTTCAAGGCCTTCTCTATTTCTGAACAGGTTGGAGGATGTAAATTTATTCTTGGGTCACTATCTACTGGTTCCATTTGTTGGTTATCATTCTGTTCTGTATATCTCTTGAGCAACTCTGAGAAATGTTCCTTCCATCTCAGTAGGTGTTCTTCCCGGGTGGTCAGTAGTTCACCTCTCTTGTTTTTAATGGGTTTATTCCTGATAAATCCTCTCCTTGACAGCTTCTTTGTGATACTATACAATTCCTTAGCATCTCCCCTTGCTGATGCCTCTTCTGCCATTCGTGCTTGTTCATCTACCCGCTGTATATGATCTTTTCTTACACTTTTCTTCACACTCTTATCAGCTTCCACATATTCCTTTTGTGCTGCGGCTTTCTGTTGTCTTGTTTTACACATATTAATCTTTGCCTTAACTAGCTTTCTAGCCTCTATTTTTTTCTAAGTATCATCAGACATCCATTCCTTCTTGAGATAATTGTGAAATCCAAGCACCTTCTCACTAACATCTAAATATGTGTCCTTGACTTTCTTCCATGATAATTCAACATCCGTCATAAGTTCTGGTTCAACAGCAAGAGCTTCAAAGCGGTTTCTTAATTCTATCTGGAATTCTTTCCTTTTACTTTCATCTTGCAATTTACCTGAATCATATTTCTGGTTTCGCTTTACAAATTTCCTTCCACTTGCCACAATTTTCATTTTAAACTCTGCAACTACCAGGTGATGATCACTTCCAATATCTGCCCCTCTTTTATTTCTAACATCAGTCAATGATCTTCTAAACTTTCTTCTTACGGAGATGTGGCCTATCTGGTTTTCTGTAACCTGATCTGGCGACACCCATGTAATCTTATGGCATCATTTAAGAGGGAATAAAGTGCCACCCACTACCAAATCATGGCTAGCACAGAAATCAATGAACTTCCCATTTTCGTTACAGTCACCAACTCCATGCACTCCCGTAATTTGTTCCAGAGCCTCATTGTTAGAACCAACCTTTGCATTTAAATCCCCCATCACAATAATAATATCTCTCTTTCCAACTTTCTTAATAGTCTCATTTAGCTGGCAGTAGAATTCTTCCTTTTTTTCAATCTCTGACATTTCTGTGGGAGCATAACACTGGATCACAGTCACATTGCGAACCCAGGTCTTGAATCGAGCTGTCATCACTCTTTCTGAGATGGGTTTCCAATCAAGGAGGCTCCTCTTTGCAGTTTCATTCAATAGCAATCCTACACCTTCTCTATGTTCTGCATCCTCCCCCATTTGCCCAGAATACAGGAATGTGCACCTATTAAGAGTCGGTATTTCTCCAAAGTCTGGCCACCGTACTTCACTTAATCTGAAGATATCCAGCCTGTATTCCTCCATCGCTTTAGCCACTTGCTTCAATTTACTGTGCTCTCTCAGGGTTCTTACATTCCAAAAACCTATTCTCGTTTTCCGTTTCATGCCAAAAGTCGTCAACTTATTATCCATCCGGTTGTGTTTCACTTCGGTTTCTTTAATATTTTATATTTAAGGCTGTGCGAGTTATTAGCCCACAGCAACCCGAGCTTGGTGGTGGGACTGCCATCTAAGCCTCCAAGCCTGCCGTTTTCTGTAAGGGTTGTCTCCCTTAGCCTTTGAAGATCCCTCTTCACCACAAGGCAGTGGTTCCCCGTGTTTCTCTAAACCCCATGGGAAGAGGGTTGCCTCGGCTGCCAGATTTGCTATTCCAAAAGTATCTTTTTCCGCCGCATCTGCCATTGAGGACTTCCAGGAAGTGCCGAAAGGCGCTTACCTCAGGGCTGGCACATAACGATACCGATCAAGTGGCCTACTCTATTAAACTGTGTCGATTTTTCCACTAATCCATTTTGTTCTCCAATTATGGAACTTGCACCGTTGGTTCCTACACCAACCAGTTTTTATCTTCTGTCAACAATTCATACAGATTCAGAGCACTTAGATACCCCTGTGATGAGGCACTTTCCAATGAAAGCAAAGGTAAAAATGACTCCTGTACTTCACTTACTTTCAAATAAATCACATACACAATATCTTCTTCTTCTTATTCTTATTCTCCTTCTGATATATCAGTGCTTCCATCAAATAGTATACTCATAAAGGGTAATATCTTAATCTTCATTACAAGAGCTCTCTCAACAACACTTGCATTATGGTGCACAAAATCCCTGCATACCGGGTGAGTTGGCTGTGCGGTTAGGGACGCGCAGCTGTGAGCTCGCATCTGGGAGATAGTGGGTTTGAATCCCACTGTTGGCAGCCCTGAAAATGGTTTTCCATGGTTTCCCATTTTCATACCAGGCAAATGCTGGGGCTGCACCTTAATTAAGGCCTCGGCCGCTTCCTTCCCATTCCTAGGCGTTTCTTCTCCCATCGTCACCATAAGACCTATCTCTGTCGATGCGACGTAAATCAAATAGCCAAAAAAAAATCCCTGCCTGCTTTTGTATTTCTGTACTCTGGTAGCTGGTAGGACATGAACGCACTCATTAGTTAAAATTAGTTATTCAAGATCTGAAAATTACTTATATTTTTGCGATGTAATAAGCACAATTGAAAACTGTTTTCAGATGATTGATCATTGTTTCATCTGCCTTGATAATAGATCATTCTAACAAGATTGCAACAGGGTTTAACTTTACATCTCATCTTTAAATGGCCAAGAGAATCCTTTTAACAACTTTTGAAGTATTTTCACCCAACTCCAGAAAGTCGCCACAAACGGTACATTTTGCTGCATTCATTGTTTCACCATAATAAAGTCAAGGCATGAGGGACAGCCAGTTGCTTTGAAATTTTACTTCCCTTACAAAATTACTAATTTTTCTAGTGTTAAATTCCACTTCATTTGTTCAAGTTGATGGGACAAGTGCTTCTGCCATCGTCCTATCAGTTTCTGTGGATAATGTTGGTCCCTGCGGTCATTTGGTTTTAAAAAAACATGACAATTTCATTTTGACAAATGCGAAGCACCCCAGTAATTCTTAGGGGCAAAGGCAGACTGATGTAGAGCTACCCACTCTATTCCACCAAATGCTGAGGTTATGGATAGTGGAAGCCTTTACCTTCCACCCCCCAAGCGACTTCATAGACTGTACAAGATGTCTTTTCTTTGTTTTTATGTATGCGTGCATTACATGAAATGTAATAATAATTATTGAGAATGAATCAGAGTAAAAAGAACGTTAGCCTATATATGTTTCCACATATTGTTTTATAATATTGCTATTGCATTCAACCATTTAGTGGTCATGACTATGTCAGAATAAATTTAACTTCTGTAGAGATCTAAAATGCAGTGACCAAACGAGTTGGCCATGCAGTTAGGGCCACGCCGCTTTGAGCTTGCATTCGGGAGATAGTGGATTCAAACCCCACTGTTGGCAGCCCCAAAGATGGTTTGTCATTTTTTTCCCATTTTCACATCAGGCAAATGCTGCAGCTCTACCTTAATTAAGGCCACAGCCACTTCCTTCCCAATATTAGCCCTTTCCTATCCCTTTGTCATCATAAGACCTATCTCTGTCAGTGCACGTACAACAAAATGCAATGGTTCGAAGAAAGAAAATTAATATACTCTCAGAGCCAGTACAAGAATACGTATTATCAAGTGAGAAATTGATAATTAGTATTAATAACAAACTAGAAAAATTAATAATTATTTTATTTTACATCCCACAAACTACTCATAGTTTTCGGAGATGTCGAGGTGCCAGAATTTAGTACCGCAGGAGTTCTTTTACGTGCTAGTAAATCTACCGACACAAGGCTGACATATTTGAGCACCTTCAAATACCACCAGTCTGAGCCAGGATCGAACCTGCCAAGTTGGGGTCAGAAGGCTAGCACCTTAACCGTCTGAGCCACTCAGCCCAGCTGTAGAAGAATTACAAACACCTAATTACTTCAGTACTTGTAAATATCTTGGTGATTCTTGTTGTCTGGAATCTCATTCTATGAAAACATAAGTCAGAACCTCAGACAGAAGCATTAGCAGATGTTCAAGCTTTTGTCTGCTTATGACCTCTTGCATAAACACTTGCTACCAGTGAATTAGGAGCAAGATAGCAACTTCTCTTTATGAGAATTATGAAGTTTTTGTGGGAGCTCACTACATTGCTGACAGGGGGAGTACAAGTATAGTAGTAAACTTCATGCAATCGAAAAAATGAACAAGTCGGGTTTTGTAATGAATCCAACCATGTGATTTGAAATAGACCCTGAACAACCACAAGAAGTTGACCGTAGAATGAATCGGCAGCAGAATATTTCAGAAAGAGGTACACTTTGAAGAAAGTCTCTGTCTTTACCTTAATGATTGGCAGCCATGAAACTTTCCAAAGACATTCCAAAATTTTTGTGAGTCAGTTTCAATCCCTAAGCAATTAAGCCCTTCTCGATTGATGAGTTCCATACAGTTTCTGCGAAAGCATTTATATGTTTATAAAGAATAACTGGATATGGATACAGAAAACTTCAATTTATTGAACAGTTTAACATTTTCCTTATGTCAGTTACATTATAATTTCCTTTATATTGTAAGAAGCGTTCTTTTTCTTATGACAGAAAGAAATTTAAATAAATGAGTGAATGGCACAAATAATAATGCCCGATCTGGGGTGTGGGGGTACCATGCCTGCTTCTTACCTGGAGGCCCCGGCTTCAATTTCCGGCCAGGTCTGGGATTATCTGGATCTGAGGGCTGGTTCGAGGTCAACTTGGCCTACACGATTACAATTGAGGAACCATCTGACGGTGATATGGCGGTCCCGGTCTAGAAAGCCGAGATCACAACACCTAATGATCTGCAGACTTTCGGCTGCGTGGTAGGCCATGGCCCTTCAGGGCTGTTGTGCTATGGGGGAAAAAACAAATAATAAATACTTACAATAGAAATCTTCAGCTATTGTCAAATAATCCTCTAGTTAGTAGAAACTTATTTGTGAAGAAATTATATCTTGTCCAGGAAAATTGATTATGTAAGTTACAAATATTTTTACAGGAATGTACACTATGTGGTAAATATTTTCCTAAAGCAATATTTAAGTGAATATATCATCAGTAAGTTGAATATCTTAGAATCCTGCCAACGTCTAATATGGATATGTGGAAGGGAATATACTCTGATACTCTTTTACTGCCTATCAAAGTATCAAATTTGAATAAAATGCTGTTGTACTTCACTGTCTTCTTAGATTCAATGTACCAAAGCTAAATGTTCATGCTGTATGTTTAGGTTCAACTTGGAGAAGAACTGCTAGCTCAGAGCGATCTTGAGGGTGGTGTTGAACATTTGGGCAATGCAGTAGCTGTGTGTGGTCAGCCCAACCAACTGTTGCAAGTCTTGCAACAGACATTGCCTCCACAAGTGTTCCATCTGCTGTTACAACGCCTACCGGCGCTAGGACAGGTAAAGTAAGTGCATGCTGGGTGTGGTATAACCTGGGTTCCTATACTAACACATTTTATGGAGCTCAGATATTGATGGAGTTTGTTGGTAAGGAGAAAAATAAATCTAATCCAATTAAGTGTTCTTTTCTTATTATGAAGGTTTTATTAAAATGGTATGTGCTTGCTCAGAAAGACTAGTCTTTACCCCAATAAAACCTCATTAAAATGTTCCCACAAAGGTCAAGAAAAGAGAATGTGTTTAATGAGAAAATGTTCTATTGGATACACAGATGTGGAAACAATTGGTGCAGTTTTTCAACGTGTGTGCATTTTATGTTGTGCATGTACAGTACCATTTCTGAAGATGAGAGGAGAGTATTAAAAGGTGTGTAAAGCACAAGTGAACAAATATGGAAACCTTTTCCACTGGAACCTATAAAATAACATTTTTGTATTAAAGGGTATGAAAACCACAAAACATGGCTCATTCTGAGAATAACATATTCAAAGTTTGATTTTTTAAGCACGCTTCCAGCTCTAACCACGACTGTTCCTGTGCTCTGCTAATACCCTCCTTATATAAACAAGGGGAAGTCTGCATGTAAAATGAAAGCACAGACATCAGCCGCGGAGCAGACAAGTTTGTCACCTCCAAGATAGATCTCTCCCAATGCTTATTTTATAATATATATATGTACACACACCTATTTGCTCCCATATAAGACCCCTTTTTTCCCACTTTTGCAGCCAAAAAAAATTAAAGGGGGGTCCAATATGCTATAACCTCAAATTTTGTTCAGTGAACACATGACTTCTAGGCTATAAAGAGCTATAAATTGTACATTCTACACAGTTATTTAATAAACTTATGAATGTATTTGAGTTATACTGGCTATTTTCGTTGGAAGGCAGTATCTATAAATGTAAAAAGTCAATACATGGTGAACACTACTTTTAGGCCTACATATAAAGTAAATGTAATCCGTTTTAGTTACTTATAATATCACGTCATTCATTTTATCTCATTAATTCCTCTGATGAGGTCAACGTCAGGAAGGGCATACAGTTGTAAAAACTCGCTGCGAAAATTCGTCTCGCCTCATACTAGACTCCATAGAGAAATGGGATAAGGGTATCGTATTATATTATGATACAAAATAACTCAATGGCCAGTCATTTGTCTCTTGTCAGTTGAGCAGTGGGCCTATCGCACAGTAAACCTGATCACTGCTTTCATTTTAATTGTCTTGCGCAGCTAACTTTCCTCCTACCGGTGCGTCTTCATTCCAAGTGACGTCATCTTCACTGCCATCTTGTCAGCCATGCACTGCAATCGAGACCGAGAGCATTCAAGGTCCCGTCTTTTTTAATTTTTAAAAATATTTTCGATCCCAACTATAGAGTCCAAACTGTCTGAAGCTATTCCCAAATGGTTTCTGGAGATGGTCTCTGATATTCCCAGCTGGTGTATGTGTAGCAGAAGCCACTCTTTCTGAATAAAGCCATGTTGTTGAAAGCGTGCCAAATCACCAGCTGATAAGTAGCGTATGTTACGAGTTGTATTTCCAAATGTAATACATAGTGACTGGAAGCATTATTTTGATAACCGCAGCTGTAGAAAGCCAGACCTTTATTAAGTATATTTCATGCTTGTTCTCTACATTTATCACATCAGGATTTTCCTAAACAGCTGTAAATGAGAAAAGAGAGACCGCATTTTTTATGTTAGGTGTGCAATCAAGTGCCTGGATAGTGCAAAAGGTTCCACTACGGAAAGAATAAAAATAAATAACAAGAAAGTTTGCTGCATTTATGGATATCTACAGGTGTGGTGGTAATGCGTTTTATTATCATAATGTTTAATTTCGTGCGTTCGCTATCTCTTTTTCTTATTAATGCATACCCTAGTATGTTTTGTTTGGCATCTCCGAAAATCATTGAAAGTAAGTGGGGACATAAAAAAATCAATATTCTTATTTGTTAGGTACGTTGGCAAGTAAAACAGTTGTGATTGGATTGTTTTTATCACGTTTTTAACCTACTTCTTTCCCCAAAAAACCTTATATTGGCCTGAGTTATGAGATATTAAACGATTACATTGTTAGTGATCTCGCCTGCCTATGTTAACCGTGAATATTTCTTAACTAAACTTGTTTCCTCATCCCGAGGTGGTGCAGCTCTATTTTAGACAGGCCCCCAGTGGAATGGAGTTGAATGTAGCCTACCATTTTTAGCGCAAATCAACCTTCCTGCCATTCGTAAATCTCTGGCAATATACTGGGAATCAAACTCAGGAACGCAGGCTGCAAAGAATGGCAGCTAATTGTGCTAACCATTACGCTGGTTAGTGGACATTCTTAACTACAAAACACAGACATATAAGAGTATACATGACTGATGCATGCTTGCAATGCACGGGTCGGACACAAAACTGTTAACATGTTTGTGTGACCTCATCAGAGCTGCAGTAGGCCTACGCAACGGGGGCGGACATTTCTTAACTACGAAACACAGATGTACCGCATGATTTTGATGCGTGTTTTCATTGCGTGGGTTGTACGGATGAACTATTCACAAATTTGTGATATCATCAGAGCTGCATTAGGCTTATACCCGCTTTGAAGCGGAATCATTGTTCGTGTCTGACTAATTATGTTGGGGTGGTCTTGCATGCAAGATTTTTCATTTTCTTCATCTCAAAAAGCCAAGTGGGGTCTAATACACAAGTAAATACTGTATATATACAGGCGGGCATGTGACCCTTAGGTCAGTACATACATAAAAACACAAAAAGGTAAAACCAACAAAAAATGAAACTTGCTGGTTAGCAGTGAGATTGCTTAATAACACAGTGAGCCTATTGTGCTTGTATTTCGCATTCCATTCAGATTTACATAAAATCAGTTTCATGGTCCGTATCGACTAGGTGGAAAATAAATAAATACTTAATTGTGAATTCCATTCAGAAGTTAGAAATTTATTTTGCATTGAGCGGTACAATAAAATCTAGCAAATATTTTTTGCATGATACGGTAGCCTATATCTGGATTAGCAACTTAATCATGTGAAATTAACTAGTGTGGTGTATATTTGCCTTGTGATAGCCTAGTTATGGATATGGGAAAAGCAGTGAAATTCCTTATTCTTTTTTTAGAAGACAAAATTTGTCAGAAAGTGGACTGGCATCCGCAGTTGAAGCACACATAGATTGCAAATGTTGAACTTGCACCTTTCAACTCAACCATTCGAGTTGGTCAAAGTTTTGTCAGAAAGTGGACTGGCGTCCGCACGTTGAACTCGCACCTTTGAGATTCAATTCAATCACTGAGTTGGTCGAAGTTTATTCAGAATGGCAGCCAGAGTCATTTCTGCCTGTCGCACGTGGTCGAGTGTAACCTCCAATTCATTGTCAAAGAATGTGACCAGAAAATAATGTTTAATAACCCACGGCTCCAAAATAAAAGGTGTCTACTAACATTTGTTTAGAAAGAGTGTGATTTGCAATAATACTTAAGTATTTTTATTGGCTCCCATGCACATGTTTTCATATTTGTTGTTTTCACAACTTTCAGTGCACGTTATTTTATAAACCGCAGTGGAAAAGGTTTCCATATTCGTTCTCTCATGTTTTTCACACGTTTTAATACTTTCCTCTCATCTCTAGAAATGGTAGATTTAGTTTACACTGTACGCATGGATACACAACATGAAATGCCCTCATGTCGGAAAAAATTTTATTTAGTGTTTCCATACCCTTGTTGGATAGTTTTTATTTGTGTATTCAGTTGTACGTTTCCTCGCTTAACACATTCTATTTGTTGTCCCCTGCAGAAGCATCTTAACAATGTATTATTGTAATATCTTTCGATGTAAATCTCTGATTTAAATCATAGAAATCTTAGTAAAATGTAAGAATTGTTAAAATAGAATTTATACCAAAGTTTGCGACATACTAATGAGATTTTGTTTTATGTTAAAACATTTCAATATAGATAGCAATGTTTCGAGTATTCTCCTTTTTAAATATACTTTTTGTGTTATCCCTTGTGAGGTTCCTTAACTTCAAGCCTATTAATTGCGAATGATAAAGTAGATTCGAGATTATACTCTATCAATATTTGTGCTCCTAAAACTTTCCCACTCCTCGCTGCTTCTCGCTGATTTTTTCTCTTATTGTAGAATCAAAATCTTCTGTCTCCTTTTTTGTAGCCACTCATGAACCAGGTGATAATTAGACCTCATGTTTTTAGGTGTTTATTTCAGGTTCCTATAATAGGCTCTCGAATATGAAAAGATAGTTGATGGTTATGAATTTCATGTTTTTGGTCCGTATTGAACTGAGAATAATATATAAGTAATAATAATAATAACGTAAACGTTTCCACCTTTTCAATACTACAATATATTCACAAAATTACAAAATTATACGGTACTAGTTTCGACCCATCTAGGGGTCATCATCAGCCGTATTGGAGCAAAGATCCTTTGTGGCGAAATCCTAAGACAATGTTATTTTAAAGAATAACAAGTGAAATGAGATGTTATGGTAATAGTTAATAATACAAGGAATATACATACTAAGAGGTTTTTAACAAAGAATAAAGTATAAATGGGGTATTGTAAAAATTATAATCATGGAAATCAGTAAGTTCTTGTATTGAAATGAAATATGGCTTAGGAAGAGGGCTTAAGGTGGGGCTGAAGGGTGCGGGAGAAAGTGTAATTGTCTTGGAAAAGTACCTTTGATTAAATTTAAGATTGAGTTTAGGTTGGCTGCATTATTGTTTCTGAGGAAAGTGATAAATAGATCGAAGAGTATGTTGGGTTTCTCTGAGATTTCATTGAGATTGTGACTGGCATTAAAGTATTGGTCTAGGTGTATGTAGTAATTTTCCATTATGTTCAGTAAAGGGCCCTTGTTTGCTAATACGAGGATGTCCATGTCTTGTTCAATATTGGTGAAATTATGGTTATAATCTTGCATGTGTTGGCCGATGGCTGAAAACTTGTTGTATTTTATTGCGTTAGTGTGCTCGTGGTATCTGATAATGAAGTTTCTCCCGGTTTGCCCGATGTAGGTTTTTTTACAGGTGGTACATTTGATCCTATAAACTCCTGATTTTAAAAAACTGCTGGTCTTGTTGATGTGTGAAGTATTGTGTAAAACATTCATGTTCTTATTGTTGGTTTTGAAGGCTATTTTAACGCCTTGTTTCTTAAAGATGTTGGTTAACTTGTAGATATCATTGTTGAACGTGAAGGTGGAAAATGTTAGAGGTTTGGTTATTTCTTTTTTGAGGGTAGTTTTTGGGCGATGTTTGTGTTTATTGATTATCCTTTCTATAAAATGATTGCTGAAGCCGTTGAATTTTGCGATTCCGCGGATTGTGTTGAGTTCGTTTTTTAGATCTTTATTGGACATAGGTATGCTGAAGGCTCACGTACAACAGCCTAGTTCACCGAGCCTTCAGCATACCTATGTCCAATAAAGATCTAAAAAACGAACTCAACACAATCCGCGGAATCGCAAAATTCAACGGCTTCAGCAATCATTTTATAGAAAGGATAATCAATAAACACAAACATCGCCCAAAAACTACCCTCAAAAAAGAAATAACCAAACCTCTAACATTTTCCACCTTCACGTTCAACAATGATATCTACGAGTTAACCAACATCTTTAAGAAACAAGGCGTTAAAATAGCCTTCAAAACCAACAATAAGAACATGAATGTTTTATACAATACTTCACACATCAACAAGACCAGCAGTTTTTTAAAATCAGGAGTTTATAGGATCAAATGTACCACCTGTAAAAAAACCTACATCGGGCAAACCGGGAGAAACTTCATTATCAGATACCACGAGCACACTAACGCAATAAAATACAACAAGTTTTCAGCCATCGGCCAACACATGCAAGATTATAACCATAATTTCACCAATATTGAACAAGACATGGACATCCTCGTATTAGCAAACAAGGGCCCTTTACTGAACATAATGGAAAATTACTACATACACCTAGACCAATACTTTAATGCCAGTCACAATCTCAATGAAATCTCAGAGAAACCCAACATACTCTTCGATCTATTTATCACTTTCCTCAGAAACAATAATGCAGCCAACCTAAACTCAATCTTAAATTTAATCAAAGGTACTTTTCCAAGACAATTACACTTTCTCCCGCACCCTTCAGCCCCACCTTAAGCCCTCTTCCTAAGCCATATTTCATTTCAATACAAGAACTTACTGATTTCCATGATTATAATTTTTACAATACCCCATTTATACTTTATTCTTTGTTAAAAACCTCTTAGTATGTATATTCCTTGTATTATTAACTATTACCATAACATCTCATTTCACTTGTTATTCTTTAAAATAACATTGTCTTAGGATTTCGCCACAAATGATCTTTGCTCCAATACGGTTGATGATGACCCCTAGATGGGTCGAAACTAGTACCGTATAATTTTGTAATTTTGTGAATATATTGTAGTATTGAAAAGGTGGAAACGTTTACGTTATTATTATTATTACTTATATATTATGAAAAGATAGATTCTAAAAAAGGCATTTCCAATTTTACATATTTTGATTGGAATTTATCAATGAAAATGCCATCTTTAGTTTGCTAACTTGATAATAACTCTTTAGGGGAGAATATAAAACATGTTTCACTCACCTCTTTGCTACAAACATTACATGATATAATTTTACCATCCAATGTGAAGTGGGGAAACTCCTGTAACCTTTTAGTTAAAGACAACTTGGAAGCTGACACTTTGTTTTCAGCGGGTCCATGGATACTCGTTCCTGACTGTGAACGGTTCTTAAGGATTTCTGGGAAGTATGGGATTTGGCTTGAAAAGTATTTGTTCAAGATACTGAAAATGTTTTGTCAATATTGTAGTTTCTCGGGCTAAATTAAATGCATTTTTGATCGATTTAGGGATTTAAAATAGGAATACATGCAAATATAGGTCCAAAAGTTAATTTAGGGACTTAGGGCATTATGGGACTACCGTTTTTATCCTTATAAATAGATGAAAGTTCTAAATACAACTTCAGTTTAAGTTACTTTTTGAGGATCAAAATAGGTTTTTGCCTAAAATGTGAGGTCTAGTTATAATACAGGAGACTACAGGCTTAAAAATTAAATTGACAATTGCAGCTCCCTTTTCTCTTAACTGGGCTCTGCCGGATGACCTCAAAGTTTGTCCGCCTAAAATCAACAGTGATCATTTGTATTTAAATTGGAAACTACTTGCAAGTTCCATGATCTTTCCAAAATGCTTGTGATTAAAAAGCATGGAAAATTTTGTTTCTGCAGTGAAGTTAAATTTAGCAGATTTTGTGACATTCTAACTATGCGCTTGTTGTTTGCATGTTTGGTCTGTTTTTCTCCTTTTGCTTGTTTTTAAACTGATGTAAACATGTGTTTAATGTTGATGGTGTTTACATTTTGAAATCCACAGGTAAAAGCAATATGTAATCACTGGTACACGCTTGGAACCCAACTGTGTATATTTACATTGCTTGGGGAGGGAGAACTTCTTTCGGCTTATACCAGATATTTTGAGGGTTACTAGAGCCACCTAGGCTTATTTTGGATATGGCTGGGGGCTTAAGACAAGAATCCCTTTCTGATGTGTGAATATTTTAGGTGAAAATGTCTGTCCAGGTTCGACCAGGATTTGAACCTCGGCCAGCCGGGGGGGAAAGCCAACAGCTATGCCACAGCACTAATCATGCTCACCCCCTTCCTCCTCCAAGAGAGAAAATACTGTGAATTTTTAAATTGTGCTTGCTTTCATACATTCTTATAATTTCACGAGTCTGCCATACAAATTAAGTGTTTGGTGATTTCACATGAACAACTCTTAAATTAATGCGACACAACTGGGCGCTTTTCTGTGAGACTGTTCTTTCTGGTCCCACATAGGGACCTGATGTGAAGTATAGGTCTCTTTGTATGATGTTTCTTGTTTCTTAACCAGAATGCGCAGAATGAGGGGGGGAAATTAATCAGAAGATCAATGTTGTGTTTGGTTACCTAATCAAATCTGGTGTTGTATAGTGAGGATAGCTCACATTGTGTAGTAGTATTGAGAATACAGTGGTTGTGATGCCTTTGCCATACATCATGACTGTTTTGACGGTTGAAGTTATGCTCTATAGGCCCTAGATTCCTTGTTGACTATAGAATTATTTTTATTCCAGACAGGTCAGCTATTTATTATGAATAATGTGGATAGCTTATAAAATGAGGCATTCGTTGAAAAGTGATCGGTAGACTGAGGATTTGTATACAGTGAAAATGTGCGAAATTTACATACAACTATGCATTAACAACCTTAACCCCTTAACTGAGTGCTAAATTCTCCACATGAGTAACCTGCCCTGGATACATTTTTCCCCACTTTGATATTTAAATCTCTCCTGCAAAAATATGTACACAATTAGTTTAATGTAATATGATAGTGATGATTATACTTTAATAATGGGTTACTAACATTATTTATGTTATGTATCCAGATGATTGTAGGTTTTTTTGCTATATGTATAATATAGGCGGAAACAAGGTCATCTACGAACGCGCTGAAGTATTCTTCGACACTATGTACATCACAAAAACTATATTTATCATATTTACACCTGTAGAGCAATTCTTGGTCTTGGGGCGCCATTCACAATTAACTGAGGCAGGTGTCGCAGTTTGAACATCTTCCTTGTTATTTGGTTCAACTGGAACCACTATACTTTTATTTTCAGGATCACTTTCACTGTCCTCTTTTTCAATATATATATCCACGCATCATCACTTGCTAAAAAAAAAGTACCTCATCTTCACCCTCTGCTTCTATAACTGTCAAAATACCAGTACACTCAAGCTGATTTACTTTACGTTTGGAAGCCATGCTGCTCGACATAAACAGTTGTGCGGGAGCATCGTGCAAGGCACCAAAACAGATTCATTTTAGGAGGCTGCATTAGCTGTACAATTCAATGCGCAGCGTGATATTGTGGAAAATATATCAATTAATCGGTAAACTTCAACGGCGATATCATATGCCGCCACCCTCAAGAGAAATGAGTGAAAAGTTTTACGATCGACTTATGCCATCATGCTCACCATGAGGATTTGAAGATGGTGTGTGCACAACGGGTGCCCCATGCCCCATTCCCTTACCATTGCACAGAAACAGAAGCATGTGGAGATATGCCACCAGTTGGTGCAACAGTACGGTGCAGATCCAGTGGAGTTCTTTGAGAGTCTGTTCACCATCGACGAGTCTAGGTTCTTCCGCGAGACTCCGGAAAAGAAACCTCGGCTGTATGGAGTGGAAGCATAGTGGGAGCCCATGTACCAAGAAGACACGGCCGGGACTATTTGTGCACTATTCACCACCAATGAAGTACTGTAGTTCATGCAGTTGTCCACCAGTGGCGCCGGGATACTCCCAAAGAATAGTTTGCTGCGCAGATATGGAAGCTGCTAGAATAATGGCAAAAGTACATAGACATTAGCGGGAATAACTGTAATATAATCTGTAATAATTTGTTCAGTAAATGGTTCCTGTAAACACAAAAAATTGTAGTGCCAATCATTTCTGAACACTCCAAGTATTGCTTTCTGAATGCAAAGATTATAAGTATTGCTTAAATATAACACTTTGATAAAAACCTGCATTTATATGAAAATCTTCGGAGTGTCGTCACTTACCTCGTACTGTAATTGTGACACAGATTTTTATGGTTTCATCACTTCTAATCCAGGAGAATGCTGGGATGATACCTGTCGTATAGACCAAGTGTGCGCTTGCTTCCCATTTAGTCTCAGTTATGCAATGCATATACCTGCACAGAAGCCATAATCATATAGGCTATAAGATATACAATAAAATATCAGATATACAATAAATACAATGGGTTGACTATGATATTGCACGTTCCTTATATGAAACAATTGAATTTCTCATTAATTGAAGGATCTTTATCTCTGGGCATTTTAGAGACAGTATAGTGTTCTTTCTTTTAATTTTATAATATTGTATGTGTATATTGTTTAACTTCTGCCTACTTTAAAGCATGTTCTATTCTGGTGTTGTGTTGTTTGTTGGCTTCCTAATAAATTTAGAACTCTTCAGGTATATATCTGTGATACTAAGGCAGAACCTGATTTATCAAAACAATCAGATGTTCTGTTTTTATGCCAGTATGGTAGATTTTGTAACTAGGAGTATGATGGCAAAGCCCGGTATGACTCTGATGCCCCTTAGAATATGCTGTTCCCAAGATAAATATATAATAATTTTATTGTTTTTACGTCCCACTAACACCTTTCTGACTGTTTTCGGAGATGCAGAGGGGCTGGAATTGTGTCCCGCATGAGTTCTTTTATGCGCCAGTAAATCTACCGACACAAGGCTGACATTTGAACACCTTCAAGTACCCCCAGCCCAAGATAAAGATTCTGATATATTCAGTACATAGATATTGAGGCAGCTAAGTAATTTGTTCTCTGAGCTTGCTGAATAAATAAGAATAAAACTTGTTCGTTCTTTTTTTAATTAAATTCATAAATGGATGCCACTTCAGTTTAGTGGTTATTGAAATACAATATGAATTTCAGCGAGCTCGCCAACTTCTGTAAGCGCCTCCTGAAAAATCAAGATCTTTGTCATATCGGGTTCTGCCTTAGTACCACAGATATATCACATAAAGGTGCATGTTCTTTGTCAAAAGAGTGCCAATATTTGTGTGTAGACAGTTGCTGTAGTGTAATTTGGATGATCACTTTGCCGTTAGCAGATACTGTATTGACATTTTGGCTATTCTTTCATGGGGGGGGATATAATCTAATCCACATTAAAGAAAACTCTTGTTTTCTATCATTGCTTGCTTGCTACCCTTATAATCTGCTAGTTAGGTTAGGATTTTTTAATTTCTCTTCCAAATTTTGTAAATGTTCTATACACTGCATACCCTCAGGTTTTCTTTCAAGCAGGGCTGAATGACTCGACGGTTGAGGCGTTGGCCTTCTGACCCCAACTTGGCAGATTTGATCCTGGCTCAGTCTGGTAGTATTTGAAGGTGCTGCTAATTAGGCTCTTTTTTTAATTTCTCTTCCAAATTGTGTAAATTTTCAGTATACTGCATCCCCTCAGGTTTTCTTTCAAGCCGGGCTGAGTAGATTGATGGTTGAGGCCCTGGCCTTCTGACCCCAACTTGGCAGGTTTGATCCTGGCTCAGTCTGGTAGTATTTGAAGGTGCTGCTAATTAGGTTCTTTTTTTTAATTTCTCTTCCAAATTGTGTACATTTTCTATATACTGCATCCCCTCAGGTCTTCTTTCAAGCCAGGCTGAGTGGCTCAGACTGTTGAGGCGCTGGCCTTCTGACTCCAGTTTGGAGGTTTCATCCAGGCTCGGTCCGGTGGTACTTGAAGATGCTCAAGTACGGCAGCCTCGTGTCAGTAGATTACTGGCATGTAAAAGAACTCTTGCAGGAAAAATTTCTAGCATCTTGGCATCTCTGAAAATTGTCACAAGTATTAGAGGGATGTAAAAACAATAACATTATTGTTATCTTCTTTCATGATGTCTAAACCATCTCAGTTAATTTTCTTAATATTTGAAATAATCACCTAGAGATTGGGAATTTGACTTCATTTCTTATTTTATCCAGTCTGCTCGCTTTAATCTCAACATCCTCTATTCAGCCCCATGTAGTCATCCTTTTTCTTAGTAACCTATTATTCAGGTGCCTTCTTATTACACCCAAATATAGTTGATGCCCAGCATACAGTCCAGTCGCTGTTTATTCTGTTGGTCTTAATCATCATGAGTTGTGAATATGGGATAGGCCTACTCGTAAAATTCAGTCTGAATCCTCTCTACCATTCTTCTAGATAGATATGATAACACTTTTATCAGAAAAGTTGATTTTTCAGGAGAGTCATTTGAAACCTTTGTCACCAGAAGCTGCTTCACATTGTTATATCACTATAACATAGTTCAGTAATGACACAACATTGACTTGTACTCCTATGATTATAAAAGCCGAAAAGATTAACTCAAAGCTACCATAATCAAGAAAAGGGTAAATTTTGACTTATACTCTTAGTACTTTTCATGGAGGATTTATATTTTCATGCAGATATTTCCTCACAAGATTTGAAAGTGAAACTCTCTTATCCATTTGCCATCCTAGCAAAACCATTACCTTGTCATTTGTGTACTTCCTTAATGACTAATTCTTTAATTCCTATTTTCAGCGCCTAGTAGCCCAGACTGCTGCAGCATCCATGGTTGAGGAGGAGTTAGAGTGAACGAAACTTCTTGTCGTAGAGTCAGGTAGACATATATTGGAGAATTGGACTTTCTGCTGAACGGCACCACTTGTTCTACAAATTCTTTTTCTGTGCAATCATTGTTAGACAAAAATAACACTATATTTTGAAATATTCTCAGTGTCAATAAAAGTATTCATTTCATAGGATCCATTTTATTGTGAATTGACTGGAAAATCGAATGTTTTGTGTTGTTATTGAAAGCAGTGATGTGTCTCGAAAGTTATTTGATCCAAGAGAAACACAATGATAGTTTTGAAATATCCCAAAGGTTAGTGATTTCGCTGAACATCATTTACTGGGCATGGTAAATTGTGTTCACGTGTTCATCTCTTAAAGAAAATATCCTGTGGTCATGTATATCAGCATTACAGATGTTCTCAGAATTTCCCCCTACTTTATTTGGTAATTATTATATAGAATCTTCATTTCCATTAAGTTTATTAAAATAAATTCTTTGATGGACTGAGTTGGCTGTACTAAGATGAATGAGAAGGGGATTGAATATCTACAGTATGAACAAAGAAGTGTACACAACATTTGTTCATACATTTATTCTTATATAGTTTTCATGTTTTATTTACTGTCTGAAGTAGCGTTCATAAGCATTGTGTATTGTTATTTATTAGCATTTTGTTTCCTACATTTTTGTTTTTATATTAAAGTTATATCTGAACCAAGAATACCAATATTGTCCTGTGGTCTTATGTCTGCTGTGGGGACTAGTCTATTAGAGGGAACGGGAGGTAAAAATTTTACCTGTCAATATTTGGTTGCAATTATTGTTATCATATACAATGAACTGAAACTCGCTTGGTGCTGGGTGCGTTTTCTGTTTAATAATGTAAATCCACCTGAACTACATGACCAGATATTACTGAAAAATTTTCCTATTCCTATTCAGTAATGCTGTAATCTTCTCGGGCTGGATGAGAAATATTGATATACTTTTAAACACTTGGACCCTGCTGGATAATGACCCTGTGTTACACATCACTATTTTTTTAAAGGAGATGTAATTTTGAGATTAACATCCTGTAAAACTTGCATGTTTCTCCGAAATTAGAACATGTATTTCATTGCTCATTGTACTGCAGTGCTAGTGATACCCCTTTTTCTTACAAACTAGTCCATCTTTGTGAATATCCATTATTTTAACATGTTGGTATACATGATGTTCTGTAGGGGTCATTCAGTACAAAAGAAAAAAGTTGGTATGAATAAATGTTGTATTGCCATTAATGAATGTGAACAAAAAATAAAAAAGTTCTCAGTTCCTTTGTTATGGGAACTTGATGTGTTCCAAGTATTTTGTTGTAATGCCTCTCTTTAATGATATGAAGTGCATCCTCTCTAGTAGGTCCTTCTAAATGCTTGATCTAAGAAATGTTAAATAGCTTTGTACAAACATTCCAGACAAAAGTACGGTATGACAGGGAAGTTTCTCCACAGCAGCCTGTGCAGAGAGAGTACAAGTAAGAGCTGTTATGTTGGTAGCATGAACTCAGCGCTTGTAACAAAAGGAAATGATGATTGCAAATTCGCCACAATGATAAACCTATACTGGAAATGTCCCCGTTGTTACAGACATAGTTCAATCTGTTTAGGCATATTGTCAAAGACTTCCATTAAAACTTGCACAATCGACAGCACATTAGTAGAAATACTCAGTGTAAGTTTATCAATTGTTTCTGGATTATTTTCGTATTTCACAGATTTTGCCACACCTGAAAATAAATAATCCAGTGCAGGGATCATGGTGGCCAGAATCCTTTAGTAATCATTTTCTACCCAAAAAATTCCACTTAAAAGTCTTAAGTGATTGGTGTGACATGTGGTTTAACATTGTCCTGCTGAAAAAAACAGTGCTCGCTCTCATTTTCATTCAGTCGAACAATAAAAGGATAAATTATCTTCGAAAAGTAGACATCCAGATTAAACTGCCAAAGAATATTGCACTCACTGATTTTTTGTGCTTGTAATGTTTTTTTATTACATTGGGATTGTCTGAAGACCAGATCTGTGAATTGTGAGGGTTTACATAGGCAGATAAAGAAAACTATACCTCGGTTTGCAACAAATTATAAACAGTATTAAAATGTCGCATTTTTGTGATTTTTCTTTGCGAATGATGTTGCTGTTCAAAAATGTAAATGACTTTTACATTGCCTTATTACATATTTTAACTGCCTTTTTCTAACCTTTTTAAATGCCTGAACATCCAGTCTCTATCATCAGCATATCAGAAGTCTTTGTTGGAGGCAAATAAGATATACAGGGTGGCCCACTTAAACGTTTCACCACAGATATATCTGGAACAACAAAACATATTGAAAAATGACTTTCACAGGTATGAAGGCAGGGAAGGGGCTAATTAAAGTAAATACCATGAGCCAGTCTAAAACGTAGGAAAATAGTATTTTCAACATCAACTTACGTTTTTTAAATGGAAACCCTGTATTATTTCGTGCGCAATCGTTAAAATGAAAATTCACATAAGTAATGGCGTTTGTTTCATCACAATAGGTCAATTACATCCCGAGATATTGCAACGTGAAGTTGACGCTTGAGATAAACGAAACGCGCAGCAGTTGCACATCCCCAGAGTCAAGCGCGAAGCTCACGGTCCTCTTACGATATGATTGCTGAACTACGATGCGACAGGCGCTATACTTAATGCTATTTGCACTGTTATCAAGAGGGATTAAAATAAAAGAAGGGTTTCCTGCCACAGCAAAAGGATATGTAAATAACGGTTTCTCTCTTGCGTGTTTTATTTACCTACGCAGTACATTGCAGTACTCTGTACTGTACTACTTCAGAATGTACATAATTCGTACAGCAAAGTTACTGTAACGATATTCTCTTATTTTCATCCCTCTTGATAGCAGTGCAAATAGCATTAAGTACAGTGCCTGTCGCATTGTAGTACGGCAATCATATCGCGAGTAAGAGGACCGTGAGATTCGTGCTTGACTCTCGGGATGAGCAACTGCTACGCGTTTCGTTTATCTCAAGCGTCAACTTCACGTTGCAATATCTCGGAATGTAATTGACCTATTGTGATGAAACAAACGCCATTACTTATGTGATTTTTCATATAAACGATTGCTTACAAAATAATACAGAGTTTCCATTAAAAAAACGTAAGTTGATGTTGAAAGTACTATTTTCCTACGTTTTAGACTGGCTCATAGTATTTACTTTAATTAGCCCCTTCCCTGCCTTTATGCCTGTGAGAGTCATTTTTCAATATCTCTTGCTGTTCCAGATATATCTGCGGTGAAACGTTGTAAGTGGACCACCCTGTATACACCGAGCTCGATAGCTGCAGTCGCTTAAGTGCGGCCAGTATCCAGTAATCGGGAGATAGTGGGTTCGAATCCCACTGTCGGCAGCCCTGAAGATGGTTTTCCGTGGTTTCCCATTTTCACACCTTAATTAAGGCCACAGGCACTTCCTTTACACTCCTAGCCCCTTCCTATCCCATCGTCGCCATAAAACCTATCTGTGTCGGTGCAGCGTAAAGCAACTTGCAAAAGAAAAAATGTGTACAAATATAAGAAATAAATAATCTGCCATATGCCGATGATACTGTTCTGCTTGCAACAAGTGCTGAAGATCTGCGGACATTACTAAATTGTGTATTCGAACACAGTGCTGCAGCAGATCTGCGTTTATACATGAAAAAGACCAAAATAGTGGTCATAAGCAAACATGTCATTCAAGCTGTTAACTAGACATAGCTGGCACATCACTGGAGTAAGTCCAATGCTTTAAGTATCTCGGCAGTGTACTTGATCACAGCTGGAACAATGCTGTTGAAATTAGGTCCCAGATTGAACAGGCATGGACTGCATTCAAGAGAAGGAGCAAACTTCTCTGGAACAGGGACTTTAAGATCAATCTCCATCTCTATTTACTTTGGTGTTATGTATTTTCTGTCTTACTTTATGGTGCTGAGATCTGGACCCTAACAGAGAACACCACCAAAAAACTTCGATTTTTTGAGATACGGTGCCACTAACGCTGCTCAGAATATCATGAGTTGACAGAATACGTAACACTGAAGTACTCCCAACTCCTGAACAAAGAGCTAGAGGTCGTACACATCATAAAGAAGAAGAAACTTGACCATATCATTCAAAATTATAAATATAGACTCCTTCGGCTTATCTTAAAAGGTAAAATTGAAGGAAAGGGAATATCTTGGCTATGGATTCTACAAGAATCTTTTCAGAATTGCTGAGAATAAAAACATCCTGATGACAGTGGACATCCAATGAGGATATGGTACCAAAAAGAAGTAATACAGCTCATCGTTCACTTTCTTTCATTGTTCATTTTTATTATGACGACTACTTAGGAGAGCCTGGTTCGCTGAGCATGTTATTAATGAACTGTACAGTATTTCTGCTGTGTATCACTAGTATAGGGTGGGCCATAAATAACATTACCTCTTTATTTTATGAGTACAACAAAAAGTAACATGATTTGTGCCATAAGGTGTATTCAATTCTAAACTTATTCTAATGACGACAACGTACAAAACACTATGCAGTATGGTCATATGTTCACTGAAGCTCGTAAATTACATCAGTAATATTAAATATCGGCAATATTACCTTTATGAAATCGCAGTTGGCCTCTTCATGCACAATTTAAAGATTTGCCTGGACGAAGGCTTGTCGTGGTACCGTACTTTTTGTGTTCTTGCCAAATAACAAATATCAAATAACAGAGGTCTTACGAACTTGGTTAGGATAATATCACTAACAGTTTGCTGATGTTCTTTGACTTCACACTGTAACAAAACACATTCTGCAAGTTTTTTTGCTATTTGTTTTACGTCGCACCGACACAGATAGATCTTATGGCGATGATGGGATAGAAAAGGCCTAGGAATTGGAAGGAAGCGGCCGTGGCCTTAATTAAGGTACAGCCCCAGCATTTGCCTGGTGTGAAAATGGGAAACCACGGAAAACCATCTTCAGGGCTGCTGACAGTGGGGTTCGAACGCACTATCTCCCGGATGCAAGCCCACAGCTGCGCGCTCCTAACCGCACGGCCAACTCGCCCGGTATTCTGAAATGGAAGACGTTGCAAGTCCTCGTATTACGCTCGTACGTTTGAAGGACTTCGACAATAGGGCACAGCAGCTTAAATGAACTTCTGCAGATGCTTCACCAGAGCAACAAAATAAGGTTTCGGGTATCGAACTCCTCCTCTGTCCTGATGCATAATCAGTTCCATTCAGCGGTGTCGAAGCTCTAGGCAGTGAGATGTTGCTGACACAAATGTCACATTCCATCCTCTCTTCAACAATACGAACCTAGTACCCGCAAATTAGGATTTGATTTCTTGTTTCTTGTTTGATTGGAATATTATCGTTTGGATATCTGAGGTTGCCCATGAAGACGTTTGTTTTGTGATTGTCCGTCACAATTCTTATCACAAGGAATCCAGTATCCTCCACGGCTTTAATCACTTTCTGAAAAAAATTCGCAGCCTGTTTCCAGTCATTCGACCGGGTCAGGAATGGAATGAATGAAGCCCCCATCTAGCAGCGAGGGTAGGAATTGTGCCGGCTACCGAATCCTGTCGCACTCCTCCGGGGCAATGATTAATGAATGACAGATGAAATGAAACGATATTCGAGAGTGTTCCTGAAATGAAATATGACAGGAAAAACCGGAGTATCCGGAGAAAGAAACTGAAGTTTCAGTTCTGCGAAAAATATACCTTGCACAAACGGAAGGAAACAAGTACCAACACCTTAAAATCACTTTTGAAATGTCTATAACCATAACATGATTAATTCATTTCACAGTTATATAGAAAATATCTCTTGTACGAACGGAAGTGACCAGGCACGTTTACTCATTATACGAAATAACTCAGGTTTTCACACACATTCATGCACCAATAACACAGTGCTACACCCACACGGATAAGGGCCCCATACACGCGCAGACTTAGTCGGAGGTAAGTCTGCGCAAACCAGTCTCTTCATACATGTCTCTGTGTGTATGGCCGATAAATCTGCCGACAAAGAGTCTGCAGACAAGTCTGACATTCTGGCGCTGCTTGAATTCAACCAGAAACTTTGCGACGAAAGCGCTATCTCAGAGTTGCGACAATAAATGTAAACGTGGTAACCTACAAATATGAAAACTGAAATCTTTTCTTAGCGCGTCTTCTTCGTGCAGAGCGCTACATTATGTCCAAATAACAACTCTTCTTATATACCGACTATCAAATTAATTTCAATCCGTATATATTTTTCAACCATTCGAAGCGCAAAATCTTAAATAGAAAACAGAAGAGCAAGTCGTATTCAACTTCCTCGGTAAATAATCATCCAGTCTGAGCGTGTGTGTGCAACTGCATACTTCCGACTTACCTCCCGGAGGCAAGTCTGTGCAGGTAAGTATTCCAGGAGTCTGCGCGTGTATGGGGCCCTATAGCGAAGATTGTGCGTCCACTGCTGCACTCTTACGGCGACTTGGAGAAATATTGGTAGTCGCGCCTACCTGTGTTAAACTAGTGGCATAGAGCAGGCAGTATAAGAGGATCGAGACGGTGGTGGTTCCGGGTGACCTAGTCTTAAAGTCCGACGTCCGGGCGATGTATCTGTCAGAGAGCAATAGATACTATGTCTAAATCAAATATAAACTGTTGCGCAACGAATTGTCACAACACTAAAAAAAAAAAAAAAAAAAAAAAAAACATGGAAATGAAACTACACTTCATTTACAGTTCATTGAAATCCTGGTCGTCCACACTGGGAGATTTACAAAAGATGAAGTGTTACAAACTCAGAGAGCAGCAAGTGAGAGAATTCATGTCGAAAGATGCATAAGGAGGGTAAACGTTTCTCAAAATCTTGAAACATATTCCTAATGATCTGTTACCGTATATCAGCGGCATTGTTAAGGTAGATCGCATACTAATAAATTTCTTGCCACCAGTAATAAAAAACGTAGAAAGTTAACCCTAGTACAAAAACACTCAGATAAATCTAGCTTGTCAGAACTTCACCTAGCAGTAGGATGAGAATAATTTACTTATTCCAACTGACCACTCACTGGATGTTGCCTGTCAAAAGCACACTCAATTCCACCGGGAACCTCACTCGCAAAATTTAAGCTTTCATAAGCGTTGCTACCTTAGATTTGACGTAATTAGAGTGGTGATTAATTTCAACCTGTGACAACAATATCTTATATACATTATATATATATATATATATATATATATATATATATAATAAGAGTTTTGTCTGTACATTGCTCAGAATTTAAAAAGTGATATTTCTGTATCGGTCGTGTCCATACTTACTCCTCGGCGCTACCGCCCTTGTAGTGCCTTGGCCTCTCTGTAGCCCAACCTTCACGATCTTTTGCACGCTTCCTCCATCTTCTTATTCCCATCTTTCCTAATCCTTCTCCACATCATCAAGCTATCTATTCCGAGAAATTCCTTTCCATCTTCTACCACCTGGATTTTCTTTGTAGATCTTCTTGACAGCCCTATTATCTGTCATTCTCTCCACGTGTCCCAACCAACTTTTTATTTCGGTTACGATACTTGGGTGTCAATAGAGTTCTTTCAATTCCTTGTTTTTCCTTATTCTCCACAATTCTCCTTCCTTCACTGGGCCACGAATTTTTCTCAGTATTTTTCTCTCCCATCTGTTCAACAGTTCTTCATTTACTTAGGTCATTGTCCATGTTTCAGAACCATAAGTTACCACTGGTCGTAATACTGTTCGATAAACCGTCAACTTTATTCTTCTACCATGGCTGCGTGATCTAAACACTCTCAGTAAAGCTAAGTAAACCTTATTGCCTGCAGCAATTATCGCTTTTATTTCCTCTTTCATGTCATTATCTTTTGTCACCAGCACTCCTAAATACTTAAACTTTTCATATCGCTCGTAGTTAATCCCATTTAATTTTATGCACTTATCTTCTCTAACTATGGTCCTAGATGCAAACAGATAATGAGTTTTGGCGTTATACACTCTCAGGCCCATTTCTCCTGCTTCCTTTTCTAATCTATCCCGTTCTTCCTCTAGGTCTTTCAATCTTTTAGAAAGCAAGGGTGACAGTACGGGGAAATTGACATATGTTACTGAGAAGGGAGGTAGTGTGATAGATATGGTTTTAAGCTCGGAAGGAGTGATGGAGGATATTTTAAGAATGGAAATAGGAGACTGGATTGAATCACACCATTTCCCAGTGTGGGTTATGTTGAAAAGGGGGGAAGGGAAGTGTATAAGGAAGGAAGCGGAGACGAAAGATAAACAAGGGAGTGGATATAATAAGTATAAATGATCAGAGAAAGTGGGACGGGATTGGGATAGGGTAGCAAAAGAGGAAGTACAACTTCTGAAATATGGGTGGGAAGGTGCGTTAGAGGAGAATAATATTGATAAAGCCTTGGAATTGCTGCTACATCCAATAAAGGTGATAGCGCAGAAGGCAGAATGTAGAAGGAGAAATAAGAAAGAGGGTAAAGAATGGTTTAATAGAGAGTGTGAAGGAATGAGGAGGAGGGTGCTGGGTGCGTTAAGAGAGATAGAAAGAAAGGTGGGAGCATAGAAAGGGAGGTTTTCTGCAAATTGAGGAAGGAGTACAAAAAGAAAATTTGTGAGGTAAAAAAGGCGTGGTTAGAGGAACAAATTGAAGCTATAAATAAAGATTGTAAGACTAACAACATTGAAAAAGTATGGGAAAAGATTAATAGAATAATTAAGGGATGAAGGAATGTAGAGAAAATGAGCATTGAGGAAGTTAAGTGGGTGAGGTACTTTGGCGAATTACTCGGTGATAAGGGGGAATAAAGGTGGAGATGGATGGGGAAAGAAGTAATTTGTAGGAATAGGAGAGTGGAGAATTATGAACTGGACAAGGAAAGTACATAGGAAGAAACCTTGAGAGTGATAAGAAGAGTCAGGGGCAAGTCTGCGGGGGGATGTAATGGGATAAATAACAAGTTTTGGAAATAAATTAGCGAAAGTGAGACAATGATAGAGGGCATAGTTAAACTATTCAATAAGATCTATGAGGGGGTAAGTATCCGAAGGAATGGGAAACAGGAATTGTATGTCCAATATACAAGGGAAAGGGTAGTAGGAACAGTTTGAACAATTATAGAGGAATATCTTTGCCAGACTCCTTAAGTAAAATTTATACGGGGGTGTTGGTGAACAGGTTAAGTGAATGGGCTGAGGAAAATGAAATATTGACAGATTTCTAAGAAGGATTTAGAAAAAAGAAAAGAACAGTGGATAATATAATGATAGTAAAGACCGTTTTAGAAAAGTATAGGAGTCTGTCTAGAAGTGCGGTTTATGTGGCAGCAATAGATCTTGAAAAAGCGTTGATAAGGTTAATAGAGAGGCTCTATTAAAGAAATTAGGTAGGTTGGGGGTTTCGGTAAAGATGTTGAGGGCAGTGGAGGGAATACATAGGGTAGTCAGGTTTTGTGTAAAATTGGGAAACAGTAGACTGAGCAGACCCTTGGAGTCTCAGGTGGGTTTAAAGCAAGAATGTAAATTATCGCCAATTTTGTTTATTTTATTTATTAACGATATTTTGGAGGGGCATGGTGCCAGCAATTGGGCTGTGCCGGTAATTAATAGGTTGGAGGTACCGGGACTGATATTTGCTGATGATGTGATATTGATGACTCTAACTTCAGGAGGGATGCAGAGAGCGTTAAATGAAGTGTCGCTTTTTGCGAAGAAATGGGGCTTGAGAATTAATGAGAATAAATCTAAAATGCCCAGGTAAACAAAGGAAGAGGGGTGGAAGGGAAATGGGTCCTGCAGGGAGAAAGGTTGGAACAAGTAAGGAAGTTGGAATATTTAGGAGTCATTATTAACAGTAAAGGAAACTGGAACGATCAGATCATTAGGGCGAAAAGCAGAGGCTTCGCAGCCCTAGCCTCAGTCAAAAACTTGTTAGTTAAATATCCGGGAATTAGTTATAAAACCTTGAGGTTTGTGTTAAGATCGGTGATTTTCGGGAAGGTTTTGTATGGCGCAGAAGTATGGGGGTTGGATGAGAAAAGAGGTGAATTAAGACGTATTATTAGTAGTTTTGGTAAGGTAATAATGGGTCTGCCGAGATGCACAGCTAATGCAGGGGCGGAATTAATGTGTGGGGAGGATCTGGCATCGGAGTGTGTGAAAAGAATAGTTAGATATTGGATGAAATTAAAAAGACAGGAAGGGGGAAGAGTATTACAGGCCGCGTATGAACAACAACGAAAGAGCATGTGTAAGGGCGGTTGGCTAGAAAAAATTAAGGGATATTTGGAGATGATAGGATTAGGGCATCTGTGGGGGTGGTTTGGACGAAGACAGAAGCCAGAGGGATGAGGGTACTTGAGAGGAGGATTAGGGACATTCATAGGCAGAAATAATTGGGGGAAAGTAGACTGAGAAATTCGCTGAATGTTTTTATTAAAATAGAGGAGGTAACAGGGATAAATATTAGATACGTTGACAGGTTAAATAGGCGTGGGATGGTGTGGTGGATTTTGGGATTGCATAAAAATAAGGGATGGTTACAAGGGAGAGACAAGACAGTGTGTATACTGCGTGGGTCAGTGAATGACAATTTTCACTTATTAAGTGACTGTGAAGGAACAAGTGAGTTAAGAAGTAGATTACTGAGTGCGGAACATCGGAAACTATTGGGAAGAGGGGATGAGCAGGCTATTTTAAGATGGATTATCAAGCAGTGGGAAAACGGGGGCGAGTTGAACAGGTATCTATGTGCGGTAAAAAATGTCCTGTGAGAACAAAATGAATGAGGTAGAGTAAGAGGGTGGACACGGGGATATGTGATTGTAATAGTGAAGTATATCTAGGGAAAGCGTGTGTAATAATTTGGCACTGGATGGAGACTGTATGACAAAATTAATGGTGAGGGGACTACTGATGTTGGGTACATAGTTGAGTGGGTTGAGTTGGGAAAATGAGGTGTTATTTTGCAAAGGTAGTGGAGTTTTTGTTTGTGATATGGTAGGATGGAATGTAATTGCTGACTATCGTTGTTTTGGTATTCCTTCGGGAGTAGGTCAGGGAACAATGAATGTGACGAAAGTTGCTGAGTGCATAAGGACACGTGATGAGTGTACTGAAAAGAGGAGTGGGTGACTTCTACAGCTGAAATGATCTTGTATCGGATATATTTAGTATGTTAGGGTAGTTAAGAAGTATTTCGTTCAGGTAGCCAGTTAGTATATAGAGCTTCAGCTTAGTATTATTAGATTATTATTATTATTATTATTATTATTATTATTATTATTATTATTATTATTATTATTATTATTATTATTATTATTATTACTACTATTACTATTCTTTTAGATGTGGATAGGTGCAGTTTTCTCACGATTTATGTACAGGAAGTGATGGCAAGGAGTAGTTGGTAAGAGAGAGCAGGGCATCCCCGGAAGAGGAAGGGTAGGAACCGGGTCTACCCATTACAAATAAAAGATATATATATGCGGAACAAAGAGGAGAGATGCGGGGTACAGTAGGAGAGCGGTTAAAGCCTCACAAGGTCGGCCGCTATTGGAATGGTGAGAAAGTTGCACTGTCATCTGGTAGGGATGGTTGAGGGCGTCTTACGGGCCCCACGAATAGGGCCGGTCGTGTCATCATGGGAGGGCGGTCTTTTTCTCACCAGGGATGATGACATGGCCGGACAATCAGTCGTTTATTTTTATTTTTTATTTTTTTATCCAGCGGGGTCGATGGGCGTGGCATGTAGGGACTGAGGATGACTACTGTGGTGATCCTCCCTAGGGGGTGTCACGTTTCCGGAGTATCTGATGGACCTCATGGCATGCCCTGAGAGTCTCATGTCGTTGTTTTTTTTGTTCCTTTTTCCTGATTTTGTAAGTTTTAAAAAATTATTATTATCTTTTTTATTGTGAACATGTATTTGGGGCTGAACGCCTGTTATGTTCAAGAATAAATACTAAATACTTTTAGAAAGCATATCAACATCATCAGCATAAGCCAGATTCTGTGTTACACAGTTGAACAGCGTACCGATATTTTCCACTGCCCAGCTTTGTTGTTTAGCCTCCAATTTCTTCTCCATCCTGGATTCATATAGCTGAGCTGATCAGTTTCTTTATCTTTCAATTTTGAGGCCATATATCTCCTTGGAACTTTCCCTTTCTTAGCAGATCTGTAGGTTGCAATACGTTACTTGTATTTTACCCGTATCAAGTAGTGGTCCGAATCACAATCAGCTCCCCTACAGCTGTCAATTTGTAGTATATCAGATGCATGTCTCCTATCGATTGCTACACGGTCTACAGTATTTGATTAAAGGTAACACCATCTGGTGAACACCAAGTGGCTTAACATATGTTCTTTCTCTGAAACCGTGTACTTTTCACCAACATCGAGTTTCCCATGGGAAAATCAATTAGCCTCTGTCCATTATAATTTGACTTATCATGCAAGCTTTCATTCCCAATTGTCTCCCTATAGGCTTTTTCTTTACCCACTTCAGCGTTGAAATATCCAAGTATGATTTTTATATCTTGTCGTGGGATACATTCTATTTCTTGTTCCAATTGTCCATAGAACATATCTTTCTCTTCATCATCAGCCTCTTCTGCAGGTGCATACACACACACACAAAGGTGTTACTGAAAAAATCGGCCTTCATCCTTAGAGTGCATATTCTTTCATTTACAGGTTTAAAATTCAAAACTGCTGACTTATATCTGTCATCCACTAGGAAGCCTGTGCCACCTATTGTGCCTCTGGCACACTACTATGCAGAATTGTATATCTTCCACTTCTAAAAACACTGTTTCCTTTCCATCTGACTTCCTGAATTGCAGCTTGTATTTCTTATTTCTTGTTTCAGGCTTTTTAGGGCTCTGGTTTATTCAGGGTTTGTACCTCCCAGGTTGCTATATACATATCATATTTCTGTTTGCATCTTCCATTTCCTTGCGTGGGTCGTTTACCATTATCATCAGTCCGGCTATTTTTGTCTATGAGTTTCGTAACGAGTTTTTTAATATATAGGTTTGTTAGCCCTATGATCAACCCTCAACCTGGAGGACCGGAGTATCCCTCTTAGTCTGGCCTATCTCCTTTGACCTGTCCGGCTTGGGTGGCCCTACCAGGATCTTATGCTCCCGCCGGCGTAGCTCTCAGGATCACTTAGTCACGCAAGCTCCCATGTCGCGACAAGATGTATATACCAGCGTGGGAGCGGTCTTGTCCATAGTAACAAGGAAATGCACTTTTTAATTCTCCGTATATTCTGTGTGTCTGTCTGTACGTAGGTGCATCACGAGAAAACGGGTGAAGAGAATTTAATGAAAATCGGTATGTAAAGTTGGGAAATAAGTCGCTATAATATAGCTATAATCTAGCCCATAATTTTTTCACACTGAGTAAAATGGTAGTTTAGGGGAAGTCCTACAATTTTATTCTCAAATATTTATGTTATTAGTGATTCTATCGATGAATAATACATAACTAAAGTTTTCTGATCATTTATGTCTTTACATTTTTATCGTATCGGCTGTGATAACAGAGATATTAATGAATTTGGATTTTTGTTGCTAAGCCCATATCAGCACCGAGTCACGAAAAAATGGGTAAACAGAATTTAATGAAAATTGGTGTGTCAAGTCGGGGAATAAGGAACTACAGCTTTGAGACTTCTATTTGAACTATCTATAAATAGGCGCCATGGATCCGGTCTATGTAGCTATCAATGCTCTAGTGAAACTACTGTGAGTTGTTTCCCTTGATACAATGTTAAACATATGAAAATACGGCATATATCAAGAACAGTGGGTGATAGAGCCAAATGGTTTGCATATTTTTAATCAACATGCTTCAATTGTCTTAGAATGCGCGTTGGATGCCAAGATATCCATCGAAAGACATTTTTTGTTGATCACTGTTATTATTATTATTATTATTATTATTATTATTATTATTATTATTATTATTATTATTATTATTATCTAAAGTGAGAGTATAAATGCCTATGAAAATTCAGACACATGATGACCGCTGCCAAGTAGCCTACAAACTTGGTAAATAAGCAAGGCCCATTTGACATTAATTCAATGTATACCTGACTAGCTGTAGTACCCGGCGTTGCCCGGACAGTTTCTGAATATTTACCTTTTAAGATTTGCATTACCAGTTAGTTATGTGTGAAGTGAATTTTCATAGAATTCCTTTTTGACTTGCAGATTGATATGTTACAGTCTGTTATGTAGTTTTAGAATTATTTAGATGTGTTTGATTTCAAGTTTTATATTATTTAATTTTCGTGTAAAACTTCGTCCTTATGGAAGCTCGAATCGACTGGGAAGCATTTGATCCTGTCAAAAATTAATAAGTGATAACTATATGTATTTAGCCGTAGCGCTATAGATACGATGTACAGGATTTCAACTGTCAATGAGACTGTCCCCCCACCCCACCCCTAAGAGATGAAAAGTCTGGATTGTCACCATTAATCTCAGTGACCCAGACAATTGTAGAATCAACACTGTTTACGATTATTTTTATATCTCACTCCCCCCTCACTCTCACCCCAGAGGGGGCTGAACATGAACTTTAAAAAATTTGGAATGTCACTATTCATTTCAGCGACCACGAAAACTATGGATTCGATACTATTCTAGATTATTTTTATACCAACCCCCTCGCCCCCTGCCCATAAGGGTGCTAGGGGTGTCTTACCCCCACGCGGTTTGTCTCCTGATACTAACTGGTAAGTGTACCAAGTTTGGTGATATTGCTCCAGTGGGTTAGGAGGAGATGTGTCATTTACACACACACATACATCCATTTTTATATATACAGTAGTAAGATTTTTATACTTCACCCCCTTCCCATCCCCGCCAAAAGGAGTCTTATGAGTGCCTTACACAACAGTATATTTTTTCCAGAGTGTAAGTCTTATGTGTACTAATTTTGGTTGGCGGCTATGCCCAAACGTACATGCATAATCTCGCTGCTACCGAGCTCGATAGCTGCAGTCTCTTAAGTGCGGCCAGTATCCAGTATTCGGGAGATTGTGGGTTCGAGTTCCACTGTCGGCAAACCTGAAGATGGTTTTCCGTGGTTTCCCATTTTCATACCAGGCAAATGCTGGGACTGTACCTTAATTAAGGCCACGGCCGCCTCCTTCCCATTTCTAGCCCCTTCCTATCCCACCGTCGCCATCAGACCTACTGTGTCGGGGCGACGTAAAGCAGCTTGTAATCTCGCTGCTCTAGAATCCTGGAGCTGACGTTGCCATGGTTACGGCAGTTCATTTCTTTTATCCGATTCCTAGGGCAGGGGTAGTGTGGTGCTAATATCTCCGTAACGGTTGGTTTTAGGGCCTTTAAAACATGGTTTTCGGGCCCGTAGGGCTTAAGTTTTGTTTTTTTCGTCAAGAGGATTAAATTGAGCTTTGTCTCGTCCTAATACGACAAATTCTATATTTTGCCTATATTAGCCTATTAGTTTTATATCTCCCCCACCCGTCCCCCCCCCCACGAATTGTTTTGAAAATAAAATACAGCCCATGTTACTCACTGGCAATGTAGCTTTCTATAGGTGAAGAAATTTTTAAAATCAGTTCAGTAGTTTTTGAGTCTATTCGTTACAAACAAAAATACAAATATTTCCTCTTTATAATATTAGTATAGAAAAGACTGTATATCTACAGTTCACAGAAGTTTTACGAGTTCTACAAGAAATAATTTCAGTCTTACTGCAGCATGCCATATTTATGTGTAACATTTATTAGACACTTTCAGTATAAGTTTTAAAATCATACTCACTTTTATGAATGTAAATAACAGGACATTGAGGACATTTTCCAGGACCGTCGACGGTCTGATATTACACATGATGTTTTATTTATAACTTTTTAATCTGTATAATGGTTTTTGATTTTAGAGGATGACTCCATGATGAATTGAAACTGGTCCCCTAGTGTAATAAAACTAGTTTAGTAAATACTAAGTGTTGATTTGGTGGAACATCTATTTAAGGTAGTTTTGGAGTAAGTAACCTACAGTCAAAGAAGCTTCTCACTCAATGAAGACCCTTGGAGGAGTGGAAGGTAAAGGCTTTCACTTTCCGTAACCTCGGTACCAATGAGCTTCTTTCTAGCTCGTTGCTCAGTACTGAGTGTGACAAAGTGGTTAGCTCTATGCCCGGTCTCCTTTGTCACTAGGATTTACCCTCGTACTCATTTTTGATGCGAGCTGAGTGAACCTTAGGGCTATGCGCCTCTCCTGAAGTAGGAATTTCGTTTCTTAAATTTTTTCTACTTCTTGGTTGGAAATTGCATCTACGGCGTTTCGAGTGAACCGAGAGCGCCTTTACCACCTCGGCTAGGCAGCATCATTTTAACATGAGCAAAAGTAATTCGTTCCTTATTTTATTCATAATGACAGGCGAGTTGGCCGTGCGGTTAGGAGCACGCAGCTGTGAGCTTGCATCTAGGAGATAGTGGGTTCTAACCCCACTGTCGGCAGCCCTGAAGATGGTTTTCCGTGGTTTCCCATTTTCACACCAGGCACATGCTGGGGCTGGACCTTAATTAAGGCCACGGCCGCTTCCTCCTTCCCACTCCTAGGCCTTTACTAGCTCATCGTCGTCATAAGAGCTATCTGTGTCGGGGCGACGTAGAACAAATTGTATTGTTATTCCTAATGTTGTGTTAAATTTGTGAAAAATATTTTATCAACCGTTTATGTTGGCACTATAAACATAATGGAGTATGCACCTGATGGTAATTGTATAAACAATAACAAATCTTGTAGATAACTTTGTAAATATATCATATAAGTTATTGTACACAAGTGAAACAATGGCATTTTATCAAAGTATGAATTCACCTGCATGCTTCTTAAATAAATAAACGGAGTTCTGTGAAGAGGGTATGAAGCCAAACTGACAGTTTAAACTAGGTTAGAGGCAAATCTTGGTTACCAGAGCCAAGTGGGAAGTTTTGAATTAATTTTCAATTCTCATGCGACATTTTGGTTTCAATTATCTATATGTATCATTGAGACAATACTTCTTTCTCTGTCTATCATGCAAACAGGATTATAACCATAACATGCTTTGAGAAGGATACAAGAAGAAAAAGTTTAATACTTTTTCAAATATTGTTTAATATATACAGTTCTCCAGAAACATAGTCCATAACAGACCGGATTCATTTTATGCAGGCATCTACACAGCTGCAATAAATATCGTTTGTTGGATCGTCCTCAGAGACGACTTCGAGTGTTCCGGAGCATCGTACAACTACACCGATATATAAATATTACATCGTTTGAAACTGTAGACACCGAGCTCGATAGCTGCAGTCGCTTAAGTGCGGCCAGTATTCGGGAGATAGTAGATTCGAACCCCACTGTCGGCAGCCCTGAAAATGGTTGTCCGTGGTTTCCCATTTTCACACCAGGCAAATGCTTACCTTAATTAAGGCCACGGCCGCTTCCTTCCCACTCCTAGCCCTTTCCTGTCCCATCGACGCCACAAGACCTATCTGTGTCGGTGCGACGTAAAGAAAAAAATCTTAGACAACCAGCAGTAAGGACTAGGTTTGAGAGCATAGTGTGAACTCTATGGAATTTATGCAAAACACAATAATAGCACAGCCACTGCATCACGCTCTCCTATATCGATTGATTTGTGCTAGCATATATTTTGACGTTTCAAGGCCAAGGCAAAATCTTTATTCCATTAATGATAATTTTTCCCTTGACCTTGTCACACCCTCCTGCCATGTTACATCACGGTCATTGACTACGCAGGTCCTTTCCCCATAAAGGATAATAAAGTTCGTGGAAGGAAAACTTAATGTTGATTTTTTTAAAGCCATCTCTTTTCAGGTTCAACTCAGTTAATTCATAAGTGTTAGGTTTTTCAGTCTGCCAAAACTAATTTTGTATAAATAAATTTAAAAATTAAATGAAAAAGAAAATGTATGATAACAGAATGATACCTGATATACAGAATGTAACAATAAGGCAGGCCAAACTTTCAGAACACATTTCTCACACGTAGAAGAATAAAATATAAGGTCAAGGACAAAAAAATAGTCATCCCTTGAGAAATCATTACAAGCATCATTGAACGCTGTGTAACTCCACCTCTGGACTTGATAACCACTTAGATTAAATTAGGAAGTGAGTCCACAAGGTTGTACAGGTACATCGTATCCAGGTTAAGCCACCCGCTTAGAATTTGATCGCGCAATTCCACCAAATTGCGGGGATGCTGATGTCGGCATTTAAAAGATCTTTGGTGACATATTTGGTGATTACCCGACAAGATTAATTAAAATTCAGCAGTAGACGCTCAAGAGAGATACGGGTTACCGTGTCATCTAGTAGGCTTTGAGTAAAACGGAACGTCGACATTGACGAGCAAGTAGCCAGAAGGTGTCACATTAAAATGCCCGCTGAGACCATACGATTATTAATAATTTTTAATGTTCTTTGCTTCACGTCTTACTAACTACTTTTACGGTTTTTGGGACGCCAAGGTGCCGGAATTGTGTCCCTCAGGAGTATTTTTTTTAAAAGTAAATCTACCGACACGAGGCTGACGTATTTGAGCACCTTCAAATAACACCGGTCTTAGCCGGGATCGAACCTGCCAAGTTAGGGTCAGAAGGCGAGCGCCTCAACCGTCTACGTCGATTATTATAGTTACGGGGTTACCCGTGGACCAGCAGAGGTGAAAGAAGGTGCCGGGATGAGTGGGTCTAACTACAAAGTCAAAGTTAATTTAAAATTTTAACAAAGGTTATATTTTCGAAAACCAACAAAACTTTAACAACTTTTCACTTAGTGAGATAACAATGACATATTGGGTACAATGGCAAGGTATAGACAAAGCAAGAAAATCCAAACTTTAGTGACTGTTTAGTAACCAGGGCTTCCAGCCTCTCGCTTTACATTACCTGAGCTCTCAGCTCAACTTTATAAAATATTACAATTTTACACAAGGGAAGAAATCCCCTAATACATGGAGCACTTGCTCCCAATTTAAAATATCAAGCCTCCCAGAGGCATTCGTAAAATACTTGAAAAGAGCTGACGTGCTCTTAGTATTCCCAGCCTACTCAGGGTAACACCATGTGTTAATCACTGGCCTTACAAGGCACTACTTACAAATAGCAATCTTATTACACAGGGGTATTTAGTACCCAACCTACGGGGCCTTAGTAAAAAAGAACAGGTTCAATAAACGGCCCGAGTACAACAGGAATGGAGTCGGAGATTGAGCACCAGAAAAAATTTACAGACCTATAGGGCACTTGGCCAACGAAACAGGGGCTAATCCCAATCTACTGAGGTAGTGCGGATGGAAATCACTCTAATACATTGCAGAAACAAATGCGGTACCTCAAACCAAGATGAAGGGGAGCTCGAGAGGGTATATCACTCTCTATCTCCGGATTACAGTTAAAGATTTATGAAATTTTACATGAGCCGAACGGAGAATTACATTTTAAGGAAGTTGGTTACATAGTTAAAGTTTCGAACCTTTCCCTCGGCTTAAACTGCGGAGCAAGCAACAGTGAAGAAGTTAAGTGGCCATACCTTGTCGGAGTACTGCTGCTGCTGCCGCCCCCTGCTCGACACACACACTTAGTTAGATGACGATGAAAAATGGCCAAGAGACGAGAAAATCTGCAGTTTATAAACCCTCGGGGAAAGTTCGAGACCTTTCGCGAATAAAAAAGCCACACCCTCACAATTTTATTGGTGGATGAAAAGTCTACACTCAATATCGAAGAAGAAATACGGGATTGGTTGAAAATTAATTATATAAATTCTTGATTGGCTAAATTCAAATCTGGCGGAAAGAAAAGATAAATATTGCCAACCCAAAGATGAATGAACAAAATTTAGTAAGAAATAACTTATGAATACAAAATTTCTTCAAAAAGGTTCTTTCACTTCGCACCAGGGTGCATGATCATAGTTTTCTAGCAGTGACATCTATGAGAGAATGTCCAAACTTCTTGATGAACGGAAAACAAAAACAAGTTGAAATTCACACAGTACTGGAAATTTCACAATAACAAAATTACGCCAAATTTTAGTGGTGTCATCTTCAGAGAAAATTTATAAGTTGGTCCAGTTTCAAGTTCACTGTTTTTCCTGTAGAGGAGTTTTTTAAGGCGCAAGATTTAAATGCGCGGCGTAGAGGTGTACCACCCGGTACTATTATTATTATTATTATTATTATTATTATTATTATTATTATTATTATTATTGATGCTTGTTATTTGTTTAAAGTGGCCTAACATCTAGGTCATCAGTCCATTATTATTATTATTATTATTATTATTATTATTATTATTATTATTATTATTATTATTATTATTCCTGTTTTGTTCCTCGAATACCATTCGTTGCTTACTGTATGTAAGTGTATCGACATGTTAACAGAAAAGATTTATCAAGCTAATCATATTACTAGATAACATGTCATGTTTTTCAGGTATTGTTTTATATACAGTCCTCCAGAAACAAACAAATAATAATCGTTGTTAATATTAAATAATAATGATAATAATTAATATTAGCTACGTGGCTGTGAGATATTCCGGAGATGGTGGATTCGAACCTCACCGTCGACAACCCTGAAGATGGTTTTCCGTGGTTTGCCACTATTATGCAAGGCAAATGTTGGGTCGATGTGACGTAAAAACACTAGACAATACTACTACCACCACTACTACTACTACTACTACTACTACTACTACTACTACTATTAATAAAACAGTAATTTGATTTACGTCGCACCGACAGAGGTAGGTCTTATGACGACGATGAGATAAGAAAGGGCTAGGAGTAGGAAGGAAGAGACCGTGGCATTGATTAAGGTACAGCTCCGGCATTTGCCTGGTGTGAAAATGGGTAACCACGGAAAACCATCTTCAAGGCTGCCGACAGTGGGGTTCGAACCCGCTATCTCCCAAATGCAAGCTGATAACCATATGACCCAAACCACGCGGCCACTTGCTCGGTATAATAATAATAATAATAATAATAATAATAATAATAATAATAATAATAATAATAATAATAATAACACCAGCCTGGAAAAACTTTTTTGTGCGGTACAGACTAAAATAGGTCGATTTTATTAATTTCGTAACGCTGAATTAAAAATGATTTTGTTTTTCCGTATCACGTCTGGTTAAATGGCAATTGTACAAAATGTAATTTTATCGTTATGTAAAATTTTCGACACTTAGTTTTGATTGAATTACGCATGCAGAGTAGAGAGATAGAACATACAAACTAAACAAGTTAACAAGCAAAGTAAATGATACATAAATTAAAAACTTACTCACATTTACTCGGTCGAATTTTTCTGTTTCCTGTAGAATTTGCGTGTTTTTGAAGTTCACGAGTATTCTCTGGAACGATCGTCATGTGCAATCGACCAACAGTAATCGGGGAACATATTTACATCCGAACGTCCCTGGTAGCGCCGTTCTGCATCTTTGGGATCCTGGTGGAACCGTTCACCTTGCTCTTCATTTACGGCTCCTAAAGTTGAAGAGAAATAGTCCAGATGTGACGCTAAGAAATGAAGCTTCTCATATAACAACCGAGTTGGTTCAACTTGTCCAATATGTTGCTTACAATTTCTTTGTATAGAGTGTCCTTGAAAAAAATGAAATGGCGTATGGCTTTTAGTGCCGGGAGTGTCCAAGGACATGTTCGGCTCGCCAGGTGCAAGGTGATTTGACTCCCATAGGCGACCTGCGCGTCGTGATGAGAATGTGTCATACACCCAGCCTCTGTGCCAGCGAAATTAACCAATTATGGTTAAAATTCCCGACCCTGCCAGGAATCGAACCCGGAACCCCTGTGACCAAAGGCCAACACGTTAACCATTTAGCCATGGAGCCGGACATAGAGGGTCCTTGATGTTGCAAGAAAGTTTGTCATTATATTTTTGAATGCCTTCTATGCATCTTCCTCAATTTTGGTCATCGTTTCTGTGAACATTTTGTCATCATCAGTTTACGAATCTGTGGTCCATCAAATACTCCTTTGATTTTTGCACCTGGTAATGTGTAAAATTTCGTGCATAATTATTTGAAGCATGGACTATGTTTGTCTAATGCCTTAATATACAGTTTCATGATTCCCAATTTGACGTGCAAGGGTGGAAGTACACGCACTTTTTCCGGGAGATAGTAGGTTCGAATGGCACTATCGGCAGCCCTGAAGATGGTTTTCCGTGGTTTCCCATTTTCACACCAGGCAAATGCTGGGGCTGTACCTTAATTAAGGCCACGGCCGCTTCCTTCCAACTCCTAGGCCTTTCCTATCCCATCGTCGCCACAAGACCTATCTGTGTCGGTGCGACGTAAAGCCCCTAACAAAAAAAAAAGTACACTTTTTTACGGTTAACAAGATTTACATTCAAGGCATTTTTGGATCCTGGTTGAAGTTGCTCCCTTTCAGGCCAATGCACAGTATCCCAATATTTATTCCTTGCCCTGCTATCACATTCGCATAGGAAACAGGAAATTTTGTGTAGCCTTTTTGTTGTCCGAACAGTAATCCAATGACCTCCAAGTCACCGCAAATTTGCCACTCATGCTCGAGATATTTAATTCTTTCAAGAACAAACTTTAATGTCTCGTATGTTTTGAACAGTTTTGTGGAGTGTGCAAGTGAAATGGAAGCCAGAATGTTGCTGTTATGAAGCAAAACAGCCTTAAGACTTCTTTTGTAAGAATCAATAAAAAGGCGCCAGTTGCCAGGATCATATTCTTCCTCTCCCAATTGTTGCAGAAGATTTCAAACATACGAACAAAATGCAAGTTGATCTTCTTGTGCATAATATTTTTGAAATTCTTTCTCACGATTTCTGTACTAGGAAAATGTAATCCCGGATGCCAGCATATTATTTTCGCGTAGTCTTGAGCCATACATATTTGAAGTATGGACTATATTTGTCTAATGCCTTAACATACAGTTTCATGATTCCCAATTTGACGTGATACTTTCTTTGGTTAACCTTAATCCCTTGTCAAATTATTCAGTTCGGATTGTGTAAATTTGTTTGTTGATGTGTCATATTGATGTGGCCCGAAATCCATTTCTTCTGCGCCCGATTGCAAGGAACTGCTTTCAGTTTCATCACTCAAGTTACCAGATGGAGCATGTACTGGTAAGTAAGGTCCATGAGGAACGGGCCGTTGCCGACAAGAGGTGTGGATATTTAAATCCGTTTTTGTTTCTCTTACTGTAACCGACAACTGTAACAGTCGTCATAATGATTGTTCTGCTCTCGCCATTGTATTTGTATGGCAAACAGCATTGCGTTTCGTTTACTCTCATACCAGTAACGAAGTCCTTCGACACAGATATTGCATGCAGTATGAGGTGCGAAAGATTTATCTTGATCTCCAACTGTCAATTGGAAGTAAGAAAAATAAAGTTTCTTCACAAATGAGTCTATTTGACGCACCCTGGAATCGAACATAAATTCCACAAATGTAGCAAAACCTCTGAGGACTTTGTTTACACTGCCTTCTAAGCACCTCTGACACACTAGGTATGTTGGTCTTAAAGCACTAATATAACATTTTCATGAAAAACCACCGACTAAAACACTGTTGTTATATTCACATTAATGTACACAGGCACGGATACAATTTATTGGATATAAAAGACGCACTAAAAGCGTAGTTACTGGCATGCGTCTCAAGCAAAACTGACTATATCAACCACATTCATTTTGAAAAGGAATGACAGCCCAACATAAACATCGGATAAGGACTGGGGTTTAAATTAATTCTATTTATACAAGTGGTCTAAGATAGCTACTCTGGTCTGTCTTATCTGAAATCCAACTTCCCTCGCGCTATTAATATTGCGAATCTATATTTCTAGGAAACAGAACTCAGAACTTTGGGCCTCGCTTAGGCTACGTCTCGATCTTCCATCTTGACACACGGGATTACTCACGTGTTTTCCTCCCTTGATGCATAATATACTATTATTCCGAAGTGAGTTGCGTGAGAACATATCTCATCGTTACATTATTATTATTTATTAGAAGGTTATTTCATTCCTACCTTATGGGTAGGCGGGCCGTCAGCTATACAACATCGTTACATCTTACGAATGCAGATACTACAAAACAGAATTGCGTCAAAACTAGACGTGATACGAGAAAACTGATGTCATTTTCGGACTCTGGGCATCGATTTCCATTAACAAATATATTTTCTATTTTACCGCAAAATCATGTTGGCTAGTGAAATAGTAATAATACTACTAATAATAAAATAATAATAATACACCATCATTCCACAACAAGAATACGTAGTAGTTTATTACCCTCGGATTTTTCTCTCTATAGTACACTTACTCTAAATGAGATAGAAACCCCATTAGAAACTCTCTGGCCAGGGAAAGTGCGTTACCTTCCATGTGCTACGCTCGAATTCTTCAGGGTGAGAAATGAAAATATTTATAGAGTTCCTCGAGTTGAGTCTGAAGTTTTAAGAGACAATATGTGGCATATCGGTGATACATAACGATGGGGAAGCAAGCTAGTTTACTATTCAACTTAGGCATATGAACGGAACTGAATTCAAAGGAAGCACAAAGTGCCATTATTTATGGGTGTTAGAGTTTAGCTCTCATGCTGTCTACTCACCAATGCTCAATAAGTGCCTCGGTAATTAATTTCGTGTGGCTATTTCTAGCCGAGTGCAGCCCTTGTAAGGCAGACCCTCCGGTGAGGGTGGGCGGCATCTGCCATTTGTAGGTAACTGCGTGTTATTGTGGTGGAGGATAGTGTTATGTGCGGTGTGTGAGTTGCAGGGATGTTGGGGACAGCACAAACACCCAGCCCCCAGGCCATTGGAATTAACCAATTAAGGTTAAAACCACCGACCCGGCCGGGAATCGAACCCGGGACCCTCTGAACGGAAGGCCAGTACGCTGACCATTCAGCCAACGAGTCGGACAGTGCCTCGGTGCATCAGTGGCAGTGCCCGACTCATGAAACATAGTTTGTCGATTTTTGAAGGGTGGTCATGTCGTAGTTGTTGGCATGTTAAAGATATCTGGTGGCGCACTAAGTTCATCCGACAATCTTAAATTACCTCAGGTATATGAACTGTCCAGTAGAATTTCGCTTTCGTTGCTAGACAGTAGCACAAACAGTAGACCTTTGTCGAAATTTGTAGGCATACTGCCTCTATAGCACCCTACAAGAACGTCTACAACTCTTTAGCTGAAGATATTATTATTATTATTATTATTATTATTATTATTATTATTATTATTATTATTATTATTATTATTATTATTATTAACCAGAAGTCATTCCCGGTAATGAAGAGTACTGAAAATCTACTCAACAGTTACTCCATTCCTAAACAAACTGTGAACGGTAGTAAATTATATTCTGACGCGTTATTTCATAGCGAGTTATGTCCGTCTCTTTGGCTCAATGGTTAGCGTCGAGGGATTCGGTACAGAGGGTCCCAGGTTCGATGACTGGCCAAGTTGAGGATTTTAGCCGCAACTAGTAAATTCCTCTTCCCCTGGAACTGAGGTTTGTGTTTGTCTCAATACAGACCTCTTCACCGACATACCACACGGCACTACCAATCACCACGAAATAATAATAATAAAAAAAAGCATTCCTCCACATGTGTTTGGAGTAAGGAAGGGCATAAAGGTCGTAAAACATTGCCAAGTCTAAATGTGGGACAAAAAACCCAACAAACTAAAACTCCATGGCTTAACAGCCCCGAACGGCCATGGCCTGCCAAGCGACCGCTGCTCAGCCCGAAGGCCTGCAGATTATAAGGTGTCGTGCGGTCAGCATGACGAATCTTCTCAGCCGTTATTTTTGGCTTCCTAGACTGGGATCGCCATCTCACTGTCAGACAGTTCCTCAGCTGAGTGGACCTCCAACCAGCCCTCAAGTCCAGGTAATCATCCCTGTCCTGACCGGGAACTGAACCCGGGGCTGACCTAAATGTCGGAAACAAAGTTCAAAAGATGAAACCCCCTCCTTCCTTCCCCCACCATGGAGTAGGTAAAGCGGTATAATAATAATAATAATAATAATAATAATAATAATAATAATAATAATAATAATAATAATAATAATAATAATAATAATAATAATAATAATAATAATAAAATAGGACTTCATAGCTAATATTACCATTAATTTTCCTTGATCTGAAGAAGATCTTGACGGTCAAAACAATTTCACATTTTTTCTCCCTTTAGCGTAAGATTACATTGTATGTCTTCTATATTATAATGTGTCTCTTTTCCAGTCGAATGCCATTTTGTGGTATTGATTTTATCCATCACAGAGTGAGTGGATCATATGTCCATCCAAGCCCAAATAGCGCGTTCAACCCCGGCTCAGTCCGATGATATTTGAACGTACTGAAATGGGTGAGCATCGCGTCAGTAGACTTACTGGCACGTGGAAGAACTCTTGTATGAGATAATTTCGTCCCTCTGAAAACCGTAAGAAAAGTAGTTACTGGAATGTACAACCAATAACATTACAGTATTACTATTATTAACATAATTATTATTATTGGCAGCCAGTTCCTGTTATGAATGGTGTGAAAATATCGCTCATAGGGTCAGTTGGTGCTTGCATGTCAGTGGACTTGGCAGACTGATATGTAATAGCAACTTCTGGCTCGGTGAGAGAAACAACGGGAAACTATCTCACTCCTCACTTTCCTAGTATGCCTCTTCAGTGATGCCTACGCTGTCTATGACGGCTGTTGATGGAGCTGTGGAGGATCAAACCAGCCTTCGGGCTGAATACCTAACATTATTATTATTATTATTATTATTATTATTATTATTATTATTAGTCCGCTTCTGTGGTGTAGTGGTTAATGTGGTTAGCTGCCACCCCCGGAGGCCCAGGTTCGATTATTATTATTATTATTGTCATTATTATTATTATTATTATTATTATTATTATTATTATTATTATTATTATTATTATTATTATTATTATTATTATTATTATTATTATTATTATTGTTATTAGTCCGCTTCTGTGGTGTAGTGGTTAATGTGGTTAGCTGCCACCCCCGGAGGCCCAGGTTCGATTTCCGACTCTTCCACGAAATTTGAAAAGTGGCAGAGGGCTGGAACGGGGTCCACCTTCAGCTTCAGGTCAACTGAGTAGACGGTTTTCGATTCCCACCTCAGCCATCCTCGAAGTGGTTTTCCGTAGTTTCCCACTTCTCCTCTAGGCAAATGCCGGGATGGTACCTAACTTAAGACCACGCCCGTTTCCTTCCTCATCTTGTCTATCCCCTCCGATCTTTCAATACACCCCCCGCCCCCTACAAAGCCCCTTTTCAGCACAGCAGGTGAGGCAAACCGGACGAGGTACTGGTCCTCATTCCCCGTTGTACCCCCGACCCAAAGTCTCACGCTCCAGGACACTGCCCTTGAGGCGCTAGAGGTGGGATCCCTCGCTGTGCCCGAGGAAAAAAACAACAACCCTGGAGTGTAAACAGATTAAGAAAGAAAGAATTATTATTATTATTATTATTATTATTATTATTATTCGTATAGCGGACCCCACCACTAGCAGGGACAAACGTTGAAGAGAAAGATGAGAAGATTATTATTCGTACATTCTTATAATTTATAGGCAACACTTTATTTCATTTTGACATCAATTATCTAAACAATCAATGTGATGAATTTTGTTTTATAATATTTATTTTGAAATTCATTTTGTGCTAACAGACTGAAATGTTCAATGTACTAAATTATACCAACTCTAACTAGACAACACTGAAAGATATGGCTCCTACAGTCTCCTGAAGTAAGTTTATAGTTCTTTGACGGGTGACAAATTTAAGTTCGTAGAGTAAGTAAATCCGTATGAGCTGCGGAATATATCGCTAAATACTTGAATTTGATTCATGAACGCCAATGCAAAAGTAAATGATTAATCTTTCGTAGTGTTTCGTTGACGATCTGATAGGTAGCAGCACTTACGTAATCTCGGTTTGAAGGTTATAAAAGTTATCCGTATGAGAGCAGCACTTGCACTTTCAAACTGCATGAACTGCGGTACGAAGGTCACATTGCTGCGGTTAGATAGCAGCACCTGCTCTGCGCAATACCACGGCTGCTGTCGATACATTTCCGATGACAGATATTCCATTTCCGAGAGGCTACGCCCTTAGGTGTAACTTGATATGAATGTGACTGGTATTGATTCCGTTAATATGATCATTGTGATTTATACTTTCCTCGAATGAACAATTCCAAGTAATTAACGACCCGATTTTCAGTATGATGACCGATAGTGGGAGCATGATAGCCGAGGAGCATGGTCACTGGCTTCTCACCAAAGCGGTTGTCGGTAGATGCAGAGTTAGTCTCGGCCCTTAAGTGGCACGGCTGGTCCGTGGTCCAACAGCTCTGCACTCTGCCCGGCCAACCGAGCACAGGGGTGGCAACGGCTCCACCTTGGCTCTACGCCTCTGCATTCGGGAGACGGGACAAGGCTGGACCTCACGGCTGGCCTCAGCCGTCAGCTGTTCTGAGAATGGTTTTCCATTCTCCTGTACTAAGGCGAACGCCGGGACAGTTTCTAGTATACGCCACGGCCGCCAACCCCCTCACCTTCTCCTAGCATCTCCTTCACCGCAACAAATCTCCCGGCCTGAGAGACGGCGTCACCGTCTGTGAGGCCCCCCTCCTCCTTCAGGGGAGGAATGAAAACATTTTAGTAGTAGTACCAAAGCGGTTGTGGTTCGAATCCCGGATAATGCATGCAGAATTTTTAACATTGATAAGCCAAGGCTCCTGTGGTTCAGATTCCCCATAAGACTGGATATCTCGCGGCTATGGCACGATACCAACAGTCACGTACAGCTACAATTGGACTATTCTTAATTCGAACTCCAAAGGGAAACAGAAAAATCGAATTAACCAAGAATGACTATTTCAACGGAAGTATAGTATAGTACTGTACAATACATAAATTCTAAAAAAAAAAAAAAACAAGAAAAAAAAACAAAGGCAGTGAGATACAGAGACAAATAATGGACACAGAAGCGATGAAAACAGAAACCTGGAAGAGACCGAACTTCGAGCTCCGCCATCTCTACACAAGATTCGCCGCCCACGGTTCCTACGGAAAAGTATGCCAGAATGAATCATACCACGAACCCAAGGAGGACTACGTCCATGGGCGCCCGCAAGGGGGGGCAAGTGGGGGCGCTTGCCCCCCCCCCTGGAATTCTAAAATGTTCATGTTCAATTGTTTAATATCATACCAGATTATTTCATAAACTGAACTTACTGACAGTCATCTAGCATTTGTTATATTCGCAAATTTCTGTAAACAATTTAATGTTGCTGACGTTATATTGGTATTTATATTCAAGAAAATTGTTAATGTGCCCCCCCCCTTGGAAAAGATTCTGCGGGCGCCCATGACTACGTCTGCAAACTATGCAACCAACCATGGTCCAAGAACCATGTGGCGAAAGGTGGAAACAGAACTCAATCTTTAAACCGTACGTTATAATACAAGGCCTGGAAATAGAGCCCGTAAAACGCTATCGAAGTGGTCACACTGAAGTTCAATGCCGGACCGCTAGGATCGCTTTCTTGCCCCCTGTCTACCAGGTTCGCGCCTTGAAACGTGTTTATTAACCGAGTTGGTAGTGAATGTATTATGTATTCGTCTGATGTTAAGCATTTGCAGTTCCAGTCATAGTTTATTCACGAGAAATTAAAGGTAGTGGAATTTCGTTTCACAAGTTTCCAGTGAATGTTCAATGTTCGAAACATTATACAGGGGAAGTATTACGCATGAGATACGACTTCAAGGTGATGAAATTAGGCCTCTGTTTCTAAGTTTTGATCGCAGTTACCGGCATGTCATAAGAACCGGGCAATCCCAAAATTTGTCACTGGACTTTTTTGTAAACAATGCTACCATGACCGGCGATCATTTGAGAGGCCTCTTCAAACTCAGAAATCTTAAATTAGGAAACCAACCAGAAAATTAATTTGGCCAACAAATTTGGAGAAAATGAATGTAGCAAGAGCCAAAAATATTGTATTTTCCCCTGGAACAATCTCTGGTTTGAAAAGTACGGAGGTGGGTTGTCCCGAGAGCATTAAATACAGTTTAATAAACCATTTGTTTTATGGAGCATTTTGTGAAATTGTTCCATGCGCAAGACATCTGCAACACCTCACATGGGACATATTCCAGAAATAAGAACAAAAGAGCATCTTTTAGTACTGAATATGAACGCCTCAGTTGGTTAATTAATGATTTCCTGTCATATATTAAGAAAATTCACTGTGGCCTGCGTAAAATACCTGATAAGTATACATTTGCATTATGCATTGACGAGGAATCTAACAAGCGATGACATCGAACCCTTCTTTAGCTATCTAAGACGCCAAGCGGAATAAAATGACATTATGGTTCGTGTGGCAAAAGAACAAACAGACTGTAAAGGCTGTTTAGAACATATCTCTTCTCCAGCTACTCAACGTCCAACATTATGTCTTATTCGTTTTCAAGATCGATGAGCCCTTAGATATCGAAAATCATCGTCTGTGGCACTTCTGCAGTGAACGACGGAATTTGTCACCTCCGCTACGCACGCGTAGGCAACGCTTTAAACACACTGACAAAAGCGTACTAGTATTGCAGTTTTATGCATTCTACGGTATCTTAATAGCTGCCCTGTTGTCCTGTACTGTAGGTGAAATTTATCATACGAAAACATGCAGTATAAACAGTAGTAAAACAACATTATTTACGCACAGTTTAGCACATGTAACCATACACTAATTCCATTGTTCACTTAAAAACGTCAGTGAAATTTTTTTGTTCGAGTTTGTTTGGTTTTGCCGGCCCCGTGGTGTAGATTTAGCGTGCCTGCCTCTTACCCATAGGCCCCGGGTTCGATTCCCGGCCAGGTCAGGGATTTTTACCTGGACCTGAGGGCTGGTTCGAGGACCACTCAGCCTACGTGATTAGAATTGAGGAGCTATCTGACGGTGAGATAACGGCCCCGGTCTAGAAAGCCAAGAATGACGGCCGAGAGGATTCGTCGTGCTGACCACACGACACCTCGTAATCTGCGCGGCCTTCGGGCTGAGCAGCGGTCGCTTGGTAGGCCAAGGCCCTTCAAGGGCTGTAGTGCCATGGGGTTTGGTTTGGGTTTTTTGTTTAGTTTTACGTGATAGGCAAAACTTTCTAGTTCATTTAAAGCTTGAAAAGCTTGAAACTGAGCTTCAACAAATCTTCACAAACTTCACACCAGTTTGAAAACTTTAGACTTGGTCGGTATACGCTCTTCTATGACGCCATGACTGCTCTCCTCTTCATCATTGGATAGACTGGAATTTTGCAACACTTCTTGCAGAATCTCGCCTCCTGTCTGGTCTCAACATAGCCCTACTGCAACTTCGGTATCAACAGCTAAAACACGTCATAACGGACATCAGTCACTACTTCTTGCCATCTTTCAGATTCCACGTGCATTTCTAGTTCTTCTGGAAGAATCTCTGCATTGGTTTGTTTATTTTTGAAACCTGCTTTACGGAAACAGTTTGCAATTGTTAGCTCACTTCGGGATGTGGGTAGGGAGAGGACTTCCGGTGGCCAAGTGAGGATTCCCGAAGACAAGCGATGGTAAAGGTCACGCCGATCCAATTGATAGTTGCAGAGATAATGGTTAAGCCTGGTAACAGTAGCGACTACCCAGTGGCGTATCCTGGATTCCCCACGGAGGCATGCAACTAGTAACCAAGCAGTAGCACAATGTATTTAGTAAATTCCAATTCTACTCACCCTAATTATATGTAAGTGAAGTCGACCGTGCGATTATTTTTTCAGAATTCCTTGGTGACGTCACTGTTGAATTCCTCACGCGCATTCAACTCAACAAGATTATCCTTCACTCCAGACATTATTAATGCAGAGAGATGACTCTGACTTTGAGAATTGTCGACGAAGTGTTGTATTAGCTTTAGGGCAGAAAAAGAGCGTTCTACAGATGATGTAGCGGGAATAGTTGTAACCAATGTGTACAATTTATAAAGCTCACGAAGACCACTATGGGGACCAGTAGTCAATAGGAACTTTTGGATTTAAGCCACAGTCTTATCTTTGAAGTACTCAGAAGTGAACATTGCCCTCAATTCGGATTTAAGTCGCACTATATCAAAATATTTTCCCTAGACTTCGATCAATTTACCGAATTGCTCTTTAGAAAAATCGCCAGAAGAAAATGAAAATTCTTACAATCATTGTGTGGTGCCCAAAAAAATCGTGTGAATTATTTCAGCTTAGAACTCTGGCCTGTAAAGTTCGGTTATCTAATGTTCAATATTGTGCGAATTTCTACCAAAGAATTATCGTTCTTAATGGTATATCTGCTGCGTGTCAGTAGGCCTACTTCTTCGACAACATTGTCAGGAATATTTTCAGACGCAACGGTGATATAGCCTGGTACTTGCATATATTTTCAGATTGATTTTATTTTTATTTGGCGTGATTTAAGTAATATGAAAAATGCCCTTTTTATTTGATGAAATGACATCCTGCGTTATAAACATTTTTATTCCATCTTATATGCCCAACTTCTCTGTTAGATTAGCCTATACATTGTGTTCAGTCAAATGGAATTTTTTTTCCTCCATATTAACAAAGAGTAGAAATATTAATATTTATGTTATATTCTTATTTGTTTATGCAAGAACGCCAATAATACTGTAAATTGAACAGATCTATTTGCTCAGTTTACTTGTATGTTGGGTAGTCTTTATTGAACTTGGGCAGCTGCTAGATTAAGTGTTGCCAACTATCATGAAGTCACTAATTGGGTTAAAATGACACTATATGGAATTTTGTGAACTAGGTCTACATGGGGGAATATTGAATCATTAAATGGATGATTAACTACAACATACCTACTTAAAATGAGAATAAGCAGCTGAGGTTCCTGTATTACACAAGTCATTTTCAGAGAATTCATACTTATGTATAACAGGTCTTCCCAACACTTTTAAGTGCGTTTTTGGCATCTGTTACGCATCTCTATTTTTACCAAGTTCAGGTGACTGAAAGGACCTTCTACTTTCGAATAGATTAATAGCAAACAGCATCTAAACCGAGCTCGATAGCTGCAGTCACTTAAGTGCGGCCAGTATCCAGTATTCGGGAGATAGTAGGTTCGAACCTCACTGTCGGCAGCCCTGAAGATGGTTTTCAGTGGTTTCCCATTTTCACACCAGGCAAATGCTGGGGATGTACCTTAATTAAGGCCACGGCCGCTTCCTTCCCACTCCTAGCCCTTCCCTTTCCCATCGTCGCCATAAAACCTATTTGTGTCGGTGCGACGTAAAGCAAGAAAAAAAAGAGACAAAAACAGCATCTAAATCCAAGAAACCTTCACACAGCTTTGGGCTGGCTAGGCTGGCCAGTCCCGGAAAATGGAGCAGTTGTTTGGGATCTGTCCCGAAGAGGGCTTATCTCGCCAGGTGTAATCCGTGCTTCCCGCTCGACGTCACCTTGGACATTCCGGCTTTCTCCAAAGCTGTTAACAGTTGGCTGAGGTAGCACGTGAATAGTGACAAAGATTCTTTTTTTTGCTGGTTGCCTTACGTCGCATCGACACAGATAGGTCTTATGGCGACGATTGGACGGGAAAGGGCTAGGGGTGGGAAGGAAGCGGCCGTGGCCTTAATTAAGGTACAGCCCCAGCATTTTCCTGGTGTGAAACCACGGAAAACCATTTTCAGGGCTGCCGACAGTGGGGTTCGAACCTACTATCTCCCGAATACTGGATACTGGCCGCACTTAAGCGAATGCAGCTATCGAGCTGGGTGACAAAGATTCAAGTGCAGTGACATCATACGGATGGCTTCAGAACTACGACTGCCACCGAATGCAATTTTAAGACTGAATGCGTTACGTCAACACCACCTAGATATATATATATATATATATATATATATATATATATATATATTTCTTTCTACAGTGGATTAGATGGCGAGACTACACCACCGCCACACGTAGTCAAGCAACGGAACTAGTACAGATGAGCGGAAATTTTGAACTTCTGAGAGATGAAATTAATAATACTTGACTTGAAACAACCTAAAATCGTACTTCAGACAGTTCTTCACGCTATCATAACGCATGCAATGAATGCTTTGCATGCAAGGAAAATACGACCCAGCGAAGCTACAATAAAAATAGAGAATTCTTGAGAATTATTTGAATGCTTCAATTCGTGGAACCGAACTTGCGATAAAATCCTGACTTCGAATTATCCAAATTTAAGCTTCGAAAATTCGAATTAAATACGCTTTTTTTTTACATTGATTAGAATAGGAATTTCAAGGGGAATAAACGTTTGCTCGAATTATCCAATTTTAGAATTATTCAGTGTTGAATTAACCAGAGTCCACTGTACAAGTTTGCTTGTAAACGATAGTTAGGCCTAATCTCTCTCTATAAAAACGAAGTGACGTCTGTCTATCAGCTTCCCTTCCGAAATGACATCACATCTAAACCTGGCCGGGCTGAGTGGCTCAGACGGTTGAGGCGATGGCCTTCTGACCTCAACTTGGCAGGTCGCTTCTCTTATAGGAAGACCCAGAATATCCATTGTTATTGTGTACTGATCACTGCTCATAGGTGAGACCTAGAATGCCCGTTGTTATTGTGTAATGATCGATCCTGGCTCAGTCCGGTGGTATTTGAAGGTGCTCAAATACGTCAGCCTCGTGTCGGTAGATTTACTAGCACGTAAAAGAACTCCTGCGGGAGTAAATTCCGGCACCTTGGCGTCTCCGAAAACACTAAAAGTAGTTAGTGGGACGTAAATCCAATAACATTATTTTCTAAACTACTGGAATTCCATAAACGTTTGTTTAAACATACTCAGAGAGATCTGTCATGTCACTAACCATATTTTATTTCAAAATATAGACTTGAAATTATATTATTTGCGAAATTCCTCGCAGAAAAATCGTATCATACCTTATTAAAGACCAGGTAGCCTACTATGGTTGCGTGAGCACAGCAATAATGTAAGTTTACTGATACGAAGGCGATAGCAGACATATGATAGTCTGGGATTTACCGATAGTGATGAAAGTACGTCGGCCTGTGAAAAGATTTCCCCACACCAAAAACATTTCTTTGTAAATTATTCTTCCTAGCTGAGCTCAGATTGCTAACAGGGCAACTTCAAGAGCGCTGAAAGCTCCAGAGCTACTTAAAAGTCCGGGAGAAATGAAATTAAAATTTACAACTTCTGTTATATTTAATCAGTTAAATAGATTGAAATTCAATAGGAATCTGAAATTCGACCATGGTATTTCAAACTGTAAATTTGGAAAATTATTATATTAAGCGTCCGCCTCTGTTGCGTAGTGGTTAGTGTGATTTGCTGCCACCTACGGAGGCCCTAGCTCGATCCCCGATTCTGCCACGAATTTTGAAACGTGGACGACGACTGAAACGGGGTCTACTCAACGTCGGGAGGTGGTTCGAATTCCTCCTCAGCCATCCTTGAAGTGGTTTTTAGTGGTTTCTCACTTCTTCTCGAGGCAAATGCCGGTATGCTACCTAACTCAAGACCACGACAGCTCCCTTCCGTATCCTTTCCAATCTTCCCATACCCCATAAGGTACCTGTTCAGCATAGCGACGAACTGATCCTCCTGCCCAAGTTTATCCCGACCAAATGTCTCATGCTCCAGAACACTGCCCTTGAGGTGGTAGAGGTGGGATCCCTCGCTGAGTCCGGGAGAAAAACCAGTCCTGGAGGGTAAACGGATTAAATAAATAAATAAATAAATAAATAAATAAATAAATAAATAAATAAATAAATAAATAAATAAATAAATAAATAATGGTATAATGATATAATGCACATATCTGTAGGATTTAAAATAAATTCTAGTTTTGAAAAAATGTTACATAAAACGTTAAAGGATTTTGCTTATAGCAAACAAGCGGCTGTCGGAATAACGGAGGAAACTATCTTTATATACGTTTGTTTTCAGACCGTCTTTGCTGTATGGGAGTGAAAGCTGAGTGGATTCATGATATCCTATTCATGAGTTAAAGTAACAGTAATAAAAGTAGAGAGAATTACTGCTGATAAAAGCAGGTGGGAAGATGGCAGGAAGGTATTCGAAATGAGGAGAAAAAAGCTAAGTTAGGAATAAACTCCATGGGTACAGCTGAACGTATCAACCGGCTTTGGCGGTGGGGACACTAACTTGTGCCAGGCTCCTCACTAGCACCTGTCCTATTTGATCTCACTTGGTCGACTCTTTTTCTATTCCGACCTCGACGGTAATTAGATTAGCGAGGTTTAGGGTGTTTTGATTTTCACGACTTTCGTAGCCTTCCCCTTTCTTTTCCCCCAATCATTCTTCGAGGTGCCGGAACTCTTCCATATTTTCCTCTCGTTGGTTTTTTAAGACAGGATAATAATAATAATAATAATAATAATAATAATAATAATAATAATAATAATAATAATAATAATAATAATGCGCTTTACGTCCCACTAACTACATATTTACGGTTTTAGGAGACGCTGAGGTGCCGGAATTTAATCCCGCAGGAGTTCTTTCACGTGCCAGTAAATCTACCGACACGGGGTTGGTGTATTTGAGCACCTTCAAATACCACCGGACTGAGCCGGGATCGAACCTGCAAGTTGGGGTCAGAAACCCAGTGCCTCAACCGTCTGAGCCACTCAGCCCGGCAAGAGAGGATAGTTACTTAGTTGTACTTATTGTTAAAACAATAATCACCACCTATGAACTCCCACCGACGTCTATCTCCTGTCTCCTATATAGCATTTTTCTTTTCAGAGGAAAATGCTTTTCGTACGACTGAAAGATAAATATTATATCGTTCTCCTGTGGACAAGCTTTCCCGTTAGCAGCTAACTAGACATTTCTACCGCGCTTTCAACGTTACCAACAGCATTGTCATTTCTTGACCTCGTTGGGGGATGTATTCCTCGTGGCTCTCTTTGCGTTCCGGCTGCTGAAACAGACAACTTAGTTCGCTCCAGGGCCCTAAACTGTCAGAGATAATTCCCACCGGGACTTTGTGTAAATAAGACCATAGATTATTAAATGAAGAGTGGAAATATGGGCGGGTGATTTTGAGTAGTATTCTTGTTTTAGAACTCTCTCGGAGCGGAGTTATTGTAGTTCTGAGAGAGAACAGCAGAGAGGAGAGCTAGATTGATAACTAGTTTCTACCTACGAAATATATGGTGGAAAATGAGATTAAATGTCAATAATCTTTTGTATTTTCTGTGTATTTGTTCCATCAGCTATGTCAAGATTATAATTTTAAAACTTTCCACTCGCAAAAGAAAGTTATGACATTTAATCTTAAAACAATACTCGCCACCTGTTATGAACTCCCGCGATGTCCATCTTGCGAAATGTAACTCCTGTCTCCTATAGAGTATTTTTCTTTTCGGAGGAAAATGCTTTTCATACCACTGTAAGATAAACATTCTACCGTTCTCCTGTGGACAAGCTTTCCCAGTGAATGTGATCGGAGACACACTCTTAGTAGAAGTAAAGCACCTTAATTACCTGGCTTGTAAAATAAACATAGATGGGAAATCTAAATTAGGAAGGATATTTGAGAAGATTTCAGCCAATACAAGACTCTATAAAAGAACATTCTCAGAAGGGAACCCAGGTAGTAAGTTATATTGTAAAGTGTCAGCCAGACCAATCTTGCTTTATGGATGTGATACCTGAGTAACACCACCACCAACAACAAAACGCAAAGTCATCTCCGTACAGGCCATGATGGTAAAGGCTTCCGCTATCCGTAACCTCGGCACTTGGTGGAGTAGAATGGTTAGCTCTACTCCCGTCCCCCTTTTGCCCCCGGCAATTAACCTGGTACTCATTTATGGTGTACACTGAGTAAACTTCATGACCATGTGCATCTTCGGAGGTGAGAATCCCGTTTCTTACATTTTTAGACTTTCGACGGGCAATCGAACCCACGTCCTTCCGGGTGAACTGAGCACGCCTTTACCACCAAGGCCAGGCAACCCAACCCTTTGTGTCACAACGAAAGGAAGTTTCTGAGAGCTGTCAAAAGCTGCTCACTCCTAAACAGGATCCGAAAAGAGATACCAACTGCAGTATGGTAATGACCTAAGAACAATAGTAACCGGGTGAGTTGGCCGTGCGGTTAGGGGCGCGCAGCTGTGAGCTTTCATCCGGGAGATAATGGGTTCGAACCCCACTATCGGCAGCCCATAAGATGGTTTTCCGTGGTTTCCCATTTTCACACCAGGCTGTACCTTAATTAAGGCCACGGCCGCTCCTTTCGCATTTCTAGGCCATCTTTACCCCATCGTCGCCATAAGACCTATCTGTGTCGGTGCGATGTAAAACAAATAGCAAAAAAAAAAAAAAAAAAAAGAAGAAGGAAAGAACAACAGTAGCACTAAAACACTCATTTTCATCTATATTTATTCTTGTTCTAACTCCAGGTAAGCCAGGGTGCGAAATCACGGGGGGTGGGTTGGGGGAAGGGAGGGTTTCCCACACACTGACGATTTTATCTCAAATGTTCCTCCCTCCTAAAATTGCCCGGGGGTTTTCTTTCATTGTAAAACAATGAGAAAATGTAGAATACATAAATTACTGAAATTAATGTATTTTACTGTGCATATTTTCATGTCAGCCTCTGTGGTGTACTGGTTAGTGCGATTAGCTGCCACCCCCGGAGGCCCGCGTTCGATTCCCGGCTCTGCCACGAAATTCGAAAAAGTGATACGAGGACTGGAAAGGGGTCCACTCGCCCTCGGGAGGTCGGCTGAGTAGGGGAGGGTTCGATTCCCTCCTCAGCCATCCTCGAAGTGGTTTTCCGTGGTTTACCACTTCTCCTCCAGGCAAATACCGGGTTGTTATACCTAACTTAAGGCCACAGCCGCTTCCTTCCCCTCTTCCTGCTCCATCCCTTCCAATCTTCCCATCCTCTCACGAGGCCTCTGTTCAGCATAGCAAGTGAGGCCGTCTGGACGAGGTACTGGTCCTCCTTCTCAGTTTTACCTCCGACCCAAAGTCTCACGCTCCAGGACACTGTCCTTGAGGTGGTAGAGGTGGGATCCCTCGCTGAGTCCGAGGGAAAATCCAACCCTGGGGGGTAAACGGATTAAGAAAGAAAGAAAGAAAGAAAGAAAGAAAGAAAGGAAGAAAGAAAGAAAGGAAGGAAGCATATTTTCATAAAAACATCAGCAATATCATAGAATGACTGCCAGACCTTGAGCAATAAAGCAACGTAGCGGTGGCAACTCCGCACCTGCAGCCTGCAAGTCCATCTGAATCCCGGGCAAATATTTAAATTACTTGAAGTCCTCCTCTCTTGTCATCGCACTAAGTAGCTCGTGCTTTCACCACTCCCGTACTTCTTGGAGAGGGTTTGTTTCCAATAGGTAGCCAACAGGACAATATTCACTTAAGGAGTGTACAAACGGAATAACTTTCCAATGTTTATAATTCTTTTTATAACAACAGAATTCAAACAAAATATCTGGGGGAGGGGTTAATTTACTTAGTGGGTAATTAAACCTAGTATACCCCCTTCCCCGTCGGGTACTGCCTAAAATAAACACTAGCAGTTAAACCTTATGATCCTCCTCTCCCTCCCCCCCTTACACGATTTCGCACCCTGAGGTAAACTCTAATTAAAACACAGTAGTTCCCAAGGGTATAAAGGCATTTAGTACTTTACAATTATCTCAACTCAATGATGAGTATGATTAATTATAATCTAAATAACACCCTTGGAATCAATAAGTCATGTGAAAGCCTTGAAAAATGCCAGAACATAATACCCTATGTATTCGTGTTTTCCTCTCTTGGAAGTTGACATTTAGCGCTTTTGGGTTTGCAAACCTTTCATGCAGTTGTGACGTGCCGGGTCACCTTAATTCTAATATAAATAAATACTCGTTCATTTCCCTCTCCATAAATAATATTCCTTGGGCGCCAGCCTTCAAACTTATGGCTTGAAGACAACAGTTGATAATTAATAGCAATAAGTAATGAGACTCTAAATACTCCCAGAGGTGTGGTCACAGGGTACTATCCACTAACTACACACTAACTAGGAAGCTAAGGATCATTAGTAAGAATTTATGAAAGTACCAATTAAAAGAACGATTTATTAGGATGATAAACGTGACGGCCTATTAACGAAAACTTAACTTACGGAAACAAAAGAAAAATTGAATGAAATAAAATTTAATAAAATGAACTGTTACGCGGAGACTTGTAGTAATTTATGCCATTAGCTCACCATTTGTAGATTCTCGTATCTGGACACGTTCGATGATGTAGGAGCTATTGTTTGACGTTCCTCTCGTACTGTCGTTGTCATCTCTCGTAGTAAGTACCAGTCCTATTTCCGATTTGTGCATTGCCCACTAATTGGACAACGACTTTACTGACCTTAACACTTCCTATAATACTCGTATAATGTGGTAATAAACCCTAATTTCAATATCAAAACCATATCGGGTTGCGCTCAAGGAGAGAATACACTTGTATTCTTCCGTATTACAGAAATATAGTGTAACTAATGATATAACAAAATTATCTCCTGTCTCAGACAAGTAAAAAACCGGTCTCTCGCTAAATTTATCTCTACTCAGATGCGAAGTGATATTGTAAACTAAACGGAGACCCTCCTTTTGTTGTCCACCCTGTATTCTATCGTATAATAAGAACGACGAGAAAGAGCCCCTTCCTCTATCATCTTGACCATCAGACGCTAAGACGTTCAGACGCTGAGATGTTAAGATGTTAAGATGTTCTCGCATTAAGACGTTAAGATATTACGACCTACCGACGTTAAGCTATTCAGCTATTAAGACCTCCACGAGCTCTTGTCCTTGATGTATATAGGCTCCAAAATGTCCCTCCGTCTACCATATCACATGGTCCAGTAAGATCAGATCATCTATCCCTTCTTCTTTCCATCGCGGTATAACCATCGTCTTGTTTCGTAACATTCATTCGCATAGGTTGAAAATTCGCGCGCTTTCGTAAACGTCATGTAGCAAAGTTCGAAAAATAGGAGTTAACAAGTTCAGTCTCTTTAGAATATGGAGGGGACGGTGTAATTATGCAATCTCGATGATGTCCTTTTTCTGGTAAACGGCTAAAATTAGCATGGCGTGTCTGGTCGCCTGACCTCGGGCTACTGGAATTTTACTGCAAGCTATTAATACGGGTGCTGTTGTAATACTTTGAGGAGCCTCCGTGGCTCAGGAGGCAGTGCGCCGGCCTCTCACCGCTGGATACCGTGGTTCAAATCCCGGTCACTCCATGTGAGCTTTGTGCTGGACAAAGCGGAGGCAGGCCAGGTTTTTCTCCGGGTACTCCGGCTTTCCCTGTCATCTTTCATTCCAGCAACACTCTCCATTAACATTTCATTTCATCTGTCAGTCATTTGTCATTGCCCCAGAGGAGTGCGACAGACTTTGGCAGTCAGCCAGCACATTTCCTATCCTCGTCGCTAGATGGGGGCTTCATTCATTCCATTCCTGATCAGGTCAGATCACTGGAAACAGGCTGTGGATTTTCATTTTTATTGTAATACCTTACTCACGACTAAACTCGCTATTGCTGCGATACAAAGAAATGAGATGATAATGTGAAATAGATGACTAAAAACCCTGTATATAAGCATAACAACTTAGAATGCCCTACCATAAATTAAATGTATACATCTTTTCAATTAATTTCACAGTGTGATAATTTTATATACTTGCTGTGATGTTCAAAACATCACACAGTATTACTGTATTACGCCCAGAACATACACTTATTTGATTGTTCAAAACTTTCCTACTGACACACAGAGCTTCTAATAAAACACGTTAAATGCCATTCAGGTAGATGTCGTAGATTAAGAGGGCTATTTTTACAAACATTCCTCAGATCCACTTGTTACCTGATAGACTCGTTTATTTGCTCTCTAACTTTTCTGTCTTTCGTTAATATTGACAGAATCTGTGGCTTAGCGTCTTTACAAAGTTCTCCTTTGAAAATTTATATCTTCTTTATTTTTCGTACGCTCAATGCTGAGTAAATGTTATCAGTAAGTCTTTCTGTGAGGGCAGATCCTTGCCCTTTCAGCATATCAGTTACTGGCGAAGATGGGACGTGCAAGTTTGTAAAGATAAAGTCAACAAATATTGAAAAATACTTTGCCAGAGATGTTATTATATAAGAATAATATAATAATCTCGGAATACCATATTAATGCTGAGAAATTTTGTGAAATGTTGTTTTTATTCATTACTTCTTCATTTCAGTATTTATTTATAAGCGTAATAGAATACGCAGATATACAGGTTGAGTCATATGTAGCTTGACGCTTACATTAAGCACTTAATGTTATCTGTGTATTTTCTGGAGGGCTTATGGATTTTATTTTATCGGAGATTTAGCTCTGAAAATTCCCTTGACATGCTGCATGAAGTGGTGATTGGACTAGAAAACAGTTCAATAATGGAACACCTGCAACCAATTAGATACAACTATATTGTGGCAACAGATGGTGCATAGCTTCACTAAGGGCACGCTATGCGGGACTTTTTAAATGATACATTTCGTACATGGATTGGTAGACGTGGAACCACACACTGGCCTTAACGTTCCCCAGATCCAAACCGAACTGATTTTTCAAAGTGGGGAATGATGAAAGATGGAATTTATTCAGAAAAAATCGGAGTCTGGAGCACTCGAAGAACTGTATTGAGATGAATTGATAGAAGTACCATCTCAGGATATTACTGACTCAATACGTGCTTCTGTACTGTTACGATGTTACTTACGTAGTGTAAATGAGTGAAACGTTTTGAAAACTTAATTTATTTTGCGCCGACTTCATGTTATTATGTCACATACAACTACTTGTTTGTAGTAATTACTTGACATTGAAATGCAATTTTTTTAAAGTGGCTTGTAACCCTCTCTATTCGTTCCGTCACGTTTTTCTTCTCACTACGGTAGTAAGCTTTAGTAAGCTTTACTGTCTTTCTGATCAATAGAGGCTAATGACCACCTGGTATTTAGCTTACAGAAGATTCACGGAAACAAACTACCACCATTACCAGTTCGTTATCATAATAACTGAACAATGTCTGCTCTTAAGCGTTGCTCGCCTTCGACGGGGCCTCGTCAATACCTAAATTTGAGAATGACCAATATTATTGCCCGTAGGGTAAAGATGTATCTGACTTAAAACATTTGGAAAAAATTTCTGTATTGTTGGCTAGTTTCGCCTTTTAGACAGAACAAACATTTACAAATATATTCGAAAGATCGTTAAAAAGTAATAATTGCGAATATATCTGTTATTATTCCTTGTGAGGTGAAATTGGATGAAGCATACAAAGCTGAAAATTATATTTTACCCAACTTTTACAATGTACAGTTTTTTAATATGGTGAAATTTGATATTTTCCTATTCTGTGTTTTGATTGTGATTGTTGTTTGAAGGGAACTAACATCTAGGCAATCGGTCTACTTCCTATTTTAGTCCGCTTAATATTCCTATGCCATTGTATTCTAATCAAACAACATATAGCTTAGCGCACAATCCGGTTTTCCCTGAACTGACATATGAAGTTTTGACAAATTCTGATAAGCCGTTTTCCCGTAATGCAAAAAAAAAAACAAACAAACAAACAAACAAACAAACAAACAAACAAACAAACAAACAAACAAACAAACAAACAAACAAACAAACAAACAAACAAACAAACAAACAAACAAACAAACAAACAAACAAACAAACAAACACAAACAAACAAACGAACGAACAAACAAGCAAACAAACACCAGAAAACATTGAACTGAATCTTTCTACCTTTTATACAGCTAATCCGAAAAATAAACGAAGCATGAGGCAAACATTGTTTACATATTATTTATTTATTTATTTATTTATTTATTTATTAAAATTTACTATTAAAATTTACTATTATTCATTTATTGAATTTGTTTTCGGAAAGTTTAAGGTAACAGAAGACTTATAGGAATTGTAGCGTATAATACTGTACTTTATATGCGAAATAATACAATGAAACTAATTTACCGTGCCGAGCGATGTGGCCGTGCTGTTAGGGGCGCGCGGCTGAGCTTGCATTCGGGAGATAGTGGGTTTGAATCTCACTGCTGGCAGCCCTAAGGATGGTTTTTCGTGGTTTCCCGTTTTCACAGCTGGCAAATCCTGGGGCTGTAACTTAACTGATGCCACGGCCACTTCCTTCCCACTCCCTACCCTTTCCTATCTCATCGTCGCCATAAGACCTATCGGTGTCGGTGCGACGTAAAGTAACTTATAAAAGAAGAACTAACTTACCGTACAGTAATTAATTGTTTTAGTCAGAGCCTGATTTACACATACAGTAGATCGCTTAAAGGAGCACGATGGCGATTAATCTCTCACTGTGATGTTTTGCTCAGAGATGTACGTATCGAGAATCTGTGATTATTTTTGATGTTGCTTGCGTACAATCCTGAAGTTTCTTGAGAATGGCTATAGTTCAGGGTATGAAGTCGAATGTCTGTAACACCAATAAGTTTGTCTCGAGTTCACCAGCACTTGACAGCTTTGACTTGGAGCTAGGTTGCGATTGCTCCTCCTCGTCTGTATTCTTCTTGTTTACCGGACTCCATTATCATGGTACTTCTCTAACATGCTTACATGAGGCTGGTGAGTTAATGAATAACATTTTCTTTTCACCACTTTAATCACACTCAGATAGGGTCACGAGTGCGAACTGTGTCACACATGTGAACTTGGCTCTGTTTTATGGCCAAATGCCCTTCCTAAGGCTACATTAATCTGTTGGTGTTTATTGTTTTAAGAGGAAGGGACACTTGGTAACCATCATCTCTTAACATTGCCTAGGATAAAGAATGAAGATATCGGAGAAAGAAAGGGAAAGGCGTGAAAATGGAAACTTACTAGACTACTTAAACCTAATACCGTCGAGGTAGGAAGAGAACAAAAGCTGACCAAGGAAAGTCAGACGAGAAAGATGAAAGTGAGTTGCCTGGCAGAAGTTAGTGGAATCAATGACAGACTCACCTAGGGGGACCCATATGGTTGTCAACCCACGCTCCCAAGTCGAGATCCCCTAGGATTCATTTTAATCGCCTCTTACGACAGGCAGATGATACTGTGAATGTATTCTACCGCCCCAAGCACAGGGGGTTCCAAATATATATTGAGGGATTATTATTATTATTATTATTATTGTTATTATTATTATTATTATTATTATTATTATTATTATTATTATTAGTTAAAAAGTAAACTCGTGTCCTCATCCCGAGGTAGTGCAGCTCTTTTCAGGCACACCCCTAATGGAAGTGAGCTGCTTGTACCATTTCAGCCACATACCAGCCCTCTTACCATTCTCAAATTTCTGGCAGTACCGGGAATCGACCACGGCCCACGAGGACAGCAGCTAACAAAATTAACCGTTAGGCTACGGAGGCGGACATTATTATTATTATTATTATTATTATTATTATTATTATTATTATTATTATTATTATTATTATTATTATTATTTATATTATTATATAGGCCTCTAAAGGAAACACAGGATACAAGGTTGTAGACTCTAGGAACCAAAAGAAATGTCAGGAAAATACATATCCCTAACTTTAAGAAATAAAAGAATGAGGAGAATAAAAGAGAAAACAAATAAAATGGGTACAGAGATAAAGTCAGCTTCGGATAAAGTCTACCTCCTCACTCAGCTATGTTCTTTCGCGACTTCCAGTTATTGGAAACTGGCCTTATAGAATTAAGGAGGCTGGAATTGGTTGTCACTGAATTCCGCCCTTTTGCCAATTTTGCGGTCACGCCCGTGAAGGAGCGTGTTCTATTGAGCGGAAGGCGACGAGAGGCTCGAAGCGGAAGTATCAACAGATGTAGCCTCCACACTCTCCTGAATAATGGAAACACTACAATAAAGTACAGTCTATATCCACCTCTTTCACGGTGATATCAAATCCAGTGGTGCCTTTCATAGACTGGATATGGTGGAGAAAAGGCATTAGTTGGTATTTAGAAATTGATTTCACTTATCCTATATATGTTACTGGAAATTACATTAAACAAAGTATACAAAATATAAATCAATTTAATCACTACTCAGGGAACATGTTTGATGACTTCAACCATTGGATAGGATCTTGTTCCAAATTCATTCTGGTATTCTTAAAAAAATATGGTCTTCGCTGGGGCACCACTGTCACATGTTTAATGATATGTTATTCCCCATTTACACAGAGTCACCTTGCATCTTAGATGACCATCTTCAATGGACTGTAATGTGAAGGCAATAACCACGATTATGTATGAGATCAGACTGTTGAAACAGAACAATAAAGAGTCTATACAACTGAAAGACATATTCCTTCACTGATCGAATGAATCTAACGCAGCATTTTTAGGAGCCAAACTATACCAAATACAGTGCATTTTGGGTAAATTCTACAGTTAAATTTAGGAGTATATGTACTGAAATTATTTTAGATTTTCTCATCCTGTAACTTAAAGTTCTTATTTCACGGCTTTTTACGGGATTTAAATGGCCTTATTTCTGGCAAGATAATTACACTATATTCCAAACCATTGCACTTGGTGTATTCCCAGGAATTTTACCAATTCTAGCTGATTTTCTAGATTTCAACTTTTTAACATTTTTGTAAATATACAGTACTATCTGAGATAAATTTCAGTAATTTGTCAATATTAGTCATCTCTTCTGCCTTGGCTGTCTACTATGTTTGCCATCATATTATTCTTAGTTTTTGCTAAAGTCAATTTTCTAGAAGGGGATTGGTACAGTAAACAACCTTCAAAATTTGGACTTTTAAAATAATTCTTATATCAGCTTCTACTGTATGTACAATAATAAAACTTTCTAAATAAAGCATACTACATGTTTACTATGCAAGCAAATATCTCAAAATTGATTTTGGCATTATCAAACGCACTATTCAAAATGGCGGCTCTTTGTGTGTCTGTGCTCACAGTTTCCTTCATAGCTGGGCCATTTATCAGTATATTTCTGTTCTTCTTTTTTAAATGTACTGATCGAAGCTACAGCTACAAAACTGACCACTTCCAGAACTATATTTGCAAAATTAGTATTTTTAATTTTGTGTTACTTTAATATTCCATATTTTGGTTATTTTTCTTGCATGTAGATATTTTTTTTCCAAACAATTATCAACCCTAGGCACATGAGTTTGGTCAGTTTTGTAGACACTGTCATTAAGATCATGAGAGAAAAGTGGCAGTGTAATACACCACATAATTTAGGAGTTACAAGGGAAATGGTTTAAAAAATATAGTTTTAAGAAAATGAGCTGCAAAGATATATGACCCCTGTAAAGACACAGCAGCCTTCCACTGGCTGCTAAAATGCTCCTGGGGCATAGGCTGTTCCCTCTAAAGCAGTTTTCTCAGCTTCATTTTCCAGTATTAATCTTCTCCTGCTTTTCTGGCCTCTTTTGTGGCTTCTCGTACCCGTTTTTCAGCAGATTTTATACACAGCACGTCCTCTTGTAGCATTGCACATTCACAAAAGACACCAGGATTCATGCCTTTTTTTGCAGCACAGCCAACCTACTCTTCACTCCATCATTGAATGTCATAACTGCATCATTTGTGGCAATCTTCACGATTGTCTTCCCACAGATTCCAGTTTTTGGGCACACTTGCCAAATCCTAGCATTGAGAGACTCATTAGCATTCTGTGTATAACCTCCTAAACACTTTTTCAACAGTTCAGTAGCAACTAAATCCTTCAAAACAGGCTTATTCACACCCATAACAGCTGAAGGCAATGTGTTTTTGTGTTTATATTCCTTAACTGTGCCTGCAGTGACAGCTCTCTGGTACGGGCACCAGGAATTATCTCCTTTTTGGTAGAAGTAATGAAGGGATTTTCATCAGATGAGCTTTTATGGTACCAGCTAGACCAGATAGCAGTTCTCATATCATTTACTGATGTTGAATTACTTCTTATGGCATTTCCACAGTAGGTAATCAGAGTATTTATTGCAGAATCTGTCAGTCCGTTTTTTTAGACAGTAATTTGCTATCTGAAAGTTTTTTTACCTTGAATTCTTTCTTCAGATTTCTCAGTCGTGTGCCCATAAGTTTCTGAACATGACCAACACATTCAGCTTTGGTGATTGATACACTAGGACCATTCGGTTGCATATCTGACACAGCTTTGAATGACGGTGTCACCATCACCAATGTCTGTTATGTACTGTACGCCATATCTTATCTCAGAACGTTCAGAGTTCTCTAAATAGCCTATGCAATGTCTAGCATTTTAAATCATAACTCCTAAACTGATGCAGATATTTAAATAACTATTTCACCAAAATGAACTAGAGGAGTGCAGTTAAACTTTAAAAAATACTTTCAAAAATCAAATTTTTGAAGGTTGTTTGCTGTACCGATCCCCCAATTTTCTAGAAAGTTTCTTCAATCTCTTACTTTCACTGTTATAATATAGCGGGTCCTCCCCATTCCTTACCACCTTTAAAGGTACACACCTGATTTCACACTCCTCAATTGCTTTACTTCTATCCTCTAGGCTGTTTACATTTTTATTTACCGTTTTCATCAAAATTACTTTTTAAAAATTCCTTCATTCGCGTCTTATCAACCATATGATATTGCCTAATAGTTTTAATTTTACAACCTTCCTTTCTGTCGCATTTATTTTTAGCGACAGAAACAGCTTCATGATCACTTATACCATTTGTCACTTCAGTTTCTCTATAGAGTTCATCTAGTTTTTTCAACACAATGTCAAGGATATTTTTCCCTCTGCTTGGTTTCGTCACTTTCTGATTCAACTGTCCTTCCCAGATTAACTTTTCGACCATTTGTTGGTCATGATTTTTGCTATATACATTGCCTTCCCAGTTAAGATTTGGTAAATTGAAATCACTCGCTACAATAACGTTCCTTTCTGTGTCGTTCAACCCATCACAAATTTTCTTATCAAATAATTCAGTTCCAGCGTCACCGTTTCCAGGTTTCTACAGCCCAGAACATCAAGTTGCCTTTTATATTTAGAGATGAACCTTACACCTAGGATTTCAAGTTTCTAATCCTTAAAATTTTCGTACCTTACAAATTCTTTTCTCACCAGTATGAGAATTCCCTCTCCTACTGTTCCCATCCTGTCTCTGTAATAAACACTCCAGTTCCGTGAGAACATTTCTGCATCCATAATATCACTTCATTTTTTTTGCTATTGGCTTAACGTCGCATCGACACAGAATGGTCTTATGGCGACGATGGGGCAGGAAAGGGCTAGGACTGGCAAGGAACGACCGTGGCCTTAATTAAGGTACAGCCCCAGCATTTTCCTGGTGTGAAAATAGGAAACCACGGAAAACCATCTTCAGGGCTGCCGACAGTGGGGTTCGAACCCACTATCTCCCGAATACTGGATACTGGCCGCACCTAAATATCACTTCTTAGTCATGATTCAATTCTAATTACAATATATGGTAAATATGTATATATTAAATTAATTCTGTTCCTTTCTTTAAACCACTTCTACACTTTAACACTAACAACTTTATGTCATCCCTACAGAGGTTTCACCTCCCTGTACTCACATAACCGCCCCCTGGTCCATCCCGTTTCCCTGAATATACCCCCTTATAACTCTTCTAAACAGACCCCCTAACTTATACGTACAAATACGATTCAAGTGAAGGCCATCTGAGTGTAGATCCCTATCTCCTGCCAATCCGTTAGGTTTTACAAATCTCTCTCCCAATTTCCCACATACCCACTCCATAGTTTCATTTAAATCCCCGATCACCTTCCAGTCAGTATCCTTCCTACACAGTATCCTACTGATAAAAATCTCAGCTCCCTTAAACCTCTCCAGCACTGCCGTAATCAGATCCTTCACATCTCTAACTGTGTTAGTACGTACAGGCGATGCTCGTATTCTAAGATAACGGGCGCCAGGAAATGTTCTCCGCAGTGCCTGCGTGCTGCTGGGTAAGGTAGCATGAGCAGTTTCGTTGGCAGCACGGTGTCACATGTCACCATCGCTCGCTCATTCGCTCGCTCGCCAACAGGCCAAGGTCAACAGGATAGCAGTACAGGAAAAGCCACACGTGTTAGCCGTGGGCTGTCGAAATCGTCAGTGTGTATTGCAGTGAGCGAACGTTCAGATAGATTATTGAAATAGTGCAACAGAATATAGGCAGTAATGTTTACTACTGAAGAGAGAGTTTATTTTTGTTGGTGGAATGCGTTTCTCGCGAAGGCGATTGGTTTACAGAAAATGTTAAACAAAAATTTCAGGCACGGTTTCCTAATTCAAAGTGTCCAAACCGGGATACCGTTCGGGATTTGATAAGTAAATTTCGTGTGATCGGCTCAGTCCCCGATTTACCGGGAACAGGCAGGCCTACGCTTTTAACAGACGAAAAACTTGATGAAATTTCCGATATAATGCTGCGAAGTGCAAGACGTGTTGAAGCCTGTCTTCGAACACAAAGACAACACTTCCAGCATTTGTTATGAATTGCTGTGGTGAGTACAAACTTTACTGTTTGTTGTTGGTTTGTTTTGAGACAAGCGGCAGCCGTGCTGGCAACTTAACTGCTGATGCAGCCTCGCACACGGCACGTAGGCGCTGCGGAGAACATATTCTGACGCCCTGTACTTATCGTATACCTTCAGATATTTCTGTACAGATGTATGCATCGTACCGACCCAGTGTGCAGTTCGCCTAAAATTCATCATCTGTACAGCCTCAGCTAGCTATAAATAAAACACTACCGAGCTCGATAGCGACAGTCCTTTAAATGCGGCCAGTATCCATTATTCGGGAGATAGTAGGTTCGAACCCCACTGTCGGCAGCCCTCAAAATGGTTTTCCGTGGTTTCCCATTTTCACACCAGGCAAATGCTGGGGCTGTACCTTAATTTATTAAGGCCACGGCCGCTTCCTTCCCACTCCTAGCCCTTCCCTGTCCCATCGTCGCCATAAGACCTATCTGTGTCGGTGCGACGTAAAATAGTAGCAAAAGAAATAAATAAAATATTTGCAGAACATAGTTGTCAATAGAACTATTTCTTATCTGTGTCTTTTAACCCAGCAGCAATGGTCTTGCATGCTAAAACTGTAACATCGGTTTTACTCTACTCTTTATGTTGACAATTCCTTTTTACACAGCGTTAATGAAAGAAATTAATATAAAGATTTTTCAGTGTTGCTGGAACCACCTCTAGACATCTTGTTTCCTTGAGTTATCGTACTATATTGAGCGAAGAGTCCAGCAAAGCATATCCCTTAATACACGTGTCTTAGGGTACGTTTTGCACCCTTCGGCGTATGGGTGCGGTTTATAGTGCAGCTTCGCTGCTGGCACACAGATGCTCGCCCTAGCAGCTCGCTGCTGACTATAGCCAGGCTGCTCGCCATGGAGCTTTTACCCTAAAGCATTCCCGCACTTACGCTGGTTCCTAATATAATTTCGTTCGAAGACTGCTGATATCAGCATTTATTTCAAATCGTCACCCATATCAGAAATGAAACAGCACAACGCAAGACCGGATCAGGTTCAGAGAGCTAGTGATCACAGAACATCTGCGTGGAGTGCAGAGAGAGGAAGAGTGGGGGAGGGGTGACTTTGAGAGAGCCACTCACACCACAAATTACAAGATAGTCGGTGATGTGTCTGGCTCCGAAAACAAACTTTTTTGAGATCATCGATATGGGGAGGATAGCAGCCACCAGCGTAGCGAGAAGCCGGGCTCCAGAGTAAAGGCAGCGATTGAGATCCATTGGTTGGTTTCATCATCGCCTAACATCGAGCAGAGAGGTCTGGCGATGTGCCAGCAGCGAAACTGCAGCATAAACGTACTCTTACGATCGATGTCGTCGCGCTGGTGTGCACCTGTTTAGTCACTCCGACCAAATTTGAACGCGTACGGGCGATACCTATCTTACAACATACTTATCGCATACCTTCAGGTACATCTGAACAGATGCATGCATTGTATCGTCCTGGTGTGCAGTCCGCCTAATATTCATCTTATTAGCACGCAGGCTAAAAACTTCCTTGTTCAATAATCTATTGTCCTCCTACTACCCAATGTGCATAACAATCTACCCATTAACGTGAAATCAGCAACTAATGTATACAAATTTAAGAATTCCGTATAACTACTCACATAGAATGCATAATCTTGATTGAAATTTATCCACGTTGCAAAGTACTGCAAAGAATAAGTTTCCTTGTGTCAAAATGTTCATGTTATATTCCTGCTCAATTAAGTACTTTATGTTGTAATCTTTGAATCTATTCCTGTGTGTTACTTAATGTATCTATTAATATGTTAAAGACTGTCCCTACCTCGAGCCTCAAGCTCACTAGGACCTTTATAGTAATAAATAAAATATATAACTATTTTCTGTGGGTTCGGCTAGTGTATACATCTCAACAGGATTGATAGATTATGATGAAATAGCACTTTCTGGCTATGTAAGGAAAGCAATAGGGAATATCTCACTCCTCTTTTATCTCGCATGCCTCTTCAGTGATACCTGGAATTTCTATCACAGCTGATGGTGGAGCTGTTGGGATCCAACCAACCTTAGGTCTGAGGGTTCAAAGTACATTTTTATTGACAATCAATAGTTTATCGCATATCATTTTTAAATCATCGTTGTCATCATTCTTCACTGCGCTTCCTATATTGGATGTGGATGTAATTTATTTTATCTAGATTTCTCTTCTAATGTAAGGGTTATGATGGATGATTGCGAGATAAGAACACGTTCACAATTGTGTTCAGGCAGCGTCCTGGCGGTGGAGTGGACGAGGGAAGAGCTGAGTGAGTACAACACTCACTCACGTAGGCAATCTGCATCATCTCAGCTCGCGTCTCGTGCTGTTTCCGCAGTTCATCAAGTATTTAAGAGTTGGGGCAGCATGTCGCAGCCATGGGAATACGTGGAGCACAGGCAGCCGAAGTGAGTGCTTCCCACATCAAAACAACCACACTAATTTAATTATTTCATAGTTAAGCTATTGCCTCTTCGCGACATAACCTTGGGAATATTGTCTAGGACGAGAGTACTGTGTCTTCGAGGGGAGGATCGAGAGGAGCAGAACGAGTTCTTTCAGCGAGTTGGCAACGAAGGAAGGAAGGAAGGAAGGAAGGAAGGAAGGAAGGAAGGAAGGAAGGAAGGAAGGAAGGGAAGAAAAGAGAAGATATAGACAGGAAAAAAGAATGAATATATATATGGGAAATAAATAAATAAATAAATAAATAAATAAATAAATAAATAAATAAATAAATAAATAAATAAATAAATAAATAAATAAGTAAATAAAAAGAAATGAGGGAACGGAAAAACTTCGCATTTGTACATTTTTCCTCTACATGGAAAAGCATAAAATCGTGTTTACGTTTTTGGGTATAGAGCAGTGGTTCTCAAACTGTGGTACGCGCAGCCCTAGGGGTACGGCTGAGACTTTAAGTAGGGTACGCAAACAGCCTTCAGGGAAAAATGAAAATAATTTGAAATATGGAAATAAATAAGAAAGGAAATGTATGTATGGAGCCACGCTTCGCTTGAAAGTTTCTCCTGGACTACGACACATCAGAAAACTGTGTCACGCTGTGCAGGCACACCCATACCGCTGAAATTTTGATGGTTCTCAATGTCTGAATTCCAGAATTAAGATCGAACATTTTTCATCCTTATTTATTAATTTGATATTGAAGTTAAATTCCAGCGTTTTGTGAAACTTTCATATAAACAGGGTATCTTGTATTACCTTATTATCATTGTATTATATTTGATACAGACAGAAACTCTTACATTTCTTGTGATGTTTTATAAAGATTATTTAATTTCACAATTTCGTCCTATTTACGGTATTTTTTAAAGAATGGTTTATATTCAAATAAAATGCCTTAATAATTATTCAGGTACTCATATTTTTAAACCTATCATTTAGGGATACTTTTGTGGGCGACATTTATGAACTTTTAGACACGAGTGAAGGGTACAATCACGTAATCGTTCGAGAACGTCTGGCTTAGAAGATGGAGAGAGTGACTACAGATTGTTTGGTTGTTCTCCACTTAGTCCCCTATTATAAGATGTAGGGGTAAAGATAATGTACCCTTTGACTCCACCCAAAGGGGAGATAAAGAGTTCTGATAAATCGAAAGAGAAGTGAGCACAGGTCCTGAGCCAGTTTCCCCCTTTCGATGCATTCAATCCTACACTTGCCGACTCCAAATTCCATACTAATATCTCTAGAAAACGATTCGTTAGATGCAAATAAATTATTTACCAATTTGGATTTTATTTACTGAAATCCATTTATGATCATTTGTTTTCCCGAAGGGAAATTTGACACCCTTCTTTGTTCTGTGCACAATTATCACTATAGTAAAATGAGTGATGCCTCTGACGTAGAACACATCTATGTTTCGTGTGATTGCTGACGTATGATAGACTGTATGATTGTGGTAGGTAGGCTGGTAAGCTTGCCATTTTAATGTACAGCTGAAAAACACTGTTGTATCTTATAATTAATATTAGGTTATTATTGTTACAGTGTAAATGTACATAATATTTAGCGTTTAACTCATGTACACTGTTTATGGCCATACTTATACTTCTGTTACTTTATTATGTAATTGTGTTCTGTTTATGCATTGCTTATATTTTTCAGTTTGTATGTTACTTTTTCATTACGACATTTTTCTCTTTTTTAAGCTCCAGATTTCTTTTTATATTATTTTATTTTATTTGCGGAGCATCGCTTTCTTTCTTAATTATATGTTCTCCAAATCTGTTATTTGGCTTAGTTACCTTTGATTTTACACTTAAGAAAATGGAAATTGCAACACCATGAAGTCATTGGTCGTTTGTGTTGATTTTCAAGATATGAAACGATGCCATGTAGGTATGTAAACGATCAAAGTTTCAGACCCATTGGATTGTTGCTACAGGTCTCTCCACGTGATTGGTCGCGGAGGAATCAACTCCAGTATGCGGACTCTGGTGCAGCGTAGTTTACTTGCAGTCTGTGCAGTGAAGTGTTCCCCATCAAATATGCTTCGACGACAGAGAAGAGCGCGCTATCAATAACTGTCGCCGTTTTAGAGGGCTCGGATAATTGGGCTGTGTGAGGCTGGATTATCGCTAAGGACTGTCCCTGCAAGTTTTGGCCGACAGGCATCTACGGTACAACGTGTATGGCAGCAGTGGTCAAATGAAGGTACCCACACTCGTAGACCTGGCACACGCCCAACGCGACAGACAACTATGAGAGAGGATCGCCGCATCATTCGGATGGCCCGGATGGAACCCCATGCAACAGCAGCGCAAATTCGAGCAGCTGTGGCACCCCACGTTACACAACAAACAGTTGGTAATCGCCTGCGTGCAGCTGGCTTACGACCCCGTGTCCCTGCAGAAGGTGTTCCATTGACCCCACAACAGCGACGTGTAAGGCTAGCCTGGTGTCGAGAAAGATCGACGTGGGTCGACGAATGGCATAGGGTCGTCTTTAGCGATGAATCGCGCTTCTTTCTTGCCCTCAGTGATCGCCGGAATCGTGTGCGCCGACGTACCGGGAAGAGGGGCCGCCCAGATCTTATGGTCTGGTGAGCTATTGGCTTTAATGTGAAATCACAGTTAGTGCTTGTTGAGGGCACTATGACTGCTGGACAGTACGTCGATAGGGTACTCAATCCAGTGGATGTCCCTATGATGGCGAACATTGCTAATGGGATGTTTCAGCAGGACAATGCCCGGGTTCACACTCCACGCATCTCCAGAGAAGTTCTCCACGACATCACAACCTTAGAATGGCCCGCCAGATCCCCGGACCTCAGTCCTATTGAGCAAGTGTGGGACTTGATGGGTCGACAACTGGCCAACCGTCCTCAGCCACCCACAACTCTGGAACAACTGACCCGTGCAGTGCAGCAAGCATGGGCCACAATTCCTCAGGAAGCGATCCAGGGCCTTATTGACTCCATGCCTCAACGAATTCATCAATGTATTGCAGCTCGTGGTGGGCATATCCTGTATTGATTGTTGTCCAAACTTGCGGTCAGAGGGACCTGAAAGTGTAATCATCGAATCACAACCGAACACTCGTCCTGCATGTTCAATTGCAGCAATATAGCACCACTCCTTCTGGGTGATGCAATTTCCGTTTTCTTCAGTGTATAATATAGTAGTACATTTTTATATATATGTAATATCTTGCAATTTACGTGGTAAGTCTAAGAGAGGGTCACGAGCCGTAATTTCGCCACTGCTAAAGTCAAATAAATAAATAAATAAATAAATAAATAAATAAATAAATAAATAAATAAATAAATAAATAAATAAATAAATAAATAAATAAATAAATAAATAAATAAATAAATAAATAAATAAATAAATAAATAAATAAATAAATAAATAAATAAATAAATAAATCTTACTATATATAAAAATGTATGTATGTACGTATGTTCCGGTCTAGAAAACCAAGCATAACGGCCGAGAGGATTCGTCGTGCTGACCCCACGACACCTCGTAATCTGCAGGCCTTCGGGCTGAGCAGCGGTCGCTTGGTAGGCCATGGCCCTTCAAGGGCTGTAGTGCCATGGGGTTTGGTTTTTTTTTAATGTGTGTATGTAAATGACACATCTCCTCCTAAACCACTGGAGCAATTTCAATCAAATTTTGAACACTTATTATTTGCTATCCGGAGACGAGCACTGTGGGGGTAAGCCACCTCTAGCCCCCTTAGGAGCGGGGGGTTAGGGGGGTCAGCTAAAACAATTATCGAAAATAGTGTCGAATCCGTAGTTTTTGGGGTTGCTGAGGTGAATAGTGACACTCCCGATTTTTTAAAAGCCAAATTTCTGCTCCCATTTGAGTGGGGGGCGAGGGGGGACTGATGATGGATGTATGTGTGTAAATGACACATCTCTTACTAAACCACTGGAGCAATTTCAATCAAATTTTGAACACATATTATTTGCTATCCGAAGAAGAGCGCTGTGGTGGTAAGCCACCTCTAGCCACCTTAGGGGTGGGGGTGGGGGGTTCAGGTAAAAACATAATCGAAAATAGTGTCAAATCCATAGTTTTTGGGGTCGCTGAGGTGAATAGTGGCACTCCGATTTTTTAAAAGTCAAATTTCTGCTCCCATGTGGGTGGGGAGCGAGGGGGGGACTGATGATGGATGTATGTGTGTGTAAATGACACATCTCCTCCTAAACCACTGGAGCAATTTCAATCAAATTTTGAACACTTATTATTTGCTATCCGGAGACGAGCACTGTGGGGGTAAGCCACCTCTAGTCCCCTTAGGGGTGGGGGGTTAGGGGGTTTCAGGTAAAAATATTCGAAAATAGTGTCGAATCCATAGTTTTTGGGGTCGCTGAGGTGAATAGTGACACTCCCGATTTTTAAAAGTCAAATTTCTGCTCCCATTTGGGTGGGGGGCGATGGGGGACTGATAAATAAAATTAAACGAAAATAGTGTCGAATACATAGTTTTCGGGGTCATCCAGGTGAATTGTACACTCCGGATTTTTAGTATCAGGAGACAGACCACGTGGGGGTAAGACAGCCCAGAAAACCTTACCGGCGGGGGGCAAGGGGGTCAGATATACAAATTAACGAAAATAGTGTTGAATTCATACTTTTCGGGGTCGCTGAGATGAATAGTGACACTCCGGGTTTTTTAAAGTCCAAGTTCAGCCCCCTTTGGGGGGGTGAGGGGGAATGATATATAAAAATAAACGAAAATGTATGTATGTATGTATGTATGTATGTATGTATGTATGTGTGTAAATGACACATCTCCTCCTAAAGCACTGGAGCAATTTCAATCAAATTTTGAACACTTATTATTTGCTATCCGGAGACGAGCACTGTGGGGATAAGCCACCTCTAGCCCCCTTAGGAGTGCGGGTTTAGGGGGTCAGGTAAAAAAATCGAGAATAGTGTCGAATCTGTAGTTTTTGGGGTCGCTGAGGTGAATAGTGACACTCCCGAATTTTTAAAAGTCAAATTTCTGCTCCCATTTGGGTGGGGGGCGAGGGGGTACTGACATATAAAATTAAACGAAAATAGTGTCGAATACATAGTTTTCGGGGTCGTCGAGGTGAATTGTACACTCCGGATTTTTAGTATCAGGAGACAAACCACGTGGTGATAAGACAGCCCAGGAAACCTTAGGGGCGGGGGGAGGTAAGGGGGTCAGATATACAAATTAACGAAAATAGTGTCGAATCCCTACTTTTCGGGGCCGCTGAGATGAATAGTGACACTCCGGGTTTTTTAAGTCCAAGTTCAGCCCCTTTGGGGGGGGGGGGGGTGAGGTGGGAGTGATATATAAAAATAAACGAAAATAGTGTCTAATACATAGTTTTCGGGGTCGCTGAGATGAATAATGGCACTCCGGAATTTTTATAGTTCAGCCCCCTTCGTGGTGGGTGGCAATTGGAGAGTGATATATAAAAATAAGCGAAAATAATGTTGAATCCATAGTTGTCGGGGTCGCTGAGATGAATGGTGAGACCCCGAATATCTTACAAGTCCAAGTTCATCCCCCTTTCTGGTGGGGGATGAGGGGGAATCAGATTTAAAAATAACCGAAAATAGTGTCGAAGCCATAGTTTTCGGCTCGCTTAGATGAATAGTAACACTCCCGATTTTTTAAAACTCAAATTTAACCCCCTTTAGGGGGAGGGGGAGTGAGGTATAATAATAATAATCGAATATACTGCCTAATCCATGGTAGTCCGGGTCGCTGAGGTAAATGGTAACATTCCGGATTTTTGAAGTCCAGCTTCAGCCCCCTTTGGCATAGAGGGTGAGAAAGGGTGAAAAAATAAATTGTAAAAAATGCCCCCCTTTGGCATAGAGGGTGAGAAAGGGTGAAAAAATAAATTGTCAAGAATGCCCAAGGTAATAGACGTGCGTATGTTCCAGTATGACTTTCAAGTATGACTTACTACCTGGAAAAATTATTGTGGGAGTAAGACGCCCCTAGAACCACTTCGGAAGTGGGTGAAATATGTAATCCATATTAATAAATAGAAGTCAATTTGGCGCGATCTATATATACTGTACCATACATATATAAATTAAGGCATAAAAATGAAAACAGACGTGAATTAATGAGACCATTCTAGGCATCCTAGAAATTTAAAACTTTGTACCAAACAACCTGATGACTTCAGAATCCCTAAAAAACACTAACATTCTCAAAATTCTCTGAGAGGGACACGTTGGGAGTTTCACATCTGCATAAGAACACAGTCGGTGATATTTATCCTGAACATGGCAGCACAATCTCCCAGACGAGTTAGAAAATAAAAATTTGGCAAAATTATAGCTTTTTGCCTGCAACCGATGGAAAATTTACGAGATGTTTAAAAAAATTATTTTTTTACCCCCAAAAGTATCGAAATATGGAGGCAATTTTAATGACGGTGCAGACCTTCCTTTCGAGGATTTGGTGGCTAAACGGTATGTTGTATCACAAAACGGATGGCACAATCTCCGTTCAATTTGTAGTGATCTATAACTTTGGTCCTATGACTTTTTGTCGTATCTCTACCCCTTATGTTAAATTTGGCTCTATTTCTGGATTTACCTAAATTTTGCACTTTGTACACGTATAATTGATGGTTTGATTCACTTATAGGAAAGATGGTATTATCAAATTGTACACGAATATTGGCCCACCCAGCCAAATTCTATGTTTGAAGCTGTCGCATAAGTATCTGAAAAGTAATTCACTGTGTGAAAACCTTACACAAATTTCACCCTATTCAACGTTTCTAAAATAATCTAACCTTTAAATAGATGAGATACGAGGAAATATCATAGGGGCAGCCATTTAGATAGCTAAATGAGGCCAGAGTCGTCTTTTTATACAATCCGTTTTTCAATATGAATGCACCGTTTAGCAGCAGTTATTCTGTAAATGAAGGTGAACATGCATATACTTCCGTATGTCGATCTACATTTATTAATTTAAGTAGATTTGTAGCGATCTAGAAAGGGGTGTGTCTTACACTGTAATTAATACTTTACAAATCAATAGTGACTCTCAGCAGGAGGGCGTCTGCTGTTGTAATCAGTACTCCCCAGATCGACTTTAACTGGCAATAGGAATGGGGTAGTTCTCCAACGCTTGTGTACCATTGTAATGCATAATTCCCTTCTTGATATGACTAGCAGAAGGCAGGGGAGCGTGCATTTTTTTCTCTTTTACCTGATTCTCTTTATCATTAGGTATTGGTGCTCCCGATTATAAACAAATTTACCCATCAAAATGTGACTGACGTTACGCATAGTGAATGCGGCAGACAACTCTACAACTCGCACTTCACATTGGAAACAACGTCTGCGGACCTCCCTATGCTTTTTCTCGGATAACGCCAGGAGACATGCAATTAAATTTTTTTTTATTCACTTCATGTACAGCAATTTACTTCGATATCCGTATACATTGTAGAATACCGTAGCGAAGCACGGGTACATTTGCTAATAAATAAATAAATAAATAAATAAATAAATAAATAAATAAATAAATAAATAAATAAATAAATAAATAAATAAATAAATAAATAAATAAATAAATAAATAAATAAATAAATAAATAGTTTTGGAACTGGGCCGGCAAGCGTTACAAATCCATGCCAGTTTTAAAAGGTAAGGTAAGGGTGTATTCTACCCGAAGGCAGGTCCGAACCTCCGCAGAGGTGTTCCTGAACCGGAGTTTACGTGCGGTAGGGTGGCCAGTTCCTTTCCGCTCCTCCATTCCCTTACCCCCCACCAACAGCGCGTGGCAACCCATCCAACTCCTGACCACGCCCAATGTTGCTTAACTTCGGAGATCTCACGGGATCCGGTGTTTCAACACGGCTACGGCCGTTATGCCAGTTTTAAAATTGAAATAAATTCTACGACGGAGTTCAATAGCTCATTTCAGAGAGAAAGGGCAGTTGCATCTGGCAACAAGAGCCTGACGTCGGTGTGACCTCATCGGGTGATCCAATATGGTTGCCATTTTGAGTTAATAATGTCGCCATGGCGCGCGGCTAACTGTGTAGCTCAGGACTCTGGCATGGTAGCACGTCATGTAAGATGTCATTTTATTTGTTTCAGTAGTGAAATAGTAAATAGTGAACGTTTGAGAAAACTGTGGTGCGAAGAAGTGAGAAGAATGATATTTTGGTAAAATGCTGCAACATATGGATAATAAAATGGCTTCAGAATTATCGAAAACGCATTCCAGAGAATAGAGAGGCTTTTCATAATTCCAAAATCACCAATGTCAAGCATCAAGGATTACCGGGTGCTACTCCAAGTTGAGGCACCCGAGTTTCTATTAGAAAATAAAATGTCAACTATAAAATTACAAAACCATACTGCCTAGGTTATTGTTGGGGACATCAGTTGTCGCAGCCCTCCATGCCATCCTATCTTGTGCTAACATTTTCATATTACGTAACTACTACATCCTGCATCTACTCTAATATGTTTGTCATATTCATGCTTTGGTCTACCCCTACATTATTAACCGCAGAAACTGAGTGTACAAGTCCTGGGTGTTTTAAGATATGTCCTATCATTCTGTATCTTCTTCTGGCCAAATTTCGCCAAATCATTGTTCTCTCACCTGTTCAATTCAGTACATCTTCATTCCTGATTCGATCTGCCGACCTCACCTCTTCTGTAACACTACATTTCAAAAGCTTCTATTACCTTCCTTTTTGAGCTAGTAATTGTCCATATTTAAACTGACCAGGTAACTTGCTTTCTTTCGACAATACTTACCACGCAGTACGTAATCTACCTTAAAACTTGCGGCCGTTCAATAATTATTTTTACTGATGACATTAGTCTACGGCCATCTCTGTAGTTTAGTGGTTAGTGTGATTAGCTGACACCCCCGGAGGCCAGGGTTTGATTCCAGGCTCTGGCATGAAATTTGAAAAGTGGTACGAGGGCTGGAACGGGGTCCACTCAGCCTCGGGAGGTCAACTGAGCAGAGGGGTTGGTTTCCCACTTCTCCTCCAAGCAAATGCCGGGATGGTACCCAATTTAAGGCCATGGCCGCTTCCTTCCCTCTTCCTTGTCTCTCCCTTCCAATCTTTCCCCACAATGCCCCTGTTCAGAACAGCAGGTGAGGTCGTCTGGGCGAGGTACTGGTCCTCTTTCCCAGTTTCATCCCCCGATCCAAAGTCTCACGCTCAAGGACACTGCCCTTGAGGCGGTAGAGGTGGGATCCCTCGCCGAGTTCGAAGGAAAAACCAACCCTGGAGGGTAAACAGATTAAGAAGGGAAGAAAGAATGAAAGGAAGAAAGAAAAAAGAAAGAAAGAAAGACATTAGATACTAAGATTTAAAAAAAAAAACAACTTTGGGTCGTTTTGATGCGAACCAACTAGTCACGTGATTAAAATCTATGGTTAATTTAGACCATGGCCGTTACCGTTTCAGCCCTAGCTTTTAAAATTACGTTTGTTAGTGTGCCAATAAATAGAAAGAGAAAAAATGTAGGTCAGTTGGAGAGGATGAACATATTTCTGGACAGCCCTGCACGTGTGACAGCCGTACGATGAAGAGTGCTGAGATTTGAACGGGCTTGCCACTTGCAGCGTGAACAAGCGCACAGCTCAGCTAACAGCTGATCTATCCTGGCACCCGGATGAACAGAATTAAATTAAACTGTAACGTGATATAGAGCATGAAGGGTACTCGACATAACAATAGTCATACAATACACAACGAGGGACACAATGTTACTAACTACCTCCGTCATCTCTACTCATTACGATATTACAACTGTTTTGCGAGGTAGGAGTGAACAAGAAATAATAATAATAATAATAATAATAATAATAATAATAATAATAATAATAATAATAATAATAATAATAATAATAATAATATTGAAGCCGTCTTCGTACAGACCAATAACGCCCTTAGAGGAGTGGAGGGTTCGAGGGTTCAAGATGTTTCGTAACCTCGGCACTAAAGGGTATAGAGTGGTTAGCCCTATGAACCCCTCGTGCGCCCTCCCACGGTCGTTGCCCCAGGAATTAACGCGCACTCACTTTTGGTGTAGGCTTATTGAGCCTCAGGGCGATATGCCTCTCGGGAAATGAAAATCTCGTTTCTCACGTTTCGACTTTCAAACTCGAACCTACGTCGTTCCGTTTGAAGAAAGCATGATTTCACTGCCTCGGATAGGCTACCCATAATAATAATAATAATAATAATAATAATAATAATAATAATAATAATAATAATAATAATAATAATAATAATAATAATAATAATAATAATAATAATTGTTACGGGGATACCCGTGCCGGGGTGAATGGATCTATCTACAATATCCAAATTAATTTAAATCTTGAACTGAAGGTTATATTTCTTCAAAAAACAACAACTTAACAAATTTTCACTTAGTGAACATAACAACATGTCAGGTACAAAAACTATCTTGAAACAAGACTAGGAAAATCCAAGATTAGTTAATTTTACAGATTCTGGGATTCAAGCTCCTAGTTTTACGATTCCAGAGATACCGGATCCAGTTTACGACTTTAATTCAAAACAAGGAATCATTTAGTCAAGGGCAGAAATCCTCTAATTCAAGAGCACTTGCTCCCAAAAATGCAATATCTAGCCTTCCAGAGGCACTCATTACTCTTACAAAACTTTGAAAAGGAGCTAACAGGCTCTCAGTTTCTTCCAGCCTACTCAAGGCCACATTACATGAAAGTCTGACAATCTCTGGCCTCTCAAGGCACTATTTACAAATTGAAATATTTTTTACACAGGGGTATCTCGTACCCAACCTACAGGGCCTTTACGAAAAAGAACAGGTTAAATAAACGGCCCGAACACAAATTGAATGGAGCCGTAGGGACTGCGCTCTCGGCCGATGAAACTGGGGCTAGTCCCAAACTACTGAAGTGGCTCGTATGGAAATAACTTTAACATATTTCGTTGCAAAACGAAGTCACCTCAAATCAAGATGAAGAGGAGCTCGAGAGGGTAACTTACTCTCTATCCCCGATTTCCAGTTACTTTATGAAATTTTTACATTAGCCGAAAGAAGATTTTCATTTTAGAAAAGTTTGTTACATAGTTAAAGATTCGGACCTTCCCCTCGGAAAAAGCTGCGGAGGTAGCTGCAGAAAAGAGAATTTATGTGGCCATTACCTTATAGATGTTCTGGCTGCCGAAGAAAGAGGAGCCCCGCCTCCTGCCTTAACACACACACACTTGTAAAGACGGCGATCAACTGGCAAGGAAACACGAAAAGCCGCAACTTATATACCCGCAGGGAAGGTTGGAGAGAATTCAAGACTAAACCGGCCACACCCTCTCAAAATATATTGGTTATCACAAAGTGAACAACGAATGCAGGATTGGTTGAAAATTAATTACCAGAATTTCTGATTCGCTAGATTCAAAACTGGTGGAAAGAAAATGAAGTATTGCCAACTCAAAAATAAATGAACATAGAGTCAGTTATGGACAACCTAGAAATACGAAACTTCTTTAAGTTATAAGTTCTTTCACCTTGCACCAGAGTGCATGATCAGTAGTGCCATCTGTGGAAAAATATCCAAACTTCTTGATGTATAGCAAAACAAAACAAGGAGAAATTCAGTCAGCTTAGGAAACTTCACAATAATCAAATTACTTAGTATTTTAGTAGTGACATCTTCCGATGAAAGTTCCAACTTGTTGTGTTATCAGATTCACTATTTGATCAGCAGAGGAGTTTATTAAGGCGCTGATTTTGAATGAGCAGAGTAGAGGTGTACCTTCCTGTACAATAATAATAATAATAATAATAATAATAATAATAATAATAATAATAATAATAATAATAATAATAATAAAATCGAAATATATTGATGGTTTTTCAGTCGTGAAATTACCAGCGTTTCATGTGCATGTGGCAGCGGGATCATCAGCAGAATGTCACTTCTTTCCAAGATGCTGGTGGCTGGTGTGCCGATGAATTTATTTATTTATTCAATCACTTATTTACTCAAGACCTCTACGAGCCAACTCAAATTTTCTTTAAAATCACATAAGAATACACAGGATATGTAACAAATTCAGTATTTTCGAGTACTAGGAAATTATACTGTTTACAATATTATGATTGCATTGCAAATTACATAAACTGACTTAATAATTTTGTTGTTTTGGTCATCAGCTCATGGCATGGTTTCATACAGCCATTCATGTCACCGTATTCTATGCTAAACTTTTCATTTCCACATAACTACTACATCATGTTCATATAAAGTGATTAAACTTTGTTCTTGGTATGAAGTAGGACTACCCTTGGCAAGAAATACAACTGAGTTATGAACATATGGCAGTATATTTCCTGCTCCATTCACCAGGGAACTGTTTGGGTTGGACCAGACAGATTTCAGTTTTACTTGGGTGAATGATCTTTTAGTATTTCTTGAATTTAAAGGGAACAACCATTTCGCTATACAATCAGCAATAGTGTCGTAGGTAACTGCTGAAATGTAGCTGGGATACTCGAAGCACTTAGCTGATGATGACGCGCAGGTGTGAGCTTGCATTCGAGAAATAGCGGGTTCTGGTCCCCCCTGTCGGTAGCCGTAAAGATGTTTTTTCCGTGTTTCCCATTTTCATACCAGGCAAATGCTGCGACTGTACCTTAATTATGGCCCCTAACCGCACGGCCGCTGGGTTATGTAACTTTAATTTAGAACCATCGATATATTTCTACAGATGATAAGCAAGTCCATTCTACCGTACGTCATCATCAGCTAAGAGCTTCGAGTATCATTTTCCTGTCCCTTCGTCGCCATAAGACCTGTGTGCGACGGAAAGCAATTTGTAAAAATAAAAAATAAAAAAAAATAAAAACATACATTGAAATGGTGTATGGCTTTTAGTGCCGGGAGTGTCCAAGGACATGTTCGGCTCGCCAGGTGCAGGTCTTTTTATTTGACGACCGTAGGCGACCTGCGCGTCATGATGAGGATTAAATGTTGATGAAGACGACACATACACCCAGCCTCCGTGCCAGCGAAATTAACCAATCATGGTTAAAATTCCAGACCCTGCCGGGAATAGAACCCGGGATCCCTGTGGGCAAAGGCCAGCACGCTAACCATTTAGCCATGGATCCGGACAAAATATACATTAAACACTTTGTATCGGACATGAGATTTTGACAACGGGAATACAGTTTCACATTCCATAAATTTACTAACATGTACTATGTATGAATATATATCACTAATAGGTTTTTAATGCTTCTGTATCCTTTTCAATCGAAGCTAAAACTCTATGGAGTACGATATTTCGGTCGTCTATATATAAACGTGCACAAACTACGAAACTGTCAGATTCCTGATTAGAATCACAAATTTTATCGTGTTTTGGACAGCCTATGTAACAACGGCAGATATACCACGATGGTCTGATGTCTTAATTGATCATCCCACCAATTTTCGTTGCCTTCCATACAGCATGTTCCACTCAAAATTTGTATCAATAAATCACTCTTTCTAAGTAGTTAAATATTATTTTACAGCAGGATAACTGCTACCATGAAGTTTATGATGCCGCAATTGATCACTCTACGAAGTTCCATTTCAGTCGGTCGGATCCAAAACAAATGGTTGGCTTGTAAGTTGTTAGGAACTGCATTAGCCAAAATGAGTAATCCAGTGCATACTCCGGACCAATTAAAAAATAACACTCAATAACCCAAAAAATAAGACCTGCAGTATTGCTCAGCTGGATACGACTTTATGCGACGAACTCGAAGAGCGGAATGACTCAGGCGTGAGCAAGGCCCCTCTCCTTTTCCAACTGCTAATACACATAGTTTTGTTTTATCGTATGAAAAAAATTGATACTATTAAGGTAGACATTCGCGATATTTTATTCTGAGTGTAGAACTTCTTAACTCCTTTCCTTTCACCACGGATCACAAAATGAATAGCTAAATCTCCCTTACCCTTGATGGGCATACCAAGTTTCATGTAGTTCCACCCGGCCGTTTTCTCATGATGCTGTAACAGACGCGTAAGAAAACCAAAATTAAACTAGACACAACGTCTACCGTTACGTGTGCTGTGCGATATAAAAACAAATAATCAGATTATTACTCAAACGGTACAGACAGAAAGACTACTTTATACATTCTTTTTCCTGACCTTTTCCTAATCGACTGTGGTTGGCACTATATGTGGATTAAACTCAGTTTTACGGCCGGAAGCCTTTCCTAACGCCTTACCTGTTGGAGGGATGTATTCACTCTTGTGTGTTTCTTTCGTGGTTTGTAGGGTGTGATTAGTTGCATCAACATGCAGCTACCGAGCAAAAGGATCATTTAGATGCGACTGAAATCCCCGGCCTGCTCAGGAATTGAGCCCCGAGCCCTCTGAATTGAAGACCACTACACTGACCATTCAGCAAGGAGCTGGACCAAAATAGTATTTTACGCCAGCGTCGTAATTTCTACGTATGAGTGTACCGCATGCAATAATGATGAACGGGATGTCTGATAACTGATTTTCACAGGGGTACTATCGCCAGTAGGCAGGTTACGACAAAATACGAAGAGATAGCGACCGGACGGACGTTCGCTGCATGTTCCTCAGCACTACCCATCTAATGCACCCCCTTGCGTTAGTAATCCTCGTTTTCGAACTCATAATAGTAGGCTGGTATTTAGTATAACAGCACTGCAGTTGCTGTCAACATATCGACAATGACTGGTGTGTTTAGTAACGACAAATGCTGGCACAGGAGGAGGGATCAACGGGGGAAGACCTGAGAGATCAATCCAGATGAGCCTGGGCAAACACACTACAGTCATTCAAGCGGAAGTGATAGCTAATCACAACATGTCTTGAAGAAAATCTGAAAATGTACTATAGGAATAAGAACATTTTCATTTTTACGGACAGCCAAGCGCCCATTAAGGCACTAGAAGCAGTCCACATAATATCCAGAATTGTCTGGTGTTGCCATTCACTTCTCCTGAAGCTCCCAAAGTACAACATTGTCAAAAAAATATGGGTACCAAGGCATGCAGGTATAGAAGGAAATGAAAAGGCAGGTAAACTGGCCAGGAAAGGGGCAGAAATACATTTTTAGGCCCAAAACCTGTATGCGGGATTTCCTTTGGACAAGCCCGACACTACATAGGAAAATGGGTACAAAAGAAACAAATGGAGAACTGGAAAAATACTCCAGGATGCAGGCTTGCAAAGGAAATGATAAAAGGACCAAACAAGAAGCATACTAAAGAACTGTTGAAACTCAGCAGAGAAAATATAAGATGGGTAGTAGGACTGTTGACAGGACACTGCCATCTGAAAAAACACCTCCATAGAATTGGAGTAATAAGAGACAATATGGGTAGGAAATGCAATGAAGCAGAGGAATCAGCTGAACCCATACTTTTCGAATGTGAGGCGCGGGGTAGAATCAGACTCTCCACTCTAGGACTACCAGGTGAAGAGGGAGAAAAAATCCAAGAAGACCCAATAAGAACAACCTGCAGCTTTGTGAAGGGAACAGGTATATCTAGGTGGGAATGAAGGAAAAGCACATTAGCAAAAGATCTTAGAGGTCGGCGCTAATTAGGAACGAATATTTAGAGGCCCCATGAGGAAAAGAAGAAGAAGAACGGCAAATGCACAGAGATGATTTTAATCTATGGGGAATCTGTTCGGAATGCAGCCGAAGCTCGCAGACGGTATGCACGGGAGTTTCGAAATAGCCGCCTGCCATTTATACACGTATTTGCCCCAACAAAGTTGCAATTAAGAGCTAATGGATCGTTCAAGACACATACAAGAAACTATTTGGTAGAGTGGAAGGGCTGTATTTGTTTAAAGTAATGAGTTATTAAAATTTATTTTCTGCATCTTTGGCGTATTTGAAAATGCGCCCTGTTACAGAATGTGTGTAATAAAATGACTGCACTTTGTTTCACGCCCGAAATATGGCACGTTGTAGCTCACCTTTGTAAACCAGTTATTAGACATCCCATTTATCACTGGTGCATGCAGAACGCTTATACATAGAAAAAACGGGGATGGAGGGCAACCTGGTATTTACGTATAATATTTTTATATACATTTATTTATAGATATTCTTCAAGGGCTTTCACTACTACTGAGACCCCTTCCAACAGGCTGACGACAATTCTCGTTTTACAAGAAACAATATGGACGGCGTTTTTGAATGCACCGCACGATACAGTGAATGTACGTGGCGAGCTTTCATTCATACACAGGCTGCAATCAGATTTGGCGAATTAAATTAGTTCCACATCAGGCACTGCTTTTATTCACCATTAACCTTGCGGCAGCCGCCACTTAATTTGATTGACTTTCGTAAATGATAGTTTTCACTTGCAAATTAGCAGGACATGAACGCAATCCGAAATAAAAACCCTTTATGTAGTTAAGTGATGCATAAAAGGAAGATAATTAGGTCTTTGAGTCACTAATATGTGATTTATAGTTTCATAAAGATTCAATTGCATGTCTGAGCTGTTAATGCGGGCTGAAAGTAGTCAGAGTTTATAGACATTCGAAAGTAATAGAACAGCGTATGGGGAAACAAAGCGTTTAGAAAATATTTAGATATTGTAAGCGGTTATTAAATTAATGAATTTAATAATAATAATAATAATAATAATAATAATAATAATACATGGGCTAGATGTTATGGTTAGTGTAGCTTCAAATAGGGAGATTATGAGTTCAAATTTATTGCTGGCAGCCTTAAAGATGGTTTTCCAGGGTTTTCTATTTTTACATCCTGCAAATGATGGGCAAAATATCTTAATTACGGCCACAGCTGTCACCTTCTCAGTTCTAGCCCTTTATCATTGCATTAGAATGCATTATACCACCTGAATGTCTAGTGTCAATTTGTACACACACTTTTATAACATTCTATCTATCTATCTATCTATCTATCTATCTATCTATCTATCTATGAAAATTAAGTGGCCCTATCTACCTAAAGAAAAGCCTTCAGAGTTCACGAATCTTGCATGTCAATTCTCGCAAATAATTCGCGACACTGTTAAGAAGAATTATGACAGTTGCGCATATGCCGAAGTTTGTGGCAATTTCGCACACATCAAGGTTAGAACACAGGGTTTGTGGAAATCGCGCACATATCGTTTTGTGATTGCCTTCGTAGCTTTAGATGTCAACAAAGTCTACACTACCCCTGGTGTAATATTCCATGGCCTGTCGGCGACAGTGGTTCTACTAACTGCAGCTTTTTGTAGCTTATGCACGATCAGTGCTGTGTACAGTGATGGGTATAATTTAAACATTGGAGAGGTAAACCAGTTTGAATGAAGTGGAAGAAAAGATTTCGGGAAGACAAATCAATGGTATTTATTTACGAAGTCGATGTCTGTGTAAATAACACAGTGGTGGCTGGCCCGTAAGGCCACAGTGTCACGTGCCCTCCCAATAGAAATTAATATAAAGTTCCAAAAAATCCTAAATTATACTGCTGTTCGATTCATATTTTAATTTTTACTTCTAAATACATTATACGCCGAGACCGATAGCTGCTGTCACTTAAGTGCGGCTATTATACAGCAATCGGGAGATAGTTGGTTCGAACCCCACTATCGGCAGCCCTGAAAATAGTTTTCCGTGGTTTCCCATTTTCACACCGGACAAATGCTGGGGCTGTACCTTAATTAATGCCACTGCCACTTCCTTCCCATTCCTAGGCCTTTCCTGTCCCATCGTCGCCATAAGACCTATCTGTGTCGGTGCGACGTAAAACAAATAGCAAAGAAAAAAAAGTTTCTTCGTAGAATATGTCTATAGTTAAGGAACTGTACCTGGGCCGGTGTGCCTTACAAAATCAAGACTGTTTTAAAACCGAAATAATTTCTAGGCAACATGTGTGACGTCTGTATTCAATATCTCATTTTAAAGTGGAAGGACCAATGCATCTAGCACCAAGAGTCTGACCTCGGTCTGACGTCAATGGGTGATGTAATAGTGCTGCCATCTTGAGGTGTTAATATCGTCGTGCCACGCGGCTAATAATTAGTGTTACTCTGAACTTTGGCTACACTAACACTATATTTTTTTTCAAATATATAGCCTTCCTAGTGAAATAACCAAATACAGTTCTATTTCTCATTGTAGAGCATTCGATTCTCAGCAGATTCAGGGACTATAGCCGCAGCCGGTTAATTTCTCTAGCTCGAGGACTGAGTATTTGTGTTCGTCTGAATTAATACCACTTTACATGCACACACAACATAAAATTCATAAAAATCGTCAACTCTTTCAAAACCCCAAAAGAACCCATTTTTCCTATAAAGAAACATTTAAACTTAGAATCGCCAATGATTGTCGACTTCTACGACTCAGCAATTGGGAATACCTAACCACTGACGGAAGGAACAAGAAGCTTTTCAAAGTATTCACATTGATTTCAGATGAGCTTTTAGTTTGGTTTTGAAAGCCGCTAGTTTGGTAGAGGTTTTAATCTGACCTGGAAGGGAATTTCATGCTTGAGTAAGTCCAGGGTAATATGTGGACTGAAATACTGAGGTGCGGACTTGAGTAGTGCACAAAGTCACTCCTCTCCCACGAGCTGCAGATCTGTATCCTAACTGTAAATGCTGTAGGGGATCAGTATTGTAGGTGTCAGAATTTTCTTTTGAGAAATACAGGCTCAAAACGTTTAAATGTTTCGTTATAGGGAAAAATGGGTTCCTTTAGGGTTTAGAAGGAGTTAACGATTTTTATGAATTTTATGTTGTGTGTGCATGTGAAGTGGTGTTAATATAGACGAACACAAATACTCAGTCCTCGAGCTAGAGAAATTAACCGACTGCGGCTATAGTCCCTGAATCTGCCGAGAATCGAACCCGGGCTCCTCTGAACAGGAGGCTGGTACACTGACCATTGAGCCGAGGAATCGAGCTGTAATAGTACTCTGTAGCTCGTAAAAATACTAGTATTGAAAGAAAATGGTCCGGCGCCACGGTGTAGGAGTACCGTGTCTGCTTCATTTCCGGAGGACCCGGGTTCGATTCCCGACCAGGTTGGGGATTTTTACCTGGACCTGGGGGCTGATTCGAGGTCCATTCAGCCTACGTTATTACTATTGAGGAGCTTTCTGATGGGGTATAGGGGCCCCGGTCTAGAAAGCTAAGAATAACGGCCGAGAGTTCGCTTGGTAGGCCATGGCCCTTCGGAGTTTCTGCACCATGGGGTTTGGTATTGGTTTTAAAACAGAATGATCCTAGCTTTAGCTACCATGTTCAGTAAACAGAAAGATGTCGGGAGAAGCACACAACACTGTGGTTGGATCAGCATGTCTCAAAGTATTGTGAAGTGTCATGTAGCAGGAAGATGGCGCATATAAAACAGGAATAGTTATAAATTCCATGTTGACAACCAGAAGATAAAAGGCAAACAGGCACGTGAAAATTAGTCGACGAGCAATTTAATGCTCGGACAATGAGTGCCAGTTAGAAGAAGACATTTTATAGCAGCTAATTTAACGATTGCCAGCTGATATGGCGCGGTGATTACAGAGGATTGTTGTCAAGAGGCTTAGGGAATTACAGCGGATAAAACGGGACCGTCAATTACAAAGTGTGGTAAAACAAGCAGTAGTCAAGTAGATCGTTATGTGGCCCCCTCTTGTCATCAGATCTAGAGTAACGGTTGTCACTGAGAATAAGCATTGCTGCTATCAGTAGTACTGTATATCATCTAAATTATCATCATCATCAGAGCCCGGATTTTTATGCAGTAATAGCTTAGAATGCAAACTTACTGAAGCGAGTAATAAGTAGAATTTTCCCGCACGACGTTAATGCTATGAGGTTTGCATAAACATTAGGGGTTCGACCCATTAGAACCCCTAGAATTAATGTTACTCTTAATGCGATGAGGTTTGCATAAACATTAGGGGTTCGACCCATTAGAACCCCTAGAATTAATGTTACTCCCACTACAATGTGTTAGAGCAGGCTAGTCGACATTTCCTACTAACAAAATTATTTGGTAACATGAAGTTCGTTCGATAATATCAACCTGTAACATGCATATTATGTGTATTACTGAAACCTGGTTATCCGATAAAATTAGCTCTAACCTTGTAAATCTAGAAGGATATACTCTCTATCGGCATGATCGCACTGCCAGACGTGGTGGAGGTGTAGCAGTTTATTGTAGAGATGATATTAAATGTAGAATAATTATCAGATCATCATCTGGCATCACTCCACATACAGAATATATGTTTGCTGAGACCATAATTAACCGTCAAAAAGTATTGGTAGGAGTTGTCTATAAACCACCGAATGTTACTAATATCTCTGACCTTGAATCTGACCTTCTCAAACTAGTACCAACCTACGAGCATATACTACTTCTTGGTGACTTTAACTCAAATATCTTAGCCCCGACTGGCAAATCAGAACGAATCAGCAACCTACTTACCTCCGTCGACATGACGATCTTACCGCTTGATGCAACGAATCATGTTCATACACTTAAATACACAAGCCATACTGGAATTGACCTCCTAGTTACAAATAACCCGCATAAAGTTCTGAAGTACGGTCAATTTCCTGTACCTGGCATATCAACTCATGACTTAATTTACCTGTGCTACTCTCTACGTGTACCAAAATACAGAGCTAAATACATTAGTTATAGGGATCTGAAAAATATCGATCTACAACAACTCCAAAATGATGCGTACAGTTTACCTTGGGAAGATATAAAGCAGGTGCAGGACACAGACATGAAAGTGAGAAGATTTAACTCTCTACTCATACGACTATATGACAAACATGCTCCAGTTAGGCAAGCTAGAGTCACTCGCTCGCCTGCACCTTGGTTAACAAACGATATAAAAGCAACAATGGCTCGCCGTGACGCAATGTTCCGCCGATACAAGGAAACAAATAATGAATTAGATTTCGAACAATATCGTCTTTTACGTAACAGAACAAAGCAATTAATTCGCAATAGCAAATTTAATCACATTAAAAATGTAACACGGAATTTAAATGCACGTGAAACCTGGAACGAACTTCGAGCTATGGGTGTTGGAAAATGCAAAGAGCCACATATGCCAACTATATCTCTCGATACACTTAACTCTCACTTCGTAACTAACCCAATAAAAGAATCTCAACCTCAAAATCATATCAATCTAAATAAAATAATCAGTGACCTTACAGAAAACGAAAATAATTTCTCTTTTCACTCTGTCAGTGTAAATGATGTAAAGCGTATTTTAAATTCAGTTAAGTCACAAGCTAAAGGAGCAGATAACATCCCAATAGGCTTTATAAAAAACATTATTGGCGCGGTCCTACCAATTATTACCCACATTGTAAACCATTGTCTCACCACCGGGACGTTTCCAACTGCATGGAAGGATGCTCTAGTAACCCCAATATTAAAGCATACCGGTACCACAGCAAATGCGCCATCTGATTACCGGCCTATTTCGATTCTTCCCCCTCTCTCGAAAGTTCTTGAACGAGTTGTACACGAGCAGCTAGTAGAATTCTTAACCAGGCATTCTCTTTTTGACCCATTGCAATCTGGCTTCAGAAAGGGACACAGTACTACGACTGCACTTCTTCGGGTAACAGATGACATAAGACTAGCAATGGACAAACGGCAGGTGACGATACTGACACTCCTTGACTTTAGTAGTGCTTTCGACACGGTAAATATAGACATACTATTATCCAAGCTACGCTCTCTGCATATCGGCCCGATAGCCCTTAATTTTTTTAAGTCGTACCTTACAAATCGTCGCCAGTGCGTAGTGGTAAACAATCAAAGATCCCAATGGGCTGTAAAATCATCCGGTGTCCCTCAAGGGTCTGTTCTAGGGCCCTTACTGTTCGTCTTGCATATTAATGACATATCTTCCACACTTCAGTATTGCAACTACCACTTATATGCTGATGATATGCAGATATACAAACACACCACTACAAACAATTTACATGAAACAGTTCAGCACATTAATTCGGATATTGAAAGGCTTACCGCCTATGCTAAAAACAACCACTTACTCCTAAATCCTCGTAAAACACAAAGTATTATCATAGGAAACTCTAAATTATTACATGTAATAAGCAATATCAATCCTCCTCCAATCATAATCAATGACATTGCTGTACCGTACCTTAAAAATGTAACTAATCTTGGAATCTCCATCAATGAGAATCTGACCTGGAATGAACACGTAACAAATGTATGTAGAAAGGTTCATGCAGCTCTATATCCCCTGAAACGTCACAAGAATTCTTTTCCTCAAAAACTTAAATTAAAATTAATCCAAGCACTACTATTCCCAATTTTAGACTACTGTGATACAGTACTAGTCAATCTAAATGCTGAACAAGCTTTGAGACTTCAGCGAGCACAAAACTCATGCATACGATATGCCTTCCAACTGCGACATGACACTCATGTTACACCATATTTCAAAACATTGGAATGGCTACGCATAAATGAACGAAGGAATTATCACCTAATGACACTTGTTTACCAAGTGCTCTCGACGAACACTCCTACTTACCTCTCTTGTAATTTTCGTTTCCTTTCCTCATTCCATGAAATTAGTACCCGTTCTGGTTCCTTACTTGAAATTCCACTAAGTCGAACCAATTCCTACAATCAATCCTTTTTAGTTACCGCATCGAGACTCTGGAATACACTGCCAATGGACATTCGGCACCTTACTTCCTCTCATAAATTCAAATCTGCCTGCAGAAAGTTTTTCCTGGTAACATAAAACTGAGTTGTGTGAGTCATTGTGTGTATGTTGTGTGAATGGGTTTTCTTCATTTACTATTATTATTATTATTATTATTATTAATATTAATATTGTTATTATTATTAATATTATTATTATTAGTAATTATCACATTAATTGCTGTACTGATATGTAGGCCTAACTTACCGGTAGTCTTAGAATTATCTGTTTGTAGTATTACTTCTTTTTAGAATTTCTATGTCTTACTTTTATGTTTACATTTTTAAATTCTGTTTATAGTGGTTAAGTGTAAGAGAGGGCCGTGAGCCCTAACTTCGCCATAAATGTAAGTCAGGAATAAATAAATAAATAAATAAATAAATAAATAAAATTATTTAACCGAGCTCGATAGCTGCAGTCGCTTAAGTGCGGCCAGTATCCAGTATTCGGGAGATAGTGGGTTCGAATCCCATTGTCGGTAGCCCTGAAGATGGTTTTCCGTGGTTTACCATTTTCACACCAGGCAAACGTACAGCCGCTTCCTTCCCAGTCCTAGCCCTTTTCTGTCCTATCGTCGCCATAAGACATATCTGTGTTGGTGCGACGTAAAGCCAATAGAAAAAAACATAATTATTTAGTAGGAGACTAGCCCGCTCTAACGTAATGTAGTGGGAGTAACATAAATTCAAGGGGGTTTTAATTGGCCGAACCCCTGATGTTTATGCAAACCTTATAGCATTACCGTCGTGCGGGTAGACTCTACTTGTTACTAGCTTCAGTAAGTTTGCATTCTAACCTATTACTGCATAAACATCCGGGCCCTAATAATAATAATAATAATAATAATAATAGGGTCCTAGGAGTCAACCTAGGAAGGGTCTTCACGGCCCTAGCAAATGGGAGTGAAATGCGTCGTTGCGACTATCTGCAACAATAAACTATTGGACTCAGCAAGAGAATCCAACTAGCCTCTTTCACTACAACTCCAGCACGTCACCTACAAGGGGTGGCCCTGTTAAGCCGAGCAACCCAGTGGAAGGTTGGGTAACCAATCCCAGCGGGAAACTGGGTCGGTGAACCGATCAATGCTGGGGGCTCCAAGGCTTACAAACTTGGTAGTACCTAGGTCGGTGCGAAATATCACCGACCCCAGTCTACAGTTTTTCAACTGTGAAAAAAGCATGGAGGAAATTTTAGCTAAAGCTACTACCCCAGGTGGTAACCAATCCTCCGTCGTCTTGTACGATGTTAGCGGGCCTTCGGATTCTGGGGAGCCTGCACCGACATGCTCGGAGGTATCGCAAACTCCGCGAAAGATCAAACATAGAGCCAAGAATTTCTTTGCTACGTTTAATGCCAATTCTCTCCAGAAGGTAGGAAAACGGAAAGAGCTCACAGATATTCTATCGGAACAGCAAATTTTGATTGCAGAAATTCAGGAAACGAGATCTACAGATGAGCAGGCCTTTGAATCTGAAGGTTACAGGATCTTCAAAGGTAAACCTGGTAAATGTGTCATGCAAACTGTCCCCCACCTCGGCACAGGATTTGTAGTCAACAAAATGATTCTGGACTTAATAACAAATTTCACCTCTGTGAATAGCAGAGTCTCGACTCTGTCCTTTCAAAGCACAAACAAAATGTTTACTATTGTGAACGTTCATGCTCCGATCAACCAAGCGAACAAGAGAGACCCAGAGGGAACCGATAGATTCTGGGAAGAACTTGAAGAGATTTTATCCAAGATTCCAGACAAACATACCATAATCGTGCTTGCAGATTTCAGTGCCCAGATAGGCAAAGAGAGAAACTTCCGAAACATCGTTGGCAACTATCCCGCTCACCAGAGAACAAATCGTAATGGAGAAAGGCTAATAGAGCTGCACCGAGCTCGATAGCTGCAGTCGCTTAAGTGCGGCCAGTATCCAGTATTCGGGAGATAGTGGGTTCGAACCCCACTGTCGGCAGCCCTGAAAATGGTTTTCCGTGGTTTCCCATTTTCACACCAGGCAAATGCTGGGGCTGTACCTTAATTAAGGCCACGGCCGCTTCCTTCCCACTCCTAGCCCTTTCCTGTGCCATCGTCGCCGTAAGACCTATCCGTGTTGGTGCGACGTAAAACAAATAGCAAAAAAAAAAAGAGCTGTGTAATGAAGTCTACTGCTTTTAAACACCTGCCCAAGAAACAGAAGACCTGGAAATACCCAAATCACCACCTTGGTGAATTCCAGATTGATCATGTCGCGACTGCACGGAAGGCTCAAAGAGAAATTCAGAATCTGAAAGTTCTAAGACATGCAAAACTGGACTCAGATCACTCTCTATCCAAGATAAAAATCAAACTGCTCCCGAGAAACACAAGGAGAGTTCGAGCCAAAAGGATTGAAAGATTTTATAGAGAAAAACTAGGATCTAACTATGAGTTCACTCAGAAACTACAATGGGTGGATGCAGAGAATTGGGAACAAATGCGCGAGGCCCTGGTCAAAACAGCTAAAGAGACGGTTCAGCTTACTAAGCCCAGGAAGCATGCTTGGTGAAACAGTGAATGCGATGCATCGATAACGCAAAGACAGTTCGCCTGGCAGAAATGGAGCTCGCTAAAGAACCAAGTCGACAAACTTCTTGAATGAGAGAAAGTGTGCAGCAAAAACCATCCGCAGCGTTAAATGTGCTTTTGATAAACACCAGCTGGCTCAAATTGAGCAGGATTTCAAGAACAATACACGCGACTTTTATAAAACATTTAAAAGCAATCGAAGATTCGATAATAGTTGAACTGTGGAAGTTTTCTAGTGACAATGCAGTGGAGAAATTAACGGACATCATACATGAATTCTGGAATACTGAAATACTTCCATGTTACTGGACATCTGCCCTAATCCACCCACTTCATAAGAAAGACGACAAGTCGGATGTTAACAACTATCGCGGCATCTCCCTCCTACTTATAACCTACAAAATTCTCTCGAAAGCTCTTCAAATCAGGGCAGAAGAACAGCTGGATCCAGAGGTAGGTGATTACCAAGGACGGTCATGTGTGGAGCAGATTATGAATCTGAAATCTGTCCTTTCATATCTTAAACTAAGGAGCAAGCCTTTTGTAGTAACGTTCATCGACTTTAAGAAGGCCTATGATTCAATTGATAGAACTACCCTTCTTCAGATCTTAAAGGAATTTGGCTTGGATGGTAAAACAAGAATGATCATCCAACAGACTCTCACCAACACCATCTCAAAAGTGAAGTTTAAAGGAGAGACTTCAGATGCCTTTGAAATACGGACAGGAATTAGGCAAGGAGATGGTCTCTCACCTCTGTTGTTCAACTGAGTTCTTGAGAAAGTGATCCGTGAATGGCGCAGAGAAATGAGTTATGAAGGAGTCGAAAGCGGAGTCAGACTAGGCCATAAGAACAAGAACCTTTCAATTGATTGTCTAGCATTTGCAGACGATCTCACGGTTTTCGCTGATTCCTAGGATGCGGCCACGAAGCAAATCAACCAGCTTCAAACACAAGCTGCAAAGGCGGGCCTCCAAATCTCCTTTGAGAAAACGAAATCCATTACAAAAATCAAACTGACGCCAAGTGAGCTAGAAGGGACTCATGGAAAAGTCAAGCGAGCTGAAAAATTTAAGTATCTTGGTGAATGGATAGAACCTAACATGTCCGAAAAAGAAGCCTTTTCTTCACGCATGAATAAATTGGAAATGGATTACCATCTGACTAAAAATGTCTATAAAAATGATCTATATCTCTGAATGCAAAAATCAAACACTATTGCACTGTTATCCGACCAGAGGCTCTATATGCAGCGGAATGTCTCGCCATGAACAAAAAAGGCATGATGGAGAAATTGGAGGCCAAGGAAAGAAAGATTTTGAGAAAAATCTTAGGTCCAGTCAAAGACAACGGCGAGTTTAGGAGACGGCACAACCAGGAGTTGTACTCGCATGTGGAAAAAATAACCGATGTGATGCGAAAAAGGAGGATTACTTTTTATGGACACATGGCCCGAATGAATTCAACACGGTTAACCAATCGCATTTTCACTTTCCTCCAAGAGAAAAAGACAAGGGGGCATGGTTCAGTGAGGTACAGAAAGATCTGCAGGAGATTGGGATCTCATTTGAAGATATCCAGGAGCGTGTCCCACTTAAGAGAAAACTCCAAGAACATCAGAGTTTCCAACCAAAGCCGAAGATGAAAACTGGAAAGGCATGGACGAAAGAGCGAAAGGAGGAACACCGTATACGAATGAAGGAATACTGGACCAACATTAAAGCTCAAGGGAAACAGTTGAAATGACGTGGTCCTTATTTGGCCGAAACAAAACAACAATAATAATAATAATAATAATAATAATAATAATAATAATAATAATAATAATAATAATAATAATAATAATAATAATAATAATAATAATAATAATAATAATCATCATCATCATCATCATCATCATCACAATCGTCGTCTAAGTTCCATCTATCCCATTGGATCAATTTTATCTCCTAGATCTTCTTGACATAATTGTTCCTTCTCTTGCGTACTACATCCACCCTGTGGTGCATATACCTGCACTACCGTGTAATTTGTGGACTCCAGCTGCATAGATAATTTAATGACCCTATCATTCTTATAGGACACTTCAGTAATGGCGTCCATGTCTTTTGTTATCAGGAAAGCTACACCATTTCTGGTCTCTTCCTCGTGTCCACTCCATACTAATTTGTAGCCATCTCTGAGAATTTGTCAATTTCGGTATTATTTTTATTGAGAGGGTGTGTCCGGATTAGTCCATAATCCTCTCGAATCTTCCCTTCGGGTATATAAGCTGCAGCTTTTCTGGCTACCTTGTCTATTGATCGCTGTATTTCCGAGTGTGTGTGTGTGTATTAAGACAGGAGGCGGGTGCCTCATTCTTCACCAGGCAGTCCAGCAGCCAAGGTAATGTCCACCAGACTTATTTTTCTGTAGCTACCTCTGCAGCCTTACACGAGGGGAAAGTCCTAATTTCTAACTATTGTACCAGTAAAAGAGCCCGACTTTATGATTTAAATTTAAAGTTAGCATGAAATAGTCCTCAGGGCAATACTGGGTAGTTACTAGCTAGGGCCTGGTACAGGAGGCAGGGTCCTATCTACAAGAAAAATTTTAATTAGATTGAATAATAGTTTTTTATTCAGGAAATGCATTTCAAAGTGCACATCACCTTACTGTTGATAGTCGCTGTCTTCAACATCGCCTTTGATGATCCGTGCTCCCAGTTCACCAGGCTGAACAGGGCTGGAACACGTTCTGGAAGTTGCCAATACTTCGTTGAGATGAGGCCGGAACACCCAAGTCGGTTTGATATGGGTTTGAGTGTCGAACTTTCGACGTTCTGGACTATCTCCGACGTTCTACGACGTTCTCCGACGGTCTCCGACGATGTTGCGGGGTAATCACTGGTCACATAACTTATACGAGTGTCCAGAATTACACAGTCCCCCGACACTTCGGTTTAACAGCACTGTTTCATTTAATATGGTTGGGATATGCCGTCGAATTCACCCTTAATCTTGTAGATAGAATTTAAAAGTTCACGAAAGATTTAGGTGCGATTAGCATCGAAAATGGAAGAAAATAAAGCACAGTTCATGAATAGAAATAATGAAACTGAAAATTGTTCACGCACTTGGCACAGTTCGTGGTGATTTTCCACTAAATAAATTAGCACTTGACATTGAAAGAAATGTATGACTGCTCTAGAGTTTATCAGAGACACTGCTGTCAGTCATGCAATAATACTAAACACTTTGACGAAGAAATAAGGTTGAAATGAAAAGCACAGTTCTTTGTTAGGCGCACTTGACATTGAATAAAATAGGTGACTGTTTGAGAAATGAAATGAAATGGCGTATGGCTTTTTTAGTGCCGGGAGTGTCCGAGGACATGTTCGGCTCGCCAGATGCAGGTCTTTTGATTTGACACCCGTAGGCGACCTGCGCGTCGTGATGAGGATGAAATGATGATGAAGACGACACATACACCCAGCCCCCGTGCCAACGAAATTAACCAATTAAGGTTAAAGTTCACGACCCTGCCGGGAATCGAACCCGGGACTCCTGTGACCAAAGGCCAGCACGCTAACCATTTAGCCATGGAGCCGGACACTGTTCGAGAGTATCAAGCATACTGCTGTCAGTCACACACAAATCATTTCCACACTGTTCAGAAGAATAATACACAGTTCTATTTGAATTGGATAAAAAACACAGTTTGAATTCACAGTGAAACACTTGTGTCGCAGCACACGATTATACCTTTATCATGGTAGTCATTTGCAGTAATATTCATGGGAAAGTTTGAACACTTTCATAAATACTCGTGTCTATTAAAGAAATTATGGCCTGGCTGAGTGGCTCAGACGGTTGAGGCACTGGTCTTCTGACGCCAACTTGGCAGGTTCGATCCTGGCTCAGTCCGGTGGTATTTGAAGGTGCTCAAATATGCTAGCCTCGTGTCGGTAGATTTACTGGCACGTAAAAGAACTCCTGCGGGACTAAATTCCGGCACCTCGGCGTCTCCGAAGACCGAAAAGTAGTTAGTGGGACGTAAAGCAAATAGAATTATTATTATTATTATTATTATTATTATTATTATTATTATTATTATTATTATTATTATTATTATTGTTGAAGAAATTATGCTGACTGAAATGTAAAGAAAAAATATCACAGTTCCTAGAATATTGCAGTAGTGTCACATTTAAATTAATATTGGTTTGGAGATTAATTTTCACATAGGCAACGTGGTAATGAACTCAGTTCTAGGAGAACGAAAGTGAGTTATATCGAGAAGTTTCTACAAGCGCACCGAACATAAGTTCAACTGATCTGTTGTCACTTAAGTCCAATACATGACTTGTCATAATCAGAGTTCCAACACACACAAATTTTATAAGTTCAAATAAAGACTTTGAATAATTAGTTCTTCATCACTCGCAAAAATTACAAGTTCAACTTGACTGATAGACTCAATGTCCATTATAAAGACTTTGTTATACATTAGAGTTCACACGCGCACAATTGATAAGTTTAACACGACTGTCAGAGTTTAAATCCCACATGAAGACTTTAAATATTCGAAGATAACCTCTGTCAGCACTTCGACGAACACTGCAGCGTGGAGAGTCAGGCTGAACACTCAGCTATGACTGTCTGATCTGGGTAAAGTGAGCTCTCCTTATATTCGGTTTGGGGGCTCCTACGTCATCATATAACGTGATCCCATGAGGCTGGTTATCTTACGAATCCCTCGACGGATTTCCTTGAGATCCACAATTTGAGACGTTTATGTTATTCTCTTCAAAATGACGTAACGCTCAAGTCGCTGCGATAATTATTAGAGAAGTTTTGAAATTTTTTCAATCGAATGTTCGCGAAGGTGTGACGTTCATATCCAGAACATACCAGGTCAGGCTAGCTATACGTGGCGCGTTAAGCGGGTAGTCTATCTTGCCCCTGCAGCTACGTCACACACCCAGCTGTCCTCGGCTCGCCTGCTCGTTCCTCCGAACGTAAACAAACCAAGTTCGCTCTGAATATCTTGCTTGATGATTGAATACAATTAATTATCAAAAAATACGCATGTGCAGGTCGTAACCGGTACACTATGTAACCTGTTTTCGAAAATGTAAAGCTTCTTTCGGCTAATGTAAAATTTCATAAATTCTTAAAACTGTAAATTGGGGATAGAGAGTGCGTTACCCTCTCGAGCTTCCCTTCTACTTGGTTTGAGGTGACTAGGATTTGTAACCTTTTCTCTGTTGTGTAAAGTGTTAGATCAGTCTCCATGATGAAGGAGTCAGATAAAGGCAGGGGCACAAAACTCTCGTGCGTTTTCTATTATTTGCTTCATGCGGAGGATCTGCAGCCAGCCCCGCGGTGTAGGAGTGCGTGCCTGCCTCTTACCCGGAGGCCCCAGTTCGATTCTCGACCAGGTTAGGGACCTTTACCTGGATCTTACCTGGATCTGAGGGCTAGTTCGAGGTCTACTCAGCTTACGTGGTTACAATTGAGGAGATACCTGACGTTGAAATATCGGCCCCGTTCTAGAAAACTAAGAATAACGGCGGAGAGGATTCGTCGTGCCGACCACATGACACCGCGTAGTCTGCAGGCCTTCAGGCTGAGCAGCGGTCGCTTGGTAGCCCATTGCCCTCCGGGGTTGTTGCGCCATGGGGTTTGGTTTGGATTGGTTTAGTTTGTTTTGGTTTGGTGTGGTTCGAGAACCTGCTTATTCAAGGTGCTCTATTGCTCTACCATCTGAGGCGGTGTCTTTACCTTATGAATATACATTTTTACAGCATTTCTTCCACCTGTCAATGGTTACTTTCCTGTCTCCGTGAGGAATCATCATGTACCACCCAAATGTGGGGTTTAAACTTCCGAGTGATGCTGGAGACTTTCATGAATAGTCCTCTTATTTGGTTGGAGTTTTTATCTCATCTCATCACACACTCATGTTTGAAGAATTGCGACCTGTCTCTTCTGTAATTTAGCCGCATCTCATCACACAAGAGCCTGTCCTTTTGTTCTTGTAGACAGGTTTGAATGCCGTTTCCCTTTAAGAGTTCTTCTCTCTTCAATCAGTTGCAGTAGGGTGTGCGATAACTGCATCTGGCAACAGCTTTGTGGACCCTAGAGTGGATGAGGAAACCATTTCTTTTATTTTATTTCAAGAATGGGATACTGATTCAATCTCATCTGAGTGAAATTGCCGTAGTTTTGGTCTTATACGTTCTCCAAACTCTTCAAGGGTTTCCAATTAGTATGTCCTACCTGCTTTCCACTCCTTCTTTTGTTTGTTTGGAGTTTGATTTGCATTTTCGTTTCTAACATATTATGGTTGTTATAACAATTTGCTCCAGGAATAGTCTTGGAATCTAAGACAGGAAATCTCAAACGTCGTCTGACTAGTAAGAAGTTAATCTGATTTACCACTCTGTCACAAGGCAAAATCCAAGTATAACGTCGTCTTGCAAGATTCATTTTAGTGTTACAGATAGTCATACTATCGTCTGCACAGAATTTCAGTAAGCCCTCTCCTCGTTATTTTTTCACACCTAAGCCATATGATCCACCCAAAGATCTCATATGACTATCCTTAGTAGTATCCCCGATCTTATCATTAAAGTATCCCTGACTAATTAGCCTATCCATGTTTGGTATTTGGTGACAGCACGTTCTAGTTGTTCACAGAATGCTTCAATTAGCTGCTGCGGCAGTTGGGGCGTACACCAGAACAATGTTAATCTTGCAGGGGGAACCATTCATCTTGATGGACATGAATATGCCATATCCCAGGACAGTATTGTTCAGATTCTAGGGGACCACTACGACAACACTGTTCCTGATCTAATTATCACAGTATTCTTCTCGCGAGTCATAAAATGGTCACACCCTCTCCAGTGTGTCTTAGTGAGTCCAATTCGTATACATCCATTTCTCTTTCGGCATTTACAAGCTTACCTAGTTGCAAAAGACTACGAAAATCCCATGTTGAAATTTTTCTAATGATGTGTAAGAATAATTTGCTAATTGATACAGAGGCTTCTCTCAATCCAGTCCCATTGAATAATTAACACGGCTGACTTGAAACTCCGGAACACTTTAAAATGAGCAAAATATTACAATGGTGGTTTCCCGTTGCCTTCCATTGTCTTAAATAGGGTACAGATATTATCCTGTCTATATTACCTATTAGCTGATCGATATTAATGGTGTACGAAGGTGTCCAAAGACCTTCAATTGTTAAAACATTGCTATCGATGTGCTGCTGCCTGGAAAATAATATAAAATGTACTTAGTGACTTTCTCTTTGTTTCCTAACGTCACTTACATATCTATCTGAACGTTGCCAATGAGGTAACGGAATACTAGGTATGTTTAACAAACGTCACTCACTAAAGGAATATTGCTCACTAAATGTACGAGCAAGAATCTCCATTACACAAAATGTAAATCGAAAACTATACACACTTCCAGATCCCGTGAACGAGGGCTACACTCACGGGTAGAAAAAGTAATTTAACAATTACTGTAAATGTAACGTTAAAATGCACATATTCTGAGGAGCACTTTCATTCGCCGTGATGCCAAATCTAAAGCCACCTATATATTGACAATAATGAACAAATTTACCTATCTTCAAAATCATGTTTTCAGATGGGTGAGGTAAAGCCTGGCATAAAAATTGAGTTCCCGAATCATCAGAAACGAGCGGAGACCTATTAACTGTAATATCAGCATATTTGAATTAATTTTATAATTTGATCTTTAACTGGAAGTTTGTCTTCTTGGCGACTTAAATTTATTTCTTTTTAACCTTTCAATGAATGGCCACCTAAATAATCTAGATTGTTTATAGTACTAGATTTGATAAGCTGACCGACATCATTTGTATACATCGAGTCATTGCTGTCAATACTTCATGGTACCGTAACTCAATGATAAGGGTAAAGAAGAACTGGACTCAATAGAGGCCCAGTGAAACACCAGGTATAACCAGTCTTAAAATTAGAAAATTTATTAGCGATTTATATACTTGTCTGCGAAAATGAAGATAGGATTTTAATAAGTCTACAAGCCACAAATGTCATAGTCATCAAAACTTCACTGAGGAGAGGAGTATAATATCCGAATAGTATCGTCACTAGCTTCTGACCAAGGCGGCTACGGTTCTAATTCCCGCCAATGCATGTGGGAATTTTGAAACGAAAATTCACGTTTATTGTGATTCGGAATCCTCGTAAAAGTGAAGGTTCCGTGCGTATGATCACGATATCAATAGCTACGTTTTGATAAGTTTTGGGGGCTTGGAACATTGTGGGCCACAACATTTAGTTTCCTTCCTGCACGGTAATTAGGGCATTAGATGCCTATAGTCATAATATTGAAAAATACGTTCTGACAGTTCTTAGAGGGAGGTAGGTTTATTACTTGCCTGGGTGGGGAGAAGGAAGTAGGGCGTATGGTTACCATGGAAACGTGGGCGGGCCTACAGCAGTTGACATGGAGATGGGCCTGCTAGCCGGCTCGTGTTGCTTGGAGTTCTCAAATCTCTCACTTCTTAATTACGCACAACAGACACAGCGGTCTGAACTGAACGAAAGAACAAGTGAGCCGGAAGTGAGTGGGAATGCAGGAATGTGGCGACACCGTGCAATGCTCCTCACTTCAGCCCTATCTGTCAACACGCTTCTTTACGGGTAGTCCTATAGTGTTTCAACTCCCCAGTTTTATGACACCTTTTTCTCCCGATCTTCGAGTGACCGTTCGTTATGTTCCTCTTTCCATTTCGATAATTGTCTTCTTTATCTTCCTGACCTCCTTCCCAATGTAACGGTTAGTGCTATTAGCTTCCGTCCTCGAAGGCTCGGGTTCGATTCTCGGCACTGCCAGAAATTTAAGATTGGCAGGAAGCCTGGTGTGTGGTTGAAGAGGTACGTACACTTCATCTCCATTAGACTGTGCTTGAAAATAGCTGTAACACTTCGGAACAAGGGCACGAATGTGCATTATCTTCCTAATCAATAGGCACTACCGGCCACACGGTTTTGAATCTTCTAAAAACAAATACTGCTCGCTGTTGAAAAATTGTAATTTCTCAGCTCGTACTTCACTGATTGAGATTAAACCACCTGTTAGGAAATTTTGAATAATTCTAATATTTAATACTCTCATGTTTTATACAGGATGAAGCGAAATTCGCGCACTTCGGGCGTCGCAACGCGTCTCCTCACATGCCAGCAATAAAAAAATGTATCTCACAAAAGTTCGTCCTGCGAGTCTATCCGGTAGAAAAAGAACGTTGAAGAGTGGCAATCTGGCAACACTGTAACTACATGTAGGGTAACTACCTCTGTCAGTACATATCTCACGTGGTGTACAGTTGGTGCAGTGGGTAAACTTTTGGGTTAGCATGAAGGAGCTCGAGGGTTCGATCCTGGGTTGAGGCGCACTTTTTTATTTGCTAATTTCCATCGGACACTACATACTGTAATACAGTAAGACAACGTTTCTTAGGTCACATGTATCCTACATTTACAAAATTTATTAAAGCTGAACACGTTGTAATGCATCTAGTAGATGAAGAGGTGCGAACAAATTCACGCCCACGACGTGGAAAGGGCGTCTTTTAAAGCTGACCAATGAAAACGAATGTTCGTCCATTTCTAGGATCGTAGTATGTAAGTGCAAATGGTTTCTAGAGGACCCGCTGCAATCGCTGTTAACGATTAGGATACCAGATACCATACCACCTGGACTACAATTACGAAATAAAAAACATACGCCTCAAACCAGGCTCAACCCCCTCGACCTCCTGCATACTAAGCGGGAACTCTATCCATTGCATCAACTGTACAGCGCGTTTAATGTGTGCTGACAGAGGTAGTTACCCTACATGTGGTTACAGTGTTGCCAGGTTGCCACTCTTCAACGTCCTTCTTCTCCCGGATATACTCGCAGGACGAACTTTTGTGAGAGATATTTTTTTATTGCTGGTATGTGAGGAGTCGTGCCGCGACGCCCGAGTGCGCGAATTTCGCTTCACTCTGTATAAAGCTTTTGCATTTATTCCATTCAAGCAGAATGGGAGAAATAACTTTCAAAAATTATGAATACCGTCTTAGCATCATGTATACTATAAAGTTTCTGAAAACTGCGACGAAAAAATTGAATGTATGGGCAGGGACTAGGTTCTTATTATGTTAGTAAGATACTAAAAGGAAGTTGAAATGTTACTTTAGAGCAGAATTGCATTGGTAAATCGGTAAATTGTAAATCAAAGTCACAGTAACGTTTGCTTCTTCTGTATCAATTTATCATGTCTGATGTAAGCGCACTAGGATTTCTATGACACAGATACAAAATTCATGTTCCTGCTCTGATGTTGATTATGCGTATATAAGTTGGAATTGTATAATGATGATATTGGAGATGAACGTATTGTGCCGGATGGGAATGCACGTAAGGGAGCACTTCCACGTCGGTATATGATTGATATTCCGGGCGCGGATCACAAATCTTCCTTTTTTTTTTGTTACGACGTAGAGAAAAGTTGAATGGATTTCACTTCCAAGGACCACACCACTCGCATTGAGGAAACAGCCATTTCTACGGAGAAGAGCTTATGGAATGAATGATAAAATATGTCATGCACGGAATTTAAAATCCATTTCGGATATCCCATTAGTAAAGCGGCACAGTTGTTTATGGCGCGTCGAGCGCCTTTCTTTCACTCTCACGAAGAAAACTGCTAGACACTCTAGCGTTAGAGGATGGAAATACTTTCATAATCTGTAAGGAAAACAAGTAATGTACAGATGAAAGATGTAGCTGACAGTAAATTCAGCCAGAATATTTATGAATACCGTGGTCTTTTAATATTGAAAACTACGAAAAACGTAAAATTAAGCAAATTTCCTCATTTTTCCGACAGTTGAAAGGATAAAGGGTAAGGAAAGGTTTACAATTGTGAGTATTGGATAGATCTATCAAGCTATAAAAACAAATTTCGAAAAATATTTTCCGGCCTAAATGCAGTTCGGAAAAAGAGCCTAAAATTACTTGTTTCTTTTCTAGTTTTCTTTTTGATTCAAATCCTAGCCGAATTAATTTACATATGAAAATGAAAACCTACGACCTGTTTTCCAGTCATTGAACGGGTCAGGGATGTAATGAATGATTCATATACGATGGGGTCGCCACTCCCAAAGTTATATATTAATGACTGATAGATGCCATGAAATGAGAATGGAGAGTGTTGCTGGAATGAAAGATGACAGGGAAAACCGGAGTACCCGGAGAAAAAACCTGTCCCGCCTCCGCTTTGTCCAGCACAAATCTCACATGGAGTGACCAGGATTTGAACCACGGTATCCAGCGGTGAGAGGACGACGCGCTGCCGTCTTAGCCACGGAGGCTCCTAATTTACATAATTCTCTCTGTAATGTCTTCCTTTGTTCAATACTCTTAGGGTTTTTGATTTTTGAAACATGTCCACACCGAATGTGGTTATAAGGGCTTAAGTAAAATTATGCATTGATTCATATTAGCGCTCGTTGTGGTGCTTAAGTGAAACAATACATTGACTCACAGTAGCGCTCGTAGTGGTGCTAAAGTGAAACAATACATTGACTAACAGTAGCGCTCGTAGTGGTGCTTAAATGAAACAATGCATTGACTCACAGTAGCGCTCGTAGTGGTGCTTAAGTGAAACAATGCATTGACTCACAGTAGCGCTCGTAGTGGTGCTTAAGTGAAACAATACATTGACTCACAGTAGCGCTCGTAGTGGTGCTTAAGTGAAACAATGCATTGACTCACAGTAGCGCTCGTAGTGGTGCTTAAGTGAAACAATACATTGACTCACAGTAGCGCTCGTAGTGGTGCTTAAGTGAAACAATGCATTGACTCACATTAGCGCTCGTAGTGGTGCTTAAGTGAAATTCTGCACTGACTCACATTAGCGCTCGTAGTGGTGCTTAAATGAAATTTTGCACTGACTCACATTAGCGCTCGTAGTGGTGCTTAAGTGAAATTCTGCACTAACTCACATTAGCGCTCGTAGTGGTGCCTAAGTGAAATTCTGCACTGACTCACATTAGCGCTCGTAGTGATGCTTAAGTGAAATTCTGCATTGACTCACATTAGCGCTCGTAGTGGTGCTTAAGTGAAATTCTGCACTGACTCACATTAGCGCTCGTAGTGGTGCTTAAGTGAAATTCTGCACTGACTCACGTTAGCGCTCGTAGTAGTGCTTAAGTGAAATTCTGTACTGACTCACATTAGCGCTCGTAGTGGTGCTTAAGTGAAACAATGCATTGACTCACAGTAGCGCTCGAAGTGGTAGAGAAAGCCAAACTGCTAATCTAATCGACCGGATAACGACGATGAAGAAAAGGATTGACAATTTTAGGAACAAATAAAGAATATGTACTTATACTTTATTATACTTTATTTACCTAAAATTCGTAGCTCATATCTCTAGGATGTTTGCAGCGTTGACTTGCTTACCTGAAGGGCTAGAACTATGTTTCTTCAACTTGTTTATTTTTTTTATACACGTCAGCAACCGAAGGAAAGTATCGAAGGAGGTAAATTTTAGGTTTTCTATTTTTTTGTTTCCTTTGATAATAGGATTTTATCGCTCATCAGTTCACTTTTAAAATCTATATGATGAGTTGTGGTATCGAAATGTCTATGTTCAACGTATACATCGAAGTCTATTCCAACGAATCGGCATGTGATCTATCAAAAACAGGGAAGAATCTTCTTTTTATAATGGATCGAGTGGAAGAAACGACAATGCGATACTACCTTAAAAAATAGGTGTGTATATGTGTTTGTTGAGTCTATAGCCTGCAGGTTGGTTGGATCCCCAACTGTTCCATCATGAGGAGGTCACTCAGGAGACATACTCAGTAAATGCACAGAGAGGCAGTTCTCCTCGTTTTTATCACCGAACCAGAAGTTTCTATTTCAAATTCGTCTGCCTAGTTCAATGAAATGCATAAGCAATCCATCTGCATGAGAAGCGACACACTTTCACTAATCATAACAGGGAACGGCTAATTAGGTCAAGTTTTAAACGCTCGTTCGTATGCTGTTTTAACATTGTTAAGGCCAAGAAGGAGACCGAGGCAGATCACTAAAAATAACCTAGCCTATACCGAAAGATATAGTGCATTGTAAACACTATTTCTCAGGAACGAAAACTCAACTCATTACGCTTTGTTAGTCGTTCTCATTCCAAAGTAAGAATACATATTCATCAATCTCCTTTAAGGATTTATTTCCTAAATTCATACTTTTTACATTAACTTACCTACAATAATTAATGATTTAGAGCGAGTACAAATCGGATTCTCAAAAGGGATCAGTAAAAAGTGCTTAAGTACCAAACTGTCATCGATAGATTATCATCTGTTTTGTACAAAGATGCGTATTGAGTTACTTAGAACTAGGCGCAGCTTTGTTAATGCACGTTTTATGGTGGATGAAATATAATATAATAATAATAATAATAATAATAATAATAATAATAATAATAATAATAATAAAAACAACATAATAGTACACATTAATAATAACATTATTATTATTATTATTATTATTATTATTATTATTATTATTATTGTTGTTTTTACGTCCCGCTAACTACTGTTGAAGGTTTTCGGAGCCGCCGAGGTGCCAAAATTTTGTCTCACAGGAGTTCTTTTACGGGCTAGTAAATCTACCGACACGAGGCTGACGTATTTGAATACCTTCAAATACGATAGGAGGTATTCAGTAAAATACGAGAGTTTCATTTCTCGTCTTTATCAGCCTATGTCTGGCTTTCCACAAAGTTCACTACTGGGTCCTTTGTATTTCCTTCTATTTGTTAATGATTTGCCATCACAGATCTATTCAAGCAATTACCTGCTCTATTCTGATGACTTTAAAGTTTACAGGATAATTGAAAAGCTGAGTGATTGCGAATTTTTACTGTCTGATATAAATAATATTAGTGATTGCTGCAAAAAGGGGCATTTAACCCTAAACATTTCAAAGTCCAGTGCAATAATCTTCATGAGAATATCACTAGTTAATATATTCAAGTATCATGTAAAGGGTCAGGAAGTGAGGCTTGTTACCAAAATTAATGATCTTAGTGTTCCTTTTAGAAATCAAAATGGTTTATCTTTCAATGAGCATGTGTTCAATATCGTCAACAAGGCATTTAAAAGGTTAGGCTTCCTCAAAAGAAACTGCAAGGGTCTTAAATCTGTTGTCTCACGGAAAACCCTGTATTTCTTCCTGATACGGTCTAGTCTACAGTACTGCTCTGAAGTGTGGATTCCTTCATAGAAACTTAATTAATGCCTTAAAGCGAGTACAGATCAGATTCTCAAATTGGATCAGTAAAAAGTGTTTGGGTATCAAACTGTCATCGATAGATTATGATCTGTTTAGTACAGAGATGCGTGTCGAGTTATTTACAAATAGGCGCAGGTATGTTAATGCACGTTTTATACACAAATGCATCGGTAATTTCCTCGATTGTCCTAATTTACTTCAGTTGCTACCAACTCATGTTCCTGTCACAATTCACTTACCCAGGGGGAGAACTGAATCACACAGGAACTCTTGGTTTATGAAGGACCTAAGATCTCTGAATGAAATTAGCGGGATGGTGGATGCAATTCGTAAACATCTTATAGAAGCCTCACAGACAGAGAGTTCCTTGAATCCTGTTCTGCGTATTTGGTATCTGAAAGTTATATTTCCTTCTATTATCTATCGGTCATTTCAAATGTATAAGTACTTTCCCATTTCCACGTTCTCTTCTTCCTCATGTGTTTTGAAAATATGTATTATATTGTATATTGCATATTGCTTAGTTTTATTATTATTGCTATTATTATTAGGCCTATTAATTGTAGTACAGTAGTAGTAATTGTTGTTAGTATTGTTGCTATTATTTGAATTTAATATGTCATCTGTAATTGGAGATGTAATGGACTCTGTTCATGATAAATAATCAAATCAAATCAAATCAAATCAAATCAAATCAAATCAAATCAAATCAAATCAAATCAAATCAAATCAAATCAAATCAAATCAAATCAAATCAAATCAAATCAAATCAAATCAAATCAAATCAAATCAAATCAAATCAAATCAAATCAAATCAAATCAAATCAAATCAAATCAAATCAAATCAAATCAAATCAAATCAAATCAAATCAAATCAAATCAAATCAAATCAAATCAAATCAAATCAAATCAAATCAAATCAAATCAAATCAAATCAAATCAAATCAAATCAAATCCAATCCAATCCAATCCAATCCAATCCAATCCAATCCAATCCAATCCAATCCAATCCAATCCAATCCAATCCAATCCAATCCAATCCAATCCAATCCAATCCAATCCAATCCAATCCACCGAACTGAGTCAGGATCGAATCTGCCAAGCGCTGGTCAGAATCCACTGCCACAACCGTCTGAGCCACTCAGCCAGGCTTACACTTCTTTAATTGCATAAAAGATACAGAGATAAGTAGTATGACTAACTCCAAATACTCTCTCTCTGAGAGAATAATAGAGTAAATACTTTTTAGATATACGTATGTTTTTATTTTAGATACTAGTGCAATCGTATTGCACAAGGAGAATTATGACAATTCCTTGAAAAAATTTAAGTATAGTGGTGACAGAAAATTTGGTTTTTGAATTGATTCATTGCTATTTGTATCTCTGTTGATATTATTCGTATAATTGGCCCTACTTGATGTTTTTTTAAATACGAGTAACATTTGGTTGTGTTGGAATAAATAGTTTATTAGACGTGAGTTTACAAAGATTTCGCGTTCAGGTGCCCTTCAGGGACAATCAAGTGTCGTCCAGCCCACTCTACGGTTATGTAGGGGGAGTTGCATATGTTGTACGGGATTCTACTATGCTGAACCCCTAATTCTTAGGCAAATACCATTATTAGAGTCTGGAGTTTTAGGCAGAAATCGGTTCGATTGCAAACTAATTTGGTTATTAGGAAGTGTCGTCTTGCCCGTTCCTCCATCATGTAGCGAGAGTAGCACAAATACTAGGGGTTCCGATGGGCCGTACCTCTAAAGTTTATGCAAGACTGATAGCATAAGCGTTGTGCAGGATGGACTATACTTGTTACACGCTTCAACAAGTTTGCATTCTGACCTATTACTGTCTAAAAATGCGGACTCTATACTCATTACATAAATGACGTGCAACCTTCTCATGAAATAAGTTCGCAATATTACTGATTACTATTAATGAATCGGACTGTAGTTATGCCTGTGGACGAACATTAGGTTATTGTACAGATAGCCTCACATGAGATAATATTAGGATAGTTCGGATAATGGGAAATAAACGGCTCTGGCTTTTGAAAAAAGCAACATCTGAATATTTGACTGGAATTAGAAAGGGGGAAACGTTACGAAAGTCCATACATTTTACTGCCGTTGTTATTACACTAAGCAACTTGAAATATTTTGGTCATCCCTGCCAACTTTGTGCATGCGAAGTCCATCTCATTACCTGTGGGATGTGCGTGTTTTGTAATTGCCCTTGCGAATGGGAAGGAAAGGGTCGTGGCCTGTATGTTACAAGCGATTCGGACGTGCACCTGGAATTTGTGTCAAAGGAGTGTGCAGACCACACTTTTATCATATCTTCTGTACTTAGCGAGCTAATAAAGTGGCAAGGAAAGTGTAGCTGTAAGCTTGTATTCGCTTTTACGACAACAAATCAATTTCTTACTCAGTTGTTTTACTTGTTCGCTTATGTGCCTTTCACTTTCGTAAGGGTTGGTGATGATCAGGGCTAGCTACTGTCGGAATTTTTCCGACTCTCAAGAGGGGAGCGAGTTACGGACGCACGGTCGTCAGCAAAAAGTCACGCAGTTTCTCACTGTTAACAGTCGCAGATGGTTAATAGGAACATCGACAGAATGATTATTTTATTTCCGGAACATAACTCAGCGTTTAGTGTGGAGTATTTTTGAAATAAATATGTAAATTTATTTCATGCTAAGGGCTCTAATAACTCAATGTTATATAAAATTTTATAGGAGTTGACCTGTAAGTCTCCACCGATGGACAATTCATCACATGTAAGGCATACTATACAATCATAAGAAGAAACAACGACGATTTGTGGATGAACTTTGTAATAGTAAGAAACAGAAGTCAAGTATGCAATGGAAACTAGAGAAAATGTAGACATACTGAAGTTTTTTACTTCAGAAACAATATCAGACGGGAAATAGTCATTTTTCAAGGGAGTTGTGTAAAACAATGAAGTTCACTGATATACGTTCCTATAAACAGCATGATCAGCATTTGCTACGTTCTTGGAAAACTACGTGCACAGCAAGAAAACGTCTTCCCGGACAACAATTCGTACGTACTTAAGTACATGTTATGAGGATGAATTTGATGATATGTCCAAAATGGTGGCAGATAATTAAGTACGGATTGCCTTAGACAAAATAATAGATTTAGTCGTGCAACTGAAGCGAGTGAGATCAACGTATTGTCAAAATAAGTCTATGCAAAAGACGGCAGTAATTGATGTATTACTATCTTCCTCTAATGTGTGACAAGAACTGCTATGTTTTCTCTTTTACGTAATTAATCTTAAACCTCAACTAATTAGACAATGATATGCAACCTGCTAAGTAATAAATGACTCATAGTCGTATCTTACGCGACTTTTTTCAACAGTTTTATGTACATACTAGCAAATGTACCCGTGCTTCGCTACGGTATTCTGTATTGTATACGAATATCTAAGTAAATTACTGTACATGCAGTGAATGAGATCTTTTTTAATTCAATGTCTCACAGCGTTATCCGAGAAGCAGCATAGGGAGGTCCACATACGTTGCTTCGAATGTAAAGAGTGAATTGCGGAGTTGTGACGATAATGGCATGTCCACTTACCTACTGCCATTCGCAATCGATTTGGGAATTTTCATTATAATGGTGGGCCCCATTGCCTGCTGCGCGGTCACAATATATTTGGGGAGTTTTCGTTGCAATGACAGGCCCCATTTCGTACTTCCAGACAGATAACAATCGAGGAATTTTTATTGTAATGGCAGGCACCTTCCCTACAGCCAGTCAAAATTGAGTTGTGCTGTTATCAATATAATGACAGGCCCATCTTCCTAATGCCAGTCAGCTTACTGCCACTCACACCGAGATTTTAAGTTTCTATTATAATAGCAGGCCACTATACCTAACGTCAACCACATTTTTTTTGCTAGTTGCTTTACGTCGCGCCGACACAGATAGGTCTTATGGCGACGATGGGACAGGGAAGGGCTGGGAGTGGGAAGGAAGCGGCCGTAGCCTTAAAGAAAGTACAGCCCCCATCATTTGCTTGGTATAAAATGGGAAACCACGGAAAACCATCCTCAGGGCTGCCGACAGTGGGGTTCGAACTCACTATCTCCCTAATACACTGCGCCACAATAGTTAGAGCGTACACGAAGCAGATCATGACATCGCAGTTAATGGTGGGACAAGAAGAATTGACCGGGTGAGTTAGCCGTGCGGTTAGAGGCGTGCAGCTGTGAGCTTGCATCCGGGAGATAGTGGGTTCGAAGCCCACTGTCGGCAGCCCTAAAGTTGGTTTTCCGTGACTTCCCATTTTTGCACCAGGCAGATACTGGGGTTGTACCTTAATTAAGGCTAAGCCCGCTTCCTTCCCACTCCAAGGCCTTTCTTATCCCATCGTCGCCATAAAACCTATCTGTGCCGGTGCGACGTGAAACTAATATTTAAAATAAGAAGAAAAACACAATCACCTTTAAACCTGGCAACACGATACGAGCATCCGATTCTAGACACGCACACTGAGATGAAACGGACGCAGTAGCCCTGATATAGAAAGCGATATACACTCCCTACTGTTCTACTGACTGGAGAGATGAAACTTAACAGATACGGTATCATTGGACTTATACTGGGTGTGAGGGATACCATTTCCAAGGATTTTTTTGCTATTGGCTGTACGTCGCACCGACACAGATTGGTCTTATGGCGACAATGCGATAGGAAAGGCCTAGGAGTTGGAAGAAAGCGGCCGTGGCCTTAATTAAGGTACAGCCCCAGCATTTGACTGGTGTGAAAATGGGAAAACCACGGAAAACAATCTTCAGGGCTGCCGATAGTGGGATTCGAAGCCACTATCTCCTGGATGCAAGCTCACAGCCGCGCGCCTCTAAACGCACGGCCAACTCGCCCGGTTCCAAGAAATTGGTCAGCACCATGTGACGTTTCCATGTAACGAACGAAAACGTCATCACCTGGCGAATACGCATTCTAAAGAAATCCTTACCCATCTTAAGACATCACCTCTACACTCCTTTAACACACTACTTTTGGCTGTACACAGTTCACATTATCCGATTTCGTTGTGCTCGAATTCTGTTTTCTTGCATCCGTTCAACAACCGTACACTTTATTTTAAGCATAATTTAACGTCATTCCTGGCAACCTCACCGGTATACTGTAAACCTTAATCATATAGGGTTGGCAAAGTAAAACTGACCCGGAAATTATTTATCACACTGATGCGAAACTAACCCTTGTTAATGAACAGGAGAGCTGCCCATCACAGGAAATGCTAGAAACCGTGATTTCGATGCACCAACTGGATGCTGTCACTTGTCTACGCGTGCGCATCTCCCGCATGCTCAACACGCGATGGTTCGTCTGGACGCTTTAATTCATGTACATACCGAGCTCGATAGCTGCAGTCGCTTAAGTGCGGCTAGTATCCAGTAATCGGGAGATAGTGGGTTCGAGCCCCACTGTCGGCAGCCCTGAAGATGGTTTTCCGTGGTTTCCCATTTTCACACCATCCTTTTTGATGTTGTTTCGACACGCCGATCACTTTAATAACAACTTGCACAGATAAATGGCGTTGAGATTTCATCGGACTTCGTTGCAGGCTTTCCTTCCCTCGAGCAATACTTTCTGGTGTTTGAACTCTTTTCGGATAGTTACGGTTTTTATTCGCTAGAGAGCCCGTTCCGCACCATTTTGCCACTAAGTTTTGCACTGCAGACTTTACTGAAGGTTTTTCCAAACACTCCCTGTCTTAAACTTTTGCACAAACAGTTCCGTACAGGTTTTCCACGAATCGTGCTTCGCATAACAATCACTTAAGCTGCTTTACGTGGCACCGACACAGATAGGTCTTATGGCGACGACAGGGTAGGAAAGGGCTAAGAGTGGGAACGAAGTGGCCGTGGCCTTAAATAAAGTACAGCCCCCATCATTTGCTTGGTATAAAATGGGAAACCACGGAAAACCATCCTCAGGGCTACCGACAGTGGGGTTCGAGCTCACTATCTCCCTAATGTAAGTTCACAGCTGTCGCATAACACTCGACAATGAAAACGCGCAGTTTTATGGTGAGCTCCATGTTGTGTTGCAATGAACTGGTCTCTAAACACGTCCGCTGCTCTCACTCACTGAGACGTAATGCCAAAGCGACGTACTCGGGACAGAGCATGCGAGAGATATGACAGCAACCGAGTGGTGCATCGAAACCACGGTTTCCAGCATTTCCTGTGATGGGCACTTCTCAAGTTCATCAACAAGGATAAATTCCGCGTCAGATTTGCAAATATTTTCCGGGCCGGCTTTATTTTGCCCACCCTGTATTATATTCAATTTACTTTTTCATCTGCAGGTCAACTTTTACTTTTTAATCGCTTTTAACTTTACGTGATTGTACATCTCTTTCCCGGTCTAGATGACCAAGAATAAAAGAGCGAGAGGATTCGTAGAGCCCGACCACACGACACCTCGTAATCTGTAGGCCTCTGGGCTGAGCAGTGGTAGGCCATGGTCTTTTGGCGCTGGTGTGCCATATGGTTTTGTTTTGTTTGGTTTGGTACGTCTTTTGAGTGACTATGTAGATGTCTTTTATCACTCACTGTCGCTTATTAGGTTTCCTAAGAACAGTGCACTCTAAACTTAACTCATATTCGGAAACGGTTACCCCTGAAAATGATTCTTGTATCCTTGTGATCTATACCTAGTTTCTGCAGTGTGATGACCATCTTCTTACGTCCCTTTATATTTAAAAAAGGTGCTACTGCCCTGGTGGCTCTTGGCCTCCCAAGCGACCGTTGCTCACCCCGAAGTCCTGCAGATTACGAAGTGACGCATTGTCAGCGCGTTAAATCATATCGGCCGTTGTTCTTGGCTTTTTACAGCGGGGCCGCTTTCTTACTGTCTGATACTTGCTCTCACGTAAGCTCAATGGACCTCGAAACAGGCCTCGGATACTGATTAAAATATCCGACCTGGCCGGGAATCGAACTAGGGGTCCCCCATGTATGAGGCACAATATGAGCAGTTATTTATGAAAATTATCCCGGCAACGTTTAAAGGTATACATATTAACATGGTACTTGATTTGTATACCGAAAGGAGAAGATCTAATGAAGAGCAGCAATAATACAAAAACAGGTGAAATTGCGAAGGGCCACAGAGAGCCAGGAAGCGAGTGGCCTAAGTCACGACAAGTTTGCTGACAACCACATGTCCATCTACGTGCCTCAGAATCTCAGGAGCAACTTGATGGCTCGAAAAAAATGCGATCACGCTCATGCTAAGTGATAGTCATGTCAGCGACGGGTACTGCAGCTAGTAAAATACAAAATAATATTCTTAACTCAACAAGTGTTAATATCAAGATTTGAAGTGTTGTCCTGAAGAGATATTTAAATAAATAACTTATCCTTTCGTGCCCTTTTCCCCGATAATCTGGTGTCTGCAATAATGTGGATTGAGCCCGGTTTTACGGACGAAAGCCCTTTTTGACGCCAACGCTACGTGCAGGGATGTACAAGCTATTGCGTGTTTCTTTGGTGGTTTGTAGTGGAATGTGTTTTATGTAAATGAAGATATGTAGTAAACAACCACAAACACTCAGCCCCCGAGATAGAAGAATGAATCAAATGAGGTTAAAATCCCCAGTCCGGCTGGAGATCGAACCCGGGGCCTTATGAATCAAAGGCCAATACGTTGACCATTCAGTAAATAAATAAATAAATAAATAAATAAATAAATAAATAAATAAATAAATAAATAAATAAATAAATAAATAAATCTCACGCCGTAGTATGGAAACCGTTTACCCAGAGTTAAAGCGAGGTACCATTTGTTGGATCATTGCAAAACTCAGGCACTTCCAGACAGTCATCCGCCCGGAGGCTTTATAGGCAGCTGAATGTTTGAACCGGATAAAAACAAGATTGGTCAAAAAGTTCGAACTGATGGAGAGTAAGATCCTGTGGAAAATACTGGGACCCCAAAGAACAGAGGATGCATCATACAGAAATAAAGGAAACCAAGATGGAAAAGATCCCAGATACCATCCAGGAGAGGAGAGGCATGTTCTTCGGACGTATCTACAGAATTAACCCAGGAAGTCTGACCAATCAGATAATTAGATATTTTGAGATCAGGAAACTACGGCGAGTTTCAGTAGGTGAAGTAGAATCTAGAAAAGATGGGAATACATGGAATGGAAATCAGCAACAGGGAGTCTTACAAATCGAGAATCAAGGACACAAAGATGTTTCAAGAAAACGTTAATCCCGTATCAAAGCACCGTGGACAAAAGAATGCAGGAGATTGCAGAGTGAAAGGATGAAGGAGTACTGGACGAGGATTAAAGCCCAGAAACAGATGAAGCCGAATTAAAATGAACGTGGTTCATAGTCGGCCAAAACAATAAATAAATAAATAAATAAATAAATAAATAAATAAATAAATAAATAAATAAATAAATAAATAAATAAATAAATAAATAAATAAATAAATAAATAAATAATCGATTCCTGTCACATTATTCGCTATATATAAATGATGACGGAGAGGGGTGTTACTGAAACAAACTCTAATATAAATATGCTCATTGGGAAAATATCTTTTGGACGTCCGATGAAAAGATGGACAGATTGTGATACTGTAATGGACCACACTGTCAGATACGTGATGACGGGATTGGTCCTGGGTAATATCAAGGTATACGTTGTTAGCTTTGCAAAATCAAGATTCTCAATCACAAGTTTTAATGCCGTATGCGTATTAATTTCCCTGTCTATCAGGTTAATTTTTTTTAAACTTCTGAGTACTGTGCCTCTCTTGTAAATCACTCACGCCCCTAGTATGGAAAACATTTACCTAGAACTGAAGTGAGGTACCGTTTGCAGGACGATCGAATGTTGAATTTTTACCCTAATTACTTTTGTTCTCTCAAAAGTGTTCATCAGCCTGATTGCACCAAATTTAGGCACTTAAACCATCCAGAAATCAAACCCTACCCAAATGGTTGGAAATTTGCCATAATAACTCATAGACTAGGCTGGCGTAAGAAAGAAAAAGTGTCGTGTTAATTAAGAGTGTATTAATTTTGTTGTAATCAACGTCTCTTTATGAGACCTTCCTATAAGCTATTGAGGCCTGTATCTCTGAAAGGGTGCGAACTGCTGTATGAATAGGCAATCTAATCACGACGGTAACCCCAATGCTCGCCATTTGAAGGCATTCATGTTGGTGTTGACATTTTCCATCATGCTATGAGGGATGAATACAGGTATCTGCTAAGCACAAGGTGTGGAGTAAACTGCACGGCTCATCAATCTTCGTTACCGTACCAGTCAATCACGTGCCCTCTGAGGTGCATTTATTAATTATAGCGGGTCGAGGTAGAGTACACTGTGTGGAGCTCCTGGGAGTCGTGTGAGGTCTAGGGCGCCCTGGAGACAGCATCTGGGAGACTCAGGGTTCGACTTCTGACAACGGCTCCCAACAGTGTCCCATCATTGGATCATCAACGCTGATGATAGGGTTTCGAAGTGATCATCTTTTCCATCCTTTCGGCCCAATCGACTACAGTATCATAGTTGTCCTTCTAGGCTCAATACAGCGGGTTCGATCCCCGTTCAGGTCAGTGGCGTTTGACAGCAATTAAAGGGAAAATTCTTTGTCGTTGCCTTCCGACACATTAGGATAATGCTTTGGGGAGAAATTTGGCACTTCGGTATCTCTTAAAGTATATAATAAATGAATGAAAAAACAAACCAAAGTAAAGTCTTCTCTGTAGAGGCCGTGAAAGTTCTTGGAGGGGTGGAAGTAAAAGCTTCCAATATCTGTAACCTTGGCACTTGGTGGGGTAGAGTGGTTAACTCCGCGCCAGGCCGCCTTTGCCCCCAGGACCTGGTACTCATTTTCAGTGTAGGCTGCATCTTCGAAAGTAGATATCTCGTTTCTGAAATGTTTCGACTTGCTGACGGGGAATCGAACCCACATCCTTTCGGGTGAACCCAGCAGGTCTTTATCGCCTCGGTCAGGCAGCTCCTCAATGAATAAAGGTAAGTTAACAAATAGCATTTTATGAAAATGAATATAATTTTTAATAATAATAATAATAATAATAATAATAATAATAATAATAATAATAATAATAATAATAATAATAATAATCTACAAAGGGCTATATTACGAACTTCAATACCAACCACAATTGAAAATTATCACTAATAATTTTACCAGTTTTACGTTTCAGTAATTATTCTATTCTATGATATGGAATTCGGAACTGCACAGAGCGACCTGATTAATTCTCTATAACATCGCCATCACTACTCTCAAGAAGTCTATCACGATCTTCAGGAAGTATGCTTGCGAACTTCAGATGAATGTTTAACGTGCCAGACTCTTTAACCTACTCTTAACATCATACTCTCTCGTGTAGGGCTAATCTGATAATCTGTATCTATTATTGTTGTTCGGGTTCTCTTTGTCCTTGGGCAACCTGCAGCTGTTGCAGGAAGATTGCATAATAATAATAATAATAATAATAATAATAATAATAATAATAATAATAATAATAATAATACCGGGTGAGTTGGCCGTGCGGTCAGAGGCGCGCAGCTGTGAGCTTGCATCCGGGAGATAGTGGGTTCGAACCCCACTGTCAGCAGCCTTGAAGATGGTTTCCCGTGGCTTCCAATTTTCACACCAGGCAAATGCTGGGGCTGTACCTCAATTAAGGCTACGGCCGATTCCTTCCCACTCCTAGGCCTTTCCTATCCCATCGTCGCCATAAGACCTACCTGTGTCGGTGCGACGTAAATCAAATTGTAAATAATAATAATAATAATCATAATAATAATAATAATAATAATAATAATAATAATAATAATAATAATAATAATAATATGTTACTGAAAATCTTTTACACGTCCAGATTAGAGAGAGATATAAATAAATAAATAAATAAATAAATAAATAAATAAATAAATAAATAAATAAATAAATAAATAAATAAATAAATAAATAAATAAATAAATAAATAAATAACGAAAGAAGGAAAGAAAGAAAGAAAGGAAGAGAGAGTTGCGAGGCAGAGTGACTCTAGTGGTAGAGTTGAAGTTTGCTTGTACGATCCTGGTTCAGTCCGGTGGTATTTGAAGGTATCAAGGTACGCTATTCTTTGTCAGTAAATAAATAAACTCGTATGGGAACAGTTCTTGCAACATGGTGTCTTCCAAAGCGGTAAAATATTTAGTGGAATGTACAAAAATATCATTATTGTTAGATTAGAGAGTTCTTCATCTGAGCCCATGTGCATTTCTTTGAGGGGAGCTGGAATGTCCAGCCTGATCAGTAGGTCCCTCTGTGGATCAGTGGCAGAGTGTCAGCCCTCGAATCCCAAGATTGCGGCTTCAAAGCCGGGAGATGTAGTCGGACTTTTGAAGGGTGGATAAAAGTCCATTCTTCACTCCACATCGTACGATGTTGGTATGTAAATGCTCTCTCGTGACATATTTAGTACCTATCCGACAAATTTAACTCAGCCTTTAGATCACGCTATCACGCTCTCTGGCACTTGGTAAAGAAAAACGGGACGTCGAAATTGACTCATCAGCAGCCTAGATGGTGTCCAATGAATGTGCCTGCACATGGAATCTGAGGCCAAAGGATTATTATTATTATTATTATTATTATTATTATTATTATTATTATTATTATTATTATTATTATTATTATTATTTCGTCATTGTCAAAAAAGAGATGTGATGAACATTCCAAATAGGCGATTTCAAGTTCACAGTTTCGAAAATGTTTGAGTGATACTCTTTCTTTAAGAAGCAATTCAGATGATGCACAAAATATATCATGAACATTGAAATTATTTTGAAGGACGAAATCTAAAAAGTCTAAGTTTTTATGTTTAGAATTCAATCCCCACTTAAACAGACTAGAGGTAACCTCGTACCGTCTCTGAAGTAAGAAGCGGCACGGCTATTGACCGAGCGACACGTTGGTGGGGCGACAGCGTCATATCCGGAGGGCAGTCAACCACATTCATGATTAATTATGTAGCTACTGGGTCGCTTGTGGCTGTACATTTTAGGTAGGAGATAGTGGAAGAGAATAATGATCATATGGCTTTAGAAACTGATTTTACGCCATTTGCTACGAGTCAATTTCCATGTTCCGTTCCTGTCCACCACAATGGAGAGAAACAGGAAGTCTACTGGGTGATCTATCGCTGGGTTGTAATTATTTTATTGGGTATTAATCGAATATCTCCACCGAGACTTTCTTGTACGCCGACATCGGATTATATGGTGTAATGGAACCTGCCCGTGAAAAGTCTGCCGGGTTTTATCCCGTGAATCCACGGCTACGTTGTAGTTACTTTTATCTGGATGTGAGGTCTGGTACGAGGTCCACTCAGCCTACGTAAGAACAATTGAGAAGCTATCTGATGGTAAGGTACCAACCCCGGCCTGGAGAGCCAAGAATACAGGCCGAGGGAATTCTTTACGCTGACCATGCGTCACTGTATCAATCAATCAATCAATCAATCAATCAATCAATCAATCAATCAATCAATCAATCAATCAATCAATCAATCAATCAATCAATCAATCAATCAATCAATCAATCAATCAATCAATCAATCAATCAATCAATCAATCAATCAATCAATCAATCAATCAATCAATCAATCAATCAATCAATCAATCAATCAATCAATCAATCAATCAATCAATCAATCAATCAATCAATCAATCAATCAATCAATCAATCAATCAATCAATCAATCAATCAATCAATCAATCAATCAATCAATCAATCAATCAATCAATCAATCAATCAATCAATCAATCAATCAATCAATCAATCAATCAATCAATCAATCAATCAATCGTCTGCATTTTGGGCAGTTACCAAGGTGGCAGGTTCCGTGTCAGTCGTTTACCTAGTTTTTTCTTAAATAATTTCAAAGAATCTTTAACTTCATGTGACACAAAGGTAAATGAGTTTTTGTCTTCAGCTGAAAAAGGTACAGCGTGAACTAACGTTTCAGATTTCTTAGATTTCTATGACGCAACCTGAGCAAAAAAGCTTGACTTTTGATTTTTTCAATGAAGAAACACACCTATTACATCTTTAGGGACACATCTAAAGAATTAATCCTCACAGACTAACGAAACAAAGGGTCGCGTTTTATGAAAATGGGAGTGTAGCTGAAACGAGATACTATAAAATTGACGAGACAAAAACGACTTTAAATTGATATGAATCATACGATTAGATATCTAAAGGAGGAGTTCTTTAGGAAGATAAAATGGCAAGTTGACCAAAGCGACAAACCGAAGGAAACAACAGAACATCTTGGACTAACGAATGAAGAGGATCTCACAGCAAAGGAACGAAAGAAATGTGGACACAAAGAAGGCAAACATTTCTAACACCGCTAAATGCATTTATTCACTAATAATAATAATTTTACAAGTTGCTTTACGTCGCGCCGATACAGATAGGTCTTACGGCGACGATGGGACAGGAAAGGGCTAGGAGTGGGAAGGAACCGACCGTGGCCTTAATTAAGGTACAGCCCCAGCATTTGCTGGCGTGAAAATGGGGAATCACGGAAAACCATCTTCAGGGCTGCTGACAGTGGGGTTCGAACCCACTATTTCCCGAATACTGGATACTGGCCGCACTTGATAATAATAATAATAATAATAATAATAATAATAATAATAATAATAATAATAATAATAATAATAATAATAATAATAATAATAATAATAATAATAATAATTGCAAGTTATGAATCTCATTCCGTATTGACGGTTATCACTTTACAAAAGAAAATATTTATAAAATCCTCCTATCAATACAATTCAAGTCATCTGTTAGATGAAGCAAAGTCTATACATGTTTCAGCCTAATCTCAAGGCCATCTTCAGTAGTAAAACAATTATTACATAATATACAAACAAATTAAAAAACGTAATGATGTGAAATGACAGTGATCATGATAAGTGAGTTAAAAACACATTGCGGTGCAAAGTCCTCTCGTCTAATAGATCTTGCTGGCTGTTAAATAAAACATTATGCTGAGGAGTGTAGTGAGACCGTCAATACTACGAATAAAACGTGTAACATTTATAACTAAAAGTTGTCGTCTCGAATGGAGATGACCTTGTCGGTCTCAAGTCACATTGACAACGTCAAGTAATAATAATAATAATAATAATAATAATAATAATAATAATAATAATAATAATAATAATAATAATGATAATAATAAGAAAGCAGTGATAATAATCTTAATTGTTATATATCCCTCAATGGAAAGAAAATATTTTTTAGACTGGATTTTGAATGACGGGCTTGACGCCACGCTCCATAACTCATCTGATATCATGTTCGAGACGTGTCCTTTATCTGTGATAGAGCAGGTAAAGTACAGTTTATTTCCGTGAAGTGTGTTGGGATTTTCAGTATGTTTCTGCTATAGGAGCAGGTGTTCAGTTGGTAAATATCTGAAAGCTTGGTAAATCTCTATGATTATGCCATGTAAGCGAAATAAACTACGTACAATTCTTGATGTGACATTTCTCAGCGTGACACGTCGTGTGTCGTAGTTTCTTGTAATCCTAACCCCCCAAAAAATAACATTATGTCCTACACCCATGTACTTCGCTGCATCACAGAATATTGGACAGTTTTATGGGCAAATGTATATATAGATAAACGTTGAACACATATATTCCTAAACCCTAAAATGGATAATAATAATAATAATAATAATAATAATAATAATAATAATAATAATAATAATAATAATAATAGTAATAATAATAATCCCTTTACCCTCCGGAGTTATCCTTTCCCTCGGACTCAGCGAGAGATCCTACCTCTATCGCCTCAAGGGCAGTGTCCTGGAGCGTGAGACTTTGGGTCTGGTGTACAACTGGGAAAAAGGACCAGTACCTTGCCCAGGCGGCCCAACTTGCTACGCTGAACAGGGGTCAAGTGGGGGGATGGGGAGATCGGAAGGGATAGGAAAGGAAGGAGGAAGGAAGTGGCCTTATGATAGGTACCATACCAACATTTGCCTGGAGGAGAAGTGGGAAACCACGGAAAACCACTTAGAGGATGACTGAGGAGGGAATAGAACCCCCCTCTACTCAGTTGACCTCCGAGGCAGAGTGGACCCCGTTCCAGCCCTCGTGCACTCGAAACTTTTAGTATCAGAAATATTCATGTTGCCATTAATGCTTTCACGGCCCGTACTTATAGACATGATATTGTATAGGCTTTTGGGCTTGTGTCGTGTCAAGAAAATAGGATTAAATTCTTAACGTTTCGCAGAAAACTGCGCTCTGCGTCCTCAGAAGAACTCTCGACTATCCACGAGAAAGGCTTCTTAAACAATGACACTTTTGAATTTGGAACGTTATAATAGAAGTAGAAGTGGAAATGGTACGTTCATTCAGCAACAGATGGCCCCCAGGACGTGGCACAACGCTAGCGTTCGAAGCGGAAGCTGACCAAACCATCACAATCAGACTAAGCGGTTCGCATAACGTATTTGCGTAACATATGACAGGTGTAAGACATAGACATAAGCCTGGAATGAAACATCTGGCGACGAGGAACGTACGAATTTGGAAAACACCGAGACGAAATAACAATAGTGAAGGGGCAAGGAAGGGAACTGCCTACGTAAATTCTTAATGGCTGGCAACTAGGTATTACTTAATTGATAGCCGGTGTCCCGGTTGAAATTGTTAGGATTTCTACGTATTTCCACAGCTTCCCGTATAATCCTGGACCTGTAATGTCTAGTATGGGTAAGAGCTCGAGCATCTTGGAACATGACATCATGACCCGACGATAGAGCGTGCTCAGCTATTGCCGATTTGTCAGGTTGGTTGAGACGAATATTACGTTCATGTTCTTTGATACGGGTACCAATGAACCGGCGTGTTTGGCCGATGTATACTTTATCGCTCGTACAAGGAATTTCGTATACCCCAGGATGTAAAAGTGGGGACAATTTGTCCTTGGTTTTACTCAGACTGTGAACAATTTTATTGGCGGTACCAAACACGGTTTTTATATTGCGTTTGCGGAGGACCTTGGCAATTCAATCTGTGATATTGTGAATGTAAGGCAAGTAGGTAGTTTCCTTCACTTCTTCCTTCTGTGAGATTTGCTTGGTCGTTTCTCTGGGATGTAGGGCCCTTTGAATCTGTAAATCGCTGTAACCATTACCCTTAAACGCGACTTTGAGCGTGTCCATCTCCATCTGGATATGTGATGGCTCACAGATTCGTCTCATCTCGCCCTCTTGGCGAGTGTCGTGAGGATGCCTTGTTTTCGTGCTGGGTGGTGGTGAGGATCTGCATGAAGATAGCGATTTGTGTGGGTAGGCTTATGATAGACGGTATGTCCCAAGGAGCAGTCCGGTTTCTTTCTTACAAGAACATCAAAAAAAGGAAGGCATCCGTCCGACTCCATCTCCATAGTGAATTTTATTGATGGATGTTGCTGATTTAGGTGGTCTAGAAATAGATGAAGTTTCTCAAAACCTTCTGTCCATATCACGAAAACATCATCAACATACCTCCACCATATCATAGGCTTGACGGGCGCCGAAGCAATAGCCTCCTCCTCAAAATGCTCCATAAAGAAATTAGCTACTACGGGCGAAAGTGGACTTCCCAGTTGGACGTCCAGCTATTTCTTGTGGGGTGGGAATTTTTACGAACAGACGTACGGAGTGGCTATGGGAAGGCCACTTTCGTCCGTAGTGGCTAATTTCTTTATGGAGCATTTTGAGGAAGAGGCTATTGCTTCGGCGCCCGTCAAGCTTATGATATGGTGGAGGTATGTTGACGATGTATTTATGATGTGGACCGAAGGTCTTGAGAAACTTCATCTATTTCTAGACCACCTAAATCAGCAATATCCATCAATAAAATTCACAATGGAGATGGAGTCGGACGGATGCGTTCCTTTCTTGGATGTTCAAGTATGAAAGTAGGTCATATTTAAAAAAAAGTTAATTTGTTGTAGATGCCTTGATGAGGGTTGTAAAATGATGGATTCTTGAGTTTATGTCCTAAGTTCAATAAGATGGATAAGTTTAACGGTTTGATGTGTGTAAGTGTGATGCTGCAGATTGAGACAACTGAGTGAACTATCGGACTTGAAATGTTACCCGTTGGTCTGTGTGTAAGTGAGGTGTGGAAAAAATGTATTAAATTGTTTTAGGTGCGCCTTTGAGGGATACTAAATGGTTGTTAGTTGATGTTTAAGTCTTAAGTTTAATAAGGTGAGATGTAGTGGGTGGGAGTAGTGCGAGAGAGGAGAGGATGACGTATCAAGGAAAGAGGGAGGGATGGGGACTTGACCCATCCCAAAGAAGTTGGACTTGAACATGTCTGCACGGGAAGAAAAAGGAGAGGGAAGGTAGTGAGCTGACAATGGAACAGAGTAGGGGTGACGTACATAGCGGAAGTGTGTGGCAGGCCATGTGTTGAGTCTGGTTTCCGCCAAGCTGGCTTATCACACATGGTAGGGAAGAAATACAGTGTCAGCAAGTGTAGGTGAGATATGAGATCAGTTCTCACGTGGCGAGGCTGGTGGCTGCTGTCAGCGGGTTGGTGGGCATGCATTCCATACAAGGGCTGACGCAGCGACCAGTCTACTAATTTTTTTTTAGCTGTTTGGTAGGAGTAGGGGATTAGGGTAGTATGTAGTGCGGTGGCTTCCTGCATGTATGCTGGCTATCCGCGTACGTGTGGGTGGACACTGAGTAGATGTATGGGTAGATAATTTAGTTAAGTATTTATAGGAGAGATGTAGTACCTATTGTTGGTTTGTTTTTTGTTTCGCTCTGTCTGTCTTTATTACCTGTAAGCCGATGGTGTACACTAGGGTGGGTAGTAAAGATATGTATGTAAAAAATTGTGACAGGAAAGAAACCGAACTGCTCCTTGGGACATACCGTCTATCGTAAGCCTACCCACACAAATCGCTATCTTCATGCAGATCCTCACCACCACCCAGCACGAAAACAAGGCATCCTCACGACACTCGCCAAGAGGGCGAGATGAGACGAATCTGTGAGCCATCACATATCCAGATGGAGATGGACACGCTCAAAGTCGCGTTTAAGGGTAATGGTTACAGCGATTTACAGATTCATAGAGCCCTACATCCCAGAGAAACGACCAATAAATCTCACAGAAGGAAGACGTGAAGGGAACTACCTACTTGCCTTACATTCGCAATACCACAGATTGAAGTGCCAAGGTCCTCCGCAAACGCAATATAAAAACCGTGTTTGGTACCGCCAATAAAATTGTTCACAGTCTGAGTAAAACTAAGGACAAATTGTCCCCACTTTTACATCCTGGGGTATACGAAATTCCTTGTACGAGCGATAAAGTATACATCGGCCAAACACGCCGGTTCATTGGTACCCGTATCAAAGAACATGAACGTAATATTCGTCTCAACCAACCTGACAAATCGGCAATAGCTGAGCACGCTCTATCGTCGGGTCATGATGTCATGTTCCAAGATGCTCGAGCTCTTACCCATACTAGACATTACAGGTCCAGGATTATACGGGAAGCTGTGGAAATACGTAGAAATCCTAACAATTTCAACAGGGACACCGGCTATCAATTAAGTAATACCTAGTTGCCAGCCATTAAGAATTTACGTAGGCAGTTCCCTTCCCTGCCCCTTCACTATTGTTATTTCGTCTCGGTGTTTTCCAAATTCGTACGTTCCTCGTCGCCAGATGTTTCATTCCAGGCTTATGTCTATGTCTTACACCTGTCATATGTTACGCAAATACGTTATGCGAACCGCTTAGTCTGATTGTGATGGTTTGGTCAGCTTCCGCTTCGAACGCTAGCGTTGTGCCACGTCCTGGGGGCCATCTGGTGCTTATGAACGTACCATTTCCTCTTCTACTTCTATTATAACGTTCCAAATTCAAAAGTGTCATTGTTTAAGAAGCCTTTCTCGTGGATAGTCGAGAGTTCTTCTGAGGACGCAGAGCGCAGTTTTCTGCGAAACGTTAAGAATTTAATCTTATTTTCTAGACACGGCACAAGCCCAAAAGCCTATACAATATCATGTCTAGAAATATTCATGTCAGGCAAAAAATTAGTACAGCCCTCAGAACCACCCAGTACCTGCTTACACACTCTCACTCATTGGTCACACCAATTAGACGCGTTAACATATGCACACATCCGAAGAGTGAGGGGAGGTGGAGATAACGAAGTACGAGGATATCTAGCATGAACGAAACACACGCGGATGGGAAGGTACTTGCTTCCCCGCCTGCCCACACGTCCCACTCTCGACAATGAAGGGAGAGGGGAATAAATGAAGGAACCACATAGCTCTTTCAAGGCAATAGACGTTTGGTGTATGTCAACTCATTGAGGATCGAATTCTCCAGTTTCTTTGTAATTCTTGTGTGCGAAGTGTGGCTGAAATGTTAGCGATCTTGACGATGACTTCATTATCAAATGGCATCGTGCGCAACCACTGTAAGAAGGAATGACCCTTATTTTCGTCAAAATAGGACCTGTTAAATACTACTACTATTAATTTTTAACGTAAAAAGTCAAATTAAATATAACCTGGCATTAAATCATTACGATTGTCTGAGACGCAAGGGCATTTGGAAAACCGTTCCTATGAAGTTATTGTCAGCGCAAATCAAACAATTGAATGCCATATATTGGGGTGGGATTACATCGTGCACACTTCATCGCAATTAAATTACAGTTAAATAATTGTTTTCCTTGATTAGGAAAAGTTAGTATAGCCAGAATGTTTAACCACTGAAACATCGTAATCAGTTCCCGAAAACGTGGGGTTGGGAGTGACCTCTGAGTGCGCAACGGCACATGCCACACCTCCTGGAAGACGAACACATGTGACGTTGCCTTAGTTACTTTTCCTTCATCCTCAGGGTTGTGCAAAATCTTCGCCCAAACGTTACCTGTTTCCTTTTCCACCCGGAATTCTTGTGATCGCGATTGTACTATGCTTCAAATTTCGTAGCAGAGCTGGGAATTGAACCCGAGCCTCCGGGGGTGGCAGATAATTACACTAACCACTACACTACAGAGGCGTACAAATAGAAACAATAACAACAACAATAATAATAATAATAATTAGTGATTTAAGCGCACTATGGAGCACTTGTGCCTAGCTCTTTTTGGATGCTCGTTTTCGTTCCCAATAATAATAATAATAATAATAATAATAATAATAATAATAATAATAATAATAATAATAATAATAACTGGGAATGAAGTCTTTGGAAAACTACAATCCTTGGCCTTATATTGGCAGCATGTGCAATAGTTGCACAGAAGGATTCTTAGAAGGAGAGTAAGTTCGCAGGTGAAACTGTCTTTACATCGTTCTGACTTCGGGGCGGCTGCACAGTATTGGAGTCAATACTGGGTATACTCAGGAATTCTTATTCATTAACCGGAAGTAACTGACAAGAAATTAGCGAGAATGTTCGCTGGTACGAACAGGTGAGACTCGCAGGAAGGCATTGGGAGTGAACGTGACGGATGAAGGTGTGGTTATGAACAAATTTCTGTGTTGGGGTCGTGTCAAGCATACAGAGAGGCTTGCAGATTGAACACTTCAATGCTTAGTGGTATATAATGAGATTGGGTATATGTATACATTTCAGAAGTAAATTTAGAGACCTTGGTATGAACGCTGATTGTGTGGCACTATTGATTAGGTTTTGGTATACTGCGCTCAAGGTTTTTGGATCCAAATGCCTTCGGAGATAGTTTCTCTTACAGAAATTGTTACCTTAAATGAAAAAGCAGAAATCAATCTCGAATTAATCGGATGCCTATGTTAACCTTTTTTGCTTTGACGATCAATACGCTGGGGCGGCACATTCAGCACTTTGATGATGAATTAGCTACCTATCGCGACACCTGTAGGGCGTGGAATGAGTTTCACTAACCCAACAGGGCAATGATCAGAACGCTCTTTCAGTCTTGTCTGCCTTCATTCACAGAGGTGGTTTTAGAGAGTGGCTACTCTTAAGAGGATTTGGAGTCTAAATATTTTGACACTTTCAGGTATTTTTATATTTCAATCTTACAAATTAATGCAGAATTATCTGATTAAATTGGTATAATCACTTTGAAGTGCTATTCTAGAAACAGATTTTAAAAGTGTAGTATTGTGTGGGGGGAAAAGTTCATCCCGCACAACTGGGAATATTCGCCTGATAAAGCTATGTACTCACTGTACAGGTAAGGCAGAGAAGTTGCCAACATCGCCACAACTAATGATACAGCAACATAGCTATTCATTCACTCTTATTTGAACTGTGATCTCGCATGCACCTGTTCCCGCCATGATTTATTTTACATAATCTTATCCTTCGTAATCCACTTCTAGTCATCAGGCACCAGTCGTTTCAAGAAATTTCAAGAAAGGATCATATTAATTACCTCTCAACAAGGAATCGCAGATAGACACGCGCAGAACCAAAGTCTGTTCTGTCAGTTCATATGGTGCCCAAATATCTTAGCGAAAAACATAATTCTCTTCACATGGTTCCTGATATTACGGGATCATATATTCACTTTTTGCACTAACTCCTTCGTTGTTTTCAAGTAATAATAATAATAATAATAATAATAATAATAATAATAATAATAATAATAATAATAATAATAATAATCGTATGGCCTCAGCTACCGTGTACAGACATTTCAATTTGATGCCATCTGGCTGTCTGCTCGTCAATTTCGACTTTCCGTTTTACTCTAAGCCCACTAGATGGCAGACCGCGTAAACCGAAACTCTCTTGGGCGTCTGTGGCTAAGATTTAATGAATTTTGTCGGGTAAACACCAAATGTTTCACCAGAGATCTTTTACATGCCGACATCGTACGACATGGAGTGTCGAATGGACTTTTTTCCGCCCTTCAAAGATCCGAATACCTCTGTCGGGTTCGAACCCGCTATCTTCGGATCCGGAGGCCGACACTCTACCACCGATCCACAAGTAAAACCTTCAGACTTTCTACGTTAGTATTCATAGATATGCCGGTACAATGTTTGTCCTACGGAAACATTTCTGGACTAAACGCTTGAATATCACTTCTGCCATATCTGATCAGTTACAGTGTTATCACCACACATCTTCTTCTGGATTTGTACAGCGATTTTGCCCTTGTGGTAGTAAAAGAGTATAAGTTGCCACAAAATTCCACGGAGCTACTGACCGAAGACCTGCAGCTTTTACAAAACGAAAGCGAAAACGAAAACGAAAAGGATAACGGAAAAGAAAACTACACCGAAACGAAAACAAAGCCCAGGTTGCTACAGCCGTGATGGGCCAACCAAGTAACATTCTGAAGGTCTACGGATTATAAAGTGAATAATCCACTCGGCCGTAACCTTGGTTTTCCGGACCAGTGTCACTAACTCACCGTTAGATGGCTCCTTAATTGTTCTGATGCAGGATGTCTGGATCTCAAACCAATCCCAGATCCGGGTGCAAATCCATGATATGGCTGGAAATCGAACCCGGGTAAGATGCAGGATCGCTATCGCTAGATCACGGGACCGGCTGGACATGTTTGCTACCTACAAAAGTTCGATTACCCTTCCGTCACCTTTGATCCCACGATTTTGGGGCGAGGAGTCGGATATTCTAGAGTCGGATGTTGTAATACAGATCCCACGAAGTGAACTACAGTTTTTTCCTTGCAGACGTTTGGTTCACAATGTGTCTGGCGTCTTTGCTGAATGCCTAGAGTCGTGGTCTTCGGTTCTTTGCGCCCCGTGTTTGATCTCAGGCCGGGTCGGGACTTTAACTTTAATTCCTGTTGCTCAGAGACCGTGTGTTTGTGATCGCCTTCATAGACCTATTAATTTACGTACAACTTATCACATTGCTAACCATCATAAAAACCCACAATAGTGACTACATCCCTACATATAGGGTTGATGTCAGAAAGGGCATCCGACCGTAAAAGTAGGCTTAATATGCATTAATGCTGACCAGAGATAAAGAGGAAGAAGGCTAGGAAAAATCATGAAGAAGTTTGGTTCACAATCTGTATTGAATTCAATGAAAAAAGTCACCTTGCGTCTGCTAGTACTTGAACTCTTGACTTTGAGTTCGAGAGTCTGGGAAATGATTGCTTATGGCACCTTGTATTGGGGCGGGTTTGAGTTAAGGGCTATGTACAGAACGTTAATGAGCGGTGCACTTAGCAGCATTGTTTTTATGAACACTGAACTCACCGCATGGGGCAGACAAAGAAGAATACCGTCGCTTGTTACATAATAACACAGCCCATTCATCAGGGATATTAACGGCCCGTTTAATGATCAGAGTTAGCGGCAGAAACTGGCCCTCGCTAATGCACCATGATAATGACTAGCTCATTATATTTTACCTTCAATATTCGATGAGTGTGTAACTTGACAGGTAATTGGGTTTGTTACCTAGGCACAAGTTTCAATAAAGCGCTATTTTGTAACGAAATTTCCAAGCGAAAAATTCCATGCGATAATTTTATTTATAACCCTGATGATCTCATGTACAGGATTAGAGCTAGATGGAGCGGAACTCAACAAGGGTGAGACCAGGACTGGGTGAGTATTTCTAAAATAATTGAGAATTAGAAAAAACGTTTGGTCACTTGCGGTTAAAGCGAGCTATCGATGGTGTATCATTCATTCTTTTGACTCTTTCTTACAGCCAGAATAGTTTTCTATGACAAAATCGGGGTAAATAATAGTAATTGTGAGTCTATGAATCCAGTGAGGAAAATATTAATTTAATGAACGTAGGTTTTCGTGGCTCATTGTATTAACATAAAGAAATAAATTTGTAACTGGTATAAGCCACTGTATATTGATTTAATAAAGCCGAGCTTTCCGCCAAATTGCATTGGCCTTCATCAGGGCATGTGAAGTTCTGCCTCCGACAATGAACAAAGAAATTCTTCGGATGAACGTGGAAGTCATGACCGTACTATCCACGGCCTACCCCACGAACTGGACTCAAGGATCGTCGCGCTGTGCCATGGTGGTGTTATGCATGTATTTCTCTAGTACAGTCTGTATGAATTTGATAATTTGAATCTGTCTTCCCTATTGATATTATTTGGGCGCAGCTCTATCTCTACGACTTCCCTTACAAGTCGAGCATAGACGTCTTTTACAGGCGCGATGATCTTCGCCTGGTCAAAGTGGATTTCATGGTCTGTACTGTAGAAATGTTCTGCTATGGCAGACCGGCTTAGAGAATTCCCCGTGGAGGATGAAAGAACGACATTCTTTACCGACCTGATGTGTTCTTTCACCCTGGTGCTAACAAGCCTTTTTGTCATGCCAATATATGAGCAACCACAACCACATGGAACTTCATACACGCCCGGTGTTTCAAGATGTGGTTTTTCTTTGACTGGTTGAAACAGGGATTTGAGCTTCCGGTCTGTGGTGAAAACTGGAATTATATTGTACTTCCTAAGAATGCGCCCTATTCTGTCAGTTATACCTGCCACGTAAGGAAGGAATACTTTCTTCTTTTTACTGTTGTCCTGGTTGGTACTATCCCTCTTAGGCCCCTTGATCTTCACAGCTTGTGCTATGTCTCCTGACGTACAGCCGTTTTTCTTCACGGATGTTGTCAGTTCTCTTAATGTACTCGAGCGGTTATCAGCGTCTGCAACATTATTCACCGTAGTAGATAACGTTCGAAGTAGAGCTGCTTTTAGGCAGGGGTGGTGATATGAGGACTTATGAAGGAATCTTTCAGAATGTGTAGGTTTCTTATACATTGCATGACCTAGTGTTCCATCATTCTTCTTCTATACTAACACATCAAGAAAAGGTAAATTACCTTCATTTTCTTCTTCCATTATGAACTTGATCTTATTGTTGATGGAATTTAGCTGCTCCAAAAATTCATTTAATGTTTCCCTTCCATGTGGCCAGACCGAAAAACGATAGAACAACTTAGGTTTCAATGGTGCTGTAGTTAATGCAGCAGATTCAAAGTGTTCCATAAAAATATTAGCAGTCACTGGTGACAGAGGATTAAAAAGTAAGGAATCCAAAATCCAATTAAGAAAATTAATACACAAGTCATTCGACTAGTGAAGAGCTCAACACTTCCAGAACACTTGCAGAAGACCTTACTGAATTCAGACCCTGCACCTCCACTCATTTATAGCCTCCAAAAATACACAAGAATGATGTGCCATTAAGACCAATCGTGAGCGCCATTAGTTCTGCGACCCATGAGTTAGCCCGCTATATCTCATCACTGTTACAGCCAGAAACAGGGAAGACAGAACATCACGCTAAAGATTCTAAACACTTCTTGATGAAGTTACGTGAGCTACGGGTGGACAAAGGTGACATTTTGGTAAGCTTTGATGTTACGTCACGTTTTACTAATATACCATTACAGGTAACTCTTGATTACATTAGACAATACCTGTCTGAGGACTTGACCAATCTGGCAGCAGTTTGTTTAAAATCTAGTTACTTCTACAACAAAGGGGATTATTACGAACAGACAGAAGGAGCAGCAATGGGCTCACCTCTGTCACCAGTGGCTGCTAATATTTTAATGGGACACTTTTATTCTGCTGCATTAACAACAGCGCCATTGAAATCTAAGTGCTTCTATCGTTTCGTGGATGATCCATTTTTGGTCTGGTCACATGGAAGGGAGATATTAAATGAAGATTTGGAGCAGCTAAATTCCATTAACAATAACATCAAGTTTACAATGGAAGTAGAAAATGAAAGTAAATTTCCTTTTCTTGATGTGTTAGTATAGAAGAAGAATGATGGTACACTAGGTCATGCAATGTATAAGAAACCTGCACATTCTAAAAGATACCTTCATAAGTCCTCACATCACCACCCCTGCCAAAAAGCAGCTCTACTTTGAACGTTATTTACGACGGTGAATAATGTTGCAGACGCTGATAACCGCTCGAGTGCATCAAGAGAACTGACAACATCCTTGAAGAAAAACGGCTGTAAGTCAGGAGACATAGAACAAGCTGTGAAGATCAAGGAGCCTAACAGGGATAGTACCAACCAGAACTACAGTAAAAAGAAAAATTAATCCTTCCTTACGTGGCAGGTATAACTGCCAGAATAGGGCGCATATTAGGAAGTACGATATAATTCTAGTTTTCACCACAGGCCGGAAGCTCAAATCCCTGTTTCGACCAGTAAAAGAAAAACTACATCTTGAAACACCGGGCGTGTATGAATTTCCATAGGGTTGTGGTTGCTCAAATATTGGCATGACAAAAAGGACCTTGCCTTACCAAGAGACTACTGCCACGGTTCAGCTCGGAGGCCTGTAGATTATGAGATGTGGTGTAGTCGGCATGACGAATTCTCTCGGTCGTTATTCTTGGCTTCCTAGATCGGGGCCGCCATCTCAGCGTCAGATAGCTCCTCCATTGTAATCATGTAGGCTGATTGGACCTCGAACCAGCCCTCAGATCCAGGTAAAAATCCCTGATCTGGCCGGATCTGGCTCAAAGATTTAAGCCTATCACAAGGCCACACCTAACTCTACTTTCAAGCTGTCCTCTAAGGACGTAAGCACAGGGGTAAAATACCCAACCTACTGAGGTCTATTAAGCGATAAATGGATAATTACATGACCTCTAAAATACCAAGTTGAGAGGAGGCGAACTGCACTCCTAATACATTTGCTTTTAAAACCTAATCTGGCTCTAGGCCACAAATGCAAGGGCTAATCCCATACTAAAGAGGTGACTTTAGAAAGAAACAAATTTACATAATGTTAAGGAAGAATAGGTTGAGAAAATAAGTTCACCTCAAAACAATATGAGTGGGAGCTCGAGAGGGTTAAGCACTCTCTATCCCAATATGTAGTTTAAAAGATAGAATAGATATAAGTTTCTTTACATTTTAAGGAAGGTTACATAATGGAAAAACTTCGGACCCGCCCCGAGAGTTAAACTGCTGAGCAAGCAAGAAAAGAAATAATTAATCGGCCATTACCTTGTTGTTGACCGCCGCCGAAGAAAGAGGCGCTTCCCGCCCCCTGCTATGTACTTTACACACGAAAAGATGGAACAGAAGTGGCGCAGAGACCCTAAAATCAGCAGTTTATATACTCTCGCGGAAAGTTCGAGGCGTTTTAGGAAGGAAAACACCCGCCCACAATCTTTTATTGGTGGTTAAAGAAAACCCCTACACAAGATGAAGAAGAAACACATCATTGGTGGAAAATTAATTTAAGAAATTCGGGATTGGCTAAATTCAAAACAAGGGGAAAGAAAGGGTTAATATTGCCAACTTAAACAATGACTAAAAGAAATTTAGCAAAGAACAAACTTTTGAAATTAAATTTTCTCCCAAAAAACAGTTCTTTCACTCCGCCCTAGGGTGCACTATTGTTGATCTTCAGTAGTGTCCTCTAGAAGAGAAAGTTCACACTTCTTATTACAAGCAAAACAAAAATACGTCGAAAATGACACAGTTCAAAAACTCCAAAATTTCCAGGTAGTGACATCTTCTGAGAAAGTAGAAAATTAATACCGTAGATAAAGTTCAGACTTCCTCCAGCAGAGGAGTTTCAACTGGCGCAAATTTTAAATAAGCGGCGTGGAGGTGTACCGCCCGGTACAATTATTATTATTATTATTATTATTATTATTATTATTATTATTATTATTATTATTATTATTTTGTCTGCTCGGCGTAATGTTTAGCATTGCAGCTACTGTCATGAAGGATTTGGTTTCGATCCTCAGTTATGACACATACTTCACTCCTGTAGTCAGGTCGCGAGCGTAACATCAAACATTTTGTTGTTAGTACGTCTATATACTAAAAGAGTTTACTAAAACAGTTTTGGACAATCCACCCGTCCGTTCTACTGGACATATTTGCTTCCATTTTTTATTATCACCGCAATTATTTGCCGATGAATTATGTGACATTGATACGTGTCTAATTTCAGTCAATTTTGAGTAGGCAATACTAAAATCAAGTCACGATATGACCACTCCAATAATTGCAGGCGAAGGATTATCCTAACCCGCAATACACTCTGCACTTAGCAGGTTGCTAAGTGATTAACGCTCATGAATAATCTAATATAATTATGTGATCTTAATCCTTAGTAATGGCAACGCATGCAGCTATGTCTGATTGCTACCTGTCAAGCCGGAGAGTGTACATCTCCTCTGATCACCGAAGAACACTATTCTCTGCTAGATACTCTTTGATTCTCTAACCTTTCCCAACTTATAAATATATTCAACAGATGGCAGAACGTTCCTAATAACTTATGCTGCGAAGAGAAAAAAGTCTACGTGCATACAGACGGGAAGGTGTAAGACCAACTACAATATTTCAGACCGTAATGCAGAATCCAACATGGCGTTTGCCTTGGGCCATTGCCCTTGGCGTAGATTTGCAGTCTGCTGTGAAAGAAGAGTAAAGCGATGGACGTACTTTCTACATAAAATAATTAACGCTGATAATATTCATAATTTCCGTAAAGAAAATCTATTCAACATTAACTGCGCTTACAAAGTTAAACACCACGAAATAATATCATCTATATATATAAAAGCAAGTCGGGCTTGAGCGATGTATATTATATAAATATTTAAAAATGAAAAAAGACGTGAATTAATGAGGCACTTCCAGAAATCTAAGAAATTTGAAACTTGGTACGAGGGAAACTGATGACCCCAGGATCCCTAGAAAAATCGGAAATTCTCAAAATTCCCTGAAGGGGGCACGCTGGGGGGGCTCAAAATTTGGGCTCAGCATAAGAACACAGTCGTATAGTATATCCAAAACGATAACCTATAGGTTTCGTGGGCTTAAAAATTTTCGGGAATTTCCTCATTTTTATCCCCTATCCCCCCAAATCAAGATGGCGGCACAACCTGCCAGACGAGGTAGACAATTGAAATTTGGTGAAATTATAGCTTTTGGTTCCTAACGGACGGCAAAATTCCAAGATGTTCAAATTTTTCACTTTTTACCCCCAAAGATATCGAAATATGGAGGCAATTTTAATGACTGTGCAGACATTCCTTTTGAGCTATTTTTTGGCTAAACGGTAAGTCGTATCACAAAACGGATGGCGCAACGTCTCTTCAATTCGGAGTGATCTACAAATTTTCTCCTGTGACATTTTGTCGTATCTCTCTCCCTTATACGCTAAATTTTGCCGTATTTCTGGATTGTTCGTAAATTTGGTGATTTTTACAAGTATATTTCATTGTTTGACACACTTATAAGAATGATAGGATCATCGCGTTAGGTGCGCACATTGGCACGATTAAGGGACATATGTGTACCATATTTCATGATTCTAGCTTATACATAAGTAGGCATTATGTAATGTAAAATGTTAAAAATGCACCCAAATTGCACCCTATTCAAAATTTGAACTCAATTTACCCCCTTAATATGGGAGATACGAGGATATGGTTTAGAAACAAACATTTAGAGCGATGAATGAGGCGTCTGATGGCACAAACCGTGTCTTAATATCATAAACCGTTTAGGAGATATGAATCTCGAAGTGGAAGTCTGCACTTTTCAACGTGCTCATGCTTATCCGTCATCTATATATATATAAAAGCAAGTCGGGCTGGAGCGATGTATATATAAATATTTAAAAATGAAAAAAAGACGTGAATTAATGGGGCACTTCCAGAAATCTCAGAAATTTGAAACTTGGTACGAGGGAAACTGATGACCCCAGGATCCCTAGAAAAATCGGAAATTTGCAAAATTCCCTGAAGGGGGCACGCTGGGGGGGCTCAAATTTTGGGCTCAGCATAAGAACACAGTCGTATAGTATATCCAAAACGATAACCTATAGGTTTCGTGGGCTTAAAAATTTTCGGGAATTTCCTCATTTTTATCCCCTATCCCCACAAATCAAGATGGCGGCACAAGCTGCTAGACGAGGTAGACAATTGAAATTTTGGTGAAATTACAGCTTTTGGTCCCTAACCGACGGGAAAATTCCAAGATGTTCAAATTTTTCACTTTTTACCCCCCAAAGATATCGAAATATGGAGGCAATTTTAATGACTGTGCAGACATTCCTTTTGAGCTATTTTTTAGCTAAACGGTAAGTCGTATCACAAAACGGATGGCGCAACGTCTCTTCAATTCGGAGTGATCTACAAATTTTCTCCTGTGACATTTTGTCGTATCTCTCTCCCTTATACGCTAAATTTTGCCGTATTTCTGGATTGTTCGTAAATTTGGTGATTTTTACAAGTATATTTCATTGTTTGACACACTTATAAGAATGATAGGATCATCGCGTTAGGTGCGCACATTGGCACGATTAAGGGACATATGTGTACCATATTTCATGATTCTAGCTTATACATAAGTAGGCATTATGTAATGTAAAATGTTAAAAATGCACCCAAATTGCACCCTATTCAAAATTTGAACTCAATTTACCCCCTTAATATGGGAGATACGAGGATATGGTTTAGAAACAAACATTTAGAGCGATGAATGAGGCGTCTGATGGCACAAACCGTGTCTTAATATCATAAACCGTTTAGGAGATATGAATCTCGAAGTGGAAGTCTGCACCTTTCAACGTGCTCATGCTTATCCGTCATCTATATATATAAAAGCAAGTCGGGCTGGAGCGATGTATATATAAATATTTAAAAATGAAAAAAGACGTGAATTAATGAGGCACTTCCAGAAATCTCAGAAATTTGAAACTTGGTACGAGGGAAACTGAAGACCCCAGGATCCCTAGAAAAATCGGAAATTCTCAAAATTCCCTGAAGGGGGCACGCTGGGGGGGCTCAAAATTTGGGCTCAGCATAAGAACACAGTCGTATAGTATATCCAAAACGATAACCTATAGGTTTCGTGGGCTTAAAAATTTTCGGGAATTTCCTCATTTTTATCCCCTATCCCCCCAAATCAAGATGGCGGCACAAGCTGCTAGACGAGGTAGACAATTGAAATTTGGTGAAATTACAGCTTTTGGTCCCTAACCGACGGGAAAATTCCAAGATGTTCAAATTTTTCACTTTTTACCCCCCAAAGATATCGAAATATGGAGGCAATTTTAATGACTGTGCAGACATTCCTTTTGAGCTATTTTTTAGCTAAACGGTCAGTCGTATCACAAAACGGATGGCACAACGTCGCTTCAATTCGGTGTGATCAACAACTTTGGTCCTGTGACATTTTGTCGTATCTCTCTCCCTTATACGTTAAATTTGGCCGTACTTCAGGATTGTTCGTAAATTTGGTGATTTTTACAAGTATATTTCATTGTTTGACACACTTATAAGAATGATAGGATAATCACGTTAGTTGCGCACATTGGCACGATTAAGGGACATATGTGTACCAAATTTCGTGATTCTAGCTTATACATAAGTAGGCAAAATGTAATGTAAAATGTTAAAAATGCACCCACATTTCACCCTATTCAAAATTTGAACTCAATTTACCCCCTTAATATGGGAGATACGAGGATATGGTTTAGAAACAAACATTTAGAGCGATAAATGGGGCGTCTGATGGCGCAAACCGTTTCTTAATATCATAAACCGTTTAGGAGATATGAATCTCGAAGTGGAAGTCTGCACTTTTCAACGTGCTCATGCTTATCCGTCATCTATATAAATAAAATCGTAACGACTGTGTGTCTGTACATTGATTATTTTGGCGAAGGTTCCGTACAGTTATCCGTTTCGGGTGTAATAATAACCATCTGCATCATTTTTAGCTTTGGTGGCTGTTTGTCTGTTTGTTTGTTTGTCTGTTTGTCTGTTTGTCTGTCCTTCTATAACTTGAAAACTACTGGATATATTTGCACCAAACTTCATATTTAGAATCCACCTGTCCTTGGGTAGGTTTTAGCGCAAAAAATAAAATCGTAACGACCGTGTGTCTGTACATTGATTATTTTGGCGAAATTTCCGTACAGTTATCCGTTTCAGGTGTAATAATGACCATCTGCATCATTTTTAGCTTTGGTGTCTGTTTTTCTGTTTGTTTGTCTGTTTGTCTGTTTGTCTGTTTGTCTGTTTGTCTGTCCTTCTATAACTTGAAAACTACTAAATATATGTTTCCACCAAACTGCATATTTAGAATCCACCTGTCCTTGGGTAGGTTTTAGCGCAAATATCGTTTCTAAATCCCTGAACTGAGTGTGGATTTTTACGAAACCGAAACCGTGATTTTGCACTCCCTCTAAGTATACACAACCGAACTTAATTGAAATCAACCTGCCTTAATGAAAATTAATTTCTAAACTTTTTTTCTCATGTGCATCATTTCGATAACAGGATTTAGTAAGGGAGATATCATTAACGGACCGTTTTTCGGTACAAATCCCAGCGGACTTAACGCAAGAGCGGGTGCGTGTAAAGCGTACTTCTTACAACTTGAAAACTAACAAGATATTTGAACCAAACTTTATATATAGCATCCATCCGTCCGAGGGTAGGTTTCCTTGGTGTCTGTTAGTTAGTTAGTTAGTTAGTTAGTTAGTTAGTTAGTTAGTTTGTTTGTTTGTTTGTCTGTTTGTCTTTCTCTAACTTGAAAACTACTGGATATATTTCCACCAAACTTCATATTTAGAATCCACCTGTCCTTTGGGGAGGTTTTAGGGCAAATATTGTTTCTAAATCCCTGAACTCATTGGGGGTTTATACGAAACCGAAACCGTGATTTTGCACTCCCTCCAAATACACACTACCAAACTTAATGGAAATCTACCTGCCTTAATGGAAATTAATTTCTAAACCTTTTCTTCTCATGTGCATCATTTCAATCACTTACAGGAAAGATAGTATGATCAAACTCTACACGAACATTGGCCCACCCAGTACCCATATGTGACCCAAATGCTATGTCACATAATTATCCGAAAAGTAATGCAATGTAAGATATTCTTACACAAATTTCAACCTATTCAACGTTTCTGATTCAATCTGACCCATGAATAGATTAGATGCGAGAAAATATCATAGGACCAGCCATTTAGATCGCTAAATACTGCGCCTTACGGTACAATCCTTTGTCGATATGACGTACCGTTTAGCAGCAGTTAATCTGTAAATGAAGGTCTGCAATATTGTAAACATTCATATACTTTCGTATGTCCATCTGTATATATTCATTGATGTCGATTTGTAGCGATCGAGAAAGGATGTGTCTGCTATTGTAATCAGTACTCCTACACCGACTTAAACTGCTGGCAGTAGGAATGGGGTCCTTCTCCAACTCCTGTGTAACTGGTATTAGTAAGGAGGGCCTACCATTTTAATGAATAATTCACTTTTCGATTTGTCTTGCAGAAGGCAAGGGATCATGCTGTTTTGTTCGAAAGTCCCCTACTCTATTGTGTTTGGCTCTAGGCCAGGGTGCCCGCCATTATAAACAAATGTTCCAATCTAAAATTTGACTAGCATTAGGGATAGTGACCTGCTATTTTCATGGAAACTCACTAATTCTGTGTGACTGGCAGTAAGCTGGCTAGCAGCAGTAAAAAGGGACTGTCATTATAATGATAACTGCACAACTCAATTTTGATTGGTGGTAGGGAAGCTGCCTGGTATTATAATAAAAACTCCTCAACTGTAACCTGTCTGAAAGTAGGAAATGGGTCTGCCATTGTAACTAAAACTCCCCAAATTGATTGTGACCGCGCAGTAGGCATTGGGGCCTACAATTATAATGTAAACTTGCCAACTCGATTGTGAATGGCAGTAGGCAAGTGAGCTGCCGTTATCATCACAACTCCGCAACCCTCACTTTACATTGGAAACAACGTATGTGGACCTCCCCATGCTATAAGGCTAAGAGACATGCAATTTTAAAACAATCTCATTTGCTGCACGCACAGTATTTACGTCGATATCCGTATACAATGTAGAATACCGTAGCGAAGCACGGGTACATTTGCTAGTTTATCGTCTAAAAGTATTTTAAAATCACGAACACATATTCGATCCACGTTAATAACTCTACAACAAGCAAAACTGACAGTCATAAATATTTTCCAACATCTATATAAATAAAAACGTTCGTGTCTGTTTGTTTGTCTGTTTGTCTGTTCCACCATCACGTCGAAACGGCTGGATAGATCTCAACCAAACTTCATATTTAGAGTATACTCATCTCGGGGAAGGTTTCTATATGCATATCGTTTTAAAATCTTTGAATACTCGGGGGGTTTATAGGAAAACCAGAATGGTTTTTCCACCATCACGTCGAAACGGCTGGATAGATCACAACCAAACTTCATATTTAGAGTATACTCATCCCGGGGAAGGTTTCGATATGCATATCATTTTAAAATCTTTGAAAAGACGGGGGTTTATAGGAAAACCTGAATGGTTTATGCACCATCACGTCGAAACAGCTGGATAGATCTCAACCAAACTTCATATTTAGAGTATACTCATCCCGGGGAAGGTCCCGACATGCATATTATTTTAAAATCTTTGAATAGACCGGGGGTTTATAGGAAAACTTGAATGGTTTTTCCACCATCACGTCGAAACGGCTGGATAGATCACAACCAAACTTCATATTTAGAGTATACTCATCCCGGGGAAGGCTTCGATATGCATATCATTTTAAAATCTTTGAATAGACGGGGCGTTTATAGGAAAACCTGAATGGTTTTTGCACCATCACGTCGAAACAGCTGGATAGATCTCAACCAAACTTCATATTTAGAGTATACTCATCCCGGGGAAGGTCTCGATATGCATATTATTTTAAAATCTTTGAATTGACCGGGGGTTTATATGAAAACTAGAATGGTTTTTCCACCATCAATTCGAAACGGCTGGATAGATCACAACCAAACTTCATATTTAGAGTATACTTATCCCGGGGAAGGTTTCGATATGCATATCATTTTAACACGTTCAGTACCTGCTTCTGAGCGGGACACTTGAATGCCTGGACCAGCCATTTTCATGCCCGGCCCTCTTAACGTGCATCTATATAAATAAAATTGTAGGGGGTCCGCTGTCTGTAATTTCTTTTGTTTTGCCAATTTTTCAGATATTTATCCGTTTTAGGTCAACTCAAGACCGAATCGGTGGTTTTTACGTTTCGTGTCTGTTTGTTTGTCTGTTTGTCTGTCTGTCTGTTTGTCTGTTCCAACATCACGTCGAAACGGCTGGATAGATTTCAACCAAACTTCATATTTAGAGTATACTCATCCCGGGGAAGGTTTCGATATGCATATCATTTTAAAATCTTTGAATAGACGGGGGTTTTATAGGAAAACCAGAATGGTTTTTCCACCATCACGTCGAAACGGCTGGATAGATCTCGACCAAACTTCATATTTAGAGTATACTCATCCCGGGGAAGGTTTTGATATGCATATCATTTTAAAACCTTTGAATATACGGGGGTTTATAGGAAAACCAGAATGGTTTTTCCACCATCACGTCGAAACGGCTAGAGAGATCTCAACCAAACTTCATATTTAGAGTATACTTATCCCGGGGAAGGTTCGACATGCATATCATTTTAACATCTTTGAATAGACGGGGGGTTTATAGGAAAATCAGAATGGTTTTTCCACCATCACGTCGAAACGGCTGGATAGATCTCAACCAAACTTCACATTTATAGTATACTCATCCCGGGGAAGGTTTCGATATGCATATCATTTTAAAATCTTTGACAAGACGGGGGGTTTATAGGAAAACCGGAATGGTTTTCCTCCATTTTCTCTTATACTATTGATTTTCTGTAAACTTCGTTTACCGTACGGGAAACGTTTCTTCATTATAAACAACTTTCGTTATGTTCATAATTTACCTTACTCTTCACATGACGGAGAAATTTACAATTTTCCGCTGGTATCATGCTCTGCATTGAGTGACAGACAGACCGACAACGAACCTACAGGTTACCATGGCAAAGTTTCTGACTGCATGCCAGCAGGGAAGTAACGTATTGCCATTTTTCTCATCATGCTTTTAAATTCGTGGTTGTTCCTTGGGTAGAAGACAAGAGAGGCGTCAATCGGCCTACCTGCGGGATATTGGCGGAATATCGTTGGTTGTTATAACCGCCCTCGAATAGATAAAGTAATAACACCATTAGTCATCTTCTTCTTATTATTTGTTTACCTAGGTATCACTGGACCTAAATTTCTCCTCTGTTACCGCTTTATTATATCCATAACTCACACTAGCATAATTTATTGAGGGGCATTTGATTTTCCAATACATTCACTTGGCATTTACATATTTGTCGTTATCCGGCTGTCCTCAGTTATAATCCATTTTCTATTAGTTTCAACTTTCTTAACTGTATTATTTTCTTCCTTAATTACGCCGTATGCACGCGAGTGCTAGAAACTACTGGATATATTTCCACCAAGACTCATATTTAGAATACGCTTGTCCTTGACAGGTTTTAGGGCAAATATTGTTTCTAAATCCCTGAACTGACAGGGGGTTTATACGAAACAGAAACAGGATTTTGCACTTCCACAAAATATACACAACCAACGTTAATTTAAATCTACCTGCCTTGGTAAAAATTAATTTCTAAACCTTTTTTCTCATGTGCATCATTTCGATACGAGGATTAATAAGGGAGATATCATTAACGGACCGTTTTTCTGTACAAGTCCCATCGGACTTAACTCACGAGCGGGTGCGTGTAAAGCGTATTCCTTACAACTTGAAAACTACTGAAGACATTCGAACCAAAATTTATATTTAGCATCCACCTGTCCAAAGGTAGGTTTTAAACGTAAATAACATTTCATGTTCCGGAATGGACTGGCGGTTTATAGGGAACCGAAATGGTGATTTTACTCTTCCACAATATATACAGAACAAGACCAACCTGACTGAAAATCGACCAAACGTGATGGAATTCCACCTCTAAACCTTTTTTTCATGTGCATTTTTTCGTCAGGAGGATTAATAAGGGAGATACCATGAATGGTCAGTTTTGCAGGTTAAGTCCAGCGGACATAGCCACAAAGGTGTTTTACATGGAGCAGATTCCTTATTTATATAAATCAAATCGTAACGACTGTGTGCCACTACACTGACTATTTTGGCGAAATTTTCGTACAGCTTTCCGTTTAAGGGGTAATAATGACCATCTGCACAATTTTTGGTTTAGTTTCCTGAAAGTCCTAATTTTTAACCGCCTCGCCCAAAATCCAGATTGCGGCATAATCTGCCAGAAGAAAAAAAGAAGATAATTGAAATTTGACAAAGTTATACGTTTTAGCCTGTAACGAACGGAAAACATCCTAGATTATTACATTTTTCACTTTTTATCCCCGAAGAATATCGAAATATGCAGGCAATTTTAATGATGGTGCAGACCTTCGGAAATTCCTATCACATAACAGATTGCACAATCTCCGTTCAATTTGGAATGATCTACAACCTTGGTCTTATGACTTTTTGCCGTATCTGTATCCCTTTTACGCTTGATTTTTCTCTATTAATCGATGTTAAGTCAGTTTGGAATTTTCACAAGCATAATTCATACTTTCGATTACTTATATGAAATACAGAATCATCAAACTCTTCACGAAAATTGGCCCACCCAGTAGCCATATGTGAGCCAAATGCTATGTATGTAGCTGTCACATAATTATAGGAAAAGTAATGTAATGTGAGATAATCTTACAAAAACGTTACCCTGTTCCACGTTTCTAACTCAATCTGACCCTAGAATAGATGACATATCATAGGACCAGCCATTTAGGCCACTAAATCCGGCGTGTCTTATAGTATAATTCTTTGTCGATATGACGTACGTTTAGTAGCAGTTAATCTGTAAATGAAGGTCTTCAATATTGTAAACACGCATATACTTTCGTATGTCGATCTATATATATTCACTGATGTCGATTTGTAGCGATCGAGAAAGGGTGGGTCTGCTAATGTAATAAGTACTCCCCACACCGACTTTGACTGGCTGTATGAAAGGGCCCTTCTCCAACTCCTGTGTAACTGTCATTAGTAAGGAAGGTCTACAATTGTAATGAATAGTTCGCTTCTCGATTTGACTTGCAGAAGGCAAGTGAGCATGCAGTTTTGTGTAAAACTTCCCTACCCGATTGTGTTTGGCAGAAGGAAAGGGTGCCCGCCATTATAAACAAATGTCCTCATCTAAAATGTGACTGGCATTAGGCATAGTGGCCTGCTATTTTGATGGAAACTCACCAACTTGGTGTGACTGGCAGTAAGCTGGCTGGCAGTAGGAAAATCGGCCTGACATTATAATGATAACGGCAAAACTCAATTTTGAATGGTGGTAGGGAATTTGCCTGCCATTATAATAAAATCTCCTCGACTGTAATCTGTTTGGGAGTAGGAAATGGGGCCTGCCATTGTAACGAACACTCCCAACTTGATTGTGACCGCGCAGTAGGCAATGGGGCCTCCAATTATAATGTAAACTTCCCAACTCGATTGTGAATGGCAGTAGGCAAGTGAGGCTGCCGTTATATCACAGATCCGTAACAAACACTTTACATTGGAAACAACGTATTGGGACATCCCCATGCTCTTTCTCGGATAACGCTAAGAGACATGCAATTTTAAAACAATCTTATTTACTGCATGTACACGGTTTACTTCGATATTCGAATACAATGTTGAACACCGTAGCGAAGCACGGGTACGTTTGCTAGTCTATCATAACAGCGTAAAACATACTCAAAAGAAAAAAAAAAGAAAACATAAAACACCAACTCCAGTATCATGAAGTACAATTATAGTACAGTGGCCAACTTTAAATGCGCACGTGAAAGTGAAAATGAAAATTCACAGCCTGTTTCCAGTCATTTGATCGGGTCAGGAATGGAATGAATGGAGCCCCTTCTAGCGGCGAGGATGGGAATTGTGCCGGCTGTCGAAGCTTGTCGCACTCCTCTGTGGCATTGATTAACGGATGATTAATGAAATAAAACGTTATTGGAGAGTGTTGGTGGAATAAAAGATGACAGGGAAAACCGGAGTACCTGGAGAAAAACCTGTCCCGCCTCCGCTTTTTCCAGCACAAATATCACATGGAGTGACCGGGATTTGAACCACGGAACCCAGCGGTGAGAGGCCGGCGCGCTGCCGTTTGAACCACGGAGGCACGTAATGTTGTATTAAAAAATCAGTTTGCAGTCAATGATAACACTGAAGATTGAGGGGAAACACATATAATAAAAGCTGACTCGTTATTTTCTAAAGAAGATCATTTATTGCCACGTTTCATTGTTTCTCATTCCCCTGCCTTTACTCCTGGGAGTTCAAGGATAGGCTTTCTATCTTCACATTTTTGGTCTGGAGGTTCTTAGCAGGTTCCTTTGAAAAAAAAATCCTCAACAGCATATTTGTAATTGTTGATTTACTTATTTTTATAATTTTAAAGGATCAATAATTACTTTCCAGGCAATCTGGGCTGCCACAATGACAACATTTCATACGAATCAAAATAATCTAGGAACAAAAACTTTAATCACACAACAATAATTCTAAAGCTACAAAATAGTTCGTAAAAACCGAGCCGGTGGCTGCGCGGTTTGGGCCACGTAGCTGTCAGCTTGCGTTGGGGAGATAGTAGGTTCGAACCCCACTGTCGGCAGCTATGAAGATGTTTTTCCATAGTTTTTTATTTCCACGCTAGGAAAATGCTGGGGGTGTACCTTAATTAAGACCACGGTCGCCTCCTTTTCATTCCTAGCTCATTCCTATCCCATCGTGGCTATTAAGACGTATCTGTGTCGGTGCGATGTAAACCAAATTGTCAAAAAAAAAAAAAAGAAAAAAAAGAAATTTGTAAATTATCATTCAACGTCACAGTAATCTACAAAAACACCTCACACATTTTAAGTAGGTTACACAAATGCTAAAAGTAAGCGTTGAAAAAAGTACCCGGACAGCGCGTGAAGCAATTTTATATCAAAACACGTTATCTGATCTAACGAATGTTGCCGGGCAGAACGGCTCCTCTAGTTGTAAATTATAGTATTTCCTTCACTTATTTTAATACATTTCTAGTTTTCGTGTCTAATATCAGATTCTATTTGATTGCTATTAATTCGTATCACATTCAACTTATCTTGATATTTCACCAGAAGTTCCACCAATATTTGTGCGATGAAAAACCATGTACATTTTTCACGTTTAGCAAAGTTCGCTGCCTGACGATCACAACTAGAAGACTGCTACAGTTTGGAAGTCCTCTCTAAAAAAACATATATTTTGTAGATGTCCACGGATAGATTTCCACGATTTGTTTAGAAGACATAATATTCGATGTTAGACTTAATACCTGGAACTATTCAGTCGTTAACAACGTAATACCGAACTCGATAGCTGTAGTCGCTTAAGTGCGGCCAGTATCCAGTGTTCGGGAGATAATAGGTTCCAACCCCATTGTCGGCAGCCCTGAAGATGATTTTCCGTGGTTTCCCATTTTCACACCAGGCAAATGCTGGGGCTGTACCTTAATTAAGGTCACGGCCGCTTCCTTCCCACTCCTAGCCCTTCCCTGTTCCATCAAGGTCACGTCACGCTTCCTTCCTTTCCACTCCTAGCCCTTCCCTGTTCCATCGTCACCATAAGACCTATCTGTGTCGGTGCGACGTAAAGCAAGAAACAAACAAACAAAAAACAAAAACAACGTGATAAAGCCTGCTATCAAGTTTGGACCTTATGCAGCTGATTGATCTCCGTTACAGATCTTATTCTAGAATTGAAATCTCTGAACTGGTCGGAAATCGACTCAGGGTCATCCGAGTTTGCGGCAGGCATGCTATCCCTGCTCCACGAGGCTGGCGATGGTGAACCAAACCCACTTTATTGGAATTGAAACAAGTACATTGGTAACGCCAGGGCTAAGGAGTGTGAGGTTAACTAAGTAATTTTCCAATCGTCCAATACTTATTTAACCTTCTAAACATTTCTGGGACCAAGATGGTGTCACAATGTAATTCACACACTGAACGTTACCCGACTTGATAATTTTCTTTCCTTTTCCGTTCTGGCAATTTCTGCTTTGCTCCTGACCTCATTTCGCTTTTTCTTTTTCAGAGGATCTATTCTTCTCGGACGCTGTAGTTGGAATGATCGCAGATCTCGTTGTCTTGATAACACCTTGTATCGCTGCTCGGAGATGAAGTAGAAGGCAACGTATTTGCTCGCTGCAATACCATTATGGCTCCTGGGAGACTCATTGTGCGTGAAGGATGTCCGCGGTCATGTGTTGAGAGTGCGCCTGCTCAAACGCTCCTCAGGGCCTCTTCAAGTCTTGCCGATACATTTAATCCAGGGCTTTACAATCTATCCTAGAGCAGAACTTGTTCATTTCCGAGACGCACCTCGACTCTCATCTACCTGTGAGCAGAAAATATCCCGTGTTCTCATTTGATTAACTGCCAGTTAGAAATTAGGATACTGCGATCGATATTCGATTAGTTCTGACTTAGAAATACTGTACCCTTCGGTGTCGCAGAAAATTAATTCTACGATACCTCTGTTTGCTTTAAGGGATGACTATTACTGGAGTCGTCCCTCGATACTTTTTGTCTTAGAACCATGGTACCATTGTTGGCGGATAAAATAAATCCACGGTACCCCATGCTTCTCGAAAAGCATGACTAAGAATGATGTCTTCTCAGGGATTCTCAGCTTGGGTTTGTTAAGCGGCAACCATGAAGCCTCTGCCTGAGTCTGTTACTGCTTATTTGGCCATGATCCTCACTTTCATCTTTTTTGTCTAACTTTCCTTAGTAAACTTTTTATCTCTGCCACTTCCGACAATATTAGGCATGCCAAGTCCTTTAGATTTAAGCCTATCATTGACATTACCCTTCATTATACGAATGGCCATACCTCATCCAATTTTTTCTAAGACTTCATTTAAGATTTCTTCGCATCGTATGAACGATGTTTCATTTAAATCATATAGAAGGTAATAAGGGATTTAAGAGGCTTGAAAATGAATACTCCACCCCTTCAACATCTAAACTTGACGCCACCAAAGTTGAAAGAAACGAGAACTGACCAAGGTAGGTTGAACGTGTGAGAAAAACGTATGGTGATAGTTACTTTAAGAGACAGAACTATATCAACATTTTGGCAGTGTTGCGTTTCAGGCCTAACGGGCCCTTGCGGCATAAAGGTACTTTTATTGGGGTGTAACACCACTAAGGTACTGCATTATTACCTAATACTTTTTCTTTTACAATTTGGTTTAGGTCGCATCGACATAGATTGGTCGTATATGACGACGCGATAGGAAAGGACTAGGAGTGGGAAGGAAGCGGCCGTGGCCTTAATCAAGGTACAGCCCCTGTTTACCTGTTGTGAAAATGGAATACCATCTTGAGGGCTGCCGACAATGGGGTTCGAACCCACTATCTCCCGAATGGTAGTTGATACCTACGTGATCCAAACCGCGCAGCCCCTTGTTCGCTTGGAATACATTTCCTATACTCCTCTGCTTTCACTCTATTATGTGGACTATTCATTCTCACGTAATAATTATATTAATTATTCTGGGATGCAGTTATATCTTTCACTAATATAGGCCTCCTATGATGATTGAGTCCTTCATTCATTGAGAAAAATCTCATTGTACAGCCATTCTCCAAAGAACTGGATGGAGATTACTAACATTGCCACAGATTTCGTCATAGAAGTGAATAAGATTAGAAAAATGATGAGTGTAAGATGGGTTGCCACTGTAACCACTGTATGGAAGTCTTATCCAGTTTTGGCCACAATATTTTTTTTTGCTAGTTGCTTTACGTCGTACCGACGCAGATAGGTCTTATTGCGGCGATGGGACAGGAGAGGGCTAGAAGTGGGAAGGAAGCGTCCGTGGCCTTAATTAAGGTACAGCCCCAGCATTTGCCTGGTGTAAAAATGGGAAACCACGGAAAACCATCTTCAGGGCTGCTGACAGTAGGGTTCGAACCTACTATCTCCCGAATACTGGATACTGGCCGCACTTAAGCGACTGCAGCTATCGAGCTCGGTCTACAACATTTTAAAGAATCCTCTGAGGATGATGTGTATGTTGGGTATTCAGCCCGAAGGCTGGTTTGATCCTCTGCAGTTCCTCCAACAGCTGTCATAAATAGCCTAGGCGTCAATGAAGAGGCGTACTAGGGAAATGAGGAGTGAGGTAGTTTCCCGTTGCTTTCCTCACTGAGTCAGCCGTTGCTATTACATATCAGTCTGTCAAGCCCACTGAAATGCATGCAACAACCAACCCTATGAGCGATATTTTCACACCATTCATAACAGGGACTGGCTGCATAAGGAATGGTATTACTAGCATCACTCATACCTCGGTCACTTTCACATTGTCAAAGCCAAGGATGAGACTGAGACAGGTCAATGAAAGTAACAAATTTGATATAGCCCATACCAGAAGACATAGTGCACTATAAACACTACATCTCGCCAGCAAAGGCATCTGAGGATGATAGTAGGACTAAAGCTGAAGAGCCCAAATATTTGGATTTACTGAACAGTGTTGAGTCAATCATTTTTAGAGAGTTTGGATTCGTTCCGTGATGTATTAAGAGAACTCTGAAATCTTTAACTTCATCTCCAACACATGTATGTCCGTGATTACAAACTCATTCATAGAACAGTATTTGTCATTGAATCTATGACAAAATGATTCCGCTGAAGAGCACAGAAAGGTTGCAGTGAAGTAGAGATGTGTAGCTCGTGAATGAGTCATTCAGAATGAACGCTTCACCCCTATGAGTTGTGAACTAAACACTCAATTTCATAGAACTGGTAGTTCAAACATTTCACAGTCCTCACACTTTATAACATTAAATGTTGTAAATGTTGTAAATTTTGAAACTCATTCGATTCGTCTGTCGCTCACTCACTCGCTGTCTTCCCGGTCCCACTATCTTTGTCATTCATTACCCCTTCACACTCAGGCTCATCCAACCTCTCAATTGTGTTCTTACACGTATTTCCTGCTTTATATCAGGCAGACTTCTCTGTTTATCTTTTCCTTGTTTCTATAAAACTTAAATCTAGATGCTGTAAGCGAGTGGGAGTAAATGATATTCGGGTAAGGGGATATAACGAAGAAGAGAGAGGAGAATATAATGTGTATTTGAAGGGTGTAAAGAAGGGAAGGGCAGAGTGTGGGGTAGGGCTGTTCATCAAGAATACTATTGCACGCAAGATTATTTTCTGTTAGGCACGTAAATGAGCGAAAGGTATAGGCAGATTTGTCAGTTGGAGGAATTAGGACGAGAATTGTCTCAGTGTATTCATCATGCGAGGGTGCAGATAGGATAAAGTGACAAGTTTTATGAAGCATTGAATTACATTGTAGTCAGGGTCAACATCAAGGGTAGGATAGTGCTAATAGGCGATTTCAATGCGAGAGTTGGAAATAGAACTGAAGGTTACGAAAGGGTGATTGGTAAATGTGGGGGAGATATGGAAGCTAATAGTAATGAGAAGCGTTTGCTGGACTTCTGTGTTAGCATGGGTTTAGCAGTTACAAATACATTCTTCAAGCATAAGGCCATTCACCGCTACAAATGGTAGGGTAGGGGTACCAGATCCATAATAGACTATATCTTAACCGACTTCAAATTCAGGAAATCTTTTTGGAATGTACGGTTTACCAGGGATTTTTCGATGATACAGACCACTATCTGATCTGTAGTGAACTAAGTATCTCTAGGCCTAGGATAGAGAAAGTGAAATCTGCCTGCAATAAAATAAGGGTAGAAATTCTCCGGAACGAGGAAATTAGACAGAAGTACATGGATATCATTAGTAAGTAGTTCCGAACAGTGGACAGCAAGCAGGTTCAGGATATGGAAAGATTGGCATACAGGGGTGCCGTAGTATTAATAGCAAGGGAATGCATAGGAACAATTGTGTGTGAAGGTGGGAAAAGCGAACATCTTGGTGGAATGATGAAGTGAGAGCAGCTTGTAAACGTAAAAAGAAGGCTTATGTCAGAAATGGCTCCAAACAAGGGATGATGCAGGCAGGGAATTGTACGTAGATGAAAGAAACTGAGCGGAACAAATAGATGTTGAATCCAAAAAGAAGTCTTGGGAAGATTTTGGTAATAACCTGGAAAGCATATGTCAAGCAGCAGCGAAACCTTTCTGGACAGTGTGGGGAGGAGGAAAATGATGTTGGTGAAATTAAGTTTGAGGAAGTGTAAAGGATGGTAAATAAACTCCATTGAAATAAAGCAGCAGGAATAGGTGAAATTAGACCTGGCATGGTGAAGTATAGTGGGAAGGCAGGGATGAAATGGCTTCATAGAGGGATAAGATTAGCACGGAGTGTTGGTAAGATTCTTTCGGATTGGAGAAAAACAGTAATTGCACCTACCTATAAGCAAGGGAACATGAAGGATTGCAACAACTATCGAGGTATCCCATTGAGTAGTATACCAGGCAAAATATTCACTGGCATCTTGGAAGGGAGAGTAAGATGGATGTAAACCAGTGTGGTTTCAGACCATAGAAGGGCTGCCAAGATCAGATTTTCAGCATGTGCCAGATAACTGAAAAATTATACGAGAGGAATAGACAGTTGTATGTATGTTTTGTATAGCTAGAGAAAGCATGCGGCAGGGTACCGAGGGAAAAGTTGTCAGCCATATTGGGGGACTATGTGATTAAGGGCAGATTGTTAAAATCAATCAAAGGCACTTACGTTGAAAATTGGGCTGCAGTGAGAATTGATGGTAGAATGAGTTCTTGGTTCAGGGTACTTACAGGGGTTAGACAAGACTGTAATACTTCACCTTTGTTGTTCGTAGTTTACATGGATCATCTGCTGAAAGGTATAAAGTGGCAGGGAGGGATTCAGTTAGGTGGAAATGTAGTAAGCAGACTGGCCTATACTGATGACCTAGTATTGGTGGCAGTTTGTGCCGAAAGCCCGCAGTCTAATATCTTGGAACTTGAGAATAGGTGCAATGAGTATGGCATAAATATTAGCCTTTCGAAGACTAAATTGATGTCAGTAGGAAAGAAATCCAAGAGAGTTGAATGTCAGATTGGTGACAGAAACCTGGAACAGGTAGATAATTTCAAGTATTTAGGATGTGTGTTCTCCCGGGATGGTAGCATTGTAAGTGAGATTGAATCAAAGTACAGTAAAGCTAATGCAGTGAGCTCGTAGTTGTGATCAGCAGTATTCTGTAAGAAGAACGTCAGCTCCCGGACAAAACTATCTTTACATCGGTCTGTTTTCAGACCAACTTTGCTTTACGGGAGTGAAAGCTTGATTGACTCAGGATATCTTATTCATAAGTTAACAGTAACATACATGAAAGTAGTGAGAATGATTGCTGGTGCAAACAGCGGAGAACAATGGTAGGAGAGTACTCGGAATTTGGAGATAATGACAAACTCGATGAAGCTGTACGCATAAACCGGCTTCGGTGGTGGGGTCATGAGAATCGAATGGAGGAGGAACGTTTACCTAGGAGAATAATGGACTCTGCTTTGGAAGGTAAGAGAAGTAGAGGGAGACCAAGCCGACGATGGTTAGACTCAGTTTCTAACGATTTAAAGACAACGGGTATAGAACTAAATGAGGCCAGAGAATTGAGGCGACGTTTAGTAAATTCACCAAGGTTTTCAGACTGAAAGCTGAAAGGCATAACGGTCTATAATAATTATGTATTTATGTATGAATGTATAATAATAATAATAATAATAATAATAATACAAGCTGACTTATTTAACAACAGGTAAGTAACTGTGAAAGTACGGATATTTTCTCACTGTTAAAATGGTCGTTGGAATTATTACCGAGCAGTGTATGATCGGAGAATTTTTCTGTGGAGATGCGAAGTTTGGACACTTTTATGATGTCAAGGAGGTCGTCCTTACTATGAATTATTTAAGAACAACCGTCATTATTCAAGATTAGGCGCATAATGGGATCTGTCCTTTTACTATTTTTACCTCAAAACAAGACATCACAATTTTGATAATAAAGGATCTACAAGAAGAAATGTCAAAAGCATCTATCTATTTCAACAGATGGCTTCATTATCGGCCAGGCAATCAGAATGGACCCAGCAATCATCAGCCAATTGAGGTGGAAAAGAAGATGTACTTTATCACCGGTCGCAATTTTAACAAATAATAATAATAATAATAATAATAATAATAATAATAATAATAATAATAATAATAATAATAATAATAATAATAATAATAATAAAAAAGACGATTCCACGCAATAGATTTATATGTCTGGTTTATAGGAGCAAATGCATTTAATTTCGCCTGTTTCAGTAAACAATTTGGTTGGAGATGTACTCAATTAATACATTGCTTCTTTCTGTTTGGAAATTCCATTGATCATACGGAGAAACAGATTCTACTCCTAACACAGATAATAACATTTTGTGCATTTTTCCAATAGCAAAGTAAAGTAAACAATACTAATCTACGTACAACCCATCAAGACCCCTGCAGGAATGGGATAAAGTAGTGGGCTACATGCCAGTAGTTCTCGACCTTTTCTTATTCACGCCGCACTATCTATTATTGTGAGTGCCCACGGCACACTAATGTACGTGTTGGCAACAATGAGGGAGACTTGCCTTCAGCAGTCACTACTTGTTTGTATCAGACTTGCAGTTGTAACGCTATTTCACCCCTGTTCTGGCCTGTGTTGACATCGTTAATTTGGCAATTGTTATATACAATAGAAGCACGGCTTGATAATGCGATCTTCAAAGCTGCAGAAAAGATTTATAATGTACAGCGATGAGTGATCCCATCGTTCATATTGTGTGTTCTTATCGAGCCAAAGTTCGATAACCATTCAGTTACGGGTGATCTGGCAACCTTGCTCTGTTCTGTGAACGACAGCACTTTAAGACGAACGCATGGGAGCACATTGAGCCGCTTATCGGAGAAAACTGTAATTAGAGAGTCGTCCGTGAGTTTCTGTACGATCCGCACATCTTGTAACACGGCAAGCCTATTCGCGTGTATTGGAGTAGCTGTGTCGCTGAGATGTCCCAATTCTTGAAATTGTTGACATTTTCTCGCCAAGCGTGGCTTTAAATCACGCCCTCTCTTCTCTTAGACTACCGCCCCATTTGGAACGGTCGTGTCTTGCAGGATGTGAAAAGAAAGTAAGGGCTATAAACCTTGCTTGACGATTTGTTTTGATTAAATATTGCTTCGGGTTGGCATCTTGCTATTCTGTGGCAAATAATTATTTCAACCGAGCTCGATAGCTGCAGTCGCTTAAGTGCGGCTAGTATCCAGTAATCGTGAGATAGTGGGTTCGAACCCCACTGTCGGCAGCAGTGAAGATAGTTTTCCGTGGTTTCCCATTTTCGCACCAGGCAAATGCTGGGGCTGTACTTTAATTAAGGCCACGGCAGCTTCCTTACCATTCCTAGGCCTTTCCTATCCCATCGCCGCCGTAAGACCTATCTGTGTCGGTGCGACGTAAAGCAAATAGCAAAAAGTAGCAAAATAATTATTTCAAAGGGTTTAACTGATATTCCTCCTTCAAAGGTTTTAATAGGCACTCTTTCACTCTTCGTAATACAGCTGGAAAGATGAGACAAGCTGTAGAAGTAATTACGTCAATATCTGAAAGAACATTCTACAAGTAATCATGAAGATGTTTCTCCGTAATAGTACAGATGAAGGCGAATTCTTTAAGTTCTGTAGTCATGGAAATGAAAGTAGGAACGTTAGTGCAATATCATCAGATGATTATTTCCCCCTCCATTAAGAAATCCAGCTCTGAAAGTGTGTTGTTATCGAGCCAAACTTCTATACCCACAGCACTTTGCGACGAATGCATGAGAGCATACTGAGCCGCCTATCGGAGAAAGCCGTATTTAGAGAGTCGATAAGGGGGACGAATGACTTTGTTTTTATACCTTTTTAACATACCCAATATAAATCAGTTGTTTCTATTGGCAAGGCCATTCGAAATCAGGTAGTATTACATACTGAGATGTTTACCTATATTTTTTCTGTAAAATTTCTGGAACTTCAAAGCTAATAGGACATGGAGAGAGTGGGAGACATAAGGCGTTTCCGCGGGTTTGGAGGACTGATACACACGAGCTCAGTTGACACTTCCCGTATGCAATGCGAATTTACCGCAGTGGACTGGACATCACAGAATCACCAACATAATTTGCATAATTCGGCACGAGCCACCACTGATACAGTATTGTCTTAATTTCGCTTTTGAAAAAAAATCAAATTCAATGTGCATACGCTTCTAATTAGGGGAGAAATGTTGAAGATAAGTCCGTGGCAGAATCCTACAAGTGTCAATAAACCGTATCCAGAAGGACAAAAAATGTTAAGACTTCAGTCCGTTGAACAGGAAAAGCGCATATTTCTCTAACGCTCACCGACTCAAGTTCTGTTTCGAAACTATAGACATATTCTACGTCAAAAAACAGGAAGGGCCATGCCGGGAGAATGGGCAGAAGGAAGGTACTGAACCAAACCCTATACAGTATACGTGCCTGACGTTCGATGAAATGATGGACCGAGACCGAAACGCTTCACATATCTGATACTTGACTGGAAAACGGTGATGATGCTGCTGTTGCTGCTGCTGATGATGGATTCAAATACTCAGGATCGACACTTTATCCTCTAACCAGCCATTTTTGTTTGTTTTTAACCTCGAAAGAACACGGAACATCCATGGGATGGATGACGTTGTTTCTTCTGAGTAGGTTGCCTTTGTTATCCTTATAAATTTCTCAGACTCTGAAGATAATAATAATAATAATAATAATAATAATAATGGCATAGTTTCGGCTACCAGGTGCAATTTTCATTTTATGCTTTTTAGGCTACCTGCGTGTCAATTTCTACTGTCTGTCTTAGTCTACCAGATGGCAAAGTACTCTGTTGTGTGACTTATGGCAGTGTTAATTAATTTTGGTGGTTTAACGATCAGCGATCATGTCGTGTAACGTGGAGTGTCGAATGGTCAATTTTTTCCTCTCTTCAGGACTCCAGTTACTTCTGCAGGTTTGATCCCGCAATGATGGAATCCAGATACCACTGTTCAACAGGAACATCTTCACAATTAATACGGAAATGTAGTTAGAGAATGTTAAAAAATATTAATTCTTCATAACGTCTTACCCTCGTAAAAAGGAATTAGAAATTCAAGACACAGATGCGCTTCATAAGGACACACGCATGTGAGAAGTCGTAAAAAGATCAAATAGTTGTTTTTCACTTCTTTGAATATAAAAAGCTTTCCTGAATTCATAAAAGAATATGTGAATGTTCATGAAATAAGGAGTTATTTTAAATGGCTATTTAGATATGTTGGCAAACATGCCACTTCCCCGCAGCTTTCAGCTAACATTACATTTCGGAAAGTCTTCTTCTTCCTCGAATTCTGCCAAATTTATTTGGGTTGGCAATGGGTGTGGATTTGACCCAATTTAAACGCCGTATGCCCTTCCTGACACCAACCTAATGTGGAGGGATGTATTGACTGTAGCGTGTTACTATGGAGGTTGTATATAGATGAAGAGAAGTGTATTCAGACGAACATAAACGCCCAGTTTCAAAGCCTGAGGAGTTAATCACACGTAGTTAAAATCCTCGGTCCGGCTGTGAATTCAACCAGGGCCCCTCAGAACCAAAGGCCAGGGCTCTGACCAATCAGCCAAGAAGCCGGACAACATTGTACCTATTTCCGAAACTGAATTTTTTCAAATCTTTAGGTACACTTTTCTCAGGAACCATCAGAGATAGAGCAATCAAAGTCAATGCACTTCTTTAATTCGCTGAAAAGGCTACAACTCTCTTTTCGTTTCTTTCCTTTTCTTTGCTTTACGTCGCACCGACACAGACAGGTCTTATGGCGACAGTGGGATAGGAAAGGGCTAGGAGTGGAAATGAAGCGGCCGTGGCCTTAATTAAGTAACAGCCCGAGCATTTGTCTGGAGTGAAAATGGGCTAAAAGCTACAAGAAAGGCTTCAAAAATGTATGTTTTCCACTAAAATATAAGTAGTATGGCACTAATCACTGCCACATTTTTGAGAGGAAAATATTTTTGAGAGCCTTTTTTGATAGGGTAAAATATATCTTTGTGATAGACTAGTGTGTAAGTATGTCTTCGACAGTCAAAAGTAATTTCAAATTTGAAATGAACATGCTAATGTATCTTATGAACATAACTTACACAGAGTCGACAGTCTTAATTACTACAGTAGATTATGTTAATGTTGCTACATACACCAGACTAACCATATCACCTCATCGAAAGTCCGGCTCCGTGGCTAAAAGGTTAGCGTGCTGGCCTTTGGTCACATGGGTCCCGGGTTTGATTCCCGGCAGGGTCGGGAATTTTAAGCATAATTGGTTAATTTCGCTGGCACGGGGGCTGGGTGTATGTGTCGTCTTCATCATCATTTCACCCTCATCCCGACGCGCAGGTCGCCTAAGGGAGTCAAATAAAAAGACCTGCATCTGACGAGCCGAACTTGTCCTCGGACACTACCGGCACTAAAAGCCATACGCCATTTCTTTCTTTTTTACCTCATCGAAAGAGGGATATTTTATTGAGAAAGGACCAAGTAGGCGAATTTGTACCTCGTCGAATCATACGTCTCCATGGAGTACCTACAACGAAACATCGAAGATGAAAATTAGTTAGATTTTCCTCCACAGGCTCAATGGCAAGGGTTCTGTCTTGTAGGGAATGTCGTTTCATGCGCTAGAATGGTGGAGATTCACTCACTTCACTTCACTTCACTGATAGAAAGATAATAAGATAATAACGGAATTAGCTTCATGTCCCACTAACTACTTGTGTAGTATTTGGAGACGCCGAGGTGTCAGAATTTAGTCCCGCAGAAGTTCTTTAAGTTACCAGCAAATCTACCAAATACCGCCGGACTGAGCCTGGATTGAACCTGCCAAATTGGGGTCAGAAGGCCAGCGCCTCAACCGTCTGAGTCACTGAGCCCGGTGATAGAAAGTTCAGACTGTTCAAATGCATAGTATTGTTCTCGTAACGTATACATGGTGCAAGTTTCAGTCCTCTAAACGTTCTCGTTTTTCAGTATCGCTGTGGAAGGCGACCAAAGCACGACCGACTTAACACGTCCCTTTCGCTAACTCAACGTAGATCTAGCTGGCCATGCTCGGAGATTCGTAGTTCGAACTCATGTCGATAGATGAAGCTGTACAAAAGTCTGCAAGCGAGCTTAGCAAAGATGATAAAATCACTTTGCTGAATAAAAGAACGTATTTTTCTCTAAGAGGTCCAAAAGTCATGATCATGAGGGGTTATGTACTTGCTTGTAAAGTGGTGAAAGCTGTATCTGGTGGCAATTTCAACTGTTGAACCAGTCATCAATAAAATCTGCATTTAGGGCTGTAACCCAGGTGGCAGATATCCTAATAATTGTTTACCTTGCCTTATCTTAAACGTTTTCAAAGAATTATCGAAAAAATTCCCTGATAATAATTTATGTCCACCTCTGTGGTTTACTGGTTAGCATGATAAGCTGCCACCCCCAGAAGACCGGGTTTGATTCACTGCTCTGCCATAAAATTTGAAAAGTGATACGATGGCTGGAACGGGGTCCACTCAACCTTGGAAGGTCAACTGAGTAGAGGTGGGTTCGATTTCTATTTCAGCCATCCTCGAAGCCGTTTTCCGTGGTTTCCCCACTTCTCCAGGCAAATGCTGGGATGGTACCTCACTTCAGGCCACGGCCGCTTCTTTCCCTCTTCCTTGCCAATCCCTTCCAATCTTCCCATCCCCCCACAAGGCCCCTGTTCAGCATAGCAAGTGCAGCCGTCTGGGCGGGCGAGGTACTGCTCCTCCTTCCCAGTTATATCCCCCGAACCAAAGTCTCACCCTCCAGGATACTGCTCTTGAGGCGGTAGAGGTGGGATCCCTCGCTGAGTCCGAGGGAAAAACCAACCCTGGAGGGTAAACAGATTAAGAAAGAAAGAAGAAAGATAATAATTTATTTTATTGCTCTTGAATTCAAAATTTATCTTAATGTTATGATCGTTCCTACTTTTAAAAGTTCCACTCAAGCTTATTCGTCTATTAGTGTTATTCCTCGCCATCTCTCCACTGACAGCCCGAAACATACCTCTCGGTCGAGCATCTCGTCTCCTTATTCCCACGTTCTCCCAGCTTAAAATTTGCAAAATTTTCGTGACCCTACTCCTTTGTCGGAAATCCCCGAGAGCAAATTGTGCTGCTTTCCTTTGGATATTTTCCAGTTCTCGCATGAAGTACACCTCGTGTCGATCCCATACTACCCAGCTCGATAGCTGCAGTCGCTTAAGTGCGGCCAGTATCCAGTAATCGGGAGATGGTGGGTTCGAGTCCCACTGTCGGCAGACTTGAAGATGGTTTTCCGTGGTTTAACATTTTCACACCAGGCAAATGCCGGGGCTGTACCTTAACTAAGGCCACGGCCGCTTCCTTCCAATTCCTAGGCCTTTCCTATCCCATCGTCGCCGTAAGACATATCTGTGTCGGAGCGACGTAAAGCAAAAAATAAAAAATAAAAGAAGATCCCATACTCGATACTAAATTGGGTTCTTACCAGAAACCCCCTCCTTTACATCTCATTACGTCTTCGTGTTTTCAATATCGCTGTGAATGGCAAACAGAAATAGGGATACGTATAGCATAAAATCATATCATTAATCAATATTTCCCGTCTGTTATCATTTCTTGATGGATGCAATATTTTTGCATCTGTCTCTTCGTACGGGCCGAGGAAAATGTAGCTTCCAGGGAACTGCCAATCTCATTTATGGCTGAGATAGTATGGAGCTGCTTACGTATGTGTGGGCTGAATAATTACAATAGAAGCACGACTTGTACGTCTGAGTGTTGCGAAAAGTGTTACATGGTCAGTCATACAGGCCTAGGAAGGAATAGACTACCATCATCGGTGTTTGCGGTTTCCTATAATCATAAATCTCTGGTGATGTAAAATGAGGATCCAACCAGCCTCTCAGTTGATAATCTTTATTTTTATTTGCTATTTGATTTACGTCGCACCGACACAGATATGTCTTACGGCGAAGGTGGGACAGGAAAGGCGTAGAAGTGAGAAGGAAGCGGCCTTGGCCTTAATTAAGATACAGCCCCAGCATTTGCCTGGTGTGAAAATGGGAAACCACAGAAAACCATCTTCAGGACTGCCGATATTGGGGTTCGAATTCACTATCTCCCGGATGCAAGTTCACAACTGCGCGACCCTAACCGCACAGCCAATTCGCCCGGTTGATAATCTAAGAGAGAGAGACAGAAGTAATATGTTCCATAAAAAATTATACTTAAAATGTTGGAAGAAATTGTTAAATGCGATTTGTTGCTACTTGCATTCCTATTGATGAACTAAGGAAGACAGTTGATGTTTCGCATGTATTTGGTCCTAGTTAAGTGGTGGTGGTGGTGGTGGTGGTGATGATTGTTTTAAGAAGAAGTACAGCTGGCCAACCGTCAGTGCTAAAATGTGAGCAACCGATCGTTTATTATGAATGAACCTATGAACTGGGCCTTAAGGAGAGTCATGACTGAAATGTTGCGAATTTTTTTACCGGAAAAATAATTTTCACTTTTAAAATGCTTGTTCTCGTATCAAGTATCAATACTTACTCTTTCGAATTTCGTTATCAGTATTGCTCTAACACAATTTTAAAGCCCTAAATGTCGGACTAAGGTGGCACGGCATATAGAGAGCAAGGCTACGCCCCTTTCTCTCGTGCTGTCAGCCAATATTAGCTTCAAAGTTTTTTTCGGACTACCGTTTCAGTTCTCCGACTGGTATGTATTTACCTTGTTGTAGGCCTACACTGTAATTAAGAGGAGAAATAAGTCTGAGGGAGTAAATAACAGTCCAGAGTAGTATCCAGAATTCGGAAGATAGTGGGTTCGAGCCCCACTGTCGGCAGCCCTGAAGATGGTTTCCCGTGGTTTCCCATTTCCACTCCAGGAAAATGCTGGGGATACACTTTAAATAAGGCCACTGCTGCTCCTTTCCCACTTCTAGCCCTTTCCTGTCCCATCGTCGTCATAAGACCTATCTGTGTCAGTGCGACGTAAAGCAACTTGAAAAAAAAAAAGAGTCCAGAGCAGTTTTAAAGCAATTATGGTTTCAATCGCATTTTTCAGCTCTCTGCAATATATAAAATGCCCCTTGCGACAGAGTTCTTTTCACATTCACCTGAAATTTTCAGGTAATATGTTCAGGAATTAAGAGTAGTTCATTTTATTACCAGTTGAATATTATCTTCATATTTGCGCTCCGTGCCTTTGCTCGCGAGATGTAGTGTTTACAGTGCACTACCTCTTCTGGTATGGGCTAGAATAATTTTGTTACTTTCATTGACCTGTCTCAGTCTCATCCTTGGCTTTGACAATAAGAAAGTGACTGGGGTATGAGCGATGCTAGTAATGCCAATCCTTATGCAACCAGTCCCTGTTATGAATGGTATGAAAATATCACTCATAGGGTCGGTTGGTGCGTGCATTTCAATGGGCTTGGCAGACTGATATGTGAGCAACTTCTGGCTCAGTGAGGAAAGCAACGGGAAACTACCTCACTCCTCATTTCCCTAGTATACCTTTTCAGTGATGCCTAGACCATCTATGACAGCTGTTGGCGTAGCTGTGGAGGATCAAACCAGCCTTTGGGCTGAATACCCAACATACATACATTTGCGCTCCTAAAATTATATCAAATTAGATTTTTGCCTATTCAATGAATAATGATAAATTGAAAAGCTTGTATCTCCAATAGTTTATACCGAACTGCAAAACTCAGACGTATTATTAAGTGTACGACTATTTTTGACAAGTTATAGCCCAAGAATAACAAAAACTGTGTTGCAAGGAGCATTTCACATGCAACATACAAAAAGATCTCTACAGATTATTTGTTAAGAACTTTGCAACTAATTAACTGATTAACTCCAAATTTTTTTGGTGCTATACCTTATTTATATGCCCTTGTGTTTTGAATTTGCTTACGATAAGTGCTAAATTGTAGAAGACCGAGCTCGATAGCTGCAGTCGCTTAAGTGCGGCCAGTATCCAGTATTCGGGAGATAGTGGGTTCGAACCCCACTGTCGGCAGCCCTGAAAATGGTTTTCTGTGGTTTCCCATTTTCATACCAGGCAAATGCTGGGACTGTACCTTAATTAAGGCCACGGCCACTTCCTTCCCACTCCTAGCCCTTTCCTGTCCCATCGTCGCCATAAGACCTATCTGTGTCGGTGCAACGTAAAACAACTAGCAAAAAAAAAAAAAAATTGTAGGAGTTCCAAATTTCAGACATGACTCCCTTTAAAATATGCAGGTTTTACGTCTAAGTGTCCTTAATATTACTATACTTGTTCTTGAGAATCTAAGAAAGTCCTCTCTGGAATTCTTCCCCTCACGTCAAGAGTTGTGATAGTATTTGTAAGTGGCGCTTCACTAGCGATTACTTCATTCCGGAAAGAGTGAAAAATCTGTGGTGAATCTCTTGCCTTTAGCCTGGTCAGCCTTCGTTACCTCCATTCGTCTTTCTCCATGACCCACTGTGTTATCTTCCTCGCTACTTCTTTCCACGAACCCCCTGCCATTCCTCAACAGCCGCTATCACGATTCCCCGGAAGCAATTTCACCTGCTAGACATTTTACTGTGCTGGTATTACTTAAGGAATGGGTATCATATATCAACGTGTTTCCCTTATTTTCTTTTTTGTTAGGAAATATGTAAGGTTTAGAATACCCATTTCCTAAAACGATCCAGCGGAAGGGAGGAGGTGGGAATACGTTCGGGAAGAAAGGGATTGCTCATCTCCTGTGACGTACGTTTTATGCCAGAGAATACAACGCTAAAGAGGATGTTGTTTGGAATCTCCTCGAATATTCTCAAACAATTTCACAGTGTTTTAGGTTCGCTCTTCGTATGTCATAATTATGGATTCATTTCCGTGTGAAGTAGATGAAAGGCGCTGCTTATCTGCGGCTATAACAGGGGCTCGAATTCGGATTCGAAATCATTGGGGGGTCGTGTTGACTTTTGAATATACGTACTATTACATTCTCATGGGAGGTGATTATCGTCAGAGGAAGTACTATTGGTAAACCATACTCTTTAATTCTAGTCAGCGGTAAAACTTAGAAGAGGCCTCACCATTCAATCAGGGCCCTCCTAGGGGTAATGATCCTACCTCTTACTCAGGGGGTTCCAGGTTCAATTCCCAGTCAATTCAGAGATGTTTAGCTGGACCTGAGGATTGACTGATTCCAGATCCATTCAGCCGACGAGGGAACAACTGAGGGTTATCTAACCAAGTGATAACGACCCTGGTATATACAGATGGAAGGATTCGTTACGCTGACCACCCTTCACCTCGTAATCTGCAAGCTTCCGGGCTGAGCAGCAATCAATTGTTAGGCCAAGATCCGGTGGTAATGGTGGCGATTATTGTTTTACGAGGAAGTACAACTGGACAACCATCCCCTATTCAAATCAGAGGAAGAAGGGAAAAGTTTTGACACTTCGAAGAATGAAGGTATCGGCAAAAGAAAGGGAATGGCCACGATAAGCGTGAACAAATGAACTCCCTAGGTCTCGCAAATATAATACCTCTGGAGTCGGAAGACAACAAGATTTGACGAAGGGAAGTAGGTTGGAAAATATGAGGGCTCAACTAGGGCACCTGTGATCGCCAATCCACCCTCCTAAGTTGAAATCCCATGGGTCCCCTTTTAGTCGCCTTTTACGGCATCGCCAACTTAATAAAGTCGGAAGGGAGCCAAAGTTGACCGAGGGAGGTCGAATAGGAAAGATGAGATTGAAGAGCCTACTACAAGTAAGTGGAAGCAGTGTCAGGTTCATATAGAGGACCACGGTTACTCTCTCAAGATGGGTAGTCTCATTACTTGCAATCGGCTGAGTGGCTCAGGTGGTAGAGCGCTGGCTTTGTTGGTCCGAGTCCGATTGCAGCTCAGTCTGGTGGTATTTGAAGGAGCTCCAAAATGCCAGTCTCTTGTCGGTAGATTTATTGGCAGGACAAAATTCCTTCACCTCGTGTCATCGAACACCGTAAAAATAGTTAGTGGGACGTAAAGCCAATTATTACAATTAGATAGATACATGTCTTTACTGGCGTGAAGGCCAATAGGCCTTCTCTTACACCAAACCAACTTACCCTAACCTTGCATGAAGTTCCGCATTAATTCACGTGTTATGACACTTTGTTGTCCGGCTCTATGGGCAACTGATTAACATCCTGGCCTTTGGTCCTAGGGGTCCTAGGTTCTATTCCCGGCCGTGTCGGCGATTTTAGCCTTCCTTTAGCTCAGGGTCTATGTGTTTGTGTGTGCATGAGCCAGCTTCAACATTGGATATCTTAGATAGAACCCCATACTCACACGCACGCGGGTCACCAATTGGCATTAACTTGAAGGACCTGTACTAGGCCTCTCCGGAGGCCATATGCCATTATTATTATTATTATTATTATTATTATTATTATTATTATTATTATTATTATTATTGTTCCGGGGTTACCTGTGGAACGCAGAGAGGTGAAAGAAGGTGTGGGCTTAAATGGGTCTAACTACGATATCAACAATTAATTTAAAACTTTAAATAAAGGTTATATTTATTTTTTAATCACAAACTTAACAAACAATATTTTCAGGTACTGGTAATCAGGTACAAAATAGCAATAGAGATACAAAATCGAAAACCCAAGGATAGGTAATTTACAAGTCTTGAGCTTCAAGCTCCAGTTTTACCCTTCGCAAATGTTGCGTTAGTCAGATAAGGAGAGATACCTCCCAATACACGAGCACTTGGCTCCAACAGTAACAATTTACGGCCTTCCAAAGGCACCCCTCAGTATTACAGTAAACTTAGAAAAGAGCTTACATACTCTCCAACATTAACCAATTTTTTACAGCCCACTTAAGGCAACATTACACCAACAATCTTGAAAATTTCTGGCCTCTCTAGGCCCAATTTACAATTTTTTTTTTACAGGAGGGTATCTATTACCCAACCTACTGGGTCTTCGTGGAAAAAGAACAAGTTAAACTAATGACCCAAACACAAACTGAATGGAGGCGTACACTTGCGCTCCTAGAAAATTTAGTATAAAAGCCTAATTGGGTTCTCGGCCCGATGATACAGGGGCTAATCCCAAGCTACTGAGGTGACTCGAATGAACGTTAATTTAATGCTTCATGGAAAAGAGAACCAGTTACAAAATCGTAGACACCTCACGATGAATTGAAGGGGAACTCGAGAGAGTAACACACTCTCTATCCCCGATTTACAGTTAAAGACTTTTATGAAGTTTACATTAGAAAGAAGACTATTACATTTCAGAATGAGATGGTTACATAGTTAAGGTCTAGAACCTTCCCCTCGGATAAGTTTGCGGAGACAGCTACAAAGATAGAAAATTGGTGGCCATTACTTGGGCTGGTGTTCTGCCTGCCGAAGAATGAGGCACCCCGCCTCCTATTTTAACACACACACTCAGAACTTCGACGATCAATGAGACAAGTTGGCCAGGAAAGCCTCAGCTTCTATACCTGAGGGGATTGTTCGAGAGGATTCTGGACTAAATCCGGACCCACCCTCTCATTTTTATTGGCATAATCAAAAGTTACACCCAAAAGCCAACAAGAAGCCTGTGATAGGCTGAAAAATAATTACAGAAAAATTTGATTGGCCAGACACCAATGCTGGCGGGAAGGGAAGGAAGTGTTGCAAACCTTGAAATATATAAAAAATAAATGAACATTAATTTCCTAGAGGGAACCTATAAACACAAAATTTCTTTCAATGACAAATCATTCCACCTTGCACCAGAGTGCGTGACCTCAGTTTTTGTAGAGACATCTATGGAGGAAAGTTCAACTTATTGATGTACACCAAAACATTTTTTTTTGCTAGGGGCTTTACGTCGCGCCGACACAGATAGGTCTTATGGCGATGGGATAGGAAAGGCCTAGGAGTTGGAAGGAAGCGGCCGTGGCCTTAATTAACGTACAGCCCCAGCATTTGCCTGGTGTGAAGATGGGAAATCATGGAAAACCATTTTCAGGGCTGCCGATAGTGGGATTCGAACCTACTTTTTCCCCGATGCAAGCTCACAGCCGCGCGCCTCTACGCACACCGCCAACTCGCCCGGTACACCAAAACAAAACCAAATAAATCCAATCAATTTAGGAAACTTAGAAATGACAAACTTCTCAACTATTTAGTAGTGACATCTTCTGATTAATGTCCCAACTTCATGCAGTAACAGTGCTAGATCGAGTTCTTTAAGGCGCTTCTTTTGAATGTGCGGAGTTGAGGTGTACCTCCCGGTACAATTATTATTATTATTATTATTATTATTATTATTATTATTATTATTATTATTATTATTATTATTATTATTATAATTATAATACTACTAGCTCAACGTCGGACTAACACATCGAAGGTTTATGGTGAGACAAGTATGGAACAGGTTTATGATTAGGAATGTAGCGGCCGTGGCCTTAGTTAAGGTACAGTCCCAGCATTTACCTAGCGTTAAAATGGAAAACCACGGGAAATCTTTAGGCCTGCATGACGGATTGCATACAAAAAAAACAGCTTAGTAAAATGTATGCTTCGACATAATATGTCAGTTATCTGCATAACAGAAATCCACTTGGTTGAAGATCAAATGTTCACAGTATCAGGTTATAAATAATATATTGAGGTCTGACCGTCACAATCCAGTCGTTTCAGGAGGGGTTGCTATAATAGTTAAGAAGAACATCAAACGCTATTCTATATTTCTACCTTAAACGTGCTTACAAATTGAACGGCAAAATCACCGTCGCTTGTCAGCTCAGGTACACGCAGTTTGAGATAATAAGAGCACTTTAAACCTTGTTTAAGGCTACTTATAAGTTTCACTGTCAAGTGTGTTATAAAGGTGAATTTGCTTTATGTACAGTTTTTTAATGTAAGTAGTAAAATTTGTATAATACAACATCGATTGACAAAAAGTTCTTGCGTTTTGGTTATTCCATCACCGAAGGAACAGGGATTGGATCCGTTTGGATCCATTCAATTAATGAGAGAAGAGCAGAATTTGGAGCTTTTTATACATTGTTTGAAGAAGCAGCCAAAAATGCAACGCAGCTGAAACCACGCTGAGGGTGTAAGCACCCTAACTCACAAGTTTTGAAGTGGGTGGAGTAAACATTACACAGCATAACAGTCAGCAGCTAAGCGTCATCGCCTACGTCAGGGCCTCTCAGGGTTCATGCACTGTGCACGGTGCAAAAGACGACTTAGCTTGGCTGACCAGAGTGCAGACCCCCACTCCTCGATTTGGAGCAATAGCGCTGTCTCTCTCTTGCCCCACGCCTGTCTCGCTCGCTCCGCCTGTCTCCCTCTTTCTCACTTGCCCCATAGCGCTCCACATCCGAGCCGAGTTGAGCTGAGGTTAGCCGAGAAGCCCAGTGACGAAGCGTTGGTCCGAGGCGAACCGAGCGGGACCGATGCACTGTGCACGGAGCTCTTGCGCCTCGATTTTCACGCGTGAGATTTTGGGCGTTTGAGAGGTCCTGGCCTACGTAAACAAGATATAGGCTACAACTCCTCCTCGCAAAGCAGCTTCCTCTCCTACTGTTGTGGGGGACTTAAATAGTTAACATGATGGGAATGACAATAAAAACGGAAGACGTTTATATGAATCCTGTGAACCATACGGTATCAACATCCACCTGATGAACCAAACTATTGCTATTTAGTAGTAACGTATTACCAAATATACTTGGCATCGCCCTAGTCAGGAACGTTTCCCTACCGCTCCATTCTCAGATAATACCTGTACGTCTTGATTCGGATCATTGCCTTGCAATAACTACCATGCAGTCAGATCCTTCCTCCACTCCACTTTCGTACATAAACTTCGGGCGTATCGGCTGGGATAAATACTAGACAGAATTAAGCAAGGATTTACACCGAACATGACTCTAAAAGAACACACTGATGTTGATACAGCAATTACCGACTTCACAGAAGCAATTAGTAAATCTCTGCGTAGTGCCATATCTCCAAATGTGAACACCCGTCGATGGCGTGCACACGAAGACCTCCGCTCACGAATTATAAGTGTAATAAATGCTAAGCACAAAATACGTCGCTATGGAAGACTCAACGACTACCTTGGCAGTACTGACTTCACAATCGCCTCACCAGAGAAGTCAAATCAGCTACGGATATAGCCTGTACAGGGTTTCAAGCTATCAACGGCATCTCTCTAATTTATCACCAGAAGGAAACCAAGCGAGTCTCAGAAGAACCAAATCTGAACCTTCTATGCAACAAACAGACAGCTGCTACAATCGAGAAAGTGGCTGCGTGGTTTGGGTCACGGAACTATTAGCTTGCATTCGGGAGATAGTGAGTTCGAACCCCACTGTCGGCAGCTCTGTAGATGGTTATTTACAGTTTTCCATTTTTACACCACGAAAATGCCGGGGTTATACCCTAATTAAGGCCACGGTCACCCCCTTCCCACTCCTAGCACTTTCCTATCCAATCCTAGCCCTAAGATCTATCTGTGTCGCTGCAAAGTAAAGCAAATTGAAAAAAAAGAGAAAGAAAAGAAAAACATCTAGACAAGTGGCCAAGAAATGTGGGAGTACTAGCAAAATACTTTTAAACAGTTTTCACACCATGCTCACCGAACGATCTGCAGCATAATCAGGAAATAGAAGACTTGCCCCATCTTTTACCCTACCGCACCAGAAGCAATAAGTTTCACTTCACGTGGAGTATTACGTAAGATCATCCAGAATTTGACGAACCGAAAGTCACCCGGACACAATTTTATATAAAACAGATGCACTGCAACATCTTTCTTCTAAAGCTTATTCTGTCTTGGCATTTATATTCAACGCACTTCTAATGCCTCGGTCACTTCCCACGCATATGGAAACTCGCAGAAATCGTTCCTATTCACAAGACCAATAAACCATCATCTTTTCCCTGATATTATTTTGCTTCAGCCTATAATTAACCCTGACAGTAACACGTCTATAAATATCACTTTAGTTACACCGCACGTTTCGAAGACGTGCCACTCAAAGCCTATTATTTAAAGTTACGTTTCGGTAGGCGTTATGGTCTAGAAATAGTTCGCACCAACTGCAAGTTTTATTGAATTCGATCTTTTCAATTTTCAAGGAAATGGAACGACTGAAAAAGTAAAAGAATTATTTCAGCTAGCATATCTATGTTACCATTTGATATTGAACAATTTAAAAACTTTTGTTTTAAGAAGTGACTACAATAAAAAGTCTGAATTTGTTACAGGCAAACGAGAAAAAAACGCGTTAGATGGCGTTCATTTGCACGACACGTCAGAAAGTCGTATGGTGTAATTGTCAGGGTTAACCGTTGGGGTATTTTCTTTGTCTGTACGTTATCTGTCATTATATTCTTAATAACTCGTGAAAGAATTAAAATTTATATTAAAAGTAAGACAACCGGGCGAGTTGGCCGTGCACGTAGAGGCGCGCGGCTGTGAGCTTGCATCCGGGAGATAGTAGGTTCGAATCCCACTATCGGCAGCCCTGAAGATGGTTTTCCGTGGTTTCCCATTTTCACACCAGGCAAATGCTGGGGCTGTACCTTAATTAAGGCCACGGCCGCTTCCTTCCAACTCCTAGGCCTTTCCTATTCAATCGTCGCCATAAGACCTATCTGTGTCGGTGCGACGTAAAGCCACTAGCAAAAAAAAAGTAAGACATATTTTTACAAGAGAGCCAGATTGTTGTAGTGAGCAATCGGTTCGGGAAGAAAAATAGCCTAATGATTAGCAAGTTCAACGTGAAGGGCGATATAAAGCTTTAGCGATGGCCTACAGACCATAATAAATCCAGATTTACACGGTAATTACTGTTGGTTATTCCTGTAGTTTGACAGTTGATACACTGCATACGTACGCGGTTAATGACCGGATATGTAGTGCGGTAAACTGTTAACACAACGTTTGTCATACTTCGGTGAGCTAGATGCTTCCTAGTCTGACAGGTTGTTCACGTCGGTACGGTTGCTCGACCCAATTGTATTTTTATAGTGCTGTGGGGTCAGCTGAGTCAGGTAGACATAGCTGGGGCTGTGAGTTGATTAAGCCGCGGCAATTAGTTACAACGACGGTGTAAACGACGTTATAATGCGTGTTAAGTACTTTAACGGGCGGACTAATCTCCGGTTAAGTGCAACCAGTTCCACAACTCCAGCTGCGACCTATGTATACGGCATGTATAAATAAGCCCCATTGTAGCAATCTCATACAGTTGGTCCAGCTTTCAAAGCATTTGAAGGAACCAATGAAATACAAATGGAATATCAGGGGCACCACCAGGATAGTCGTTTAGAAGTAACATTTTATGTTATTTTATTTTATTAGCTTCCTGTAAATTATCAAGGCTGCCACTGGAACAAAACATAACAAAGGCACACAATATGTTTATACAATTGCTGATAAAAGATAGGAAAATAGTAGAAAATATTACTTTCATATTGATGACTCCATTATTCCATGTACAATTGGCGGGGAAGGTTGGGAGGGAATAAACTTCTTAACAATGTGGCCTTGGTTTAAATCTAGGTAAATTAAACTGAGATTTCCAGAATGAAATTAAGACCACAAGACCACAAAACCAAAAAGTGATAACATTAAATTTTAAATATTTGATGACTTTTTTTTCAGCATACAATCTATCTGTGTGATGATAACTTTCAACACGATTGTGCATGCAATACCTGTGCTGGGATTCATTATGACAGACACGGCGGCGTTTGTCCCTAAGGGTCGTAAGAAAACTGAAGCCTGCCCAATAAAATGGTTGTATACCGAGCTCGATAGCTGCAGTCGCTTAAGTGCGGCCAGTATCCAGTATTCGGGAGATAGTAGGTTCGAACCCCACTGTCGGCAGCCCTGAAAATGGTTTTCCGTGGTTTCCTATTTTCACACCAGGCAAATGCTGGGGATGTACCTTAATTAAGGCCACGGCCACTTCCTTCCCACTCTTAGCCCTTAGCCCTTTCCTGACCCATCGTCGCCATAAGACGTATCTGTGTCGGTGCGACGTAAAAAAAAAAAAAAAAAAAAAAAGCAAAAATGGTTGTATATCACATTTGGCAACTTTGCAGGAATGAAAAACCCAGGTATTTCTTTATATAATGGAGGTCTGGGTTTCATTCTTTCTGTAAATAAAACTTACACTTTCTCCCTATTAGTTAAATAACATATTTTCATGTAAATGGTAAAACTGAAATGAAATGGCGTATGGCTTTTAGTGCCGGGAGTGTCGGAGGACATGTTCGGCTCGCCAGATGCAGGTCTTTTGATTTGACGCCCGTAGGTGACCTACCCGTTGGGATGAGGATGAAATGATGATGAAGACGACACATACACCCGGTCTCCGTGCCAGCGAAATTAACCAATGATGATTTAAATTCCCGAACCTGCCGGGAATCGAACCCGGGACCCCTGTCACCAAAGGCCAGCACGCTGATCATTTAGCCATGGAGCCGGACATGTAAATGGTATCATAGAAGGATTGCAGCGAGAAAACAGTAAACTCCCTGGAAGAAAATTGTATATCACCAGATAGTTAGAATATTGTATATCGCATCATGAGTTCTATAGTACTTTTGTGTTTTAAATACATGAAAACTCGAAATATAGGCCTACATTGTTTTGTAAATAATACAACCGGGCGAGTTGGCCGTGCGGTTAGGGGCGCGCGGCTGTTAGCTTGCACCCGGGAGAGAGTGGGTTAGAATACCACTGTCGCAGCCCTGAAGTTTTCCGTGGTTTCCCATTTTCACACCAGGAAAATGCCGGGGCTGTACATTAATTAATGCCACGGCAGCTTCCTTCCAACTCCTAGTATCAAGAAAGGGACATCTGTTGAAACTCAAATGGCCTCGAAATACAGCCATAATACTCTTTTTATCACACAGAGGAACCTCTGAGGTATTTTAACAATCTAATAAATCCTGCAAAAACAGAAGTAATTTGTACAGTATGCAAGTTCTAATAAATTTATAGTTTGTTTACACAACCACAACACGTCTGCATCCAGCTGCGACCTATGTACACGGCATGTATAAATAAGCCCCATTATGGCAATCTCTTACAGTTGGTCCAGGTTTCAAAGCATCTGAAGGAACCAATGAACTACAGATGGAATATCAAGGACACCGCCAGGATAGTCGTGTGGAAGTAACATTTTATTTTATTTTATTTTATTAGCTTCCTGTAAATTATCAAGGCTGCCACAGGAACAAAACATAACAAAGGCACACAATATGGTTATACAATTACTTATAAAAGATAGAAAAATAGTAGAAAAGATTACTTTCTTATAGATGGCAAGTCCATACAAAATTGCTTGTCTTCTGGCTTCCTTAAAACACCCGGGCCTAACAGGAAACAAACATTTCAGTATTAAACTAGCTTGTTAAATAGTAAACGCATTATCAGATACATTGTTATGAAAATCACATTACGCGAATATATTCCTTAAACAACAGGCTGCGTTAAGTACAACGTTATTCTGTTACCTGCGTTGGACGTTGCTTTTCTTCCACTACATGCCCTGATGTTGACTTTTATAGCTTCTTCCGCTATCCCACAATCGTTTGTGTACGTTGTCCTTCCAGTTCAGTTGATTAATCTTTCTCTTCCTGCTCTTATTCAGTGTTATCGTCGATCGCGTTGGCACACTCAGATTACTGACGTCGGCCATGTTTGTTGAAGCCAATTTTCAAATAAAAGTTCTCTCTCATTTGTTTGAATATCGAGTAACTTTCTGGTGCCAAGATATTCTTTAGATGATACACAACTTGTGCGAATACTCATATACCACGTTCTTTGAGGGCAGGCTTCAACTGTTGATGAACCACCATCTGAGGTTCAGAGAGAGATTTCTAATTGTATACTCACCGAGCTCGATAGCTGCAGTCGCTTAAGTGCGGCCAGTATCCAGTATTCGGGAGATAGTAGGTTCGAACCCCACTGTCGGCAGCCCTGAAGATGGTTTTCCGTGGTTTCCCATTTTCACACCAGGCAAAAGCTGGGGCTGTAAATTAAGGCCACGGCAGCTTCCTTCCCATTCCTAGGCCTTTCCTGTCCCATCGTCGCCATAATACCTATCTGTGTCGGGGCGACGTAAAGCAACTAGCAAACAATTGTATACTCTGTGAGACGTCGGAATTGATAATTGGACAGCCATATCACCGACTTTTCAAAACTAATTTTCAAATTATAATTCACAGTTTCGGGCCACTTCCTTGCTGTGTTTTCCTTTTGGGGTTCAGACCATTTTGTAATGAGAATGTAAGGCGTTAAATGCTCTATCTTCAAACATATGAATCACCCTCGTATGCCAGATGCCAGAATGTTAGCTGTACGCTTTCTTACTATTAATCTTTTCTTTTCAACGGGAGAGGAGTTGATATTTTGAACACACACACACACACACACACACACACACACACCCACACACACACACACACACACACACACACACACACACACACATACACACACACACACACACACACACACACACACACACACACACACACACACACACACGTATATGTATATTTCTTTTCCTAGTGGTTTAACGTCGCTGTAACACATCGAAGGTTCGCGGCGACTCAAGGACAGGAAAGGGTTAGAATTGGGAAGGGAAATATTACATGCACACACAGATATCGATAAACAGTATATGGAATGGATGGATTTTGTGTTCTTGAGTGTTAAGTCTACCGGGTTAGCAGAATATGAGTTGCCCGTGTACTTGGAGTGTCCAGTCCAGCTGCGATGTCCGTCAACGTTAAGGCCGGTAAGCTGGGAATTCTGAGCTTTGTGGGAACTGTGAGTCTGTTGTCATTCTGAGCTAAATAATTGAAGAAACCGCACGTGTAGTGTGCCGAGAAGGCTATGCGATGGCATAGTATTAATACCACGTAAAGTGCTTTTTGGTGAAAATGATATTATGGTGTGGTGCAGAAGCAGAATTTTAAGCTCTACAGAACTATTCTAATTGCACTTGCATAACAAATGACGCAGTGCCTTAACATTAGTTTTCTAAAATACTAGATAGAGGTGAGAACGATCTATTAATACCGCGTAAGTTGATTCATGTTGCATGTCAAGACATCACACAAAAGTGTTTTTTAAATTAAGAAAAATAATCTGTACTTCATTCATAATGATATTTTTAATTTGACTAACACATATTTTGTTACGAGTTTAATTCTAAAAACATTTACCTACAAAACCTTAATATCTTACAGCACTATGAAGAAAGGTATGTTTTGTAAATAAGTTGTAATGTAATAATTGTTCGACTCGTTGGCTGAATTGTCAGCGTACTGTCCTTCGGTTCAGAGGGTCCCGGGATCGATTCTCGGCCGGGTCGGGGATTTTAACCTTCATTGGTTAATTCCAGTGACCCGGGGGCTGGGTGTTTTGTGATATCCCCAGCATCCCTCTAACGCACACACCACAGATAACACTATCCTCCACCACAATAACACGCAGTTACCTACGCATGGCAGATGCCGCCTACCCTTATCGGAGGGTCTGCCTTACAAGGGAAGTACCCGGCTAGAAATAGCCACACAAAATTATAATGTAATAATTAAACTTAAGAGAATAAAACTACCACATAAGTGTAAGTAATGTGTGAGTAAAAATGTTGTCTCCTTCTCCTGTAAATTAGGATACAATTGATATATGTGGTATTAGAAAAAGGCCGTCGTATGTGATTCGTATGTGTGTGAATAATCGCCTCGTGCTGTCAGGAAATTATTTCAAGAAAAAATCCCCGATGATCCATCTCCATCCGTACTGCGAGTTCTTAATATATTTTAAATATACTGTATTTTGGGAAGGGCGGAGTGTTAGAGATGTTAAGTGACGCATAATGCTTATATAAGTAGTTCACGATGACATTCGACGTCTTTCCCAGCAATCAGGTATTTCCTATGACTTTGTAAGAAATACCACGAAGTAATGAAATATTTGAAATATGAAGGAAATCATTTCCAACATCTCCTTGAGTAACACGGATGAGTACATGTCTTTTGAAGCAATATTTTTGTATTTTTTTTTATAAAAGTGTTAGCAGATGAATCTGGTATTGCAGTTATGCGAGGGCTATAAATATAGCAGTGTCAATATTGATAGAATGCAGTATTTAATGAACTAACAAGTACAATTGCATTACACTCCTTCAATGTAGTCAACACAATGCCAAATGTCGGGTAGCCGTTTAGGACCGTTGGCAAGGCGTTCTATGTTTATAGCAGCGATTTTATTTTATATCGTGTCAGAAGCATACATAAGTTTAAAATTAAATATAAGGAGAAAACATAAAATATAATATAAATACTTCAGTGACGAAGAGCCACATTAAACTATGTGAGCCCAAAACCTTGCAACATCAAGTGCATTTGGCTTCGCTTTAACCAGGTCTTCTGTTGTGCAGCTGAATGGGCATGAACCACATTGCAGCAAATGGGCTGTGGTCGGCTCTTCTCCACATACATATACTGTCCGCTTCGAAACCCCATTTCTTCTGGTTTGCCCTGCACCGCGTAACACCAGAGTGCAGTCTATTCAGTGCTCTCCAATTCACCCAATCTGTGACATGGCCAGGAGGGAGTTCCTCTTTTGGGGTCATCCATTGACTGATCCTCGTATGTTGACTCCTGGCGCGCCATTCTTGAATTCTTGCTTGCTGCGCTGTTCCTGCAAGTGTTTCGGTTACTCTCAAGAAGCTTTTCTTAGACTTAAGCCGCTGGCGTGGTGGCTCATATCCAAACAAAGGGTGGGCTTCCGATGTCGACACCTTTCTCTTTTCTTTCTTGGCTGCCACTTCACGGCGGATATCGGGAGGTGCTACCCCTGCAAGGCAATACACTCTTTCCAAAGCTGTAGGTCTCAAACATCTAGTAATAATGCGGCAGGTTTCGTTGAGTGCTACATTAACTGTTTTGGCATGGCAAGATTTGTACCACACCGGGCATGAGTTTTCAGCTGCAGAATAGCAGAGCGAAAGGGCAGATGACGTCACTGTGTCTGGTTGTGCTCCCCAAGATGTTCCAGTTACCTTCCGCACAATATTGTTTCTAGCAGCCAATTTCTGCTTGATGTTCAAACAATGTTTTGTGTAGGTTAACGCACGATCCAGAGTGACTCCGAGGTACTTCGGGGTAGGATTGTGTTGTAATGCTATGCCTTGCCAAGTGACCTTCAGAGTTCGGGAAGCTTCTCTGTTGTTTAGATGGAAAACACAGGTTTGCGTCTTAGTTGGGTTTGGTGTTAGTTGATTCTTCTTGTAATAGCCAGCAAGGGTGTCTAGAGCTTTGGACAATGTTTGATCAATCGCCTCGAAGTTATCCCGTTGAGAAGTGATGACACAATCATCAGCATAGATGAAACTATTCGTCCCGGCAAGAAGAGGCTGATCATTTGTGTAAATATTGAAAAGCAATCTTAAAATGACAGCGATGGAGCGCACGGAGTACAGATGACACATCAGGAAATCAGCGACCTCGGAGGGGTTCCTTCTACTTCGAAAACAGGTCGAAATCAAAAGGACTCATGTCTGGTGAGTATGGAGGGTGTTCCAAGACCTTCCAAGGCCACCTTTGTAATAAGAGCTTGACATTGTTTGCCACAATACAACGTGGCTTGTCATGCAACACGATAGGGCGATCGTCGCCCAATAAACGTGGACGTTTGGCCCGCATAGATGGACGCAGATGTCGCTCCAGAAATCGGCAATAGTAGTCATTTTTTGACGGTTTGTCCCTCAGGCACAGCATGCGTAGAATAACACCCTCGTAATCAATCAGCATAAGCTTCACCCGACTGGATGTGTGAACGTGGCGAACTTGGGTTAGGACATTCATTCGATTGACGCTTTAAATCAGGTTCGTGCCCACGTCTCATCAGTGGTAACAATACGCTGTAGAAATGCGTCTCCTTCGTTGCGGTATCTACGTATCTAGCTGGATGCCAGCCAGTGCATACCGTGCCTGGTTTCATCTTAATGGTCGTGTGAACAGTCGTAACTCTCGTTATTGGTGTGCAGAAAATCCTGATGGTGTTAATGAAGTCCCTCATTATGAAAGGTGGTACTTCCAGCATCTTTTATAAGGTAAGATTTCATATAAGATTGTATACACGCTTAAAGAAGGGCGGCCACGCACGGCGTAAGTTGGGCTGACGCAGCTGCTGTAGCGCACAGTACAAACACTGTGCGCTCGGTCTGCGTTTATTCGAGAGATCCTGTATTTGTGCATTTTTAGTACTGTTAGACCAAATAATAATTGTTTATTAGAATAAAATAAAATAAATCCCTTGTAGATTTTCTCTCACTCTTTGTGATATAATAAGATACTTATGAGGAACTGATCATTCAGTAAATGAAACAATAGGATCATCTGCACAAAATTATATACACTGACTGACAGAGCAAATGCAACACCAAGAAGGAGTGATTCGAAAGGGATGAAAGTTGGGGAAAGAACAGAGGCTGCACGGACGAATAATTGATGTTTATTTCAAACCGATATGCAGGTTACACAATGCGCACGGCATCGACTCAATAGGATGTAGGACCACCGCGAGCGGCGATGCACGCAGAAAAACGTCGAGGTACAGAGTCAATAAGAGTGCGGATGGTGTCCTGAGGGATGGTTCTCCATTCTCTGTCAACCATTTGCCACAGTTGGTCGTCCGTACGAGGCTGGGGCAGAGTTTGCAAACGGCGTCCAATGAGATCCCACACGTGTTCGATTGGTGAGAGATCCGGACAGTACGCTGGCCACGGAAGCATCTGTACACCTCGTAGAGCCTGTTGGGAGATGCGAGCAGTGTGTGGGCGGGCGTTATCCTGCTGAAACAGAGCATTGGGCAGTCCCTGAAGGTACGGGAGTGCCACCGGCCGTAGCACATGCTGCACGTAGCGGTGGGCATTAAACGTGCCTTGAATACGCACTAGAGGTGACGTGGAATCATACGCAATAGCGCCCCAAACCATGATGCCGCGTTGCCTAGCGGTAGGGCGCTCCACAGTTACTGCCGGATTTGACCTTTCTCCACGCCGACGCCACACTCGTCTGCGGTGACTATCACTGACAACACAGAAGCGTGACTCATCGGAGAACACGACGTTCCGCCATTCCCTCATCCAAGTCGCTCTAGCCCGGCACCATGCCAGGCGTGCATGTCTATGCTGTGGAGTCAATGGTAGTCTTCTGAGCGGACGCCGGGAGTGCAGGCCTCCTTCAACCAATCGACGGGAAATTGTTCTGGTCGATATTGGAACAGCCAGGGTGTCTTGCACATGCTGAAGAATGGCGGTTGACGTGGCGTGCGGGGCTGCCACCGCTTGGCGGCGGATGCGCCGATCCTCGCTTGCTGACGTTACTCGGGCTGCGCCTGGACCCCTCGCACGTGCCACATGTCCCTGCGCCAACCATCTTCGCCACAGGCGCTGCACCGTGGACACATCCCTATGGGTATCGGCTGCGATTTGACGAAGCGACCAACCTGCCCTTCTCAGCCCGATCACCATACCCCTCGTAAAGTCGTCTGTCTGCTGGAAATGCCTCCGTTGACGGCGGCCTGGCATTCTTAGCTATACACGTGTTCTGTGGCACACGACAACACGTTCTACAATGACTGTCGGCTGAGAAATCACGGTACGAAGTGGGCCATTCGCCAACGCCGTGTCCCATTTATCGTTCGCTACGTGCGCAGCACAGCGGCGCATTTCACATCATGAACATACCTCAGTGACGTCAGTCTACCCTGCAATTGGCATAAAGTTCTGACCACTCCTTCTTGGTGTTGAATTTGCTCTGTCAGTCAGTGTACATTATCATGTTAGAATTAAATTCTTATCAGAAAGTACTTGAGGCATAATTTATATTTTTGTGGTACCAAAGTCAATGTACTTGCGTTACGATTAGGAAAATATATAATCGATGACTAGTAAAAAATTTGTTGAATTAAAATATAATGTGGACGTAATTCACTGTCACGAATAAATCGCCATTTATACGGTATTATGCAGAGAAAGAGTATTCCCCTTCGGGGATAGCTGTACAACACGGGAATTTAAAAAAAATGTAAGCTCACGTTATCCTAAGATAAATGGAATGGCATGAAGTACTATCACTTTGATGCTGTTATCGTAGGGTTTGGTGGTTTAGGGCAGCTGTCCCTTGTGGATTTTCTCTCTCCTTAAACACATTCTAAGGGCTGCCTGGCCGAGGCGGTAAAGGCGTGCTAGGTTCACCCGGAAGGACGTGGGTTCGATTCCCCATCAGAAAGTCGAAAAATTTAAGAAACGAGATTTCCATTTCCTGAAGTGCACATGGCCCTGAGGTTCACTCAGCCTACACCAAAATTGAAAACCAGGTTAATTCCTGGGAGCAAAGGCGGCTAGGCGTAGAGCTAACCACTCTACTCCATCAAGTGCCGAGGTTACCGACAGTGGAAGCCTTTACCTTCCACCCCTCCAAGGGTCTTCATGGCCTGTACGAAGATGACTTTGCTTTGCTTTTTAAACACAATGTAAAAATGTTACGTGCTAGGTCTGTGGTAGCTCCTTGCGGTACTTCCTGGAAGAGACTAGTGAATCAGCCGACCGCGGAGCTCCCAGTCGCCCTGGAGGACCTCTAGCCACCTCGCAAATGCTCTGGTACACATCACCCGACCTATAAAAAGGGAGGCTAGCCGCGGACAGTCAGTCAGATTTGGGCTCAGTATTGGAGCCACAGTCATTATTGGGCTCCGTGGTGGAGTCAGTGTTGGACTCCGTGATGGAGTCAGTGTGAGACTCAGTGTGTTGGAGTTTGATGGCTGGGTTGAGGGCAACAAAGGTGTTGATTGTCGCTAGTGCCAACGAGGTCTGAACGAGGAGCTGTGGGTGTGCGTGTCGGAGTGTCAAGCGAATAGCTGAACTGTAGACGACGTGCGGAACGGAAGTCTGTACCGTGTGTTTGTGTACTCCCGTGGAATGAGGATCACCGTGAGTCGGCGAGGGAAACCGCTATAGTGAGTGAGTGTAAATGGAGCTGTGTTAATATTCGCTGTTGTGAGTATCGTCCTGCTGCTGAATACCTTTGAGCTGCTGCTATTTAGTTCATTGCATTTGACTGTGTGGATTACTGGACTGTCTCTGGACTCGAAGCAAGCAATGGATATTGTGTGTTGTGTAGACCGTAGGCCTGAGTTCAAATCCAGCGGTCTTCGCTCAGCTGCTGTATTAGGTGACCTGGACTTGGGGAAGTGAAAGTAAGGATTAGTCGTCCCCAGGTAATAGCAAGGGACCGGACCACCTACTGTGTCATAAAGAAGAGAGACTTGTAAATATACAGTAATTAGTAACTGTGGCCGTTCATGGTTGATTATAATTTATATATATATGTGTGTGTGCGCATTTATTGGGTCATCCTAAAATAAATTATAGTAATAAAACAGACTAAGTTATATTCGTAACAATACTGTAGTCACACCAAATTAGTAAAGCAATATATCCCTTGGTAATTAATACTTGGGAGTAGTGAAAGTTCCTATAAAAAGGGAGTGATAAAGTCGGATAGTAAAATATTATAAACAACATTTTTACATGTTTGTGTCATTCCATTGTTATAAGAAACGTATTTCTGGTATGATGTTTTCATGAACCGAGCGAGTTGACCGTGTGGTGAGGAGCGCGCGGCTGTGAGCTTGCAATCGGGTGATAGTGGGTTGGAACCCCACTGTCGGAAGCCCTGAAGATGGTTTTCTGTGATTTCCGATTTTCATCCAGGCAATGTTGGGGTTGTATTTTAATTAAGACTACGGCCGCTTCCTTCACAATCCTAGCCCTTTCCTCTCCCATCGTCTCTGTAAGACCAATCTGTGCCGGTGCGACGTAAAACGAATTGTAAAAACAAAAAATTAAAAAAAATCGTAAAAAAGTTAGCAACCTCTTTTCATTCTCAAATACGTGTCACACAACAACGTTTAACATTTTTTCGCGTAAATATTTAAGGCAAGCAATGTAATGGAAGAGAAAAAATCCATCTGTCGAGATCTTCTGATGATGATGATACTTGTTGTTTAAAGGGCCCTAACATCTAGGTCATCGACCCCTAATGGTACGAAATGTTATGACAATTTAAAAATCTATAATTCTCCACTGACCAGAACTCGAAAACGTGAGGATGAAGAATGAATGGATGGATATGAAGTTAAAACAATCAGTGGATCCGACCCGCAGTGCCCCACATTCACAGAAACTAGCGTTAAACAATAGTGTTACTGATCAAGGGACTGCTTCTAAAGCACAATGCTGAATCAATGATGCCTGTAGTCGAAACGGATCCAAAGTCCAGGTCATCGGCCCCTCATAATAGTACTTATCGCTAGGAAAATAGAACCGTGCTATTCGTCATGTTGCAGTACTAAGCAAAAGTAGCCTAGACTCGCGGTATTCCACACAGTATGGTACTACTCACAGGTAATGAAATTCGCACATGTAACACAGATCTATGGTGTTTCGCACACTGTGGCGCTATTTACATGCAACGCAAAGCTGTGGCGCTCCTCACATAAGTGGACTAACTACAGGGACCCGCACTATCCCGTGGTGTTCCTGACATAGTGGGTACTAAGCATAGGCAAGGCAGAATCATGGTGTCGCTCATCCCATGGTGTTGCTCATATAGGAGTACGAATCATAGGTACTGTAAAATGTATCCTGAGCCATACACTATCGCTACTAATCACAAACCTATTTTTTTACCTAATATAGTGGTACTACGCGCAAGTAAAAGCGACCTATGGTGTTCCCTGCGTGATGGTACTAATTACAAATAGACTTATGGTTCTAATTTGATCATCTCTTGGTCGCCCCTTTTAGTCGGCAGGGGATACCGCGGGTGTACTCTTCGTCTGCGTCCCCTACCCACAGTGGGTTGTGTGTCTGGTCCGCGAGAGGTATTTTATTTCCCTCAAGTCCGCCGGCAAGCCGGTTAGGACCCCCCTATCCGCCACCTGGGACGCGCCACGTGGGAGTATCACCTCTCCCCCTGCTACGCCAGCGTAGTAGGTTCGTGGGAGATGTTCTGGGAAAGACTCGTATTATATAAGGCGTAGTCGAACACCCACTTCAACGTGACCATGGAATGGTTTTATTCAAAAGTAATTACAAAAAGCGCTAATACATTTATCCCACTTGGAGACAAGACGATCAATTCCAGTTTTGTAGAGAGATGTAGGTCGCAACAACCGCGGCCACTCTTGCACTTCCTTGTCCGAATGAAACCGACGTTCACGAATGTATCTTTCTCCGTGATTAGTCGGTTTTTCCGTATATGGTCATCAATCCGCCGTTTCTAGGCTCGATGGGCCTGTCCTGCAGTGATGTGTTCCCTTCTCGGAATCTCCTATGCCATTCGTGCACACTCGTCATGGACATGCAGACATGTGACGATGAGTTTCACGTACTTCAGCTCCCTCAACCACCACAAAACGAACCACACTCCTCTGCTCTTCTTTGCTTGTCTCCATTTCTACACCTGGATGAACACACTAGACCAGTGCGCGTACCAACAAAGACATCACCCAACAACTGCGTGCACCTGTGAGTTGTCACTACGCAGTTCTCCTACCACAGCGATGGCAGTACCGATACTTAACAATAGTGTTGCCACCTGTCGCGCGGAATGTGTGTTATGGCGGGTGTTCTGTTTTCATATTCTGCTTCTTACATCGTAGATGGACGGCACATTGGATCCCTTTGAACAGTGTTTTAGTACATGTTTGAAAAATCCACGCGAATACTTACATGAAAATGAAAATATTTAAACTTGAGCAGAGTGATAGCACTCTAAAACCAATTTATTAGAAAATAATCTCAAGACGACGTTTTCAAACTTATTTACTTCAGTAGCGATGGACAGCTCAACAGATACTAGGCCCCTGTTTAATAAAAACATCTTTCACTAGTATTATTAGTAAGAAACCAATGATATTAAATAATAACATGAGTATTATGTTTCATAGTGATTAGTTAATAATATTAGTAATTATTTATGAGTAAGAATTATTAGTAGATATTCCTAATAATATTAGTAAATTGTTTAATAGACAACATGACTAATAAAGGTTACTCGTATTATTGGGATTATTTCCATGAGTGCATTTTGACTCATTATCCATATTATGTCCGACTCGTTGGCTGAACGGTCAGCGTACTGGCCTTCGGTGTAGAGGGTCCTGGGTTCGATTCCCGGCCGGGTCGGGGATTTTAACCTTAATTGGTTAATTCCTACGACACGGGGGCTGAGTGTATGTGTTGTCTTCATCATCATTTCATTCTCATCATGATGCGCAGGTTGCCTACGGGAGTCAAATAGAAAGACCAGCACCTGGCAAGACCGAACCCGTCCTGGGATATCCCGGCACTAAAAGCCATACGACATTTCATTTCATCCATATTATTAGTAAAACCAAAATGAGTGTTTTTTTTAATATATTGGCAGAAAATCGTGAAGATCAGTGAAATGGTCCACTCTGATTCAGATAGTGATGAGGAATGAGTGTAGGCATTCACCGTTCAATAAAACATATGAATACAATGAGAGATTTAGGTTAGAGTACAGAGCATTTGAGTACTTGCTTGATAGGATTGGTAATAGAATGTTCCACTGCAAGGAATGAGGCATAACTTCAAAACAGCAGCTTCACATTGCATTCCACGGGTTGGTAGTGATACACAGTATCATTGTGTTTCCCTAGCGCAGTTCTGCTTGGAGACTCCAGATATCCTTTAAAATATTGGCTTATACCACCAGTAAACCAATATGGTATGGTGACGATTATTGTTTTAAGAGGAAGTACAACTAGGCAACCATCCTCTATATAATACTAATCAGATAGAAAAAAGAAGGGATCCGACACTTGAAAAATAAAGGTATCGGCCAAAGAAAGACAAGGGCCACGAAGGGCGTAAAAATGAAAGAGTCCCTAGGCCTCGCAACCCAATACCGTCAGGGTCGGAAGACAACAAAAGTTGAACAAGGGAGGTTGGATAGGTTAGATGAAAATGAGGAGTCTGGCACAAGTAAGTGGAAACAATGCCAGAAATTAGCTCAGGGTCCCGTGGTCGCCAACCCACTCTCCCAAGTTGAGAGCGCCTGGGGCCCCTTTTAGTCGCCTCTCAAGACAGGCAGAGGATACCGTGGGTGTTATTCTACTGCCCCACCCACAGGGGTTATAGTGTGCTAAAGTCTGCGAATAGTTGACTTTTTAACTCAATCACTTTCTGTAAATAAACTTTCTTCCCTCATATTATTTTCACTTCTTTTATCCATTCTCATATGTATTAAAGTCACAATAACGAAATTATCAAGTGAGCCTATAGAAAATATGGATTAATAGCCGGTTGTAGTGAAGCACTTGCCTACTGCTAGGAACAAACACAACCAAGAACGTATGCCACAGACCGATTCTAACACCCATTTGTATCAGCTGACTAACGAACTAATATTGTGAGTGAAGATATTTTGTTAGTCATGTGTAAATCTTTATGAAACAGTATTTGGTTAACTGATAATTATGAGTTCTAATATTATTAGGTAACATTAATGAACGAATTTAGTTCGGAAAGACCTACAATACCTAAACATTGATCACATTGACATTTACAACCGAGATAAGTTCAGAAAGTTAATCAAAACATCTGACTCTCCAGTCACTAACAGCTAAATTACTGAGTCCAGGAGTAGGAGTGAAATGGACTCAAGAAAGAAAGACATCCATAGTGCTAGAATGAAGGAATACTGGGCTAAGAAGAAGAAAAGAGCTCACCAGAGTTAAGAACCACGTGGTCCATCGTAGGCCTAAACGAATAATAATAATAAGAAGAAGATTAGGTAATATTATTAGATAGTTTTACAAACTTAAATTCCTTTACATGTTAATTAATCAGGCTGGAGAGTTAAACATTTCTTTACTAGACAATGGAAGGATGTATCGAACCCTTAAAAAAGTGAGGCAGCGCTATGAGATGGAATGTTAGACATGATTAAGACCTGGTGCGGGCCTCCCCAGTTGACGCTTCTAGGCAACCTGCGCGTCTGTGAGGATGAGACTCTACATGTGATCAATTCTAATGCTGGAAACAGCACACTCACCCAGTCCCCGTGCCATCGGAATTAACCGATTAAGGTTACGATTCCCGACCCAGCCGGGAAAGGAACTCGGGACCCGTTGGACCAAAGGCTGCACGCTAACCATTTAGCCATGGAGAAAAATATAGGTAAGTAATGAGGTAGTTTGTCAGTACTTTCCAGGTTGGAACCTAATTCACAGAATAGTACAGTAATGAAATATTTAATTTTTGTGTCCATATCATAGAGACTCTGTGGCTCAGGTGGCAGCGCGCCGGCCTCTCACCGCTGGATACCGTGGTTCAAATTCCGGTCACTCCATTTGAGATTTGTGCTGCAAAAAGCGGAGGCAGGACAGGTTTTTCTCCGGGTACTCCATTTTTCCCTGTCGTCTATCATTCCAGCAACACTCTCCACTATCATTTCATTTCATCTGTCAGTCATTAATCATTGCTCAAGAGGAGTGCGACAGGCCTTGGCAGCCGGCACAATTCCTATCCTCGCCGCCAGTTGGGGGCTTCATTTATCCCATCCCTGACCCGGTCATTGACTGGAAAACAGGTTGTAGGTTTTCATTCATCCATGTCACATGAAATTTAATTTTGATCCGTATTGATACAATTGTCCGCCTCTGTGGTGTAGTGGTTAGCGTGATTAGCTGCCACCCCCGGAGGTCCGGGTTCGATTCCCGGCTCTGCCACGAAAATTTGAAAAGTGGTACGAGGGCTGGAATGGGGTCCACTCAGCCTCGGGAGGTCAACTGAGTAGAGGTGGGTTCGATTCCCACCTCAGCCATCCTCGAAGTGGTTTTTCCGTGGTTTCCCACTTCTCCTCCAGGCGAATGCCGGGATGGTACCTAACTTAAGGCCACGGCCGCTTCCTTCCCTCTTCCTTGTCTATCCCTTCCAATCTTCCCATCCCTCCACAAGGCCCCTGTTCAGCATAGCAGGTGAGGCCGCCTGGGCGAGGTACTGGTCATTCTCCCCAGTTGTATCCCCCGACCAAGAGTCTGAAGCTCCAGGACACTGCCCTTGAGGCGGTAGAGGTGGGATCCCTCGCTGAGTCCGAGGGAAAAGCCGAACCTGGAGGGTAAACAGATGATGATGATGATGATGATGATGATGATGATTGATACAATTACAATTACAGTATACTATGAGGAGTCCACTCAATCAATACCTAATTTATTTTCCAATGAATATCGCCATGTTGTTAACGTTTATAGAACATGCAAATTACGTTCTATGGAGATTGTGAAATGTTGATATAAGCTACTTCGTTGGTCCGAGTACAGGTAGACTACTTCGGTTTTTTATAAACCTCAAACGTAAATCTGTAAAAGCTTTCCATAATAAGCAGGCACAAATTTCCCTCTACAAAATCTCTCACAGCTCTGCAGCGCATATGAATAGTTAAGCCTCTGTTTGCAGAATGAATTAATTCTGTCAACTCTTGCACTGCCGACTGCTTGCTTCTTCTGAGCCATGAAAGAGTCAATTATTTTCACTGTCGAGTCGCGGCTTATCTTCCGGTGAAAGGCTCTCGTATCAAGCAAGCATTTTGGTACACAAACCCGTGAAGGCTGTGTATTCATGAACTATTGAGTAGCGGGTAACTTAGGCCAGACTAATCTCTCTTGTCTTTTACATCGAAAACCAGAACAAATGTTATAGAAAGATGATTTTAACTTCGAGAGGTCAGTGGGAGATATTATAGACTCTGGGTGAAATGAAATGAAACGATAAATTACAATACGCCCTCGCCTTTTCTTTACATTTCGTTGTAACCAAGTACAAACCGTGTGGAACTGACTCCGCTTCAGTTGGAAGACCGTACACTAGCGCCGCGTGTGAGTCTATCTTATTTTAAACGCCTCTGATTAGCAAGGAACATGAATGGGTTAAATGAAGGAGAAAGGTACTCGGTCAGTTATCATGGCTTGCAGGTTCGCTGCAAGATACTCCACTAATGGAAAACCGAGTGTCACGATACCTATGCACAGGTCAATTATCCCATATATATATTTCAATAATAAAACATTAACATTAATCGTTAATAGTTTTCCTTTTGTGTTTACGTCGATACTCATTAAAAATGATTTATTGCATTAATAATATTTATGTCATGATTGTGTACTGTCAATTGGCAGATCATGTAAGTCTTTAGAAAATCACAGAGGTCTTTCTGAGGATGTAAAAAGGTATATGGAGAGTGAGTGTCTGCCATTACAAATTGAAACTGCCCAACTCGATTGTGACTGGCAGTAGGCAAGGGGCCTGCCATTACAATAAAAACTCCCCAAACGCGGTCTTCACATGATAAACGACGTATGGTGTCCTCCCTGTCATGTTTCTCGGGAAACGGTAAGAGGCGTGAAATCAAACATAATCCTACAATTTGTAAAATACTTCACCTAGAATTCTGTATACAAAATTCAGTAACGAGGCAGGGGTACAGCAGGTAGTTTAATTAGTAAAGTATATACATCGAAAAGACAACATTTTGTAATTAAAAACAGAATGTTTCGTTCCTGAAAGGACATCATAGACTGTACCGAATCACACTTTTATTATTATGTTAGTGCTAATTTATTATTTTAAAGATATGATTAATATTATGAACAAGTGTAAAAGTATATGTATGTTAATAATCCGTGTACAATATATTAATAAATGTGGAATTGTTTTGTACTTATCTTAGTGATGCACTCTTTCTATTGTACTTCTCTCTTCAGCTGTCCAGCTTAACAAATTAAACTATTCGGGAGGGAGTAGACATATTTGTCATACTCACCTAACAATAGCAATCTCATCTGCTACATATTAAACCAACGTTTCCCTACTGTTTTGGGGAAAGGGGGCTTGACATATTTAAATAAACCTTAGGTAAAGCTGGCTGCCTGGCACATATTTTAAATCAAGTGCAAAATATAAAATTGTGTCCTATTGCAAGTGAACCAAACTGCAATTTGATTTTCAATGAAATTTTGGAACATCATTTTATTTACATCATAGAAGTACATTATATTTAATTTTATAACTTAAAAACTCTTATTAAATGAAACAGGATTTTAATATTCATACGAAAGCATCTACAAAAAAGAGAGATTTATATTAATACTGTATCTCCAAAGCATTTAAAAATACTCTTGGTTAATAGCCAAAAAGTTCTTCAAATCATAGTTGGCACTGATAGCTCAATATAACATTTTGGTTTGTGTCTTCGATTACATTAATGTATTGTTGGCCGCAACTTTGATTGGAAAACATGATGTTTCTTTTCGATGGGCAAAATCTATTTCGTTGTTTAGTTTTAATGTTCGTCAAACATAAAAAGGCTTGTTCACATGAATAAGATGTGGAGAATTGGAGTATATGTTTAAAGTTTCCAACGATAACGAAAATATATCAGAAGAATGACCACTGATTTTGATTTATAATGTCCGAACACATTTCAGGTCAGCAGTTGTTCTTCTTGCAGGCTGGGTGTTCGTTGCTTCAACAAATGCTAATTTTTATTTTTTGGTCTTTTCGTGCGATGTCCGATCAGCTGTTGATCACTTCCGTTTAGAGCGCATTCTGTTAGAAAGGTAAGGGTTTATTCTGCCCGAAGGCAGGTCCAAACCTCTACAGAGGTGTGCCTGAGCCGGAGTTTGCGTACGGTAGGGTGGCCACTTCCTTTCCGCCCCTCCATTCCCTTACCCCCCAACCAACAGCGCGTGGCAACCCATCCACTTCTTGACCGCGCCCAATGTTGCTTAATTTCGGAGATCTCACGGGATGCGGTGTTTCAATACGGCTACGGCCATTCTGTTAGAGGTTCCATGTTTAATCAAGTGAAATTTCTCTTCCAATTCTAAAATATTTCTACTTCAACTACTTTCTTTGATACCGATCTTTTGCAGAAAATTTAATTTTTTCAGAGGTGATGGTTGCCTAGTTGTACTTCCTCTTAAAACAACAATCACCTTCTGCTTTTAACAAAACCAGACTACATGTCTCTAAATTGGATTTGTTTTGACATGTTCATAATGGAAGCCATCGACAATTTCAAACAGATCACCCTTTCTGAACTGAACTTATAGATAAATGTTTTCGACAAGTAAGCAGCTAAACTTCACCTCCTTGATGACATATGGATGTTAGTTCTTACGAACGTCTTTATGTTGAGGTCGTATAGTAAAGCAGACAACCGGACCAGTGGCTCAGAGAGTAGAGTGTTAGCATTTTGAGCCCACGTTAATGGGTTCCATTCAAGTTAAAATATTTTTGTTATAATTTAAAGTTTTAAAATTCTTCGTTAAACACATAGTTTTGACGACTTTCTTTTCATATTTATTTCCATTTACTTTTTTAGAGGTGATGGTTGCCTATTTGTACTTCCTCTTAAAACAACAATCCCCACCTTCTGTCGGGTTTGAAAATGTTAAACGTAGACATTGTAGTTTTATGAGCACTATATTGACACAATATAACATAGCCTCTTTCAAAGGGAATTAAAGATTGCATTGCCCACTTGTAGTGAGTGAATCGTCCTGTTTCATCTGTGAATTAACCAAGGAAATGCTGTAGAGGAAGTTTTGTAGTAATGAGTGTGTCAGCGAACGTGTCTGTGTAATTAAGGGGACGCACTGGCCGTCTTGCCTAATCCCTGGTCCAGGCTGGGCTGGGAATGAAATTACAGTAATCCGCTACCGCTGATAGGTTCGTTCACTCAATAACTCCGAGCTAATTCCACCGAGCAGCTCTGTCTTCAGGCCGCATTATCACCAATCTGCGTCCTGTCGCTGAGCCATGAAGCGAAGGAGTCCCGCACTGAAATCCTCTTGATGACTCTATTACTGAATGTCTGTCGCTGTTGCACAGTGCAAAGTGAGGATGTACCTCCTTGGTTGAGGGGCTAGCCAATGATGGAATGTTCGTATCATGTTAAGAGTTTCATTAATTTCTTTTGCACCGATCGAGTTCGCCGTGCAGTTAGGGTTGTGCAGATGTGAGCTTGCATTCGGGAGACAGTGGATTCGAATCCCACCCTACAGCCCTGATGATGGTTTTTCGTGGTTTACCATTTTCGCCCAGGTTGAGGTTCCCTATCTGTTGTTTTCCTAGCCTTTTCTTAATAATTTAACAAAATAGGAAATTTATTGAACATCTCCCTTGGTAAGTTATTCCAATCCGTAACTCCTATTCCTATAAACGGATATTTGCTCCAGTTTGTCTTCTTGAATTCCAACTGTATCTTCTTATTGTGATCTTTCCTACCTTTAAAGACACAACTCAAACTTAATCGTCTACTAATGTCACTCCACAGCTCGGAACATACCACTTAGTCGAGCAGCTCGTCTCCTTTCTCCAAAGTCTTCCCAACCCAAACTTTGCAACATTCTTTTAACGCTACTCCTTTGTCGGAAATCACCCAGAACAACTCGAGCTGCTTTTCTTTGAATTTTTCCCATTTCTTAAATCAAGTAGTCCTGATGAGGGTCACATACACTGGAACCATACTCTAGCTGGGATCTTACCAGATACTTATATGCCATCTACTTTACATCCTCACTGAAATGAAAACCTACAACATGTTTTCCAGTCATTGACCGGGTCAGGGATGTAATGAATGAAGCATATATAGGCTGTTAGTACGATGGGGTCGCCACTCCCAAAGTAATTTATTAATGGCTGATAGATGCTATGAAATGAAAATGGAGAGTGTTGCTGGAATGAAAGATGACAGGGAAAACCGGAGTACCCGGAGAAAAATCTGTCCCGCTTCCGCTTTGTCCAGCACAAATCTCACATGGAGTGACCGGGATTTGAACCACGGTATCCAGCGGTGAGAGGCCAATGCGCTGCCGTCTGAGCCACGGAGGCTCCCTTACATCCTTACTACAAACCCTAAATACCCTCATAACCCTGTGCACCTTTATTTACAATCTTATTTACACCTAGGTACTGAGCCCCTAATTCTACATTACACAAGAACCGACGCACGACTTCGTAGGGCCAGCTGAGAGGGGAAAGCGTGCATCCGTTTTTGTAAATAAATAGCCTGATGTTCCTTGCATGTTACTCACAGCAGGACGTGACCAAAATATTGAGCAAGAACGGAACATTTCGGAAGATTTCGGGAAATTGATAATACAATTTTGGCTAATAACCCCTATTGAGAGAGATTTCGCAATGTCATTAGAGAGGAATTAATTAATATGAATTTTTGGAATCATTTGATAAAGCTCACTTTAGCGGGAGAACTATAATTAATTATGCGCACAGAGAAGTTCACCTGTCTGTCGCCAAAGTGGGAACGGCAAGAGGCAAGGTCATCCGTTCATGAGACGCGGGAAAGTTACCCACGTAATTAATTACGCCCGTGAAAGTAGCAGGAGAAATCAACGTACGACACCATTGTGACAGGGAAAACAGGCGGGATCTCTGGTGTGTTTCAAGAAAATCGGTGTAGTGGTTTAGAAGACGGGATGATTGCACAACAAATGGGTTGCGTTGTTCCTTGTCACTATTTGTATAAATAATCCCTCTTCTACGAGAGAAGCCACTCAGCATTCATCGGTCCGAGAGGGTGAACCTGCGACAGTCGGCACCGAGAAGAGAACCTACAAAAATTCAAGAACTAGGTGATAGACTTGGGATCTCGAAAGCCATATTGGCTTGAGAGAGGTAGGAAAGGCAAAAGTTGGGAAAATTTCAAATAATGTTTAATAACAGTAATGATACAGTCACCGTAGCGTGACGGGAACATTGTGACACCGTGTATTAGTGATCACGAAGGTTTCAATGAACTTCTGTAAAGGAGATGAATGTCTATCTGGCTTTCTATTCTGTTTACACGATCTTTGGTTACCTGACCACGGGGAAAACATTTGGTTTGCGGGTGAGAAGGCGAGGCGTATCTCTTCCCAGGGATACACAGGAACAAACACTTGGCTGTTAGACGTTAGTAGCTTCATGCGGTCCAAGCAGTCACGTGGTGACAACAGTTGTGCACCGTACCTTTCATTTCTGTATGTTTCAAAGTGTTATTTTATTAGTCTATAATTTATTAGAAGAAGAATTAATTTGTGTTGCATCAAGAAGTGCAGAATCAGTGTAATTGGTAAGTTAGTGTCTAAGTGAAGAATGCCACCTATCATTATGAGCCACTATGTGTTGCTAAATGCAGCAAAATGATGCAACATCAATCAGCACAATTACAGGTCGGTCTTATTCCAATATTATGTTTTTGCAGTTAGAAATGTGAATGTTTGTCATCTTAAATTAGTTGGTAAATCATAACACCGTGTTGTATATGTGGCGTGTGACAATGTGACAATGCTCTTCCTATCCATTATTTCCCTCAAGACTGGTCACACCTCCCAGACACATATTGATACACAGTCCATCAGACCACTTTTCGTTGAGTTCATTTTCCTATGCGCAGGTGTAAATGAAAATTAACCTTAAATACATCACACTCTAGGAGCGGGTAAATATGACATGCAAACATACATTCCTTCAGTACGGTGCAGTAAGGTTCATTTTACTTTACACATTCTCATAGGAAAATGAACTCAACGAAATTTGTTCTGAAGGACTGCATGTCATGGCTGGCATCACAATCGATTTTAATACCGTGTCCTACGTCCTTTTGCCAGTCCTCCAGTCACTTAGCATACCTGTCATCATCTTCCCATTTCTCCTTCCAGCCGGTGACTGACTTCTCTGTCCAATCCTTCATTATCCATAATGTACGAGCCGAGATATTTTAACTCTCTGGTTCATTAATGGTTTATCCAAAACAATATTTCGAAGTAGGGTTCTCATTTTATATCGTTTTGGGAAACCATGTTTCAAAAGAATATATTCTTATTTTACCATAGGAAAATATTGAGTTCTGATGTGGTTATCACTTGCTAGTCGGTAAGGATAAGTAAATCTAAAAAGAAGTGAGCAAATTTGGATAGTAAAATAACATATATTTTTCATTTACATGATTGTATCGTTCACTGTTATACAACATACATTCTACGCATGATGCTTTCCAGTGAAATAATTGTTTTTTTGAATTTCTCGGTATTACACAGGAAGAATATAAACTATACGAACGACTTCTTTCTAGCTTCTAAATCTCAATGACAGTAACGTAAACGATTTAACCTGAAAGTATCAGGTGGACTGGTGCATATTGTTAAGCCTGCTGGCAGGCAAAGTGGCTTCATTGCCGTCCAACAGTAGGGTGGACATGTCACAGCACAGGTTCTCATGATCATGTATATGTGACAAGGCACGTTTCACGTGTCACACCGTGGTTGGTCCGACACACGCAAGCTTTGCGGTCCTCCTCGTCAGTTTGTGGCCAGGTTAGCGTGGATCATATCCAGTCACTGGATAAATATCATCTTTTACATGAGGAAAAAGGAACATATACTCTACAACTTGTTTCCTACCGTCTGCGTGGCGTGTAATGTGACTTTGATAATCTCTTACGTGGACCGAGCAGCTGCCACCTTGCATTTAGTGAGATGCTGGGTTCGAATCCCACTGTCGGCATCCCCGAGGATGGTTTTCCGTGGTTTCCCCTTTTGTTACAATATGCTTTACGTCGCGCCGACACAGACAGTTCTTATGGGAAACCACAGACAAGCATAGTCAGGGATGCCGGTAAAGATGTTCGAACCCACTATCTACCGAATGCACTTTGATAGCTACGTGACCGAAACCGCACAGCCACTTGCGTGGTGGTTTCCCATTTTCAACCAGCCAAATGCTGGACCTGTAATTTAATCAAGGCCACGGCCGATTCCTTCCAACTCTTTCCTGCCCCATAGTCACCATAAGGCCTATGTGTGTTGGTGCGACATAAAAGAAGCAAATTTCGTAGGGTCACCAATTCACGTGGATTAAGCCCATTTTTACGGCTGGATTCCCTTCCTGACGCCAATTGTTTGTGGGTGGATGTGTTTACTATTGTGTGTTTTTGTGGTGGGTGGTAGTGAGATTTGTTGTTTCTTAAATGGAGGGGAGTTTTAAGACTAGCATAAACGCCCAGACCCCGAGTTAGAGGAATTAACCAGACACGGCTGAAATCCTTGACCTGGCTTGTAATCGAACTTGGGCCCCTCTGAACCGAAAGTTGCTACGCTGACAATTCAGCCAAGAAGCAGAACTGATGACTTTTTCTATTATTATTATTATTATTATTATTATTATTATTATTATTATTACTATTATTAATACTCTCTCTATTGCTTATCTCATCCTCAGGTGGCGATACGGATGAGAAATTTGTCACAATTGTGGACTTGGCCTAGGTTTACGGCCTGCAGCCGTTGCGGACGCTAACCTTATGTGGAGGGAAGTACTGACTATAGCATGTTTCGTTGACGGTTGGTACTTTATTTATTAATTCTTTCCTACTAACTATTTAACGTCCCAGTTATAGTTACAGGTTTCTGGGAAACAGGAAGATGGGAAGGTTGCTGCTCTGACCTTAATTAAGGTGCACATGCGGCATTTACGTATTTCTTCTTCGCATTCATTTTTACCGTCCCCTCTGGTCGTCTAGCACCAGAATCTTTCAGCCATTTTTGGTGCACAATTTGTTTATTTTCTAATAAAGTCTTCCCCTTCTGGTAGCTCTCAGTGAACTCTCCCATCCCTGTCTTAGTCTTTTTAGTCATCTAGCTTCTTCCATAATGAGTTTTAGTTTTATTTCATTATCCATCTTCAACACGTTGCCATACCACTGCTTCTACACTGTCTCCCTTACTGATTCCTGTTGAGGTTGTTTCTTGTTAGTCATATTCCTTATTTGATGTTTTTAAATCTTCTTTTCAGCTGCCCACTTTAGAAATATCACTTGCCTGCAGTCTCCTTTTTTGTTTCTGCAGCAGGATTAGGTTTTCCGCTTCATACAGAAATGTGAGCAGGAAGACTACCTTGTCGATCCTTATCTCTATTTTCTCCGTGATTCCTTTCTTAGCCTCAACAGCACTGGGAAGTTGGTAATAAATTTGAATTGCTTCTTATACACGGTGGTTTATTTCTCCTTTAGCGTTTTCATTGCTGTTCGTAGACCCAGCAATCTCGGAGATGAACGCTATGGAGAACTGGAATTGGAAACATCATACCCCACCGGGAAGCTTACAACCACAAGGCCAATACCACGTATCTAATTCGCTTGGTATTGTTCTGTTTCTTCTTATTGTTCCTGTAAAATTACAATAATGTGGCGGGTTATCACTGTCCCTATAACTCAAACCATTGCACGTGTTTCAAAAACTACTAAATGTATTGATTTACTGTTTACAGTTAATATTACAAGTTCACTTGCGTTTGAGTTTCCTCCTCGACGCACTCCTTGTCGCACCCACAGTCGTAACACAGTCGGTGATCACACTGCATACCGGCGCGGCGAACTCTTTTGCAGTGTCGTTTCGGAAGAGTTTGCAACCAGCAAGCCTCTTTGAACTCCGCGTAGCCATCCGACGGACTCACTCCCAATGACCGATCCTCTCGTAACTGCTTACTCTCTCTCGTGATTGACGCACTCAAGACTGGCTTACTCGAAACCGAGACAGACTGGCCTGAGCCAGTTGCGCTATTTGTTTAGAACCGTAGAAGACTTTTAACATGTTAAATTCTTTCTCAAGCTAGAGGCTGCTAGAAGACAAAGAATACAGTGAATACTGATTAAACAAAATAGGTTGTAAAGAACTCAAAATAATTTTATTTCTTTCTTAATCTGCTTACCCTCCATGGTTGGGTTTTCTCTCGGACTCAGCGAGGGATCCCACCTCTACCGCCTCAAGGGCGGTGTCCTAGAGCGTGAGACACTGGGCCGCGGGATACAACTGGGGAGAATGACCAGTACGTCGCCCAGGCGGCCTCACCTGCTATGCGTAATAGGGGCCTTGGTGGGGGGTGGGAAGATTGGAAGGGATAGACAAGGAAGAGGGAAGGAAGCGGCCGTGGCCTTAAGTTAGGTACCATCCCGGCATTTGCCTAGAGGAGAAGTGGGAAACCACGGAAAATCACTTCCAGGATGGCTGACGTGGGAATCGAATCCACCTCTACTCAGTTGACCTCCCGAGGCTGAGTGGACCCCGTTCCAGCCCTCGTACCACTTTTAAAATTTCGTGGCAGAGCCGGGAATCTAACCCGGGTCTCCGGGCGTGGCAGCTAATCACACTAACCACTACACCACAGAGGCGGACTCGAAATAATTTTAAAAACCATTTATGAAATTAGATATACAGGTTTAAACAAGTCTAAAAAATTAAAAACTACAAAAACATTAAACATTTATAAGAATAGATGAGAAATTGATTTCTATAAAATTTAAAATGCAAGTATATTTCGGACTTTTTTTTTTACAATTGGCTTTACGTCGCACCGACAGAGGTAGGTCTTATGGCGACGATATTTCGGACTTGAGGACACTCGGCCTTATTCTTATGAGTATAGATGATGTCCCAAAATTAGCATAGCATACACCCCCTGAGAACTTTTATCCCCCAGTCCACGAGTTAATCAGTGCTGATCCCGAAGACTCTCATGATTTCCCCCACTTTTTGGGGATCGTCCACCTGGCACCAATCATAGTTTCCACTTCCAGATTATTGTGGGCTTCTGGCCCACTCTTAATGCCGGCCCCGTGGTGTAGGGCTAGCGTGCCTGCCTCTCGCCCGGAGGCCTCGGGTTTGATTCCCTGCCAGGTCAGGGATTTTTCTCTCGACCTGAGGGCTGGTTCGAGGTCCACTCAGCCTATGTGATTAGAATTGAGGAGCTATCTGACCGTGAGATGGCGGCCCCGGTCTCGGAACCCCAGAATAACGGTTGAAAGGATGCGTCGTGCTGACCACATGGCCCCTCGTAATCTGCAGGCCTTCGGGCTGAGCAGCGGTCGCTGGGGAGGCCAAGGCCCTTTCAAGGGAGTTAAGTGCCGTGGGTTTTGGTTTGGTTTGGTTTTGGTCTACTCTTAATAAGTTTCCAGTTTCTTCCAAGGGATTCGTCAACAGTTTGCCGGCATTTTTCCTTTCCTCGCAGCTGGCTCCGTCCACATTGTCACCGCTGCGCGGCGATTATTATCTCTCAGGGGAGACCCTACTGAGTTTTAATTTTTCTACAATTCTTATCTAATTTTCACCAAATTTTGGTAGTACATTGAGATAAGTAAGTTTAAGCTAATTATAACATTTGAATGAATTTGAATGGATATTTTTCAATTTATAACAATTGTTTTAAAAAAAGTACATCATTTTCAAAATGTCCCATGCACAATATTTTTGAAAATATTTTCTTGAAACTTTCTTACAATAGTCACAACACATATTTTAATAATAATTGGTATTCATTTCAAAAACAATCCATTGGTTATCCAATTATTTCCATTTTCCTCGCTACACCTCATAACCATGTTAAAACCTATGGAAATTTTGGATTTCACACCCAATATCTCTGAAAATTATAATTACATTTTAAAACGGATACTAAGTTTCTTGAACCGTATAATGTAGAGTGTGTGGACACAGTTTGAAGGTAATCGTGCAAGAACTGTTGTGCAAGGAATGTTTTAAACATCTGAAACTGTTAGTTCTGAGAAAAAGATAGTTTTATAAATAAACATCTGTTAAGTAATAATACCTTCATCAGAACTCCCCAGCACCTATGTTTCTCCTTCCTTAGCCCTTTTTCTCTCTTCAGCAACTGATTTTGACTGCTTCTGCTTCTTGCTAACAGTTTTTTTTGTCTTCTTTACTATTCATGGCACTTTTCTGCTTCCTGTCTCTGTCACGTTCATGACCCACTTTGTAAGTGGTTTCACTCAATTGTCTGCCATCAACTGCCATTTTGACCTTTTGACAGGCTATGGAACCCATATTGAACGCCCCCGCAGCATTTACAACAGCCATGTCCACCCTTGCTTTGGAAACAAGGTCTGTTTAGGGCATTTATGCCAAATAACAGATTGTAAACTCTCATTTGACTTTTGAGTTTTTTCCCTAATACACCTCTTCAACAAATCATCAAAAATAAGATAACAGATGGCAGCACTAGGCCATTCCTAAACATCATGCTCAAGAATCAAGTTGAAACACAAAAGAATCTTTGAGCTATGCCACTTTATCTGCAGGGAAGTGGGCGTGTCCATTCAAACTGAAGTGCACGTGTCATTTTAACACCCCCACAGAGCATTTAAAAATGGCCGTACAAGCAAAAAAATTATATCACAATGCGCGGCAAGGAATGAAATATCATCTGTTGGCAGTGGCGGCCGGTCAGTACGTGCTACCGGGCTCCAGCACGTAGCTTGAAACTGTAAGGAATATTATTTATGTACAGTAAAATTATCCTGCTGCCTTTTCGTTTTGAGTACGATATGAATTTGTGTTTTGTGAAAATCAGGACGAGATCTGTCGAACACCTAGCGCCGTTCTCCCGGGGAACAAGGCTCGTGCTCATGTGAAGTGAGCCCTTGCCTGTAGCCTGGAGGAAGCAATACGCAGGCGCAGCCAAGCTCGCAACACTCCCCCTAGCCGGCGGAGTATACCATAAACCGGGATCAACTTTCACTGATCCCGTCTATAGTTACTTCCTCTCCCGCAAGGGGGTAGAAGTACTCGATGTCTCCTGCTACCTTGATGTTCACGACCGACTGGATCCCTCGCTGCGCATCAAGTCGGCCGTGTGATGTTGAACGTGGTAAGCGAGTCTGCCACTAGAGAGTAGCATTGTCTGGGCTCGAAAGTAAAGCGTAAGCGGAGGCAATCTATTTCACACACGCTTATTAAAATATCCATCTTCCTTTTGTGTCAAAAGTAAGGAATTCGTAGGTGAGTCAAAGAATCTTTGAGTGACCCTAAATGTGATCCCGCATTACAATGTAATTTACTCTGGTGAAATGAAATAGCGTATGGCTTTTAGTGCCGGAAGTATCCGAGGACATGTTCGACTCGCCAGATGCAGGTCTTTTGAGTTGACGTCCGTAGGCGACCTGCGAGTCGTGATGAGGATGAAATGATGATGAAGACAACACATACACCCAATGATGGTTAAAATTCCAGACCCAGCCGGGAATTGAACCCGGGATCCCTGTGACCAAAGGCCAGCGCGCTAACCATTTAGCCATGGAGCCGGACATTTACTCTGGTAATAGGGGAGGTCTCAATGAATCAGTTGGCAGCTCTTTCAGTTGCTTTGTGCGGTTTTTAATCTCGCGGTTATATTACTGGTGCGTGTTTTTTCTGTCATTGTGTTAGTGCTCAAGTTTATACGGAGATTTATCAAATTATTTATCCACTGCAGTGTATATAAAGTGAAATTAAATTAGTGCTCTTAGTGGGGATCTATATTCCCACGATTCTATTTGCACTGATGTAAGTTGCGCCATTAGGTTAGTAAAAACAATATTTCTCGAATGAATTATTTATCTCGTAGACAGTTGTCGAAGAATTAATCTGCTTCCAAATTAATGTTGTTTTTGTTTATTCTGAGTTATAAATTGTGAGGAAAGTTGTATTGTTATTATTATTATTATTATTATTATTATTATTATTATTATTATTATTACCAAGTTTGAATTATGCGTTGTTCATCATGGCAATATGCAGATTTAAAACAGCGTATTTAGCTTGTTTTTTGTAGCACGTAGGACGATTTTTTCACGAGCCGCCACTGTCTGTTGGAAAAATCTCATTTTCGGTTTCTGGACCATTTTTGACTGAAAAACTCAGTAGGGTCTCCCCTTAATAAGTTTCCAGCTTCTTCCAAGGGATTCGTCAACAGTTTGCCGGCATTTTTCCTTTCCTCGCAGCTGGCCCCGTCCGCATTGTCACCGCTGCGCGGCGATTATTATCTCTCGCTGACATTGTTGCCAGCCGCCTTGCACTCGGATTCATTGTCACAATAATACTGATAATATTTATACGACGTCGATTCGACTCCTATGTATTTTAAAAGCTCATTGAATCGCCAAAAACATTTTTTTTTTCCACAATTTGCCTTACGTCGCACTGGGACAGAAAAGTGCTAGGAGTGGGAAGGAAGTGGCCGTGGTCTTAATTAAGGTACAGCCCCAGCATTCGCCTGGTGTGAAGATAGGATTTGCCTGGTGTAAAAATGGGAAACGATGGAAAACCATCTTCAGGGCTGCCGACAGTGGGGTTCGAACCTACTATCTCCCGAATGCTGAATACTAGAGCCGCACATAAGCGCACATACTTTTTCATGCTGGAAAAGATGTTACATTGCAGAAAGATATTAAAAATTAACACCATTACACCAATATATCACCTACACATTTGTGTGATGTGGGTCATAACCCGTAAATATTTCTCAATTTGATAGTAAGTTAAATTTAACTGTAATAACGCAATATTTAAACCATCAGATGGCTCATGTCCGCCTCTGTGGTATAGTGGTTAGCGTGATTAGCTGCCACCCCCGAAGGTCCGGGTTCGATTCCGGCTCTGCCACGAAATTTGAAAAGTGGTACGAGGGCTGGAACGGGGTCCACTCAGCCTCGGGAGGTCAACTGAGTAGAGGTGGGTTCGATTCCCACCTCAGCCATCCTGGAAGTGATTTTCCGTGGTTTCCCACTTTTCCTCCAGGCAAATGCCGGGATGGTACCTAACTTAAGGCCACGGCCGCTTCCTTCCCTCTTCCTTGCCTGTCCCATCCAATCTTCCCATCCCTCCACAAGGCCCCTGTTCAGCATAGCAGGTGAGGACGCCTGGACGAGGTACTGGTCATCCTCCCCAGTTGTATCTCACGACCCAGAGTCTTAAGCTCCAGGACACTGCCCTTTGAGGCGGTAGAGGTGGGATCCCTCGCTGAGTCCGAGGGAAGAACTGACCCTGGAGGGAAAACAGTTTAAGAAGAAGAAGAAGAAGAAGAGGAAGAAGGCGGCTCATATTGTTTAAGTCCTTCCGTTTTAAGTGTGACACAAAGTTTACGTCACTTCAGGAAATAATGTAAATTAGTTTGCGTTCTTTTAAAGGCTGTAATACACTCTAATTATACATTTTTTAAACACTCGTCTTGAAAATATTGCATAATATACTATTCTTCATGAAAAATTCTGAAACCGTTGCCATCTCTTGATAGGGACAGGTACATATACAAATTTCGCAACCAAATGCTGAAACTCCTTGGTGATTAATGGAACATTTACCAGTTAAAACGGAAAGAGAGCAAAGTGTACACAAGCGTGTGGTACACGTTGGAACTGTCTAGCGGGAAATATGAAGCCAGAAATAAGTATGTTCCTGACTTTGTGGGCAGGGTCTGAATGGGATAGAAAATAATAGTCATGAATTGTTTACTACGTCCGCCTCTGTGGTGTAGTGGTTAGTGTGATTAGCTGTACCCCTTTCCCCGGAGGCCCGGGTTCAAGTCCCGGCTCCGCTACGAAATTTGAAAAGTGGTACGAGGGCTGGAACGGGGTTCACTCAGCCTCGAGAGGTCAACTGAGTAGAGGTGGTTTCGATCCCTCCCTCAGCCATCCTGGAAATGGTTTTCCGTGCCTTCCCACTTCTCCTCCAGGGATGGTACCTAACATAAGGCCACGACCACTTCCTTCTCTCTTCCTTGTCTATCCCTTTCAATTTTCCCATCCGCCCGCAAGGCCCCTGTTCAGCGTAGGAGGTGAGGCTGCCTGGGTGATGTACTGGTCATCCTCCCCAGTTGTATCCTCCGACCCTGAGTCTGAAGCTCCAGGACACTGCCATTGAGGCGGTAGAGGTGGAATCCTTCGCTGAGTCCGTGGGAAAAACCGACCCTCAAGGGTAAACAGATAAAGAAGAAGAAGAAGAAGAAGAAGAAGAAGAAGAATTGTTTACTACACCGAAAGTGTTCATTTTTCATCTAGATAAGTGCAGTGCAGTGCAGTGAAACATTCTTTATTTAGTGCTGATTGTGCAAGTTATAAATCTGGTTTAATAATGTTATCACGTAGAACACATCGATAGCTTCTTAACTGTTCTCGGGCCGCTGTGCGTTAAAGAAAACGAAAGTATTAAAATCGAGATAATGTGTAGACAACACATGCGACGACAGTGTTCAATATCCCATTGTAAAAAGGAAATACCAGTGTACATAACGACAAGAGTTTAACTGCAGTATGACATCATAACACGCCATAAAGCGTGTTAACACAAAGGGCGCCTAAATACAATTCTTCAACTTGACTATGTCTAGTTCCTAGCCAACTATACTATGCAGCCGTTGAAATCAATCACGGTTTTCCTAATTTATGTAAGGTGGTGTCTAAAGGGGCTGCCTGGCCGAGGCGGTAAAGGCGTGCTCGGTTCGCCCGGAAGGACGTGGGTTCGAATCCCCGTCAGGAAGTCGTGAATTTAAGAAACGAGATTTCCACTTCCGGAGGTGCATATGGCCCTGAGGTTCACTCAGCCTACACCAAAATGAGTACCAGGTTAATTCCCGGGGGCAAAGGCGGCCGGGCGTAGAGCTAACCACTCTACCCCATCACGTGCCGAGGTTAACAATGGTGGAAGTCTTTACCTTCCACTCCTCCAAGGGCCTTCATGGCCTGTACGGAGGTGACTTTGCTTTGCTTTGCTTGGTCTTTCCTAAAGAATGGCCAAGTAAGCCATGTATAAGGACGTATGATGTTTATTGCACGTTCACTTGTCTGGTCGTTGAATGTCATAAATACAGCATAACCCATACAATTATTCCTACCACTATTTAAACTGTTTGATAAGTTCAACATATTCACATATTGAAAAGTAATCGTCGCTGCTGTCAATTTTATATTTTGATGTAGGCAGTAATAGGAATGCAAATGCCCCATTACAGTACAACACGTTATTCCAAAATACCGCCACGACTTTCATGGTGGATGAACTAAAGGCCCATTTGATCATAACTGACAGTATTGTTCACTAATTGCTCACATAATTATAATTTAATAAATTCATGTGGGCACCCACCTTCAGTTAAATGAAACAGTGTTTCATGTGTGTTTCCCTTCTGAGTGGAGGTGATAGCTAACTAATGGATATAATCGTTGTGCGTTTGTCTTTAGAGTTGTTGTAATTACTAGATATGGCCTCTATTACTTTCCCATTGATAACGTAGCTATATGGTTAACTGCCAGGTAGGTTTGCCGGCCCCGTAGTGTAAGGGTAGCGTGTTTGCTTCTTACCCGGCGGCCCCGGGTTCTATTCCCGGCCAGACCAGAGATTTTTGCCTGGACCTGATGGCTGGTTCGAGGTCCACGCAGCCTACGTAATTGGAATTGAGGAGCTATCTGACGGTGAGATGGCGGAATTAGAGGAATTAATGATGCGTGACTAACATCAGGGACCTGTCCGGGAATAGAACCCAGGGCCAAGAATAACGGCCGAGAGGATTCGTCGTGCTGACCACACGACACCTCGTAATCTGCAGGCCTTCGGGCTGAGCAGTGGTCGCTTGGTAGGCCAAGGCCCTTCAAGGGCTGTAGTGCCATGGGGTTTGGGTTTGGTTTTGGCTTGCTCTTCATATATCTACAAGGCTAAAATAGTATAAATCACTACTAGACAATATACCTGTCCGGCTCTTTGGCTGAATGGGCAGTGTAGGTCTCAAGTTCGAGGGGCCCCGGGTTCTATTCCCGGACAGGTCCTTGATGTTAGCCAGCATCATTAATTCCTCTAACTCGGAGGCTAGGTGTTCGTGTTCATCAGTTTTATAATTCATCAATTTTATAATTTGATATAGGCAGTAATAGTAATATAAATGCCCCATTTCATTACAATACGTTACTCCAAACACCGTCACCACTTTCACGGTGGATGAACTAAAGGCCTATTTGATCACAAACTACCACAGGAACATTCAATAGTGAACACTTAGGGCTGGCGTAAGGAAAGGTGGAGAATAAGAATCACAATAAATACTAGATAAAATACTTCTTCGTTTGTTTTCTAGAGTGGAGAGGTGTAAATATTACCGGGCGAGTTGGTCGTGCGGTTAGGGGCTCGCAGCTGTGAGCTTCTATCCGGGAGATAGTGGGTTCGAACCCCACTGTCGGCATTCCTGAAGATGGCTTTCCGTGGTTTCCCATTTTCACACCGGGCAGATGCTGAGCCTGTATCCTAATTAAGTCCACGTCCGCTTCCTTCCAAGTCCTAGGCCATTCCTGTTCCATCATCGCCATAAGAGCTATCTGTGTCTGTGCGACGCAAAGCAAATCATAAAAAGAAAAGTGTGAATATTAAAATAAAATTATCTTCTTTCATTTGTCTCTAATGGTAGAGTTGTGTAGGTGTTAACTAGATAAATTATTGCTGATTTATTTGTAATGTTAGTGTTGCAACTAACGGCTAGATGGGATTAGAATTCATTTCTCTCTAATGGTACCGTGTGAAGAGACGGCTCTGCTGTATTAGTTGGCAGGAGGTGTGGACATCTCTCTACAAATAAAACGTTCTAAATTGACTGTATGAGACTTAAACTGTATTTATGAACACAAGTGAGGTTCTGGCTATGTGTCAGAGAAATGGGAGTACGATCTCCAAAAGATTTTATAATAAATTCCAAAGCGCTGTGTGTGTCTGTCAGTTCTCTACCACGGTTGAAATTGAATTAGGCTGTTTTATATATCGGGCACATCACACATTCACATGCCTAATGTTCCACAAAACGTTTGCCACGTTCCGTAAAAATACGTGCTCGGATTTCGACATCTAATGGCATCCGTAAAATCCATCCGCTACAATCGTCGTCACTGTCGGGAGGGAAAAAATAAAAAAAATAAAACTGCGCAGCTCAGACTTCATTACGGATGCGAACTGGGGGGATGTATCTTTGTCAGGCAATGTGTGGAATGTAGGCTTTAGTACTGCCACCGTTATCACAGTTTATGCTTGATGGAGTAGGCTATCTATTAAATGTAATTTAACGTACATAATCGGAATATTTCCTCACGTGCCTTCGTAATTTTGTAAACTTAAAAAAAAAGGACAAACAGAACAAAACATCAAATATTCAGATCTGAATACGGACTTGTGAAACAATCTAAAATTGTGTTGTTGAATTCTTCAATTTGTTGGGATTTAAGAAATATTTTTATAGTAGCTAATGTACCCGTGCTTCGCTATGGCATTCCACTTTGTATACAGGATTCTAGATTAGGTAGTGTACACGTTGTAAGATTGTAATACATTGTACAGTTCTTAACGTTACCCTAGAAACGCGACGGGAAGTCACCAAACGTCTTTTGTAAATGTGAAGACTGGGTTAGGGAATTTTCATTGTAATGGTAGGCCCTCTTGCCTACCATCAGTCACAATCAAGTTGGAAAATGTTCATTATAATGGCAGACTCTCACTCTGCACCTGCGTTTTTTACATCCTCAGAAAGACTGCCTTTGTGGTTTTCCCAACTGAAATCAACATAGGTCATTACAATGACGCCATTAGGAAAGTCGAGATTAAAAGCAATGCTGTCATATGAAAAAACCACACACCTCACTTTTAACGAACAGTAGTACAATGCCACATTTTCTCACTTTTAACGAATAGTCGGAGCCATGAACACTCTTTTCTTTTCAGGGAGGAGAAAGGGGGCGAATATTGGAGAGTCCCAGGGCAGAAACTATGACCTTTTACTCTCTGTTTCCCAGGAGTACCCGATGAGTTGGAAAATTTCAATTCACTACACTGGCGGGGAAAATCTACCTGACTTGGAGGCAAATTTTTCCTCCAAGCCAGAGAAGAAACCCCCTTTTGGCTGCTAATTTGGAATACAATGAATGTAGAATTTAATACAAGTGAAGAGGAAGAAGTTTTCTTAAGAAACTGCTCATTTCAGGGTTGAATTTTAAGTTATTTAGTGAATTGTGGTCCTATAAGTATACGCCGAAATTGTAATTCTAGACCAGGTCATAAGTGAAACTGTGCCATTATTCAGTTAATTGTGCACACTGATCAATCCAATCAGTGCGTCAGAGTAGGGATCGAATAGCTGGAATACTATGGTGAACCAGCGTATTACCTACCAGCAGTATCAGAAAATGTATGAACCAGAGGAATGGTATGCTAGAGAAGAAAGTTATCTAACTCGCCTTCTGTTTCCCGCCAATATACAGACAGGCTGTTATACTCGGTACGCAGCAGTAATCCCATCTATCGGAGATGAGTTGCAGCATTAGAGACAAAGAACATTACAACAAACAATGGTCAACGTAATGTTATTGTAGATCAATTTTATGAGCTTTCGATATTGTAGGCCTTCACATTTAGTTTTCTTCCGACTCTCAAATATCACTCTTATCATAGTCGGTACGGTAAAACTGTATAAAACATGAATGATCGGACATTTTATTCTCTATAAATTATGTTATGTAGTACTTTTCGATAGGACCAATAACATACGTATTTAAGAATTGAATTTTAGGCGCATATCCAACAGTTGTATCAAGGTAAAGGTGTAGATAATTTGGTTCTGGAACATGAAGAGGCTGTTGATGCTGATGAAATGGGAGACCCAATTTTGAGGTCAGAGTTTGACAGAGCTGTGAGTGACCTAAATAGGAACAAGGCACCTGGAATTGATGACATTCCCTCTGAATTACTGACTGCCTTAGGAGAAACCAGCATGGCAAGGTTATTTCATTTAGTGTGCAAGATGTATGAGACAGGAGAAGTCCCATCCGATTTTCAGAAGAATGTTGTTATACCTATTCCCAAGAAAGCCGGTGCTGACAGGTGTGAAAACTACCGCACCATTAGTTTAGTATCTCATGCCTGCAAAATTTTAACACGTATTATTTACAGAAGAATGGAAAAACAAGTTGAAGCTGAGTTGGAAGAAGATCAATTTGGCTTCAGAAGAAATGTAGGAACACGTGAAGCAATCCTGACTTTACGTCTGATCTTAGAGGATCGAATCAAGAAGGACAAGCCCACGTACATGGCATTCGTAGATCTAGAAAAGGCATTCGATAATGTTGATTGGACCAAGCTATTTATGATTCTGAAGATGATGGGGATCAGATACCGAGAACGAAGAATTATCTACAATCTGTATAAAAATCAGTCTGCAGTGATAAGAATCGAGGGCTTTGAAAAAGAAGCAGCAATCCAGAAAGGAGTGAGGCAAGGCTGCAGTTTGTCCCCTCTCCTTTTCAATGTTTACATAGAACAGGCAGTAAGGGAAATCAAAGAGAAATTTGGAAAGGGAATCACAGTCCAAGGAGAAGAAATCAAAACCTTGAGATTTGCCGATGATATTGTTATTTTATCTGAGACTGCAGAAGATCTCGAGAAGTTTCTGAATGGTATGGATGAAGTCTTGGGTAAGGAGTACAAGATGAAAATAAATAAGTCCAAAACAAAAGTAATGGAGTGCAGTCGAACGAAGGCAGGTGATGCGGGAAATATTAGATTAGGAAATGAAGTCTTAAAGGAAGTAGATGAATATTGTTACTTGGGTAGTAAAATAACTAACGATGGCAGAAGTAAGGAGGACATAAAATGCAGACTAGCCCAAGCAAGGAAGAGCTTTCTTAAGAAAAGAAATTTGCTCACTTCAAACATTGATATCGGAATTAGAAAGATGTTTTTGAAGACGTTCGTGTGGAGCGTGGCATTGTATGGAAGTGAAACATGGACAATAACTGGCTCAGAAAGAAAGAGAATAGAAGCTTTTGAAATGTGGTGTTACAGAAGAATGCTGAAGGTGAGATGGATAGATCGAATCACGAATGAAGAGATACTGAATCGAATTGGTGAGAGGAGATCAATTTGGCTAAATTTGACGAGAAGAAGAGTTAGAATGATAGGACACATCTTAAGGCACCCAGGACTTGTTCAGTTGGTTTTTGAAGGAAGTGTAGGGGGTAAGAACGGTAGGGGTAGGCCAAGGTATGAATATGACAAGCAGATTAGAGCAGATGTAGGATGCAATAGTTACGTAGAAATGAAAAGGTTAGCACAGGATAGGGTGGCATGGAGAGCTGCATCAAACCAGTCTATGGACTGATGACTCAAACAACACCCTAAACTACCATTTCATCCAGGGTGAATACAACTGTTTACAGCTTAGACTGTAGTTTACTATTCCCCGACTCTATATACCGATTTTCATTAAATTCTGTTTACCCGTTTTCTTGTGGTTCGGCGTTGATATGGACTTAGCAACAAAAATACAAATTCATGAATATCTTTGTTATCATAGCCGGTACGGTAAAAATGTATGAGACTTAAATGATCGGAAATTTAATTCTATATAAGTTTAGTTGTGCAGTATTTATCGACAGGACCACTAATAGCGTAGATTGTACTGGCTCATTATCCGACGTTACATACCGATTTACGTTAGATTATCTTCATCCGTTTTCTCATGATGCGTGACCATACATACAGCACACACAGATAGACATAGACAGACAGACAGGCACATAGACAGACAGATAGACAGAAATTACGGAAAAGGAAAAAGTGCATTTCCTTGTTACTGTGGACACGACCGTTACAGATATACCATTATCTTTAAATTCTGAGCAATGTACAGACAAAACACTTATTTTATATGTATACAAGATACACTCAGTGGCTTTAGTAATCAAGTGATCAGTCCAAATATAAATAAAATATCTATACATATTTCAGTTAATTGCCATCTTTATGATTTGTGGAGTGCAAATACTGTACTATCTGTATGATGGAATGTTCACACACTCGCCTTATCCTAAAATCCTTGGAACAGTAAACTTTGTAATTTTGGCAACCTACCGTTGTGAATATAAATAAATAAATAAATAAATAAATAAATAAATAAATAAATAAATAAATAAATAAATAAAATACATTTTCCGCCTCTGTGGTGTAGTGGTTAGTGTGATTAGCTGCCAACCCTGGAGGCCCGGGTTCGATTTCCGGCTCTGCCACGAAATTTGGAAAGTGGTACGCGGGCTGGAACGGGGTCCATTCAGCCTCGGGAGGTCAACTGAGCCAACGTGGAAGTGGTTTTCCGTGGTTTCCCACTTCTCCTCCAGGCAAATGCCGGGATGGTACCTAATTTAAGGCCACAGTCGCTTCTTTTCCTTTTCCTTGATTATCCCTTCCAATCTTCCCATCTCCCCGCAAGGCCCTTGTTCAACACAGCAGGTAAGGCCGCCTGGGCGAGGTACTGGTTATCCTCCCCAGTTGTATTCCCCAACCCAGAGTCTGAAGCTCCAGACACTGCCCTTGAGGCGGTAGAGGTGGGATCCCCCGCTGAGTCCGAGGGAAAAAACGACCCTTGAGGGTAAAAGGATGAAGAAGAAGAAGAGGAGGAAGAAGAATTAATAAATTTCGGGAAATGTAAACAAAATATGATTTAAATCAGCAGTCAGATACCAACTCACGCCATATTCCAGCTAATAATAATAATAATAATAATAATAATAATAATAATAATAATAATAATCGTATGCCCTCAGCTACCGTGTGCAGACTATTTAATTTGGAGCCATCTGGTTACCTGCTCGTCAATTTCGACGTTCCGTTTTAGACTAGGCCTACTAGATGGCAGACAGAGTAAACCGAATCTCTCTTGAGCGTCTGTGGCTGAGATTTAATGAATTTTGTCGGGTAAACACCGAATGTGTCACCAGAGATCTTTTACCTGCCGACATCGCACGACATGGAGTGTCGAATGGACTTTTCTTCCGTCCGTCAAAACTCCGACTACCTCTGCCGGGTTTCAACCCGCCATCTTGGGATCTGAAGTCCGACATCCAATCGCTGATCCACAGAGGCAGCTTCATTCCAGTTTATAGTGCGGTAATCTCAAATACCTCGAATTCGGGAGTTGACTGATTCGAACCCAACCATCGACAGCCATGAAGATGTTTTCCGTGATTTCCCATTTTAACACCAGGCAAATGCTGGGGCTGCAACCTTAATTTTAACGTCACGGGTTTTTACTTCCCACTCTTGGAATTTTCCTATCCCATCGACTCCGAAAAGTTACCTGAGTTGGTGCGACGTAGAACCACTTGCAAATAATGTTTATTTACAATTATTTTGGGTCCCTTCGGAAATTCCAATAGTTATCAATCGTAATAACACTTTTCATAGGTTTGCAGAAAATATGTATCCATCACAGTACCCTTAATCTTTTTTGGGTTAAAGTTTTCACAGTCTGTTGAACTGCCATTAAAAGGGAGGTTGTAAGTACCTTATAGGCCCACTTTTGGAGACCTGTATTTTATAAGTATAACATTAATTCGCAGGTGAAATATCAGCTAATTTGGTACAAGAGCGATGTATGTCCGTTTGATAGTCTTATAGTTATATACGGAGTTACCTTGAGATACACACAAGAACCAGACGAGTCCACAGTGGTTCGAACATACAGTACCTGTTTTTTTGGCTACTGACAGATATAGCAGCAACAGCAGCATGCCTCATAGTTTTGTATGTGACAAAGCTTGGAGTATTGGAGAAAAGTAAACACGATCGCATTTACTTGCCAATTTAATATGGATCACTACTGAAGAAAGCACGTAAACTCCGGCTCAGGAACACCTCTGCGGAGGTTCGGACCTGCCTTCGGGCAGAATAACCCTTACCTACCTACTGAAGAATACATCAATGCAGTTCAAAGTTGTTGGAGGAAGTCATATCATGTTTGTCAATTTCTTGAACCTTTCTTACTCGTTATTCAGGAACAATGCAAGATTAAAGGGGACGAAGTTGATGGTTTCAAAGTATAGCAAACGTCACGAACTTTACAAAGTTTATGCTTCTCATACATTGACTAAGAGAAATAACAAGGCTGGCATAGAGTTTATACTACAGACTATTAACGACTGAAAAGAAAAACACAAGGATGTGTTGAAACTTACTACTCCTTATACACCTTCATGTGACATTTGGTTCTACAATGAGCTCGGACCAGAGGTGAAAAATAATCGCTGCCAGACATCAGACACTGATGACGAGTAACCATTAGGTAATGTTCCTGTGAATGAACTCCCGCTAGTACAGTAATCTGATCAGTTAGGAACCAGAAAATTAATTTAATGGCTGTGATACTGTTATCATTAAAACCACTGCTCAATACTTAATTAAATCTGCACTTTGCTCTAACACAATTATTTGCTCACTTCGGTGCAATAACCAGATAAATTCACCTCAGCTTGTTTACTTTACTGGAGATAAAATAAAGGTTTCTCTTCTTTGCCTACAAGTAATAGAATATCTGTACCTACAAGAAATAACACTGGTAATTGCAATTAAGTACGATTCAAGAATTCTCTATTGACTCATTTTGCTTTTCTGGAAACTTGATATTTTGGAGTTGAACACTTTTAACTGATTATTCGTTCAAGGCAAAGGCTTATGCTTTGAAAATGAGTGAGTTTACGACTTTTACACGGGGAGAATTTTCTACTGTACTCATGACATATAATAGTGCATAAAGTATAGACGGTCTATACCTGCATTTAGTGTCTACTGACTTTCGAAAGGAAAAATCTACCTGCTTCCACTTAACTGGAAATACAGACAAACGTAATCAGGTTAACAATGCCCATAACATGTTAAATGCTCGTTCTCCAACTGTCCGTGGAAAGTGTGCTGAACAGATTAAGGAAGAGGCTAAAGAAATTCTGTGCGAGGCTGACTGCCATGTATGATTTCGTAAAGAATGTACTGGTATCACCAAGGATGATTTCGAAATACTGGTTATGAGGGTGTTTAGGGGTTGTAGTAAGGATGTAAAGGAGAGTGCATATAAGTCTCTGGTAAGACCCCAGCTAGAGTATGGTTCCAGTGTATGGGACCCTCACCAGGATTACCTGATTCAAGAACTGGAAAAAATCCAAAGAAAAGCAGCTCGATTTGTTCTGGGTGATTTCCGACAAAAGAATAGCGTTACAAAAATGTTGCAATGTTTGGGTTGGGAAGAATTGAGAGAAAGAAGAAGAGCTGCTCGACTAAGTGGTATGTTCCGAGCTGTCAGCGGAGAGATGGCGTGGAATGACATTAGTAGACGAATAGGTTTGAATGGCGTCTATAAAAGTAGGAAAGAAGATAAAGTTGGAATTCAAGAGGACAAACTGGGGCAAATATTCATTTATAGGAAGGGGAGTTAGGGATTGGAATAACTTACCAAGGGAGATGTTCAATAAATTTCCAATTTCTTTGAAATCATTTCGGAAAAGGCTAGGAAAGCAACAGATAGGGAATCTGCCACCTGGGCGACTGCCCTAAATGCAGATCAGTATTGATTGATTGATTGATGACATCTCACATGGATGTACACGATTTGCAGAAAGATGGCACAAACTTGACGAAGTTTATGCTTCTTAAACATTGAATAACAGAAATAACAACGCCGACATAGAGTTTGTACGACAGGTACTTAACAATATTCGCAGAGAATTAGCTGGAAGAGGCCTGAGTTATGGGAAACAACTGAAATTACTGGAGGAGACGATCAACAAGAGGTTCGAGATGTTTTTCGGAGAAACAGTACATCCATCTACTGTTGTAAATACAAGGATGTGTGGAGGAAATAACGCAGAATGTCCTAATAATGATATCTATCACGATAAGGAATAATACTGTGATAAATTATAGCTCTGGTGGTATAATTCAGCAACATGTGAGATAGTTTAGGACACTCTTTTTTTTGCGTGTTTTTTTTTTTTCGAACCAGGGCCAAAATGGTTGATTTTTCTTTGCCTTTGTCATGTATGGCCCAAGGTCTCAGGACGAGCTATCGGCATGAAACTTATCTGCCCTGATAGTTCCATTCGCACTTTGTGGATGGCAACCAAGAACACATTTCTGATGACGATAGCTCACACTGAGACCTATGACAAGGTCAAGGAAAAACTGACCATTTTAGAGCTGATTTGAAAGAAAAAATAAAAGCACAAAAGTCGGTGCCGCATTTTTTCGGATTTTTCTTTTTATACCAAAATGACCCCCAACTATTGCTAATTCTATAAAAGAATCTTGTTGGTGTAACCTGAAGCCGCTTAGAGTATATAGTACATAATATTTCCAAAAATGTTGACTTTCTGACGTGACCTTTCAACAGTTAAAAATGTATAACTTATACACTACTTGGCGTAAATCACTGAAATCATGCGACGTATATCATATTAGATGCGAGAGCTCAGGAAAAAAATACAGAGGTCTAGTATCAAAATTTTAGGTTGTAAATGGAACTTCATGATTTTTTAATGTGGTCCTAAACTTTTGACCAGTACTGTAGAATGAAACAAAAGTTGAATTACATTAAATATAAATTTAAAGAATAAAGATTAATTCCATGGAAGGTACTTTGAAAGCTGAGGACATGGACTCCTTCAGTGGTGAACGTATTCCTTTCTTGTCAGCAGCGCGCGTAGTGCGTGACACTGGCGCTGTTTTGACTCAGCGGGAAACCACAACTTGTCAAAGTCAGGGAGCTGTTCCCTTTGTGTGCTCCTTACCGTAAACCTCCGTCGGAAGGGGATCCTCTGCGTCTTGCCTTGGAAGAACGCTTCAGAGGATATATTGTTTGAAATAACTCAACTACACTTACTCTTCCAAAGTAAATTGCCTTTACCCACACGATCCCTTCTTCATTCTTTGTCTGGAAAGCTAATGTACATTGTTCTCCTGCAATACGAACAGTAGCAGTCTGAAAACTTCACCTTAGGGAGTAAATTGCGACGTAAGTATTCTCATAGAGCACGTCTGTCAAGGGCGCTAGCCATTGGCAGTACGTTGCGGTAGCATGACAGTCATAGTAAATGACTGGTGGCGACATGCATTGCCATGGGTGGGTCAAGGTCCTCTACGTGTAGGCATCTCTACGGTAAACCCAGAACACAACCTTCAGATACAAATGAAAGGTCTTACGTTCAATTCACTTCGCAAGTAAAATTAAAACCAATCTATCTATTCACATTTAAATGGATTTAAAATAATATGATTACGAATAAACTTGTAAAATGAACATCTTTATTAAATAAAATAATTAAGATTTTGTATAAATAATACGATTATCACATCCTTATGGAAAAAGAAAACTTGTGTATTAAGATGCATGTTTAGTAACTGAAGTTATATTGAATTTACGTCAATAACAAATGTTGTATGAGATGAAATGTCGTATGGCTTTTAGTGCCGGCATATCCCAGGACGGGTTCGGCTCGCCAGGTGCAGATCTTTCTATTTGACTCCCGTAGGCGACCTGCGCGTCATGATGAGGATGAAATGATGAAGAAGACAACACATACTCCCAGCTCCCGTGTCATTGGAATTAAGCAATTAAGGTTAAAATCCCCGACCCGTCCGGGAATCGAACCCCGGACCTTCTGAACCGAGGGCCAGCACGCTGACCGTTCAGCCAACGAGTCGGACAACAAATGTTGTATTTAACGTACATTCACAAGATAAATATTTCACATTTTGCAATGTTTCACTTGAAGACATAATAAATAAATGGACATAAGTGATCACAATCAATTTCTCTTTTTATTCAGAGTCGAAGAATAGAAAACATAGGAAAATATAAAGATTTATAAATATAATACGTTCCTAAAATGTATGAAGAAAATAAATAAAGAAAAAACACGTAACTCACTTTTCCGTACTACCTATGTATCGTGATTTTCTTTCTTTCATTCTTTCTTTCTTTCTTTACCCTCCAGGGTTGGATTTCCCTCGGATTCAGCGAGGGATCCCACCTCTACTGCCTGGAGCTTCAGACTCTGGGCCGGGATACAACTGGGGAGAATGACCAGTACCTCGCCCAGGCGGCCTCATCTGCTATGCTGAACACGGGCCTTGCGGGGGATGGGAAGAACGGAAGGGATAGACAAGGAAGATGGAAGGAAGCGGCCGTTGCCTTAAGTTAGGTACCATCCCGGCATTTGCCTGGAGGGGAAGTGGGACACCACGATAAACCACTTCGAGAATGGCTGAGGTGGGAATCGAACCCATCTCTAATCAGTTGACCCCCCGAGGCTGAGTGGACCCCGTTACAGCCCTCGTACCACTTTTCAAATTTCGTGGCAGAGCCGGGAATCGAATCCGGGCCGCTGGGGGTGGCAGCTAATCACACTAACCACTACGCCACAGAAGCGGTATCGTGATTTTATTAATTTTATTTCGATTGGTTTGATTCTACAATTATTTGAATATTTGGTTGCATACTAAAGGAGATGCATTTGATTCAAACGCAGCTGGTATACCATGCGATCTTCTTGTCGCACCTTTCATTGCCTTCTGAGGGTTACAAGAAGGCTTCCATCAAACCGGCTAGAGTAGAATGAGAATATGGCTCAGTTTGTCATGCTTTCAATAGAGGTTCCTACTGTTCTTTCCTGTGTGCTTGGACCTCGTTCGAGTTTTGCTACACGCAGCGAGTGGCCGCGGGGTTTGGGGCACATAGCTGTGAGCTTGCATTCGGAAGATTGTGGGTTAGAATCACACTGTCGAAAACCCTGAAAATGGTTTTCTGTGGTTTCTTATTTTCACACCAGGCAAATGTTGGGGATGTACCTTAATTAAGGCCACGGCATCTTCCTTCCCACTCCTATCCCATCGTGGCCGTAAGACCTATGTGTGTCGGTGCGATATAAAACAAATTCAAAGAAAAAAAAAAAAGAAGAAATTTCTGTGCATATAAGTATGTTTTGAAGGTCTGAGCGCATTTGGCTTCCCCTTCACATTCTACTTTTGGTCATTTTGGTAGCGTTTTCGTGTGGTCTTTCTTTTCAGCAGGAATACGAGAGAGATCTTCAGCTAAACTCAGTTATTCTTGTGGTCCCTGGTTATTCAGCTGTTGGTTTTGGCTGGTAGTGAAAGACAATCAATCAATCAATCAATCAATCAATCAATCAATCAATCAATCAATCAATCAATCAATCAATCAATCAATCAATCAATCAATCAATCAATCAATCAATCAATCAATCAATCAATCAATCAATCAATCAATCAATCAATCAATCAATCAATCAATCAATCAATCAATCAATCAATCAATCAATCAATCAATCAATCAATCAATCAATCAATCAATCAATCAATCAATCAATCAATCAATCAATCAATCAATCAATCAATCAATCAATCAATCAATCAATCAATCAATCAATCAATCAATCAATCAATCAATCAATCAATCAATCAATCAATCAATCAATCAATCAATCAATCAATCAATCAATCAATCAATCAATCAATCAATCAATCAATCAATCAATCAATCAATCAATCAATCAATCAATCAATCAATCAATCAATCACCAGCCTGGTGGCCATGATAGGTAGTGGAAAACATTTTCTCCATCAGAATGTTGGCTGGCGGGTGGTAAACAATATACAATCACTGAATTGCGTGCTGAAAGCCTGGGTTTAATTCCAAACCTCCCCGCAGTGTTCATATGGAGCGAGGGAGTATCATGCTGTTATTGCTGATTAGTCCTTCGGATGGAGATGTTAAGTCTTGAACAGATTCTTTGGTGTTATTCGACAGGAATAGGCTACAGCATGTGCCAGCATTGGGTTTCACACTCTCTCCACCTCATTACTATCATCATCGCACATCCAGACGTGGACGTCACGCGAGTCGAACGTGTCCACAAACACTCCCGGCACTTAGGAGCAAGCACCGCTGAAAATAAAAACAACGAAGGAATGAATCGCCATTGATCTGTAATTGGGGCTGTCACCCAGGTGGTAGAATTACTATCAGTTGTTTACCTAGTCTTTTGTCAAAATAATTTCAAAGTTGTTGGAAGTTTATTGAACGTGTTCCCTGGTAAATGATTCCAATTTCTCATTCCTCTGATTAGAAACTAATATTTGTTCTCCCGAATTTCAACTTTATCTTCATATTGTAAACCTTCCTACCTTTAAAAATTCCACTGAAGCTTATTCGTCTACTGAGGTCATTCCTCGGATTTTCTTTAGTGACAACTTGGAACATAATAATAATATAAGAAAATTTATTGGACTCCAACCTATTCAATACATTACAAGATGTTAACATTTTTAGTTAAACATCGTTAAAATGGAGACATGTTTCGCCCCCTATGTGGGGCATCATCAGTCATATCAAAGCACCTCAAAATTACACCAGACTATGGCGAGACCAGACGTCTGGTGTAATTTTGAGGTGCTTTGATATGACTGATGATGCCCCACATAGGGGGCGAAACATGTCTCCATTTTAACGATGTTTAACTAAAAATGTTAACATCCTGTAATGTATTGAATATGTTGGAGCCCAATAAATTTTCTTATATTATTATTGAGATTCTTTCAATACGGAAAATAAAATGATTTTCATTACTTGTAACTTGGAACATACCAGTAAGTGGAGCAGTTCGTGTCCTCATACTCAAATTTTTCCATCACAAAATTTGCAACATTTTCTTTGTCGGAAGTCATCCAGAACGAAACTTGCTGCTTTCGTTCGGATGTCTTCCAGTTCTCGAATCGAGAGATTCCGATGAAAGTACCATACATTGGAACCATACCGGTCTTACCGGTGACTTATAGGCCCTGTTTCTTATACCTCTACAAAAATTCCAACATACACCCGAAAACACATGAAAAGTTCGGTAACCTTATTTACACCGTCGTTAATGTAGTTACCCCAACGAAAATCTTTGGTTATATTGTATTAACATGGAGTACATTCAGTCCATCAACACAGTAATTAAAACTGTTAGGATTTTTCTTTTTTCTCATTGTCCATCAAACGGATCTGTAAGAACGTGTCTGTAACAGGAAGCCCTGTCCATTGTTATTACTTCTACCCATTTGAACGGTTTCTAATTTAAATGCCATTTCCGTGTCAGTTATGGAGCCTTTAGTTTAAACACTCACATTCCGCTACCGAAAACTAAGGTGGGAACTTCCATCATGTTATAAAATGTAATCTGTGTACCTTTACTGATTCTGTTCCTCACTTTATTTTTCATTGTTACGTGATAGTAGTTTGAAGTTATTTGCTTTTATATGAATATCTTCAGTTTGAAAACATATCACAGTTATGGTATGTGAAGTGAGACCCTTGTTCGATTATTTCATTATTGATGAAAATAATTTTTCTGCCTTTGATTGCTACGGAATTTGTTCTTCAAGTTGACATGTTAAGTTTCAATAGTTTAGCGATGCGTAATAAATAAATGTCAGATTCTTCTTTGGCAGATACATATTTTAAATAAAGGGAAGCTGATGACAACAACTGGACTGGCAGGAGATTCAAACACGTCTTAAGGGAGAAAACCTTTTACATGTCAGATTCTCACGCCTCGTGAAAAAGAGCGTTTGAGTATACGCCGAACTCCTCAAAGTCAACTTTCGTAGGGCTAATCGCATATTTGATTGTCGCCTTCGAAGTGGTCAAACACCCACAAAATGTTGTCCAACATCTCGATGGTTGGAGGAGTCCCTGGAAAGTAGGATTACACAAGTACAACCCACTGCCGTCTTCCTGACTGTGGCGAGACTGAAGCTTTCGAACACGTGCTTGGTATTTGTCTCAAGGGAGCATTGTAAAGGAATAACCCCCATTGCAAGGTTAAATCAGCTCTGTCTTCAGCAATGAGAGAAATGAAGTGCCAAGTTCACGAAGAATTTCACTCTGTGCCTTCTACAGGGTCTAGCAGAAGAGCGTACATCATTACTATTCATCCAACAAAGCACACGTCTTTAATTTTAGATCCAACTGTACGTTCTTAAGAGACAGGCTATTGAGTCTGACTCAGAAAATAAAGATATGTGTATGACCCACGCACTCCATATCTGAGCGAACATTACAACATCCAACTTGAAAATTGGTCAGTTAAATCGTTATTTTGTAGTAGGGAAGATATTACGAAACACATCTGGAATACCATTCTGCACAACTACCTCTATTTTCCATGATTGGCAATCTAGCCCATTTTGTGTAATAATCATCCTATGAAACTGTTGCATTTTCCTCTCATGGAGTGTGACTTTTAATCGTGTCCAATCAGGTATTTATTTGTATATATGAATAATTGCGTTTTTAAATTGTAATATAATGCCTATGATAATATGTGTTGTATGTTGTAAAGTTCAACCTCATGCCAATTTTAACTAAAGCATTTCATGCTCGTCTCACATGTTGACTGATAAAGGCACTGCTTTCGCAGGTTTTCAAAACTGTATCACAACTGAAGACTAGAACAAAGATCACTAAAACACGTCAAGTGCCCCCATTTTATCCTAAACACTCTCAAAGGAATCAAGAATCTTTGGTAAGAATGGGCTTAAGACGACAGTTGATGTAAACAAATTTTGTAAGTAAGTCTGTCGATATCGAGGAAATATCTAAAACAAAATCTTCTCTAACGATTGAGAAAAGTAGCTAACACATGAGGGAATATCTTCGTACTACAAGGTAGTAAGTAGTGGATTTGAGCATAATTTTGTGCACTCCTTCGTAACTAACAAGTATACAGTCTTTTGACGACAGGTCGGGATCTGTTCCCAAGCCGGTACGCTGCTGTGGGTGCCACTTATTTTCGGACTTCATTAATTATCTTTCTCCAGATATTTTTCCTTATGTAGTTGTGACACGGGCTTGAGTTAGAGTAAGTCTTAAGTTTCTCAGGTAACACTCAACCTGTTTTGCCCAGGTTTTCGTTGGTGCTGTCCTTTGAACCTTCCTCTGGGCTGATCATTTTCACTAAAGAATCATGTGTGATATCCTGTTCTCATTCATACGGCACACATGACCAAACCATAGAACTCTCCTCACCTGGATTACTTCACTAGGCTGATCATCGCACTGTTTCTGCATTTTTTCTTTTTTATATGTGGTCGCGGAGAACAACACCAAGGGTATGACGGAGGAATTTCATATCAAATGTCTCGTTTCGGAATGTTTTATGTCTAGAAAGTGTACAGTAGGGTTGTAGAATCAATGAACGAAAAATGTGTTTCTTGGTCGTAAGACCGATATTGTTCTTCCACAAGTGACACTTAAGGGATGTGAATGCTCCCACTGCCTGTTCGATCTTGTTGTGCACTTCTGAATTAAATGCCACTTCACTCTGCCTGTCAGAGGTGCTGCTGCAGTCTCGCACGCACGCAATGATCTGATCCGCAGTCAGGTTCTTGCATTACTCGGAGTTTATGAGCGATGAGTCGAGAACGAAGAATTATCTACAATCTGTATAAAAATCAGTCTGCAGTGATAAGAATCGATGGCTTTGGAAAAGAAGCAGCAATCCAGAAAGGAGTGAGGCAAGGCTGCAGTTTGTCCCCTCTCCTTTTGAATGTTTACATAGAACAGGCAGTAAAGGAAATCAAAGAGAAATTTGGAAAGGGAATCACAGGCCAAGGAGAGGAAATCAAAACCTTGAGATTTGCCGATGATATTGTTATTTTATCTGAGACTGCAGAAGATCTTGAGAAGTTGCTGAATGGTATGGATAAAGTCTTGGGTAAGGAGTACCAGATGAAAATAAATAAGTCCAAGACAAAAGTAATGGAGTGCAGTCGAACGAAGGCAGGTGATGCAGGAAACATTAGATTAGGAAATGAAGTCTTAAAGGAAGTAGATGAATATTGTTACTTGGGTATTAAAATAACTAACGATGGCAGAAGCAAGAAGGACATAAAATGCAGACTAGCACAAGCAAGGAAGAGCTTTCTTAAGAAAAGAAATTTGCTCACTTCAAACATTGATATCGGAATCAGAAAGATGTTTTTGAAGACTTTCGTGTGGAGCGTGGCATTGTATGGAAGTGAAATATGGACGATAACTAGCTCAGAAAGAAAGAGAGTAGAAGCTTTTGAAATGTGGTGTTACAGAAGAATGTTGGAGGTGAGATGGATAGATCGAATCACGAATGAAGAGATACTGAATCGAATTGGTGAGAGGAGATCGATTTGGCTAAATTTGACGAGAAGAAGAGATAGAATGATAGGACACATCTTAAGACACCCAGGACTTGTTCAGTTGGTTTTTTAAGGAAGTGTAGGTGGTAAGAACGGTAGGGGTAGACCAAGGTATGAATATGACAAGCAGATTAGAGCATATGTAGGATGCAGTAGTTACGTAGAGATGAAAAGGTTAGCACAGGATAGGGTGGCATGGAGAGCTGCTTCAAACCAGTCTATGGTCTGATGACTCAAACAACGAGTATGTAATCCAGAAATACATAGTTACTACCGGAAAAATTTCCCCATGTAGGATGATATATTGGCGGTATTTAAGTTGACATTGTATTTCTGCAAACGATGAAAACATGCGACTGTTTGAAATATGTAAATAATATTGTTACATATTTGTAATATCCACATATGCAAAAAGTACTTATCATACATATTTCTAAGATGTAAAATGCAAGATCTGTTCCTTACTTTGTATGAGAACTGAAGATTTCTTAAAATTAATGTTGATTTTTCATTTGTTGAAAACCTATAAAAGTTTCTCGTTATTTAGATACGACAAGTCTGACTTTCCATGTTTGGGACAATAATTGAAACTCCCAGTAAATTTACAGTTTAGTTCGTTTATAAAATCTTCTGAACGATATAATATTTTCCCATAATTTGGATTTCTTTTAGTACGTTAAGGTTAAATGTAGGCTAATGTCCCTCATTTTGATCTGACAAATCTGCCAATCCTGTGTGTAAATATAGCTAAGTAGTTTACCACCCAGAAATTTGTCAATTTGTAAACTGCTGTTCTGTATTGTGATCTTTATGTTATATACACTGCAATTCAGTTGTTTTTTATACTGTCCAGTCCAAGAGCATTTGCTGGAGTGACACCGTACCGCTAAAACTACCCAAATTTTTTCGTGCCTAAATCTCTCTCAATTTGTTGACGGAGAGTTGGTCACGCTGTACTCTCTTCAGGCTTATTAATAATAACATTACTCTAAGTCTGCAGTGCCGCCAACCAAAAGGCAATCGATGTAAACAATATTCAATAAACAATATACAGTATTGGCTATGCCAAGTATGCAGAGGTCCACAACTGAAATATATATTATTGTTTATTAGTATTATTATCTTAAATTTAATGATCACCGAGTGAGTTGGCCGTGAGGTTAGGGTCGAGTAACTGTGAGAATGTATTCGGAAGATAGTGAGTTCGAACCCCACTGTCGTCAGCCCTGAATATGGTTTTCCGTAGTTTCCCAGCTTCACACCAGACAAATGCTTGGGCTGTACCTTGATTAAGGCCACATCCACTTCCTTGCCATTCCTAGCCCTTTCCTATACCACCGTCACCATGAAACCTATCTACGTCGGTGCCAGGTTAAGCAAGCTGTAAAAAAAGTTCATCTGTTCAAAGTGCCAAGAGATAGTGGCGCTTGCTCGTGTAGTGCCCGAAAGTCAGTTTCCCCTAGCGGAAACTACACTGAAACGAATATGCAGCATATTTTAGCTCACCCGTGGTAAACGTTTCCATCGTTGGTAGTACGTTTCTTGGTAAAAACTTTCTTTTCTTTACTGTTTGTTTTACAGACAGGTCTTATGGCGACCGTAGGATAGAACAGGCTTAGGGTTAGAAAGGAAGGGACCGTGGTCTTAATTAAGATACAGGCCTAGCATTTGTCTGACGTGAAAATGGGGAAACCGCGGAAAAACATTCTTAGGGCCATTGACAGTGGGGTTCGAATCCGCTATCTCCCGTATGCAACTGAAAGGTACATGACGCAAAACAAATTGCCACTTGCTCGGTTTGGATTCCATTGTTGGACGCGCTTGTGAATGGTGGCTCTTGAGATTGCTCTTGCATTATCGTTGTGATAAAGTATCGGTAGTTAAAGCCTATTGAAATTGTTTAATTTTGTGTGTGTGTGGTCCATTTTATGCTATTTATACATTGGTGTTTAGTGCTCGTTGGTAGGAATTGGGAGTAGTTACATTTGTTTGAATTTTATATCAAGTAGTTCGGTTGGTGTTCAGTAGACTCATTTTCTATGTTAAGTAGGCTAGGTAGGTGTAACTTGTTTCGAATTCAGGTTTAAGAAATAATTTAGGTAATAATATTAACTTTTTATTTTTTTAAATACCTGTAGGTTAGTTGGTATAATACAGAGACAAATTATCATAACTATTTGTAACTTCCGTAGCTTTTCCGGTATCACGAAGGTAATAATTGATTCAATTAAATAACACGATGCGCCTGAACACTTCGATTTAAAAAGAAGTCGAAGATAATACACGGTATTTCTCTGGATAATTACTCAACAGTCTTTGGATTTTTGCTGCATTGCGATGAGATCAAAGAGTGTATGATAGTTGAGCAAACAAATACAAGAATTAGTTGATTACTGTATTCCGATAATTTATAGTTCTAAGTTCCCAGCATACTTTGTACTTTGCACCTTCGTTTATTCATAGATTACAAGTTATGAATCATAGTCTCCGACGTAGTTTTGACAGATTATTTTGGAGAAATTAACGTAGACAATCTCTTATTTTTCAGCATTTAAGGGCAATTATTCTCCGTCTCGCGTAGTAAGGAAAATGATAGTGTTCCAAGAACTGTAAAAATCATATAACCACATTTAATTTGAAAACTGTAGTGTAGATACGATATATTATATAGTATCTTGCCTGCTATATTCGTGTGTATCTATTAGAGCATAGTAGAATAAAACCGCACTAAAAATAATCTGTCTACGCATTTAGCTTTGTTGGTAATCTTTGAGTAGTTCTTGCGAAATTCAAACTTGCAATTTTCACTTCGGTTTGCGCTTATAGTAGCATATTGTAACTAGGATATTGTTATGTATTGTAGTATCTTACTAGAAATTAGCGTGCTTATTCTATTATTGTAAAATATTTGTGTAGTATAGTTGAAGTATCTGTAGACATTCTGTTGTTGTAATTATGATAGGCTTAACTGCAGTTTAGAATTATGTAATTCTTGTGTATTCCATTCGATATTCAGTAATTAGTGGCAGTTTTTATCCTGTTGAGGTGTTGTAGGATAAAAATATCGTACGAGTAAGTAGTACTGTAGTGCAGTAGTATATTATTTACCTTATTGTCATGTGATCTTTGTGTACTATCCTAGACATTATTTTCTTCATTTCATTTTTTTGCACATAATAAGTTATTTCAGTTTTCCTTTTCTCTTCATTTATCCGTAAAAATGGCTAAGGAGTGCAAGTGTAGGGGCTGTGGATGCAGTCAGGCATTAAGGTTTATGAGGGAGGAGTTGGAGAGTTTGAGGGAGATTATTAGGATTCTCTCAGAGGACAGGAAGGTAGTCCTCCCTCAAACAATTTACAGGATACAGTAGGTGTAAAAGAGGGACGGGAGGAAAGGGGGGAATTGTAGAAGACAGGTGTTCTAATGTTGTAATGGAAAGAGATTGCAGGCAAAGGGCTCTGTTCGGGATCAGAATTCAGGACAGGTGTCTGTGAGAAATCGGTACGAGTCACTGCTGGTAGAAAAACAGAGGGAAGATGAGGAACAGGGAACTGTTGCTGAGAAGTGTGGAAGTAGGTGGAAAGGAGAAGGTAGGAAAGGGAAATGTAGAGTAGAGTATAGGGAATTGCAGGTGGAACAGGGTCATGGGAGGGATAAAAAAGAGGACGAAGTAGCTTCTGCTGCTGCCAGGAAAGATAGGGCTGACCAGGAGAGGAGGGAATAAAATGAGGTGGGTAGAGTTGAGGCTCTGGTTATGGGGATTACATTGCTAGAGATGCGGGGAAAGTGTGTGGTGGAAAGGGAACCAGGGTAGAGTGTTATCCAGGAATTAGGTTGTGGCAGATGTTGAGGAAAGTGGAAGAGAAGGAGGAAGGAAAGAAGGTGGTGTTGTTTCACGTTGGTTCAAACAACGTAAGGCAAGCAGGTATAAGTACCAACATATTTGGGGATGTGTGGGATCTGGTAAACGCAGCACGGGTGAAGTTTAAGGAAGCGGAGATTGTTATCAGTTGAAGACTGTGTAGGAGGGATACTGACTGGAAGGTGATTGGGGATTTAAATGAGACTATAGAGTGGGTATGTGGGAAAATGGGAGTGAGAATTATAGATCCTAATGGCTGGGTAGGAGATAGGGATCTGCACTCAGATGGCTTTCTCTTAAACCACAATGGTACGTATAATTTAGGAAATTATTTAGGAAGTGTTATAGTGAGGTACATTCAGGGAAACGGGGTGGTCTAGGGAGCGGCGATGAGGGTACAGGGACCGATAGGACGCACGGACTCGAAAACCACGTCTTAAGGCCCTAAAACCAATCGTTATGGAGATATTGGCACCACACTACCCCTGATCTAGGAATCCGATAAAGAAAAGTCAGCTCAAGGATTCTACAGCAGCGAAATTTGCCTCCCAAAATTGGTACACATATGAATTACTATCTGGAAAAAATTATACTGTGTGGAACAGTATATAAAAATGTATGTATGTATGTATGTATGTATGTATGTATGTACGTACGTATGTATGTATGTATGTATGTATGTATGTATGTATGTAAATGACACATCTCCTGGCACACATTGCCGAACGAGACAGAAAATTAAAATTATCAAAATAATAGCTTTTAGCCTGTAACCGATGGGAAAATTCCAAGATGTTTAAAGGTTTAACATTTTACCCTGAAAAGTCGGACATCGAGGCAATTTTAATGATGGTGCGGACCTTAGTTTCGAGGTAATTGGTGGCCATATAGTTAGTCGTATCACAAAGCAAATAACACGGTCGTACTCAAAATGAAGATGTCTACAAATTTGGTCCTATGACGTTTCCTCGTATCTCCATCCTTTATACGTTAAATGGAGCTCTACCTGAAAAATAAAGTAATGTTTGAAAACTATAGCCCAAATGTCGCCCTATTCAAATTTTTCTATCTCACTCTATCACATACATACAGGGGATACGAAAAATGTAATAGGGCCAACCATGTATACCGCTAAACGAGGCGTCTTATGACGTAATCGGTTTGTCTATATGGCGTACTGCTGATAAACGGTACATGGCAAAAATGCTTCTCGGCCTCTTGGGTAAGATCAAAGTATAGCCTCATTGGAAGAGATCATGTATAGTGGAGATCCGCGATCTTAACCTCTTTTCTCGTGTTCTATGTAGTGTTAGTGGGTATCAGGGAGTATTTGTGCATTTATTTGTTGTGGTGGTTGTGTGAACGCATTATCTTAAGAGTCTACGGCTTATTTTAATTGATTTGAGGGCACATTTTAGTTTAATTTTATTGACCTAAGTGCCTCGATATTGGATTTTGCTACAATTGCTCCATAGATAACTTAATAAGAGTGCATTTTGTTGCTAACCTTGGCCTAACAACCGCCCACTCCCTAAAATTTCGTGCTCTCCATAGTTAGTACTAACTAGATATATAAGTCCACTCTTCCATTAAGGCGTTTCTAAGGCAACAGATCTTGGCCTACTGCTGGGAGCCAGCTTGCTGGTCTACAAAATATAATAATAAACAAAGGAAGTACTGACCAGTACGGCGCGTTCCCCTTCGCCACATCGAAAGGCGCCTCCCACCGCTTCCCCCTCCAACGACTTAAAATCACAAAGGCTGGTTGTCGCACGGGCTCAGTACGCACGAGCGGGCTATTGCGGATGGATGAGTCTCAACGCATTGCATATAAAGAGAATTTCCAATGAGATTAATGCGAAAAGCGAAAAAAAATCAAAATACTTCAAAAGGTGACAAGGAAAAGTCAAAAAGATAACCCAACGCTTTCGAAGTCGCCGGCACGGCTCTTACAAATAAAAGTACTGTATTTCATCCAATTTACCTATGTAAAAACCATGTGTGTTAATAAAGTATGTTTTATTTTGCTTTTAAATAAATAGTTTAAAACATTTAACGGCTGAATTAATAAACGCGGGTGAAGCCGCCGATACATGCTGGTTATAAATAAAGGGCACAGATCTCTGAGGGTGTTTAGGGTTGTGGTAAGGATGTAAAGGAGAGGGCATGCTAGTCTCTGTTAAGACCCATTTAGAGTATGGTTCCAGTGTATGGTATCCTCACCGTACTACTTGATTCAAGAACTGAAAGAATCCAAAAGAAAGAAGCTCCATTCGTTCTGGGTGATTTCTTGCAAAAGAGTAGCGTTACGAAAATGTTGCAAAGTTTGGGCTGGGAAGACCTTGGAGAAAGGAGACGAACTGCTCGACTAAGTGGTATGGTTCGAGCTGTCATTGGAGAGGTGACGTGGAATGACATTAGTAGATGAATAAATTTGAGTGGTGTCTTTAAAAGTAGGAAAGATCATAATATGAAAATAAAGTTGGAATTGAAGAGGACAAATTGGGTCAAATATTCGTTTATAGGAAGAGGAGTTAGGGACTGGAATAACTTACCAAAGGAGATGTTCAATAAATTTCCAATTTCTTTGAAATCATTTAAGAAAAAGCTAAGAAAACAATAGATAATGTATCTGCCACCTCGCGACTGCCCTAAGTGCAGATCAGTAGTGATTGAAAAGAAAAGTAACAACTGTTGTTTCTAGTAGGCCATTTACCGTGTAACTTACACGGCATGGAGTGGATGTTTACTGAAGAAGAATAAATCTTCATGCAACAATTATGATGAAAATTTGATAAACACATGACCGATGGGTCATAGAGAACTCCGCAAAAGATTTCCGGGAAGTCCGTTGCAAATACGACAACAATTATGTGAGCTGTAAATGAAATTTGTAATCACTGTTAGCGTTGCTGTTGCTCTGCGGTCGGGAAGGACACGTTCCGAAATGTTAGAAGAGAACACGGAAATTTTTTGCCCAAGCTACTGTGGGGAGTCCAAAGAAATCAGCGCGAAAATTATAGGCTGAACTTAAATACCAAGAACATGTATACAAAGTATTCTGTGAACTTTACTCTTCAAATAGTTCCATCCACAACCGCTGTTTCGTCAGCATGATGATAAATTAGGACAGACGAAGGGAATGTTGTGAATTGTTTGTGATTCGCTGTGACGGATAAAGTATGTGTTACACTGAATCGCCGTGTGAACAGAGTTAACTGTGTGTACTGGGCAGGCAAAAACTCACATCAGATTATCTAGAAAAAACTCAATGCGCTTGGGGATCGGTGTGATCAGCGGGCTGGTTTGATTGGGCCACATTTTTTTTACAGGAACTGTAATGGAATAGTGCTATAATGAGTTATTACGGGATAGTGTGATGCTAGAGCTTGCAAACAACCAGATATACCAGAATGTCTCACCCGCTGTATAGCAACAAGACGGTGCCCATCTGCTTTGTGAGATATCCTTCACAGTTTTTAAAATAAACACTCCCTGAAGGAATTGGTTGCCGCAGGACACTCGACTGGTCACTTCGCTCCTGCGATCTCATATCATGTGATTTCGCCTTACGAGGCAATTTTAAGGATGCCATCTATGCAGCACAACCACAAAATTTGAATGCGTTGAGGCAAGAAACTGAAATTTCATTTGATGAACCAAACAAAAACAAATGTTTATTATCAAATATTTGTCAATCTCTGTATGGTCGTTGCTTGGTATATATTGACAGTGGTGGGAAATATATCGAGTATGGACGGTAAAATATGGATGTATTATATTTTTTGAGAAATACTGACTTTTTTAGTTAAAATGGATCGTCATGTTAGTCTTCTCCTAGGAGAAACCTTGTATTTGCCACTGGTGACAAAGTAAATATGGTAGTACGACTAGAAGTAATTCCTCCGTCAGCTAAATGAGCGTAGGGTACTCAGTTAAACAAATGCATACGTGTTATACATAAAGCCTCTAAGGTACCTTAATAAGTAAGCAAACCTAAAAACAAATGCATCACAGTGGATCCCAAGGTTTGTAGTATCTACTAGTTTAAAAGAACCATTGATCTTTGGGCCATTTCTAGGACAATAAGTCTCTCTTCAAGAGCGAGAGATAATCCACCCCTGTTAGGGAATAGGAATATCGTCTTCCTAATCAGTTAATATGAAAATATTTATTTTATATGATGTTCGGATTAAGCAGAGCTTTAGCCATAACTCAAGATTAAAATTGCCAACCATCAGGCGGAATGTCTTTTTCAGATTTTATCTGAAAAAGAAAATCCATTACATGGTACTTCAAGTCAGGGAGTGCAAATGGTACAATCGCCAATGAATTTTTCAACGCAGAGTCCGCTATGATCCGCATACTGTTGTCCGGGATTTTGTTTATTCTTAAGAAGTTCAGCGTCTCCTTAGAAATTATACCTCTAGCGCCCATCGTAAGGCCAATGACTTCCCATATTGTAATTTCATACTTCTTTCCGAGATATTCAATGCCTTGTTCATATGTGGCCTTTTTGTACTCACACACTAATCGAGGCTGCTATTCATTCTGTTCCTTTCAAGATTGTCAAGCTAGGAATTCCGAAGTATCGTACGGAATCTTCAAAATAGTGGGTTTGTTACGGATATTATCGTACGTTTTAGCAGCAATTTTCTACATTGATCACCAATTTTCTGAATGAAGCAGTCATTGTTTGAGTTTAATTTGCTTGGCGTTGTAGCAGTGAGAGGCCTAATGAAATGTTATTTCATTTAGCACAGTTTGTTGTCTGATAAATGGTCACTGTTACCACAATACTGCCCACTTCGTGTGAACAGTCTGGGAAAGAGTTACCTCTACTTAGTTTCTGTTCACATAGTACTGCATTTACATCATGAAAATCATATACGAAGGAAGGAACAGTAGAAAATTGTATTATGAGAACGCATGAGCAATATTGCCATCCGCCTTTAAAATAATCGTTTGTTTTTCCATTACCATACGACCCGATAGCGTACAATTACCAATGTCAAAATTATCACATTATCCCTGGTTACTCTAGATAATTCCTGACCTCATATAGCCTAATCGCAGTCTTCTCCATGTGCTTCAAGAAAAGAAATTCTAATACATAAGGCCAAAGATTACAAGTTACTATCACTACGTAAACATACAAATTACAACAATCCTTATTTTATACATACACTTACGTCTTTGTAATGTGTTCATATGGGTAGTAAATATAAATATAAATATAAATATAAATATAAATATAAATATAAATATAAATATAAATATAAATATAAATATAAATATAAATATACCATCACTAGGGTGATAGTAGAATCCAGATATTTAGGCAGTGAAATGAAATTGCGTATGGCTTTTAGTGCCGGGAGTGTCCGAGGACATGTTCGGCTCGCGAGGTGCAGGTCTTTTGATTTGATGCCGTAGGAGGCCTGTGTGTCGTGATGAGGATGAAATGATGATGAAGGCAACATGTATATATAATGATGGTAATAGATGAAGTAATTATATATACAACTTGTGAGGTGTGAATGTTTTTGCACTCGTGTTATTTAAACACTCGGCTAACATCTAGTGCTTATATCTTTCCATTCATACAATAAAATATTGATTTTACGCACACTTTACATAAATATATATTATCTACGTATTCATTTCTCCAAAAATGAATTACTTTGAAGATAATTCATTACTGCTTCAGGTAATTTTGTAATTATTATTTGATCCATTGGATGGAAAATTTATCTTTCCCATAGGTAGTAGAAAGTTTCTCTTGGAACACACGCGTGTTAATTTCCCGGGATAAGCCGAAGCAGTGAAGCAGTATAAGATGCAGCTGACCAGCTCTCTTGACAGTAATTGGGTGGACGTTGCCACACCTGATTTCCTCTCGGAGCATCGGTCACCGTTATATTATGAGGTCAGCCATAAACTGTCATGTAATGGACTGCTCATGTCTACACTGTCTGCACTGATTCATCGTGCAATTGCATCAACACCTCATATGGGACTACATACAGTAAGTGGTGCGCTGCTCAGGCCTATTACAGGTCTTCACGAGAGCGTGGCACTTGAAAAGGAAGAGATGGAAACGCTAATTTTACACCAAGGACTGAGAAAATGTATGCTTGTAGTTATTTTAAGAGGAGTGTCAGGTGTGTATTCCTGTTTTTAAAACACTCATTTTATTCAATGGGATGTGAAACAAAAAATAAAAAATAAACGGGCCTGTGTTGGGGTCACGATTGGAAGTTTTGACGTAGAATACGCACCGCGTAATAGATAATGTCGAAATAAAATATCTAGTTTGCATGAGTTTGAAGTGTGATGATTGACACGTTACTTATTAATTTTAACCCTTAGCCCTCTTTTTCTTCTGAACACTGCTGCCTCTCCAGCTCCATTTATGTATCTGCTTGCAGAGGGATAACAGAGAGCACAAACATATTGACGGCATATTTATTAAAATCAGCTAAAGCAAACATAAAATAAATATAATACAAGTACAATACAATATTCAGGTGCAATTTTCAGCATTTTCAAAACTAAAATTATCTCAGACAGTCACTTTTTATCTGTAATAGTGCATTGTGTGAAACTTCCCAAAACACTCGGCGGGATGTAATCCAGGATTTTTTCTGCAGGTATTGGTGAAAAAACCACTCTCGCATCGTAATTTAGGCTTACTGTTCATTGCCATATTCAGGATTACGCCTAAAATGTTTTGAATTCAAGTAAAGTAACATCTATCCACGACCCCCTAATAGACTCACGTGTGAGGGGCGTAACCGTTTGAATGTTTACACTAGCATACTGGTTAGTCTCGCGCAAAATTTCCGACAATAACTCGTCAGTCAAAGGTGATAACTGGAAAAAGTTAAGTTCATTCAACCATGCGGTTGTTTATAACCTGAAGTACCTGTGAATTAGCTTTTGAAATCCAAGTCAGTGTCGCGGTATTTCCTCCATCCATCAGAAGAGGTACCAGCATTGCCATTCAGCATAATTTTCTCATTATCGGGATTTTTATCACTCAACTCACCAACACAAACTCATTCCGCAATATCTTTCTCACCATTTAATTGAAAATCACTCCCACTATCGCTGAAATCAACGTCACTTTCATATAAAAGTCTGGCGATTTCTTTCTCATGCTGCTTGAACGACGCCATGTTGCTAAGCAACCTTTGTTTACAAACTCACATGGTCTGCAAAGAATCTTCACAAAGCCTGATTTCAAAGAGATTATAGCTATACATGGCTTCAAATTTTCGTCGAAGGTTTGCAGTACCTTACTGTACCTGTAATTCATGCACGCGTAACCCGACAAAGGAGTTATATAGGGCAGAATGTCATGTCGAGCATTGCCCGACATAGGACCTATGCGGGATATTCTCGTTGTCGGGCATGGCCCGCCGCGTGAGTTCTAAGGGTTAAAGGAATTTACTCACCTTCAGGATAAAGTAGATGTTCGATGAGTCTGTAATTTAAGAAGTAAGCACATGGAAAAAGATTGACATCAATATTACAGGCGAAAATTAAATTGATATTTGTGCCTAACATGACCGTGGAAGCTTCGGGGCATACAGCAGCGTCTTCATCATCACCAGGGTGATTTAGTAGAGTCCCGATGGTTAAGCAGTAATAGGCCAGAATACAAACTTATATAAGCGAGTAACAAGTATAGTCTACCCTACACAACGGTTATGTTATGAGCCTTGCATAAACTTTAGGGGTACAGTCCATCCGAACCCCTAGAATGTATGTTACTCTTGCTACATAACGGAAGAACGGGCAAGACGACACTTCTCAATAACCAAATTAATTTGCATTCTAAACTATTATTGCTTAAATATCCGGAGACTAGTGATTAGTGACTACATCTATAAGTCCCAAATCACTTCCCCACTGGGGCAGTAGATGTGCTCAGCTGGAGCTGCCGTAGCATGGAACTTGCCCAACGGCGCTCGGCCGCCTTAGCTTTGATACGCTCTCGATAAGACTTTTGTCGCTCGGCGTTGGTGATTCAGAACTTTTCGGTATTTTGATAATCCTTTCTAACCTCTTGAATGCGTTGTTAATGATTTTGAAGTAATGTATTGTCCGTATGTCACGATATTTTGCTAGAGAAATACATCTATTTTTCGGACCATAATTTTCTCATGTGTTTTGTGTTTGATATTTTGCTCCGTATTCTCGTAGAAATCACTGATGAAAATCAAATGACATCTTGCGCGACTTGTTAGCTCGTTCTAGTCCAGAGCTACTGTACACTAATTGTTAGCTGCGCGGCACGGTGATATTTGTACCTCAAGATGACGGCACTATTACAATATATTACCCGATGAGGTCATATCGAGGTCTTACTCTTGTTGTCTGGTGCGTTAGCTTTTTGTTCTTACAATGAGATGAGTGTTTTCTAGAAATAATTTCGTTTCTTAATCTTCCATTTTTTTCCAACGCTCATCATTATCCTCTTGTCACATAGAACTCCCGAAGCTGCTGCACTTATACCGGCCAGACTCGATTTCTTACTTAACTCCTGTTTCAGTATTATTCTGAACGACTGAACCTAGATATCTGAAGGCTTCGGTCAATGGGCACAGGTTTCCTCTGGAGATCCATACGGCATATTTTCAGTTTTGTCCCACTGAGTCTCATATCTCTACTCTCCAGTGTAGATCTCCACTTTTCCATTGACACATCCAATTCTTCTTGTCATTCAGCACAAAATGGAATGTCATAGGAGGATTTAAATATACAAAAACTGGATAAATATGTACATACATATGGGCTAAAAATGTCAAAATATGGAGAGAAATGTGGATTCATTTTTATAAAAATGGTGAAAAATAATATAAGCAATATCTCTATCGTATCAAATTTTAATATTTGTTTACATTTGAAGATGTATTGCCCAAACATGAAACTCACACCAATAAGAACAAGAGTTTAGTCTTTTGGATACGGGTAGAGCAGATATGCATGGAAATACCAGATTGCAACTTCGAATACTTTGATGTTACTAACATGAATTTTAAATTATTTTCTGGAAATAAAAACTTTGAAACCTTAAAACATGGGTGTTATCTAAATTAAAGGGTATGTTATATACTGGAGCTGAAAATATGGACAAACCTGGAAAACTGCAATCAACCAATAGTGTTCAATTTAACTGAGGCATGCATGTCCAGTCTTTATTTACTCCTATGAATCATATTCCTCTTGAGAGTTTAATGTTGTAGGTGGAATATATATATATATAAAGCAGAATGAGGATATCCACAGAATTTGTACCCACATGGAGGGTTAACATTGTATGTTGATAATAATTAAAATTAAGCCTTGTGTAATATAATATTATATAAACTAGTAATGTAATATATCCTGAATATCCATAAAATACAAAGTACTGGGCGAGTTGTCCGTACGGTTAGGGGCGCGCAGCTGTGAGCTTGGGTCTGGGAGATAGTGGGTTTGAACCCTACTGTCGGCAGTCCTGAAGATGGTTTTCCGTGGTTTCCCATTTTCACACCAGGCAAATGCTGGGGCTGTACCTTAATTAAGGCCACGGCCTCTTACTTCCCATTCCTAGGCCTTTCCTGTCCCGTCGTCGCCATAAGACCTGTCTGTGTTGGTGCGACGTAAAGCAAATAGCAGAAAATACAAAGTCACGCATTAAAGAAAAAGACTTCATCCAGCTCTTTACCAGATGGTAGTGTCCCTAGAATGGATGTAACATTTACCACGCATTAGAGCTAATTTGATACGCTGAATAAGATAAGTTGATCCCTTATCGTTGGAAGTTCCAACAATCCGTTGGCCAACCTCTTTGATAAAAGTGAGGCCCTCATTACCGCTGGTACGATTCAGTGGCTAGTGGCATGAAGAAGAATTTGTCCATCAAATCGCTGTATTTTCTTCTTTTAGTATTTTCCCTATTTGCGGTAGCATCTCTAGAATTCAATGTCGAAAGGGGGAAGATTGAACTGGGCGAACGTGTAGGCACAGGTAAAAATCCCACAAGTGAGATTTGCCCTATTCCATGGCACAAGTGCCATTCCGTCTGTCCTTTACCGCCTGAACGGCAGCAGCCAGTGACCTCACGTATATGGGAGGAACTTCTGCTGAAATCACAGCCCGCAAGATGACGTCGTTTATAGTGGAATGGCGTATGTGTCTGCCTTTACTTCTCATACAGGAAAGGCCATGGAGGCCACGTTGATCAACATAGGTACCACAAGTTGAGAATCGGTTAGGCTCGTAGACGGCTGCTCCCAAACGTAAAGCCACAGCGATACGGAAACTCTCAGTGGAAATATGAAGACCAAGAGAAGGCGAAGGTAATGATTGGAACCATACACCAGATTCAGGAGACAGACTTTGTCTTGAAGACCACTAGTTGGCTGCTGCAGAAGTGAGTGGAGATGACTGATTAGGAGAGCATCCCAAGCAGCTCGAATACTTCTTTAGCTAATATCAGAGGGAACTACGCCGACTAAGCTTGACCACCGAGATGTGCTCTCTTGTACGGCAGTATCAGGGTCCAGGCATCCACCAGGTGGAAGGATAGCCTCGACAAGATGAAAAGAATCATTGAAACACGCTAAAAATGGCGGAATCGCCAAATCCACTGCACGACGAATGCCGAGGCCACCAGAACTAACAAGAGGAGAAGCCAGTAACCAAGAATTGCCACTCAGGGTGCAATTGAGGATGGTTTCGAGGCCCGTTTTTTAATACAAAGTCGAATTCCTCCAACAGTGGGGTCTCACGCCAAGACGGAGAACAACTAAGGAAGTACATGAATTGCGGGATGGAAAACGAAGCGCGGAGCAAGAAGAAGGCTGAATCTGCCGAAACCATGGAAAGACGTGAAATAAACAACTTAAGTTTCGTCGTCTTTTCAATCAATATCCAGCACAGAGTATCAGAGGATGGCGCTGCTTCAAGTAGACAAGTATTGGATGTTGTTAAAACATGAATTACAGGGCCAGAAGCATTCAACTTCTCGTACTGTATTTCAGCTTGTTTCCGATGAACGCCAAGAAAACACACTTCAACCTAGAACAATTAAGATGTAGACCAATGTTTGAAGCTTGTGTGCGAATCTTATCCAGAGAAGAAAGGGCGAAGTCAGGTTCATCAGCAATAGTACCATCATACAAATACCAAATATTTAACTCGGTATTAATGGAGTTGACAATCGACTGACGAGTAACTACGATAAGAGCAGGACCGAGTGGTTCCCCTTGTTGAACTACACATTGAGAAAGTACAATTTCTTCACCAAGAAAAAGGTCACTAGGCTGTGAGTAGCTCTGATAGACATACGGATAGATATAAGGAAACTCATTCTTCACTGCCAACAACATAGAATCGCGATGCAACATGTTGAAAGCATTACGAATGTCTAATTTAACAAAAGCTTTCGGGAGCTGATGAGGAGACGAGTAATAGATACGTGCGGCATGGACAGCAGCTTCAGTTCCATTGGGAACACACACTCCAAGTTGGTGGGGAGGTGAGAAGTCCATAGCTGGTGTAGGTATTCTGTAGCATAAAATTTTCGCAGCCAATCGATACCAAACAGTACCTACAGCAATAGGGAGAATGCCACCATATTTCTTCAAAGCAGTGAGTGAGGCACCAAAAAATAGTAGGTGAATCTCCAAAGGGACTCTGCCAGAAATTATGAGGACAAGGAAACCACGAAAAGATCTTGTGAGTTGCTCCTTAGAATCATGCTCTTGCCATTGCAGAAGGTATTTCAGGACCAACAGACAAAGGCCAGGTGCAGGTCTTTTAATTTGACTCCCGTAGGTGACCTGCGCATCGTGATGAGGATGAAATGATGAAGACGACACATACACCCAGCCCTAGTGCCAACGAAATTAACCAATTAAGGTTAAAATTCCCGACCCTACCGGGAATCGAACCCGGGACCCCTGTGACCAAAGGCCAGCACGCTAACCATTTAGCCATGGAGCCTGACATTCTAAGTGTATAATCAACGTCAAAGAAAAGTTAAACAAAATGGCTGCACTAATTGGGGTGTGTAAATAACAATTAGTATACATGTGTTTGAGAACGAAAGTTATTTTACTGATTATCTGTAGGGGCCAGAATATTATTATATCAAAATAATGCTCTATTGTACAAGTCATGAAAAAGAAGGGTGGAAACAATTTATTATCAATATCGCATGAGAAAGTATGAGACCTATGAAAGATATATGACAACATCAAATTTACAAAATTATACAGAAAAATTCGACGTCACCAGTGTGAGTCGAGTCGCGGGTCTCGAACCCAAATCAAAATCATGTTCACCGCCTTGAAAGTAATGTATGTTTTAAATCGTTCCATAAATCCTAATTCGTACTAAATTTTAACTGTAGCAAACCGAAAACAAGTATGTATTTACATAATAATTCCAGCCCTGGTCATGAGCATTCATCAAGGTCCAAAGGGCTTTCGGCCGAATTCCCTCAGATCAAGAAAAAGTCCGACTTCAACCCTGGAAGCATTTTTTCACATCTTACCTACGTACTACTGTTAGAATACATATCTTGGATTATGCTTCTGTATTTATCTGTCATTCCTTTGTCCCTCGAGTAATTCCATATGCCGTGTTGTGGAACCGGGTCGTCTACATGCTCCAAGTCGATAAACACACCAGGCAATTTTTTCTGTCCTTCATGGTAATGTTCCATCAGGCGACGCAGCTCGAAGACGGCATCTGTTGCTCCTCGTCCAGGCATGCAGCCCAACTGTTCTTCACCTATCACAATTTTATTTCTGATCCGTCTTTGAACTACACTCTCGAACAGTTTTATTGAGTGGCTCATGAACTGTATCCTCTGTTATTGCATGAAGTCGCATTCCCCCTTGAAATAGCACACGTATTCTACATTCATGTAGCATCGGCTCGGTTTATGATCTTTCAGAATAACCCTTCAAGGAAAAACATTCTTTCACTGCCTAAGATTTTCCAAACTTCTATGGTTATATTGTCAGGGATAACGGATTTCCCGTTCTTAATTTTGAATATCGCCTGAGTTATTTCAAGTCTGTTCGCTAAGTTCACAGATTTTTTCTGGCTTAGGCGTAACTATACTCGGCGTCATCTCAACTCCTAAGGCATCCCTTAAGGGTATACCGAAAGTCGATTTAAGAACCTAGGAAAGTATCCTTCCGCGTGGGAGCACTTCCTTTCTTTCAGTTTCTCATCCTCGGTTCCCCCCTTGAACCCAACGAGTTTTGTAGGCGGCCTTTATATAACATCTGTAGTATCAAAGGGACCGCTTAGGATTTCAGTTGCTTATAAGTATATCCTATCTGTCCTCTAAATCTCTTCAACTCGTACCTATGTGGTATATAAGTCTATATAAATAAAAATGAACTTTTTTCTGTAAACTTCAAATGAAAATGTTTATCTCATACAGCCCTTCGTTTCTTATCTCAGGTTAGATATACAAAATTTCGAAAATAGTTCCAGGTCAATTTTTGTCTATTGTTTGTTCGTTGTTTTGTTTGTTTCGTCCTTTGTGGTAACATCACGGGATGGCGCATGCACAGAATGAACAGAACAGAATAAGTCAGAGTATGCAGTAGGCTGTATATCTGATTAGTATGGAGTGCCTTAGCAGTATTAAGGAGATCAAAACAGGAGACGTCCGTTATTAGTAGCTGCATAAAGAAACTGGACAGGATGAAAGTTGTGCAAAATATAACTGCCGGAGTTCATTTTCATTCTTTATATCGTGCGAGGAATAAGATCCCACTGCAATTTGTTTTACGTCGCACCGACGCAGATAGGTCTTATGGCGACGATGGGACAGGAAAGGCCTAGGAGTGGGAAGGAAGCTGCCGTGACATTAATTAAGGTACAGCCCCAGCATTTGTCTAGTGTGAAAATGGAAAACCACGGAAAACCATCCTCAGGGCTGCCGAAAGTGGGGTTCGAACCCACTACCTCCCGGATGCAAGCTCAAAGCGGCGCGCCCCCAACCACACGGCCAACTGGCCCGGTAGGAATAAGATCGTATATATATTTGCGATTATTAAATTTTCCACAGATTTCCGAATATCTCTAGAAATATTACACACTGTGACCTTTTGTTTGCGTGGAGTATTTATGGCGGAAATATAAAACCCAGGTAATGACCGGAGTAAGAGAATCTTAGAACGGAGGTGAGATTGATAGCGGATTCTTTGGAGCTAACACGAGCAAACGCGCATCATTTGGTATGGAATCTCAGGAGGATTTGGAATTTTTGAAAGGAAACAAGATGTAGATAAAACTCATGATTAACGAAAGGAATTATCACACAATATAATGTTGGAAGACGGACATTAACAAGGAGCTGAATATTACAGTAGCAGGATTAAATGCTGGGAAAAGTTCGTGGCGAACAAATGGTCGACAGAAATTTAAAATGAGCTCAAATCATCCAGAATGTGCTTTTGACGTTAATGAAGTTTGTTTTAGACTGTTTAAAAATTCTAATTATGTGCAGAGCACTTTAAATACATTGACTACGGAGTGTCAAGATTCTGGAGACCAGTTTTAATGGCCTGCTTGCGACGTGCAAGTCCACCTCTTTGGTATAGTGGTTAGTGTGATTAGCTGCCACCCCCGGAGGCCCGAGTTCCTCACCCAGGCGGCCTCACCTGCTTATGCTGAACAGGGGCCTTGTGGAGGGAAGGGAAGATTGGAAGGGACAGGCAATAAAGGGGGAAGGACGCGGTATCATCCCGGCATTTGGCTGGAGGAGAACTGGGAAACCACAGAAAAAACACTTTGAGGACGAATGAGGTGGGAATCGAACCCACCTCTACTCAGATGACCACCCGAGGCTGACTGGACCCGTTCCAGCCCTCATACGACTTTTCAAATTTCTTGGCAGAGCTGGGAATCAAACCCGGGCCTTTGAGGATGGCAGCCAACCACTCTAACCCCTGCACCACAGAGGCTGTCTTAATTTTAATAATAATAATAATAATAATAATAATAATAATAATAATAATAATAATAATAATAATAGCGTGTGGCCTCCGGAAAGACCTGGTGTATGTCTTTCAATCTGACGCCTTTGCGTCTGTGAGTATGGGGTCCCTTTCTTTGATGAATTCTGTTGTAGACGGTACAACACCCAGTACGCAAGCCATTTCCAGCGGAAACCCTGACTCCTTGGGCTAAAAGGCTACATGCTCACCATTCAGCCATGGAGCCGTGTTATTAATTTAATGTCATTTCATATTAACGATGGGGCATATATTTTTTGGTGTCAGTGTCCATTGTTGAGTGTGTCCGCTAATTGTAAGTGTATCGATTAAAGCTCTGTATTTCTGACAGGGAATTAACCTTGTCCGTTACTTAGAGGTGTCCTTTGTAAGAAGTTCCACTGTATAAAATGTTCACATCAGGCAAATACTGAGGCTACATCTTAACTACGTTGATGGCTAACCTGCAGTATATGAGTTAGTATGTATGCTTGTATGTTTAGTCCTCAGCCCGAAGGCTGGTTGGATCCTCAACATCTTCACCATCAGCTGTCATAGATGGCCTAGGCATCACTGAAGAGGCGTACTAGGCAAATGAGAAGTGAGTTAGTTTCCCGTTGCTTTCCTCACCAAGCCAGAAGTTGCTATTGCATATCTGTCTGCCAAGCCCACTGAAATGACTGCACCAATCGACCCTGTGAACAACATTTGCACACCATTCATAGCAGGGACTGGCTAGCATCACTCATACCTCAGTCACTTTCATTTTGTCAAAGCCAAGGATAAAGCTGAGACAGATAAAAAAATGAAAATAAAATTCACGTGCAAGACGTAGTTTACATGAAGACAACGAAAGAATATTTGATAGTAAAACCGTCTCTCTACATATTTTTCATTCGAGCATTTAGAGACTTTCTTGACAATGTGATTGCTGAATGAGTTTGACGAATGAATTCAAATTAATGCAGAACTTGCATAAGAAGCTGATCTCTGAACATTGACCCACAATGGGATACTGGTTCAAATGCAAACTGACGAAGCATTGGCATGTAACATTATCGGGAATGGATAAATCGTTATGACTCCAGTCATTACGGCCACATCGAAATGACGAACAATACAATACACTGGTGCATGGAGAGGGATGGCGGACTGTGACTGCCTCGGGGTGACGGCCTGGAATGGAGCGCCATCAGTTGAGTGCAGATTTAAAATTACATGGCAAAATCACTAAAAATGGTGAATTTACTGTGCATTGCAGCGCTCTTGTTTCCTCTTGTCCTGAAAAAAAATATGAACTTTAAATGTAAAAGATTTACAAATCTCTGGAACTAACGATAGTCATTCAACTGAATAATGGTATTTATTTTTTAATTTAAGAATTTTTTCTACAATTTGCTTACATCGCACCGATACAGATAGGTCTTATGGCGACGATGGGATAGGAAAGGGCTAGGAGTGGGAAGGTACATCCCCAGCATTTGCATGGTGTGAAAATGGGAAACCACGGAAAACCATCTTCAGGGCTGCCGACAGCGGGGTTCGAACCCACTATCTCCCGAATACTGGATACTGGCCGCACTTAAGCGACTGTAGCTATCGAGCTCGAGAAGTAGCTTTTCGGTGGCTTTCTCATGCCATCTTGTAGTCAGCGAAGGTAGACGTAGAACATACTATAAACTTTCCACTTTCAGCATTGGATTTGGAAATGAAATGACATCTGATGATAACTTACAGTAGAGCTTGTCTAATTCGACAGTTTTTATTCAAATTCGTGAATAATTCGCATTTTCTGCCAGTCCATTGACATTCCCACAAAGCACAACATTAAAGTTAAATATTTGTGTTTAATTCGAATGCCATATTGTTTAAACCGTAGTAAAATGTAATATCAGAACTCATACTTTCAAAACATGATGTTTAAGTATGATTGAACACTGTCTGGGTATCTCTCTGTCTGTTAGATCTTCAGCCCAAAAGCAGGTTGGATCCTCAAATAGCACCACCAAAGGCTATGCTTGTTTGCAGAATACTGTGGAGAAGGGAAACAGCGTGATATTTACGTCGTTCAGTCAATCTTAGCCATGGCAGCTGAGAAAGGAAAGGGCTAATATGAGTTTGGATTGGAATATTTAATACGAATCGAGCACAAGCATTGTAGGCTCGCTGTAGTCGACATGAAAGTATTTTACTCACACTATTATAAACTATATCTTCGTAGTCAAATATTGGAAATATTAGACTCGGAACTAATAATTTTCTTGTGTTTCTTGGAAGGAAGTCTCTCATCCTTTCTGCAGAATGTAATGAATAGAATACTCTTTGACAAATTTTTGTCACATGTTCCGACCAACATAAATATTTATCGAATACTACTCCAAAGTTCTTTACATGATCGCTAAATGTTACTGGTGTTCCACTGAGCGTAACACTGGGTATAGATGTGTTTTGTATTTTAGCATGAGATTTATACGTGCCAATTATGATGGCCTGTGATTTTGATGGGTTCATTTTTAGGCCATGTCTGCTAGTCCAGTCATAACATTTGCTAGGCCTTCGTTTAACTTAGTGATAGAATTGTTTAAGTCAATAGGCTTTGTGTGAATATATAATTGAATATCATCTGCATACAGGTGATATATACAATTGGGCAGCATCTCAAATAAGTCGTTCATGTACAATGAGAACAGAAGCGGTGACAGTACTTCACCCTGAGCCACGTCCACCCTAGTGGTTTGCCACGAAGATGTATCGTTTTCCGCTGATACACGCTGCTGACGATCACCAAGATAGGATTGCTGTAAGAAAATTTCAGCGCCTTAAGTTTAGCGAGTAATATGTCTCTATCTCCACAGTCGAAGGCTTTGCTTAAGTCCATGAGAACAAGTATAGTCATTTGTCCTTTATCTATCGCTAGTTGCATGTCATTTGTCACTTTAACTAATGCCGTGGTAGTACTGTGGTTTTGTCTAAATCCCGATTGATATTTGTCTAGTAAGTTGTATTGTATAAGATATTCAGTCATTTGCTTATGTAATATTTTTCTCCAATATTTTTCCTAATATAGGAAGGATACTAACAGGACGATAATCTTCGGGACTTTTTCTTTCTTTGCTATTTGCTTTACGTCGCACCGACACAGATAGGTCTAATGGCGACGATGCGACAGGAAAGGCCTAGGAATGGGAAGGAAGCGGCCGTGGTCTTAATTAAGGTACAGCCCCAGAATTTTCCTGTTTTGAAAATGGGAAACAACGGAAAGCCGTCTTCAGGGATACCGACAATGGGATTCGAACCCACCATCTCCCTAATGCAAGTTCAAGGTATGTGACCCTAACCCTACGGCTAACTCGCTAGGTCCAGATATGAAATATCCGGGCGAGTATATTTATGTTTAGACTACCAGCACCACCACCACCACCATTACCATAAACAACAAGAACAACAATTTAGTAATGCGGCATGGTGTTGTTTTTGCTCTAATTGTTATTTCAGGTGAGAAAATAAATTGTTTCGATTATCATATAATAGTTATTAATATAATAATAGAATCATGACTTGTTAAAAGGGCGTAAGTCCATAGAACATAAATTCATTATTTATCAACCCGTTAATTTTGTTTTTGTAAATTGCACTATTCTCATGTTCAACCTGTAATGTATAACATGTAGGATATAAGTTCGTTAGGTTTAATGAAATTTTACATACGTATTAAAGTGTTTAAAGTACGTGGACTTAAGTCCTTTTAACAATTCATTCTTGAATATTGTTAGTAAATGCCATTGTTTGAAACCATACATATGTAAATAGTTTCATTACGCCGGGTTTTTAATATTAATACCACTGAAGTGACATGGACACACTTTTTACAGACTGTCACGTTGGTGACAACCATATTTCAAATCTGCATTCGTGCTATAGAAATTGGTGTCATTCAGAAATTGTTTCCGTCTTGTATTCAACTAGTACTTTCTATGTGGCCTTGCCCACGTTAATTATTTGATACCACCTTCGTCTTTGTAATCATGTGATTATATTGCTTTAATGATTTCTCTTGGAATCCTTAAACTTGGTCGGTACTATTACGTGCCCTAAGTTGTGTCTTCTTGAGGGCGAGTCTCTGACTCTTCCGTTCGTTGGTGGTGGCCCATGCTGCCTGTTGGCGTGAGTCGCCATGCTTGAGTAATCGCTGGAGTACGATGGAGGAAAGACGTGTTTCGTCCTCACTTCTGGATCGCCTTCCGATCTACTACATGGATACTGGATAACAGTGTGTCTGCATAAGGATTTAGTCCTTAGTGCTGCTTTATTAGACTCGGGGAACGTCTTTCCTTTAATTATGAATTTAGTGATTTCAAGTATATTTCATTTACGTGAGTAATGGATACTAGCATACTTCTGAAAACTTCAAAAATGCAAGTAAGTCTCTTCTTCATTTCTGTCTTTGATCTGCTTCCTGCTGTGTGAAGAAATATGAGTTGAAAATCTTTCGTCTTGAGTATCGTCGTGGGTCTCGAATTTATTATGTCGTCCTGTTTTATTTAGTTACGTTAGGTTTTTTCTAAGTTGGGTTTCCAAATTGTACCTAGTTATACATCAAAACCATTTGGTAAAAAGAAAGTGTGATTAATTAGAAACAATGTATTTAGTAATACTATTGAGTAACTATGAATCTACTCTGTGAATAATTTAAAACTGCGCGAGATTTCACGTGGGTGCCAGTCTCTTGATTAGTTTCAATTTCTTGTTTACCTCTGTTTCTGCTTATTAAATTTTGACCGTGTATTTGTAATTTTTCCTTTTTACCTTCATATTTTCTTTTTGGACCAGTGTTGTTTTGGTTCATGTTTCGGGATTACCAAGGTCTCTTGGCGTGTTTACGTCACGATGATAACTGGTCCCGATTGTGATAGTGATTGTTTGATGTTGTTTGGTGACGTTGGGATTCTTTTAAAGATGTGTGTTCGGGCCGATGACCTTCGATGTTAGGCCCCTTTAAACAACAAGCATCATCATCATCAAAGATGTGTGCGGATATTGTTCCGCTTCTTTGGGATTTTTAATTTAGTTATCCTTGCTTAAATGTATTTTTATTTACTCCCCTACCTTTCCCTTCTTATATTTTTCTGGGCTTCTGCCGGTTTATCTCTGCTATTTTCTCATCCGCGAGGCAAGTACTGGGGGCCGTATGAAATCTCCGTCGTGATCGACCTAGGTGTTTTCTGAGTAAGGAAAATGTTTATAAGTTTAAGAAATGTTGTGAAAAGAAAATATTTCTGGAAGACGCAATGCATGAAACATGTTAAAAATTTCACACGAAGTTTGATTTGTTAGAAGTTATGAAAATGTACCATTTAATTTTAATTCTCCGTCCGGACGGTACATTAAGGTTTTATCTCTACATTTAAATTTGTAACCCATTTTGGGTGGTTTTAAATTTGGAAGTTTTCCCTGATAGTGATGGCTTAATTCCTTTTCTTAAAATAATAAATACGTAAGTTATGTTCATTGTGAAAAACTTGTTTTCTTTATTGTAGCGTAGAAATTTATCGCCGTACCAACTCTTATTTTGGTTCATGGTCTTTGGGTAACTAATTGTTTTAACTAAGGTAGCGGTAAGTGTTTGATGGTAATGATATTTTTGCTGTTGCCTTTAATTTTCTTGCCTATGTTTAACTTATGCTGCTGATAGTCGGTAAGGCGGCAGAGTTAAGTGGTAGCAGAGCGTGGTTATTTTGCTCGGGTATAATCAGGTCTGTTGGAGGTGTATGTGCTGATAGTTGATTATTTTGAGTGCCGACTGCTCGTATCTACTGTAGGTTGATTGAACCCTTCCTAGTACTTGTTAGGTTCGTATAAAATTTTGTCATTTTCAAGGTATTAAGACATCAAATGCTAAATAATTGAGAAGACATGAGCGTGACAATATTATTTCACTAGTCCTCGTCACTAACACCTACCCCTCTGTCTTCATCGTTCCCCTGCAGAATCTCCTGGTAAAATGTGTCTTCTTTTCTACCACAAGGAATGTACGGTAGCACCTGTTGAATATCAGCTAGTTTTCTGTGTTGATGGAAGAACTATTGCGTGTACTCCTGACTGTGCAAGTCTCAAAGTATGACAAACAGGTCTGCCGAAGTATGGAGAAGTAACTACACATCATTTCATATCTGCAGAGTATTTGAACTTCATGTACTCTGCAGGTTAGGAGCTTATCTTCTCAGAACGTGGGACAGAACGTTTCATGGTTTCCAGTATTATTTATTGTTTTCTTAAATCCTATTAACACTTTATCTCAGAAAAGCATCTTCAAGATTATGCTGCTGGATTCCAGGACTAAATTTGTTTTAACATAATATTGTGTATTGAGGTCTGCAGACCTTGTATTGGTACTTAACTCAAAATCGCTAAAAACTGAACTTAAGCCCTTTTAACAAGCCATGAGTCAATTATTTCTAACACAGTGAGAATACAAACTGTGTAATATTTAAGTAATTTAGAACAAGAATAGATCTTCTACTCTTATAGCATTAAACTTGGTTATACTTTACGAATTGCAAATCTGTATCGTCGATTAAGAACGAGTACCATGTAATAAGACAAGGAAAATTTTAAATTTTACCTCAGAAGAAAACAAAGAAACCCAACAGCATATAACAAAGTAAGAATGGTCCAGCAGGCTTAGGAATTGGTCTCGTATAATGCAATAGCTCAGTTATTTTTAAGTAAGAGAAATAATACCATTTCAGCATGTATTTGTCCATATTAATTAAATTCGGTATCTCCCGCACAGAATTTTTTTCAGCTGCTGAAGTTAGTCAATGAGATTTCTTCATGGGCGATTTTAAATGGGCTCTAGAGGCGGTGTTGCTAAATCTGCTCCTAGTTGAAGACCGGCTTGAGAGCCATGGCGAGGAATCAGCATCAGACAAAACACACCGTGCGATTAAGCCGCTAACACCATAGCTTACTTGCTATGGCGCGATCCTGTTACTTCAGGGGTCCGTATTCAGATCCCTCCTCTGGCGAAGTTTTTCCTTAAGATTTGTGCTCTCAAACCGGTCTTAAGCCCCGTGTAAACTTAGCAACAGCGCCTCGCAAAGCCCATTTGAATTCTCCCGCGAAGCGATCTGATTTGATAACTTCAGCAGCTGTTAAAATGGAAACTGCGTGAGATATCGAATTATATCCTTTCAAATTATTTATCCGTGTGACCAATCCTCTTACGCTCATATACCTGGTTCACGTCGTTTACGATCACCCTGTATAAAAAGGAACGAACGTAAGTGTGATGAAATGAAATTGATAACACGAAAAACCACCTGAGGGGATAGAGAGCAGTTAATTGGTTGAAGTTCCTGAGATTCTTATACCGACTTGGTGATTGCAGCCTCCATGACTATTTACCTCACGGCTCCAACGAGATCCTTTGAGAGCGTAGCTGGATCTCCTATCAACGTCAGATTTACATTTCAGTGCGCTATCATCCGGGCAGCTCTACTATTAATTTATTTTATTTGTATTTGTTCAGTGACATGAATGCTTTGCACATTGCTGCAACAATTTGTTTACCACCAATTCGCTTCACATTGTAATTAAATAAATGAAATTTGCTCGCAAATACCGTGAATAAACTCAGTGGAGCGCTCTAGGCTCATTATTAGTACAGCCATCAGCCACAAAGCGCTGGTTGTACTTCTGCTGATTGGCGGTTTGTCAGAAAAATGATCTCTCATTGGAATGCAATTATATTAAAAGAATTAAATTGTGAATAATTGTGCTTTGCAAATGACTTCTCTATTACAATTAGGTTGGATCACAAAAATATTGGAGTGATAGGCCGTTTAATAACTAACGACAAAACAATACAAGAGAGAAACTTTACTGTTTGAAATAAGGATTGGTATAGAAAATTGATGTTTGTATTACTAAGTGTTAAAAATAATATTACTTTTATTAACACAACATCCCCAGGAGAAGGCTGACACAAGTACAAAGTATATTGCTACAAATTATTATATTTTCCAAGTCATTGGTGAATTCGCTAGAATGTGCCAGATAGAAAAGGTAGCAAAGAACACAAGGCTCAGAAATAAATTTGGAAATATAGCATGAACAGTTCGTCAGATGTTATATAAATGATAACGGGGTATGGTTATTGGACATCGTACTGCAGCGATAGCGATGTCGTGAAGTCATGTCCGGTTCAGGCCAAGAGAATCCCACAGCTGTACAAGAAATTTATGGATTGTGCCTCGAGCACTGATCATGAGTCTATGGATGGAGATGTTGTCTAGGTGATATTTGCTTTTATAATAGTTTACGGTTGGCTGGTAAATCGACTTCTTCTCGGCTTCCATCTCTTCAGGCTCGCCAACGTGCGACCCGAAGCATACTGTGGGATTTAAGATTAGTCCTTGCTTGCTAGCTGGTTGAAAGGTAATCATATCAATACGCCTGTTACTCCCATCGGTAGCCAGGCCAGAAACCTCTTCGTGCACTGTGAAATCATGATATCTCAGCACGTTTGCAGTCATGTGCTGTACGGAAATATGGCGGGAATTTCTCAATACCTCTCAGTGAGGACAGGCACCCAGGACATTGGCAAGGGTTTCGTGCTCTGTGGCAACACCGACAGAGGGTGTTCTCCTGATACCTTCCGGGCACTGAGCGAACGGCGCACATATTCGGCTTCATAGAGGCGAGCAAAATATGAAAACTATTTCCCAAAGCATGAACTTTATTGCGATAAAATTTGAAAACAAAAATTCAAAATAGGAAAAATCTATTTTAATGTTAAAACATTGTAACATTACACTATTATTAAGGTATGATTCTGGTTAAATCAGAATAAACGCGACTGCCCGGTGCGAGGTTAAGTAGAAGGAATGGATACACAGTATGTCATAAAAGTCTACATTGACCCGATATCAGAATAGAGATAATCATCATGGCAGTGAAGAGACAAAGAAATGGAAGTTAGGTTGTTGAGCCAAGCCAACACTGAGAACAAAATGAATGCAATTTTAGCAGATAGATGTACTACAAGCAAGAGTTCGAATTAAAATAGTAAACATTCAAGAAAACAAGAATATTATATGAGAAGAATATATCAGCAAGAGTAGTATATTGAGATCTTACTGTACCCGATGCATTTACTGGACGTATTAAAAATGGCGCCTACGGAAGGTAGAGGCCAGCCAAAGCAAAGAAATGTGTAATAGGATATCGATATTGATGTATGCTAGAAGGCCATGACTAACTTAAACCTACCACTATGAAGGCGGTGTACAATGGTGTAGAATCGATAGAATTGTTTTTAAAAAATAAGAAGGATCAAACAGATTATTATAAAAACTGACTTAAAAAAATTGACGTGGGAAGGACAAGATATCCCGAACATCGCTCTCAAAAATAAGCAAGATTTGCAATATCTAACGTGAAATTTTAAGCTGAGAGGACGGAAATATTAAACGAAACGAAGAGATAAACGTTGAAATACCGTAAAGAGGGAATAAAATCCAGAAGTTTTGAAAAGTCCATCCAAATACTTAGACGCAAAGTCGTTTGGAAACAAGAAGTGGATTGAGACGTGAGAGCTCGAGGTTGAGCTATATTAAGTGGAAATAATAGCAAGGACAGCCTAAATAAAGAAGCAATCATTATAAAAATATATTTATACTACGCAGAACCATGATGAATTCATATTTTCCAGAATAGACGCATATTGTCTACTGTGTTCCTGAACAGATGATGGCTTGCTAAATCGGCATAGACCAACCTGGAGGGAGATGTCATCCTGGCTGTTAAAACCACCCGACCCGTGTGGAGGAGGTCACTCTACTTGAGATACCAGTGGTGGAGATCCTGCCCAGTTCCCAATCCAAGGCCTGCGACCAGACCGAAGAGCAACTAAGGCCCGAGATATTGAATGGCGAGCTAAGTAATAGTATTAAGTAGTATAATTTCTTATGTAGAGTATTACCAGTATATGCAATAGATCTGAATAGCCTAAGCGTGAGATAATTAAGTGTGCAGTGAATATAAGAAAGTGCAGTGTGAAGTATTTAAGGCGATATCTCGTGACAGAATGGTAACGTGTTTACTACATTATCTTATCCAAGGATGAAGGAATACGATTTAAAATGTGACATAGTGTAACAGCTGTTTTCAAAGAATCCCGGTTAGTTAGGGATGCATGTTTGAATTGGTTAAGTTAAATTACCATACTCTTTGCTGTGTGAATATATTGAAAGAATAGATACTGAATTTGGGGTTATATGTTGAATTGTATGACAAAATGCGTTTTGAGGAACGAATTCTGCGCTATTGGAGTGATACGTATCGTTGTGTTTAATTAATATTGGAGGTTAAACGCGGTAATTATAGATGTTAAATGAATTAAATATGGGTTGAATTGAAGGTTAATAATGAAATAATGGAAGTATATATGGTATTTTAAATGATATATTGCGCAGATTAACAGGGAGTAAAACGTATATGATATATATAATGTGCGATATAGGAGCACATGTAAAGCGACTACGGAATATAAGTATGCCCCAGGGAGGAACTATAGCAAGGTATGGACAATAAAATTACGCATATTTTAATGAAGTGTGAAAGTGGTTTGACAATAATAACAACCGGTGATGGGTAAATGAATACATGATTGTATCATATTCTGAATGAATGGTAATTGCGTGGAAGATCAAACTTGTATGCAACTAGTATGATAATGTAGTGTTGAAATATCTTTATGTAGGCATTTGCACATCTATATATGAAAAATGCTTATTGGCTATATGTATATTGAACTGGAATACGTTACATAAGAAATTATCTAGCTAGAGTAAGGAAATTATTCGAGATTTACGTAGGATATCATCGATGTTTTGTTGATCTGAAATATTATTAGAGCGAATATTTAGTTAGGAGCCGTAATTTAAGTGGCAATCGGACCGAGAAACTTAGTGCATCATTCAATATTTCATTTTCTTCACTGCAGTCTGCATCAACGAACTCAGATAATTTTCAATGTATCTTAGGTCACTGATATTTATATTCAGGACACTTTATTCAAATTCAGTTCATTTCCGCGATAACTTGAACAATGTTATGGTTGTATTTTTGATGAGGGTGTATAATTAACACCGTGAGTGATGGAATAACTTATTGATATACTGAATCTTGACCGTGGTCTGAAGACTTTGATGTAATATATACTTAACTGACCAGATGTAAATTTTAATAGGAAGATGAAACAAAGCAATAATTCATTTCAGGAATACGCGACCCAGAATGTTAAGATATGTAAACTTAGTTTAGGAGTAAGGCAGCGCTGACCTAGAATATTTGATTCGGTAATTAAAATATTTGTTTATTAGGTTGATAATTTGAGGATTATGAGCAATATTTGACATTAACCATTTCTTTCGCGAATCTTGATGGTTTAATAAATGTGTTTCTTGATTAATTTTTATAGAATGGAATGAATTTTCATTTATAATGGTAGTCAGTAGTTGTACTTAGTGAGTAAGGTTCTCGTTATGCGGATGTGTTTTTTTCAAAAGGTTGACTGATGTTTACGTTCGCAAAATCCACTACTGAGCGTTGAATTACGTAATTCTGAACCGCGTATGATGCCACGCGACACGTGCCGAGGTCATATCTGAAGAAAGCCCGCGAAGTTACATGTCAGAAATAAATTGCAACGCCCCTTAATAATGAAATAATGAATGACGAACGTCATAGGAACGTGCGTTCACAAGATAAATATTAAAGGAGCAATAATACATAAGAAATCAGAATAAAAACACAACAAGCAAGGAAGAGTACTGGAACCAACCCAAAAGGAACGAGAGAGGAGTAGATCAAGGGACTACGGGACAAGCAACATCAAAATGACACCCAAAATTTTCATAAAATCAAAATCAAAATATAATTAATAAATAATGGTTACCACTATACATCAATTTTACAGAAAATTAAATACCTCAGAGAAATCATAATAAAATTACAAGAGTAAACCAACACAATATTAAGAGGTAAGATGAATATTCATTAAATAAATGTAACTTAAATGGTATCTCCAATAAATAGTACTTTTCTGTTACCAAAAATATATATACATATGTACTGATGCATCAGTTTAATTAAATAATTATTATTAATAGACACATATCTGAAGAATGTTAATATTAAATTAACTTAAAATTTAATACAGAAAGGGGAAGCCTTTAAAATGAAAATCAAGAGCCTTCGACAGCACCCCAGTGGAAAAATAAGATCCAACCAACCCACATCAAAATGAGGAAACCCGATGTATCACCATAAACACAGAACACAGCAAATACAGACATAATGTCCCCTCAGGAGACACGCCCAGAAGAAAAACTACGACCTAAATAAAACCAAAATTTAAGACCACAACGTCATGTTAAGGAGAGGCAATAAATAAAAATATCGACACATAATTTACAGTTCACATCACGTCACCGTGAGCCCCCAAAAAATTGCAGTTCCAGAAGGAAACAGTCATAATAATAATTTTCACGGAGCAATCCACAAGATGCACTTACCGCGCCGGCGATAATTCACAATTTCCCCAATAAAGACAATAATAAGTTACGTAACCGTCAGGCCAGAGCAGATAACACAACAATACAAATCAGGAGCGATATGATAAGGACCAGGCTTCGTTATCTTTCGCACTCGAATTGTCTAAGCCCTCGATTAAAATGAAAAATTATAATGGCATTGTTGACAAACGTTAAGGTAAATACGGGTTTACTAAAATAATTAGAACAAGGATCTCATTAAAAGACCGCAATAGGGATAAAAGTAACCTCATTAAGCCAAGATAAATATTCAGAGAGAGAGAAAAACAAATTTTAAATTACCGAAAATAATAATAATAATAATGTAAATTAAAAAAATTAGAGTCAAGTGTAAGTGCAGTGTTAGGTCAATTACGGGCACACGAAAGCCAAAACACGCGACAAGAAGCATGAATCACACCCAAGAGAGTAACTACAAACATAAATATGAGCCCAAAATACATCACGATAGAAGAGACAAAAATATACAAATTTCAAGGAATAACGGCAAACGCATAAGGGCATAGCATAGAAAATTACCAGCAAATACACCGAAAAATAAGCCGGGGCGAAGAGAACGACAATTTAAAACAACAAGGAAACGGAAAATTTCAAATATTATCTCAGCACAATAATGGCCATCCGTTACATACCACACACACACACTTGTAGCAGAACATAGCATCACCAAACTTATGTATCCTTCACGTCCATATAACACACCAAACTGAATATAATACATACGCAGTAAAATAATTTTAACAGAAACAATACATTAAACATATTTACAAGTAGGCCTTATGCCAAGATAACTCACCTCGTATTTGACCTAACACTACCATTTCACCAGTACCAAATAAATCTACCTCCAATCCCTAGATGTGGTGATTTTTCAGGTTGTCACCCTATCCCAGTCTGCGGACACATAGTTTTAGCAGCAATCCTCCACGCCATAGTTCCAAGTCAACGTCTTGTCTCCAAGACCTTCAAGCGCTAACTCAACACTTCAGGGTTCGCCGGTAGGGGCGACACAGAATAGACCGATACTCGCCCTGGTGGGCAATGTCGAACCACCCACTGTAATACCAAATGTAGTCTCATAGATGGCATAAGATTACGTGTAGCTGTCCGAAGTGCAATTATACTCTTAGAAATAATAACACACAGTGTAACTATGTGACGAAAGGTTCACTTCTCCTCGTATAGACAGAGTAGATGACTAGTAGGCCAAGCGTCCAAGGTGCTAAGGCAGATTCTATCAGAGTCCACGAGATACGAAGTTTTTATTAATTCAAAACTTCAAATATAGTAGAATTCCAGTCTCATATAATCGTGGTATATCACAGCTCCGTACAATAACTAGGCCGTGAACACGAGGTCCATAGAGGAATTAATTCACCAAAATTACAAGTGCCGATGAAAGACACAATTAAAATACTTGTCGCGTAGACAGTAGATTGTCCAAAGTATATGACACAACAAGCGTATTTAGTTTAATAATGCCACAAAATTTATTACGCCCGTTGCAAGTATGGGAAAAATATAAAAATAACGCCATAGTGAATTATAATTCTGTCTGAATTTGTGGAATAAATTTCAAGAAGATTGGTCCAGCGGATGTGGAATTAGAAGATTTCACCACTAACTTCATGATCAGGGTAGCGTCCCCTCAGAGGGTATAAAAGGAATCCCCTCCACCTACATTTACACATTCTATCCGAAGGTCTGGGTGGCGAAACCACGTCACTCGTCTACAAGAAAGTGCGGGATTTGTGTCTTAAAAATAACTTATGTTATATATTCGTGGGAATGGTGCAAGTAGAGTATTTAATTGAAGGTGATAGAAATTTTCCTGAGCTTCCGCCGACGAAAATTGTGAAGGCATAGATATGTACTTAAAATACGTAGCTGATTTCCTTTTATTACATTGTGTGTTTGAAATTGTCAAAGGAGGTTTGGAGGCTAGTCAGAGACAGGCCTGATTTTGTTATCTTTTGAAACACCTGGCCGGTTATTAGGCGTGAACGAGAACAGAGTCCTCGGAATCAGTTTGCAGTCGGCAGCAGATAGGGAAGTTTGTTCGCCTGCTAAAAAGCGAGGAAAGTGCGTCATTTGTCAGTAGCGAGTGTAAAATCTGTGTATTTTTAAGTAATCTATAAGAAGAAGAAGATGATGTATTCTGCAACCATGAGTGGCTGAATCTGAAGTCAGCTGGCTAAAATGTAGCCAGAATCTCCAAGATGACTATATTGCAGGTCAGTCTATATTTTGTATTAATGTTGTAGATTGAATTTGTTTGTCCTAATAAAATTTTCCAGTGCGTGTGTCGAATTAGTATTTAATAATGATCAGGCGAAAGTGTTATATTTCTGGTCGTCGTGTGGAACTCTTCAGGGCAGTAAAATTTACGTTGAGAAACTGTAAAATGCGAAGTTTATATAATATGTTAAAATTCTTTGAGATATTGTTCAAACTGATTAAAGTTAGGAAGGTGATAACGATAATGTAGTCGTGGTGAATACAATAATTTCGAATATCCTATGAGTTCAGAAAAAAATTAGTCGTAATAATAATAATAATAATAATAATAATAATAATAATAATAATAATAATAATAATAATAATAATATTTACAGCAGGATAAAAATTTTCTATGTTAAACATGTATTTAACAGTAATGTTGAATAAGATTTGCGTTCGTTTTCGAAATCCAGTGAAGTCTGAAAAGTTATATTTATTCGCGGGAAGTTAATTTTTATGACACTGGGTATGTTGGTGATATAGGAAATCACGGTGTGTTGTTTTGTCCTTGAGGTCCGAAAGTTGTAATGAAATGAATGAAAATATTCTTATAAAATTGTTCGTCACGGGAGTATCAAGGTTTGAAAGGTTTTGAAACAGGAAGAAATGGATTGTGTCGGAATGATAAGTTGAGAGAATAATTGTGAAGACGCTGAAGGCATAGGAAGCCTGTATTTCATGAGTAATGCCACCGTGATTATAGGCGATGAAGAAGTATTTTTGAGACAGGCTATATTTGTCGATTGCGAAGAATTTTGAGACAGGCTGTATATTAAATCTGATATTTCTGAGGCAGGTTGTATATGAGATTCCGTTAGCAATCCGGAACAGCTGACTGGTTGAATGATGGTCAGAGTCGAAGTGAGTGCTTTGTGACGCACATTATGATTTCAAGTCAAGATTTCCCCGTGATAAACAATTTCTGTAGAAGATTGTAGCTCTTGGCAGTTAAGTCCAAATGACGATTTATGTAAAGTCAGCATAGTGCAGATTGTAGTAAGCGACCTCAAGAATAAAAGGGCATTCTGGAAAACACGGTTGGTGTTATTTAACTGTTGTAACAAATTTCCATTCAGTATATTTTTATATTACCAGACGAGATTATCATTAAATCGGAAACATTGTGTTATGATATATTGGACGTTATTTAAAGTGATAGTTTGACTGTGTAGATTCAATGATTTTCGTTTCACTGGACGTTTCGTGGATGAGGATGTTTGGAAGAGTGAGATGGTAGGCGATTTTTGGGCCTCACCCTAGAATTACCGTGTGGATTTTTGCGGTGGTGATGATTATTGTTTTGGCGATATTCGCGTAAAGTTAGACGTGTGCTGAATTTATTATTATTTTTATAAACTTCACTGTGTATGTTGAGATCGTGTTTGAGTCGCGGATTGAGTAGCCGCACGTTATTACATTTTCATTTTACGTTTTATTGACGAGATAGGGACTTAGTTGCATTTCCAGACTTGCGTTCATTCTGTGGCAAGATTCGTTTCATTGTGTGCTATAGTTTCGACAAGGTTTCAAGCTAAATATTGGTAATTATGTTTGAAGTTACGATTTCGCATGGCATTTTAGAGGATGAGTAGACATCCCACTTTCCGCTCGACAATAGCTTTAGGACGTTACGCGTATCATAGGAGTTTACGGATGAGTATACATCTCCATTTACGCTCAACGATAGCTTTAGGGTGCTGCGTGTGTGTATATATAGAGGTTATTGTTAGGGTGTGTAGACACTGTAGGCTCGACGACAGGATTAGGGTGTCGTCTGTATATAGTCAAGTCTTAGGTTAGGTGTTCTTGCGAAGTGACTTGAACGATGGTAGTGTCTGCAGTAGTGTATGTAATGCCAAGAGTGTTAGCAAAGTAATATTGAGGCCATGTTTCGGCACAATCTTTATTAGCCGGAAGGTGTTTACATAAGATTATGGAACCACTAGTGGCATAAACGTGAGGGTTGTCCAGCACTGGATACTGAGCTAACGGAGATTGATTATTACTGCTGTTTGCCACGTGCGTTTGAGTTCATTGAATTTTAGTATTTTTAATTTTATTTCTTGACTTAATTATTTTCTCGTTCAGACGTTCGATTGCTTTGATAGTGTGCGTGTGGACACTTAGCTTATTTATGTGAGGCTTGAGTTACGAATGCGGTTTCGATTCGTCATCTGTGAATACATTTTATTTTCAATTTTCGTTCTTTCATTTTATAATAGGTATGACTTTGGTCTATCAATAACTTGTAGTTAGTATATTGGGACAAACATAAGTAGACGGATTTGTAATTGCAGACTACTTGTATTTGTCCTGCGGTATTGTTTAAAAGTTCCTACTAATGAAACGAAATTGTGACTTCATGTAATGATGGTGGCTAAATAAGTAGCCACCATCCACGTACAGAAAGTTGTGGGTCAGAATGGATGGTGGCTAAACATTTAGCCACCCTATTTTTATTCGTATATAACAAATTTAGGAGCAAATTGCCTTAAAAACTATCCTAACCTATTCGTTTGCAAGTCAGGATAAGGAGAAACATTAAAGCATACTCATAATCAACAAAAAAATCCTGCCCTATAAAGGGTTAATCAATCTTGAAAAGAAAATACAAATTGTAATTTTAGTAGGCCTTAAGAATATCATTATGCATCAAGTAATGTCACATGAATGTTCCATTCATGTGATCATGCAAGAGATGGGCAAGGGATGGCCTGGAATTATCCACGTCATGTCATAAGCAGCCGAGACCAGAGGTGATGGCAGAGCCAGCCGCCAGTCACGAGGGTCCCACCCACCAGCAGCAGAGGAGCTGGACCACATCTAGACCATCCTACAGGCGGAGATCACGAAATAAGTTTCTTGTTTTAAAAATCTGTACATGTTTTGAGTTCATTAGTAGTCTATATATATATTCTTAGTGCCATTTTAATGCGTGAAAATTAACCATTAATTTTAGATTCTCACATATAACCTCGATATGAATTGATTTGTAGGGAGTAGATAGTTATCTACGAATATATAAGCAAAGAATCTAAAGCCAAGAAGGAAAGAGCGGATAACGATCCAAATAGTGTTATGCCACAAATGGAAACGATGTTTCTTTTTAAGAAGTGAACGTTCTTGGAATAATAAAGATTCCAAGTCGTAACTTAATGCAGATGACAGATCCAGAGAACACATGTAGGTGATATGTTGATTGTTATTGTTAAGAAGCACGGAAACGTCATACGATAGGATGAAGGTTATGACAAGATGAGATATTATGGATCCGATACAGTAATATAGGAATATGTGAAGAGTGTGCGTCGAGGGAGGCCATTATTGAGAAGAGGTAATGAGAATAAGAAGAGATATGCATTAAATATATAGTTATGAATTTATGGAGTTGATATGAGAATGATATAGGAAGTAAATGAGAGCAGTTTATGCGTCGTGAATAGAAAACAGATGGGATGTTTCAAGTTATGTTGACGCAAGCTAGGATCGCATAGGTTAGTAATGAATAAGAGTGTATCTCATCAAATAAATACAGAGTAACGGTAATGGCAATGTGTCCAACCTATGTGAGGCAGATGATGTGGAGTCCCGACCATCCAATGACATCCCTTCCACGAATATTATTACATTTGAAAATAATAAAGTTACGCTTATTATAGATTGCTACACCCTTCTAATTGAATCAAGTCATGATTATATTAGTACAATGGACCAACGCAGATATATAAGATCATATGAATGAATTTAGGTTGTATTATGTGTTAAAAGGAAGTAATCCCTATGCTTAAAGATACCTACGAAATTTTTACAGTCACATTTCAATCAATTAAAGTTATGTAGGACATATTTTGAGTTTGTGAGTAACTCATTTGAACAAGTATTTGACTTGAGGACATACCATGAATGATAGAATAAATGTACGATATTAGCAACAGAATTTGCTTAAGGTAAACAAGAAACTTACTGAGTCGTCCGAAGCTGATTTTGAATTAAAAGATCCCAAGAAACAATTCGGAAAGGTTGTCAAGCTAACAATTTAGCAATGTTATTAAGCAAGTAATTTAGATGTCAATTGTATCAAAGAGAGGGTTTGGAGTTTGAAGATAAAGGAGAATTCAGATGAGAATTTCACATCAATTGTAAATATTAATTTAAAATTTCTTTATTGTCGACAACGTTATAATGATTTTCTCTTCCTACATTCCTTTCATCAGTTATTTTAATAAATATTTTTATTTAATAAAAGTCATTTGAGGTATTATGTATAGATTGTTATGGTATAATAAGTTGTAATAGAGTTAAGGATAATGCATTTTTGAATTACTCTGCCGATGGAGACGTCCATCGTGTGAACTGAGGAGTTAGGTAACACCGTACTGGGCGCATCGAGTCTTCTTAGATCCCACGTTAAACCACTGAACAAATAAAGACCTTGAGAAGCTGGCTGGGATTCTTCGCCCGTCACGAGGGTGGAATATCATTATCCCGTAACCATTTAGGACAAGTTTACTTATATGCTTGCTAATTTAAGCCTTCATAGACCAAGTTTTCTCCATGTTTAACAACACGATTTCAAATCATCATCATCTTAGTGCAGACCCGCTGGTGGAGGGTCAATTTTTTGGTATTTCTTTCCCATTTCACACTCTTGTGCGTCATTTGGCGTCAAGCCGACTATTTTCATGTCAAGCCAGCGCTCACTCGGTCGTCCTTGCGGGCGTTAGCATTTATTTTCAAAGCAAAGAGCCTAGTTAGCGACTGTGCTGCAAGCAAGGCGTGTCATACCGTCGAAGGCGCTTCTTTTGCGTTTTCTCGACAATTGGTGTAATGCCCATGTGTTACCGAATAAGCTGTTGGTGACGTGTTCAATTAGGGAGATGCCCATCGCTCAGCAAAGCATTCGCATCTTCACTGCCTGCAATTGGCGTTCAGTGGCTTTTTCAGATGATAGGCATTCAATTCCATACCGCACAACTGGGCGTACTACCATTCGGTATATCTTTAATTTACGGTAGCTACGCATTCTTTTATCGCAAGGTACACCCTTGACTTCCCTCCACCGCATCCAGGTTGCGTTTATCCTCGCTCGCACTTAACCACTAATGTGTTGTGCAGTCGAGACCCAAGGTACCTAAAGCTTTTAGTTTTCACCAGGTTTTCTCAATCGTCGTTCGGGCAAGTTTCCAGGTATTCTGTCTTCACGTTGATGGCATATACGGAGATTTCTTTTCCGGGGGGGGGGCGAAGCCCGCTCCCCCCGCGTGACCATCGACTCATTCTACATGGCCTCCGACATGCTATTATTTCTAAGAAAGAGATAACAGGGAAGAGTGGGAAGTGATACAAGGAGTATCTGCCTGTTTCCATGTTAGACACGCTACCAGGCAAGGTTTGTATTGGTTCGATAGTGTTTAGGTATGGTATGGAAGGGTCAGGGAAAAACCACATAGGCAGAAAAGAGAAATAACCTACATGTAAAACCTGACATCTTGTGATAGCACATGCAAGGATGTGGGCTGGAAAAGTCCAGAGGTAGTGTTAGTTAGGAACAGGTAACATGCACAAGTCATAAACCCATTCCTCGACATTCCATCTGCCGGGGGATCAGTCCGTCTGGGCACTGCTGTGACTAGCGCAGGCCTTGCCGGCTGCGGAACCATGCGTCGAGTGCAACTAGGGCCCGCCGCACGGCACCACCTCCTTGGGGTCCCTCGTACCCAGTCTCCGATCCCGGAGAATGAGGCCAAGCCCGCCTCTTGGAAGGGGGTGGGTCATGGCGCCGGGCCTCCTTCCTCTCTGCCCGCGCCATGGCCCGGTAGACTGGGCAACTGCGATGGGTGGCCGGGTGGGCCCCCGCGCAGTTGGCGCACGCCGGCGCCTCCTTAAGTGTTGCGCAGGCCGTGTAGTGGTGATCACCACCACAGCGGTTGCACCTCACTTGGAGCCCACAGCTGACCTGACGGTGGTCCCACCTCAGACAGCGGAAACACTGCAAGAGCTGCTGAGGTGGACGTTTCACTCTCATCTGACTGCCGCTACCCGCTGAGGTCCTCTCCTGATTGGTTCCTCGGAAGACTGCTGTCCTGGGAGCAGTCCAGGGAATTGTTCCAGTCTTGAGCTTGGTTTTGGAGTTCTGTTCCGGGGGAGCTTGCGAGCCACAGTAGACATCATCTGCTTTGCAGGTCTCCCTGTGGGCAGGGTAGGTTGAATACATCCACGATAACCCCGTCTGCCATAAGTGTGGCTTACAGGGAAACCAGGGGCTTTCCACTTGGACCGTGAGTTGTCAACCACGGTTCCAGGCAGCTGAGTCTGAAATTGCTTACACTTGTGTCAGGCTCTTCAATTTCGTTATCCGACCTGCCGTGGTCAACTCTTGTTCATTTCCGATCCCGACGGTATTAGGTTTACAAGGCCTAGGGCAGGGATGGCGAACCTATAACACGCCAACACGACTTCTGTGGCACGTCAGACAACAGACTAACGCATTTCAATGTTTTAAACATATAATACATTAGTTGGAAATCTAGCAAAATAGGAAATTTTAATATTACGCTTTTATAAACAAATATGTCTCAATTAATTGTATGGTCATATTTTTTACATATTATATTAGGTTAAAACGAAAATATGTCTTATTCTTAAAATTTACCTTCCTATAAAATGTAATTTTTAGTGATGTTTGCAAAACAAAATCATGAATCATTCTGTTGAATTAATTCATGTCCGACTCGTTGGCTGAATGGTCAGCGTACTGGTCTTCGGTTAGTAGGGTCCCGGGTTCGATTCCCGGCCTTGATGAGGATTTTTATCGCTTCTGATTAATTCTTATGGTTCGGGGACTGGATATTAGTGTATGTTCCAACACTTCTCCTTCTTAATCTTTTGCTACTGCTTTTCCCACACGTGTGGGGTCGCGGGTGCGAACTGCGTCGCACATGTGGATTTGGCCCCTGTTTTACGGCCGGGTGCCCTTCCTGCCACCAACCCTATATGGAGGGATTTAATCATTATTGCGTGTTTCTGTGGTGGTTGGTAGTGTTGTGTGAATATGAAGAGGAGCGTGTTGGGACGGACACAAACAACCAGTCCCCGAGCCAGAAGAATTAATCCGAAGCGATCACTGGTTCTATTCCCGGCCGTGTCGGGGATTTTAATAGCTTCTGATTAATTCTTATGGCTCGGGGACTGGGTATTTGTATCCGTTCGAACACTCTCCTCTTCATATACGCAATAGTGATTACATCCCTCCATATAGGGTTGGCGTTATGAAGGGCATCCGGCCGTAAAACAGGGCCGAATCCACAAGTGCGACGCAGTTCGAACCCGCGACCTCACACATATGGGAAAAGTGGTAGGAAAAGAAGAAGAATAATGACTAGGTATGGTAGAGTTTTGAGATTTCATTTCCTTGCGCTGTGTACGTCTCGTCCGTTCAGACGCTGGGTACTTACGACGTGCCCTATACTATCTCAAATGCTGAGCATTCGATCAATTTTTCTCGATCTCTTCTATCATTCTGATACCCCTTTCATCGATTTTATCTTCGTTATTTCAATGAAATGGCGTATAACTTTTAGTGCCGGGAGTGTCCGAGGACAAGTTGTTATTTCAATGACAGTCCTCGACATTTCGAAGTTCTATCGCGAAATTTCAGAGTAGCCGCGCACCATTCATTTGTTTCAAATTTCACTCTATGTACGTCAGCCCGTTATTCATTAAATATCTTTTCATTCCCTAGCGTACGACACCTCGAACATGGAAATACGTCCACTCAGTTCGATGTTACAGACATATTAAAACAGAATGTCGCTCTGCTATTCCATTCCCCCTCATTACGCTGTGGTAACGGCATCGGTAGATGTGGTTGTTATGACATCGCATGCATAATTTTTTCCTCTACACGTTGGTGTATATCAATTAGCTCTAGCTTATAAAGTTTCTGAGATATAAGTGTTGACCTAGGCGTGTCGAAGAGGTCCTTTACACACTGCTACCCATACGTAGGAGCGAAAGAATAGACGTATTCACGCCACAAGTACTCATGTTTTCTGCTTAGAAGGTGTAGTTAAATTTATCGTTGCACATCGAGACACCAAACGCCAACACCACCACACAACTAAGTGTAAATGTTTGCTAAAAAGCAAAGTTTCGAAGTTAGTAAATTACCTAAAAGTCGCGATGCGAAAGGGAGAGAGGGAGAGAGAGAGAGAGAGAGAGAGAGTAATAGAATGAAGAGAGAAAGAGAACACGTGAGCGAAAGGGCTGTTGCGTTATTGAGTAAATGTACATCATCTTTATTCCATCTCCTGCTAGCGTAGAGCTTATTTGATAGCGTATGATTTTTAGCATTTAAGAAGTCTTATAATTCCAGCCCTCCCCAGGCAAAAATTCAGGCTACGTCACTGGATAGAATCTTCCTAAAGCATTGGCTTCTGCCGCACTACTTTTCTCTATTATCTTAATATTTGCATTCTCTAATAATCCCTTCTATATAAATACCCAAGTCTTTTTCTTCTTCTCTTCTTCTTCTTTATCTGTTTACCCTCCAGGGTAGGATTTTCCCTCGGTCTCAGCGAGGGATCCCACCTCTACCGCCGCAAGAGTAGTGTCCTGGAGCGTAAGGCATTGGGTCTTAGGATACAACTGGGAAGGATGACCAATACTTCGCCCAGGCGGCCTCACCTGCTTTGCTGAACAGGGGCCTTGCGGGCGATGGGAAGATTGGAAGGGATAGACAAAGAAGAGGGTAGGAAGCGACCGTAACCTTAAGTTAGGTACCATCCTGGCATTTGCCTGGAGAAGAAGTGGGAAACCACGGAAAACCACTTCCAGGATGGCTGAGGTGGGAATCGAACCCAGCTCTACTCACTTGACCTCTCGAAGCTGAGTGGACTCGGTTCCAGCCCTCGTACCACTTTTCAAATTTCGTGGCAGAGCCAGGAATCGAACCCGGGCCTCCGGGGGTGGCAGATAATCACACTAATCACTACACCAAAGAGGCGGACCTCCTCCTTCTCTTTCAATAGTATTAGTTCTCCACGTAATCGTAATCTGATTCGGTCCAGTGGTGGCAGAGGTTGGATGTCTTTAACCTTCAAGTTTCAAACAAAGTTTAAACATTTATTTTTGTTGCTAGTGGTTTAGCGTCGCGTAGCTGCGAGTTTTCCGTGGTTTCACATTTTCACACTAAGAAAATGCTGGAACTACAGCCTAAATAAGGCCGCGCCCGGTATATTCCCAATCTTAGACATTTCCCATGCTTGCATCGCTGAATACCTGCAGCTACGCGAGCCTAAAAGTACGGCCAAATGGCTCTGTAACCAGTTTTAAAACCTCTTCAGTGAATGGAATTCCACACATGATACAGGAATGGGAAGACATTCCTTTCTAAGGGGGAATTAGGTCGGGTTTTTTTATTGGAGTATTTTTTGTTCGTGTGTTGTGACACACTTCGTCGGCACCCTCTTCTTTAGTAACTGGTTTGTGAGGGTATTCAACCTTGGACAGGTGCTCCCTGACCTAAATCGAATGAATGAGATTCCACAGGTGTCACGTATCAGACGAGGTCAGTGCGGTCAGGTGTTGTCAAAGTATTCTGTTCACGTTCAACGCACTGTGTTAACAAGTGAAGAGCAGTCACTCACTTTCCATTTCTCTAATATTGATGCTTTCCTTGTTTTATTATTTTATTTTATTGCTTGCGTTTTCTGACGTGCTGTGCTTCATTTCGGCTTCTGAATGTAAATTCTTACCCATGATGTACACTGACTGACAGAGCAAATGCAACACCAAGAAGGAGTGGTTCGAAAGGGATGAAAGTTGGGGAAAAAACAGAGACGGCACGGATGAATAATTGATGTTTATTTCAAACCGATATGCAGGTTACACAATGCGCACGGCATCGACTCAGTAGGATGTAGGACCACCGCGAGCGGCGATGCACGCAGAAACACGTCGAGGTACAGAGTCAATAAGAGTGCGGATGGTGTCCTGAGGGATGGTTCTCCATTCTCTGTCAACCATTTGCCACAGTTGGTCGTCCGTACGAGGCTGGGGCAGAGTTTGCAAACGGCGTCCAATGAGATCCCACACGTGTTCGATTGGTGAGAGATCCGGAGAGTACGCTGGCCACGGAAGCATCTGTACACCTCGTAGAGCCTGTTGGGAGATGCGAGCAGTGTGTGGGCGGGCATTATCCTGCTGATACAGAGCATTGGGCAGCCCCTGAAGGTACGGGAGTGCCACTGGCCGCAGCACATGCTGCACGTAGCGGTGGGCATTTAACGTGCCTTGAATACGCACTAGAGGTGACGTGGAATCATACGCAATAGCGCCCCAAACCATGATGCCGCGTTGTCTAGCGGTAGGGCGCTCCACAGTTACTGCCGGATTTGACCTTTCTCCACGCCGACGCCACACTCGTCTGCAGTGACTATCACTGACAGAACAGAAGCGTGACTCATCGGAGAACACGACGTTCCGCCATTACCTCATCCAAGTCGCTCTAGCCCGGCACCATGCCAGGCGTGCACGTCTATGCTGTGGAGTCAAAGGTAGTCTTCTGAGCGGACGCCGGGAGTGCAGGCCTCCTTCAACCAATCGACGGGAAATTGTTCTGGTCGATATTGGAACAGCCAGGGTGTCTTGCACATGCTGAAGAATGGCGGTTGACGTGGCGTGCGGGGCTGCCACCGCTTGGCGGCGGATGCGCCGATCCTCGCGTGCTGACGTCACTCGGGCTGCGCCTTGACCCCTCGCACGTGCCACATGTCCCTGCGCCAACCATCTTCGCCACAGGCGCTGCACCGTGGACACATCCCTATGGGTATCGGCTGCGATTTGACGAAGCGACCAACCTGCCCTTCTCAGCCCGATCACCATACCCCTCGTAAAGTCGTCTGTCTGCTGGAAATGCCTCCGTTGACGGCGGCCTGGCATTCTTAGCTATACACGTGTCCTGTGGCACACGACAACACGTTCTACAATGACTGTCGGCTGAGAAATCACGGTACGAAGTGGGCCATTCGCCAACGCCGTGTCCCATTTATCGTTCGCTACGTGCGCAGCACAGCGGCGCATTTCACATCATGAGCATACCTCAGTGACGTCAGTCTACCCTGCAATTGGCATAAAGTTCTGACCACTCCTTCTTGGTGTTGCATTTGCTCTGTCAGTCAGTGTATATATATTACACCAGACATGACGCAGTATTCGGTAGACTTCATCTGTCTCTAGACAACCATTCCGATGTGTTAGTTCGCAATAAATAATACGTTCGGCTCCATGGATAAATGGTTAGCGTGCTGGCCTTTGGTCACAGGGGTCCCGGGTTCGATTCCCGGCAGGGTCGGGAATTTTAACCTTAATTGGTTAATTTCGCTGGCACGGGGTCTGGGTGTATGTTCTGTCTTCATAATCATTTCTTCCTCATCACGACGCGCAGCTCGCGTTCGGGAGTCAAATTAAAAGAACTGCATCTGGCGAGCCGAACTTGTCCTCTGACACTCCCGGCACTAAAAGCCATACGCCATTTCATTTCAGTTACAATTTGATTTACGTCGCACCGACACAGACAGGTAGTCTGCTCCTGGGCGAAACTATGTTTATATCGCAGAAGTAAAGAGGACATTAAAGTGATACTAGCAGAAGCAACGAAGACCTATCACAAGTAAAGAAATTTGTTCACTTCGAACATTGATATAGGAATTAGCAAGATGTTTTTTAAGACTTTCATCTGGAGCGAGGCATTGTACGAAAGTGAAACGCGGACGATAACTAGCTCAGAAAGCTAGAGGAATGCGGTGTTAAAGAATAAGATGGTATGATGGGAAGATCGAATCTCGAATGAAGAGATACCGAATCGAATTGGTGATAGGAGGATGGTTTGGCAAAACGTGACCAGATGAAGATATAGAATGATAGGACACATCTTACGACACCCTAAACTTGTTCACTTAGTAGTTGGTAGGCGGTAAAAATGACAGAGGTATACCATGACATGAATATGACAGACAAATTAGAGTAGATGTAGGACGTAGTAATAAAATTGTTAGCACAGGATAGATAGATAGATAGATAGATAGATAGATAGATAGATAGATAGATAGATAGATAGATAGATAGATAGATAGATAGATAGATAGATAGATAGATAGATAAATGTCTTTATTGGCGTAGTTAAGGCCATCAGGCCTTCTCATGGAAGCTGCATCAAACCAGTCTATGGACTGATGATCCAAACAACAACTTAATTCCGTTTGCTCGGGGACTTTTTTGGTTCTCTCTCTAAGATCCCTACCACTCATACACCACACACAGCACTTCCCTCCACCACAATAATACGTAATTTCCTATACACGGCAGACACCGACCATCCTGCTCAGGGGGTCAGCCTTATGAGGTCAGCACCAAGCTAGCAATAATAACACGAAATTAAAATTATTACCTTCGTATTGTAGGACATTACTCACCATGTTGTCCGGTTAAGAGAGCGTCCACTGTGTCTTCACTGATACCTGGGTATTCTAGGATAGATCAGAGTGGAACTACTGAGGATCAAATCAGACTCAATTATAATAAACCGGGCGATTTGGCCGTCCAGTTAGGGGCGTGCAGCTCTGAGCTTGCATCCTACAGATAGTGGGCTCAAGCCTCACTGTCGGAAGCCCTGAAGGTGGTTTTCGGTAGTTTACCATTTTCACACCAGGCAAATGCTGCGGCTGTACCTTAATTAAGGTCACGGCCACTTCCTTTATACTTCTAGGTCGCCATAAGACTTATCTGTGTCGGTGAGAAGTACAAAAATTTGAAAAAAATAATGACAATAATAGTCCGCCTTGTGGTGTTGTGGTTAGTGTGACTAGCTGCCACCCCCGGAGGCCCTGGTTCGATTCCAGGCTCTGCCATAATATTTGAAAAGTGGTGCGAGGGCTGGAACAGGGTCCACTCAGCCTCAGGAGGTCAATTGAGTAAAGGTGTGTTCGATTCCCACCTCAGCCATCCTGGAAGTGGTTTTCCGTGGTTTTCCACTTCTCTTCCAGGAAAATGCCGGGATGGAAAACTTAAAGCCTTCCTTGTCTATCCCTTCCAATCTTCCCATCTCCACAAGGCCTCTGTTCAGCATAGCAGGTGAGGCCGCCTGGGCGAGGTACTGGTCATCCTCGCCAGTTGTATCCCCCGACCTATTGTCTCACACTCCAGGACACTGCCCTTGAGGCGGTAGAGGTGGAATCCCTCGCTGAGTCCGAGGGAAAAACCGACCCTGGAAGGTAAATGGATAAAGAAGAAAGACAATAATAATAATAATAATAATAATAATAATAATAATAATAATAATAATAATAATAATAATAATAATAATAATAATAATAATAATAATAATAATAATAATAATAATAATAATAATAATGCTATTTGCTTCACGTGCCACTAACTACTTTTACGATTTCCGAAGAAGCCGAGGTGCCGAAATTTAGTCCCGCGGGAGTTCTTTTACATGCCAGTAAATCTACCGACACGAGGCTGACGTATTTGAGCACCTTCAGATACCTCCGGACTGAGCCAGGATCGAACCTGCCAATCTGGGGTCAGAAGGCCAGCCCCTCAACAGTCTGAGTCACTCAAACCGGGAAATCAGCCTTCAGGCTGAGGATTTAGCATATTTTCCGTTCTCTAGTAGCTACGTTTGAACTGACGAGTATACATTTTATTGAACTATTTGTAAAATAACCCGTAGTTCTGAAATAGAATATTCTTAAACGTTTTACAATTACTCCTAGCATTGGATTAAGAAGTATTTTTGTAATATCTGAAGCCATTTTGTTCATTTTCAACTCAGTTAACTTATAACTGTTAGGCTCTTGAGGCCATGGAAACAAATTTCTGTAACGCATTTATAAACAACCTGAAAAAAGAAAACATAAGTTAACAGCATTATCTTTCCTCTCTTTTCTTTCTTAACTTTCATCAACTCGCGCGGACGCCCGGTTGGCCGCATTTTTGTATTTTGTCGCATATTTCCTGCCAGAGATTTCAGAGAGATCTGGGAGGAGCAGCTATTCATTCGTTAGTCATTTCGTCGGTAGTTGGAATTCGATTTCAGCCCATCCTACCTTCCCACCATCCCCGTACTGCCCGAAAGCTGACGGTGACGGCCAAGCTGCCGTCTTGGGAGCGCAAGCGACAGCTATCTTTCCATCTCTCAACATAAAATGTAAGTAGATATATACTTGTTTTTGTTAATACTTCGGAATTGCATTAATCTTTAGACATGATAGTGTGGCATAAATATTTCCGTGTTAATTTTTTCTTTGAAATATGGCTGTTTCTTTTGCTAGAAAATACTAGCGGTCAATTGCCTATTCATTCGTTCAGGGCGTAACCATACAGCGATCCTCAAGACATTTTTCGAATTCTGAAGAAGGAAGAAGGGAAAGTAGCAGTTCCCGATTTGTGTTGTTATTTTGTATCATGCATATTAGTCCTATTTTTCCTTGAAAAAACATAACCTCCTTTAACTCTTTTCTGTAATTGCAGTATTTATTTCTTTTCCACGGCCACCAAACCCCTCGCCTTCTCCGAGCATCTCTTTCACCGTAACAAATCTCCCGGGCTGAGAGACGCCATCATCGTCTAAGAGACCTTCCTGCCCTTCAGGGGAGAAATGTAAACATTTTAGTAGTAGTGTACCGTACCCAGGGGAAAATACCCTCTAGGACGATGCCTCCATTCCTGTATGAACATCCGACTAACTCAGGGTTGGGCAGAGTGTGGGTTGGTTGTCGATTGGGTCAGGATAAAAGTCGAAGTTCTACACTATAATAGCAATCAATGACAGGAAATGGAGGTATAACACGAATGAGAAACAATCATAGGGGGTAAGATGGATTTATTAACAAATATCCCCGATCAAATCACACGAAAATAATTGAATAAAAAAAAATAATAACTTGTAAAAAATGAACTCAAAGTAATAAAATAAATCGAAATCAGAAACGTTAAATGAGTGATAATACAAATTTGACATTAAAAGAAAAACAAGTTCAATAAAGAACATATATAAAAATCAAGACTGAGTATCTTCTCATAGTCCAATGTTTATGTTGTATGGCAACAAGTGTATGCAAACACTGCCATGTGGTGTTTCGGTATGGAGTTTCACACTATCGCATCCCAACGATACGGTTTCAAAATTAAGTTACTCCCGAGAGTCAACTATTTCCGTAAAATCAAAGTTACATTATATAAAAAATTACGACGGAAAGAAAATTAATTAAGACGCACTGGACGCTATGTAAGATATGCAAAATACTAGGGGCAAATCCTACACTATATTTACAATAATTCAAATAATCAAACTAAACATATATGTACATCGGATACCGAGTAAAGTCTTAAATGCTACACTGCTTCTAATGTGAATCCCGGTTCACTACAAAAGATCTAGACAGAACTAGATGAACCAACAATACATCAGCACTCGGGCTGTTCCCTTTAAAAACACCGAGACAAGGTATACAGTCACAAAATAATAAGGTAAAACCATCCTGTAAGAGAAAAACATATAAATAATCCTTGATGTCATGAAGAAAGTAATGGGCAACATTGCCTCCTTCTGCTGCGTTTGAGCGCTCAACAGCGCGGTAATCCGTCATGTACTTCCGGGTAGATTACGAGCTGTAAAGAAATATAGAACTCCACTACGCTAAAGATTGGATTTTGTCTCCCGTGGCCGCCGCAAGGAAATACTGTCTCTTTCACACATGCCGATAACACAGGCCAGGAGTCAGCTTGCCATGAGATAACGCCCATCATCAACTACACGGAAACTCCCGTATATTAATTTCTTCTTAGCATGCTTGGGCCATTTAACAACATCAGACTCAATAGTCTGGAATTAACACTGTCCATTCTGATCACAATATACTCAGAAGACGCTAAGCAGGCACACACATCTGCACAATTTCTCTCTATCTTGTCAAGCATACAATCGGCCTGCACCAATACATTATAATTAAGCATGCAATTATTATCTCATCATTCCTCATGAATCCTACTGGCCTTTCCACATAACGAGACGCTGTTCGAGTCCTTGGCAGACCATCAGGCAAACAGAATCCAACTTAACTTCAAAGATCTTAATTTAACAACGACGTTCTGCAGCTCCTTCTGGCAGCTTCTGTAAAACCATGCATCATGCAAAATAGCTATACCTGTCTCTCTGAATAACCGAAATAAAATAAATTGATACGTGTTTGACGTAATATAGAAATGAACCTGTCGATCTAGCCCTTCTAGCATATGTTTAAGGAAAACTCGGAATATCCTACTCTAAGTACTATATTTACAACAATAACTGATCCTATCAATCCCTCATTTTCCCAAACATCTAATCATAAAGCAAAATGAAAATAAAATAAACATGCATTAATCTCGTATCCGAATCTACCATAGTGACAAAATTAAACAATACATGCCGTCAGGCTTACTTTAAATGAAACTGAAAATTCTATCTACACTGCCCTAGTACCTTAACATAACTTACATATCATGCCATATATAATACGTGCATCTTACTTTATGATGACTCTCGGGGTACCAGGATAGCAGCTTACATCCCCACTAATTTTTGGGATCTACACCATGTTAATCACATCCTTAACATGTGGGAATGCGCTTCCTTCCTCTGCAGGTGCATCCATCATCTTGCTGGAAAACAATTCACTGGAACACAGAAGACTATAGTTGATAATCTCTTCGCTGCTTAATGCTGCGAGCCGAAATACCCTTTCTTTTACCAGATCAGCTAACACACTGATTCACATATATATAACACACTTCACTAAAAGGGTAAAATTACAGTTTTAAAAGCAGCCCACGGTTCGGTACGGAAGTTCCACGCGAATACGCGCCCGTCGCGAAATAGTGAAACACTAGCACGTTTCCACAACACTTGTTACTCAGCGGTCACTACACCGTCTTTATCGATTAAAAGTAAACTTTGTCAAAGCACAGTAAATATTACGACTGCACAATTTGAAGCATCAATGAGAACCAGTTACTATTTCTGGAATAACGCCACGTTAATTACAACCACCAGTCACAGAGTTGGTACATCCGCACTGTTCAAACTTTTCCTACAGAGTGCCGAGTTAGTACATCCGTACTGCTCAAATTTCAACTACAGAGTGACGCTCTCCAGAGCTTGGGTTACTGAGGAGGCTTCGGTGACGCTAATATTGTTGGGGTTCCCGGGTATCTGAACCAACCACCAATCAGAGAGTTCGTCATGTATGATGATACAATACTTATTGTGATATATTTATAAAACACAGCTCAAACACTAGCAAATCTCTTCCACCAATTTCTATAATACATTTCCAAATATATCTAACTTCAGAAACTGTGGAAAACCGATTGTCTACAGAAACTGACTTTATCCACAGAGCATGTTGGTCATCCTGGAATTAATATATGACGCGGTGTAGCCTCCAGGTTTGCCAAATCCTTAAGTTCCCATTGGCTGAAATATCTTGCTTGGTCATCATGTAATACACGTGTCGGTCCTTGCCAGCGCGTGGGTACGCTTACTTTCTCACGGTCATGCGGAAATATGAAGCAACATCCAGCAACTTACAGTCTTGCTCAACATCCGGTATTAACTATCTTGGGATACGATACTTTAACATATTAGACTGTATCTTATATAAATAAAATTCACATATTTGGTCAAATAATATTCCAATTACTATTATGGGCCGGTCGGATACGGCTCAGTAGTATTCTATCAAATCATACTCAAATATTTACAAAAGTAGAAATATTCGTGTTTATTTCTGTTTAAATACTTAGGAACTTGAAATCTTGAACTTATCTTGCTTTTGCCTCCACTCCAGTCTAATTATAACCATTATACTGTTACCATATGTTTTCTTTTTCAGTTTGTTTATTATATTAATTAAAACTAGTTTCGGAAGACTAAGGAACCTAACAGTTATAAAAAATAAAAACATTTTATAACAAAGAAAGAGGAAAAACGTTATAAACTTCTTTCAGCAACGTACGATGTAGCCTGCGTAATTTTTTTTTTTTTTTTGTAACTCTTCGTCGATATGAAAGCGCATGGTACATTTAATGACTCCTCATTAAAACAGTATATATAAAGTTTGATGAATATAGCCTTTTATAGATATAAGTTATTTCAATATAAAATACTCTTAAGGGGGCGAATGTTAGTTTACCTGACGTTTGAGTTTCAATGAAACAAAAACGTTCTCGCTGCTGAAGAAGTCGATTCGATTGAACGCGAGGCAATTAGCTGACACATCCAATAGGCGGATCGTTAAGGGTCCAAATCAAATAGCGGTTCTTCATCTATATCAAGCCCATTCACTGATGTGAAAGGAAGACAGTGAAAGGCAACTTCTAGCGTCGGTGGTTAGGTGGATGACTGGATGGAAGTGGCCGTAGAGATGCCCATTCCTTCCAACCAATCAACGTCATTTTGACATTTAAAAGTTATCTTCTAATATCTTTCTGATATCAGCCATATAGCTTACGTATATTCCGGAATGTTTGGTCATCCACAGAACCAAGACAGGACGCTTCGTGATGAATGGAAATTCTGAAATAGTACATTTGAGTTAACGATGTAATGAAAGAGATATTATCAGCAACATTAGCTTTTTAAGTCAGCTTCGTTTACTTGGGTAATATCATGAAAGAAGAAATCGGTTACAAAATTCAACTAGCTTTAAAATCATGCATCTCTGTTCATTAGATGATGCTGTATGGTAACCGTACAATACATATATTGCATTTTTAATGTCAGGAAAACGAAATTTGGAGTAGAATATACATTCAAAGGTAAATTAAATACGTTACTAACTAACCAAACTAACCACATGGCACTAAAGAACTGTAGGGCCTTGGCGTACCAAGCCACCGCTGTTCAGCTCGAAGGCCTGCAGATTACGAGGTGTCGTGTGGTCAGCACGACGAATCCTCTGGCTGTTATTCTTGGCCTTCTAGACCGGAGCCGCTATCTCACCGTCAGAGAGCTACTCAATTCTAATCATGTAGGCTGAGCGAACCTCAAACCAGCCCCCAGATCCAGGTAAAAATCCCTGACCTGCCCTGGAATGGAACCGAGGCCTCCGGGTAAGAGGCAGGCACGCTACCCCTTCACCATGGGGCCGGTTTAAATGACTCTGGGATTCAATTCCAATGCTGGACTTACGTCACCCACATCTGAAGACATAAGTTCCAGGATAGGTAAACTTGGTGTTGAACAAGTTAAAATAAGTCTAAGCTAAAGTTTATAAAACAAATTAAATTAATAAAATAATTATACTTGTCCACCTCAGTGGTGTAGTGGTTAGTGTAATTAGCTGCCACTCCCGGAGGCTCAGGTTTGATTCCCGGTTCTGCCCCGAAATTTGAAAAGTGGTACGAGGGCTTGAACGGGGTCCACTTAGCCTTGGGAGGTCAACTGAGTGGAGGTGGGTTCGATTCCCACCTCAGCCATCCTGGAAGTGGTTTTCCGTGGTTTCTAACTTCTCCTCCAGAACAAATGCCGGGTAGGTACCTAACTTAAGCCCACGGCAGCTTCCTTCCCTCTTCATTGTCTATCCCTTCCAATCTTTCCATCCCCCCCTCATGGCCACTGTTCAGCATAGCAGGTGAGGCCGCATGGGCCAGGTACTGGTCATTCTTCCCAGTTGTATCTCCCGACCCAATGTCTCACGCTCCAGGACACTGCCCTTAAGACGGTAGAGGTGGGATCCCTCGCTGAGTCCGAGGGAAAAACCAACCCTGGAGGGTAAACCGATTATGGAGGAGAAGAACTATACTCTGAATAAAATTAAATAATAATAATAATAATAATAATAATAATAATAATAATAATAATAATAATAATAATAATAATAATAATAATAACTGCTTTCCCCGTAATTGGAGCATTGGATATTGCTGAAATTGACAATATACCGAGTGGTACAGCTGCCCCTATTCACTCAGTTTAATGCAACCCCCAGATGATAGCCTAACCTAAAAACATTAACCTTGGCTTCTCACAGCGATCTCTGTTCTTACTTCGCTTTCTATAATTCGTTTATTTGTGTCAACGAAGTCAGCATTAGCGATACAATACCGACGGATTGTAAAGAATTGTGAACATTCTGAATCACAGAAACTTCATGTACAGAGAATATGACGGTTGAATGACTAGAAGTAGTGTTGACACAACCGTGCCAAGTGACAGCTCTTGATAGCCGTGCGTGCTTGAAGTAGGAAGGGGAAAGCGGTGCTCGTTAGTCGGAGGTTCGAGTCAGTTATTTCGTTGTTAAATGTTCCTGTGAGTCGTGTTTTTGAAGACAAATCTAAATCATGATCAGTTCTCACGTTTCAGGTACTCTGTTATGTTCATTTCTAAGTAGCTCTTAAAAGAGCTATTTACAGTAAAATAAGCTATTACCGACAGAGGTGCAATATGCTTGTGCATGGCCATTCGTTTAGTGAAGGGAATGTTCAAAATGACCAGCTCCTTCGTTAATGCATATCTGACAAGGGACACCTTTAACCTCGAACGCTCGGAACCGCACGAAACCATGCTTAGAATAACAAGCAATCATAAACAAAACAGTGGTGTGCGTCATTTCCATGCAAAACGTTGCATTCTACCTCAAGTAACATTTTAATAGAGAGAAACAAAGTAACAAGATATCAATACCATAGGAAGAAAATTATATGTAATTTAATGGCTACAGTGTATCATTACATTTTCAATCAGCAGCGCCATAAACTCTCTGCTTAAAGTACTTATAATAGCGCAAAACACACATATACAGCAGTACCACACATCTGAAAGTGCTTATATTAGTCCTCAAAGTGCAGATGCGGGATTTCGATGAAGTGGGAGAGAACAATGTGCAAACCTCACTAAAGCCACGCTATCACATTCCAAATCACTTCCGCATTCACGCAGTCCAATATCAAAAGCCACACTAATTATCTTTTCAAATATAACCTGGCTTTCGCCAAGTATATTGCAACATAGGCATATACGTAGGTGCAGCAAATTGATTGTAAATCACAGAGTGAAGTCTCACGATGAAATAACGATCATGTACCTTCACTTGTGGTGTGGCACCTTCTAGTAGTCTTATAAAATCAGTAATCCTTCTGATATATAGTTTGTATTTCCGAAAGAAGTAAACATCAAGGGGTTGGCAATATTTTGTCGTTTTCGGTGCCAATATCTTCAGCGTAACATCTTTGTTTGGAAAACTTGCAACTAGAAGGGTACGATCTGTATGACCTGCCCAGGAATCACACAACAATAGTCTCTTTTCATTTGTTACATGTTCGCCAAGGACTGAAGTTAAAAAACGTTTCAAGTGTTCTTTAGTCATTTTTACACGTTTGCTTGCCTCCACATGAATGTGTTTCGTGGACAGGTTGTTTCAAGTTTCCTTAAAATATTTGGACCGAAAGTGCCTTGTGTCTTTTGAAAACAGATATACAACTTGTTTGCTAGTATGCCTGCCGTTGATAAAACCACATCATATGTGTCGCTGTGGGTAGAGCTATGTACAGACTGCAACACACCACCTGTAGTTTTCTCTCCTCTGTAGGACAGTGTTGATGCTGAATACATTTCATACTGGAATTGACTCTGGCCACTGTTTCAAACATTACCTTTCTCCACACCCTCCTCTGTTATAAACATGTTCACTTCTTCCACAAACTGTTGTGCCTTCTGACGTATAATATTACCGCCTAATATGTCCTTACGTGTGACAAATGTAGTAATATGCCTGGATGAAATGCCATATTCAGGCTCGAGATGGTCGATAAAGGAAATGGAAGCTTTGAATTTGTAACGCTCTTTGTACTTGGTAGTGTCTTTGCTTATTATCAACTTGCTAGAAATAGCGTGGTAATTGAGATTTGCTTTTAAGAGAGTGCCCTTGATCGGGATACTAGACAACAAGATATCAAAGCACTCAGAACTGACAGTACCCAAGCGCGCAGAGAGCCGAGAAGCGTGCAACATGAGAATATAACAGTTCAATACATTGTGTCAACATTACCATAAACAGTGCAATTCAGAGCTCCATACCTGTGCATAAACAAGTTGAAGGGCCGCTACCCAAGAGAATTGCCGTGGTAGGTACACGTGAAAACAGAAGTAATAGGGGAAAGAAACTCGTGAAAGAGAATTTTGGAAAACAAGTTTGAAAATAACAAATATATTATACCAATCTCAAAGGGGTAACAAATTATCTTTACATCAGAACAAATAGTATGAACCAGCATATGGCGTAATAAAAGCATTATGTTTGATATTAAGACACGTAGGTGATACAAAGTTTGATTACATCGTCATAATCGAATTCCTAAGCACCAATTACTACAATCTTTGGACATATGTTCCGACACTTCAATTAGGGGAAAAAGAAAAAAAAGGGGGCACCCATAGATTCTGAAATCAGTTTCTTTGCATTATATTACACAATACGCTAGAAGGGAGGTACATCAAATAAAGTTTCAGGCTCGTGCCAGTAGAATACAAAGTTGGTAGTGTCATACACTTGCAAGATAAGCTCACAAATTGATGCAATTTTTACAATTGGACATTGTAATGTAACCTCATGCCAAACAATTCTAGAGATTCAGAATAGAAATTAACCAATCTCCAGTCCAGGCAATGATCCATTTGGTAGATTAGAAAAAAAAAGGAATTCTAACAAATGGTCCCAGAAGGGATTAAAACACACACGCATGCGCAGAAGTGATAATAAAATTGAAGCTAACCGATGAGCCTACAAATTAAATTAGCAGACCACATCTTTTGAGCAAGCACCATTATTACACAAAATTAACAGATAGATGGGATAAGAAAAGAAATAAAGATAGGTAGAAGATAAAAGATTGAACAAGGAAAATAAGAAACGGAGGAATGGGATAGGATAAGGATCAAGCCGCCAAGTCCCCAGCACTAACAGACGCGATGCAAAAGTTCATCTCAGAAGGTAGGAATGTTTGTGGACTAGAATTTTAGATCAGCTGTCCAGTAAACCATTTACACCACATTTTAGGAATATAAATGTCCAAAAGGCAGAACATTTGCGCTGCACGAATACTCAGATGTGTCCTGAAGGGACCAAAGTTCAATTTTCGTTACTACGGCGAAGCCCAAGTATAGCAAGGTAGGGCACGTTAAATGATAGAAAGAAAGTGTGTCTGCTCACCCTTGACAGAAGTCCAGCACGAAGTTTACAAGTAAAATGGACACGTTCCAGCTGTGTGCAGAGTTCCAGCTCCCACTGTCTTTAACAAGGTTATAGCACAACTGATCTGCCTGATGAACGACACAAGGCCATATATATATGCGAGCGGGGTAGGTCGAGAACATACTATAGGCGTGACGGCAGAGTGGATGCGCCATGCAGGCGAGCAGTGACAGCAGTAGTACAAGCAGCCGGGAAGCCGACAGTTCGTAACAGCAGACGGAGAAAAGAGCACCAATTCGAAGGGGAGAATATTTTTTTACGTAAGGTAAGCACAAACAGCTCGCAACATATACTCCCACCACACGGGAAAAATCCGAAGGATTAGTGCGATGAGCGATGAAGTAGCACGTCGAGCAAACGATGGATGGTGGAGCCAGCACAGATGAGGATGGTGAAGATGCAGCGCGGATCCTACGATGAACAGATGAAGGCAGCAACAGAAGAAGGCGGAAGAAATGTAGAGACGCAGTTCCGACGAGGTCCAGACGAGGCGCCATCTCCGGGGCCCGGCAGGACGCAGCAGCAAAGGGAAAGAAAAAGAACGAAAGAATGAGTAACAAGAAAGAAGAAACAAGAAAAATAGAAAAAGGGGGGAGGAAAGGAAGAGGACAAAGGAACGATCCGGATCGTATCATAACAATAATGAAATGATAAGTGGTCTGCAATCAAAATATTTACAATAAAATGACAAACTTGATCAATAAATATATATATAAAGTAACACAGATAACGAATATAATGAGGGGAGGTCAGGCGTGAAAAGATTAGACAGTGGGAGCTGGAGGGAGGGAGAGCAGAAACCAGAGAAAAAATGAGGAGAAAAGGGAGGACTGGACAGCAAACGATACCAAAGAAACAAAAAAGGGGATAGCAGGTCTGATCGCTACCCAACTCCCACCCTAGAAAGAAAAAAAGGGGGGGCTTAAGAATGGAACGGTTACACACATAGAAAAATGAGCTGTTTTAATGTCCGTGGGGGAATGAAGAGATCGAAGCTGAGCAGTATTAGGGGATGGAAAGGAAAGAATACGAAAAGGGCCTAACCAAAGTGGGGAAAGTTTAGCTGAAACATTTTGTGAAGTGGAACTAAGAGGATGGTTTTTCAGAAGAACTTGGTCAAACATCTTAAATTTAGGTTGAGAGACCCGAGTGTTACAAGCTTTCCTATGTACTTCCCTCGCTTGAAGGAGCTTGGCATATGCCTTTTGCAATTGGGAATGGCTGAGGCGATGAGAGGGGGTGTCCAAGAGGGAGGGCAAATCCGAGGTAAGAGACAAAGGAGTGTTCAATTCACGACCGAGAAAAAGTTTAGCAGGGGAAAAACCCGTAGAGGAATTAATGGTAGAATTTAAAGCAAGCACAAAAGATGGAAGTTCAGTATCCCATAGCTTTTGATTATTGGAGTGAAAAATGGATAGGAAGGTTTTCAAATTCCTATGGTACCGTTCAACAGTATTGGCTTGAGAATGATATGGAGAAGTACAGATTTTTTGATACCTAATGAAAAACAAAAATAAAAAAATAATTTCGACGTGAAAATGGATGCATTGTCAGAAATAAGAAACTTAGGGAGACGAGTAATTGGAAAAATATGGTTAGACAAATGATTTATAACAATTTGAGAGGAAATATTTCGCAAAGGGCGAACAATGAGAAATTTGGAAAAACTATCTAATAAAGTAAAAATATAGGAATTTGATTTAGACGATTTGACAATAGGTCCGACAATGTCAACATAAAATTTCTCACAGGTGTAGGTAGCGGGAGAGGCGGCAAAGGTGCCATAAGGAAGGTGATTCAATGGCTTATGGCGTTGACAAGAGGCACAGGAACGCACCCATGAAAAAATATCATTGCGCATTTGGGGCCAATAGAATTGGGAGGCAAGGCGTGCATAAGTCTTAGCTCTCCCAAAATGTCCCCTACAGGAGAGTCATGAAAGTATTGATAAACCATGGACCGTAAACGGGAAGAACAAGGCGAGGAGTGGCCTTGGGAGTAGGCTTAAAAATGAGAAGTTGCTGCTGATGACGAAACGGGCCAGAATAATTAGGAGAAACCAGGTCACGAGAAATTTGTTGGCATTAAGGGTCAAGCTGTTGATGTTGTAAACACGATTGAAAAGAAAGCGGAAAATTAGTTAACGAGGAAACAGAAAAACAGAATTAACAGGAAGTGAATCGAGCTCAGAGGGTTGGAAATGAGGTTCTTCAAATAAACGAGATAAAGCATCGGCAACGGAGTTGTTATATCCAGAGACGAATTTAAGAGAAAACTTGAATCGTGAGAGGCGGAGTAACCAATGACCCGTACGACCAATTTTCGGGGCATTATGGAGGAACCAAGAAAGAGCCTGATTGTCGGTACTAACAATGAATGGGCGGTGGTCAAGGTAATCAGCGAATTGTTCAATAGAGAGGATGAGGGCAAGAGCCTCTTTTTCGTAGGTAGAATATTCACGTTCAGCAGGGGATAATAAACGGCTAAAATATGCAATAGGGAGTGTGCAATCATTAATAGTTTGTTGGAGAACGGCGCCTATAGCCATATCAGAAGCATCGGTGGACAATTCAAAGGTGACGTTAAAATCAAGAATCTGGAGAAGAGGTGCATGAGATAATTTAGTTTTTAAAAGGTCAAAGGTAATTTGTTGTTGAGAAGACCAATGGAATTTAACACCTTTACGTTTAAGAGCATTCAAAGGTTCAGAAATAGCAGAAAAATTTGGTATGTATTTGGCATAGAAACCGACCATTCCAAAAAAGATCGTAAATGTTTTAAATTAGAGGGAGGCGGAATTCTAGTAATAGCAGAAACTCGTTCATGGTCAACAGCAATACCATCAGAACTTAAAATATGACCCAGAAATTTAATGGAAGTTTGAGCGATCAAAACCTTAGACGGATTTACGGTTAAGCCGACGTTGCGGAGACGTGCAAGGACTTCGCGAACGTGCGACAGATGAGATTCAAAATCGGGAGAAAAAAATCAAAATATCATCAATAAAAGGGAAAAGATATTTGTACTTAATATCAGAGAATAGGGAGTCGACGAAGCGTTGCATAATTTGGGAACCTAAATTCAAACCGAAAGGGACTTTTTTAAATTGGTAAAGGCCATTAGGGGTAATAAAAGCAGTATACCGGGAGCTAATGTCATCCAGCGGAAGCTGGTTGTAGGCCGAATTAAGATCGAAAATCGAAAAAAAATTTGAACCGGAAAAGTGTTGGAAATGCAGAGTTTAATTTGGGCATATGGTACGCATCATAAACAATTTTCTCATTCAACTTACGAAAATCAACAATAAATCTCGCCGAGCCATAAGGCTTATCAACCACATAGGAGGGAGAGGCGTAATCGGAAGATGATGGAATAATAGTGTTATCATTCAACATTTTCTGTATTAGCTGATTTAAAACCTTCATCCGAGGAGGACTAAGGACATATGGAGAGGAGAGAACAGGGGTGGAATCATTAAGATCAATATGGGCAAAAAAATCCTTGACAGTACCGAGATTAGGGGTGATGACGTCCGAAAATTCAGTGAGGAAAGCTTGAACTTGATCGGAATGAATAGAATTAATTATAGGAAGGGGAGAATAGAAACGAGAAGGGTAGTCAAGAGTATGGATTAAGGGAACAGATTTGTCAGAAAAGGGAAAAGAAACTTTAGAGTGCGCGGAATCAAGAAGAAGACCAGTATAAGCAAAAAAGATTCAGCGATAAGGAAGGTAAACGGCCAGGAAAAATGCTGCATTTTAATATGCAAAGAAACCGCACCAATAATATTCAAAGGCTGATTAGAGACAGAAAGACAACGTGTAGAGGTAGGAAGATAATGTAAATGGGGATCTAGTTCGGTTAACAATTTATAGAATTGATAGCTGATAAGAGAAACAGCGGCACCTGAATCGAGAAGGGCGACAGAAGGAGAGTTATTGGCAGTAACTAAAACATGACAAGTAGGAGGTAAAAATGAAGCCAAATTTGAAGTGGATTGGGAAGATGCCGTTAATAAAGGAGACAGATTTTTCCCATTTAAGCGTCTACTGCCCAGCGACGCGGGTGGAATGCATTTCCCGAAAAATGGAGTAGTACACTGACGCGCAAGGTGGCCGGGCAGTTTGCACCGATAACAAGTGATAGGAGGGCGGACAGCGGGAAGGGAAGGTGCGGGTAAAGCAGAATATGAAGAAGTAGAAGGAATAGTCGGAGGAGGAACAGATGAATAGAACGAACGATCTCCTAAAGAATTTATAGTGTGCTGATGGGCTAAATTATAAAGTTGCAGAAGGGAAACAGGAGGAGCTAGAACATGCGAAATGAGGGAGCCGCGTAAAACAGTATAATACAAATTAATTCCTGGGTATTATGTGATATATTCAAAACATCGGTATAAGTTATGATAGAGTCAAGATAATCATGAGCAGGTTCATTAGGTAACTGATGCCGTCTGATAAATTCATTACTCAATTTATAACGTACTTCCAGGAGTAGAAAATAATTATGTACAGCGTGCCTCAATTCGTACCAGTTGGAGAAGTTGGACATATTATCACGCCAAAATGTGGAGAAAAAACCCGTGGTTTTCGTGGAGAGAAGACCAATCAGTTGAGGAAAGGAAGCTACTTTAATATTTAAAAATTTACGGGCTGAAAATAACCAGATTGTAAGACTACGAGGATCTGTTGCTGATAACTGGAGGACTTGAAGTAAAGATTGTTTAATAATCTGAATATTGAGAGAACTATCCACCGAAGTGGTAGGAAGAACAGGGGAAAGAGGATATGGAAGGGGGGGGAGGGGCCATAGGGTATCGGAAGGGAGAAGGTTTACTCTCAGCAGATGTTACATCAGGCGCATGATCAGTAGAAGACGGATAGACTGAGGAAGAAGAAGAAAACGAAATTAAATTGGGAACAGAAGGATTTGGAAGTGACAAATTTTGAGGAATTGGGGAAGATAGTAGAAAAGGTCGTCCCCTAAAGGGAAATTATCTGAAAAACAAGTCATGATATACAGAAAAAGAAGAAGACTAAAGTAAAGGGTAATCTGCTACCATATGTAACGCTCTTTGTACTTGGTAGTGTCTTTGCTTATTATCAACTTGCTAGTAATAGCGTTGTAATTGAGATTTGCTTTTTAGAGAGTGCCCTTGATCGGGATACTAGACAACAAGATATCAAAGCACTCAGAACTGACAGTACCCAAGCGCGCAGAGAACCGAGAAGCGTGCAACATGAGAATATAACAGTTCAATACATCGTGTCAACATTACCGTAAACAGTGCAATTCAGAGCTCCATACCTGTGCATAAAGAAGTTAAAGGGCCGCTACCCAAGAGAATTGCCGTGGTAGGTACACGTGAAAACAGAAGTAATAGGGGAAAGGAACTCGTGAAAGAGAATTTTGGAAAACAAGTTTGAAAATAACAAATATATTATACCAATCTCAAAGGGGTAACAAATTATCTTTACATCAGAACAAATAGTATGAATCAGCATATGGCGTAATAAAAGCATTAAGTTTGATATTAAGACACGTAGGTGATACAATGTTTGATTACATCGTCATAATCGAATTCCTAAGCACCAATTACTACAATCTTTGGACATATGTTCCGACACTTCAATTAGGGGAAAAAGAAAAAAAAGGGGGCACCCATAGATTCTGAAATCAGTTTCTTTGCATTATATTACACAATACGCTAGAAGGGAGGTACATCAAATAAAATTTCAGGCTCGTGCCAGTAGAATACAAAGTTGGTAGTGTCATACACTTGCAAGATAAGCTCACAAATTGATACAATGTTTACAATTGGACATTGTAATGTAACCTCATGCCAAACAATTCTAGAGATTCAGAATAGAAATTAACCAATCTCCAGTCCAGGCAATGATCCATTTGGTAGATTAGAAAAAAAAGGAATTCTAACAAATGGTCCCGGAAGGGATTAAAACACACACGCATGCGCAGAAGTGATAATAAAATTGAAGCTAACCGATGAGCCTACAAATTAAATTAGCAGACCACATCTTTTGAGCAAGCACCATTATTACACAAAATTAACAGATAGATGGGATAAGAAAAGAAATAAAGATAGGTAGAAGATAAAAGATAGAACAAGGAAAATAAGAAACGGAGGAATGGGATAGGATAAGGATCAAGCCGCCAAGTCCCCAGCACTAACAGACGCGATGCAAAAGTTCATCTCAGAAGGTAGGAATGTTTGTGGACTAGAATTTTAGATCAGCTGTCCAGTAAACCATTTACACCACATTTTAGGAATATAAATGTCCAAAAGGCAGAACATTTGCGCTGCACGAATACTCAGATGTGTCCTGAAGGGACCAAAGTTCAATTTTCGTTACTACGGCGAAGCCCAAGTATAGCAAGGTAGGGCACGTTAAATGATAGAAAGAAAGTGTGTCTGCTCACCCTTGACAGAAGTCCAGCACGAAGTTTACAAGTAAAATGGACACGTTCCAGCTGTGTGCAGAGTTCCAGCTCCCACTGTCTTTAACAAGGTTATAGCACAACTGATCTGCCTGATGAACGACACAAGGCCATATATATATGCGAGCGGGGTAGGTCGAGAACATACTATAGGCGTGACGGCAGAGTGGATGCGCCATGCAGGCGAGCAGTGACAGCAGTAGTACAAGCAGCCGGGAAGCCGACAGTTCGTAACAGCAGACGGAGAAAAGAGCACCAATTCGAAGGGGAGAATATTTTTTTACGTAAGGTAAGCACAAACAGCTCGCAACAAATAAACCAAGTCAACCATTTTCTAGTGCCCACATCTGCAGGTGCCATTAGTGAACTGTAGATCTATACCTCCTTGCACTATCAAATTGCGATATTACGTACTCTTTTATAGTTTGTAATTGCGACAGTCTGTGTCCTTTGAAACGAGCACCTGCTCCCCGTTTCCTAGACACATAATTTAGAATTAATGTGAAATTTGATTTACTTTTGATGCACTCATTAGTTTGCTATAGGAATTGAAACCATGATTGTAATAGTGCTCAAAAATGTTCTCTAGTACGCTGTCATCAATATCTTTTAATACACTGAACCTCGTCTTTTTGGGTGGAGAGAGTTCGTATTCACTTTGACTTTACTGTTCCTGTTGCTCTGGAGATGAATGTCGTGCACTGCTTGAAGAGCCACCTTCAGGTTCAGGTTCCTCCTGTCCTTCAAAATCCGTATATCTATCCAGCGTAACGTCGTGTATTTCTGTGTCATCGTCATTATATTTCTGAATTATTATGATATATAATATATCCGTTAACTCCATACCTCGGCCCTGATATCATTTCCATATTCAGCACGTCGCAACTTGGTCTCTAATATTTGGACCACATGCGTAGGATTAATTCACTTCATGATATCACTGCACTGTACACAGTTTACACAGTAACTCGCTTGCGAACACTCCAAGAGACAAATACGTACTGCAGCTATACCACTCACGGAACTGGAGCACTGGTTAGTGCAGCTACACTATGCCAAAGTCTAGTGGCGCTAGCAGAAAAGTGCGGAGTTTTGCATGGAAATGAAGCACACCACTGATTTGTTAATGATTGCTTGTTATTCTAAGCATGGTTTCGTGCGGTTCCGAGCGTTCGAGGTCAAAGATGTCTCTTGTGAGTACGGTAGAGGTGAGTCATTGTTGCTTGCGCAGTTGTTTGGTTGAATGGGTGTGTCATAATGCTGACAATAAGTGCAGTGCGCTCCATTCGTTGTAGCCGTTTGCCATATAAAAGTCGCATTTATTTATTCCTTTCTGATGTATGCTTTCTTTCTAAAGGTGAAAAGTGACTTTTGAGACTTAAGGAAGTTAAACCTTAACTACGAATGCCTTAAGAGTTTAAAAATAAAAATGAAATAATCGTAGCTAGATTCGAGCTCTAAATGCGCCGGGAAAATCATACGCTGGATGTGATTACTACCATGAAGCCACTCCAGGCGACAAATGATGATGATGATGATGATGATGCTTGTTGTTAAGGGGCATAACACCGATGCCATCGGCCTCCCAGGCGACAAAGAGCAAGTCTCGTAACTCTGTACTAATGTAATAATCCACGCTATCGCTTCGAAACTGATATTGTATATTACAAGTTCTAAACTCGAAATGTGCAGACAGGTTTACCTTGCTGCAAGCACCACAGTATATTAAAAACTCATGTCTCTCTTAAGCCCAGATAGTTGCAACCATTGCCTACGAGTAGAGTAGTTACCTATTACTTGGTTAAATGAGTCCAACATTAGGTTTCAGGTGGTATTCACGATGAATGTGTCCGTAGTCGGTGCTTACGTGGTGATAATTATTATGTCTGTTTATTATAACTTCCTTAGAAGAATATCTGAGACTTCAGAACATTTTTCTTCTTCTTCTTCTTTATCTGTTTACCCTCCAGCGTTGGTTTTTCTCTCGGACTCAGCGAGGGATCCCATCTCTACCGCCTCAAGGGCAGTGTCCTGGAGCTTCAGACTCTGGGTCGGGGGATACAACTGGGAAGGATGACCAGTACCTCACCCAGGCGGCCTCACCTGCTATCTGTATGCTGAACAAGGGGCCTTTGTGTGGATAGGAAGATTGGAAGGAAAAGACAAGGAAGAGGGAAAGAAGCGGCCGTGGCCTTAAGTTAGGTACCATCCCGGCATTTGCCTGGTGGAGAAGCGGAAAACGACGGAAAACCACTTCCAGAATGGGTGAGGTGGGAATTGAACCCACGTCTGCTCAGTTGACCTCCCGAGGCTGAATGGATCCCGTTCCATCCCTCGTACCACTTTTCAAATTTCATGTGGCAGAGCCGGGAATCGAAACCGAGCCTCCGGGGGTGGCAGCTAATCACACTAACCACTACACCACAGAGGCGGACCTTCATAAGAGTCAAGTCTTCGTAAGGGTTGCCCAGAAGTGTACGAGATGAATATTAAAAAGGTTTCGAACCCTCACTGCACCTTGTAGATTACCCAAGAACATTTAACATGTATTCACGAGGAGAGCGAATGTTCTCGCTTCATAAATTTACTGATGTGTTACAGCATTATGGTCCAGTTATTTGACTTTATTGAACGCTGTAAAGGTAGTAATTACATGGCGTAAGCTATCACATTTGTCCATCTATGTGGTGTAGTGGTTTGTGTGATTAGCTGCCACTCCCGGAGACCCGGGTTCGATTCCCGGCCGTGCAACGAAATTTGAAAGGTGCTACGAGGGCTGGAACGTGGTCCACTCAGCCTCGGGAGGTCACATGAGTAGAGGTGGATTCGATTCTCACCTCAGCCATCCTGGAAGTGGTTTTTCGTGGTTTCCCACTTCTACTCCGGGCAAATGCCGGGTAGGTATCTAACTTAAGGCCACGGCCGCTTTTTTCCTTCTTCCTTGTCTATCCATTCAAATATTCCCATTCCCCACCAAGGCTCCTGTTCAGCATAGCAGGTGAGGCCGCCTGGGTGAGGTACTGGTCATCCTCCACAGTTGTATCCCCCGACCCAATGTTTCACGCTCCAGGACACTGCCCTTGAGGCGGTAGAGGTGGGGTCCCTTCGCTGAGTCCGAGGGAAAGACCAACCCTGGAGTAGGCAGATTAAGTAGAGGAGGAAGAAGAAGAAGAAGAAGAAGAAGAAGAAGAAGCTATCACATCTGCCGTACAGTATTTGGGTGTCGTAGATTATAAAATACTGTGAGAAATGCGTGTCTATAAATTTCAATGTGATGAGACTATGAGAAAAGTCTAACATAGGCCTCTCCGCCTCACTTCTTATTCCCCTCATCTCTCTGATTATCCTATGAAGTGAAAGGGCTCAAATTTGGCACGGGTGTTTTTCATAGCCTAATAGGAAAATTAATGATATTTCATCCCGAGTTACCGTGCGAGTTGGCCGTGCGGTTAGTGGCGCGCAGCTATGAGCTTGCTGTCCGGAGACAGTGGGCACGAACCTCACTGTCGACAATCCTGAAGATGGTTTTCCGAGGTTTCCACCAGACAAATGCTAGTGTTGTACCTTGATTAAGGCCACAGCCGCTTCCTTCCCACTCTTAATCCTTTCCTGTCCCTATAACTGTGTCGGTGCGATGTAAAGCCACTTGTCATCCCGACGTTTTGTGATTAAGGGGGTGAAATCTGCCCTTCGGCGTCAGGGCACAGGCCAATATAAGCATAATATCAAATTTGACGTGTAAGGACTGGATTAAGCTCAATTTACAATCTTCGATGCTAGAAACAGCACTCAGTAAGTTCACAGGCGATCCGGAAAGCCATAGTTTAAGACCCTTTCCGAGGTATATCAAGAAATATTTCCTCTCTTCGCTAAATTGATCGCTTCATTCCTAAACGTAGATTCCGATGACTCACGGTTTATTCGTCGTTTTAATGTTGGAAACATCTTAGGAGACAGCCGGCCCCGTGGTGTAGGGGTAGCGTGCCTAGACCTGAGGGCTGGTTCGAGGTCCACTCAGCCTACGTGATTAGAATTGAGGAGCTATCTGACGGTGAGATAGCGGCCCCGGTCTAGAAAGCCAAGAATAACGGTCGAGAGAATTTGTCGTGCTGACCTCGTAATCTGCAGGCCTTCGGGCTGAGCAGCGGTCGCTTGGTAGGCCAAGGCCCTTCAAGGGCTATAGTGCGATGGGTGGGTTTTCTTAGGAGACAAAGTAGGGATCCCCATACTAAGAAAAACGTAAAATTAAGTAATTTCCTCAATTGTGCCCGGCAAGGTTTCAAATTCTGAGTCTTGGTTAGATCTATCAAAATAAAAAAGAAACACTTTTCAAAAATCTCTTCCGGCACAGTTCCGAAAATACAGCCTAAATCGCTTGTTTCTTTACTCGCTTTCTATTTGATGTTCCTTGGTTCAGTACCCTCAGGCTAATTTTGAATTTTTTTGAAAAATGTCCGCACCAAATGTAGTTATAAGGGCTTTAGTGAAACTCCTCATTGACCCACGTTAGTCCTCGTAGTGGTAGAAAAAAAACTGCTAATCTAATCAAACGAATAACGATGATTAAGAATCTAATTTTTGGGAATAAATAAAATATATACCCTCATACTATTTTATATTTTATTTACATAAATTTTGTAGCTAGTATCCCTAGGATGATTTCAACATTGAGTTGTTTACCTGAAGAGCCGGAATTGTGTACTTTCGTCATTAGACACCACCTGATTGATCACTAGGTTCGTGTCTTTGGAAATGGATCGTGATGATGATGCTTGTTGTTTAAAGGGACCTAACATCGAGGTCATCCGCCCCTAATGGTACGAAATGAGACGAAATGGAATGACAAATTAAAAGTCCAAAATTCTCCACTGACCAGAATTCAAAACGTGAGGACGAAAAATGAATGGATGGAGATGAATTTAAAACAATCAGTGGATGTGGCCCGCAATGCCTTACATTCACAGATTCTGACGTAAAACAATATGATTACTGACCAAGGGACTGCTGCTATAGCACAACATTGAATCGATGGTGCTTGCAGTCTAAAAGGGGTCCAAAATCCAAGTTATCGGCCCCTCATAACGGTACTTATCGCTAGGAATGTAGAACCATGGTATTTGTCATGCTGCGGTACTAATCAAAAGTAGCAGAGACTCGTATTCCACACATTATGGTACTACTCACAGGTTATGAAATTCGACATATAATACAGACCTCTGGTTTTTCTCACATTGCAGCGCCATTTACAGGCAACGCAACCCTAAGGTGTTCAGCACATAGGAGTACTAATCACAGTGACCTTCCCCTATCCCGTGGTGTTCTTCATATAGTGGGTACTAATCATAGACAATGCAGAACCACGGTAGCTATCATCCCATGGTCCCGCTCACATGGTGGTACTAATCATAGGTACTGCAAAAGCCGACTGCACGGTGTTCCTGTTTGCTACTAATCACAAACCTATTTGGTACCTAATATAGTGGTACTACGCGCAAGTAAAAGCGACCCATGATGTTCTCCGCGTGGTGGTACTAATCAAAAGTAGTTTCATGGTTGCAAGACAATCATCCCTTTGTCGCCCCTTTTAGTCACCTCTTACGACAGGCAGGGGATACCGTGGGTGTATTCTTCGTCTGCGTCCCCCACCCACAGGGGGTTGTGTGTTTGGTCCGCGAGAGGTATTTTATTTCCCTCAAGTCCGCCGACAAGCCTGTTAGGATCCCCCTATCCGCCACCTGGGACGCGCCACGTGGGAGTATCACCTCTCCCCCTGCTACGCCAGCGTAGTAGGTTCGTGGGAAAATGGGTCGAGTCAGCAATGTGTACAGTCTATTTTATACATCATTGGTTGGCACGTATTGTCTTACTATAGGCTGTATTTATTGATTCATTGCTTTCTAACATGCTTCTTTGATCAATAAGCTGCAATTTATAGTAGGAGCTATTTTCATGCTCCTCAGAAATCTGAATACTGAAAGAGGGTTGTGCATCAGAACAAGGCTTATAGTAAAATACTTCAAACCAAATGTAATTATTGCGGGGGTATTAACAAGTTCAGCATCCGGCAATATCGTTTTCATTCCACTAAATGACCATTCAACCTCCCGCCAATGAACTACAATACACTTTACCTTATAAACACTACAAACCCAAGTTAAACTTGCGTTTGCCAGGACTATTAACAAGTCGTAATATCAGACATAACAGAAAGCGTGTATTTTTCTAAGGGAACCTGCGTTCAGCCACGAATAGTTGTATGTACTGAAGAAAAACACGCATAAACAAAATTTTAAAAATAAATTAAATAAAGAATCGGGCAACACTCTGCGGGGCGTCAGGGTCCCTATTCCTGGGAGAAATGTACACATTCCTGCAGACGCTTCAATATTCAGTAACTAATTTCAAGTTTCACACAATTAGCCGAACCATAATAATAATAATAATAATAATAATAATAATAATAATAATAATAATAATAATAATAATAATAATAATAATAATAATAATACTAATAATAATAATAATAATAATAATAATAATAATAATAATAATAATAATGACGTGTGCCCTCCACAAAGGCCTTGATGCAGGTTTGTTGAAGTGACGCACATGGGTGACTCCTTGTCTAAGAGGATGAATACCTAATCTAATGTTGAAGATGGCACAAATACCCGATTCCCGAGCCAAGTATGTCCACAAAACAAATTTGCAACAAGGAAAGGAGAAATACTCCGCCATAAGCAAGCTATAAACAGGACAACGTGCAAAATAAGATGTACAGGGACTCCTCATTCCCGCTCTCACGTTGGTCAACCTCCATACAGTTTTTCTTTTACGCACTAATTTAGCATCTCCGAGCAAAGCACGCTTAATTTCATATTCATATTGAGCCTTTATTGAAGTGTTCATTTAATCAATCATTCATTTATTTGAGATTACAGAGACTATTTCATTTTATTGAGTCTTTGTAACTTGCAGGGACCAAATACATTCGCAATACATTTCATAATTTCAACAGGAAGCTCGGAGCCAAGGGTCTATTTGTTCGCAAGGTGTATTAAGAAGGAGGGATTTCTACATGACGCACCCGACTTTGACGTGCTTGGTTTAGAACAAGGAAATAATGTAATGCAACGGCGTGGACCAACGAACCACATTTTCGGAAGCCTGGCGGGAGGTTAGAAGGTCATACGGCACAAGTTTGAAGTAAGCATCAGGCACGCGAGGTTTTGAACCAATGAAATGGGAGCATCATTCCGATATTGGCTATGCATTGGTTAAAGTGAGAGATGGCCCTGAACGAGCATACAACAGCATTTATGAAGACGAATAAAAGTGACCAGCGCGTGGGAGAGCTAACCCATTATTTGCCAGGAGTCTTCGAAAGTGTAACATCGTGAGAAGAAGTAAACTTACGCGAGTGCGGAGTCAGGTATTATGTATCTTGATCATGTGGGAACTTCTAACATTTATCTCTACACGCTCAGACTGAACTTAATCACCCATTTGATAAATTTGCAGTTAGTATCTTCGCATTTTAGACGGAAAGAACAATTTCCGATATGATCGTTCACACACATAGTTGCCTGCTTATTTAAAGTAGATTTTTCGAGGACACGAAAACCATAGTTTCTAGTCCAGCATTTGTGTACTGTTTGCAGGTGTTCGAGCTGTGACATAACACAGTCGAAGGTGGAGCGAGTGGGGAAAATTTTACCTATTTATAGGGTTATATAAGCGAAGAGATGTCCCGTGGCTGAATGGGAACTGGATTTCTCGACCAATGCAAATTACCCCGAAAGCTGTAGATAGAAATGGCAGGTTGTCTTGACCCAGTTTTTCAATATCGCGAATGAACGGGTATTTTAGTCAAGATCCCAACCGGCAGAAGCAGCAAGACGACGAGACCATATTTTTCTACGCCAGGATGGAGAACCAAGGACTGATCCAGTGCAATTTTGAAGGCGTCACAGTCAATATGACTGGCTAGAAGGATTGGGAGCCAGCTGTTCGTAAGCAGGTGGCCGAATGAGTACTAGATGAGTACTAGATTTGCAATGTAATAATTTTTGTGTGTACGTGTTTTAATGCAGCCGAGGAGATAGGTTAGGTTCTATTTATTTTTTAATTTCTGTAGGTTTAGCTGTTGCTTGGAAGGACTACTTCCTATTTCAGTAAATGTTTGGGAGATTGTTAATGTAAATAACTATAAAGTACATGTGAACCGGTTGCATGAGGTTACAGCTTGCCTTTTTGTTTTATTAAGATTTTATAGCTGAGTGGCTAACGTAATTCTTTTACAAGTCAGTTTCTTGCTTTAGCCTTGTTTATTTTTGATTTGTTTTCTTTTGATGTTTGAGACGCAATGGACGTCTCGGGGCTTATATGTAAGTGTATAAAGGATTTAAATTAAAGGCAGGAAGGACTAGGTTCAATTGATAATGGGATTTCAAAGTGTGCGAAAATATGCCGTCACGTTTTCACTGATTTATTGTATGAAGTGTGAATGAGAATGTGTGGGATAATGGAGATTGGTTCAATCACCTCTGTTAGCGTCATCTTCATGATTATTTGAATGCAAACATGAGTGTGAATTAATGATTTATTCATGAGTTCCTCGAACTCAGTTGCTTATTCCAAGTTCCGAACATTAGAATTAGTTTTCTTTAAATATTATTATTATTATTATTATTATTATTATTATTATTAGTATTAGTATTATTATTATTAATTCGATTTTCTCGAGTAAGATTTTCAGACATGTTTATGTCTATGTGGTAATTTATCAATTTTTAGTTAGTGTTTCATTACGGAGTTGGCCATTTTATATTAAAGTTTAACTTTACGAGCTCGGGAACTCTGATTTTTGACCAGCACGCTGTTGTTTTCCTTTCTTAAGAGTGATTGTCAGACAACGTCATTTATATTTGTATCCGTTTTGGTAACTTTAGGACATGATATTTTTGTGTGAAGCTGACTAAGATGACGCGTTCCTCACTCTAAAAGGCCTGCATTTTCATGATTGAGTAACTTGTCTCGGGTAGATTTCCGAGCAGCGTGTGTTAGGGGTTGGACCCCGGATGTTTTTGGTATTTTGCTGCATATGTTGGGAGGCTGTATCTCCATTTTTGAGTCATTCCGCCGTATGATTGGCGAGGATGGTGTGTGTTTCTACCGAGGAGAGTTTATGTTAGCGGTCTGTAGTTGTGTTGATTTTATTGGTGTTTGTCCATGTCACTACGGTTGATGCTGTAGACGAGATTTTTATATCGCGACGTTTAGATTGACTTTTTCTTTTATGATATGACCGCGCTGAGGAATATTTGTGTAATGTAATCTTTTTCATAGACCAACGTTGAGTTCTCGTTTGAAGGTTAAAGACTACTCTTATATTCTTGAACTTTTTGTCATGTCATTTATTTCAGGAATCCACGTTGATTTGTGAGTGACGTTGTAAAGTCCACCAGATGGTTGGCTTTGTGTCGTGTAATCTCTTTCAGGAACCTACGCTGAATAGGAAGTGATTGCTCAAAGTGTAAAATTGATCTCATTAATATTTTCCATCGAGTCTGTGAGTGAGTGAGAGTCGCACAAATGCAGCATGCTTTCTCTTGGTGAGGCCTGGGAAGTATAACATCTTTTTATGCTTTGATTTGTTGCGATTTTTATTGGTGTGTGGTTTCGATCCAGAGTGTTTTGTTGTGCTCATGAGTTCACTCATGATTGATGTGTATATATTAATAGGATGTTTTACCACTCAGTGTAGATTTATTGTGTATAGTTAGATTAGTTATTTTCTGCCCAACGCGCATTAAAACACGCCTTTTCTTTAAGGGTAGGGACCCCCACTGCAATGTCATGTGTGCAGGAAAGGGGTATACTCATCTACAGTCGAAAGAATTAACAAACCAGCCAGAAGCGTGGTGCGAGCACGCAAGCCAAAGTGTTAAAGTGATAATTTTTAAGAAATTTTCCTTCCAAATAGTAAGTATGTGTGTCGGCATACGCTTGTTAATCTATACTATAATATATAAAGAGGTTAAGTTTATTTGTATGTAATGGCTAATCTCAGGAACTACTGGACCGATTCTAAAAATTATTCTACTAATGTAAATATTCATTATCCCTGAGGGAAATGGGCTGTATTTTATTTTAAAAACAATTAGGGGGGAGGTACGGAGGGAGATATAAACATACTAGGCTAATATAGGCGAAATATCGAATTTGTCGTACAAGGACGAGACAAAGGTCAATTTAAACCCTTGACGCAAAGAACAAAACTCGGTAAGCCCTACGGGCCCGAAAACCATGTTTTAAGTCCCTAAAAGCAACCGTTATGGAGATATTGGCACCACACTACCCCTGCTCTAGGAATCGGATAAAGAAATGAAACTGCCATAACCATTGCAACGTCAGCTCCAGTATTCTTACAGCAGCGGGATTATCTACAATATATCACAAAAACCTAACATGTTACAGACATGTAAATTGGTATTTGGAATCTCCTTTAAAACTAAACACACCTTTTAAAGAAAATCCACTTAAGGGGGTTAAATAATAAAAAAGCGGGTTCATTTTTAAAATGAGTATCTTCTTCTTCTTCTACCGTTTTCCCCACACCTGTGGGGCCGCGGGTGTGAACTGTCACACACACCCCCCCCCACACACACACACACGGATTTGAAACTATTTTACGGCTGTATGCCCTTCCTGACTCCAACCCCGTGTGTAAGGATTTAATTATATTGCGTGTTCCTGTTCTGGTTGATAATGTGGTGTGTTGAGTGAATATGAAAAGAAGAGTGTTGGAATAAACACAAACAACATGTCCCCGAGCCAGATGAATTAATCATACGCGATTAAAATCACCGACCCACCCCGGAGTCGAAACCGAAACCCTGTGAACCGAAGGCCTCAACGCTGACCACTCAGCCAAGGAGTGGGGAAGTTTTTAAAGTGAGTATATCTACAGTATATCTCATAAACTTAACATGTTACAGACGTGAAAACTGGTATTGTTAATCCCCTTTAAAGATAAAGAAACACGTACTTTTGGTTTTCGGAAAATAAACTTAAGTTGTAGAACGAAAATAAGTGAAGAAGGAGTTGAATTCTCTTTATGAGAATACTTTTATCTCAAGAACTAAGAAATTACAGGTGTGAAATTGGTATATGGAATCTCCTTTAGAAGATATGAAGAAACTATATTTTTTCCGACTTAAAAGGGGACTGTTTCTCACATGTAGAGTTCCATGTCGCATGTTCCAAATTTAGCTCTGCCAGTAGCCTGGTCAACTTATCACCAGAAGGCAATGCCACAAACGTGGTTTACAAAGAGGTTCTGGGGTAAATGAAATGCAATTTTTCGGTGAATATATATACTTTAGGGATTTTCAGATGTCTTAGTGCAGTACCGAGGAACAATTAATTTTTTTCAACTTACCAAATCTTCGCGAGCGAAGCCGTGGATAACAGCTAGTATGTAGTATATTTTGATACTCATGGTGAGCTCCATAAGCTGAGAGAAAGATCTGAGTCATGTACATTTTTTATCACATTTTTTGTTTTTGTTTTTTTGATTTTTTCTCGTTTTTTTGAATAAACATGTTTTCCACTAAACTGACGCCATGCTTCGCCTTGTATTTATATAGCTATTAGTCGACCTCACCGTGTCCATATTAGATATATGTTCCCCATCAAATCCAGGGTGTAATATTTTTAAATTGTATTTTTTTCACAGTTCGAACTGAGCACGCCTAGGAGCAGATGGCTAGTCTGGGGCAAATTACCTTGATGGTAGAAACGGGGAAAATATTAAATGAAACGGCGTATGGCTTTTAGTGCCAGGAGTGTGCGGGACATGTTCGGCTCGCCAGATGTAGGTCTTTTGATTTGACACCATAGGCGACCTGCGCGTCGTGATGAGGGTGAAATGATGATGACCCTGCCGGGAATCGAACCCGGAACCCCTGTGACCAAAGGCCAGCACGCTAACCGTTTAACCATGGAGCCAGACTTTATATACATATACTAAAGTGTCATAAATGGGCTATGCCTCGAAAATGAGATCTAAGTAGGCATTTAAAAAATATTAGTTTCTAATATATAGTATTCAATAAGAAATACATTTTTCAAGTTACGAGTCTAGAAAGCCGAGAGGATCCGTCTTGCCGATCATACCACACCTCTTTGGGCTGAGTAGCGATCGCTTGGTAGGCCAAGGCCCTTCGTTGTTGTTGCTCCATGGGGTTTGGTTTGGTTGTTTTAAGTCAAATACATTTTCAGTGTTGTCTAGTGTTATACAGCTTTTGTTGCCGTACTTTGGTCAGGAAAGAACTGCACATACCGAGTGAGTTGGTCATGCAGTTAGGGTCGCGCAGCTGTGAGCTTACATTCGGGAGATAGTGGGTTCGAATCCTACCGTCGGCAGCCCTGAAGATGGTTTTCCGTGGTTTGTCGTTTCCACACTAGGCAAATGTACCTTAATGAAGGCTACGGCCGCTACCTTCCCAATACTAACAAGTTGCAAAAAATAAATAAAAACCCTGCACGTTGGCAAAAATGTATAATATGCGGACGATACACTCATAATATTGTTTTGGTCATTAACTGTCCATGTTACTGCGTTGTCAATCAGTCAAAATAACGTCCCATATAAAACAACCTTCAATTGTTATTTGACCTCTCGATCAGTCCTGAGTTTTATGGCATCGAAAATACGGTTCCACGTTGATATCCTGTTCAAATAGATGGCATTTGTTTTGAAAACCTCAGCTATTACATAAATATATGGAACGTGCTGATAGATGGTACTATGGCCGACATAAATTACAGGAGTCGATTGTTTTAATGAGGATTTGTTTTTCATTGCCATGTAAATGACATGCCAATAAACCTTCTGTAATAAACGAAGTGAAATATACCAGTAAATATTGGATAGGACATGTGGTCAGCTGTGTAGCGCTTTTTACTCATCTTTGTGCAGTGAAACTATGCACAGAAAAAACAATAGTTATGATGAGCAAGTATAATGTTATGTTAACTATTTTATGAACGAAGATTAGAAGAATGATGTTGAAAACTTGAGTTCACTGCTATTCTTGATATTATTATTATTATTATTATTATTATTATTATTATTATTATTATTATTATTATCATTATTATTATTATTATTATTATTATTATTATTATTATTATTATTATTATTAAAAATAATACTTTTCTAGTGGTTTTATATCACACTAACCCAGACAGATATTTGAAGAAAATGGGATAGGAACGGCAGTTCTTGTGACATACCTGGTGCGGATATGGGACACCACGGAAAACTATCTTCAGTTTTGCGAAGAATGGGATGCGAACTAGTGTTGGGCACTATGTCCCTGTTCTGGCACACTGTGCCGGTGCACAGTTATGTTCCGCTGTCCCGGAACACCGAGCGTCAGTTGTTCCGAAACATTCTCAAGCGAGACCGAGACAGTGACTCGCTATCCCGTCAGAAGCGCCACTATGCACTGCCCTTCGCCTTTCGCCCTTCGCCTAGTACCTGAGTGTCGATACCGGCAGTGTGCCACCACGTGCTGGAGTGTTCCGTGTTCCGTGTTCTATCATGTCCTCTTTGTTCTGTGATATCCGTTGCACTGGCAGCTGGCCTTGGGTACATGCCAGTAACTTAATGTGTTCTGTTTTGTAAGAGTGTTTTCATTAAAGCCTAGGAATGCATATCATACCAAAGACGGTAAATTTTGCATAACATCGCACCGGAGTATTGTTTATGGACTTTTTACCGGAATAAAACCGGACAGAGTGAAATGCAATTTAACTCCGACATGTTGGCTGAATGGTCAGCGCACTGGCCTTCAGTTCAAAGGGTCCAGGTTCGATTCCCGGCCGGGTCGGGGATTTTAATCACTTCTGCTTAATTCTTCTGGCTCAGGGACTGGGTGTTTGTGTCCGTCCCAACACTCTCCTCTTCATATTCACACAACACACTACACTACCAACCACGACAGAAACACGCAATAGTGATTACATCCTTCCATATAGGGTAGCGTTAGGAAGGGCATCCGGCCGTAAAACATGGCCAAATCCACATGTGGGACACAGTTCGAACCCGCAACCCCCAGGTGTGGGTAAAGCGGTAGGAAAAGAAGAAGAGAGTAAAATGCAATTTATGTTCTTCTATTTTGTCTGCAAAGGCACAATGAGGAGACATTTCAAACTTATCCCATAATTTTTATTTTCGTGTTCTGCTTGGACCGGTAGGCCTATATTGTTTTTAAGTTTAACTTTCATTATTTGATTGTATAATTTTCCTTTTAACCTCCTGTTCCGCTTGTATATAATGTTTAATTTTCATCTTCGTATTTTGCTTGTATGAGTTAATTTTTATTTTCGTGTTCCGCTTGTATATTGTGTACGTAAGTAGAGTACTGACGAATCTACCTTCAACTGTGCGAGTATATTTTTAATTGGTGAAAATAACATTGTGACATTTGTAAACACACCTATCTTCAGTGTAATTGTGGCAGGTGTATTTCAGAATGGTCCGCCTCTGTGGTGTAGCGGTTAGTGTGATTAACTGCCACCCCCGGAGGCCCGGGTTCGATTCTCGGCTCTGCCACGAAATTTGAAAAGTGGTACGAGGACTGGAACGGGGTCCACTCAGCCTCGGGAGGTCAACTGTGTAGAGGTGGGTTCGATTCCCACCTCAGCCATCCTGGACGTGGTTTTCCGTGGTTTCACAATTCTCCTCTAGGCAAATGCCTGGATGATACCTAACTTGGACGCTTCCTTCCCTCTTCCTTGTCTATCCCTTCCAATCATCTCATCCCCCACAAGGCCCCTGTTCAGCATAGCAGGTGAGGCAGCCTGGGCGAGGTACTGGTCATTCTCCCCAGTTGTATGCCCCGACCTAATATCTCACGCTCCAGGACACTGCCGCTGAGTCCGAGGGAAAAACCAACCGTGGAGTGAAAACAGATAAAGAAGAAAGAAAGTATTTCAGAATGAATGAAAACATTCTTATCCTAAAAACAACATTTAGGCATGATTTTCTGGGCGCGTATTTCAGAGTTCCGACTGCTTTTTCACATGCCGTGAAGTTTATCCTGGCCCTAACTAGTCACAATACAGGGCGATACATTCAGCTGGTGAAAATATCCTTGAATTAGTTACTTTTAAACATCTCTACTGCCAATGTAACCGTGTTAAGCGTGTTTCATATTGACCGAAAAAATCTTAACCTAAAAGTAGCATTTAAATGTGATTATTGGGCGCGAATTTTAGTGTTCCGACTGTTCCTTCACGTTCCGTGCAGTTTTATGCTGGCCGTAACTACACACATTATGTCTGGTACAGGTACATTCCCGCTGACGCGGAGCATATCATGTTGCCTTACGATGTTCTCTCTACCGCGCAGTTATAGTCCCGTGTGCCGTGTGCCGGTAGACTGTACCGAAACACTCCACCTCAAGCTAATGTTTGGGAACAACTGACTGTTCCGGTCTGCCTAACCCTAGTGCGAATCCACTGCTTCTAGGGTGCAAACCAGCAGCTGCGTGTCCCGCAACGTGCAACCAACTTCCTCGGTAGTATTATTTCTATTATTATTACTGGCTGTGATCATTCAAGTTTCTTTCATTTTCTCATCTCTGTTGCCAGTACTCTTTCATTTTCTGGCCCACTCTCATTCGTTGTTCTTTCGAGAATACCTTATTAGTTTTACTAATTTTCTTTTGGGATAGGTCGTTCACCCTCTCAGTTATCGTTGTCTTCACTTCTTCTGTTTTCTGTAACTTCTCTCTTGATCCCATGTTTTTCGAGTTCTTGGTGGATTTGTTTCACCCTTGGAATTTGTAACTTTCCGTTCTTCAGAAAGGTGAGGATATTGTGTGCTAACCTTTATGGGTCCATCCTCGTGACATCTCTATTGGTCCATTCTCCTATACTTTATTGTGGTCAAGTTTTCAACCTTCTTGTCTAGCTCTTGGTTTGGTCTCAGGCAGAATATAAATTATTATTGCCTACTGTATTTTTATGTATTTACTAGCTGATGCACGTGCTTCGCTGTGGAATTCTAGCATCATAGACAGAAAGAGTCTACATGTGAGATATTGATTCAATGAGTGTCACACTCAGTCAGAGGACCACTTCACTTGACAACATCGACACCTGGAGCTGGAAGGCAGGACATCATCGCAAATTCTTTACGAAGTATTTTGTTTTACGATTACAAGTAGTATAATATAAAATTACACAGGCTCCATATTGACAACCAAAATAACATACATTGTCATACACAAGAGTGACAGCATTTCAACCAAGTGTACTACTTCTAGCACCTTTTGAGTGTCACCCATCACAATATAAATCACAAATAAACAGTGACATCTTCACATCAACGTTATTTCAGTAAGTCTATATTAGACCATTCAGGTCAACATGCATTTCACGCAATGTCATAAATTAAATAATTTATTTCTAGCAGAGTGCAGTCCTTGTAAGGCAGACCCTCCGATGAGGGTGGGCGGAGTCTACCATGTGTAGGTAGCTGTGTGTTATTGTGGTGGAGGATAGTGTTGCGTGTGGTGTGTGGGTTGCAAGGATGTTGGGGACAGCACAAAAACCCAGCCTCCGAGCCATTGGAATTAACCAATGAAGGTTAAATTCCCCAACCCGACCGGGAATCGAACCCAGAACCACCTGAAACGAAGGCCAGTACGTTGACCATTCAACCAACGAGTCGGACTAAACTCGTGTCCTCATCCCGAGGTGGTGCAGCTCTTTTCAGGCACACCCCCAATGGAGGTGAGCTTCATGTACCATTTGAACCACATACCAGCCCTCCTGCCATTCTTAAATTCCTGGCAGTATCGGGAATCAAACCCGGGCCTCCGACGACGGCAGCTAATAAAATTAACCGTTACGCTACGGCGGAAAATGCAATGTCATGAAAGTCGCACATTATTTTAATTTGTACTTATGCATGTTTGAACGTATATTTTAATGTTTATTTATATTATATTCATAACTAGGGCTCGGAAGTTAAGAACATGCAAATTGCATAAAAGGACCTAAACACTGGCAAAAAGGATTTAAAATGTGCGATAAAACTTCATTTTTAATTTAGTTATTACTCATTTAATGAAGGAGTATAATGTTTAAAAATTCTCATGGTATGACACATATAGTGCCAAAATATATGAGTTAAATACTTCTTTCAGACAGTATACATTTTTAGATTAACATAATTTAAGAAAGAAATTTCGTGCTTGTCAAAAAAGTACTTGCAGAATTTAGAATGAAATACTTTTTCCACCCAGAATGAATTCAGCGACCTCGCAATGTTCATCCTGGAGAAAGAAATTGAAATTAGTATAACTGAAATCATATTTGGCTTAACCACACCAGGGTTACAGATATTATAATTCGGAAACCTTACCTCAGTTGGCTTTGTAGTACAAATATATCACTATAGTTGTCTCCAGGTTGTTAGGTGTAAATATTGGTCGGTTTTCAGACAGCACGTTGCGAAACATCGAGAAACTTCCCTCCACATCAACGGATGTTAAGAGTTCAAAACAGAATCAAGTAGGATCTTCCTCTTCAAAAACAGTCCATTAATTGCAAAGGGAAGGCCAGTAGAACGTACATTTCATACAAAAAGGACCAATAACCCAGAAAACCCCGAAGAAGTCAAGTATAGGACAAATAAACCCACCATTTTCTGGCATACAATAAGACGGAATGAACATACATTTTGTTGGCTTCGTCTTTGGACACTCGAGCAATAAAAAGAACGAATTTTCCTCTACTTCCGATCCCTATTCATAACGTATCGCTTTTCTAAATGATCAAATAGTTGCGATTTTAGCTAAAGATGACCAAAGGAAGGCCCAAAACTTGTCCTAGATTTTAAAAATAATTTTAATATAATTATGATTAAGTACTGAATAGGTGGAGCTGTATAATATTTTTTTAATGAATTGAGTTCATCAACGTTACACGTCAATACGCAGACCAAAATGAAATTTATAAACCGCTATTCCTCCGGACGGGTATCGTAAGATCTGCTCTGTGATTCTTCGCCTTCCTTTCCTGTTGACATGGTTCTTCTAGTTCTTCCGGTATCTTCCTGGGCATTTTAACACGAGTTATTCCTTCGTTTCTGCCATCACTTCCTCGATCCTCTTCATGTCACGAGGACATGTTTCCTCATGTACGTCTCACGAATTTCTTCTCAACAGTAGATTCTGGTTCGTCTGAGTCAATCGAGGCATTGCCAGTGACTGGCGAATATTCTTGTCAACGCATTGCTTCATATCATATATAAGGGATTCCCCTTGGCGGAAAACGTGCAGATTGGCCGAAATATGCAAAATAAAATTGTTACCACAACCTTAAACTTCTAGTTGGAAAGCATAATACTTAATGTCCTTCTGACAACATTTTAAAGAAACATTATCGATGTTCATATTCCTGAGTTCATTGATAATTATTTTACGAAACTTACAATTCAAATATTTTAAAACTACTTGTGAGCTATACTGTGCCCTTTGTCAAACACATGTTGGTGTCACAATGAGTTTAAAAAAGAATTATTGAAAATATTTATTTATAGCAGAATTACTGAAAATACATATTTACACAAAGAAATACCTACTTATATACTTAAGCATTCTTTCCCTACTTATGTGTCATTCCATACCATAGGAATAATTACTATAACAATAATAATAATAATTGATACGGAGTTTTCCGTGGTTCGCAGAGGGAAAGAAGCATGAGAGGCGAATGGCTGGACCAAGCAATATTTAAAAATCAAGAAAATTTATATTTTCTTTCTCTTCAATATAATAAATCTTTAATATCACAATAACAGCATGATGAACTATATAGAAGTTGAGGGGAAAGCTCAGGTGACTGCGATCTTTAACACAAGTACTCGGCAAACTTTACAAACAATTACCGAAAGGGGAACTCAGCAGTTCTGAACACACATTTACCAAAGGAAGCTCGGGAGAATATACAGTGTGATTCAGCAGTCCTTTCCAATATCGTTTGCTGCAGCCCAACTAACGTGCACATGGTTATAGGGGTGCTATTCCCTTGCAGGCGTACTGTGTAGTATTAATGTTCAGTGACCACATTTTGCAACCTTTTCTGAACCCTAGCGAAATGTTGTACCATCCGTTCGCAAAACATGACGCCTTGAAATCATGTAGCGACGTCCTTTTACCATGTAACTATGTTAATGTGCCGTGCCTCGTGACCGGGTGTGACGAAGAGGGGAATCAATGGATAAGACTAGGTAACAGTGGAGTAGTAAATGTCTTAAACACCGAACCGGACGGCGTATCTACTCTGGTCTCGTCGTACTACCAGCACGTTTTCAGGAGAGTAGCGAAGCGGATGTGGTTAGGCGTTCATCTAGCAATCGACGGAATGTGCCAGCGGCGGTTCGAATACTGCATCGTTCAAATAGTTTTACGTCGGTATGATGATTGAATACGCAAATACAGGCCCACGTTTGCCACATTCAAACAGTAAAATGACACTGTTATTCATCTTGTGCCCTGCGCCTACTCCGCTGGTTAGGGCCTGAATGTACTGTAATCTTAGCTATCATTCGGCATGCTTTCCACATAGGAATACGTTGACAAGCTCCTCATTTATGGGGAAGCAAGACAAAACGCGTGCGAGGCACCACGTCCTTACCAGGAACGGTACCCCGACAGGCGACATCCGGCATCTACGACATTCCGCCGTGTTGAAAGACGCCTGAGGATAACAGGCGTGATTTCCAACCAGCCACCAGTCCGCGATAGGCCACTTACATCTGGTACCTCGTAATAATCCACACATCAGTACACGGGCGAACACCAGCCAGCCGTCCGTCTGGTGAATACTGCATTAACATCACCTTGAGCTACACCAAGAGCTCCATGGCGGAATTTCGAAGCTCGAATGGAGTTCTGTCGGTGGCTATTAGGCAGGCTGGACAATGATGCAGCATTCGTATCGCATATCTTGTTCTCAGACGAATCGCTCTTCCACAATAATGGGAGCGTCAACATGCACTATTGGAGTCCGGACAATCCTCACAGTGTGCGACAGGCGGCCCATGGAGTACGATGGCAAGTGAATGTTTGGTGTGGAACCTTGGGGGATCGCCTGACTGGATCTTATTTCTTTGAGAGCCATTGGACGGACCCACGCTACCTGTACTTTCCGCGTCAGGAACTCCCACTGCTGGCCGGAGGACGTGCCCTTGCACGATCGTTTGACGATGTGGTTGCAACAGGATGGAGCTCCATCACATTCGACTTTGTAACCATATGAACGAGGAACTGCTAGGGAAAAGGATAGGACGAGGATGCCTTATTTCTTGGCCCGCCTGGTCACCGGATTTAACGCCGTTAGACTTCTTCTTGTGGGAACATTTGAAGAACGTCGTTTGCACTAAAGTGCCTGGAAACCTCGACCAGCTTCGGCAACTCACCACGGACGCCTGCCGAGCAATTGTCCAGAGGAATGTATCCTAAGACGCAGTATTTAGTGGCCTAAACGGCAAACGGCTGGTCCCATGATATTTTCTCGCATCTCATTTATGCATGGGTCAGATTTAGTTAGAAACGTTGAATAGGTTGAAATATGTGTAAGATTATCTTACATGCATTACTTTTCGGATAATTATGTGATATAGCATTTGGTTCACATATGGGTACTGGGTGGGCCAATGTTCGTGTAGAGTATGATGATTCAATCTTTCCCTTAAGTAACTGAAAGCATGAATTATGCAGGTAAAAATTCCAAATTTACTTAAAATCTAGAAATAGAGACGAATATAACGTATAAGTGATACAGACACGACCAAAAGTCATAAGACCAAAGTTGAAGATCACTCGAAATTGAACGGAGATTTTGCCATCTGTTATGTGATAGGACTTCCCATTTATCCCACGAATATGTCGAAACGATGGTATGCACCATCATTAAAATTGACTCCATATTTCGATATTCATCGGTAATAAAAAGTGAAAAATTTAAAGATCTTGGGAAGTTTTCCGTTCGTTACAGGCTAAAACCTTTAATTTTGCCAAATTTCAATTTTCTTGCTCATCTGGAAGATTATGCCGCAATCTGGATTTTGGGTGAGGGGAGTAAAAATTAAGACTGTCAGAAAACTACACCAAAAATATGCAGACGGCAATACCGCCCCTCAAAGGGGTAGTTGTACGAAAATTTCACAAAAATAGTCAATGTACAGCCACACACAGTCATAACGATTTGATTTATATAAATAGACAAGGAATCTGCTCCACGTACAACACCTGTTGGGCTACGTCCGCTGGACGTATCCTGCAAAACCGACCGTCCATGATATCTCACTTGTTAATCTTCCTGTCGAAAAATTCGCATGAGAGAAAAAGTTTTAGGAATGGATTTCCATTGAGGATTGTAGATTTCCATTAATTTCGGATGTGCATATGTATTTTGAGGGAGTGCAAATTCATGGTTCCGGTTTCGGATAAACCCCAGTAAATTTAGGTATTCAGAAATAATATTGGCTTTAAAGGTATCTAGAGAAAATCTACATCAAAATTTAAAAGAAAATAGAGCAAGAAGATTATATTCTAAAGTGGGTATTAGAGATTTTCCCTAGTTACAAACGCGGATGAATTAAATATGTGATATTCTGCCTACCTTAGTATCGGTACTCCATTCTGACATTGGCCGATCCCCCTCCCCGAGGGACTTTCCTCTCAGATGCTCAACACAAGTTATATTGCCGCCAGACGTGGCCAAGGATATAGCTCTTTTCTTTTTTTGCTAGTTGCTTTACGTCGCACCGACACAGATAGGTCTTATGGCGACGATGGGATAGGAAAGGGCTAGGAGTGGGAAGGAAGCGGCTGTGGCCTTAATTAAGGTACAGCCCCAGCATTTGTCTGGTGTGAAAATGGGAAATCACGGAAAACCATCTTCAGGGCTGCCGATAGTGGGGTTCGAACCTACTATCTCCCGAATACTGGATACTGGCCGCACTTAAGCGACTGCAGCTATCGAGCTCGGTGAAGAATATAGCAAAAACCCGTCATTAAATAGCAAAAGAGCAGAACATACCAGGAGGAAAAGAAAGAGAAGACGTGATTCGAGGGTGGGTTTTTAGGACGGAGCAATAAGATTGAATGACACTTTACTAGCAGGGGTGGCAACATAAACAAAGCGTATAGAGAAACAACATTTCTTCGTGTTAGTTGAAGTCCTTGGATACTAGATAGCGTTAGTCATGCACCAGTAGAGACATCTGTTCCTTAAAGATGAAATTTCTTCCATCAGATAGTTCATGCCTTTTGCAGTAGACAACACTACAGTAGAGCTGGCGGACGATTTTGAGGAGCCGGAGAGGTCAAACTCAAGTTTGAAAATAATAATAATAATAATAATAATAATAATAATAATAATAATAATTTAGAGCAGGTATATTGCGAGGGTCAATAGGACCTTTGATCAATCTCTAATCATGTTTACGAAAGTTTTGAGCTCCTAGTAGGGTAAACTATGGCCTAAGTGTTATTACAAGGGTACGGCTAACATTATTAGTAATTGGGAATGCCTGTTAATTAATTTAAAATGTCTACTGGCACAATTTGAATTCACCAAGTTGTCAGGAAGAAAAATGTACGACCTGTGAGTTGGTCACAGAAGAGTAACTAACGAGTTTTGTCGAGGAATGAGGTTGGTTTAGACCTGTGGAGATTAATGCCTGCACAGCACAGGTTCGTTGGACGTGAAATCAGGACATAATTATTCTGTCAGCATTACCAACGGCTACATTATACAGCATTTAACGCACCACTGATGTTCCATTATGTGGTGTGGCTCACTCACTCAACCCTCTTGATTAATAAAATTGCAATGACATTCACGAAGGGTGGATCCCGCTCAGCGGCATTGACAATATTGATTAATAATGTGAAACACAAGGTAAAATATTGCCTGCTGTGCTACGCACTAACTCGCTCATATATTACATCTCCATGCTGCATACACCACTAGCTTCATTTCCTCTTAAACAATCTGTTGAGAAGCAATTAGCGGAGTCGTTATCCGGGCCGGAGGACCAAGCATTCAACATTAATATAAAGCTCACAAATTTGTTCTCCGTACAGAGAATACATTCGAAATATTCAGTGGGATTCTACTGCGTGTATAAAACATTAGCATTGTTCTCGAATTTAAGGTGGCATTATCATACGTTATTGCATACCTAGGGATGTAAGATGTAGTGTACATTAAGTTGTTTACTTAGCTCTAAACTTCAACGGGCGCATAAAGCCTGCATTCGATTCATTCAAAATGTTCTACTTCATTACCAGATCAGCCCCATTCCTCCATAAGCTGTCCTGGTTAACATTAGTTGATAGACGTAGGTAACATGTTGTTTCTCTTCTGCATAAAATACTGGAAACAGGTAAACCAGGTCACCTCAGAATAGATTTCAACTACCTCTCCCCCTCAAGCAGAGCATCCTCAAGGTCATTGCTGTCCATCCTCACTCATCATAGCAGTACTTATAACAACTCATTTGTACTAGAGACCATACGTTCCAGGAATTCCCGCCTGAAATTAGAGACATACATAACCTAAGGCTATTCAGAAGAAGTGCTGGGATTTGTATCTACATTGAGATTAATTAAACTAAAAACCACCCTGAACTCTAGAGCAGCCAAGATTGGCCAATGATGGGGGTTATAGTTACAAAATGATGATAGAACCCAATGAAGATGCTGTGCGCATGCAAGACTTGTCATTATAAGGACACTGATAAAAGTTAATTATGTTGATATTCAGATTGCAGTACACTACAGAATCTTACAGTAATGCCGAACAAGAACAATACAAACAAGGTCAATAGTTTTACAACGAATGGTATGTTCAGTTTACAATCTAAAATCCAAATTTTCAGGCTTCTTAGAAATCAGATTCAACAGATCTGTTGGCTCTACAATTATGTCTCGGAATGTTTATTTAGTTTATTGTCAGTTTATGTTCATTTTCTTTTTGTAAAATTTCCATGGAGGTTTCTAACCCCCAGTAATCCTCCCTTGGCCACGCTCCTGATCCTCAAAAGTTAGATTATTAAATAAATATTATGTAAATGTAAAGTCAGCAACATTATAGTTTAATTTTTTCAAGATTTAGTTCTCAGTCGTAGTAAATACTGTCAATTCATTTAATAATTTTAAAATGAGCTTTTATAAAAATTAAATTTCAGTTACATTGCATTTTACGTTAACTTTAAATTACCTAAATTTTATTTTTTATGTTAAGTAGTTATAATGCTCAGTATATTATGTTTATGCAAGTGTATAATTATATTGTTTGGCATAACAGTAGGCTTCATAGCCTGAACCTCGCCATGTAAATAAATAAATAAATAAATAAATAAATAAATAAATAAATAAATAAATAAATAAATAAATAAATAAATAAATAAATAAATAAATATTTTACCTTGCCTACACCTTGAATGAAATGGATTTATTACAGGAAGGGAGTACGCCTCTATGGATTTATTTTTTATTTTTATTTTTCTATATGGAATACCTGTTCGTCTTTAAACTAGTGTGTCGAAGCCACGGTCGTTGGTCGTTTGCGCGTTAAATGTAAGTGAATACAGACAGTTTACCTTGACAAACATTTCCTCTTTGGCAAGACACTTCTTTTGTAAATGTTACGAAGGCCAATATCCAGTAACTCACGGATATCTTACTGTGATTTTTGGGGCTTTTCTATCTCCATACCTGGGCTGAGTGGCTCCGACAGATGAGGCGCTGGCTTCTGATCCCAACTTGGCAGATTCGATCCCAGCACAGTCCGGTGGCATTTGAAGGTACTCAGATACGTCAGTCTCGTGTCGGTAGATTTACTGATACGTAATAGAACTCCTGCAGGTCAAAATTCCGGCACCTTAGGTGTCTCCAAAACCACCGAAAGTGCTTCGTGGAACGTAAAAAGCAATCAAATTATTATTATCTATCTCCATACGCTAGACGGGATCAGTTAGTCAGACCGAGCGAGTTAGCCGTACGGTTAGGGTCGCGAAGATTTGAGCTTGCATTCGGGAGATGGTGGTTACGAATCCCACCGCCGGCAGCGCTGAAGATGGTTTTCCGTAGTTTCTCATTATATCAACAGGCAAAGCTCGTGCGTGAGAACCTCATATGAGGTCGTTAGAGTTCTCGTGCATTTGTATGCATTATTTATTACTAACATGTACCCGCGGCTTCACCCGCGTTTATTAATTCAACAGCTAGATGCTTTTTTTGCTAGTTGCTTTACGTCGCACCGACACAGATATGTCTTATGGTGACGATCGGATAGGGAAGATTTAGGTGTGGGAAGGAAGCGGCCGTGGCCTTAAGTTACGGCCCCAGCATTTGCCTGATGTGAAAATGGGAAACCATGGAAAACCATCTTCAGGGCTGCCGACAGTGGGATTCGAATCCACTATCTCCCTGATGCAAGCTCACCAGCTGTGCGTCCCTAACCGCACGGTCAACTCGACCGGTCTAGATGTTTTTAAAACCATTTATTTAAAAGCAGTTTAAATATTTATTAACACACATCGTTTTTACATAAACTGCATTAATTGCATTATTTTATTGTTAAAAGTATTGCAACTCCAATGCTTGAAACAATATAACAGAGCTTCCGGATAAACTATATTAATTGTCCTTCCACTTGGAGCTAAGATATATAGTGTATTTGCCATTCGAACTCTTGAACAACCCACATACAGTTGACCATAGGAGAAGTACAGTTTCCGATAACCCAGTCCTACAACTTTAAGCGAATGCCCTTGTGCTTTGTTGATGTGCATATCGAAATCGAGTCGAAACTCAAACAAATGGGGGAACTGCAGATGTCTAAATTGAAACGGTATATCCGAAGAGATCATTTGAATCCGAGGAATGAATGCTTATGGCTGTAACTGTTGTTACCTTCTGAGAGCACCTGTGAAATAACCTGTTCCCGTTGGTTACGGCGCAGGATATGTCTACGGTATTCCCTGCATGTTGTCAGAGGCCATTAAAAGGTGTAACCCTAGGCTCTAAACTTGAGACCACAGCCACATCACAAATCGACTTATTTAATTAATTTATTTATTTATTTATTTACCATAGCGTTATTTATGTATTTTCACTATTTGCGCTTTCAGAATAAAGCAACTTCTCCAGATCCTGTCTACGGTAGTTTCACAGACAATAAGCGTTTGTTTACCTTTATTTTTCATGTCGTAGTGAAAGCACATCTATAGATCCCTCCGTTCCGTGGATTTGGCCGTGCATTGCACAAGCACTTCTGGATATCACGGACTGATTGAATATGGCTCTTCGTGTCTGGGACAGAAAATGGCTTCCTACACCATGGACTTAAAATGGCTCCTTGACTTACGTACGTTGCCTAGCGACAGTGAATCTATGCATAAAATCTTGGTGACAGCAGGTTGGATTGTCATATCCCAACAAACGTTTCCCGATGGTTTTTCGTTCATAACTCACCGATGAAAGCGAAATTGAAAACAGGATTCGAGGTGCATTCGTACCTCCCCCTTCCATCTACCTATGTTCAAAATTTCAGATCTTTGCGTGCTGTAGATTTTGCTGGGCATCTCTCTCTCTCTCTCTCTCTCACACACACACAAAACACAACACAAACACATCCGTTTATTATTATATATTTTACTACATTTTTCTATCACCTATACAACTTCACAATCAATCTAACACATAAATACCTTGCCTTGTTTCAAAGTTAAAAGCTTAGCGTAGTAATCGCAAACAACTCGTATATATTCCATTATGGCATAACACATCACAAACGAGTGATAAGGTATTGGGTCCAGTTAAGAATTGTTGCTAAATCTAAGGCACTGAACGCAAGTTAAAATTTGAAGCTTGAAACTTTCGTCATACGATGATGATAATGATGATGTTTGTTGTTTAATGGGGCCTAACATCTAAGATCACCAAACACAAGGTAATTCATGCATGAAAGGGTTAAATAAGGCCATGACCGCTACTTTCTCAATCCTAACCCTTTTCCACACTTGCGTCACTGAAAACCTTCGATGCGTTAGTGCGACGTTAAACCACTAGCAAAAAAAAAAAAGTTGTAAGTTAGACGTCCTCGGTTGCCGTTCGTGATGCTCGGCCGTCTCGACTTCCTTACGTTGCTGATGCACTGCCGGAAACAAAAATTAGTACACCCTCTTAGAATTTTCCAATTTACTCAAGACTTATTGTTGAAACAGTGCATATGGAGTACATGAAATGATTACATTTACAGATCATTAGCTCAAGGTGTACTGAGGTACATGTTGAAACACCCATACTAGTACGTGGTGTATCCTCCACGGCGGTAATGCAGGCGCTGAACCCGGCATCCAATCGATCTTACAGATTGCGAATACTGTATTGGGATACATTATTCCAAGCCTGTTCGACCTGTTCACGTAGTTCTGCGAGAGTTGTGGTTTGACGAGTCGCAGGTGTCACTTGAAGTCCGGAAGTTGCTGCACGTCTTGCAGCGCACGATGCGTTTCACGTGCAATGTGTGAGTGAGCATTATCCAGTTGGAACAACACATCACCTCTTGTTGCAAGAATGGCGAAAGAACAGGTTTTACACTATTCTGCTCGTACCGAGCGCTGGTCAGCGTTCCCTCCACAAACACCAAAGGTGAACGGGAGTTGTAGCTTATCGCACCTCAGACCATAAGGCCTGGGGTGGGGCCAGTGTGTCTTGGACGAATGCACTCTAAGATACAGCGCTCGTCAGGTCTACGTCGTACGCGCAAACGACCATCACTTGCTTGCAGGCGGAATCTGCTTTCATCGCTGAAGACCACGGCCCGCCACGAAGTGATCCTCTGATGGCACCAGTCGAGCCGTGCACGTTTTTGCTGTGGCGTGAGTGAAAGACGGGCTAGAGGTGTACGTACCCGTAGTCCCACTGCTAGTAACCGGTTGGCAACAGTTCGTGTTGACACTTCTGCACTCACAGACCCTCTTGTCTGTGCTGTGGTAGCTGTACGATCCGCCACTGCTGCCCTTACAATACGGCGATCTTGGCGGAAGTCTGTGCTGCGTGGACTTCCAGAACATCGTCTACGAATGTAAGAATGTTCACGTGACCATTGCAACCAGCATCATTGCACAACTGACGCAGCACGTCTAATTTGTGTGGCAATTCTCCGAAAGTACCTTTCAGACCGTGTACGCACAATTGTGCGAGTTCGTATTTTATTTATATCTGAGCTTATTTGACGTTTTCTTGGCGCTAGACCGGACTGCAGTGCTTGTGCGGAACACGTAGCATGTACACAGCTGTTTTTATTTAGTACTTGACTACCAGGGGGAAGGAAGAAGAGTTTAAAAATATTCATTAGGAATATGGCGGGAAGCAGTAATGCCTAAAGTAAGTATTTATTTATTGCATTCACATTAATCTAGAAGCTTTACTGAATATCAGAATATAATCTATGAAGTGTGTAGATTGTGTAGCAAACGTAAATTGTGAACTTTCAACACCGTACGTGATACCATGAGGTTTTGAATGTTGATACGCACATACACTGACTGACAGAGCAAATGCAACACCAAGAAGGAGTGGTCAGAACTTTATGGCAATTGCAGGGTAGACTGACGTCACTGAGGTATGCTCATGATGTGAAATGCGCCGCTGTGCTGCGCACGTAGCGAACGATAAATGGGACACGGCGTTGGCGAATGGCCCACATCGTACCGTGATTTCTCAGCCGACAGTCATTGTAGAACGTGTTGTCGTGTGCCACAGGACACGTGTATAGCTAAGAATGCCAGGCCGCCGTCAACGGAGGCATTTCCAGCAGACAGACGACTTTACGAGGGGTATGGTGATCGGGCTGAGAAGGGCAGGTTGGTCGCTTCGTCAAATCGCAGCCGATACCCATAGGGATGTGTCCACGGTGCAGCGCCTGTGGCGAAGATGGTTGGCGCAGGGACATGTGGCACGTGCGAGGGGTCCAGGCGCAGCCCGAGTGACGTCAGCACGCGAGGATCGGCGCATCCGCCGCCAAGCGGTGGCAGCCCCGCACGCCACGTCAACCGCCATTCTTCAGCATGTGCAAGACACCCTGGCTGTTCCAATATCGACCAGAACAATTTCCTGTCGATTGGTTGAAGGAGGCCTGCACTCCCGGCGTCCGCTCAGAAGACTACCATTGACTCCACAGCATAGACGTGCACGCCTGGCATGGTGCCGGGCTAGAGCGACTTGGATGAGGGAATGGCGGAACGTCGTGTTCTCCGATGAGTCACGCTTCTGTTCTGTCAGTGATAGTCACCGCAGACGAGTGTGGCGTCGGCGTGGAGAAAGGTCAAATCCGGCAGTAACTGTGGAGCGCCCTACCGCTAGACAACGCGGCATCATGGTTTGGGGCGCTATTGCGTATGATTCCACGTCACCTCTAGTGCGTATTCAAGGCACGTTAAATGCCCACCGCTACGTGCAGCATGTGCTGCGGCCGGTGGCACTCCCGTACCTTCAGGGGCTGCCCAATGCTCTGTTTCAGCAGGATAATGCCCGCCCACACACTGCTCGCATCTCCCAACAGGCTCTACGAGGTGTACAGATGCTTCCGTGGCCAGCGTACTCTCCGGATCTCTCGCCAATCGAATACGTGTGGGATCTCATTGGACGCCGTTTGCAAACTCTGCCCCAGCCTCGTACGGACGACCAACTGTGGCAAATGGTTGACAGAGAATGGAGAACCATCCCTCAGAACACCATCCGCACTCTTATTGACTCTGTACCTCGACGTGTTTCTGCGTGCATCGCCGCTCGCGGTGGTCCTACATCCTACTGAGTCGATGCCGTGCGCATTGTGTAACCTGCATATCGGTTTGAAATAAACATCAATTATTCGTCCGTGCCGTCTCTGTTTTTTCCCCATCTTTCATCCCTCTCGAATCACTCCTCCTTGGTGTTGCATTTGCTCTGTCAGTCAGTGTATGTGCGGGCTAGGTTTCCTTACAGCCAATGAATGGAGGAGTGCTGGGTGCTGTCGCAAAAAGTACCGAGAAAGAAAAACTCGTAATCTACATGAGAAATGTAATGTATAAGATTTTAACTGTTTAAAATCGTTCCACACTGTAAAATAGAACATTTGATCATATACATGTGCATATTCACATGTACTGAGATGAATTTTTTTAATTTTTGCAAGTAGTGAATGAAGTCCTGACACGCACAATTGTGTGGGTTCTGGTTTTCAGCGGATAGTTCTTATATTGTAAAATAAACTGTAAAAACTGTATTTGAGAGCATTTTAGTAAGTTTTTGACGTTTTGACACCTCCAGATTTCATTCAGGTCTGACGACAAGCTGCTGCTGCCAAAAGGGCAGTAATGTCAAAACTCCTCCTCAATGTAGAAAATGTAACGTTTACTTGTGTTTAAACGAAGATTTAATTGTTTTAAATTATTCCCCACTGGAAAATAGAACATTTGATCATGTACATATGTATATTCACATGCATTGAGGTAATTTTTTTTTTTGTAAGTAGTGAAGTAAGTCCTGACACCCACAATTGTGCGGGTGCTTTTTTCCAGATGTTAATTTTTATTTTGTAGAATAAACTAAAAATATATGTATTTAAGAACATTTTAGTCAGTTTTTGACGTACAAACAAAAATTCACATCGCTAGTCTTCTTTCAGGTCTGAAAGGGATTCGGAAGGCCACAATTTGACCCCCTGTCAAACTCGCTCAGTTGGCTGTAGGAAGCACGAGTGCATCTCCGTGGCATGGTGCCTGTTTACTTCACACGCTTACATCACACTGAGATGGCACTCTGTGGCTGTTATGTCACTACGCTATCTGTTGGCAGATGACGTTGAAACCATTATCAGTATATCTACTATCTCGCAGGTGGCATCTGCCGTCATCAGATCAAAATCGATGTCGTCTTCCCAGGTGCACCTAATTTTTTTTTTCGGCAGTGTAGATTTCCTTAGGTTTGGCTTAAAATGTTTTGGGCTAATTCAATTCTTTTTCTACTCCTACGTTCTTCTGCTTTCCATTTTGGTGTAGGCTTTGACCTTGTTTAAGTTAAAATGTTAAGACATTTCGAAATTTTAACTAAAGTCTCAACTGTTTCACAATATTTTGCGCATACAGTCAAGTTTTAATACAAATGGTATGTCGGATGTTGAAAGATCTCGCCTTGACAAAACCTTGCAGGACGCACTATAACGCCGTGATCCCGAGTTACACTAATCTGACCACACGCACCTCAGAATGATGATTGAAACTATATTTATTGACGCTTTTTACGTTCCTTTTTCAATTTATTATTATATTTGTATTTTTTTAATTTTTAAAATTTTCTGGGTCACACGGATTTTTATGGATGAATCCAGTACTGAAAGGAGACTATAGATGTATTATACGTAAAAATTAATTGTCATTCCTACTTCATTTTACAGTAATTTTGTTAACATCCATGTCACTAACTACTTCCCAGTCCGTGAAATTATCTTTGTTGCTCATTCTTACACGTCGTATTCATCATAACCCGAAGATTATTAAAGACTTGCTTGAAATTTTGCATGGTAGTGTGCATTACTTATATTAACAACGCTTTCTAAAGCCCTTTCTTTGATAAAAGTAATTTTACTTTAAAAAATAATTAGTGGGCGAAAAATGAAAAAATACGCGATATGAAAGATAACGATCGAGAATAAGTACATTTCTAAAGGAATATCCCAAGATGTTCTAAAGCAGGTTAACCGGGCGAGTTGGCCGTGTGCGTAGAGGCGCGCGGCTGTGAGCTTGCATCCGGGAGATAGTAGGTTCGAATCCCACTATCGGCAGCCCTGAAGATGGTTTTCCGTGGTTTCCCATTTTCACACCAGGAAAATGCTGGGGCTGTACCTTAATTAAGGCCACGGCCGCTTCCTTCAACTCCTAGCCCTTTCCTATCCCATCGTCGCCATAAGACCTATCTGTGTCGGTGCGACGTAAAGCCCCTAGCAAAAAAAAAATAAAGCACGTTATTGATACAAATCATTAAATAATAAAAAGGAACCATGTAAATATTCAAGAAATACCGTAATATTATTTATACAACAAGCCATTCTAGCTGCAAATTGAGCAATATGCTAATTTAATATCATGTCTAGGAGATTTTTTAAAAAATAGAGAAAAAGCCATATATTCTTGATCTCCACTGCAGTAAAATCAATAGCCGTAATAATAACAGAGATAAGTTCAAACCACTTTTTCTTACCATTGGCTTTATGACGCACCGGCACACATAGATCTTATGGTGACGATGGGATGGGAAAGGGCCAGGAGTTGAAAGGAAGCTGCCGTGGCCGTGATTAAATTACAGCTCCAGCATTACCTGGTGTAAAAATGGGAAACTACGGAAAACCATCTTCAGGGCTGCCGATAGTGGGGTTCGAAACCACTATCTCCCTAATGCAAGGTCACAGCTGAGCGTCCCTAACCTCACTGCAAGTCCCTCAGTAAATTCAAACTGTACAGACATGAGAAGTGTGCCATGAACCATGGTGTGACAATAGGGTGATTATTTATTTATTTATTTATTTAGCGTGATGACTTTTTGTGATGGGGTGTCCGAGGACATTTTCGGCTCGTCTGGCACAGGCATTTGTATTTGACTCCCATGGACGACCTGCGCGTCTGGGTGTAATGTTATGATAATGAGGTAGGAAGAGAATGAAACCTGGTGTCGGCACATGGCCTACTCTTGTCGAATATTATCAAGTGGTCCACTCAGGGCGAACAGAACACCTTAAATAAAATGAAGAACACCTCACTGGAACCCTGAAAAGAAATTGACTTTTTTAACACATAATCTGACGAGGTTTTAGAAAATTAGAAGAGAATAAGGGAAAGGCCACGGTGGAGGAGAACACAGAGCAGGAGGGACTGACCCGTCCACAGACAGCGATACTTCCATACATCAGAAACACGACAGACAGAATTGGGAAGAACCTGAATTAATATGACATCGGGATCATTTACAGGCCACAAGAATTACAGGCCCCTGGAGTCTACCACACTGAATAGCTGCGGTAGCTGCTACTTAGGGGAAAGTAAGCGTTTAATTTCTACCCGAATTAGAGAACATATCCGTTTCACCAAGAACTTAGATACTGAAATTTCTGCTCTAGTCAAGTATTTCTGCTGGATAAGACACGAAGTTTCATTTGACAGAACCAAGATGTTAGTAGCTATTCTGCGGAATCTCGAAAGAAAAATCCGAGAGACAATAGGTATTAAGAAACAACTGAACACTATTAGTTCAAAGGAAGGCTATATCGATTATACAGAGATTAAAATATGAAGGTCAGAGTATGAACCCTCCAGTTACGTAACAATATTCGTAAGTACCAACTGACGGCCAGTGAGTTGTTTCAAGATGCCCCGCCGGAGCTTGCGACAACGGACGGACGGACGAACGTAGTGGTGGTGGTGGTGGTGGTGGTGGGAGGGGGTGAGTCTATTTAAAGCTAGGCACCGGAACCACTTTTGTAGTTGAATTTAGTTGCCTGAGGTGACTGATTTCCTAGGATCGAGTAGGGATACATCAGCCACCTTGATAAAAAACCGCAATGTGTTCGAAACCTCGGCAAACTGTACGTAAGGTAGATAAAACAACAACACGGTTCAACCAGAAGGAGGAACTAAATAATATCGTCGTTGCTATGTGCTAGCTTAGAAGTTTGGTAGGTAAAGGCATGTCATCTAAGGTTGAATACTGTGCGATGATTCTCAAAGAATTCTCGTTCTTAATTCCCCTGTGGGTGGGGGCGGTAGAATAACACCCACGGTATCCCCTGCCTGTCGTAAGAGGCGACTAAATGGGGCCCCAGGGGCTCTGAACTTTGGAGCGTGGGTTGGCGACCACGAGGCCCTAAGCTGAGTCCGGGCATTGCATCCACTTACTTGTGCCAGGCTCCTCACTTTCATCTATCCTATCCGACCTCTCTTGGTCAACTCTTGTTCTTTTCCGACCCCGACGCTATTAGGTTTCGAGGGCTAGGGAGTCTTCATTTTCACGCCCTTCGTGGCCCTTGTCTTTCTTTGGCCGATACCTTCATTTTTCGAAGTGTCGGACCCCTTCCATTTTTTCTCTCTGATTAGTGTTATATAGAGGATGGTTGCCTAGTTGTACTTCCTCTTAAAACAATAATCACCACCACCACCACCATCTCGTTCTTAATGAGATATGTCCTGCGGGTCAGTATTTCTCCAACAATATCGTGACAACTAAAAGAAGCTGGAAAGATAATTCAGTGCACTGTTCTGATGAATTTACTGTACGTGTAAAACAGTACAAGTAGGTGCAATAAGTTGAGAATTATTAAAGGAAAACGATAGAATTATGGCGTCAGGGAGCTGTGATTGGCTGCAATTCCTGATATCGTCGTTACCGGGACAAAACCTCCTATGTGATAATATTTTTGGAGATATACTGACCCGCAGCACATACATTATGAAGAGTGAGAATGCCTTGACAATATTCACACAATATTGCACCTTAGCTGACAGAACTTTACCAGCCCAAGTTGTAAGCTGAAATATTTCACATAAGAGGTTTTGTCCCGGCAGCGAGGATATTCTAATACAGGATTAGTTAGTGACTAACGAGATAAATAATCACCCGTAAAATTTCCTCACACACCAATCATATAAACGCACTATAGTGGGCCGAGGAGGCAGCCTGAATGCGACAAATGCATTGGAGTAAATCACTACTTATGGCGAAGGCCCTGAACTAGTACGAAGGCGTTGAATCTCACGCCACTCATCGGTGTAATTTGAACATTGAAAGAAACAACATCTGTCTAATCCTAGATAGAATTCTGCTGTGAATACAAGACGGCACATAATGTACCTAATTATTTTATTCAACAACGACTGTTCATTTACGATCCCATAGAATATTCGTACTGAGTCAAATCGTGCTTTCAGGAGATTATTTGAAGATAAATTCCATGGCGTTCGAGCTCCAAGTTACAATGAAGATGAAAATTCATAGGCTGTTTCCAGTCATTTGACCGGGTCAGGAATGAAATTAGTGAAGCCTATATCGAACGGCGAGGATAGGAATTGTGCCGGTTGCCGAAGCCTGTCGCACTCCTCTGGGGCAATGACTAATGTCTGACAGATGGAATTATATTGGAGAGTGTTGCTGGAATGAAATATTAGAGGGAAAACCGGAGTACCCGGAGAAAACATTGTCCCGCCTCCACTTCGTCCACTACAAATTTCCCATGCCGTGACCGGGATTTGAACACTGCCGCCTGAGCTATGGATGCCCCCCAAGTCACAATAAGAATAATAAATTAGTTTATACATTTAGCGCAAAGGAAAGCGTTCACAATAAAAATTGAAGAAGAAAATTGTGCCGATATTGGGTACTACTTGGAAATATCCCCTAAACATTTGTTGCAGTCTTTCTTCCTGTTCTATACAAAGAGGTACGGAGTTATTATCGGCACACTTTTTCTGGATAGATTTACACCCTAGTGCTAAATCGGTAGACCTCGGTAATCTTCGAGATTCGTACTGGCAACCTTTGAAACACAAACTATGAATCGCGTATGCATCGCTGTGCGACATCTGGCGTACACGGTACGAACTAGTACTTTTGTTGTTTACACAACAAAGCCAATCTATAGAATTCATGTTAGGAACAAGACTCGCATCGAGAAATGATATATAATGTTATATAATGTGTGCGTGACACACTTGTTGGCTTAAGTTAATAACGGTTTAGAAACTTCATATCAATATTATCGATTCAATTCAGATTTCATTTCCATTCAGTTGGCAGCACTACCGGAACCGGAAGAGCTCCCTTCTTACTCCTCACCCCCGTACACAAATCTATCCAGGAAAAGTGTGCCGATAATACTTGGGTTGAAACTCTATAAAAGATACTGCGGTAACCGAACTTAAACCAGATATTTCTGTGCTTTTATGAATGAATTTTGAATGAAGTATAAGGGACAGTCAAATGACAACCGAACACCCGCCATAATAACACTGTTGTTACGTATTGATACTGTTATCGCTGTGGTAGAACTGCGTAGAGACAACTCACAGGTGCACGCAGTTATTAGGTGCGCGGACTGGTCTAGTGTGTTCGTTCAGCTGTAGAAATGGAGGTAAGCAAGGAAGAAAAGGTAAGTGCGGTTCGTTTTCTGGTGGCGCACCGCTACGAAGACACTTTTACAGAAACTGCGATGCGGCATAAAGTCAAAACGCCCTGGAATGCTGCCGGGTGGAGTCATCCTCTTGCATGATAATGTTCGCCTTCATACTTCTAATATGGTGAAGGCTTCAGCGATTTGGTTGGGAAACACTTCAACATCCTCCGTACAGCCTGGATCTTTCATCTTATGATTTTCACATTTTTGTCGACCTGAAGAAAGACATTCGTGGACATCGACTTCATTCGGACGAGGAAGTGCACGAGTGAATGCTGTTGTGAATCCGTCAGCGACCTACCTCTTCCTACAAAACTGGAAATGATCGTCTCGCCTCCCAGTGGGATAAATGAATTAACGCCTTCGGTAATTACTTTTGAAAAAGAAAACATTCCAGGGTCGCGTTGTAGTGGGTGTTCGTTTTTCATTTGACTTCCTCTTATACATGAAAATGAAATTGATCTTTTTATCATTCACCTTACATGGACAGTTAATTCGCAAAACTATGGAGAGTGGATTAACGAACTTTAAACAGTTGTCATGACCCGATTTTCAAAGTTTAAAATCGCCAAGCAAACTCACTCATTTTATTTTTTAATGCAGCCTTCTAATCAATAGGATCCCGTGAGATCTCCGAAGTTAAGCAACATTGGGCGTGGTCAGGAGTTGGATGGGTTGCCGCGCTGTTGGTGGGGGGTAAGAGAATGGGGGAGCGAAAAGGAACTGGCCACCCTACCGCACGTAAACTCCGGCTCAGGAACACCTTTGCGATTGTCTTAATCCTGTCAAATTTGTCTTCATTCACCTGAATTATTGCTTTCCTATTCTTTGCCTCAGCGGCTTACGAAATCTTCCTGTGCTTGTTTCTTCTTTTATGAACAAGTAATTGAAGCTTTTGAACTGCATGTCATTCTGTGTATGGCAACGAAATATTATCTATATCCGTAGCACACATGTGCTCTGTTGCATGTATAATATTCTCTCGTCTCTAATTCATCCGTAGGCGATGTTCATTTGTGAAAGAAATGAATACAGTGTAGCGTCATATGTAGTACATTAGCAACATCGGACGCACACACATATACACACACGCACACACATACGTACACTCTATGTGAAATGCCGCCTTTGAGTTGTACATTTATATATCGCGTACAAATGGCTACCCGTGTAAACGAGCGCCTCTCTATAGCAATGGATTGCCCATTAGTGGACTCTGCTAGTGAAATGCAATCAATACTTCGCGTTCCATAGTGGCTTTAATGAATTAAAGTGCTGCTGTGTCCTATCGTAAATAACAGACCAATGCTTCTAGTTGCAACAAAATAGAAACAAAATGGCGGAATTTGTTCTAGATAAAATACCATCGCTTCTGTATGAATACGTTTGAGTATGTGCAGGGAATGGAGAACATGTTTTTTTGCAAAGGAAATAAGTATGTTCACAATGTCATGTAAATGCTTTACCCTGATAATTATTTGCAACCAGTTGTTCAAATTAATTACAAGAAAACTAGATCATTCCCCATCACAGATCACACAGATCAATATTTTAAATGATCCTACAGTGCGATGGGAAACTTCAGTCATTGATAGATACTCAAAAGCAAAGGATGATATATGTATTATTTTACATTGCTTTACGTCACACAGACACAGATAGGTCTTATGGTGACGATGGGATAGGAAAGGCCTAGGAGTGGGCAGGAAGCGACCATGGCCTTTATTAAGGTACGCTCCAAACATTTTCCTGGTCTGAAAATGGGAAACCACGGAAAGCCATCTTCAGGGCTGCCGACAGAGGGGTCTGAACCTAGTATCTCCCGGATGCAAGCTCACAGCTGCGCGCCCCTAACCGCACGGTCAGCTCGCTCGGTGATGATATATGAGCTCATGGCGAATTATTTAAAATACTGGATAATCTTAAACAGGTAACTGATATAGGTATCCTAATGGAATTCATGGAGGAAAATCCCCAGATTCTTTTGTGAGATTTGTACCCGCTTCGATGCAGGTAAATAAGTTGTGCAGTTAGTGCGGCTGTAGGGATCTCTTCAGACTCTGAGAAATCATCTTTACACTTTGTATTAGTACCAGTGCTTTTCTTTTGTGGAGGTACGCAACGGTACACAATGCCGGCACCAATTTTTTTAATCGAAAGAAACAAAAACCGCCTCTGTGGTGTAGTGGTTAGTGTGATTAGCTGCCACACCCGGAGGCCCGGGTTCGATTACCGGCTCTACCACGAAATTTGAAAAGTGGTATGAGGGCTGGAAGAGGGTCCACTCAGCCTCGGGAGGTCAAATGAGTAGAGGTGGGTTCGATTCCCTCCTCAGCCATCCTGGAAGTGGTTTTCCGTGGTAACCCACTTCTCCTCCAGGCAAATGCCGGGATGGTACCTAACTTAAGGCCACGGTCGTTTCCTTCCCTCTTCCTTGCTTATCTCTTCCAAACTTCCCATCCCCCCCCCACAAGGCCCCTGTTCAGCGTAGCAGGTGAGGCTGCCTGGGCGAGGTACTGGTCATCCTCCCCAGTTGTATCCCCGACCCAGAGTCTGAAGCTCCAGGATACTTCCCTTGAGGCGGTAGAGGTGGGATCCCTCGCTGAGTCCGAGGGAAAAGCCAACCCTGGAGGGTAAACAGATTAAGAAGAAGAAACAAAAAATAAATTGGATATTATTCGGAATATTCCCATTACATTTCCCATGAGGTGTTGGCTTATGGATTAAAATAAAGCTTGTTTGCCTGCTTTTGTCATATTTCTGCAGTTATAATGCATACAAGTACATGCCTGAAGTTTCTGTGAACTGCCGTTTTAAAATTATCATTCTTGTCCTATTAACCGTTTCGTGTTGTCAGTGCGCAGTTAAAGAAAAATAATGAGATGATCTCCGTCTTGATCTTTCTTATCCTTCCACATTTTTGGATACTGGAATACAATAGAATAGGGGGTTAGTTTTCTCACCCCTCAGCAAACAAACTGTTCTTAGCAAGGACAATCTAACGGTAGCCCTTTTGCACCAAGTGTCCTTAAAACCAACGTAGCAGCAGACAAACTAGTAAACAGCTAGCCGCCATAGTAATATGGGGTTAATGTATGTTTAAATTTAACTGCTTTCATTGTTTTGTGCTGCCGAGGCAAGCGAGTTTATAGTTATTTAGTAGCAGCAAGTTGTGCACGTGGTTCACAATTTAGAGACATAAGTACACTCGTCCTCATTCTGAAGTGGTGCAGCTCTTTTCACGAACACCTCCAATAGAGGTGTGCTGCATGTACCATTTTAACCACATACAACCCTCGTGTCACTTTTACATTTCTGGCAGTACTCGGAATCGAACCCGGGCCACCGAGAACAGCAGCTAATAATGCTAACCGTTACGCTACGGAGGCGGACAGTTAGAGAAATGAAATGAATAAAATAAATAATTATTTTGTAGGAAGCATGAAGATTCTTTTAACATATCTCCTGAACGTGTTAACATGATTTTTTATTGCTAGGGGCTTTACGTCGCACCGACACAGATAGGTCTTATGGCGACGATGGGATAGGAAAGGCCTAGGATTTGGAAGGAAGCGGCCATGGCCTTAATTAAGGTACAGCCCCAGCATTTGCCTGGTGTGAAAATGGGAAACCACGGAAAACCATCTTCAGGGCTGCCGATAGTGGGATTCGAACCCACTATCTCCCGGATGCAAGCTCACAGAACAGTGAATTAAGTAAATGAGAAGAAAAATGAAAACCATTGCAAGTATCGATAGATTTACTGAAGATCAAGCCGGAAAAGATTCTGACCATGATGTGCTCGATTGTTGAACGTTAACTAAACAACGATTTTTTCAGAGATACGACTGGCTTTAATAGAAAAATAAAATGCTAGCTTGTAAGGTGTGTCAAGGTTTTACAAGTTTAGGAGGAGAAAAACAGATGGAAGGGAAAATTTCTCCAGAGTGGGATAGTAGTAAAATCAGTACCTTTGGAGGAGAAAACGGAATATATGATATTATATAACAAAATGCGAATTTCAGTTTATGAAGAAGTTCGTGTGAGTTCCGCGACTTTTCTTTCTTAGAAAAAGTAGTGAAGTAGACTACTTAAAACAACATTGTAAATATTTTCTTGTAACCTTACTTATTCATTAAGTTTTGTGTATGATGTTTTTTGTAGCAATGGCAACCCATACACCGAGAAAAAATAAATTACATTGATTCTCCTCGCGAGAATGCGTTTATTTGTGAACATTCCCCTTCCAAGTTTGAGTTCACCCTAGAAATCTGCGGTAAATAATTCCTTTTATCATCAGCCTAATATTTATACACTTGTATTTTGATATCCGAGCTGTATGTGAAAGATAGTGACCTATAGTTGGGTGTTATTGCGATGAAAAGTAAAAACAAAAAGTGCTGAGAAAGGGGAAATATTAGCATGTAAGGGAGGTTCAATTCCGATGTCGAAGCAATAACCAACAGATACGTAAGCCATCTGTGAGTTTAAAAATGTAGTAGGTTACTAAAATGGCTGGTGGCGTGCATTATATCATCAACTGTATTCAAAATCATTCAATCTATGTTCGGCAGATGTCTCCGTAGAAATTTAAATCGATATGCAAGACCCGAATGTGATTCTCCCGTGTATTAGCAGCCTAGCAGAAATATACTAATAAAATGGAAACAGCAGCATCATGAAAAATGGGTAATTCGTGTTGATGATGGAAGTATGGTATAGTGCCATCCAAATATGGTTTCCGACCAAACGGATTGTTCATATGGCTCCTCCAAACTGATTGCTCACGGACAAATCACCTCCTGTATGTGAAGCCCAGTAGAGCTTAGATGAAGAGTAGTTGTGAAGTACAGCGATGTGAAGTGTTCACATGTGAAACGTGCTTTACCGACGGATGCAAGCAGGATATTAACAATAGTCACTAGAGGAACCGGACCAAACAACTGGCCTGCGTGAGAGTGCGTTATCTGCATCGGGCTGTAGTTGTACACGTATTTCAAAATACCGCTGCGGTACATGTGGTAAAAGTGATCAAATGATCACTTGGAGAACTGGGACATGATAAACCGGACGGCCACATCATTCGGATATCCCAGACAGACGAGCGGAAGTTCGAGCTACTGTGGCACCACAGGTTACGCGACAAACAGTTGGTAATCATTTACTTAGAGCTGGCTTACGATCGAGTGTTCCTAGAGTACAGTAAGTGCTTCATTAAAAATAACGGCTGGTAGCAAAGTATCTCAGAGTTCAACGCTAATTAGGAACTAATATTTAGGGGCCCCATGAGGAAAAGAAGAAGAAAAACAATAACGGCTTGTGGCCTACGAAGAGAACCGGTGCACATGCGATTCTGTAAGGAGATGGTGAATTGTATTTAATGCTGAAGATGGCCACACACATCCAGCCCCCAAGCCACTGGAATTAACCAACGAAGGTTAAAATCCCCGACGCCGCCTGGAATAAAACCCAGGGCCTCCCGGACCAAACTCCAGTAAGCTAATCATTCAGGTATTGAGCAGGTCAAATGTTCAATGACCCCACAATATCAACGTAAGAGGCTGTCCTGGCGTCGGGAACGGTCATACTGAAGTGATGATTGGTATAGTGTCGTCTTCAGTGATGAATCGCGCTTTTGCATTGGTCGCAATGATTGTCGTAATCGTATTCGACGGCGTACCTGGGAGAGGACTGGCGCCGATCTTATTGTAGAAAGATATACAGGGCCAACCCCAGGCATATTTGGAGCATCGTCCGTCCAAGGTGTTGCAATTTTTCGCAGTGTACTTTAAAAACATCCAGAATTAGAGGGAATCGGGTAAAAGTTCCTCAAAATTTGTAGTGGTTCCCGTTTTTTCGATTTATTTGAATTACGAAACAGCTCTCTCGGTGGTTGTAAATTATAGTTATAGGAATTATTTCGTACTTATCATCAGAATAACTTCCCCTGGCTCCCATAAGTGACAACTTAACAACGAAGACATGCAACCAACCCCTTACCTCTCCATATCATAAGATTATATTGTAAAAGTGGGTATACACTCTAATGTACCCAACATTCAATGCTAAACATCCGGTATAAGTCGATAAGTACTACTTTTAAAACACCACTCAAACGTTTTCGTCTACTAATGTCATTCTACGCCATCTCTCCAATGACAGCTCGGAATTTACCACTTTGTCGATCAGCTCGTCTTCTTTCTCCCAAGTCTTCCCAGCCCAAACTTTGCAATATTTTTGTAACGCTACTATTTTGTCGGAAATCACCCAGAACCAATCGAGCTGCATTTCCTTGGATTTTCTCCAGTTCGGGTCTTACAAGAAACTTATATGCCCTATCCTTTACATCCTTACAACAACCCCTAAATACCCTCATAACCTGTGCAGTGATCTGTACCTTTTATTTACAATACCTCTTATGTGATTACCCGGATTTAACTGTACCAGAGGGCAGAGTGAACCAGATCGTTGTTGGGCGGTCTATGACTGAGTTTTAATTTATTTAGTCGAGTAAACACTAAATGTATCACCCAAGATTTTTAACATACCGACATCGTACAATATGGAATATGAAACTGACTCTTTTCTGCCATTCAAACATCCGAGTACCTCTGCCCATTTTGAAAACAAACATTCTACCACTGATCCATAGAGGTAGTTTTTGACGTGGATCGGTGGTCAGTTGATTTCCACTGCCTCAATCTCCTCATGAGTCCAAGAAGTTCACTTCCATTACAAGAATTTTAATTCCCAGGCTCGTGTGATCAGTTTGCTGTTACTGTAAATGGCAGACCAGGGAGATGCCCAGTTATGAAATTAATAGTCGTGAAATACATCTGTAAAACCAGGAATGGTGAAGAGAATATTTTATTCCTGCGGTGAAAAATCTAATTAATTAGAGTAGTTAATGAGCTATATGGCGATAAAGTGAAAACCACCAGGCCGCAGTATTCGTTACGGAATGCTGCAAAAAGAGTGACATATTACTACATTGCATCAGAACGTATGATTACAGCAAAATATTCCGTGAAGAGAAAATCAGCTGCTTTCTGTGCAATGAACAATGTTATTTATAATTGTAGACACTAAGTAACATGTTGAAATTGAGAGTTTTTAATAAATAGCATTAATAAAATTACGGAACGGTGGCCCATAAACGTTAGAGTAAAGGAGAATCTTTCTAAGAACCGAGGTATTTTACTTCTTGAAAAACGTTTTTAAAAGGTGCACGGCCTTTGGAGAGGTCTAGTGTAGGCCTATTAAATTGACACTCTTGGGAGACCAGTGATGAGGTTGATTGAGATATATCCTTTCCAGATTTTACGTGCTAAGCAAGTCCTCGGTATAGGGAATTCGTCCAGAACTTATTTATAGAGTCAGCTGAGTTAACCACTACACGTTTGCTTGGTAGGGGCAAAGATGAAGTCTTTGTGATTACCGACGCAACAACGATATGTTATATTAACAAATACGTGTCAATTAAGAGATGTCTCGATGTAAATGCCTGATTGCTACGGCACAGCAAGAAAATTTAAAAAACAAAACAACATAAGAACAAAAAGCAGAATAAAGAATTATTACAAGAAATGAGATCAAAAACCCAAGCCGGTTTATGAGTACAGCTTCATCCATCAAAATAATTCCTAACTTACTTTTGTAACCTCCTATCGAGTACCTCCGGCCATTGTTCCCACCTAATTGTACCAGCAATCATTATAACGAAAGGAGAAGGATACATAGTAAATACCCGAATGAGTGGCCGTGCGGGTAATGTCACATAGCTGTGAGCTTGCATTCAGGGGGTGGTGGGTTTGAATCACACTATCGGATGTCCTGAGGAGGGTTCTCTATGCTTTCCCATTTTCGCACCAGGAAAATGCTGGGGCTGTACCTTAATTAGTGCCACGGACGCTACGTTCCCATTTGCATCTCTTTCCCGTCCTTGCGTCGCCGAAAACCTTCGATGTGTTAGTACGATGTTAAACTACTAGCAGAAAACGTGAAACCAAGAAAGAAAATGATAATTGAAACCTAATTAGGAATGCTGGAAAATAATAATAATAATAATAATAATAATAATAATAATAATAATAATAATAATAATAAAATCATGTACATAAGAATTCATGCAAAATTTACGATATTAAACTTAGGATATTCAAATACAAGTAGTAACATAATACTAGCAACGCGGCCATATATGATTTATGCAATACAACTTCAAACATTTCATTACAACTAGTATAGCACAATAATGATATTAATTGTCCGACTCGTTGGCTGAACGGTCAGCGTGCTGGCCTTCGGTTCAGAGGGTCCCGGGTTCGATTCCCGACCGGATCGGGGATTTTAACCTTAAGTGGTTAATTCCAATGGCACGGGGGCTGGATGTATGTGTTATCTTCATCATCATTTCATCCTCATCACGATGCGCAGGTCGCCTACGGGAGTCAAATAGAAAGACCTGCACCTGGCGAGCCGAACCCGTCCTGGGATATCCCGGCACTAAAAGCCATACGACATTTCATTTCATGACATTAATTCAAGGAAATCGCATAGATTCACAGATAAATAATTCCAATAACTTAACACTACGATTTACAGCAGAGTAATCGGTAGGTTGGCCCAACTGAGCACATTGCATTTCTACTGCCAACGGATGAATTAAGGAAGGTAAACTTTGAAAATAAAATAACAAATGAAGAAGATCGCTTAAATACAGTGTAAATCCTTCCAAAAACCCTAAATCACAAGTATATTTATGTCCATAGCCAAGCCGTCCTGGGTCGAGATGGGGCAAGCAACTTAGCATTTTTATTTTTAGAGTTTATTCACCCTACTCTGGAATACATGTCTACTTGACGATATATTTGTCTCGTGCCGGGCTGAGTGGCTCAGACGGTTGAGGAGTTGGCCTCCTGACCCCTACAGGTTCGATCGTCAGATGTTATTTGAAGGTGCTCAAGTACGTCAGTCTCGTGTTGGTAGATTTACTGGCACGTAAAAGAACTCCTGCGGGACTAAATTCCGGCACCTGGGCGTCACCGAAAACCGTAAAAGTAGTTTGTGGGACATAAATCTTATAACATTGTTATTATTTATATTCGTCTCCTGTTGATATTGTTGGCTCTTTCCGACCCTGCACACGCATTACTTGTAGGTCAGGTGCATGTTTCTGTCTGACTTCATGTTTTCTGCTCGACAGTTCAATCACGTTTGTTTAGGTTTTACTCTCTGTTTCTTAACTGGTTAACCCTTTGAGTCCCAAAAGTACAGAAAATGAAGAAAATGCTTTTTATGACCTTAAATGTTTTAAATACCATTCAAATAAAACACACAAGCAGTATTTTCAAAATACAACAATTCCAAGTACCCAGTATTTTCATGGTACTCTGAAGTACCCTCAGTCCACTAGTGACTGGGAACAGAATCTATCAGTTGAACCTTTAAGTACCGTCAGTCCTCTAGTCACCCCTTACATATACGTACATAAAAACTGCTGAAGGACAAAAATTTTTACTAACAATATTCTCAAAATGAATGGGAATCAATACCAGCAGTATAAAATTTGCAAACCATTATAAAATGAACATAATAAAGAAGTAAAAGTGAAAGCAATCAATCTGACTAACAAAAATGCCAAATGGGAATATTCAAAGTGTAAGTCTACTTGGTGGTATTCCACAAAGCAGTTATTCTTCTCGTTGACACCTTGTAGTGGCCGCATTGAGAATGTAGACGTGACTGGAACTGCTTCACACTGCACTCCTCATATTGCCCCCAAATCGCCTCAAATTTAGGCCAGTGAATACCCCCGTTTTCCATTCTGACATTTTTTGGGACAGAGTGCTCCATCTTCTTTCTTTTTGCAGATACGGATGGAGGTGACCCAAGTGTTGTCAAGGAATTCCTCTTGTTTCGAGGGGTTTTCATTGACAAAACTCCTTTTGCCACCATCCTTCAAAACTGGAGTACCATTGTCTTACCGAACATTTCACAGCAAATTACATAGGCATTTTCACACATGATGTCAAGTAACCCCCAGAAAAGCCTTAGCCACCATTTCTTCGACTTCCTGCCAACATCACACAGGGTTCTAAAATGGTCGGCAAGGCCAACTCCTCCCATGTACAGATTGTAGACATATACATCTACTATAAAACTGCACTCTGTCTGGATCCATTCTTCTGATTTCGTTGCACATGAATTTTTCTGACCCATGGTAATTGGATGCAAAGTGTACAGGTTTTTTTGTCTTTCCCCTTGAAAAAGTCCAAACCAGTATTCGAAAATCTGTAATCACACTCTCTTTTTATCGGGCTCTTCTCAGTTTTAGATTTTGTGGACAGCCCTGCCTGTTAGATCTTTCTGTGCCACATGCCCTTTTATAGTTTCAGGCTTTCCAAAAGTCGAAGATAGGTAAAATAATTGTCAAAAAGTATAATTTGGTTCTTGCCCCAGAGATGTTTTGTCAGAGACAAAACCACCCTCTCACCTAACCTGGCTCTCCGAACTCTTCAAGATACCCGTTCCTCCCCTGATAGATTTGAAATGCGAGAATGAATCCCTTCTGGTCAGCTAAACACCAGAGTTTGTAAGCCCGCTTGATGGGCTTGGCAGGATTGTACCGTTTTAGAGAACTGCATCCTTTGAAACGCACAATAGATTTGTCCATACTTACCTCCCGGGTCCATTCATATACAGATTGAAACTTCTTATTATTAAGATAGGTCTTACTTTGTGTACTCTATCTGACTTCTCTATTGACACTGCACTGTTATCATTCACATGAATATATGATATGACCTCTTGAAATCTTGCCCTCGTCATTGTATCAGCAACCAAATCCACACCAAGATCTCTGGCTGATGAACAAAAATTTTTGTAAGATGGTAATCTGTGGTAACCCATCGTAAAATTAAGACCAATAAAACTAAGACCTCACTGTCCTCATTTCTTCTGTCTAGACCACGTGTTTTAGTCTTTTCACCACTATTGCAATCACATCAGGTAATACTCCATTATCTGTTATTCAAGCCAGTAAATCGCTAACGTCATCCACTGACCTTATGTTTACTCATATCCTGTTATACAGTTCATGTATAATTAACACAACACAAAACCACAGCCTGCAACAATCACATCTGATCAACATAAACAAACCATGGTTACCAAAGAGAACAAGAAGGATGGAACGCCTATAGTTCTGTCGGTACTTAGAAGTACCTGCTACATTTCTAGGAATAAAAGATAGTTCAAGTGACTCTACAGCACGCTGACTGTTTAATTGTATACTTTACAATGTCTCACACAATAATACGAAAAATATTTACATATTTATGGCTTCCATCAACTAAAGGGAAACGAAATCTCAGTGCTTGGATACGAGATGAAAGTTTGAGTAACTCGTGCTAATTTAGTGCTTCTCTCTAGTGTCATTATTACGAATCACACCACCAAAGACACTCTAATGTCTTCTGTAGGTAGTAGAGAGTACCCACAGAATACATCACAACTGTCCTTGCTTACTATAGTTTTATATAGGACTAAATATGAGCCGGTACTTGAAAGTACCGGTAGGACACAAAGGGTTAATGTTCCAAATATCACCTAGGTACTGCGAAATAGTGATGTATTTCTGTTCGTATCAATGGGTTGCAGACGGTTTCAGATATTTACAAGGTAGGCCCTATAAAGAAAGAGTATGTAATATGCCATTTAACTATAATATATTAATTTCGTGTGGCTGTTTCTAGCCGAGTGCAGCCCTTGTAAGGCAGACCCTCCGATGAGGGTGGGCGGCATCTGCCATGTGTAGGTAACTGCATGTTATTGTGGTGGAGGTTAGTGTTATGTGTGGTGTGTGAGTTGCAGGGATGTTGGGGACAGCACAAACACCCAGCCCCCGGGCCATTGGAAATAACCAGTAAAAGTTAAGATCCCCGACCCGGCCGGGAATGGAACCCGGGACCCTCTGAACCGAAGGCCAGTACGCTGACCATTCAGCCATCGAGTCGGACATTTAATTATTAAAGAACTGTAAAATAGGAGTGTATTTTAAACTTTGGATTTAGAGAAAAGGATTCTATAGGACGATTACGATCTTGGAAGAATATAGCCTACTTGAAATAATTCACCTGTTGCAGTTTCATATTCCCTACCAGAACGTCAGTCCTCTTAAGTTTCCTCCCAACTGATATCCCTTTCATCTTGGAAATGTTAATTTTTACGTCGTACTCGCTGCACTTATTTTCGGGTTCCAAGGTATTAGATTGCAGGTTTCCAGCACATTAGGAGTAAGTTTTCGTTGGCAAAACTGCTTTACTACATTTCCACCCAACTGAATCCCGCTCTGCAGTTTTATACCTTTCACTAAATGATCCATGCTTACTATGAAAGGTGAGACATTACAGCCATGCCTAATCCCTGTAACTACTTTTGAACGAAGAACTCACTCTACCATCAACTCTCTCACTGCGGTCCGATTGTCAGTGTACATGGAATTGATTGTAATTACCCTCCACTAATACCATAATACTATTAAAATGGTCGAGTATTGGATATTTTTCTCCTCCTATTTTGACTTTTTATAATTGAAATTACTCTGGCATACAACAGGGCATAGGCGAAACCCGTTACAGTACACCTATAAAGATGGATTGTCTATTGTGTAAATGAATGACAATCTACTGCTATTTTTCACTTTCAACCGGGTCAGGAATGAAATGAATGAAGCTGCCATCTAGCGGCGACGATAGGATATGTGCCGGCTGCCGAAGTCTGTTGCACTCCTCTGGGTTAATGATTAATGACTGACAGATGAAATGAAATGATATTGGAGAGTATTGCTGCAATGAAAGATGACAGGAAAAATCAGAGTACACTGAGGAAAACCTGTACTGTCCCGCCTCCGCTTTAAACTACTGAACCCAGCGGTGAGAGACTGGCGCGCTGTCGCCTGAGCCACGGTGGCTTTACTATCTCCAGAATATTTTAATTTACCCAGGCCGAGTAACAGAATTCTGGCTTTGGTTTCAATTATCTGATGGACTGTGGATTAACTCCAGTTTTACGACAAGATGCCCTTTCTGATATAAAACCTATATGGTACGAGTGTTTCTGAGGTGGTCGGTCGTGTGATATGTTGTATGTAAATGAAGATGTGTAATAAGACAATCACGAACACCCAGCCCACAAAGTAGAATAATTATCCAAACGGCTAAGAACCGAAGGCCATACACCGACCATTCAGCCAAGAAGCCATGCTTCCGGTCATACATATTTAAAACTGAGACTGGTATTCATGAAGGCAAAAACGCAAAGTCCCCTCCGCACATGCCATATCGGTTCAAGGAGGGGTGAAAGGCCATGTGCACCTTCGAAAGTGGAAATCACGTTTCTTAAATTTTTCGACTTCTTGACGGGGAATGGAACCCACGTCCTTCTGGATAAACCGAGAATCATGAAGGAGAAGCGATTGTTATTGGTAGATTTAGCATTCTTACTTTCAACGTCCCTACCCAAATTGTCTTGAGCTTTTTGATAGTAGTGATTTTTATTTTTAGGTCCATAAAATCAGAATTACAAACTGCTTTTAACACTGATTGTGGGAGAAAGAAAATCGGGTCCAATCCTTCGGAAAATGAACGAAAGATTATGAAATTTGGAAGAATGAAAGACCCAATGTAACTCGCAAATGTAATACCATTTTAGGAGAGGAATACCTAGCATGTGTAAATGAACTCAGTTAGGGCCTCGCATCTACTACTCGACGCCCACAAGGCCCTTGTAGATTTGATGTGTTTTTCATCTTTTACTAGAAATTCAATTACACTGAGCAGGATTTGAGCATACAGTAATTTAATATTCCTGGAATTCAAAATGTTTTATTTTTACAATTAGCTTAACGTCGCACCGACACAGATAGGTCTCATGGCGACGACGTTGTATGAAAGGTCTAGGAGTGGGAATGAAACTGCTCTGGCCTTAATTAAGGAACAACCCCAGTATTTGCCTGGTGTAAAATGGGAAACCACGGAAAACCTTCTTCAGGCCTGCCGACAGCGAAGTTCGTACCCACTATCTCCCAAATGTAAGCTGACAGTTACGTGATACAAACCGCGCAGCCACTGGCTTGGTTTAATATTTTCTACTCTACATATATTTATAGAGTCTAGGGAGCGTATTATTTAATAGGACACAGGTTCTTAGACGTAAACTTCTTAAGCTTTCTTGTTCAAAACCCACAAGTTATTAACTTCACGCAGTAAGCTCAGTTCACATCAAAATGACTCTGGTGGCAATGGCTTCTCTCTCCATTAAAACTCTATTTTATGAACTATAATTCAATATCTTCAAATATTCCATACATTTTGTTGGTGAAATTTTCTCTTTGCTTAACATCCCTTCAGTGATCGTTGATTTAAAGAAGCCGAAGTGTCGGTATTTTGTCTACAGGAGTTCTCTAACGTACTGAACGTCAATGACACCGAGTTGTCACATTCTGACAAATTCAAACGGAGATCAAACTTACTATCTAGAGAAGAGAAAAATCGATTAACTTACTACACCGCTGAGTATGGTTGATAAAACCTACTGCTAGAGACAAAGTATTACTCATTAACAATAATGTCCGACTCCATGGCTAAATGGTTAGCGTGCTGGCCTTTGGTCACAGGGGTCCCGGCAGGGTCGGGAATTTTAACCATAATTGGTTAATTTCTCTGGCACGGGGGCTGGGTGTATGTGTCGTCTTCACTATCATTTCATCCTCATCAAGAAGCGCAGGTCGCCTACGGGAGTCAAATCAAAAGACCTGCATTTGGCGAGCCAAACTTGTCCTCGGACCCTCCAGGCACTAAAAGCCATACGCCATTTCTTTCTTCTATTAACAATAATCAAAGGAGAAATATTGTCCTCGGACACTTCAGGCACTAATAGCCATACGCCATTTCTTCCTTCTATTAACAATAATCAAAGGAGAAATAATATAATTTCTGTAGCTAGACCATTACGTAACGATGAATAAAAATAACGGTATGACAACAGAGCCAAGACTACAGTGTTTCTGTCCAAGGAGTGTTCCTCGAATGTAAATTGAACGCGTTCCAAGGAGGTAAAATGTTTAGAATAAAAATTCATCGACCATGTCTGAAATATACATTGGGCCTTACAAGTCTCGCCATGTTGCAAACGTTAACAGAAAGGACTTGCCAACTGCATCGATGATCTAAGACTAAGACAAAGTTATTGTGCTGTAACACCACACAGACAACTGTACAGCTTTATGCATAAATTCATTAATTAGTCAACGGCGTTCAGAATTCATGCCGAACTAAATCAGTTTCTCTTCGGGAGCTCATAAAATGATAAGGTCATATGTTTAAAACATACAAATCCGTAGCCGTTGTCCCCAACGCTGGAATGATGTGTAGACTGATAGCGCAGGGAATATGGCATTATTCACACGCGCTGACATATCTGTGAACTAACTTATTCGATCTAGTAAAAGACTGGCTCAATTCATTTAACTTGTCCTCATATGAATTGTACAAATACTCACACTGTGAAGGGGAGCACAAGAAATTTATAGGTCCTCTTCTCAAAACGGAAAGATAGGGGGAGTAAGCGTTCTTTCTGTTCTGTTATTTCTGAACATAATGACCAGTTTTATAGATATGGTTGACAGTGTCTTGTTCGACCTCAGCCAGAGAGAGACCACGTGCTCATTTTTCTTCAGGGAGCTTACCGCAGACAGCACTTGATCCTGATTGATATCCTTGCTGGGGTGCTGCAGGGGTCGCTAGGCTCTTCATAACAATAGCTTTACCATATTCATATTCGAGATCAATACAAAGTTACTTCAGAGCAGCAGGACATTTGTGTTGGTTGGCCAGGAATTTAAATAATAATCAATCGTAAATATGTGTCAATTTGTAACTTTACTCAGATAATGGTTAAGCATTTATTTGAGAATAGAAACTTCTAATTCATGGAGGCAACCTGATAATAAACTGTAATTCAGTATTGTACCACCGGAAGACCACGGATGGTACCTTGACGCTTGCAGAATTTCTATGAACTGATATTATTAGCTTTGTTTTAGCGTAACTGAATGTGGTGAAATGTAATTTAGCCAGCACCGTGGTGTAGGGGTAGCGTGCCTGCCTCTTATCCGGAGGCCCCGCGTTCGATCCCCGGCCAGGTCAGGGATTTTTATCTAGACCTGAGGGCTGGTTCGAGGTCCACTCAGCCTACGTGATTAGAAATGGGGAGCTATCTGACGGTGAGATGGCCGCCCCGGTCTAGAAAGCCAGGAATAACGGCCGAGAGGATTCGTCATACTGACCACACGACACCTCGTAATCTGCAGGCCTTCGGGCTGAGCAGCAGTCGCTTGGTAGGCCAAGGCTCTTGAAGGGCTGTGGTGTCAGGGGGGTTTTTGGTTTGAAATGTAATTTAGCAAAAGTATCAATTGACCCTATTGAATAACTTACTTACATAAGGGCACCAGAAAGTGTTTAACGATGAAACTGACAGAAAATATGTTGACATTTAAATTCCATTTACTCCTCCCCGTTACAAGATATCCAAATGCAGTTTCACACTTGTAATTGGAATACTTTACCTAACAAGACCATGCAAAGAATGTACCACATGCCTCAAATATTTTCACTGAAAATTAATATGTTCATTTGCTACAAAACATTCTATCCATTAGGCACATTTTCCTCAGAAACTTATGTTCAGAATTCAACAATATTTTGACGGAATATTCCTAAGACCTGGTTTGACATATTCGGTGAAATATATAAAATTAGAGTATCCCTTCTTTCATCCTGAAACAAAATTACAACAAGAAAAAAATATTTTCCCTTGTTCTTGGACTTCATTTTGGATATTACCGTCATATCTTTCAACACTGTATTGAACACAAGCCTATTAAGAACCAGAAGAATATCGGACCTGCATCAATTATAGAGCTTGAGGAAAGTGTATCTACAATAAGAAACAACCAGTTTCTGGGAAAAAATAAAAAACTAAAACCATATACATTTTGCACACATCAATGGAGTTAAAACTCCCCAGGACCAAAATCATTTTCATTTCTGGTCTCCTCATACGTTTTCCTCATATTTTTAGCCTTTTTTCAACCTTGTTTCCTTGGTTATCTCCTGAAGAGCTTTTCCTGCTTCCATAACTCACTGTAAATCTATCTTCTGAAGAGCCGCATTCATGTTCTTCCCTGGTGTGATGCCAAGTTTCTTAACACTACCGTTGTTGAAACATATAACAGCATCAAAAATACTGCAATTTGTAAAGTCCTTATGCCTACACAAACAGTTTTAGGTACCATTTCCCATATGAAATGGTTGAAACTTCCAGTCGGATTTTGAATATGTCCATACAAGCACTTAGCCAGCAGCTTTGGATCGCAGAGTTCTCCATACACTGGTTTCATTTCTAAGAGATCTGCCTCAGGTAGTGAATATTAATGGCTATAAGAATCCCCTGTTACCTATGTATTTTGGTACCCAAATCACGATTAGTTACTAGTTTCATGATTACTCCAAGTTTCCAAAGGGGTGTGGCCATACTCAAATGACCAGTTAGGGGCTTTAAATGGTCAAAACGCGGAAAAAAGTCATATCAGCACAACCATACAGCGAATAACAAGATTAACTGTACTCTCATTATCAGCTTTTATGTGTAACATTACTTTACGAATTTGTTAAGTTTTATTAATTCCGAGCTGAATCGCCCAGATGGTTAAGGCGCTGACCTGATCCTAACTGGGAAGGTTCGATCCTGACTCAGTCCGGTGGTATCTGAAGGTGCTCAAATACTTCATCCTGGTGTCGGTAGATTTACTGGCACGTAAAAGAATTCCTTCGGGACAAAATTTTGGCACGTCAGCGTCTACGAAAACCGTCAAAAGTAGTTAGTGGGACTAAAATCATTATTATTATTATTATTATTATTATTATTATTATTATTATTATTATTATTAGTAGTAGTAGTAGTAGTAGTAGTAGTATATTGCCTGGTCGAGGTGGTAAAGGCGTGCTCGTTTCGCCCGGAAGGACGTGGGTTCGAATCCCCGTCAGGAAGTCGTAAAATTTAAGAAACAAGATTTCCACTTCCGGAAGTGCATATGGCCCTGAGATTCACTCAGCCTACACCAAAAATGAGTACCAGGTTAATACTTGGGGGCAAAGGCGGCTGGCAGCTGTTAACAATGGTGGAAGCCTTTACCTTCCACTCCACCAGGGGCCTTCATGGCCTGTACGGAGGTGACTTTGTCTTTTGTCTTTTTTAGTAGTATTATATTATAAATAAAATTCTAGGGAGTCCGCTGTCTGGAATGTCATTTATTTAGCCAAATTTTCATATATTTACTCGTTTTAGGTCAACCCCAGATCATATCAGTAGTTTTTAGCTTTCGTGTCTGTCTGTCTGTTTGTTTGTTTGTGTGTTTGTTTGTTCCACCATCACGGGTAAACGGCTGAATAGATCTCAACCAAACTTCATATTTAGAGTCTACTCATCTACGAGCAGGTTTTGATATGCACATCATTTAAAAATCACTGAATAGACTGCGGGTTTATAGTAAGACTGTCCAGTATTCGGGAGACAGTAGGTTCGAACCTCACTGTCGGCAGCCCTGAAGATGGTTTTTCGTGGTTTCCCATTTTCACACCAGGCAAATACTGGGGCTGTACCTTAATTAAGGCCACGGCCGCTTCCTTCCCACTCCTATCCCCTTCCTGTCCCATCGTCGCCGTAAGACCTATCTGTGTCGGTGCGACGTAAAAAAAAAAGAATAATTTCTCTTTTAGTTTTCTCTTACGCTATTGATTATATGTCGACCAATCTTTATATTTAGAGTCTACTCATTCATGAGCATGTTTCAGTATGAATATCTTTTAAAAATCATCTAACAGACTGGTGGCTTATAGGAAGACCAGAAGAGATATTTTCAATTTCGTTTTACATTATTGATTATATCTCGACCAAATTTTATATTTGGAGTGTACTCATTCAGGAGCATGTTTCAATATGAATACTCTTAAAAATCACCTAACAGACTGGGGGTTTATAGGAAGACCAGGAAAGGTTTCAGATTTGTAAAGGATACCTTAGGTGATGATATCAAACTTTTAGAGGAAGGTTGACTTTTGACCGCAGAACACTTCCCGGTGTCCTTGCATAATGGACGTGAAAGATTCTAAAATTGGGATGAACAAAGTGAAATAAAATTCCGTAATATACAGTAAAGTGTAACATAGTGGCATCTGTATGAGGCGACAATCACTCCGAGACTAATGGCTGCTACCAAGGTGCAAGGCCAATTCAATCAATATTACATTAATATGAGTAGATGGGAATAAACTACCAACCAGAACTTAGATTCATCAAGCGGAAGAGAAGCAAATATCTCTATTCACTTAGTTTGCTCAAGTTCGTACATTAATAGATGATTCTTATTTATTTTACAGAGAGGCACTACAAGAAGTAATAAAACCGCAAATAAAGGAATATATTAATAAAGTAATAATAACTAACAGTTGTACCCGTTCTTCGTACGGGAATTTGCAGTGGATTACTTGTTTCCTTCAGGAATGTATGCGAAGTAATATGGCTCTATTCAGACGTTTGAAGCGATATGTTAAAATTACATTTTACTACGACAGCGCGGGGCAGTAACGAAAATATGATGAAGCTGAGCAAATTCGACAGAGAATGAGAGCGATTTGTACAGTGTAGTTTCTGGCCCTATGTGCGAAATTCTCCGTGGTTCTCATGATGCATATTGTATCTCTGACGATTTGCGTGGCGCTCTGACGTTCGTGATACCTCCTTTAATATCTGCCGTACCCAAAAAAGTAAAATAGCTCTTTAGTTTTTCCCGTTACCTACCTTGAAGTGACATGCATGACATGTCCTATGGGACTTGGATTAAAACTCCAAATTTTCATAATCATATACGTTATTATCCGTCGTACGATAAATACGAACATGGCACAAAGGAACGGAAATAACATATACTTAACCTTTTGCTATATACAGTCTTTTGATAGACCTAATGCCAAATAAAATATTTGAGAATAATGTTCCTATAAATACCAACTCTATGTGGTTACCATGACATCATACGCACCTGATAACACAATCAGGAGTAGGTAGATTAGGTTGAAATAAGTCCGCCAGTTTTCCACTTTTAGGAATATACAAACGGATAGAGAGACACCAAAAGGAAAAGTTGCACCTCATGATTCCTCGGTGTTCAGTTACGTTAGGTGGGGTTAATTTTCAAGCGGGGAGAAATATTATGCATCTCCTGTTATGGATCCTTCACGTAACTGTAGGTGTGCGAGAGTGCCCGTCACTAGCTGCAGATCATGAAACCCGTACTTTTCTCCGTCATTTGATGAGTAAGCGAAATTATGTATATAACAAAAATTATTTAAAATGAAGGGGCGTTTCATATATAGTCTACAGATTTTACATATAATCAATAGTGTAGAAAGAAATTGAAAATAAAATAACAACCACTTCCGGTCTTCCCCATAAACCCCCAATCTATTCAATGATTTTTAAAGATATGCATATTGAAACCTGATCCTGGACGATTAGACTGTAAATATGAAGTTCAATAGAGCTATATACTACAGTGTACAGGAAAATTGAAAATATTCTTCTGGTCTTCCTATAAACTGCCAGTATTTTTAGCGATTTTACAATAATATGCATATATAAATCTGATCCTGGATAAATAGACATACATACATACATACATACATACATACATACATACATACATACATACATCATCATTATAGACCGTTATGCCTTTCAGCGTTCAGTCTGCAAGCCTCTGTGAATTTACTAAATGTCGCCACAATCCTCTATTTCCAACTAGTGCTATGGCCTCATTTAGTTCTATACCTCTTATCTTTACATCGCTAGAAACTGAGTCTAACTATCGTCGTCTTGGTCGCCTTCTACTTATCTTACCCTCTACAACAGAGTCCATTATCCTTCTAGGTAAACTATCCTCCTCCATTCGCCCAATATGACCCCACCATCGAAGCCTGTTTATGTGAACACCTTCATCCATCGAGTTCATTCCTAACTTAGCCTTTAACTCCTCATTTCGAGTACCCTGCTGCCATTATTCCCACCTATTTGTACCAGCAAACATTCTCGCTACTTTCATGTCTGTTACTTTTAACTTATGAATAAGATATCCTGAGTCTTCCCAGCTTTCGCTCCCGGGAAGAAAAGTTGGTCGGAAAACAGACCGATGTAAAGACAGTTTCGTCCGGGAGCTGACTTCCTTCTTACAGAATATTGCTGATCGCAACTGCGAGCTCACAGCCTTAGTTTTACTGCACCTTGGTTCAATCTCACTTACTAAAATATCTACCTGGGAGAACACACATCCTAAATACTTGAAATTATCTACCTGTTCCAGCTTTGTATCACAAATCTGACGTTAAGTTCTGTTGAATTTCTTACCTACTGACATCAATTTAGTCTTCGAAAGGCTAATTTTCATACCATACTCATTGCACCTATTTTAAAGTTCCAAGATATTAGAGTGCAGGCTTTCGGCACAATCTGCTATTAAGACTAAGTCGTCAGCATAGGCCAGACTGCCTATTACATTTCCACCTAACTGAATATTTATATCTATATCTGAATTAGGATGAATAAACCCTAAATATAAAGTTTGGTCGAGATGTAATCAATCGTGTAAGAGAAAAACGTTTCTGGTCTTCCTATAAACCTCCACTCTGTTAGGTGATTTTTAAAAATATGCATATTGAAACATGCTCTTAAATTAGTACACTCCATATATAAAGTTTGGTCGAGATATAATCAATAATGTAAAATAAAATTGAAAATATCTCTTCTGGTGTTCTTATAAGCCACCAGTCCGTTAGGTGATTTTTAAAAGACATTCATATTGAAATATGCTCATGAATGAGTAGACTCAATTTCCTAAAATGTAACCTTTCTTCCTTTTAATGTACAAGTTCAATTAAGTCGAGTACTTAAACTGTAATCCGGGGATAGAGAGTGCGTTACCCTCTCGATTTCCCCTTTCTATTAATTTTGAGGTGACTATGATTTTGTAACCGTTTCCGTTTGTAACTTGTAAATTAACTTGTCCATCTAGTCACCTCAGTAGTGTGGGATTAGCCACTGCATCGTCGGGCCACAAGCCCAAGTAGGGTTTTAACCTCTTAATTTCAAGGAGAGCAAGTGTCCGCCTCAATATATTTTGTTTTTGGGGCCAGTAATTAGACCTGTTCATTTCCATAAGGGCCCAGTGTAAACTAATCATATGGTGTTGTAAATTGTAGGTTGTGCCTAGAGAGGCCTGAAAGTGTAAGTTTATTGAGCAAAGGCGCTCTAGTAAGCATGGTTGCCTTGAGAAGGCTGTAAGGGTTTGGGAGCGCGGTCTCCTTGGCAGAAATTGTAGAGCATTGAGGCTTTCCTTCAAAAGCAAATATATTTGTGTGATATTGAATAGTGCCTTTGGAAGGCCATATCTTGTAACCTCTGGAGCAATAGTGCTCTTGATAATGTTGTAATGTAAAATTTCCTGTAAAACAATTGGGAGATTCGTCTCCTTGTATATGTGTCTAACGCAACAATTGCGATATTGGGACCTTGGTAAATTATGGGCTTGAAGCTCAAATAATAACTAGTCTTTTCTAGGGTTTTCCTGTTTTTTTTTCTATTTTGTACTTAACCAGCTGTACCTGAAAACTTGTTATTTGTTAAAATTCAATTTCTGAAAAGAAATATAACCTTTATTTTAAAGTTTTAAATGAATCTTTGACTTTCGTAGATAGACCCTGACATTCACCTCCCCGCGGTAGAGAGGGGGCAACGACTACATATAAAAATAATATTTTATATGCAGGCGGCTAACGAATGAAGGGACCGATTATCTCCCGGTATAACGAGATCCCCTATACCAAGTGCCAACAGTCTCTTTGAGAGTGGATGAGCGGGTATGGGTAAGGGCACTCTATTGTCCTGGGAACAAGAAATTGTTCCCAAAGGCGGAGGAACCAGTTTGGTCAACGGCATTAGGATGAAGAAGGCAACGGGAAACCACTGCATTAAAGATCCTGAGAGATATTCCAACAAATCCACATGACATGGCTGCAACGTCAAGATCGGAGCTGGCCGTGTGGATCGTCTACCTCCGTTTGGAGACGACGGCTTAAGAAGAAGAAGATAGACCCATTCCAGCCCGCACCTTTCACCTCTGTGATCCAAAAAAACTAGTAATAGTAATAATAATAATAATAATAATAATAATAATAATAATAATAATAATAATAACAATAATAATAATGTACCCGATGCATTTACTTGACGTATTACAAAATGGCGCCTACGGAAGATAGAGGCCAGCCAAGGCAATGAAATGTGTAGTAGGATATCGATACTTACATATGTCAGAAGGCCATGACTAACTTAAACCTACCACTATGAAGGTGGTGTACAATGGTGTAGAATCGATAGAATTGTTTTAAAAAAATAAGAAGGGTCAATCGGATTATTATAAAAAAACTGACTTAAAAAATTGACCTCGTAAGGATAAGACTTCCTGAACATCGCTCTAAAAAAATAAGCAAGATTTGCAGTATTTAACGTGAATTTTAAGCTCAGAGGTCGGTAATATTGAAGAAAACGAAGAGATAAACGTTGAAATACTGTAAAGAAGAAATAAAATCCAGAAATTTCGAAAAGGTCGTCAAAATACTTAGACGCAAAATCGTTCGGAAACAAGAAGTTGATTGAGTCGCGAGAGCTTGAAATTGAGCTATATTAAGTGGAAATAATAGCAACGATAGCCTAAATAAAGAGGCAATCATTATAAAAAAATATATATATATACTTCGCAGAACCATGATGAATTCACATTTTCCAGTATCGATGGATATTGTCTACTGTGTTCCTAAACAGATAATGGCTTGCTAAATCGGCATAGACCAACCTGGAGGGAGATGTCATCCTGGCAGTTAAAACCACCCGACCCGTGTGGAGGAGGTCACTCTACCCGAGATACCAGTAATGGAGAACCTGCCCAGTTTTCAATCCAAGGCCTGTGACCAGACCGAAGAGCAACTAAGGCCCGAGATATTGAATGGCGAGCTAAGTAATAGTATTAAGTAGTATAATTTCTTATGTAGAGTATTACCAGTATATGCAATAGATCTGAATAGCCTAAACGTGAGATAATTAAGTGTGCAGTGAATACAAGAAAGTGCAGTGTGAAATATTTAAGACGATATCTCGTGACAGATTGGTAACGTATTTACTATATCATCTTATCCAAAGAAGTAGGAATACGATTTAAAAGTGTGACGTAGTGTAACATATGTTTCATAGAATCCCGGGTAGTTAGAAAGATCCATGAATGATGTAATACCAGTCAAACCCAGTTTACGTCACAGAGGGACGCATGTTTGAATTGGTTAAGTTAAATTACCATACTCTTTGCTGTGTTATTATATTGAAAGAAAAATAGAAACTGAATTTGGGGTTACATGTTAAATTGTATGACAAAATGCGTTTTGAGGAACGAATTCTGCGCTATTGGAGTGATACGTATCGTTGTGTTTAATTAATATTGGAGGTTAAACGCGATAATTATAGATGTTAAATGAATTAAATATGGGTTGAAACGAAGGTTAGTAATGAAATAATGAAGTATATATGATACTTTAATAAATGTATTATTGCGCAGATTAACCGGAAGTAAAACGTATATATATATAATGTGCGATATAGGAGCACAAGTAAAGCGACTACGGAATATAAGTATGCCCCAGGGAGGAACTATAGCAAGGTATGGACAATAAAATTACGCATATTTTAATGAAGTATGAAAGTGGTTTGACTATTATAACAACCGGTGATGGGTATATGAATGCATGACTGTGTCGTATTCTGAATGAATGTTAATGGCGTGGAAGATCAAACTAGGATGTAACTAGTATGGTAATGTAGTGTTGAAATATCTTAATGTAGGCACTTGCACATCCATACATGAAAAAATGCTTATTGGCTACGTGCATATTGAACTGGAATACGTTACATAAGAAATTATATAGCTAGAGTAGGGAAATTATTTGAGATTTACGTAGGATATCATCGATGCTTTATAATGAAATATTATTAGAGCGAATATTTAGCTAGGAGCCATACTTAAGTGGCAATTGGACCGAGAAGCTTAGTGCGTCATTCAATATTTCATTTTCTTCACTGTAGTCTGCACCAACGAACTCAGATAATTTTCAATGTAATTTAGGTCACTGATATTAGTATTCAGAACACTTTTGTTCATATTCAGTTCATTTCCACGATAATTTGAACAATGTAATGATTGTATTTTTGATGAGGGTGTATAATTAACACCGTGAGTGATGGAATAATTTACTGATATACCGAATTTTGACCGTGATCAGAAGACTATGATATACTGTATACTTAAATGACCAGATATAAATTTTAATAGGAAGATGAAACAAAGCAACAATTCATTTCAGGAATACGCGACCCAGAATGTTAAGATATGAAAACTTAGTTTAGGAATAAGCCAGCGCTGACTTAGAATATTTGATTTAGGAATTAGAATATTTATTTATTAGGTTGACAATTGGAAGATCATGAGCAATATTTGACATTAACCATTTCTTTCGCAAGTCTTGATAATTTAATAAATGTGTTTCTTGATTGATTTATTTTATAGAATGGAATGAGTTTTCATTTGTAATGGTAGTCTGTAGTTATACGTAGTGAGTAAGGTTCTCGTTATGCAGATGTGTTTGTCGAAAGGTTGACTGAAGTTTGCGTACGCGAAATCCACTACTGAGCGTTGAATTACGTAATGCTGGACCGCATATGGTGTCATTATTTTCTCTTTGAACGCACGTTAAACCAAAACATAGAAAAATTAACCATTTTTTTGGAGGCATGAATACCCTGAGATATGTAACTGACTAGTTGGGAAAAATACTGTGGTCACCCTGACCCGTAGGGTGCAATAATAACAATAATAATCGGATGTCTCACCTACCTTTGCAGGTATTTTTGTTTGATACCATTTCGGCAATCCTCACTGTGGCCCGATTGTTCACATACATACATTTGATTGCCTGTAATAGCATACCCCTGATACCATACTCCCTCACTATAGTAACCATAATTTCCCATGGTTCACTCCCACATGATTTTTCTACATCTACCGAATATAAACACGCCTATTCATCTCTCAAATGAATAGAGAGAAATAATTTCATTTTCGTCTACCTGGAATTGCAGGTGAACACAAGCATCCAAAATATCGTCATGTGTTGCTCAATATTGATACTGATCCCTTTGGTCGAAGAAAGGTCATGGGTTCAATACAATATACTATTTCAAATAAGATAATCTTGAACTTATAATCCCAGGTAAGAACTAGAAATGAAGGATGCTTAAAGAGTTCTTTATCCGATCTAAGATCGTATTGCTGAGGACGTTGATAGGAAGACATAGTTCCAACCGTATCTTGTAGACAAACTGAGTTATGCCACCTATGTCTCCGAAGGTCAAGCGATGAACTTTCTATTTGTTCGATGTGATGTTGTAGTGTTGGCTGAAGTGTGGTAGGCAGGACTTATACATCTTCCATGTTGTAGTGCTGGCTGAAGTATGGTAGGCAGGACTTACACATCTTCCATGTTGTAGTTTTGGCTGAAGAATGGTAGGCAGGACTTATACATCTTCCATGTTGTAGTGTTGGCTGAAGTATGGTAGGCAGGACTTATACAGCTTCCATGTTGTAGTGCTGGCTGAAGTATGGTAGGCAGGACTTATACATCTTCCATGTTGTAGTGTTGGCTGAAGAATGGTAGGCAGGACTTATACATCTTCCATGTTGTAGTTTTGGCTGAAGAATGGTAGGCAGGACTTATACATCTTCCATGTTGTAGTGCTGGCTGAAGTATGGTAGGCAGGACTTATACATCTTCCATGTTGTAGTGCTGGCTGAAGAATGGTAGGCAGGACTTATACATCTTCCATGTTGTAGTGTTGGCTGAAGTGTGGTAGGCAGGACTTATACATCTTCCATGTTGTAGTGCTGGCTGAAGTGTGGTAGGCAGGACTTATACATCTTCCATGTTGTAGTGTTGGCTGAAGTATGGTAGGCAGGACTTATACATCTTCCATGTTGTAGTGCTGGCTGAAGTATGGTAGGCAGGACTTACACATCTTCCATGTTGTAGTTTTGGCTGAAGAATGGTAGGCAGGACTTATACATCTTCCATGTTGTAGTGCTGGCTGAAGTATGGTAGGCAGGACTTATACATCTTCCATGTTGTAGTGCTGGCTGAAGTATGGTAGGCAGGACTTATACATCTTCCATGTTGTAGTGCTGGCTGAAGTGTGGTAGGCAGGACTTATACATCTTCCATGTTGTAGTGCTGGCTGAAGTATGGTAGGCAGGACTTACACATCTTCCATGTTGTAGTTTTGGCTGAAGAATGATAGGCAAGACTTATACATCTTCCATGTTGTAGTGTTGGCTGAAGTATGGTAGGCAGGACTTATACATCTTCCATGTTGTAGTTTTGGCTGAAGTATGGTAGGCAGGACTTACACATCTTCCATGTTGTAGTTTTGGCTGAAGAATGATAGGCAAGACTTATACATCTTCCATGTTGTAGTGTTGGCTGAAGTATGGTAGGCAGGACTTATACAGCTTCCATGTTGTAGTGCTGGCTGAAGTATGGTAGGCAGGACTTATACAGCTTCCATATTGTAGTGCTGGCTGAAGTATGGTAGGCAGGACTTATACATCTTCCGTTTCTTTTGGTCAACAATCTTTGTCTAAACCGTTGGATCGTCGGGTGTGACACGTAGGCTGTAGAGTGAGACTGTGTGCAGTGAGGTGTGATTCAGTTTCTGAAACGCGATGTACTCTATTTCATCGAACACTTGTCATTTCTTCGTTCGCAGGAAGGGGGTCAGTGAAGTTCGCACCCTGTCATGTTGTGCATTCTTTTGGAGTTCACCTTTCGCGCAAAAGCCTAGTAATATAAATAACAATAAATTATATTGACAGGTGAAGTATTTTTTTTTCGAAATTTTAGAGTTTGGACTTGCGCAGTCTTGAATTATTTCTCACCGAGCTCGATAGCTTCAGTCGCTTAAGTGCGGCCAGTATCCACTATTCGGGAGATAGTAGGTTCGAACCCCAATGTCGGCAACCCTGAAAATAGTTTTCCGTGGTTTCCCATTTTCACACCAGGCAAATGCTGGGGCTGTACCTTAATTAAGGCCACGGCCGCTTCCTTCCCACTCCTAGCCCTTTACTGTCCCATCGTCGCCGTAAGACCTATCTGTGTCGGTGCGACGTAAAACAACTAGCAAAAAAGAATTCTTTTCTCACGAGATGTTCCGTTATGAATTTGAGATTATTACGTATATTGCGTTTAACCTCCAACGTCTGAAAGTGAACCCATTTTGATCCCTTGGCTTGAAGAATGAGTCAAACCTGCCATTATAAGATTAAAAATTAAACAAATTATATTGACAAAGCATTCTCTTCAGAATTTTGAAGGTTGGATTTCTACAGTTTTGAATTCATTCACACAGAATGTTGTGTTATGAATCTGATATTATTGTACCGCTACTAATCTTCAACTTCTGAAAATAAACCCATCTTAGCTTGGAGAATGAGACAAACCAGTGCTCGTATGAAGAAAGCTGTAGCTGGAGTCATGAGACCAAGTGAGGTGACGCGTATAAGCTGCTCGTTCTCTGTGACACACAATCAAGTTTTCAGCTCTGTCTGAGCTAAGTTTGTACGCTGAAGAGCTTTCAAGTCCAGGAGAGTAGAGTTAGCTCCTCATTGTTGTTACACTGCAATTAAATCTGCTTTTCAGAACTCAGTGGTGCATTAGAGTATTGTTAGCCAGTCCAGAAGCCGGGAGAACATTTCATTACGAACTTCATGGTGCAGGTCACAGCGCACAAGAAACTGTCGCCAAGTTTCTGTCCACTTCATTCATATAGTTCTCCGTTGTCCAACGGCAAGGAGTTTACTGTTGAGAATTTCCTTCCAATGGTGTTATCAAGCACAATTCTCTGGCGCTCGGAGCCTGTTCTAAGACAGGAACAACGACCACGTTTACACACCATTACGTTCCATCCGGATTACCTCCCTAATCGGGACACAATATGACCGTGCAAACATGGCACGAATTTCTCTATCTCTGTCAAGGGATTATCCTGAAAATTGTTATGGTCATTCACAGTATGTTCACTATATTCCTGTTTATAGTCCTGTGCTAAAAGCCGAAGGTATGGTGTACCTACAAATTAGCGCAGTTACTTATTGGCACAAATACTATACACTGGAACTGACTGGTTGGGAAACAAGATTTTCAGTTTTGACTTGTTATCAGTTAAAATGTGAAACATGCCATCTGATTAAGAATAATTTATAATCGAAAGCGACTTTCAACCTATTAGGTCGTGTTACGTACATTTAGTACGTGATGAAGAGATGTTAAATACAGAACAAAAATGGCCAACCAGACACCAGTGGGATCCGAACCCACAACCACCCGATTTCGCGTCGGTTGCTCTACCAATTGAGCTATGGTGGCCTAGGCGATCTTTGTTCTGTTGGAAAGGATCTAAGCTACAGGTCTGGTTGGCCATTTTTGTTCTGTACTTAACATCTCTTCATCACGTACTAAATGCACGTAACACGACGTAATAGGTTGAAAGTCGCTTTCGATTACAATGTGGTCGTGAAAATTCAATATTCATTCAATAATTTATAACATCAACGGAACCTTAAGATTTAGAAGTTAAGCCACAAATGTCATTAAACTCAGAAACGTTTTGTCGTATTCCTATTTTACAAATAAATGACATTTATACTCACATGGTTCCGTATTTACAACTGAGGAGTGTCTGTTCCACCTTAACAAAGTTGTGGGAAAAGTATAAGAAACGTAAAATAAAAGACACATGGAAGGTACCCATGATCTCGTTTGGTACAACTGTTAAGTAATTACATCTTCCTGGTCTGGATTGCTCACGGCAATCGATAATATTCAACTATGTGGACGAAATATTGATTTATATTTTGGAAGTGGAAATAGCATTATTAGAAAATATGAATCATCATCATCATCATCTGTTTAGCCTCCAGGTTCGGTTTTTCCCTTGGACTTAGCGAGGGATCCCACCTCTACCGCCTCAAGGGCAGTGTTCTGGAGCTTCAGACTCTTGGGCGGGGGATACAACTGGGTAGTATGACCAGTACCTCGTCCAGGCGGCCTCACCTGCTATGCTGAACAGGGGCCTTGTGGAGGGATGGGAAGATTGGAAGGGATAGGCAAGGAGGAGGGAAGGAAGCGGCTGTGGCCTTAAGTTAGGTACCATCCCGGCATTCGCCTGGAGGAGAAGTGGGAAACCACAGAAAACCACTTCCAGGATGGCTGAGGTGGGAATCGAACCCACCTCTACTCAGTTGACCTCCCGAGGCTGAGTGGACCCCGTTCCAGCCCTCGTACCACTTTTCAAATTACGTGGCAGAGCCGGGAATCGAACCCGGGCCTCCGGGGGTGGCAGCTAATCACGCTAACCACTACACCACAGAGGCGGGCGAAAATATGAATCTCTCTACAAAATTAAAAAGTGACTTCCTCATTAGTATTCTTTCCCGTTCCATTCTGTTGATATGTTCTTTCCCGTTTTTCCGTTATCTTCCTGACATTCAGTCCTTTAATCACTTCTTGTGGTCCCATCGTATGTATACTGCTGAACATCTCTTCTCAGCTGCTGTGATCCTGATTTAATCCCTTTTCCTCATCATCGATGCTTCACTTCAGTCAATAAAACTGGTCAGGCTAGTGTAGTCTTATGTTTCTCTGGACTAAAGACGGTTTCAGTATTGCGAATGGTACCCATGGTTTTATAAATTTTAAATGCTGTTGTCGAATATAATAATAATAATAATAATAATAATAATAATAATAATAATAATAATAATAATAATAATAATAATAATAATAATGTTTTTATTTATTTTATTTAATTAATCTGTTTACACTCCAGGGTTGGTTTTTCCTCCGGACTCATCGACGGATTCCACCTCTACCACCTCCGGGACTGTGTCCTGGAGCGTGATACATTTGGTGGGGATACAACTTGGGAGGAGGAGCAGTATCTCGCCCAGGTGGTCTCACCTATTATGTTGAACAGGGTCCTTGTGGATGATGGGAAGATTGGAAGGGACATGTAAGGAAGAGAGAAGGAAGCGGCCGTGGCCTAAGTTAGGTAACATCCCGACATAATAATAATAATAATAATAATAATAATAATAATAATAATAATAATAATAATCCGTCTGTGTTCTGTAGTGGTTAGGGTGATTAGCTGCCACCGCCGGAGCTCCGGGTTCGATTTCGGGCTCTGTCACGAAATTTGAAAAGTGGTGCGAGGGCTGGAACGGGGTCCACTCTGACTCGGGATGTCAACTGAGTAGAGGTGGATTCGATTCCCACCTCAGCCATCCTCGAAGTGGTTTCCCGTAGTTTTCCACTTCTCCTCCAGGCAAATGCCGGAATGGTACCTAACTTAAGGCCATGGCTGCTTCCTTCCCTCTTCCTCGTCTATCCCTTCCAATTTTCCAATCCCCCACAAGGTCCCTGTTAACCATAGCAGATGAGGCCACCTGGGCGAGGTACTGGTCCTCGTCACCATTTGTATCCCCCGACGCAATGTCTGACGCTCTAGGCACTGCCGTTGAGGCGGTAGAGATGGGACCTCTCGCTGAGTCCGAGGTAAAGACCAACCCTGGAGGGTAAACAGATTAAGAAAGAAAGAAAGAAAGAAAGAAAGAAAGAAAGAAAGAAAGGGGAAATAATAACAATAATAATAATAATACGCATCTGTATATTTAAAACATAAGGTCATTCTACAGAATCAATTTACTTAAATCCTTTTTTAAAAGTAGTCTACCGGGCGAGTTGGCCGTGCGCGTAGAGGCGTGCGGCTGTGAGCTTGCATCCGGGAGATAGTAGGTTCGAATCCCACTATCGGCAGCCCTGAAGATGGTTTTCCGTGGTTTCCCATTTTCACACCAGGCAAATGCTGGGGCTGTACCTTAATTAAGGCCACGGCCGCTTCCTTCCAACTCCTAGGCCTTTCCCATCCCATCGTCGCCATAAGATCTATCTGTGTCGGTGCGACGTAAAGCCCCTAGCAAAAAAAAAAAAAAAAAAAAAAAAAAATTAGTCTAAATGCTTTTTCGTACAGATGTATGGTTTGTGTACTTTGTTGACTGGTTGTTGATGATAATTTGACGTTTCTGATACAAACTCATGACACATGTTTAGTTAGTTTGCCGATTGGTCGAGAGGTTACGCGATGTCGCTAAGGTTGTGGCTACTTCCACTCCTTCAGTATTTGTCAAAGGCTCGCTTCATACTACGCCGAGTAATGTGTATTTCGAACTATGCCTTTCCAGTTGTTTTTTCACCACCTTCAGTAGCTATGACTAAATGGTCATATGACCATAAAAGGCGATGGAGTATCTTTCATGTCGCCTCATTCATAAATCTACCAGTACTTAGAACCCTGTCCGACTCCATGGCTAAATGGTTAGCGTTCTGGCCTTTGTCCGGAGCGTCCCGGGCTAGATTGCCGTATGGGTAGAGTATTTTAACAGTAATTTGCTAATTCGTCAAACTCGGGGGCTGAGTGTGTATGCCATTTACATCATCAGATATCATCTTAGGTAGGGCTCTATCTTCACAGATATGCAGATCACCTGCACCAGGTCTTTACAAAGGCCATACGCCATTATTATTACTCAGAATCCTCGAACGATAAAGAATAAGAAGAGGAGAAAATTGCCCTTCTGTATTCACAAACTGGATATAAATGTGTAATCGACGATACCGAGTAAGAAACCACGTGTGTTTGGCTATTTAATGATTTTTGTGTTTATGTTAAACTTTGGGTTCAAAAGACTGAATAACTCATGGGTTGGAGAAACTGAATAACTCTTGGGTTCAAGGGACTGAATTTTCCCTCTAGAAACGAAGGATGCTCGTCTGAAAATATCAAAAAATAAAAAATAATTCTACAAAATATCAAAATGATATCTGCTTCCATTTTCTTTTAATATAATACTTTTAGAATGATGATTTCGAATGTCATACCAAATAAGAATGACACCGACCTATATTTAAAGAAGCCATCCTATCACATCAGAAGAAATTGGGGTGTAACTGAACAGTATTTTCCTCGACTGAGGTGAGAGAGAAACTCGTTATATTGTGTGACGTTCCATTACGAACATTGTATTCGATTTTATAAATTCCTCGGCGCAGATTTCTCAGCGTAAATTTTTCATTACATTGCATCGGTACAGCGGACCAATCTGATAACTCCCTTCAGTGTTCTTTGGAACTCTTACTTCTCGATTGTTCTTTCTTTAAATCTCATGGCGTTGCTCTTTGCCTTTTCAGTGTGTGGCGAAATAGTTAGCGTTCTGGCCTTTGGTCACAGGAGTCCCGCATTTGATTCCCGGCAGGGTCGGGAATTTTAACCATAACTGGTTAATTTCGATGGAACGGAGGCTGGGTGTATGTATCCTCTTCATCATCATATCATCCTTATAACAACGCGCGGGGCGCCTACGGGAGTCTAATCAAAAGACCTTCATCCGGCGAGCCGAACTTATTCTCGGACACTCCCGGCTCTAAAATCCATACGCCATTTCATTTCTCTTCAATGTAGTTTCAGTAAATGTGTACCTCTCCTCTAACACCACATAGCTGCTGTGGAACGATTTTTAATATTAGATATAGGGAAAAGACTTGAAGCTACGGTCTGGTGGTGACCCCGACGTGATTTCAGAAATCCCAGCTAGAAATTGTATCTTGAAGTAATCCCAACGTTTAAGGTTACTTGCACGGTGTAATTTATCATTTTACGGTTCACGTAAAACATCCAATAAAAGATGTCAAGAGTTATGACTCCTTTGTGAGGTTATTTTAGCTATGGAATCTGTTAGATCACAGCAATTAGCAATTACTGCTGTTTCCCTCTTCATTCAACACCGACAACCGTCATCGTGAAACTTCGTTTGCAAAAAGTCAAAGAAAACAACAAATTAATGGGAATATTATGCGCACTTTAGTGTCGGTAATCTTTCTGGAAAACCCAAATTTACTTTAGATGGAGAGTACGGCGGTCAGGTTGAGATATACTGAATTATCCAATTATTGTCCGACTCGTTGGCTGAACAGTCAGCGTACTGGCCTTCGGTTCAGAGGGTCCCAGGTTCGATTCCCGGCCGGGTCGGGGATTTTAACCTTAACTGGTTAATTCCTACTGCACGGGGGCTGGGTGTCTGTGTTGATTCATCATCATTTCATCCTCATCACGACGCGCAGGTCACCTACGGGTGTCAAAGAGAAAGACCTGCACCTGGCGAGCCGAGCCCGTCCTGGGATATCCCGGCTCTAAAAGCCATACGACATTTCATTTCATCCAGTTATTTAACAATCATTTTTGTAAAGTATACAGAAGTGGTAAAATAAGTTTTGCCTACATTACTAGAAATATTATTTGCAATTTACTTTCCTCTGGCAATGTTGATGTAGGTCATTATAACTCTGTAAATGTATGAATGTATTTATTTATTCACTCATTACGTTGTTTACAAATTTTCAGGATTCTGTTGCTTATGTACATAACTCTTTTTCTTCATTTTCAAGTAATAATAATAATAATAATAATAATAATAATAATAATAATAATAATAATAATAATAATAATAATAATAATAATAATACCAGGAGGTACACCTCAACGCAGCGCATTCAAAGCTAGCGCCTAAATGAACTCCTCCATTGGTGATACAGTGAAACTGAAACTACACCAACTTGGAACTTTAATCAGAAGATGTCACCACTAAAATATTATGTAATTTTGTTATTGTGCAGTTTCCTACACTGAGTGAATTTCTCCTTGTTTTGTTCGCCATTCATCAAGAAGTTTGGACATTTTTTCCACAGATGACATTACAAAAACTATGATCATGCAGCCTGGTGCGAATTGAAAGAACTGAATGATGTTCATTTATTTTTGGATTGGCAATTCTTCCTTTTATTTCCGCCTGTTTTTAATCTAGCCAATCCCTAATTTTGTAATTAATTTCCAACCAATCCCGTATTTCTTCTTCACCTTGTGTTTAACCAATAAAACCAATAGGGCGTGTCCTGATTAATCTTGAATGATCTCGAACCTTCCCTGAGAGTTTGTAAACTGCGGCTTTTCTCGTCTCTTGGCCAACTGATCGCCATCTTACTAAGTGTGTGTGTCAAAGCAGGAGGCGGGCGGCCTCTTTCTTCGGTCAGCAGTACATCTACAAGGTAACGGCCACATAACATCTTTCTTTCTTGCTAACTCCGCAGTTTAACCCGAGGGAAAGGTCCGAATCGTTAACTATGTAACCTTCTTTTCTAAGAATGTAACTTTCTGCCGGCTAATGTAAAAACTTCATAAAATCTTTAACTGTAAATCGGGGATAGAGAGTGAATTACTTTCTCGAGCTCCCCTTCATCTTGGTTTGAGGTGACTTCGTTTTTCTCTAACTGTTTTTCCTACTGTAATGTGTTAATGTAATTTCTATACGAGTCACCTCAGTAGTTTGGGAACAGCCCCTAGAGCCTAGAGCCCCTTAGTTTTTTGGTGTTTATATCTAAGAGTGCGAGTATACGCCTCCATTCATTTGTGTTCGGGCCATTAATTTAACCTCTTATTCTTATTCCACGAAGGCCCAGTAGGTTGGGTATTTAATACCCCTGTAAAAGTAAGTTCAATTTTGTAAATTGTGGTTTGAGAGACCAGAGAGTTATGTAATGTTGCCTTGAGTAGGCAGTAAGAAACTGAGAGCCTGCTAGCTCTTTTTCAAATTTTGTGATTGTAACAAGTGCCTCTGGAAGGCTAGATATTGTATTTTGGGAGCAAGTGCTCTATGAATTAGGGGATTTCTGCCCTTGAATAAATTTGTGCTCTTTATAAATTTGAACTTGTAGCTCAGGAAATGTAAAGGTAGGGGCTTAAAGCCCAAAGTGTTAAGGTTCTGAATCTTGGATTTTTCCCAATCTGGTTTAATGATTGCTACTGGTACCTGCAATATTGGCATGAAAAAATTGTTAAGTTCTGAAAATATAACCTTCAGTTTAAGTTTTAAATTCTATTCTTGACATTGTAGTTAGACCCATTCACCCCGGCACCTTATTTAACTACCTCTGCGTTCCACGGGAAACCCCGTAACAACAACAACAACAATAATAATAATAATAATAATAATAATAATAATAATAATAATAATATGGCCGCCTCTGTGGTGTAGTGGTTAGCGTGATTAGCTGCCACTCCCGGAGGTCCGGGTTCGATTCCCGGCTCTGCCACGAAATCTGAAAAGTGGTACGAGGGCTGGAACGGGGTCCACTCAGCCTCGGGAGGTCAACTGAGTAGAGGTGGGTTCGATTCCCACCTCAGCCATCCTCGAAGTGGTTTTCCGTGGTTTCCCACTTCACCTCCAGGCGAATCACGGGATGGTACCTAACTTAAGGCCACGGCCGCTTCCTTCCCTCATCCTTGCCTATCCCTTCCAATCTTCCCATCCCCCTACAAGGCCCCTGTTCACCATAGCAGGTGAGGCCGCCTGGGCGAGGTACTGGTCATACTCCCCAGTTGTATCCCCCGACCAAGAGTCTGAAGCTCCAGGACACTGCCCTTGAGGCGGTAGAGGTGGGATCCCTCGCTGAGGCCGAGGGAAAAGCCGAACCTGGAGGGTAAACAGATGATGATGATGATAATAATAATAATAATAATAATAATAATAATAATAATAATAATAACATCACAGAAGATATCATCAGGGATCGCAAGACTTTTGGGAATCTGATTGTAAAGCACACATTCACGGAAAAGGCTAAAAGAACCACAGCGAAACAATGGACGGAAGAACGCAATAAACAGCACAGCAAGTTCATGAAGAGATTTTGGGAGGAGGAGAAGAAAGGAAATCCATCATCAAGCTAATAAGTTCCAACGCGCTCTGTAAACAGGCATAACGAAGAAAGAAGAAAAACCGCATGGCCTCAGCTACCGTGTGCAGACATTTCAATTTGACGCCATCTGGCTGTCTGCTCGTCAATTTCGACGTTCCGTTTTACTCTAGGCCTACCAGATGGCCGACAGAGTAAACCGGAACTCTCCTGGGCGTCTGTGGCTGAGATTTTAATTCATTTTATCGGGTAAACTCCAAATGTGTCACCAGAGATCTTTTACATGCCGACATCATACAACATGGTGTGTCGAATGGACTTTATTCCGCACATCAAATATACGACTACCCCTGCCGAGTTTGAACACGCTATCTTGGGATCCGGAAGCCGACACTCTACCACTGATCCACAGAGGCAGCTAACTCTTCTAATAACATTAATACTTACACAAACTTAATCGTGTAACTAACTCTTACATATATTACAGTAGTAATATTGTTACAGAGCCTCCGTGGCTCAGGCGGCAGTGCGCCGGCCTCTCACCACTGGATTCCACAGTTCAAATCCCGGTCACTCCATGTTACATGTGTGCTGGACAAAGTGGAGGTGGGACAGGTTTTCCTCCGGGTACTCCGGTTTTCCCTGTCTACTTTCATTATAGCAACACTCTCCAATATCATTTCATTTCATTAATCATTAATTGTCATTACCCCTGAGGAGTGTGACAGGCTTCGGCAGCCGCCACAATTTTCATCCTCGCCGCTAGAAAGGGGCTTCATTCATTTCATTCCCGACCCGTTCAAATGACTGGAAACAGGCTGTGGATTTTCATATTCAATAATATTATTACCATATTAATACTTAATTAATACTTAAATTACACTTATAACTCTTTTAAATATTTAAATAAATTATTATTATCATTACATAATAATAATAATAATAATAATAATAATAATAATAATAGTAATAGTAATATAATAATAATAATAATATCTCCATCTGGTATAAAGCTCATTGAGGGCTTAGGTATACCAATAAGACTGATTAACAGCTGAGTGACTTGTAGATATTTCGGAGTCAATTGTTCAGCCTGACCATTTCCTCAGATTCCTGGGCGGTACTTGCACGGTAACGCAAGTCTTTCATATTAGACTTCTCACGAGACTCTGAAACTCGTTTGAGTCCTCAATTACCCCATCACCACCTGGCTGGCAAGATTATGAAAGCCCCACGAACAGTAATATTATCCGACTGTCACACTTTGGAACTCAGTAATATTGTATTCAGTACTTGTAAGTCATGTGACTGGGAAGTAGTTATCTTGGTAGGACCGGGGACATTCATAAGCCGAATGAGCTGTGTTTTCTCTTTTGTTTTTCAATGTTGATTTGTGTAGAAACCACTGTGTTGTTTAGTAATTTACATGAATAAAAACCCGTCACGCTACAGCCTGGATTGGCCTTGGCCTACCGAGCGTCTGCTGATCAGCCTGAAGGCCTGTAGATTACGAGCTGACAACAAATCCTGTAGGCCTTTATTCCTGGCTTTCTAACCTGTGATATTTATTACACCGTCAGATAGCTCCTCAATATTGTATTCACATAAGCTGATTGGACCTCGAACGAGCTCTCAGATCCAGAAACAAATTCCTTGACCTGACCGGGAAACCCCTTATCCTTTTTTATATCGAATGGCTTCTGGTCTTTTTTTGTTTATACCTGGTGTATATAATTCAAACTCTTGAATCTAGAAGCAATGACCTCTAACAAATGCTGACGGATAAGATTAGAAGTGCCATGTTACGTCGGGGAGTGAAGGGAATAACATCAAAAGGTTAAAATGGCGAGCACAGAGCGTGTTGTATTTAGTAGTCACTTAGTGTGTAGAATATAATGATTAAAGCTCGTTACAGAGTTACGGCTGGCGGCGACAACTAGCCCTGCATCTACAAACAGTAATGCCAGACACATTAAATAATAACATCACTCTATGGTCTAATTGCCGGCTTTATCTCTGGCAATTAACATTTCGACCTTTCCTTGTCAGTAAGCTAATGGGATTTATTCTAATATTTATGATTTTACTATCGCTCACGCTATAATTATAACCTTTTCTCCCGTATTAAAATGGTTAGCTGTAACTCAGCCAATTGATCTTAGCATCTAACTTCTAGATTATTTTCAATTAGACATAGCCCCCGGCTTCGCATGGGTGTAAATGAATATTGTAGCCATTTTCAGTACTGATGAGTACTGAAAAGTGTTAAAAAATGCGTTCAACTCCTTTTTTTACAGTCTTTCTTTCTTTCTTAATCTGTTTACCGTCCAGGGTTTTTTCCTCGGACTCAACGAGAGATCCCACCTCTACCACCTCAAGGGCAGTGCCCTGGAGCGTAAATACTTTCTTATCCAGGGGATACAACTGGGGAGGAGGATCATTACCTCGCCCAGGCAGTCTCACCTGCTACGCTGAACAGGGGCCTTGTGGTAGTGGTGGGGGAGGGGGATTGGAAGGCATAGACAGGGAAGAGGGAAGGACGCGGCCATGGCCTTATGTTAGGTACCATCCCAGCATTTGCCTCGAAGAAAAGTGGGAAACCACGGAAAACCACCTCGAGGATGGCTGCGGTGGGAATCGGACCCCCTCTCAACTCAGATGAGAGGACCCCGTTCCAGCCCTCTTACCACTTTTCAAATTTCGAGGCAGAGCAGGAAATCGAGCCTCCGGGGGTGGCAGCTAATCATACTAACCGCAACACCACTCTTTTTAATAAGAGAATCATAATTTCTTGCGGCTACTGCTAACCAGGTGGCAGCCCTTTTGAGGCAGACTCTCCGACGAGAGAAGATGGCATCTGCCGTGTATAGCAAACTGCGTGTTGTGAGATGTGTGAGTTGCAGGGTTATTGAGGACGGCAGGAACACCCAGTCCCCGGGCAAATAGAATTAACCATTTAAGGTTGAAATTTCCGAACTAATCGGGAATCAAACTCTGGGCCATCTGAACCGAAGAGCACAACACTGATCACTCAGCCAAGGAGCCGGACGTTATTGTGGTGGAGGATGGTGTTGTGTGCTGCGTATGAGTTGCAAGAATGTTGGGTAACACACAAGCATCCAATCCCCGAACCAAGATAATTAACAATTTAAGAATCAAATTCCTGACCCACCCAGGAATCATCACTGGGCCTATGAACTGAGAGTCGCTGCGCTAAACATTCAGTCAAGAAGCCATACTGTTTAATAATGGTGGAATATGTTGGCTTCTATTGATTTTTTTTATAGAAGTTGTACGTTTACACAAAGAGGGCATATAACACAACAGTCGGCAAGAAACACTAGAATTGGCGCCTCCAAATATTACACCAATAAAATGGAATTCTCAAACAACATGTGTCGCGCTAGAGTACGGTAGGCCTATTTCGGATGGCTTTGGATTCCACGTTGCGAACAGAAGGTAAGAAAATACCAAATACTTCTGCTGTGGTTGGCAGGAACCCAACAGTGGACCTGGGTGTAATATCTGAGGCCCACGAGGGAAGTCACTGGCTCATTGTTTGCTTCTTTCTGTCTGAGAGGCGGTGTTCTCGAGGTTAAAAAGTTATTTCTCAGTTCTTACTCAACGCATTCAGATAAAACCAAGTTCAGGGCAATCCTGGATGTCTCTAACACTGGCAAGTTCCGTGAATGACGGACAGACAAAACTTCGAAAAGTGATAGATATCGTCTCCTTATCATGTATACGTCAACCATCTCAAAACTGTGGTAAGAACTAATATACAGAGATATTTTTTTTACAATTAGTTTTACTTCGCACCGACACAGATTGTGTTTGGTGTAATATTTGGAGGACAGAAAAGGGCTAGGAGTGGGCAGGAAGCGGCCTTTATTAAGGTACAGCCCCTGCATTTACCTGGTGTGAAAATGGAAAACAACGGAATACCATCTTCAGGGCTGCCGACAAAGGGGTTCGAACCCACTATCTCCCGAATGCAAACTCACAGCTGCGCGCCCTTGACCGCACGGCCATCTCATTTGATGTATATACAGAGATACACTTCTATTATATTAATGTAAAATATGCCTAACGACCGAAACTAAGTAAATAGTTTAATATAATTAAAGCACAAACAGACTTTCCCATTCATAGAATGTGTATATTGGACAGTGCTAAAGAAATAAATTGTCATCGCAGTATGATTTTCCCATGTGTATCAAGTCTAGGCAAGCTAGACAGCTCAACGTTACGAGCACAATTACCGTTCGTCATTCCGCTTGTTACTCCTCAGCAAGCTGGATTCAGGACAGGAAAAAGATGTACATAGCGAATACTGTGACTGATGCAGCACACTGAGAATGGTTTCGAGACACGGAAAATCACTGGGGCAGTGTTCATCGATTTGTCGACAGCCTATAACACATTCAATCAAGCTTTCATCACCAGAGACTACCAGCTCACCTGTATTGTAAGGAACCTCCTTCAAAATAGAATATGTTTTGTTGAATTTCAGGAAAAAAGAAGTATGTGGAGGCCCCAGAAGAATGCCAACGATGTGTTCTTGCAACATACATTTTCAACGCCTATACGAACGACCAGCTTAAACCAGAAGAAACGGAAAGGTCCATCTTCACAGGTGACTGTGGTATTACTGCATAATCTAGCCAGTCTGAGACTGTTGAGCAAAAACTGTCTGACGCCCTGAAAGAACTCACAACCTGCTAGGGGAAAAAATCTGTCCAAATCGATTCCTAGCAAGACTGTTGTTTGTGATTGACCAGAGCGCCACTGCATTGGCGCTGCACCACTTCCTGCGGCTGCTTTTATGTCGGAAGTGTTCGGGCACCTTCGCGTGCCATCGAGTGAGCGAGGGGTTGACGGGAAAGCAGCATGGCTGCCGGACTATGTTAAAATGTGCTATGCGGACAAGTTCCGTAAATATCTAAACCATCGCGTGAGCGACAGGTTAAACAAATGTATCACGATGTGTATATAGTGTAATAAACCTAGTATATGTATAATTAAGTAGAGTTCATCTTTCTATGTGTATGAACCAGCATGTGGTTCCTAGCACCACGTGTTTTCAGGGACCTGTCCATATGAGGTCGGAACAACTGTGCTTTCCATCTTAAGAACAGAGAGGTTGCTAGATCACTTGAGATCACTTGAGAAGGAGTCGCCCTGGAATACTGTGCAACATCAAAGTATTGGGAGTGAGTTAGGATCACGCTCTCATCTGTATGAAGCACTGCTCCAGCATTAAGCACAAGGTGTCAGCTCGGAACAACGTGTGGAAACTGGCAAGCACCAAATGGGGAGCACAGCCAAGTACACCGAGGATATCTCCTCTCGCTCTGTGCTATTCTGCTACTGAGTATGCGTGCCCGGTGTAATATAGATCTAGCCATTATTGCATTTAATGAGACCTGTCGCATCATCACAGACTGCCTCCACATCTTTGGATGAATTGCACTGCCTTACTGGAATTGCACCTCCTGGCATCCGTCGGGAGACAGTGATGAATAGCGAGAACGGAAAGAGCTCTCACATCTGAAACTCATCCTTTGTGTGGGCACCAGCCAGCACGACCACGTCTAGATTCTAGGAAGAGTTTCCGCAGAACACCAGAGGCTCTTGGAGAGGCCGACTTTGTAAATGGTAAGGATGGTTGACATGAAAAGTGCTCAACAGACTGCGCTGAAGTGTTGCGAGATACAAATCCAAGCTGTTGAAGTGGGGTTTTCAAGTAGACTCAACGTTATGTGAATATGGGACACCACAGACAACACCTCACCTTCTTCAGCATCTTCGGCTTTCTTTCTTTCTTTATTTCTTTCTTTCTTTCTTTCTTTCTTTCTTTTATGTTTTGTTGCAGTTAAAATGTATCTAAGTCTTTGCTGTAAAAGGCCGGGGGAGGCAGAGTGGATTTCGGCCCACAAGTCACCTCAGATGGTCCGTGGTCCTACAGCTCTGCACTCCGATCGGTCAACCGAGCGGAGGAGGGGTAGCTACGGCTCTACCGTGGCTCTACGCCTCTGTATTCGGGAGACGAAGAGGGGTTTTTCTGCACCGTCGGCTGTCCCGAGAATTTTTCTGTGTTTTTTTTTTCATTCTCCTACACTATGGTGAATGCTGGGACAGTTCCTAGTATAGGCTACGGCCGGTAACCCTCTTACCTTCTCCGCACACCTCCTGGCCTGAGAGACAGCGCCACCGTCTAAGAGACCCGCCTCACCCTTCAGGGGAGGAATGAAAACATTTAGTAGTAGTTGCTGTAAAATTTGCCATTTGTATGCAGTCGATTTTAGTGCTTCCGACACGATACGTAAATAATATATTGTGTGAAAATGGTCAGGTGATTCATAGGAAGGTCATTTGATGGTCAACAGACAGTGTAAATACCATAATGTTCATTTGAGAGAGTAATATAGGCACATCAATGCCATTTCTTCACACTGAGCTAACTACAGTATCCAGTACTTTGTGAAGTCGGCCTTATCTGCACTCACCTGAAATGCATTATCTTGTTACTTCCCGGGCTTTTCCTACAGAAACAGTATCAAATGTGTAGGACATACAGTAGTATGTCCATCATTACTACAATCTGTAGGGATTTCCATGATGAATGGTTTAAAACACGAAGAGAAGGATCTAGTCTTTAGGAGTAGATCGCGCCGAGAGAAGATCGTCATCTCGAGAAATGGCTTTGGCCAAACGGGCACCATCAACGTCGTTAGCGAAGAAATGAAGCACCTGTTATACTTTCTCCAATGTCAGCTGTTACAGCAAGTCGCTGTTTATTACAGTATGGACTGTGTGCACATAGGCTACTGTTCACACTCCATTATCCCGAACCACCAGGGGGTATAGTACTCTCAGATGCGAATAATTTATTCCATACTGTCCACACACATACCCTGTGAAAATAAGCGACATATTTTCAATCAGTGAAAAATCTGATAATCTAGCGTACGAAGTCATGTGAGTGAATTAAGGAATTTGTTATAAATAAATAAATAAATAAATAAATAAATAAATAAATAAATAAATAAATAAATAAATAAATAAATTCTTGGGATTGGCGATATCGATTGAGTACCAGGTCATCATTTGATATCTGCTTGAGTAACAATTGTAAAATGTTTATATAACAACCACATAGGTACCGGTAGCGTGTTTACAATAGACGAGTATAGTTACATCAGTTGTAATGCGTGATACCATACGCAGTGGACGTGGGGAAGAATGAGACCAGCTGCTCGACTAAGTTGTACATTCCGAGCTGTCAGATGGTGTGGAATGATCAGGTTAGTGGAGGTTTGTTGATAAAATGTGAAATGCACACCACTCGCGATATCCGAAACTTTGTCGAACTTCCGACGTCCCACATTGTCTAGATCATAAATTTCTGGACATGCGTCCTCGCTTGAAGAAATAATTAGCTTTCCTTTCCGCACAACATAATAAGCGTTGCCGCATTCATTCTGAATCGCCCTGTATAAACACGCAAACAAGTGTACATACAGTACATTCATGATCATAAATATAAAGATGATTGGAGCTTTCGGTGTCACACGATGCATCAAACTAGTACTGATTGTATTGAAACATACTGAGCACAAAGGAAATATATCTACATACACACTTTATTGAAGAAAAAGAGTGAAAAATACAAAACCACAGATGTGTGATGCTGATGATGATGCTTGTTGTTTAAAGGGGCCTAAAATCGAAGGTCATCGGGCCACCACACATGTAATACAATTCCAGGGAAATTGTAAGTAGCTATCCCACTGTCTTTTGAGCCTGTACATGGGTTTGTGATGACCACACACATTCACATATGCAATACAAGCGGTTGGTATAGTCTGGATTAGGTTGTCGAGCAGCTCTTGGGGTATGGCCTTCCATTCTTGCACCAGTTCCGTCAGATCTTCTGAAGAGTTGTAGGAGTTAGAAGACGTTCGTCGACACGTCGAACATCAGCATTCCAGGCGTGGTTGATGAGATTCAGGTCGAGGAAAAGGTAGTCCATTCCATTCGTCTGATATCTTCTCCTTCACGGTACTCAGTGTGGCCGTACATTGTTATCCATCTGGAGGAACGTGAGACTCACTGCGTCCCTGAAAATCTGGATGTAGTTTTGCAAAATGACACCCCGGTACACCTGACTTGTTGCCGTTCCTCTGTCGAAGACCTGCAGGGGTGTACGTGGACTCATGGCAATGCTGCCCCACATCATACCAATACTACCTCCATACTGGTCCTTTTCAAGGATGTATGTGAATATATATGGCCCCTGGTTCACGTCCGATGATTGCATGATGGGAATCTCTATTAAGATTCTACCTGGATTCGGCAGTGTAGAGAACCCGAGACCACCATGCGTGACGCCAACCAACCAACCAACCAACCAACCAACCAACCAACCAACCAACCAACCAACCAACCAACCAACCAACCAACCAACCAACCAACCAACCAACCAACCAACCAACCAACCAACCAACCAACCAACCAACCAACCAACCAACCAACCAACCAACCAACCAACCAACCAACCAACCAACCAACCAACCAACCAACCAACCAACCAACCAACCAACCAACCAACCAACCAACCAACCAACCAACCAACCAACCAACCAACCAACCAACCAACCAACCAACCAACCAACCAACCAACCAACCAACCAACCAACCAACCAACCAACCAACCAACCAACCAACCAACCAACCAACCAACCAACCAACCAACCAACCAACCAACCAACCAACCAACCAACCAACCAACCAACCAACCAACCAACCAACCAACCAACCAACCAACCAACCAACCAACCAACCAACCAACCAACCAACCAACCAACCAACCAACCAACCAACCAACCAACCAACCAACCAACCAACCAACCAACCAACCAACCAACCAACCAACCAACCAACCAACCAACCAACCAACCAACCAACCAACCAACCAACCAACCAACCAACCAACCAACCAACCAACCAACCAACCAACCAACCAACCAACCAACCAACCAACCAACCAACCAACCAACCAACCAACCAACCAACCAACCAACCAACCAACCAACCAACCAACCAACCAACCAACCAACCAACCAACCAACCAACCAACCAACCAACCAACCAACCAACCAACCAACCAACCAACCAACCAACCAACCAACCAACCAACCAACCAACCAACCAACCAACCAACCAACCAACCAACCAACCAACCAACCAACCAACCAACCAACCAACCAACCAACCAACCAACCAACCAACCAACCAACCAACCAACCAACCAACCAACCAACCAACCAACCAACCAACCAACCAACCAACCAACCAACCAACCAACCAACCAACCAACCAACCAACCAACCAACCAACCAACCAACCAACCAACCAACCAACCAACCAACCAACCAACCAACCAACCAACCAACCAACCAACCAACCAACCAACCAACCAACCAACCAACCAACCAACCAACCAACCAACCAACCAACCAACCAACCAACCAACCAACCAACCAACCAACCAACCAACCAACCAACCAACCAACCAACCAACCAACCAACCAACCAACCAACCAACCAACCAACCAACCAACCAACCAACCAACCAACCAACCAACCAACCAACCAACCAACCAACCAACCAACCAACCAACCAACCAACCAACCAACCAACCAACCAACCAACCAACCAACCAACCAACCAACCAACCAACCAACCAACCAACCAACCAACCAACCAACCAACCAACCAACCAACCAACCAACCAACCAACCAACCAACCAACCAACCAACCAACCAACCAACCAACCAACCAACCAACCAACCAACCAACCAACCAACCAACCAACCAACCAACCAACCAACCAACCAACCAACCAACCAACCAACCAACCAACCAACCAACCAACCAACCAACCAACCAACCAACCAACCAACCAACCAACCAACCAACCAACCAACCAACCAACCAACCAACCAACCAACCAACCAACCAACCAACCAACCAACCAACCAACCAACCAACCAACCAACCAACCAACCAACCAACCAACCAACCAACCAACCAACCAACCAACCAACCAACCAACCAACCAACCAACCAACCAACCAACCAACCAACCAACCAACCAACCAACCAACCAACCAACCAACCAACCAACCAACCAACCAACCAACCAACCAACCAACCAACCAACCAACCAACCAACCAACCAACCAACCAACCAACCAACCAACCAACCAACCAACCAACCAACCAACCAACCAACCAACCAACCAACCAACCAACCAACCAACCAACCAACCAACCAACCAACCAACCAACCAACCAACCAACCAACCAACCAACCAACCAACCAACCAACCAACCAACCAACCAACCAACCAACCAACCAACCAACCAACCAACCAACCAACCAACCAACCAACCAACCAACCAACCAACCAACCAACCAACCAACCAACCAACCAACCAACCAACCAACCAACCAACCAACCAACCAACCAACCAACCAACCAACCAACCAACCAACCAACCAACCAACCAACCAACCAACCAACCAACCAACCAACCAACCAACCAACCAACCAACCAACCAACCAACCAACCAACCAACCAACCAACCAACCAACCAACCAACCAACCAACCAACCAACCAACCAACCAACCAACCAACCAACCAACCAACCAACCAACCAACCAACCAACCAACCAACCAACCAACCAACCAACCAACCAACCAACCAACCAACCAACCAACCAACCAACCAACCAACCAACCAACCAACCAACCAACCAACCAACCAACCAACCAACCAACCAACCAACCAACCAACCAACCAACCAACCAACCAACCAACCAACCAACCAACCAACCAACCAACCAACCAACCAACCAACCAACCAACCAACCAACCAACCAACCAACCAACCAACCAACCAACCAACCAACCAACCAACCAACCAACCAACCAACCAACCAACCAACCAACCAACCAACCAACCAACCAACCAACCAACCAACCAACCAACCAACCAACCAACCAACCAACCAACCAACCAACCAACCAACCGACCGACCGACCAACTGACCGACCGACCGACCAATCAAGCAACCAACCAACCGACCGACTGACCGACCAAAGAGTGCGAGCAAACATTGGAAAAGAGCGTAAGACAAGTATGTGGACTACCACCAACATTACTTAAAATCTACCAACAATCATGCTATACAAATTAATGGCAAACTGTACAGTACCATAAGATTTGCAGATGATATATCACTGATAACTGTAAATGATAAAGATATGAAAAATGCACTAAAACACACGGACGAATTGCTAAAAGAGAGGTGCGGTATGAGGAAAAACAGAAAATATGACCAAGGTACACCTGTACATGGGAAAATGACCAATTTGCTAATGTATTGATGAATGGAGAAAGAAAGCTAGATTTAGTAAAGAAATTCAGATATCTAGGAAGTCTGATCGCATTTGACGGAAAATGTACGAGAGAAGTAAACGTCCGGAAGGAAACTTCCTCATAAAACAAAGTGTCTACCAGCATGGAGTTACAAAAATATTTCGTGAACAAGTTTTGTATGGAGTATTGTAAGCTATGGGTCAGAAACGTGGACCCTGCGAAAAATGGAAGTATTGAATATGAAGGCCTTTGAGATGTGGTGCTTGTGACAGAGTCCCAAACGAGAACGTTCTCAGATGAGACACACATCGTAGTTGAAACCTTGGACAGGAAAAGAAATAGCTTCGTTTGCCAGTTGCTTCGTCATAATGACTGGTTATTATTATTAAGCGTATCGAATTTACAGAATGGACAAGTATATACGATATTATACAAAAAACCCTGCAAAGAATACATGGTAAGTAGGGAACAATTACATATGGATATCTAAATTGTTTATCCACTGCACTAGGGATTCTGAGACATCAGCGAAGTCTTTCCGGTCTCCACCATAAGCACGCAGAGGGCATTCGTCCATTATATGATGCATGGTCTGGACTAAAGCACCACAATCACACGCTGGAGAGTCCCTGAAGCCCCACTGGTGAAGGGAGAATGCAGATCTTCCACAATTTGTGCGGAACCTGTTTAGTGATGCCCACGTTCTTCTTGGTAAACTGAAACCAGCTGGGGCGTGATTTGGATTAGAGTCTTGGCCACTCCGGAGCTGTACGAATCCATTGCTCTTTCCATTCCTCTTTTAAATTGAAACCAGCATCCATTAGATTCTTAGCTGTTTTCATTGGTGGCTTACGGGATTTCAGCCTTTGTCTCCATAGATCTGCAACATCTCTGTGGATAGGTAGAGTTGGATTGGACATGATCTTATCATATTCTTGAACAAGGGCTCTTGAACGTCGCAGGCTTGGTGGAGCAATGTGGGACAGGACTGGCAGCCAGTGCGTTGCAGTAGGCTTCAGAGTACCAGAGATGATACGCATGGTGGTGTTAAGTTGTACATCGACTTTCTTCACGTGGCAACTGTTAAGCCATACTGAAGAGCAGTATTCAGCTGCAGAATACACAAGGCCAAGCCCAGTGCGTCGTAATGTGTCCGCTGAAGCACCCCATGAAGTTCCAAACAATTTAAACAGAATATTATTACGTGATCTCAACTTAGATCCGAGGTTTTCAAGATGCTTTCTATAAGATAGGGTTCGGTCAAGCGTTACCCCGAGGTACTTTGGATTAGGATTGTGCTTTAGCACTGAGCCATTGAAGCATATTTGGAGTTTTGTATTAGCCAACTTGTTGTGGAGATGGAAGCAAGCAGATTCTGTCTTATTCATACTGGGTTGTAGTCTCCAGTTTCGGAAGTAATAATGACTGGTGCACCACCCTGTTTGAAGTGAAACTGGAGGTAGAATGAGCAAAGGAAGACCTAGATTGCAATTTATAGTCAATATTAAGGGCAAGCACACCTACTGTCATTTGAAGCAGTTGGCCAAATCAAGGGCAACGCTTGGAAGATATGCATGTTACCCTCCAATCTTAGGGTTGAGTAGAAGAAGAAGAATCGTGACACATGGAGCTCCCGTGACACGCCCTGTTGTGTTTGGCCCAGCTCTAGTCATCCTGTTATCCTATCCCTGATGTAATTATCAATATGTGTTTGGTGAACCATTTCCGACAGTCACGGTCACCACACTTAAAGAACTGCACCCTTCCTCTCGGCACCGAAATCTGGACAACAGGCTCCAACTGTGAGTCATTGATCTGCTTACAGGGCCACCATGCATGTGAGCGAGGTCACACTCACCGCAGGTTATTTTGTACAGTAACCGAACGAAATTTCAATCCGCAACGTGCTCATCTCAGGTTTGTTAGTACACGGTTCTGCATTGTCCTTAATTATGGATACGAGTGTATGCCTACTGTATATAAAAAGAGGAACGAAAGGGATCTCAATTTCTAAACACAGAATAGTAATCATAAGGACCGTGGTTGAGCCTAGCATGCCAGAAGAAGAAACGGGACATTACTCGTACTAGATTCTTTGCTTAACGAGTGGTATGGGACACGTAGGTGTCAGCTTGCATTCGGGAGATCGTGGGTGCGAACTCCATTGTCGACAGCTCTGAAGATGGTTTCCACGGTTTCCCATTTCCACACCTAGCAAGTGCTGGAGCTGTACCTTAATTAAGCTACGGTCGTTTCCTTCCAACTCCTAGCCCTTTACTATCCCATTGTCGCCATACGACCTATCTGTGTCGGTGGGACGTAAATTATTAGTTGTTTAAACCCACTGGGGAGCGCTTAAAAACATTTCGGATGCTCGCTTTCGTTCTAAGTAGGCCTACCTCTTGATCCTGCTGTTGTTTCTTTCTTTCCCATGCTCGAGGTTTGCGTGATTTAACTGTAATAATATTATTTATTTTACATTTCACTTTCTTTTACGGTTTCGGAGACGCCGAGGTATCGAAAGTTTGTCCCGGCGGAGTTCACTTACGTGCCAGTAAATTTACCGATACGAGGCTGACGTATTTGAGCACCTTCAAATACCACCTGTCTGAGCCAAGGAACCTGCCTCATTATTAACAGACTGTTAACTGTTGTTCTGACTCCGCTAACATAAGCTAAAATGACTTTTTTGTGTATAAACAAAATGAAATTAATCTTCCTCGTACAAGAGAAGCGAGAAATCAACAATACTTTTCTTTCCGTGGATATCATATAATTACATTTAAACACATTTCTCTGACGTGTAAGTTCTTGACATAACTCCGAACTTTTGAATGGTACTTCAAAGTAACTGTAGTCCTAAATTCTGCTCAAGAACAAAATGGACGCTCCATTTACTTCCGTAATGCACTTAGTGCTTTTAACCTTAATCCAGCGTGTGTTTTAAAGTAATTTTGCAAAATTTGCGATAAATAATGGCAATCTTCACTTCTAGGTATAATGGAACACACTCGTTATTTTTAAAATCTCCGTTCGGAGTGCACTGTTAGTGATGCAGACTAGTTTCCAGTTGATATCCTCTTCCATTCACGCTCTTTAAAAAAAGAGAGAAAAAGAAGTTGTAGTTTAAACCCTGTTCTTGTAGAGCACACTATAATATTCTATAAGTACAGGTAATTACTAATTAACTCTTCATCTATGCCACTGGGTTCTTGTAGCAATTCTTGAAGTCAATGTCAGTTTTGTGTGATTGCTTCTTTCTTTGTAGAACATACTCGTTTATTGTAGCTTTCAAATCTTTGATCTCGCATTTGCGATCAACGGAATTCTGTAAGAAGGAAGTCAGCTCCAGGATGAAAGTACATGGGGGTCTGTTTTCAGACCGACTTTAATATACGGGAGTGAAAGTTGGGTTGAGTCACGATATTTTATCTATAATTTGGAAGTAAACGGGTATGAAAGTAGCGAGAATTATTGCTCGTACAAGTAGAGGGGAGCAATGTCACTAATACAACATATGCAGTAAAGTTCTATACTACTCACAAATTCTGAAACATTATATACAAATCATACCGTGAAAATTATCACTATCCTTCACATTCACTGTCATCTGCATTAGCAGTAGCTGGTCTCATCACCTCTTCCTCACAGAATGGTTTGTACTCATATGGAATGCAGGGTAATGTTTTGCCTACATCCCGGATCTTCTTATCCTGTATTGGAATTTTTAATTGTGGGCTTTTTTTTTGTTGGAATCTGGGGTACTCCTGTGTTTGGCTTTTGCAGCAAGAAAGTATGTTTCAACAGACCATCAATGAACTCAGATGCGGTTAGATAACCGTTTGGTACGGAGTATTCTAAGTGTTTGTATTTGGAAATCGTAAAAGGGGACATCTCCTGCGATTTTTTTTTTGTAGAGCTTAGGCCACCAGTTCTTGAAGGCTAGGATGCTTTCCGCAGAGATTTGAGTAACACTGAATCCTGACTTCTTAGATGATTGAATTAAATCAATGTATTGTTCGGCTGAGTAAATTCTGTCCGTTCGTCTGATTTTCCTTTTAACAGTCCCAAAATTGCGATCACATTGCAGAAGTGAGTGCCCTAGGACTGGGAAGTACTGATAAATCTTTCTAAATCGCCCAATAGCAACGCACTGAAGTGTTGTCGCGATTTTGGCCTCCACAGGTGTCACTTGAAAACGCGAAGTTCTTTAATTTCAGTGTCCATACTTTGAGTTTTTAACCACAGCATGCTGCATACCCTGTACTTCGTTAGGACCACGTTTAGCTCCTCCCTCTGGATAAACATAGAAATTGGCAGAGTCTGTTTTCACATCGTGAATGCAGAACACGTATAGCCGTTGTTTTCTCAAGTAGAACATTCCTTGAACAGGTATTTTCGGTAAAGGGAGATTTTGCATGAAGTCGAACACAAGTGCTCCGACCTCCGGGTCATTAGAACAAAGTGTTTTTATTTCCTTCTGTTTGTTATAAAACTTCTTAGCCCGACGAAAATGAATGATCCTTTCGGCGACAGCAGCTCGCTTTGCAATTTCGTTAAGATGCGGACTTTTAATCTTTGCAGTTAGCTCCTCGCAAGTACTACACCCATCAATTTAATGACGTCCAAATCTATAGTCATAATTTTCGTGGAAGTACTTTCTATAAAATCATATTTTACCTTACTGGCACGATTGGGATGTTGTTTACAAAATAGTTCATACATAGTTTTTATGTTAAGTTCAGCACGCAAATACTTGAAAGTTTTATTACCGTAGTGTATTTCCTTAACAGGAAATTCTTTAACGTGTTCATCGATAAGAGAATGGATGTTGTGAGGTACTGCATTACCGCGGTGTCCATGCTTGCCCCTATTGACGGGAGCTTGGTCTGCAGTATCAATGAAGTTAATCGAAAGATTGCTTTATTATTTATGCAGTACAAAATACTATGTGCATTCTTACATTCAGTCATACGTTCATTACCTTTTATTACATGATAAACAAAAATGCTATCTCGTTTAAGTGGTGCTCCACGTTTGGATCGCCTCCGTGATGGTGATTTTCGATTAATCAGCCTCATTAAGAAAGTGTCTTGTTCGTTCTTAGAACGAGCATCCACCAAAGTTCCTTTTCATCTAAACTCAGCCGTGCAGTACATTTATGTTTACACGAGCAAACACCAATATTATTTGACTTGGAGGCACTGTAACACCTGTCCTAATACTTATATACTATTCACCACGAAGTCTTTCGTTTTTATGCACTTCATAACTATGTTTCTGGACGACGTATCCCTTTCTTCTTCTTCTTCACAGGAGTAGTTTCAATGTCACTTTCAGATGTGGATGAAGGCATGATAGCACTAACAAATAAACACCAAACATGTAGCAAAATAAGCCTAGCAGTCACAATGCTTTCCAAGAGAAACATGATATCACATAAGAACGACCGAACTAACGCGCTTTTAAAACATGTACGGTAGGTTCAGAAATCAATTAAAAGAGAAATATAAACTCATACTTTACAGATTAAACACAAAACAAAAGTGTGACGAACTGCATAACATGAGTTATAAACTGCAAACAGAACAAGAGATAGAAATACCAGCTGTTAGAGAGCGCGACCACAGCGCTGATGGTGGACAGGCTCGGTATCAGTTTGAAGAAGGAAACGAAACCAGGATATCGAACCATACTGTTCATGGACCAATAGTATAGATTTTAGTATTGGATATTGGGATTACATAAGACCACCCACGAAGTCATTTTCTTATAGTATATTTCATAAAAGAGGCCAGAAGAAGCGTTCTTGTGTGAAGAGAGCTGGAGCGTCATTATGAGAAATCTCCAGAACCTCATTAAAGGGAGTTATGTCCCAAGCCAAGCCTCTTAATGAAGATTGGGGACGCTTCCCGGATCCCGGGAAAACTTACCTTCGGAGGGAAGAAAGAATTAAATTAATATCTTTGGTTACGGAAGAGTTGCATTGGATTTGATACAAGAATTGCAACCTGCATAATTTCTGCTTCATTTTGATATGCATTAGGGCTGCAATCATAAATGCATTCGTTAAATAAGGTACTTGACGTGCGTTGTGCGGGAAAACTTCGAGTCGCGGGCGCGCGTATTCTGCACGCGATCAAGTGGCGTGGTTACGCTAACCTGGTTATAAAAGCAAGGCCGCCTGGCACATCAGCCTCATTCTTTGACCGTAAGGCTGCTTGAACGAAGTCGTCATGTTACAAGTCGGCAGGGCGAACAACATTCTGTCTTCGAGCTGAACATACAACTAGTACTACTGTATCTGCGAGGAAGTAAGTAATCAACTTGCATATTCAGCTAAATTCTTGATGTTACCTGTGTTGATATGCTATGGTGAGATGAGGTACCGCCTATAATAGACTGATGAACTAGTAGCTTCATATTTCTGTGAGGTCAAGTTGTAACTGACGTAATGCTAAAATAAATATAGGCTCAGGGTAGTTCTTCAAGCACTCCATGGTGTCCGAGCGAAAGGATGGAATAATAGTGTTACTAAGAGTGGTAAAGAAACTATAGTGTACCAGGTTTAAAATTCTGACTTGGTCAATGTAACGTGTGAGGCACGATAGCAGTGGAAACAGGCATCGAGCTTGGACAGTCTGTAATAAATGAATTTGTTTTCAGTTACCCCTGCATCAAGTCAGAACGAGCTTTACATCATCATTGCGAGGAAGCCACAATCGGAGCTGAAGCCAACACGACAACGGGAATCGATCCAGGAACGTTGGGTGTACCTGATCAGCGCGACGTCGAAGGGGACATCTTCCAACCATCCAAGGATTTGTACGAAAGACTCACGCAAGGTAGGATGTCTCCAAGTGTTCACCAGTATCTGCTGCAACCGTCGCAGTTTGTCATGATGTGGTAAATTCAGTGGTCCACAGGGAGGGCCGCTCCGTCATGTCATCAATCACATAAGGTCAGAGCTTTCCAATTCTGTTTCAAGCATGTCATTTAAATTTAGATAGGAATAGGGGGCCATCAGTCAACAGGTTAGTTATGGTAGGAAAATTCTTTGTAATATAGAGCTAGGCCTCAAGCTCGAACCCCGTACATTAGGGTAGATGATAGTTTGTAGATTCCTTATTGGTGTGTTTATATTTCATTTCGAGTGTATTATATTAGCGTAAGTATTATCTTCATGGGTCAGGTCGAACTCCCTTGGTCATACTAGGTTAGTCTAACAGGTAGGCACTATTTATTGTGTCGCGTTCAGGCATTTGTTTCTGCAGACGTAGGCTGTATAGTTGAGACCAGGATTCAACCCGTAATTCACACAGCTTTACTGACAGGGCGAGCAAGTCCGAATGTTTGAGAGATGTGAACATTATGAATGTAGCTGACTGTATGTATTGAGATGAAAAAGCCCAGCACAGTTTGAGAGTGTATTGGATGCATTAGAGATGCCTTATTATGGCCATGTGACTATCGCATATTGATTTGTGTCTTTGTAATATCAAGGTTGAGCCCATGGGAGGCGGAAATAAGATTTGTTATATTGCTGGTGATATTGAGATGAGGGCGGATAGCCCAGGTGTATTTAAAGAGTGCTTTTAGCAGCCAGATTACGTGAGTTGAAAGGCGAGGTTTTGTTTTTGCCTGCAGCCAGCTAAGCTCGTAAATTATGTGGATTGCCGCTCGTCAAGTGGTCGAATGGTGAGGTTTGGTGTGTGTCTGACGTCACAGTCTTGAAACTCGGTGATATTGCTGTCTGCAGCGTGTCGAGTGTGTAGGGGGGGAGTAGACGACCTTGATGTTTTGGAACGCAGGGAGAGATTTTTGTTCTATTTGTTCGACTTTAATTTTAACACTGGCCCGTTTGATATTGTCACTTTGGATATGTTGGTTGCGTTCTTTTTTTCGATTGTTCGTATATGAATATTATACGCCTTACTCTTCATGGGACTAGGGTTCGTGACCGAGTCAGGACACTGTTCATTTTGTGTTTATATTTGTTGGCACCGGGGTTCGATGGTACGAGGCGTAGTAAATTTTTGGGAACTACTGTTAGATATGTATTTCAGCAGATATCCATCTTTCTAGATTTCGTTACTTACACAATTGTAACATGCTTGTTACAGCACAGCTGTTTCATGAAGGCAGTGAACTGGTTGTCATCGGCTCAACGTTATCTTTACCCAAGCATTTTGAAAGCTCTTATATTTTGTAAATAGATTTTGTTTTTGTAATAAATCCCTGTTTGTTAAACTTTGAATGCAGCGATGTTTTTGTTAGATTTTTTTATTTAGCTGATTCTTACCTGATTAGTCACATATCCTAGTGTTTTATCTTTATGTTGCCCATTGATCCCCATGTTATCCCTGAGAAGAGCGCTATTGGATGGCTGAGCCAGGACATATGTTCAGGTAAGACTATGTGCACCAGCTCACGTTTGTGAGAGTTCTTTCACTACTGTACTCCGGGTTCGAGACCGGCTTTCGCCTGGCTGGAACCATAGAGTCCTGTAGGGCACATAGTATTTATGGCGCCCAACGTGGGGCCCGATATTTCAGTAAAAGGGACCATAGCGCCATAGTAAATATGACGCCGAGCAACGTGTTGGCTCGATATGTCCGTAAATGAGGGCTAACCATAGACATAGTAAATTTAGCGCCATAGTAAACATGTTGCAAGCCATCTTTGGGGCCTGATATATCCGTAAATGAGGGTTACCCAATGATAGTGAACTTGGTGCGGCTAACTGAGGACCCGATATTGCAGTAATGAGGGTCATACAGCTTGTTGTATTATGCCGTCAGGTGATGCTTGATATTTGTGTAAACGAGCTCACACAGCCAAGTTGTATTTTGGTGATGTTCTCCGTAAATAGGGCTATAGGTCATAACTTGTGTCTATAAATGCAGGACCTAATATTTCGGTAAATAAAGGTCATGCAAGGCTTGATTTCAGGCATATGTTATGGCAGCTGCATTCAATTATGTGTTGTGCAGGTATACCAAGTTTGGTCTTTGATCTGTACTGTTAGCTTAGTGATGTATTAGGAGTATCTTGTTGAGACTTGTGATGTTGTATGACTGCCAGTTCAGAGAGTTATTTCGTGATTTATATGTCCCTTGGTCTTACCATTAGAATATGGATATTGCAGTTGATGTTGATTAGCGAGGATGTGCTGATTTTGTGGTTACCGTGGAGTGTTGGATGATGTTCGTGTGGGGATTTGACCGGTAGGGTGTTGTGTTTCACAGGTGTATAATCATATAGCTTTGATTTTTGCATGTTGAAGTTGTTACTGTTTTTATGACATTTGTTGGAGAATTGTGTGTCTGTATTGTATATATTTTGTATCATAGTGTTGTACTGACGGTTATCCTGTGTTTGAATGACATGATGTTATATTGAGGTAGCCTACTCAGGCTTTGGAAGTTCGAGAGTTTGGCAGTTAGGAACATTTTGATAAATTAGAATGGAGGGAAATTAATAGTACTTGAAATTTAATCGGTGACATACGGAGCGGTTTTTCCGCCGGACCTTATGACGAGTGAGTGCTGAATGTCGGTAGACATAGAAGAGTTGCTGAGGCACCTGAGCGATCAGATAAAATAACTGAGTTTACAACAGACTACGCTTAAGGAGGAACTTAGAGAGGATATAGGAGTTATTAAAGGACAAGCGGATAGGAATGGTGAGCGTTTGAACGACCAAGTCAATACAAAATTTAAAGAACTTAAAGAACACGTAACCGAGCAACTCACGGAAAAATTCTCGGAGTGCGAAGGAAAGGTGACCGAACAATTAATACTCACAGAGACGCGGGTAGCGAACCAAATAACTGAGCTAAAGGAGCACACTAGCATTCGTTTGGAGCAATTGGCCTCTGAAAATGAAGCGACTAGGGAAACCAGAGCAGAATTAGATACGAAAATAGAGAACGTACGTCTGGGCTGTGTCGCAACGACCGAGAAGTTGAGTCAACAGGTTGAAGAGTGGCACAGAACGGTTGAGAAACAAATTCGTGAAGTAAAAGACAGTATCGAGGGAATAGAACAGCGTATGGAAGAAAAAGACAAGGAGACTCAGTCTGAACTAGGAACAGTTAAAGAAAACCTGGTGGCAGTAGTAGTCCGTATGGACCATACCCAAGAAGAGCTAATAAGAATAGAAGAAAAACTAGAGGCTAGGACTCAAGAAGTAACAAGTGGTATGGGACACGTAGGTGTCAGCTTGCATTCGGGAGATCGTGGGTGCGAACTCCATTGTCGACAGCTCTGAAGATGGTTTCCACGGTTTCCCATTTCCACACCTAGCAAGTGCTGGAGCTGTACCTTAATTAAGCTACGGTCGTTTCCTTCCAACTCCTAGCCCTTTACTATCCCATTGTCGCCATACGACCTATCTGTGTCGGTGGGACGTAAATTATTAGTTGTTTAAACCCACTGGGGAGCGCTTAAAAACATTTCGGATGCTCGCTTTCGTTCTAAGTAGGCCTACCTCTTGAGTCCTGCTGTTGTTTCTTTCTTTCCCATGCTCGAGGTTTGCGTGATTTAACTGTAATAATATTATTTATTTTACATTTCACTTTCTTTTACGGTTTCGGAGACGCCGAGGTATCGAAAGTTTGTCCCGGCGGAGTTCACTTACGTGCCAGTAAATTTACCGATACGAGGCTGACGTATTTGAGCACCTTCAAATACCACCTGTCTGAGCCAAGGAACCTGCCTCATTATTAACAGACTGTTAACTGTTGTTCTGACTCCGCTGACATAAGCTAAAATGACTTTTTTGTGTATAAACAAAATGAAATTAATCTTCCTCGTACAAGAGAAGCGAGAAATCAACAATACTTTTCTTTCCGTGGATATCATATAATTACATTTAAACACATTTCTCTGACGTGTAAGTTCTTGACATAACTCCGAACTTTTGAATGGTACTTCAAAGTAACTGTAGTCCTAAATTCTGCTCAAGAACAAAATGGACGCTCCATTTACTTCCATAATGCACTTAGTGCTTTTAACCTTAATCCAGCGTGTGTTTTAAAGTAATTTTGCAAAATTTGCGATAAATAATGGCAATCTTCACTTCTAGGTATAATGGAACACACTCGTTATTTTTAAAATCTCCGTTCGGAGTGCACTGTTAGTGATGCAGACTAGTTTCCAGTTGATATCCTCTTCCATTCACGCTCTTTAAAAAAAGAGAGAAAAAGAAGTTGTAGTTTAAACCCTGTTCTTGTAGAGCACACTATAATATTCTATAAGTACAGGTAATTACTAATTAACTCTTCATCTATGCCACTGGGTTCTTGTAGCAATTCTTGAAGTCAATGTCAGTTTTGTGTGATTGCTTCTTTCTTTGTAGAACATACTCGTTTATTGTAGCTTTCAAATCTTTGATCTCGCATTTGCGATCAACGGAATTCTGTAAGAAGGAAGTCAGCTCCAGGATGAAAGTACATGGGGGTCTGTTTTCAGACCGACTTTAATATACGGGAGTGAAAGTTGGGTTGAGTCACGATATTTTATCTATAATTTGGAAGTAAACGGGTATGAAAGTAGCGAGAATTATTGCTCGTACAAGTAGAGGGGAGCAATGTCACTAATACAACATATGCAGTAAAGTTCTATACTACTCACAAATTCTGAAACATTATATACAAATCATACCGTGAAAATTATCACTATCCTTCACATTCACTGTCATCTGCATTAGCAGTAGCTGGTCTCATCACCTCTTCCTCACAGAATGGTTTGTACTCATATGGAATGCAGGGTAATGTTTTGCCTACATCCCGGATCTTCTTATCCTGTATTGGAATTTTTAATTGTGGGCTTTTTTTTTTGTTGGAATCTGGGGTACTCCTGTGTTTGGCTTTTGCAGCAAGAAAGTATGTTTCAACAGACCATCAATGAACTCAGATGCGGTTAGATAACCGTTTGGTACGGAGTATTCTAAGTGTTTGTATTTGGAAATCGTAAAAGGGGACATCTCCTGCGATTTTTTTTTTGTAGAGCTTAGGCCACCAGTTCTTGAAGGCTAGGATGCTTTCCGCAGAGATTTGAGTAACACTGAATCCTGACTTCTTAGATGATTGAATTAAATCAATGTATTGTTCTGCTGAGTAAATTCTGTCCGTTCGTCTGATTTTCCTTTTAACAGTCCCAAAATTGCGATCACATTGCAGAAGTGAGTGCCCTAGGACTGGGAAGTACTGATAAATCTTTCTAAATCGCCCAATAGCAACGCACTGAAGTGTTGTCGCGATTTTGGCCTCCACAGGTGTCACTTGAAAACGCGAAGTTCTTTAATTTCAGTGTCCATACTTTGAGTTTTTAACCACAGCATGCTGCATACCCTGTACTTCGTTAGGACCACGTTTAGCTCCTCCCTCTGGATAAACATAGAAATTGGCAGAGTCTGTTTTCACATCGTGAATGCAGAACACGTATAGCCGTTGTTTTCTCAAGTAGAACATTCCTTGAACAGGTATTTTCGGTAAAGGGAGATTTTGCATGAAGTCGAACACAAGTGCTCCGACCTCCGGGTCATTAGAACAAAGTGTTTTTATTTCCTTCTGTTTGTTATAAAACTTCTTAGCCCGACGAAAATGAATGATCCTTTCGGCGACAGCAGCTCGCTTTGCAATTTCGTTAAGATGCGGACTTTTAATCTTTGCAGTTAGCTCCTCGCAAGTACTACACCCATCAATTTGATGACGTCCAAATCTATAGTCATAATTTTCGTGGAAGTACTTTCTATAAAATCATATTTTACCTTACTGGCACGATTGGGATGTTGTTTACAAAATAGTTCATACATAGTTTTTATGTTAAGTTCAGCACGCAAATACTTGAAAGTTTTATTACCGTAGTGTATTTCCTTAACAGGAAATTCTTTAACGTGTTCATCGATAAGAGAATGGATGTTGTGAGGTACTGCATTACCGCGGTGTCCATGCTTTCCCCTATTGACGGGAGCTTGGTCTGCAGTATCAATGAAGTTAATCGAAAGATTGCTTTATTATTTATGCAGTACAAAATACTATGTGCATTCTTACATTCAGTCATACGTTCATTACCTTTTATTACATGATAAACAAAAATGCTATCTCGTTTAAGTGGTGCTCCACGTTTGGATCGCCTCCGTGATGGTGATTTTCGATTAATCAGCCTCATTAAGAAAGTGTCTTGTTCGTTCTTAGAACGAGCATCCACCAAAGTTCCTTTTCATCTAAACTCAGCCGTGCAGTACATTTATGTTTACACGAGCAAACACCAATATTATTTGACTTGGAGGCACTGTAACACCTGTCCTAATACTTATATACTATTCACCACGAAGTCTTTCGTTTTTATGCACTTCATAACTATGTTTCTGGACGACGTATCCCTTTCTTCTTCTTCTTCACAGGAGTAGTTTCAATGTCACTTTCAGATGTGGATGAAGGCATGATAGCACTAACAAATAAACACCAAACATGTAGCAAAATAAGCCTAGCAGTCACAATGCTTTCCAAGAGAAACATGATATCACATAAGAACGACCGAACTAACGCGCTTTTAAAACATGTACGGTAGGTTCAGAAATCAATTAAAAGAGAAATATAAACTCATACTTTACAGATTAAACACAAAACAAAAGTGTGACGAACTGCATAACATGAGTTATAAACTGCAAACAGAACAAGAGATAGAAATACCAGCTGTTAGAGAGCGCGACCACAGCGCTGATGGTGGACAGGCTCGGTATCAGTTTGAAGAAGGAAACGAAACCAGGATATCGAACCATACTGTTCATGGACCAATAGTATAGATTTTAGTATTGGATATTGGGATTACATAAGACCACCCACGAAGTCATTTTCTTATAGTATATTTCATAAAAGAGGCCAGAAGAAGCGTTCTTGTGTGAAGAGAGCTGGAGCGTCATTATGAGAAATCTCCAGAACCTCATTAAAGGGAGTTATGTCCCAAGCCAAGCCTCTTAATGAAGATTGGGGACGCTTCCCGGATCCCGGGAAAACTTACCTTCGGAGGGAAGAAAGAATTAAATTAATATCTTTGGTTACGGAAGAGTTGCATTGGATTTGATACAAGAATTGCAACCTGCATAATTTCTGCTTCATTTTGATATGCATTAGGGCTGCAATCATAAATGCATTCGTTAAATAAGGTACTTGACGTGCGTTGTGCGGGAAAACTTCGAGTCGCGGGCGCGCGTATTCTGCACGCGATCAAGTGGCGTGGTTACGCTAACCTGGTTATAAAAGCAAGGCCGCCTGGCACATCAGCCTCATTCTTTGACCGTAAGGCTGCTTGAACGAAGTCGTCATGTTACAAGTCGGCAGGGCGAACAACATTCTGTCTTCGAGCTGAACATACAACTAGTACTACTGTATCTGCGAGGAAGTAAGTAATCAACTTGCATATTCAGCTAAATTCTTGATGTTACCTGTGTTGATATGCTATGGTGAGATGAGGTACCGCCTATAATAGACTGATGAACTAGTAGCTTCATATTTCTGTGAGGTCAAGTTGTAACTGACGTAATGCTAAAATAAATATAGGCTCAGGGTAGTTCTTCAAGCACTCCATGGTGTCCGAGCGAAAGGATGGAATAATAGTGTTACTAAGAGTGGTAAAGAAACTATAGTGTACCAGGTTTAAAATTCTGACTTGGTCAATGTAACGTGTGAGGCACGATAGCAGTGGAAACAGGCATCGAGCTTGGACAGTCTGTAATAAATGAATTTGTTTTCAGTTACCCCTGCATCAAGTCAGAACGAGCTTTACATCATCATTGCGAGGAAGCCACAATCGGAGCTGAAGCCAACACGACAACGGGAATCGATCCAGGAACGTTGGGTGTACCTGATCAGCGCGACGTCGAAGGGGACATCTTCCAACCATCCAAGGATTTGTACGAAAGACTCACGCAAGGTAGGATGTCTCCAAGTGTTCACCAGTATCTGCTGCAACCGTCGCAGTTTGTCATGATGTGGTAAATTCAGTGGTCCACAGGGAGGGCCGCTCCGTCATGTCATCAATCACATAAGGTCAGAGCTTTCCAATTCTGTTTCAAGCATGTCATTTAAATTTAGATAGGAATAGGGGGCCATCAGTCAACAGGTTAGTTATGGTAGGAAAATTCTTTGTAATGTAGAGCTAGGCCTCAAGCTCGAACCCCGTACATTAGGGTAGATGATAGTTTGTAGATTCCTTATTGGTGTGTTTATATTTCATTTCGAGTGTATTATATTAGCGTAAGTATTATCTTCATGGGTCAGGTCGAACTCCCTTGGTCATACTAGGTTAGTCTAACAGGTAGGCACTATTTATTGTGTCGCGTTCAGGCATTTGTTTCTGCAGACGTAGGCTGTATAGTTGAGACCAGGATTCAACCCGTAATTCACACAGCTTTACTGACAGGGCGAGCAAGTCCGAATGTTTGAGAGATGTGAACATTATGAATGTAGCTGACTGTATGTATTGAGATGAAAAAGCCCAGCACAGTTTGAGAGTGTATTGGATGCATTAGAGATGCCTTATTATGGCCATGTGACTATCGCATATTGATTTGTGTCTTTGTAATATCAAGGTTGAGCCCATGGGAGGCGGAAATAAGATTTGTTATATTGCTGGTGATATTGAGATGAGGGCGGATAGCCCAGGTGTATTTAAAGAGTGCTTTTAGCAGCCAGATTACGTGAGTTGAAAGGCGAGGTTTTGTTTTTGCCTGCAGCCAGCTAAGCTCGTAAATTATGTGGATTGCCGCTCGTCAAGTGGTCGAATGGTGAGGGTTGGTGTGTGTCTGACGTCACAGTCTTGAAACTCGGTGATATTGCTGTCTGCAGCGTGTCGAGTGTGTAGGGGGGGAGTAGACGACCTTGATGTTTTGGAACGCAGGGAGAGATTTTTGTTCTATTTGTTCGACTTTAATTTTAACACTGGCCCGTTTGATATTGTCACTTTGGATATGTTGGTTGCGTTCTTTTTTTCGATTGTTCGTATATGAATATTATACGCCTTACTCTTCATGGGACTAGGGTTCGTGACCGAGTCAGGACACTGTTCATTTTGTGTTTATATTTGTTGGCACCGGGGTTCGATGGTACGAGGCGTAGTAAATTTTTGGGAACTACTGTTAGATATGTATTTCAGCAGATATCCATCTTTCTAGATTTCGTTACTTACACAATTGTAACATGCTTGTTACAGCACAGCTGTTTCATGAAGGCAGTGAACTGGTTGTCATCGGCTCAACGTTATCTTTACCCAAGCATTTTGAAAGCTCTTATATTTTGTAAATAGATTTTGTTTTTGTAATAAATCCCTATTTGTTAAACTTTGAATGCAGCGATGTTTTTGTTAGATTTTTTTATTTAGCTGATTCTTACCTGATTAGTCACATATCCTAGTGTTTTATCTTTATGTTGCCCATTGATCCCCATGTTATCCCTGAGAAGAGCGCTATTGGATGGCTGAGCCAGGATATATGTTCAGGTAAGACTATGTGCACCAGCTCACGTTTGTGAGAGTTCTTTCACTACTGTACTCCGGGTTCGAGACCGGCTTTCGCCTGGCTGGAACCATAGAGTCCTGTAGGGCACATAGTATTTATGGCGCCCAACGTGGGGCCCGATATTTCAGTAAAAGGGACCATAGCGCCATAGTAAATATGACGCCGAGCAACGTGTTGGCTCGATATGTCCGTAAATGAGGGCTAACCATAGACATAGTAAATTTAGCGCCATAGTAAACATGTTGCAAGCCATCTTTGGGGCCTGATATATCCGTAAATGAGGGTTACCCAATGATAGTGAACTTGGTGCGGCTAACTGAGGACCCGATATTGCAGTAATGAGGGTCATACAGCTTGTTGTATTATGCCGTCAGGTGATGCTTGATATTTGTGTAAACGAGCTCACACAGCCAAGTTGTATTTTGGTGATGTTCTCCGTAAATAGGGCTATAGGTCATAACTTGTGTCTATAAATGCAGGACCTAATATTTCGGTAAATAAAGGTCATGCAAGGCTTGATTTCAGGCATATGTTATGGCAGCTGCATTCAATTATGTGTTGTGCAGGTATACCAAGTTTGGTCTTTGATCTGTACTGTTAGCTTAGTGATGTATTAGGAGTATCTTGTTGAGACTTGTGATGTTGTATGACTGCCAGTTCAGAGAGTTATTTCGTGATTTATATGTCCCTTGGTCTTACCATTAGAATATGGATATTGCAGTTGATGTTGATTAGCGAGGATGTGCTGATTTTGTGGTTACCGTGGAGTGTTGGATGATGTTCGTGTGGGGATTTGACCGGTAGGGTGTTGTGTTTCACAGGTGTATAATCATATAGCTTTGATTTTTGCATGTTGAAGTTGTTACTGTTTTTATGACATTTGTTGGAGAATTGTGTGTCTGTATTGTATATATTTTGTATCATAGTGTTGTACTGACGGTTATCCTGTGTTTGAATGACATGATGTTATATTGAGGTAGCCTACTCAGGCTTTGGAAGTTCGAGAGTTTGGCAGTTAGGAACATTTTGATAAATTAGAATGGAGGGAAATTAATAGTACTTGAAATTTAATCGGTGACATACGGAGCGGTTTTTCCGCCGGACCTTATGACGAGTGAGTGCTGAATGTCGGTAGACATAGAAGAGTTGCTGAGGCACCTGAGCGATCAGATAAAATAACTGAGTTTACAACAGACTACGCTTAAGGAGGAACTTAGAGAGGATATAGGAGTTATTAAAGGACAAGCGGATAGGAATGGTGAGCGTTTGAACGACCAAGTCAATACAAAATTTAAAGAACTTAAAGAACACGTAACCGAGCAACTCACGGAAAAATTCTCGGAGTGCGAAGGAAAGGTGACCGAACAATTAATACTCACAGAGACGCGGGTAGCGAACCAAATAACTGAGCTAAAGGAGCACACTAGCATTCGTTTGGAGCAATTGGCCTCTGAAAATGAAGCGACTAGGGAAACCAGAGCAGAATTAGATACGAAAATAGAGAACGTACGTCTGGGCTGTGTCGCAACGACCGAGAAGTTGAGTCAACAGGTTGAAGAGTGGCACAGAACGGTTGAGAAACAAATTCGTGAAGTAAAAGACAGTATCGAGGGAATAGAACAGCGTATGGAAGAAAAAGACAAGGAGACTCAGTCTGAACTAGGAACAGTTAAAGAAAACCTGGTGGCAGTAGTAGTCCGTATGGACCATACCCAAGAAGAGCTAATAAGAATAGAAGAAAAACTAGAGGCTAGGACTCAAGAAGTAGTGGACCGATATGAGAAGACGACCGAAAAGAATAAGGCTAAGATTGCTGGAATAGAACTTAGTTTACAACAGACTAGGAAGGAAGTCAGCGCTGAGGTCCAGGGTTTGAAGAATTGCCGAGAGCAGGAACAACGGACAACTGAAAAGCGAATACAGGGGTTAGAGCATGAAATGGAGAATATGCGTGATAAGTTGGACCAATTGAAACTCGAGGAGGAAATCGGAGTAAAGAAGCGGAAGCTGAGTAGGACTCACAGCCCGATAGAACACCAGTATGGAGGTGACAGCCTAAATGAAAGTCAGGATGAGGGACATGAACTGCTAGGAGAATCATTTAGGGCTAAGCCAAGAATAGGAAATACTACCCTATTCAGTCTGGACAGTGTCTTCCCGGGTTATAATTGGATTAGGGCACCCGAGGAGAAACCGAAGAAATTCGAGGGGAATGGGGAGGTCACGCCCCGTTCATTCCTTAAAGAGTTAGAAACATACATGGACGAATGCCAGATACCACCAGAGCGCAGACTACGCACAGCAGAAATGTATCTTGGAGGGATTGCTGGAGCCTGGTTCAAGGCGTTTGGGCAAGCATTTAAAAGTTATGAAGAGTTCAAACGCGCATTCCTGAATAAGTTCTGGAATCAGGGGCATCAGCTGGCGCTTAGAATGGAGCTCTACGCTCGTAGGTATACCAATAGTACTCCCACAAGACTAAGCGAGTTCTTTATTTCCCAATACTTACGTTTGCAAGAGCTAGATCATCCGCCCGAAGAAATGGAGATCGTAACGACCATTATTAGGCAGTTGCCTGTAGAGGTACAAAGAGCTCTAATCGCTGCAAATGTTACAACGGCAGTAGCCGCTGAGGAAATGCTTGGGCTCTGGGACCAGACGTCTGCACTGCATCAGCCACGTATACGGGCCATAGAAACTGTCCATCATGTGAACGTCCATGCGGAAGAGCAGATTGGAGAAGGAAGCCACAAGGAGTGTCAAAATTCCGGCACTCAAACGCCAACCCTGAGGGAACGAGAAGAAGAAAACCCTAAACACAGAGGGGGCACGAACTGGCGACCTCGAAGGTGGGTCACATGGCAGGAGGAACCGGACCGATGGAGAGGACAAGAAAGCCAGAAGGAATTTATATGAACAGCGAAGGAATGACCGGCCGTACTGGAGACGAGACGGAGATCGTTACAACCCCAGAAATAACAGCCAGCGGTGGAATGGAAACCGAGCGATGTATAACAGACCTAGGGAGAGTTCACTGCGCCCGAGAGAGGATGACAGACAAGAGGGCGCCTTCCACTCAAGAGTAAAAGGATCGGGGGATGTATCACCACAAGACACATGGCAGGATGCAATACGAACCCACAGTGCTGCCAATTCTCCGGGAGCTGCGAGCTTGGATTACCAAGAATTCCACAACGGAGCCAGGCAGAAGAATCTAAACCCAAATGCACCCGGTTTTGTGGAGATCGAAAGGGAGGATAAAAAACGAGGAATTTAGTGCAAGGAGATAGAATATTTCGCGAGGATACCGGTTGGGTGACAGTAGCTATTCATAATTGGGTTATCACTCCAGATGATCTACTAGAGGATCCTATTAAAAGTACCTTGCCCCGACCTAAAGAATTACCAGTAATTTATACCAGAATTCACGGTTTGAATGTGTGCTCTTTGGCTGATACAGGAGCCACGGTCAGTGTGGTATCACAAGCCTTAGTATCGGCAATTCAAAGCCGAGTTCGTATCCCGTCCATACCAATTTCGAAAGTCAAAATTAAGGGTATTATACCAGATAAAGCAACGTCCTGTAAGGAGCAGGTATTACTGGACATCCAAATTGGAGACTTACTGGTGTCCCATCCATGTATTGTGCTTCCCAGAATGGAATATAATCTTATATTAGGAGCCGATTTCTTAAGAGAATACGAAGCTGTTATTGACATGGGTACAAACTCTATCCTGTTAAAATTAAATGGTAACCAGGAACGAATAGAGTTAAACAAGAACCAGGATTACCAACCCGGTGAACGTATTTGGACAATGGACATGCAGGGTCATGGAGAGATAATACCGGAGTTTGAAATCATGTTATCTGAATTGGAAGAACAACGAGAGAGAGAAATTTTTTTAGATCTGTTGCCGGGTAAAATCGAAGAAGCGAAGATTAGTCCGGAAGACAAGGGGCGGCTGCAGGAATTATTGAAGAGGCATGAGACGGTCTTTGGTTCGAGGCCCGGAAAGATCCCTAATTACCAGTACAAATTGTGTGTGAATAACTGGGAGCCTTTCAAACAGAGACCTTATCCGATTCCAGAGAAATTACTACCCCAGGTCCGGGAGGTAATCGAAGACATGGAGAGAAACGGGATAATCGCCAAGTCCCCGAGTCCGTTTTTAAACCCATTGTGTGCAGTGCCCAAAGCAAATGGGACTGTCCGCGTGTGCCTGGACGCACGTGCTTTGAACCAGCGCCTAGTCCCCGAGTATGAGAGACCTCCAAACCTTAAAGACATTCTGAAGAAGTTCGGAGGTATGGAATTCTTCAGCACGGTAGACATGACCTCAAGCTTTCACCATATCGTCTTGGATCCAAGTACTAATATGCTAACCGGATTCTTATTTGATAATCAGACGTATATTTTCTTACGGCTTCCCTTTGGCCTGGCTTCAAGTTGTGCCGCTTTGATACGGGCGCTGGAATCGAACCTCAGTCCCGAGGTAAAAGAGTTTACGATTAGGTACATCGACGATATTTTAATTTCCACTAAAACACTAGAAGAACACCTGGAAAATTTGAATTTACTCTTTCAGGACCTCGAGCGATGCAATTTCATGGTCAATTTTGAGAAATCGCACTTCTGTCAGCGCAGGGTACTGTTCCTGGGACATGTTGTCGACGGTCAGGGCATTCGGCCTAACCCAGCTAAAATTGCAGCAATACAGAATTTTCCTAGGCCTATCAAGATTAAACACGTTAGGCAGTTCTTGGGCCTAACGAACTTTTTCTCCAATCATTGTCCCGGTTAAACGGAAACCGTGGCGCCACTTCAAGACATGTTAAAGACTAAGAACAGATGGAAATGGGGAGAAGAGCAAGAAAAAGCTTTCGTAAACACTAATAGGCTTTTAGAGAATTCCGTAAAATTGGGGTACCCTAGCTTCGATAGAAAATTCATAATACAGACGGACGCTTGTGCAGTAGGAGTCGGAGCAGTGCTTTACCAGGAAACACCCGAGAGGGAGCATAAAATATCCTATTTGGCTTTCATGAGTAGAAAATTACGAGGACACTAGTTGAAATACACTACCACCGAGTTGGAGATGTTAGCCATAGTTACTGCCTTGGCACACTGGAGAAAATATGTGTACGGGTTCCCAGTAGTGATTAGAACATATCACAAAGCCCTTACCTTTATTCTCAAGACGGACATGGCTAATGCACGGGTCAGTAGATGGGCACTTTACGTCCAGCAGTTCGACCTCACGGTAGAACATTGCCCAGGGAAATTGAACGTACTTGCTGACGCGTTAAGCAGAAATCCAAATTCGGAGGAGCTCACAATACACTTAACTATGTTAGTCCAAGAGGACAGAATATTCTGGAGAGACTTCGAAATATTCATGAGGAACAGGCAAATTACCCAGAGACCGGACGGCTGATCCAGTACTTTCGGGAAGAACTCCAACCCGGAACTCCGCAGTACGCTGAAGCGGAACGCAAAGCGGCAAATTATCATTACTTCAATAATATTTTACATAAATTTGTGGATAAGAATCACGCGAAGTTTAGAATTGTTGTACCTCCTCGATTACAGATTGACTTGGTGTGGATAGCCCATCACTCTACAGGACATTCGGGAATTGATAAAGTGGTAGCAATACTGCAGGAAACTTTCGTGTGGCCTAAAATGAGGACAATGGTACAGAAAATCCTGCGTACCTGTGACATCTGTCAGAGGGTGAAACCAAATCCTTACCTTCTGAAGCAACCACCCCGACCACTGATACCCACGGGACCACGTAAATTATATGCAATAGACTTCTTCGGTCCCTTGCCCTCTGCTACTAGGGGCTTAAAGTACATCCTTGTCTGTATGGACTTGTTCAGTAAATTTGTAACGCTATGCCCTATTCAGAAGGCGAATACTCGCTCGGCACTATCGCAGATCAAAAAGAAGATAATACCCATTATGGGTAAGCCAGAGAGCATCTTAAGTGATCATGGGAGCCAATTCACTGCTGCAGAGTTTAAGCGTGAATTAGAAAGACTGGGAATTAAGCATGTCTTATCCAGTATCAGACATCCGCAAGCTAACCCGAGTGAACGTGTCATGAGGGAAATATCCAAGTATTGTAGGATATACTGCCCGAGAGAACATTATAAGTGGAACACTGTAGTGCCCATTATTACTGAGTGTATTAACTTAACCAGACACGAATCCACCGGTATGATTCCGGCATGGCTTCACAACAATGTGCTGCCCAAACGTCCTTGGGAGAATGTAATTCCTTGCCCTAGGGATCCTCAACTAGCTCGAGAGATATGTATTAGTAACGTTGCGGATCACTTGAAAGCACAGGCTGAAAAACGGCTGCGAAGAACAAGGAACAAGAGGTTTCATAGACCCCTACAAGTGGGCGAGTTGGTTTTAGTTAAGACACCCACTGTCTCCAACCCTACAGAGAGATACTACCACAAGTTTGCTGAGCTATATACTGGACCGTATAGAATAATTCATAGTTATGAAAATAACTCATACAAGGTACAAAGCTTGGACGCTACGGTGACTAAGGTCTTTAACTCGGCAAATCTTAAGCCCTTTTTCAGACCAGGCCAATACCAATTAAACAATGAGGAAGAGGAAGGAGAAGAAGAAGAGGGAGACGAAGAAGAGGAAGAAGAACTTGGAGAGGAAGAAACCTAAGATGTTGCAGGAGAGGAGGTTGTTATTCCGGAAGAAGATGAACAGGACGGCGGAGAAGAACAACCAGAGGTACCCAGTGGGGAAGGAGAAGAAGAAGAGGAAGAAGAAGAAGTAAATATGATTTCTTCAGGAAACCGTCATAAACAGCTATCTGAGCAGCGAGAAGAAGCGGAATGTCAAGGCTGCGAGAGTAACCACCGGAGATTTCTAGCACTGCTAGATGCCTATTACCAAGTTAGGAAGGATAGGGAGGCTATTATGTCTGTAGCCGAAGATAGTCCCGTGCCATGAAGTTTTGAAGATGATCTCAACATTGAGGAAAATAAAATTTTTGGCAAAATTTTATTTTGTCGTTCACGGAAGGCTATGAACCATACTGTTCATGGACCAATAGTATAGATTTTAGTATTGGATATTGGGGTTACATAAGACCACCCACGAAGTCATTGTCTTATAGTATATTTCATAAAAGAGGCCAGAAGAAGCGTTCTTGTGTGAAGAGAGCTGGAGCGTCATTATGAGAAATCTCCAGAACCTCATTAAAGGGAGTTATGTCCCAAGCCAAGCCTCTTAATGAAGATTGGGGACGCTTCCCGGATCCCGGCAAAACTTACCTTCGGAGGGAAGAAAGAATTAAATTAATATCTTTGGTTACGGAAGAGTTGCATTGGATTTGATACAAGAATTGCAACCTGCATAATTTCTGCTTCATTTTGATATGCATTAGGGCTGCAATCATAAATGCATTCGTTAAATAAGGTACTTGACGTGCGTTGTGCGGGAAAACTTCGAGTCGCGGGCGCGCGTATTCTGCACGCGATCAAGTGGCGTGGTTACGCTAACCTGGTTATAAAAGCAAGGCCGCCTGGCACATCAGCCTCATTCTTTGACCGTAAGGCTGCTTGAACGATATGTGTTGATATGCTATGGTGAGATGAGGTACCGCCTATAATAGACTGATGAACTGGTAGCTTCATATTTCTGTGAGGTCAAGTTGTAACTGACGTAATGCTAAAATAAATATAGGCTCAGGGTAGTTCTTCAAGCACTCCATGGTGTCCGAGTGAAAGGATAGAATAATAGTGTTACTAAGAGTGGTAAAGAAACTATAGTGTACCAGGTTTAAAATTCTGACTTGGTCAATGTAACGTGTGAGGCACGATAGCAGTGGAAACAGGCATCGAGCTTGGACAGTCTGTAATAAATGAATTTGTTTTCAGTTACCCCTGCATCAAGTCAGAACGAGCTTTACATCATCATTGCGAGGAAGCCACAACCGGAGCTGAAGCCAACACGACAACGGGAATCGATCCAGGAACGTTGGGTGTACCTGATCAGCGCGACATCGAAGGGGACATCTTCCAACCATCCAAGGAGCTGTACGAAAGACTCACGCAAGATAGGATGTTTCCAAGTGTTCACCAGTATCTGCTGCAACCGTCGCAGTTTGTCATGATGTGGTAAATTCAGTGGTCCACAGGGAGGGCCGCTCCGTCATGTCATCAATCACATAAGGTCGGAGCTTTCCAATTCTGTTTCAAGCATGTCATTTAAATTTAGATAGGAATAGGGGGCCGTCAGTCAACAGGTTAGTTATGGTAGGAAAATTCTTTGTAATATAGAGCTAGGCCTCAAGCTCGAACCCCGTACATTAGGGTAGATGATAGTTTGTAGATTCCTTATTGGTGTGTTTATATTTCATTTCGAGTGTATTATATTAGCGTAAGTATTATCTTCATGGGTCAGGTCGAACTCCCTTGGTCATACTAGGTTAGTCTAACAGGTAGGCACTATTTATTGTGTCGCGTTCAGGCATTTGTTTCTGCAGACGTAGGCTGTATAGTTGAGACCAGGATTCAACCCGTAATTCACCCAGCTTTACTGACAGGGCGAGCAAGTCCGAATGTTTGAGAGATGTGAGCATTATGCATGTAGCTGACTGTATGTATTGAGATGAAAAAGCCCAGCACAGTTTGAGAGTGTATTGGATGCATTAGAGATGCCTTATTATGGCCATGTGACTATCGCATATTGATTTGTGTCTTTGTAATATCAAGGTTGAGCCCATGGGAGGCGGAAATAAGATTTGTTATATTGCTGGTGATATTGAGATGAGGGCGGATAGCCCAGGTGTATTTAAAGAGTGCTTTTAGCAGCCAGATTACGTGAGTTGAAAGGCGAGGTTTTGTTTTTGCCTGCAGCCAGCTGAGCTCGTAAATTATGTGGATTGCCGCTCGTCAAGTGGTCGAATGGTGAGGGTTGGTGTGTGTCTGACGTCACAGTCTTGAAACTCGGTGATATTGCTATCTGCAGCGTGTCGAGTGTGTAGGGCGGGAGTAGACGACCTTGATGTTTTGGAACGCAGGGAGAGATTTTTGTTCTATTTGTTCGACTTTAATTTTAACACTGGCCCGTTTGATATTGTCACTTTGGATATGTTGGTTGCGTTCTTTTTTTCGATTGTTCGTATATGAATATTATACTCCTTACTCTTCATGGGACTAGGGTTCGTGACCGAGTCAGGACACTGTTCATTTTGTATTTATGTTTGTTGGCACCGGGGTTCGATGGTACGAGGCGTAGTAAATTTTTGGGAACTACTGTTAGATATGTATTTCAGCAGATATCCATCTTTCTAGATTTCGTTACTTACACAATTGTAACATGCTTGTTACAGCACAGCTGTTTCGTGAAGGCAGTGAACTGGTTGTCATCGGCTCAACGTTATCTTTACCCAAGCATTTTGAAAGCTCTTATATTTTGTAAATAGATTTTGTTTTTGTAATAAATCCCTATTTGTTAAACTTTGAATGCAGCGATGTTTCTGTTAGATTTTTTTTATTTAGCTGATTCTTACCTGATTAGTCACATATCCTAGTGTTTTATCTTTATGTTGCCCATTGATCCCCATGTTATCCCTGAGAAGAGCGCTATTGGATGGCCGAGCCAGGATATGTGTTCAGGTAAGACTATGTGCACCAGCTCACGTTTGTGAGAGTTCTTTCACTACTGTACTCTGGGTTCGAGACCGGCTTTCGCCTGGCCGGAACCATAGAGTCCTGTAGGGCACAATATGTTCCCTTCTTCCAACTGACAAATATTTCCATGGCCAATTACACCAGTACTTGAGTGGTTTTTGTTCCCTTTTTATAGCTTTTTTTGGCGCTTGTTCCCTTCTTCAAACTGCCGATTCAATAGTGGATCCTTACACTCCCATCAACCTTAATGGCTCCAAGGAAACATAATGCAAAAAGAAAAATATTAAGTTCGAACTTAATTCCGATACACATATTTGGACAGTGGAGTTAAAAGTTTAAGCATTATGCGGAACATAATTTAGTATTTAAATGCTTACAAATAGGCGAAGTAGCGCTCCATAGGTTCACTCTATCGGCCGCTACTGCTATAGAGAGCTTGTTGCTTCTTCCCAGCTTCTTCAGAGAAGAATGGACTACCGGCTATGTGAAATGTGAGGGATAAAGACAAGGATGTACAGCGAGTTTCTCTCATCGCTTGGCCGGCAGGCGCGCCCAGCTTATCTGCCTCCCGTTGACTCATCACTCCCCGCTCCGCGGCATAGCAACGAGGACAGCACTTCCCCCACTTTATCCGTGCATGACATGAGATAACAATTAAAATTAAGAAAATAAGCTCGTACCTTACGACAGGAGATGTTGGGAACGTTCTCCTCCTGCATCCACACATTTCTGGCATCGTCTTACGAAACTCCGATTCACACGCATAAGTTCGTCTTCCGTAATTGAGGCTATTTCTTTACGAATATGTTCTTTGGTTCCAATTTTAACATTTTCGTTGCCCGCGATGCTGAGCTTTTCGAAACCCCGGCTCCTTGTCCAAGTCGTCTTAGGGGTTTTGTAGGCGTATGTTCTAATCTTTCTGCGATTTCATTTACTTTTTCCTCGTTAAGTACACATTTTTTTTAACACTTCGCTTCTTATCGAGTAAAGAACCAGTTCCTCCCAATTTCTTTACGATTTTCCGCACTGTCTCCTTATGTGGAGGGCGTACACCTGGAAATTGCGTTACAAATTGCCTAACGACTTCCCTGCAAGAGTCTGCTTTCACATAATTATCGTACATAAATACCCTTTCCTCTACCGAGTGCACATTTACAGGCATTATGAGAATTATACCTCGCAGTAACACTTCACAACTCGAGAACAGTTGAGCGACAGATCGACACTTAATACACGTTCTAATCACGGACCTGAACTGCGAAGTGCGGGTATTCCCGTACTGTCACTATGCTGTGTAACGGGTAGTGATGAGTCAACGGGAGGCAGATAAGCTGGGTGCGCCTGCCGTCCAACCGATTACAGATGCTTACTGTATAGGCTATAAGCAGAGAAATAGAACAGAAGAAGGTGGTAGAAGACGACACCAAACACGACCAAAATTGGCAGTGAGTAGGAATTCGGGATCTGGAACATATTGCTATATTTATAAAAGAGATAAGACACCGGTTAGAAACATACATTCAGGATTGACTAAATGGCTGACCACTGTAAGAAAATAAATTACAAAGACGAAGGACAATAATAAATACAAAAATACGAAAGGTCAAATACATGAAGCAATTCTACAGTATACATCTCTATAACTTGCAGTTTAATACAAATGGACAAATTCTAATTATTCTACATTTTCTGTTTTCTTCTCGTCGAACACGTCTCTAAATTTACGAATAGGAGATGGTGTCGGATAAATATCGTAATAATTAAATTCCCATTGAAAGTATTCCAGAAGAATATAATTCTGTATTACATAATGTATATTATTTTAATGGATTTTACGATATCGTCCTCAGTACTGTTCAAGTAATTCAATAAGAGTGGTTATACATTTTCAGACAACGTGCAAGTAAGAATGGTGTAACACTCATTTCACAGGACAGTGTTGCTCTGGGGTACTAATGAATAGAATAGAATTGCGTTCTCTCTGATCCAGAAACAGTGGTTCCAGGAGGATCATGTGTCGCAACTTCGCATTATGTAAATGTATGTATGTATGTATGTATGTATGTATGTATGTATGTATGTATGTATGCATGTATGTATGTATGTATGTATGTATGCATGCATGCATGTATGTATGTATGTATGTATGTATGTACGTATGTATGTATGTATGTATGTATGTATGTATGTATGTATGTATGTACGTATACCGGGCGAGTTGGCTGTGTGGTTAGGGGCAAGCAGCTGTGAGTTCGCATCCGGGAGATAGTGGGTTCGAACCCCACTATCGGCAGCCCTGAAGAAGGTTTTCCGTGGTTTCTCGTTTTCACACCAGGCACGGCCGCTTCCTTCCCATTCCTAGGCCGTTCCTGTCCTGTCCTGTCCTGTCCTATCGTCGCCACAAGACCTATATGTGTCGGTGCGACGTAAAGCAAAAAACAAAAAAAAAAAAAAAACATGCATGTATGTATATACGCACGTATGTATGTTGAATATTGAGCCCGAAGGCTGGTTTAATCCTCAACAGCTAGGCCATCAGCTGACGTAAATGGCCTAGGTGTCATTGAGGAGGAATACTGTGGAAATGAGGGGAGAGGTAATTTCCCGTTGCATTCCTCATTGAGCCAGAGGTTTCCATTTGAAATCTGCTTCTGCCAAGCCCACTGGGAACCACTCATCAACTGACGCTATGAGTGACATTTTCATATCATTCTTAAAGAATGGTGTAAATAGCATCGTTATAGGTCTACCTCAGTCACATTCATATATCGTCAAAACCGAGGATGAGACTGAGACAGGTCAATGAATGTAAAATATTTCTTCTAACCCATACCATTGCAAACTCTAGACCTCGTCAGCACAGCCAAACATGACACAAAGTGTTTGACAGAACTTCGCATAGCACACTTATCTTAATGAGACGTAGACCGCTCTACGGGGTCTGGTGGATACCATGTGAAATGACTGATCAGTCTTTGCCAGAAGCCCTATTACCATGACTAACGTTTTGCGAGGATGCCTCTGATATTTCAAGGAAAATATAAAAGCATTCAGTCAGTCAGTAAAAGGCGAGGAGACACGAAATAATTGTGAGGTCTATGAGGCCCCAGCGTGAATTACGAGGGTTAAATAGGTCGCGATTTAGTTGAACTGTTGTCCATTAAAGCCAATCAGGGTGTTGGAATAGAGTGTAATACCTCCGTAATATCAACATAGTGAATCTGAAGGGCTCACATTAGTAGAACACGTCGTTTGGAGGAAATGTAGATCCATTGGGGTGTTTCTGTTGCGTCTGCATTCTCATGCCGGGTTTGAACCCGTTATTTTGGAATCCGGAGGCCGACAGTCTACCAATGGTCCACAGACGGAGCTACACGCATCGTCATCTTGTAAGTTGGTGACGCGGTGGTGATTATTGTTTTAAGAGGAAGTAGAAGTAGGCAGCCATTGTCTATATAGTACTAATTAGAGGGAAAAGTGGAAGGGGCCCGACACTTCGAAATATAAAAAGAAAAATTCAATTCTTCAGACACATTTCGGGAAAGAGCGACGACAGGGTCACTAAAAAAATTCAACCATTTTAACAAGTCCATTAGTAAACACAATTCAAATGAAAAATAGTTTATTAACACCAAGAAGACAAAAGTAAAGCAAAGTCATCTCCGTACAGACCATGAAGGCCCTTGGAGGGCCACGAAGGGCGTGAAAATAAAAGACTCCCTAGCATTCCCAAACCTAATGCCGAAAAGAACAAGAGTTGACCAAGGGAGGTCGAATAGGATAGATGGAAGTGAGGAGCCTGATACAAGAAAGTGGAACGAATGCCAGGACTCAGTTAAGGGCCCCGTGGTTTTCAACCCACGCTTTTTAGTCGCTTCTTACGACAGGCAGAAGATGCCGTGGGTGTTATTCTACTGCCGCCGCCCATAGAGCTCGTCATCTTGCAAAAATTTTAATCATCAATGACCGGTTTGCTTCGTCTGCTGTCTAACATTGGTGAAGAGTACACGTTATAGAACATATTCTGCTGTAGTTTTCCATCCTTCATTGCAGTAAAGCTCCTGTGGGTAAGAGGCAGGTGAGTTGTTGATTTTGCGTCCCGAGTCGCCACCGTATCAGCAATTGTCCCGCGGGTATTCTTTTACGAGCCGGTAAATCTATCGATACGAGAATGGCGTACTTGAACACATTTACATTCACGGAACTGACTCGGAAAGGATCCCATTGACTTGGGCTCAGAAGACCAGGGCTCTAGTCACTCAGTCTAGCTTATGATATTATTATTATTATTATTATTATTATTATTATTATTATTATTATTATTATTATTATTATTATTATTATTATTATTATTACTGAAGCACCGAGCTGATTGGCTCAGATGGTAAAGGCACTGGCCTTCTGGCCCCAACTTGGCAGGTTCGATCCTGGCTCAGTACGGTGGTATTTGATACGTCAGTCTTATGTCGGTAGATTTACTGGTAGGTAAAAGAACTGCGGGACTAAATACTGGCTCTTCGGCGTCTCCTAAAACCGTAAAAGTAGTTAGTGGGACGTAAAGAAAATAACGTAATTATAATTATTATTGAAACGATTTTGGTCAACTATGGACCATGTTAGTAACTTTATGATTTCAGTTTTCTTTGGCGCCAGAATTACTTCATTCCCTTGATTGCAACTTCTTTCTTTTCATCCCTCCTTCTTGGTTGCCGTTTCTTGTTCCGTGAACCCTTCAAATGTTCGTATCTTGTTTCTGAATGTGGCTCCCTCGTGGATGTCTTGTTCCATGATGTTTATTCCTTACAGGTCCTTCTTGGTGTTAGGGGATGCCTGGCCGAGGCGGTAAAGGCGTGCTCGGATCGCCCGGTAAGACGTGAGTTCGAATCCCCGTCAGGAAATCGTAAAATTTAAGAAACGAGATTTCCACTTCCGGAGGTGCACATGGCCCTGAGGTTCACTCAGCCTACACCAAAAGTGATTACCAGGTAAATTCCTGGGGGCAAAGGCGGCTGGGCGTAGAGCTAACCACTCTACCCCATCAAGTGCCGATGTTATAGTGGAAGCCTTTACCTTCCACCCCTCCAAGGGGTGACTTTGCTTTACTTTTGTCTTCTTGGTGTTAATAAACTATTTTTCATATGCATTGCGTTTACTTCTGGACTTGTTAAAATGGTTGAATTTTTTTAGTGACCCTGTCGTCGCTCTTTCCCGAAATGTGTCTGAAGAATTGAATTCTCCTTCTAATATTCTGCCACAAGTATTGTACATTTCTTACTTGCTGCGTAATCCGCAAGCGTATGCACATCTTCTGGGTCCGATATTTCTTTTATGAATTTTCTTTTTTTCTTCTCGATTTATTCGATTTTTTGTGGTTGTTAATGCTAGGCATTCTGAATCACCTGAATCACACAGGGACTTCGGCTGGATCATGTCTGATATTGACTTAGCTTAGTCTTAAATGAGATCACTTTCTTGTTGTATGTGTTCTTCGTAAGGTAGAAAGCAAGGTCAATTTTTTCCAATATTATTATTATTATTATTATTATTATTATTATTATTATTATTATTATTATTATCATCAAATAGTGGTTGATTCAGCAGTTAGCAGAAGTACGGTACAGGACGATGGTTTCATATAACGAGAGAGATTTCCAGCCGGTAATGGAGCAAGAGTTTCGCTCATAAAACAAAGCTATTTCTTAATCAGAGTTACTGTACCTCGTAACTTGCATGGCTCATATCTGTCAGAAAATTTGTAATTTACCATAAACTGGGAGTCTCTCTGTTTACCTCGCTTCTCCGAGCACCGTAAAGGTGAGTTTATGATCAAATGTTATTGAGTTGAAGCAGCAGAAGTCCTTGTATTTCCTACTTTAGCTTGTGGCAGTATGAGCCTTGTTTCCTCGACTGTGGATAAGCGTACCCGAACGAGTCCTGCAGTTCTTTCACGTTAGATGAAAAACGTTGGAATAAAACTTGTAGAATCTTCTTTTTTGTACATGTGTTAGGTATCGTGTATGGCGCCAAGAGTATAAACTGCGACCTTTATTCCACGTGTCACATAAACTTGCCCGCAAAAGCTGGGATCAGACTAGAAATTATTTGGTCTCTGATTCCTTGCAATAAACTGTATTTTACAGCAAAACGTGTCATATTTCTCCCATAGCGTAAGCAAATGGTTATATCCTAACGATAAGCCTTGAATAGATAATTACCGAGCGAGTTGGGCGTGCGGTTAGGGGCGCGCAGCTGTGAGCTTGCATCCGGGAGATAGTGGGCTCGAACCCCACTGTCGGCAGGCCTGAAGATTGTTTTCTGTGGTTTCCCATTTTCGCAACAGGAAAATGTTGGGTTGTTTCCTTCCCATTCCTAGGCCTCTCCTCTCCCATCGTCACCATACGACCTACTGTGTCGGTTCGACGTAAAGCAAATAATAAAACATTGATGGTTAGTTTTTCTCATTTCTTGCGCCCAACGGGCTAATATCTAATGCTGCCGTACCTTATTGACATTTTCAGGCGAAAAAAAACACCTTTCCTAACTTAAATCGATGGAGGAAGAGGAAGATATCCAACTCACTGAAGAATGGCGGTATTGGGCAAAGGGAAGGAGGGAAGTACCGTGGAAGGTATGAAAATTACAGGTAGATAAATAAACAATGATTTACAATGGAAAGATTAGAGTTGCAAAGCGTTTTTTACAATAATAATAATAATAATAATAATAATAATAATAATAATAATAATAATAATAATAATAACAATAATAATAATGTTACTGGTTTTACTTCCCACTAACTACTTTTACGACTTTTTGAGATGCCATGGTGCCGGAATTTCGTCCCGCGGGAGTTCTGTTACTTACCGGGAAATCTACCGACATGGCTGGGGTATTTGAACACCTTCAAATACCCACCGGATTGAGCCAGGATCGAATCTCCAAGCTTGGGCTCAGAAAGCCAGCATCTCAATCGTCTGAGCCACTCAGACCGGCGCTTTCTTACTTCTGACCAGTTTTGTTACATATACTATCATACAAATTACCTAACCTAAATTAAAGGAGATTAGAGGACAATGAAGGTTGTGAAGAGAGTATAAAATAAGGAAGAATAAGTAGAAGGATGATCCCTGGAAATGTACTTAGAATCTCGGGGCTATTATCACGATCTCAACTGTCACTTCCCAAAAGACACCCGTTAAACTCACTCATCGAGGGGATGAAATTCTTCCAGTCTTCCCTTTAGTTTGTGAAAATGATCTGAGGTGATAAACTACATCAGTAATTTCGTGCGGCTATTGCCAGCCTGGTGCAGCCCTTCCAAGGTAGACCCTCCGACGATGGTGGACGAAATCTGCCGTGAGTAAGAAACTGCATGTTATTGTGTTGTATGTGATGTATAAATTGCACGTGGGTTGGGAACTGCGTGAACACCCCGTCCCCGAGCCTGGGAAATTAACCATTTTAGATTAAAATCCCTGGCCCGAATGGAGATCGAACCCCTGGCCCTCTGAACCATTACGCTGAGCATTCAGCCAAGGATCCGGACAACACCATCAAAAGGCATGATCATCAAAGCGGCTTGTTAGGGCTTAAAATGATCTGAAACAGTTGAAGTTCGAAGATTTATAAAGGTAGTTAACATTATTTGTCCTCCTCTGGGGCGTAAACGTGGTAAAAGGGCTGGAAAGGAGTCCACTCAGCATCGGGAGGTCAACTGATTATAGGTGCGTTCGATTCCCACCTCAGCCAACCTGGAAGTGGTTTTCCGTGGTTTCCCACTTCTCCTCCAGGCAAATGCCGGTATGGTACCTAACTTAAACCCACGGCCGCTTTCTTCCCTCTTCCTTGTCTATCCCTTCCAATCTTCCCATCCCTCCACATGACACTGTTCAGCATAGCAGCTGAGGCCGCCTGGGCGAGGTACTGTCATCCTCCCGAGTTGTATCCCCAACCCAGAATCTGAAGCTCCAGGATATTGCTCTTGAGGCGGTAGAGGTGGGATCCCTCGCTGAGTCCTAGGGAAAAACCGACCCTGGAGGGTAAACAGATAAAGAAGTAGAAAAACAAGTTAGAAACGTACCAGTACGTATTTTATTTGTGTAGTGCCAATACCGGATATCCCCAAGTTCTGTCTCATCATTTGCCGTTATTGAGGAGTAAATATCCCAAAGTATGTTATACAATTCTTACACGTTATTAAATTTCTAAGAGATGCCATATTAGACTGAAATGCAGATGGTTATCAAAATAATGGAAATAGGGGGAAGGACATGATTAATGCAGTGGTGGACCATATTCGGCCCATCGTACAGATGCAATTCGTTGTGGCATACAATTCGTGAACTATTTTCAGATGAATTCTGTGCAACACTCATTTCCGTTAGCAATGATGGGGAACGAAATCTGTACCGGATTCTCTCATCTAAAACGGATCACGGATGCTCAATAAAGTGGGTGGGTGGTCAGGCCAGGTGAGGTGTTGAAGTTCATGTGCATCGTTGTTCAAACCGTGCCTGAAGGAAGCTAACAGTGTGAACTTGGGTATTGTCATCTTAGAAGACGGCGTCCTTGTTAGGTGCTCACTAACTGAATGGGCTACGCGGTTCGGGTCACGGACCTTGCATTGGAAAGATGGTGGGTTCGAATCCCACCGTCGGAATATTGTAGGTGATTTTCCGTGGTTTCCCATTTTCATAGTATACGAATTCTAGAGTTTTAACTGTAATGAGGCGAGGGAAGCTACCTTCCCATAACTAGCCCTTTCCCACCCTTGCGTAGCCGAAAACCTTCGCTGTGTTAGTGCGACGTTAAATCACTAGGATAACACAATAAAATAAAATAAAGTAAAATAAAAAATAAAAAAATAATAAAATAAAATAAAATAAAATAAAATAAAATAAAATAAAATAAAATAAAATAAAATAAAACAAGTAAAAAATTTGTCCGCCTGTGTGGTGTAGTGGTTAGTATGATTAGCTGCCACCCCCAGAGGTCCAGGTTCGATTCCCGGCTCTGTCACGAAATTTCAAAGTGGTACGAGGGGTGGAACGGTGTCCACTCAGCCTCGGGAGGTCAACTCAGTAGAGGTGGATTCGATTCCCACTTTAGCCATCCTAGAGTGGTTTTCCGTCGTTTCCCACTTCTCCTCCAGGCAAATGCCTGGATGGTACCTAACTTAAGGCCACGGCCGCTTCCTTCCCTCTTCCTTGCCTGTCCCATCCGATCTTTCCATCCCTCCACAAGGCCCCTGTTCAGCATAGCAGGTGAGGCCACCTGGACGAGGTACTGTTCATTCTCCCCAGTTGTATCCCCCGACCCAAAGTCTGAAGCTCCAGGACACTGCCCTTGCGGCGGTAGAGGTGGGATCCCTCGCTAAGTCCGAGGGAAAAACCGACCCTGGAGGGTAAACAGAAGAAGAAGAAGAAGAAGAAGAAGAAGAAGAAAAGTTAGGGAACATGTGCACCATAGAATGCACTTGCTCACCTAAAATGTCTGCATAATCAATGGCCATAATTTGACCTTTGCGAGTAAGAATAAGATCAATGAAATACTACGAAATTGCAGCCCACACTATCAAAAAGTCACTGTGATGGTAGGAAGTACGCAGTCCCCTACATAAGTTTTTTTGGGCGTCTACCATACATTGGTGGAAAAAAAGATGAAGGATGACTCACCAGCCATTTTACCCTTTTCCATGACCACTGATCCATGTTGCATAGTCTCGGCACCGTTTGCGCCGTTCTGAGGCGTTCTTGGTGGTTTGGAGATTGCCACCCGGGCGCAGATATTCAGTTTGTGCTGCTCTTGTTGGACTGTATTTGCAGAAACATATTTATCGAGATGCTGATCGAGCTTCGACGTCACTTGTATTACTTTGGCTCTACATTTCTTTGCGATAATTTTCTTCACTATTCGGTGATTCCGAATGGGTTTCGTCCACTGTTACTTTTCAGTGATGATTTCTTGCCACGAGTTGTGGATACTGTTGCTCTCGATACACCGACCTTTCTGGCAGTCTTGGTTGTATACACCTGATTCAACTAACCGCGCTCCAGTTATTATCTGCCCTCTTAAAGTCAGAGAAGTCTCCCACTTTGCCTCGCCTGCGTCAGGCCGATTGCACGCACGAACACGTACTACACCGCCAAGCGCGCTGCATACTAACGTCCTTCACTGCAGTACTGAAAGGCAGTCGGAGCCCACGTAAGATAAGTGTTAGCACTTCGCAAAAATGCTGTGTTTCGGAATATAAGTGTATCCTTTATTTTGACAACAATACGAATATTTAAATATTTATTTTTGAGTCTTCTTATTATTGTTCGTCAGAGTTTATTTAGACATGAATTAAAGAAACAGAAACGGAACATGCATCTAAATATTGAAATAATGAGTCAATTTCTTAAAAGTACAGTAGTTAAATTTATTAGAAATTAGTATATTTTAATTAGCTTATATGACAAATATTGATTCACTAGTGATTACTTTCATAAACGTGAAAAGTTTCTGGAGATTTACAGTTAACATTGCATTCTTTAAACTGAAATGATCTGACATTAAATATAATATCACTGAACCGATTTCTGAGCGCGTAGCTTCATTGTTCATACCGAATTTAAAGTGTCTTTGCTGTCATAAATATTACAGTTCCTTTTTAATTACTCTTGATATATGGGTTAGAGACATGGACGTTGCTTCAGTATGTTCTAAATATATCTGGGATTACCGAGAAACAGTGTGATGGATCGCTTGAAAATGACGAGGTACTCAGAAAGTAAGTAAAAAGCTCGATCTTCTACCAAAAACACTTGAGATTTTAATAATAAATAATGTTGTCGGTGTTTACATTTCACTAACTTCTCTCGTGGTTTTCGGAGACGCACAGGTGCCGGAATTTTGTCCCTCATGAGTCCTTTATTGTGCCAGTATATCTACCAAGACGAGGCTGATGTAATTGAGCATCTCCAAATAACACCTACCAAGTTGGAGTCAGAAGGCCAGCGCTTTACCGTCCGAGCTACTCAACCCGGGGCGAGAAGTTTTGCTATCTGGGAAATGTAAGCTCTTGCGTCTTTCCATTGAGGAAAGTATGATGAATAAATGCTGAGTTGGCCGACTGGGTAAATAAATAAATAAATAAATAAATAAATAAATAAATAAATAAATAAATAAATAAATAAATAAATAAATAAATAAATAAATAAATAAATAAATAACCTTCTTTTTTCTCAGTTGTTTGGGCTGGCATTTGATCCGGATTTGGTCCATTTATACGGCCGGATGACTTTGTGAAAGTGGAGAGATGGATTCACTAAATAACTGTTAAAGATGTAAGTAAACAAGCCAGTAAGTACTGCAAACGAACAATTATGCAGATATATATTAGTGTGCAAAAATATAAATAAACAAATCAGAGAATGAATAAAAGGAAATAAAAAAGGAAAAAAGAAATAAAAGAAAGAAAAAGAAAACTTATTTGTCCTTTCGCACAAAGATTTTGAGTATAGTAGTAATAACATCCCGCTACAGTAGTCTTCAAATCTACAAATTGATCAATACTTGGTTCAATCATGTATTTCAGAGCAGAGAGTCTCAACAGGAAGAGCTCAGGACGGAGCACTTCTGCCAGTAATGTACACTAAATGCCCATTTGCGCGTCACACAACTGTCAGTAATCGATTTTTTTCTACTTATACGCTCGGTTGGCCCAACATGGCTCTTGTGCAGGTGGTGCTTTGGGACTAAGTGAAGATTCCTGTTAGAAGCTGCAGACCTCTGACTGATTCACATGGCCATATTACAGACAGATGAACACTCCCAGGATGCTCAGCACCTTGGACGATGTACTTCCACTCCGTCTACAATGCTGACAATGTACGACCAATCTTCCTTCATATAATCATAAACTTCAGAGTAGGTAATATACCAATGGATTGCTGTTATTACCTTCCTTTATAGACTTGCGCATTTGTAAGGCTGGCGACCTGTCTAGGATGAAAGGTAATGTTGAAGACGCCACACACCCCCCAGGTCCATGCTCTAACCAATGAACTTTAAATTCCCCGACCTTTCATAAGTTGTAAGAAACAGACATGAGAAAAGAGAGAATGATTGTCGGTACAAACAGGTGAAAACATTACAGGAGGGTACACGGAATGAGGAGGAAAAGGTTAAGTTGGGAAAGAAATTGACGTATGAATCTGCACGCAATAACCGGCTTCGGCGATGGGGTCAAATGAGATGAATGGAGGTGGAAAGGTTATCTGGATCAATAATGGAAAAGGGATACCGAGAGAACGGTGGTTAGACTTTCTGTTCTTAACGATGTAAAGGTAAAAGACGTGAAACGAAATTAGGCCACAGAGCCAAAGAGCTAGTTACAAATGAAGGATTGTAGAGGAGTCCGGTTAATTTACGAACTCTTACGACTGAACGTGGGAAGGCAAAACACTCTATAATGAATACATATTATATTCTTCTTATTATTTCTTTCTTTATTTCTTACTTTCTTAATCAGTTTACCTTCCAGGGTTGGTTTTTACTTCGGATTCAGCGAGGGATCTCACCTCAAGGGCAGTGTCCTGGAGCGTGAGACTTTCGGTCGGGGGATACAACTGAGGAGGAGGACCATTGCTTCGCCCAGGCGGTCTCACCTGAACAGGGCCTTGGAGGGGGATGGGAAGACTGGAAAGAATAGACAAGGAAGAGGGAAGGGACCGGCCGTGGCCTTAAGTTATGTACCATCGCAGCATCTGCCCGAAGGAGAAGTGGGAAACCACGGAAAACCACTTCCAGGATGGCTGAAGTGGGAATCGAACCCACCTCTACTCAGATGACTTCCCGAGGCTGACTGTACCCTGTTCCAGCCCTCGTACCACTTTTGAAATTTCGTGGCAGAGCCGGGAATCGAACCCGGTCCTCCGGGGGTTGCAGCTAGAGACGGACTTATTATTATTTACAATTTTCTTTACGTCTCAGCGACACAGATAGGTCTTGTAGTGACGATAGATGGGAAAGGGCTAGGAGTGTGAAGGAACCGACCGTGGCCTTAACCAAGGTACATCCCTAGCAATTGCTTGGTGAAAATGAGAAACCATGGTTTATTATTGCTAAAAATAATATTTTACTGCATGCTATACGGTCTCCCCTTGATCGTAGTCAACACCCCGAATATCTTCTTGTATGCCATTAAATGAACTGTATTAAAATGAACTGGTACTGATGTAAAGAAAAAGCAGATGGCACCACTTTAGCCATGTCATGCACCCACCAGCTATATAGTGGTGTGTGAGTTTGACTAGAGCGCTGTTTGATCTCGTCAGTCCTCAGTGTGGACTGAACGTGGATGGGCCATGTTGGTCTCGAGCAAAGCTGGTGGACACACATAAGGTTGGAAACTTCGGTGCAACCATGTGAACAGACACCTTAAAACCGTTCGCTTCCTGGATTGAGGGAGATCATTGTTTTAAAAATCAGGATTTCAGTCTGAAAATCGTAGGTCAGGTACTCCTTTCCTTCTAATTCATATAGGTGTTTTTCTTGAGCTCGGTATGCCTAATTATTTGAGGGCTGAACTTGTAAATTGTCTCGAGGATGTTCGAGTGTGTTACCCTCGGCATCCTCTTCATTTTTTACAGCGGCCTGGATTTTCTAACTTGTAAAATTATTATCGTCTTTACCTTTTTTGAATTAACTTCCTTTTCCTCTGGTTGCAGTGTAGCATTGGATTAGCCTCCCCATAATTGGGCCACCGTGCCCCGGTAGGGTATTATGAATTAACTTGTGTTTCTGGGAGTTGCGCTCAATCTTTTTATAACTTTACATTGGTGTTAACTTTTCTGCTTGGCCGTTTAATTTGAAGGTGGAAATATCCAGTTACGGCAAACTTGACTGAGATAATTTTGTTCCGAGTAACTGAGTTTGTAATACTCGAATTTCCTTTTGAATACGCTTCCATACTGAGTTTATGTTGCTTGTGTCTGGCTCCTTGGCTGAATGGTCAGCATCGTTTTCATAGAATCCAGGGTTCACTTGAAGGCTGGATCGGAGATTTTAACCTTAAGCGGTTATTCTTCATGGCTTGGGGACTGGGTATTCGTACTGTCCCCAACATTCCTGAAACTCACACACCACACACAACACTATTCTTACAAGGGCTGCACCAGGCTGCTACACTTAAAGTCTAACGATAAATAAATAAATAAATAAATAAATAAATAAATAAATAAATAAATAAATAAATAAATAAATAAATAAATAAATAAATAAATAAATAAATAGGTTGTGTGTTTCCACAATGGGACTTGCATGCCCGCGCAACTTGTATCCTTGAATATATATATATTTTTACAAGTTGCTTTACGTCGCACCGATGCAAATAGGTCTTATGGTGACGGTGGAATATGAAAGGGGGAAGAAAGCGGCTGTGGCTTAAATTAAGGTACAACCCAGCATTTGCATGGTCTGAAAATGAGAAACCACGGTAAACCATCTTCAGGGGTGCCTACAGTCGGGTTCGAATCCACCGTCTCCCGGATGCAAGTTCACATCTATGCATCCTTAACCGCACGGCCTCCTCGAATATAAATTATTAAGCGTTCGTAAAGCCTTTTAGATTCAAATCATTGCCATTGATCTTAATCATTGTTCATCTTCTGGAGTCCCTTTTTATTTATTGTTGTATAATTCTATCCACTTGTTGTTATTTAAATATTGACTGTTTGAACTCATTATTGTTAATTCAGTTAAATTTGTTAGTCTGCCCTATTTTTATTCTTTTATATCCCTTTGATAGTAAAATAAAGAGAGTGAGTCTATTTAAATGCATTAATGAAAAATTACCCCTTTTCATCCTTTACTTCTAGCTCGTTCAGACCACAGGTCCTTGCGCGTTTTTAAATCTCTCCCTTTGACATTACCGGGTATAATAATTTATATGATTATCATTAGCAGACACATTACAATCTGGAGATATCCCGATAGTAATGACTGCTTACAATAATATAGCAACGAAATTAAATTGAAACTATTAATGACATAATATTAGGCTACAGAACAACAATAAATTACGTCAAAATAAATTATTCCAAATATAATATCTAAAAATTACATGATAATAAAAGAAGAAGAATGGAAATTAGAATTAAAAATTACTTAAAAGTAGTGTAAGATACAAGCAATCGCATAGAAATTCATAAGAAATATTTAATTTAAAACTTCTCTTACAAATAGTATAACATAATAATTACAAGCAATCTCATAGAAATTCACATGAAAATGACAGGAAATCACTTAAAATTATTCCCATACGAGTAGCATGACAACGCAGTCTCGCAGGAATTCAAAAAGATTTTCAGAATGTAACCATTTTTCGATTACAATGCAATCACATAGAAATTCACAGATGATTTAAATATTCCCGATACCTTAACATTACGATTTACGGCAGATTAGCCGAGTGAGTTGGCGTGCGGTTATTGTCGCGCAGCTGTGAACTTGAATTCGGGACAGAATGGATTCGAATTCCAACGTCGGACGCCCTGAAGATGGTTTACCGTGGTTTCCCATTTTAACACCAAGTAAATGGTGAGGATGTACCTTAATTAAGGCAACGGCCACTACATTTCCATTCTTAGCTTTTTTACATCCTTGCATCGCCGAAAACCTTCGATGTGTTACTACGACGTTAAACAAGTAGGAGAAAAACCGGTAGATTAAATGGTACAATGACATACTACTACTACTTTGCATTTATGAAATGAAGAAATAGAAATCACTTAGCATGTACAGAATATTGAAGTCTTCTCCTGAAACATCCTATGCAGATAACGCAAATAGAACTTTAATTCCGTATATGTGTTATTGAAGTCTTACAGGACTGACCATGTATTTAGGGATAATGTAGTCAGAGGTGACAACTCAAGAAATTTAAAGTTATTCTGTTAAACTCTCCACTTGAATACTAATGCGCTTCGACTGGTGCGGACAGTGACTAAAATGAGAACGGGAGAGCGAACATAAGAACTAACGCTAGAGGAAAAGCAATCCTCGACTGTTTAACCCACCACTTATCCCAGTTTTAACGTTCCAGTAACAGGTCATTTTCAATTTATATACAGATCGGTATGTAAAGTGATTCCAAAGAGACGCCCGAAGTAGCAGCAAAGGAAAGAAGTAGACAGTTATTATAAACCGACTTAGTACTGTTCCTTTGATACAAAATTCTATAGCATTTGAAGAAATTTGTCATTAAAGTTTACACCTCATGTTTTCACACCTACTTAAACTACTTTAGAGTGTTGCCTTAAAGAGTAGCCAGATTTTCAAAATTAATTTATTTTATTAGCCTTCACGAATTGTTACATTTGGCCTGGGTCCCATACACTGGAAACATACTCTAGTTGGGGTCATACCAGAGACTTATATTCCTTCTCATTTACATCCTTACTACAACTCCTAAATACTCTCATAACCATGTGCAGAGATCTGTATCCTTTATTTACAATCATATTTATGTGATTGGCCCAATGTAGATCTTTCCGTACTTACTTAAAATTGTCATTGCAGGATAGTAAAGCACATATTGCTAGCCTAAAAAAACAATATATGATGAGTATAGATTATGAGGAAAGCAATGGAAAACTACTTCACTTCTCATCTTGCCTAGTACACCTCATTTTGGTGCTGCCATTGGTTTTTGTGGTTTTTCTATAACCGCATAGCCTTTGTTGGTGCTATTTGAGGATCCAACCAGCCTCTGGGCTGATGGCCTGAAAGGCAGTATAGATTACTAAACTTATGTAAACAAGTATAAATGTGGAAAGCAAGTGTAAGTTGTCACAGCAAACCAGTATACTATAGCCAAAGCAGTTTGAGTAACTTAACATTACCTCATATGAAGGAGATAATAGTTATTGCTATGTAATTTTGGCTCATATTTGACATATGGAATATTACCACGTGTATGCTACGTACTGGACAATGGTGTGTTGAAGTCAGAGTTGCCATGGGATATTATGTGTATTTTATTGCAAGTGGTTGTTTAATGGATTGAGTTGTACGATGTTGCTGTCAAGGTTATATGTGTAAGTGAAGTTTGGCGTGTGATTTATTGCTCGATATTGCTACTACAAGAAGACTGGTTGCTTGAAAGGATGTGAAATGAGTAGCCAAGATACATGTTAAGGTTATATTAGACATATTTTAGTCGATACTGTCGGAATTACTTTTACGTTGGCAACTGAGGTTATTATTATTGACGTGGTAACATCTGTTGTCTTTATTCTTGGAGCATACATATTTCTGAAAATGTGGTAAATTACGGAGTCAAGATAATAGTTATTTGGAAATTTTAGATTTTACCTCCATTCATTCAGTCGTGGTCAGGCTGGTCTGGTTTGTTTTGATTATACGCATTGTTGAATCACATGTTTTGACGGACTACACTAGGTGCTTTGTAGTCAGCCTTCATTGTTTCTCGGTCCCATTCATTACTTTCATTTTATTTTTGAATAAAACACTCAATCCTCTCAATAATTCGATTGTCGTTTTGTAAGTTATAGATGGTAATGTTTACTGATTGATTTAAGTAGATGTACTCATGCGTTGCGTTGTGTACTCGCCACAATGAACTTACTCAATCAAGATAAGAGCTCTGCTCTATTTTACACATTTCTGTGTATGCGAACTCTTACTGAACTGACTAGTCGATGATGTTGATGATGATGGTGATTACTATATTCCAAATTTGTTTGCTTCGATGTTTATTGGCGCTTATGTGGATATGTGGATAGAGCCAGCTAACTTTGTGTAGGAATTATTTCATTTTGATGCTGCACTGGTGAGTTAGCCCCCCGGGCAACACTGTTTTGTATGTATGTTGGGTATTCAGCCCGAAGGCTGGTTTGATCCCCTGCAGCTCCGCCAACAGCTGTCATAAATAGCCTAGGCGTCACTGAAGAGGCATGCTAGGGAAATGAGGAGCGAGGTAGTTTCCTGTTCCTTTCCTCACTGAGCCAGAAGTTGCTATTACATATCAGTCTGCCATTCCCACTGGATTGCATGCACCAACCGACCCTATGAGCGATATTTTCACACCATTCATAACAGGGACTGGCTGCAACACTGTTTTGATGTTATACTATTCATACTTTCTTCAAGTAGATACAAGGTGTTACCCTAGATACTGTTGTGTGTAGACAGCGCCTGTGGTGTAGTTCTAAACATTTTATATACACTGTATGGCAGTTGACATCATCGTACTAGCACTATAGCGGGAGCCGGTTGTAGTTGTAGCGTATTAGCATACTGTTAAGGCGGTAACTTGATGATACTACGAAATGTAGTTTGGAGCTCTGTTGTGAACTTTCGGAGTTGCTTTCACTATATAAAATTTTATGTACAAATGTATATCGTCACTGTGCGAGCAATACCACATATCTTATAATGCTCTTCATATCCATTATTTTTCTTAAGACTGGTCATTCCTCCCAGCCACATATGGATATGCAATCCATCAAACAATTTTCATTGTGTTTATTTTCCTGTGAAAAAATATGAAGGAAAATGAACCTTGCCGTACCGCACTGTAGGAAAGTATGTTTGCACGACGTATTTACGCACACCTATAGTATAATGTATTTGAGGTTCAGAGTTCCAAATAGTTATTATTATTATTATTATTATTATTATTATTATTATTATTATTAGTATTGATTTTCCACTAATTGTAGTTACAATTTAGGGATGGTGAATGGAGAAAGGGCATAGCCCCACATACACAAAAGTGCCTCCATCACCACTTAAAATTATAATCTACAAGTATACAATTACATTCTACATGATGTTCTTACCGTATTTACATAGGCATATTTACATAATACTCACAAGATCTGATCAACATTCAAGTAATTCGAAAAGTTTTCTAGATCAGGTCGAATGCTTTTATTGGCCGGAAATATTTCCATCCATGGGTAGTTGCCATTAACTTGTTGGTTGTATTTACTTACCATCCATATGTATCTACCACGATATAAAGGACAGGTGTAAACGTTGAAAGCACTGAGTGTGCGTATAACATTTGGTTATCAATGCAATGCGGCTGTGGAGGAAGTAAATAACGTCTTAAGGGTGAGTGTTAAATGAGGCTTAATGATTGTAAGGGGAGGATGTGGTAATTACTGCTCATTACAGGAGAAGGAATTTCTTCAAGAACATAGGTCTCGTCCGCGGAGAGAGCGCAGCTTTGGATCACTTCCAAGTCACATTACCGAGAAAAGGCAATCATTGTTCTTTAATAGCTTTTAAATTGAGTATGAATTAATCATCGGTATAAATAATTTCTTAAACGTTTATCGTTCAGTGAAGTAAATATAATAGAAATACTACTATTAACGTAAATGTTAACTATTCAGGCTTGACGACACCTGCCCCGTATCTCACATAAGCCATTAAGGCCCTCCGCCTGCCAAGATAACTGCTGCCAATGCTGCTGATACTGAAACACCGTTCTCAGCCATATTGCTTGGTTTGCACGACCGGTTCGCTGCCTCTCGTGTAATAAAAACAATTATAATTGTTCCTTTTGGTTTCTAGGCCCACTCAAATCTTATTTTGGTTTTAGAAGATGCCGGTACGAGGCTGGCGTATTTGAATACTTTCAAATACCATCGCATGGAGCTGTGATAGAACGCAGCAACTCGCGCACACCAGACCAGCGCTTCTGTTCAGACTGGTGACTCTCGCAAGCGGCAACTCATTACTTGATCTCACTAAGCTGAGTGAACCGCGTCCCATTCCTCAGTTCAAAGTTAAAATTCAGTGAACAGCAATCAAATCTGGGTCAGCACGCTGCCGCTACATCGCGACACTCCTCTTCGGGCTTGAAGGTCTTCCGAAATCTGTTTCGAATCGTTCTAGTCTTATTTGCGGTACCTCTACCTCTAGGCTGTCATCCCTTATTATAGAACTCATTTGACACTCAGAAAACAACCTTCACTTAAGTTCACGGAGACCGGCTCTTTAACTGAATAGTCAGCGTTGAGGCCCTCTGTTTGGAGAGTCTAGGGTTCGATTTCGTCCATGTTGGGAATTTTAACCGTGTCTAGGGACCGCTTATACGTGTCTATCCCAATAAACCCACATCACACCACACTACCAACTACTACAAAGACATGCATCCACCCACCCACCCACCCACCCACCCACCCACCCACCCACCCACCCACCCACCCACCCACCCACCCACCCACCCACCCACCCACCTATGGTTGACGCCAGGAAGGGCATCCAGTCGTAAAACAGGGCCGATACCACATTTGCGACAACGTTCACACCCACGACCCCCCAGGTTATGAAAAAGTGACGGAAGAAGAAGAACAACTTATAATAATAATAATAATAATAATAATAATAATAATAATAATAATAATAATAATAATAATAATAATAATAATAATAATAATAATAATAATAGATGAACTCGTAAGCAGAATCCATGAAATATCAGCAGAAATCTGGGAAACTGAAACGAGCATTAATACATTCATTGCACATAAAAGATGAGAAGGCGGATCCTAACAACTATAGAGGCATGTTCCTACTACCGATCACATATAAAATTATTTCTAAAGTTCTCTTAAACCGTTTAGAAAAACAGGCAAATAACTTGATGGGTGAGTACCAAGCAGGTTTCAGCAAAGGTCGCTCATGTGCTGAAAAAATATGGAATTTGAAGACGATATTAAGGATCCGCCGAGCTACCAGCACGATCATCACTTTTGTGGACTTTAAGAAGGCGTATAATTCTTATACTCTAGAAGAAGTCAGAGTGGACAGGAAGACCAGATAACTCATCCGGCAGACTCTCACGAATACGACTTCGAAAGTGAAATTGCTTGGGGAAATTTCTGAGCCTTTTTGAAATATGAACGGGCCTTCGTCAAGGTGTCGGCATCTCCCCTATTCTTTTAAACTTAGTTCTAGACAACGTTATTAGAGAATCGGAAAGGGACGTCAAAGGTGTGAGCATCGGAAACTTGGGAAGCAAAATCAAGGTGAAATGTTTAGTCTTTGCTGATGATCTAATAATCATTACTAAGACCAGAGACGAAACCAGATACACCGTCCGAGATTACACAATATAGTATCAAAGGCAGGCCTCCAGATATTGTACTAAAAACCCAATTCATGGAAAATCATTATCAAGATAGCAAAAATACTCTGATAGAGGTGGAAAACAGCACAGTTTCACAGGTTTCCTGCTTCAAATACCTTGGAGGAATCATACTATCATCGGAACTAGAGAGTATGGCCAACATAGAAAGAGCCACTAAACTCCATAAGGCGTACAGAATAACGTGGAATTACTACAACAAGAGAGTTAAATCGCGTAATGCAAAATTATGACACTACAAGACAGTTGTTTTGCCGGAAGTTTTACACGCCTCAGAAACCATATCCCTTGGAGGTCACTCTAAAATTATAGAAATTGAAAAACAAGAAAGGAAAATTCTCCGGAAATGTTATGGTTCTATGAGAGAAAATGGAATGTGGATTAAGAGGAGAACAGCGGACCTGTATTCATTAACTGGCAGGTTCACTGATGCCGTACACAAGAGACACCTGAAATTCTATGACCATATCTATAGGATGGACGGCGGCAGACTCACCAAAAGATTACTCAAAATAATCAACTCAATGAAGGTCAAAATAAACTAGCTAGAAGAAACTAAGGCGGACCTCCAAGAAACGAATATTACGGACGACATCATAGAAGATCGTGGAGCCTTTAGTACGATAATAGCCAAGCACAAATTCATGGAGAAACCTAAAAAGAAAACTGGTAGGAAGTGGTCCACAGAACTCAAGGTGCAACACAGTGCATTCATAGAGAGATTTTGGGAGGATAAGAAGGCGAAAACCATCAGGTCAACGAACAAGTTCAAACGCGCTATTTGAATGGGCATAACGAAGAAAGCAGAAGAAGAATACTAAACATTAACTAACAACGTCAAAGGCAATGATAAAATAGAACGACAGATACTGAAGGAAATATTTGGACCCAATATTTAAGATGGTATCTGGATGTGCAAAAGCTCAGAAGAACTACATTCGCTGACTGAACGATTCACCTCACTTGCCCAGAAAAGACGTACGTATGAAATTCTACGGTCATATAGCATCAATAGACGACACTCGCTTCTCCAAGAAAATCTTCCACATCATCAACGGAATCCGACAATCGAAAATACGCTGACCTGTAGAGACCCAAATTGACCTCACAGAAATCGATATTGATCCACTGGCAACTACACGGACTACATACAGGCAGAAAATGAATACAAATAACAAGGACCCAACAGAAAGGAATTTGAAACTCATAAAAGCATGGACACGAAAAAGGAGACAGGCTCAAAGTGAAAGTATTAGGAAATTTTGGGAAGATAGGAAGAATAGGAAGAACAAGAAAACCAGTAATAATTAGTGGTTCTACGTGCTCCTTAGAGGGGGAAACGCAAAATAATAATAATAATAATAATAATAATAATAATAATAATAATAATAATAATAATAATAATAATAATAATAATAATATCGTGCCCAGTCAGCTTTCATGGGGGTCTGGCACTGAATTGAGTAAGCGCTAGACATAACTCCTCGGAAGACACTGGGGTGGGGGGCCTCAACCCCGACACGGCGCGTCCCATATGGCTGATAGGGGATGCTCCTGTAGATATGCAGGACAGGTGTGAATAAGGCCAAGCCAAATAAGCACCCGCGGATCAACTGAGGCAAAAAGGACTGCAGTCAACGGTCTCGACGGCGGAAGAGGATATTTCCCAACGGCTGAGAGAGCGGAAGAACTGGCTCTTCGGCTTACAACCGAAGTTCTAACCACGGACTCCTAATTAATCGTAAATGATAATTTATCCGGAAGACACCAAGAGGCACCTCTCGATCTTAACCATCGAGTTGTAACCTTGTGATCATACCAGTATGATCACCCCCTGCATGTATCTTCAACTTGCAACATTGGCATGATGGATAACACGTTATCACAGCAACTACCCCAGGCTCTGGACACACCTAGTCCGGTTTCTCCCGATCATCGGATTCTGGGGGATCGGGAGCATCATGCAGAGAAGAGTCGGAGCTTCTCAAAATCTCTTCGTCCCAAGAAAAAGACCTTCTTAGGTACAATTAATGTCAACACCCTACTGAAAACAGGCAAGCTTAAACAGCTAACGGACACCCTGGATAAATTCGATATTCAAATCATAGCACTCCAGGAAACGCGCTACCAGGATGAAAACCATTTTGACTCTGAAGAGTACAGGATATTTAAGGGTAAACCTGCCATAAGAATCCATGGGAACTTAACACAACTTGGAACAGCTTTTGCGGTACGAAAAACTATCATCAGTTCTGTACTTGACTTTACATCCCCATCTGAAAGAATCTCAGTACTTACTGTGAAATCTGGCAATAAAGCTTACTCCTTGGTCAATGCCCACGCTCCCACAAACACTGACAATAAGAAAAACCCAGAGAAAGTGGAAGCGTTCTGGGAACTCTTAGAAGAAACCACTAGCAAGATTCCAGAGCATCACGTGAAAATCTTAGTAGGTGATTTTAATGCACTGGTTGGCAGAGAGAGGAAACACAAATGGATTGTTGGTCATCACTCGGCACATTGGAGAACGAACAAGAATGGAGAACGTCTTATAGACTTCTGTAAAACCTTTGTCTTAAAACTAATGTCTACGCATTTTGCGAGACCCCCACATAAGAAGAAAACGTGGAAATCACCAAACCCGTTATTGGGCGAATTCCAGATCGATCACGTCGCAATCTCCAGAAAGAATATGTGTGAGATCCAAAATGTTAGAGTACGGAAGGGAGTTGTCGACTCGGACCACTACCTAACACAAATCAAAGTGAGATTCCAACCCAACAGATGCAGACCTAAACACAAAAGATCTCTAAGAGTTGATCCAGAATGTCTTCGACAGAACGCCACGACCTTTCTACAAGACATACGAGAGCAGGACCCCAAGGACTGGCCAGGCCTTCGTAAAACACTTCAGACATCAGCCATGAAATTAGGACAGCCTCCAAGGAAACGCAAACATAGGTGGTGGAACACGACCTGTGATAAAGCCATTGATGAACGGATGAAAGCATGGAATCAGTGGAATGGAGATCAAACAACTAAGAGATGGGAGACCTTCCTAAAAGTTCAGAAAATCTCCTCAAAAATAATCCGCAGGGAGAAACGAGCCTATGACAAAAATAGACTCATGGAAATCGAACAAGATTTCCTTAGAAACAACTCCAGGAATTTCTACAAGACCTCCGTGAGAATGTATCTAGCTATCAACCACCATCTTTATGTTTCCGTCGAGCAAATGGAACATTAGAAACGAACACCAAAGAGAACTGCACTATTCTAGCTGACTACTTCCGAGACCTCCTCAATTGTGATCCTCCAAAGGAAAGACTGAACTTTGAAAAGCCCATGCCCAACCCCGATTCACAGCCACCGACAATACAGGAAACAGCAGAGATCACACGATCGCTTAAAAATAATAAAGCTCCTGGAGAGGACGGCATCACTGCGGAGATATGTAAACTTGGAGATGATCTTGTAAGCAAAATTCATGCAATCCTAGTAGAAATATGGGAAACGGAAATGATTCCACAGGATTGGAAGTGTGCATTAATACACCCATTGCACAACAAAGGTGACAAGGCAGATCCAAACAACTATAGAGGCATATCTCTACTGCCAATCACATACAAAATCCTTTCCAAAGCTCTCTTGAACCGGTTAGAAAAACAGACAGATCATCTGATTGGCGAGTACCAAGCGGGTTTCAGGAAAGGTCGATCATGTGCAGAACAAATATGAAACTTGAAGACGATATTAAGGATTCGCCGAAGTGCCAGCACGATCGTCACCTTTGTGGATTTTAAGAAGGCGTATGACTCTGTGGACAGACAGACAGTATTTGATACTCTAGAAGAACTCAGAGTGGACAAGAAGACCAGAGCACCTCTAAAGTGAAATTCCTTGGAGAAATCTCTGAGCCTTTTGAAATATGTACGGGCGTTCGTCAAGGTGACAGCATCTCCCCTATTCTGTTTAACTTAGTTCTAGACAAAGTTATTAGAGAGTGGGAAAAGGATATCAAGGGTGTGAACATCGGAAATTTGGGAAGCAAGGTCAATGTGAAATGTTTAGCATTTGCTGATGATCTCGCAATCATTACTAAGACCAAGGATGAAACAAGGTATGCCATACAGAGACTACACAATATAGCATTAAAGGCAGGCCTCCAGATATCCTACTAGAAAACCAAGTACATGGAAAATCTACGTCAAAATAGCAAAAGAACTCCGCTAGAGATGGAAAACGGCACAATTTCACAGGTGCCCTCCTTCAAATACCTTGGAGAAATTATACTACCATCAGGATTAGACAGTAGTGCCAATGTAGAAAGAAACACCAAACTACATAAGGCATACAGACTGACGTGGAATTACTACAACAAAAGAGTCATATCGCGTAATGCAAAATTACGACACTACAAGACAGTTGTATTGCCCGAAGCTTTATATGCCTCAGAAACCATATGCTTAGGTGGTCACTCTAAAATTACAGAAATTGAAAAGCAGGAGCGGAAAATTCTCAGGAAAATTTATGGTCCTACGAGAGAAAATGGAATGTGGATTAAGAGGAAAACAGCGGACCTCTACTCCTTCACCGACAGGTTTACTGATGCCGTACGGAAAAGGCGCCTTAATTTCTATGGCCATATCTACAGAATGAACAGCGAAAGACTAACTAAAAGATTATTCAAAGTAATCAACTCAAAGAAGGTCAAAAAAATGGCTAGAAGAAACAAAGGCGGACCTCCAAGAAATAAATATTACAGACGACATCATGGAAAATCGTGGAGCTTTTAGAACCAAAGTAGCCAATCATAAATTTAGGGAGAAACCAAAAAAGACAACTGGTAGGAAGTGGTCGACAGAACGCAAGATGCAACACAGTGCATTCATGAAGAGATTTTGGGAGGATAAGAAGGCACAAACCATCAAACCAACTAACAAGTTCAAACGCGCTCTATGAATGGGCATAACGAAGAAAGAATAATAATAATAATAATAATAATAATAATAATAATAATAATAATATTGGTTCTATGTCCCACTAGCCACTTTTACGGTGTTCGAAGACGCCGAGGTGCTGGGGATGACGTATTTGAGCACCTTCAAATTCCAGGAGACCGATCCAGGATCGAAATTAAAATTCACGGAAACATTGCTCTAATTGCACCCCCACAATATTGGCTATATGAGAAGGTATACAGCAGAGCATTCACCCGAAATTTAATGAGAGCCTAGAAAAGAAAGGTAAACTGGCTGGCGTTTTTGAGTAGTATAATTTCAAGTACCAAAGCAATGAGCCAGAATGCAACCCACCAATTTGTGCTCAGGAGACCAGGTCTTCCACTGTCTGATCTGCTTAGACCGGTGCCTCTTTTGGTGTAGCGCTTTTGAGGCACAACCTCACAAGGAGGTAACTTTGTAACCACATGTTAGCCCTCCCACCAATTTTAAATTTAAATTTCTGGCGGTACGGGAATCGAGGTTGGACCTCCGAGAACGGCAGCTAATAGTGCTAACCGTTACACTGCAGTATTGGACACGGGAACCAACGATCAACTTGCAATGACATCTTAAAATAGGAAATATTTTAGCAACTGAGAAGGTGACTTCCAATTAATTTTAATAATTTAAAACCCATATAAAATGTAGGGAGCATGATCAGCGGCTAGCTTCCCACTCGAAAGACTGTTGTTCGGATACCAGTCAATTCTGGGTTGAGATTCCCATCTAAAAAATCAGCCGTAAATTTCAGGCCGAAACCGAAATGAGCATAGGTACCTCGAGTAACCCCCAAGTAACTGGGATAAGCTGAAGAAAACCGATATAACATACCTGCTTCGAATATAAACAACAGATAAAACGAAGGTTAGGATCAAATGAAACCCGTTCGAGTGCGGTCATTAAGACGATAGAAGAGATAGCCTATACAACAGAATATAATAAGAAGGAAAATAGAACATACCGAGCAAGTGGCTGCATGGTTTTGGTCGTGTAGCTATCACCTTGCATTCGAGAGATAGTGCGTTAGAACCTCATTTTCAGCAGCCCTGAAGATGGTTTTCAGTGGTTTTCCATTTTCACACCTTACCTTAATCAAGGCCACAGTCACTTCTATCCTACTCCTAGCCCTTTCATATCCTATCGTCGTCATGAATTCTATATGTGTCGGTGCGTCGTAAATTAAGTTGTAATTGTAATAACTTATATAAGCAGAAGTGGCGAAATTAAACAAAGCAACACAAGGTGGGAAATATGAATGTAGTCGACACCGTTTAGAAGAAATAAAACCAGGCTGAGCTTGGGGCCGCCAACCCACGCTCCCAAGTTGAGAGACCCTGGAGTAACGTTTTCTAGTCGCCTCTTGCGCCTGGCAGGGGATGCTGGGAATTCATTATACACCCCTACCCACAAGAGGTTCTGGTTACGTTAAAAGTGCCGTAATGTCGGGACACACATGATAGATATTACTTTGCCGGAATGAGTGACTCATATGGCTAAGAGTTTCTTACTCTAAGTTGGCAGGCTCGACCCTGGCTCAGTCCGGTGGTATTTGAAATTTCTTGCCTCATCCCACCCATTCTGTACGAAGCCTGGCTCATTACTGCAGTTCCATCGCCGTGTCCGTGGTAGCTGCAAAACGCACTGCCATCTCGTGGTGTATCCATGTACTACAAGTGTGCTTTCCAGCACATACGGCTACTATATGGTAGCACCGTGGAAATATGAGGGAAAATAGTGTCATAGGTTATTTTCCAACCCTTATACACAGACATTATGAAAAAGCGAACGCTCGGGAGACCAAACATTCTGACTAATAGATATCACAAAAACCTGAGAAATTAAATTGCCCACAAAAGAGGAGGTCTGCGGGGGAGGGGGGCAAGACAGCAGGCCACTGTGTGGGACCTGTGGTGGTTGGTTGCAAAGGCATGAACTCACTGTCGTTACAGAACGATATTAACAGGCTACCCAACAGAGTACTCATCCTCCTTAAAACTATCATTACATAATAATAATAATTGTTCCGGGTAATTTGTGGATTGCAGAGGTAAAAGAAGGTGCCGGGGTGAATGGGTCTAACTACAATGGCAAAATTAATTAAAACTTAAACTGAAGGTTATATTTTCAAAATTCAAAATTTCACAATTTGCAGGTACAAGTAGCCAACATTAAACAAGTCTCTGAACGACAAAATTGGTGGTGGGCTTCAAGCCCTCACTTCACTCTTCCTGAGCTCCTAGTTCAAATTTACAAAAGAGCACAATTTTACAAGGGCAGAAATCCCCTAATGCATGGAGCACTTGCTCCGTAATTTACAGTATCAAGCCTCCCAGAGGCAGTTTTACAACACTTGAAAAAGAGCTAATGTGCTTTCAGTTTTCCAAGCATACTCAAGGCAACATAGCATGAAAAATCTAATAATCACTGGCCTCACAAGGCACTATTTACAAATAGCGATTTTATTACACAGAGGTACCTAGTACTCAACCTACAGAGCCTTAGACAAAAAGAACAGGTTAAATAAACAGCCTGAGTACAATTTGAATGGAGTCGAAGGCTGAGATCCAAAACTTTAAAGCCTATAGGGCACTTGACCGACGAAACAGGGGCTATTCCCAAACTACTGAGGTAGCACGCATGGAAATCACTTTAATACATAGCAGAAACAAAAGCGTGGCACCTCAAACCAAGATAAAGGGGAGCTCGAAAGGGCATATTACTCTCTATCCCCGATTTACAGTTAAAGATGTTATGAAGTTATTACATTAGCCGGCAGAAGTTACATTTTCAGAAAGGTAGGTTACATAATTAATGATTCGGACCTTTCCCTCGGGTTAAACTGCGGATCTAGCAAGAAGGAAAGAAAGATGTTATGTGGCCATTACCTTGTAGAAGTTCTAGCAGCTGACGAAGAGGCCTCCCGCCCCCTGCTTGACTCACACACTCAGCGAGATGACGATCAATTGGCCAAGAGACGTGAAAATCCGCAGTATATAAACCCTCGGGGAAAGTTCTAGACCATTCAAGATTAAACTAGCCACACCCTCTCATGTTTATTGGGTACTTTCAAGGTTACACTCAAAATCGAAGAAGACTGTGATTGGTAGAAAATTAATTACCGAAATTAGGGATTGGGTGTATTCAAAACTCGCCGAAAGAAAAGATAATATTGCCAACCCAAAAATAAATGAACATCAATTAGAAAAACTTATGAATACCAAACTTCTTTAAATCAAAAATTCTTTCACTTCGCACCAGGGTGCATGAACATAGTTTTTAAGAATGACATCTAAGGAAGAATGTCCAAACTTCTTGATGAATGGCAAACAAAACAAGTAGAAATAGAGTCAGTTCAGGAAACATCACAATAACAAAATTACATCATATTTTAGTGGTGACATCTTCTGAGTAAATTTATAAGTTGGCTTAGTTTAAAATTTCACTCTTTCACCAGTAGAGGAGTTCTTTTAGGCGCTAGATTTAAATGCGTGGCGTTGGGGTGTACGTCCCGGTACAATAATAATAATAATAATAATAATAATAATAATAATAATAATAGAGAATGTATTTACTAGCTGTGGTACCAGGCGTTGCCCGGATTGTTTTTGAATGTTTACCTTTATATTTGTAATACCAGTTAGTTATGTGTGAACTGAATTTTTATATAATTCCTTTTGGAGAAGTTGATTTTACGATCTATTTTGTTGTTTTAGAGTTATTTAGATGTACTTGATTTCACGTTTTAGGTTATTTAATTTTCGAGTAAAACCCTTCTTATGGAAGTTCGAATTGACTGGGAAGTATTTGATCCTTTCAACAAAATATTAAGTTATACCTAGGCCTATATTTATTTACCCGTCGCACTGAACACATGATGTTCACGATTTCGGCTGTCATTGAGACTGTCACCATCAGCCTTGTGACCCCAAAAGCAGTGGATTCAACACTAATCTCAGTCATTTTTGACTATTTACTTTTAAGCCCTTCTCAACCTCCATCTCAGTGGAAGCTGAACGTGGATTTAAACGGTATCCAGATCGTCACCATTAGTATCAGCGGCACATAAACAATGGATTTCGACATTGATATCGGTTATTTTCCATTATTTTTACACGACATCTCTTCCCGTTCCCTACCCCCAGCCGTGCTGTGATTTCTCATCTCCACAGTTTTTATCAGATGGTAAGTCATGTGTGTACCAAGTTTCGTTGAGAGTTATTCTGGAACAAACCCACATACATCCATAATCTACGTTATTTGTTACATTCATTTTCACCCCTTCTCAACCTCCGTACTGATTGCGGCTGAACTATGATTTAACCATCCAGTGTGTCACAGTTCAACTCAGTAACCTAGAAAACAATGTATTCGACATTAATATAAGTCATTTCCATTAATTTTTATATTTCACCATCTCCCCTAGGAGTGCAAGAGGTGTTTTACCACAACAGTATTTTTTCAGATAGTAAGTCATACGTGTACCAATTTTGTGTGAAGGCTATGCTGGAAGAAACACGCATACGTACATAATTTCGGTCATTTTGAACATTTTCCTTTCCACCCATTCTCATCTCCATGCCGATGGGGTCTGAACAACGATATCCGGAGTGTCGTTATCCACCTCAACGACCTCGAAAATCACGGACTGTACATGAATATTTGTCGTTGTCTATTAATTTTTATATTTCACCTATCTTTCTTGTTTTTTATAATTAACCCCGCCACTAGGGGTGCTAGGGGCATCTTACCCTCATAGTAATGTATGCACAAAGTTTGGTTGAGAGGTATGCTAGAACATAAACACATACGTCCTTAAATTCTGCTTGTTTGGACTTTTATTTTCTTCACCCGTTCCCACTCCCTCGCGATTGGGACTAAAATTTATCTTAAACGGCATCCAGAGTGTCACAGTTCATCTCAGTGACCCCCAAAAGTATGGATTAGACACAAATATCGGTTGTTTTCGGTTAATTTTTACATTTCGACCCTACTTTAGGGGATAGTTTTCTCTTAACCTTAAGGTATTTTTTCCAGATAATAAGTCCAATTTTGGTTGAGAGCTATGCTAAAGTATACACATATACGTCCATTTTATCAGTCATTTTGGATATTTTGTTTTTAACTTTTTCTCACCGCTATGCGAAAGGAGACAGAGCTTGGACTTCTATCAAATTCGGAGAGTCACTATTCATCTGAGCGACCCCGAAACGAACGGATTCGACACGATTTTCGATATTTCTACATCTCACCCCTCTTAGTTGTGCTAGCGTTGTCATACCTCCACGCAGTGTGTCTCCTGATAGTCAGTCATAAGTAACCAAGTTTGTTTGAAATCGCTACCCCGAAAAGTATGGATTCAACACTAATATTGGTCGTTTTTAGTCATAATTATATTTTCCCCCTTATCTAGGTCTTCTATGGGTGTCTTTCTCCCATGGTATTTTTTCCAGATAGTAGTAATATTTGTACCAAGTTGACAGTTATACTGGAACGTACACACAAACGTGCATAATCTCGGTCATTTGGACATTTTATTTTCTTCACACCTTCTCACCCGCCTGCCAATTGAGTCTCAACTTGGACTTAAACGACATCCGGAGTGTCACTATTAATTTCTGCAATCCCTTAAACTTCGGATATAACCGTGCTTTCGATTATTTTTATATCTCATCCCTCCAACACCTACCCCTATGGGTGCTAAGGTTGTCATACCCCCACGCGGTTTATATCCTGATACTAAGTCATAAGTGTACCAGGTTTGGTTTGAATCGCTCCAGTAGTCCCAGAACCTATTATTGTTCCCTTTTAGTTATATACATTACCCCCTCCCCTAGTGGTTCTATGGGTGTCTTATCCTAAACAGTATTTTCTATAGATAGTAAGTCATACTTGTATCAGTTTTTGTTGATAGCTACGCTGGAACATACATAGGTTACGTCCATTATCTCGGTCATTTTTTACTATTTCTGTTTTACCCCTTCGCTCCCTATGGCAAAGGGCGCTGAAATTCGACTTATAAAAATCCGGAGTGTCATCATTCATCTCAGCCACCCTGAAAATTATGGATTTGACACTATTTTCGATTATTTTTATTTATCACTCCCACAGCGAACCACCAACCCAAAACTTGGACTAATAAAATTTTTATTGGACTTTAAAAAGTCGGGAGTGTTACTATTCACCTCAGCGACCCCGAAAACTATTGATACGACACTATTTTCGATTACTTTATATATCACTTCCCCCTCGCCTCCCACCCCAAAGGAGGCATATAAAGATGTACAAAATTGTTTGTAGAAAATAAACCAAAATAAATTGTGCACCAAAGATTCATACTGTGAAGCACCAGAAATGACCTACATCGAGTGCATTCCTTGTCGCCTCCAGCAGCTCTTTCTCAGTACATGCGGCAGCACAAAGATGACAATCTAGCGGATGGGCCGTAGTCTGCACTTCACAACAGCCACACAAAACGGAATCCACAGAATATTCCCACTTGTGCACATTGGTCTTGAACCGAGTAACACCCGAGCGCAGGCTATTTAGAGATCTTCAAGTACTCCAGTACTCCATATGTCCAGCTGGTAATTCTTCAAGAAGGTTTTCCACTGTCCAAGTTGTTCAAACCTAGCTCGCCACAAAGTGAGTCTTAAGTGCAGTTATGTTTATTATACTACTACTACTACTACTACTACTACTACTACTACTACTACTACTACTACTACTACTACTACTACTAATAATAATAATAATAATAATAATAATAATAATAATAATGTGTTAAAATGGATTTCAAAGTCCACGGGGAAAAATAGACTCAAAAGGGCCCGAGGAGAGGAAAAGGACGACAGCGAGCTCATGAAAGAGTATTGGAGAAAGAAGAAGAATCTATGGGCTAAACTGCCGAGTCAGAGGCGCAGGTCGCTCATGGTGAAATAGAAAAACCTGCACCTGGCGAGACGAACGCGACCTCTGACTAAGGAGCCCATACAATAATAAATTAAATAAATAAATAAATAAATAAATAAATAAATAAATAAATAAATAAATAAATAAATAAATAAATAAATAAATAAATAAATAAATAAATAAATAAAGCTATCCTAATTGCATAGAAACCGAAACTCTACTGAGTAATCTACGACTGAGTTAATGAATTTTGCGGGTGAACGCCAAATGCATCGCCAGAGAAATTTTACTTGCAGATGTCTTTTATATGCCAACATCGCACAACATGGAGAACCAAATGAACTTTTCCCGCTCATCAATCATCCGGCTACCTTTGCCGCGTTTTATCTCGCGATCGTCGGATTTGTAGGCCCGCACTCTATGACTGATCCACAGAGGGAGATACTATTACTAGTACTACTATTACAACTACAGGGAGTATAATTTAACACTTCGCATTTCTGCTCACAAGCCGCGGGAATCCCCAAGCGAGCGTCATATTGCTTTGGCCAAGCTTGGCGTGATAAGAACTAAGAAGCCTTACAGCTGACACAGCAGTTCGCTAGTAGCTTTTGGACTTCTAAGGTGTGTTGCTAGGTTATTATCGCAATGGTTAAGAACACTATAGCGCAGAGAATATTTGGGTCTAGTGTTATTTGCATAAGAAGAGGAAACCAGTTAAAAGCTGCCTTTGAAAAATCCGTAGACGGTTTTCCGGTTCTACAATTCCATCAAAACGATACGTGCAACAACTCGTTCACAAGCGACGTAGTACTGGTTTGGTAACTAAAAAGAAAATAACGGCGAAGAAGAACAGCTCTCACACAGGAGAAGTTAGAAGATATAGAGGCAAGATTGCAAGTTAGTCCACATAAGTCGCTTCGGAGTATGGTTCAGGAAACTGCTACCTATTTCATATTCGTCAGCACGTAACGCAACAAACTTATTGGCGAGTTTAGTTCATTTGCTAGTTTATTTACGTTATTTATTTATTTATTTATTTATTTATTTATTTATTTATTTATTTATTTATTTATTTATTTATTTATTTATTTATTTATTTATTTATTTATTTATTTATTTATTTATTTGCCCTGAGCATGTTTATAGCTGGTGAGTTCAGTTTCGTTTACTTTCTATAGGCGTAATCATACCGCTTCTTTGAGACGATCACGTTCGTTTGCCATTGCGGGCACTGCGCTCACTGTCACCGCTTCTTTGCGCTCATATGCCCCGATACTCCTCTATGAAGTCTTAAATTATACTCCCTTTACTACTACTACCACTACTACAAATAAGTGTATCGAGGCTATTGGCGGTCTGTAGAGATTACATTTAGACGAGACGACTTGCGTATCAATATCGGTATCAGCGCAGATTGCACCACCAGAGGTCTTAGAATGCTAACAATTATGATACGGAGTATCAACATTTCAAGACACTTTTAAAAAATCGGCTACCTCGGCCTGAATCGAACCTGCGGTTATGAATTTTGTCTCTGATCCACCAAGACAGGTATTATACACTATCTTACTGGATCGTATAACAAAGGCCACATAAATACGCACATTGAACAAATCCACATTTTTCTGTAATAGTTTTATCACGAAAATCCTCAAGAGCTGCTCTCAAGTGCGATTATTCCGTTGCCATAGTTACCGTCAAGGAAGGATGTAAAGAAGAAACATGGTTTAGTTGGTGAATAAAAAACGAATGCATCCAAGAATAGATTACATTGCGAGTGTAAAAGAAAATGCTTCGGGGGGCGGTTTATTTTAGAAGAGAATTGTATAGTAACGAAGAGTAAGCCAGAAACAAATTGGTTTCGAATAATGTTCCTCTGTATTTGCATTGGGGACGCAAGAAAAAGGCTCCCACCAGAATCTCCTGCCCTAAGACCGAGTTTTTAACCGACTCACTCACCAATCCTGCTGAATCTCAATGACTTGCGTGACGACTCAAGTTTCAGAACGCTGAAATTAGGTCAGTACACAGAACTCCGGAAACAATTAACTTGTTGGCATGGGACGTATTTATGGATGAAGATTACAGGAATTGCATTATGCAGTAAATGTTGTAAATAACTTACTTTCTTCTTATTACCGGAGATTGGCAAGAAACTGAGGATTTTTCATTTTCTAATACTGCTCTCATATTTTGTAGTTTTATACAGACTAACCTGCTAATTATTCGAATCGAATTCCTGACATATCTTGTTTTCCAGAAGTAGATTAAATTATACGTAATGTTAAGTTTGTGGTAAGTTACTGTAAAAAAATAAACTTGAAATTAAATATATTTTTTTGATTTGTACTGACGAGTATATGAAAATTGAGGGAATATTTTAAAAGTGATATTTATAACTTCTCTAAAGAACTTGAATGATAAGTATTACATCAGGATATTATGATTTCATACGACATTGCCTTAGCGCTCACACAGTGCATCTGAGAGCCAAGTTTTGGTGGCACATTTTCAAGAACAAATATACTACTACTGCTATTAGCTTTGCCTGTGGATCAGTGGTAGTGTGTCAGCCTCCGGATCAAGATGGCGGGTTCCAACCCGGAATAAGTAGTCGGAGTTTTGAAGGGCGGAAGAAAAGTCCATTCGACACTACATGCCATGCGATGTCGGCATGTAAAAGATATCTGGTTTGGTGATAACCCGACAGAATTAATTAAAATCTCAGCCATGGACACCCAGGAGAGATTAGGTTTACTCTGCTATCTAATAAGCCTAGGGTAAAACGAAACGTCGAAATTGACGAGCTAGCAGCCAGATGGCGTCAAATGAAAATGGTTGCACACAGTAACTACTACTACTACTACTGCTACAAATAACATGCATTGTTTAATTTGTAGCAAAATAATAAGGGAGTTTTTAATTCACACTACTTACTAACTTAAAGATGTGCACCAATATCTATTTGAGTACTCTGCATAACAGTCTAGTATATTATATAGGATATCAAAGAAATAGACACAAATCCCTCGAATTGGAATTTTTCGCAATTAAGTAAACTTTCCCACTAATTCCATGTTCTTATCTTTATCTTCTTTGACATTCCTCTTACTTTTTGTGTCAGTTGCTGCATGACTTAACCACCTCTATTCCTTCATTGTTAACCTCGATACCAACACCACCACCACCACCACCACCACCAACAACAACAACAACAACAACAACAACGATAATAATTATAATAATAAAAAAACGAGCAAGTGGCCATGCAGTTGGGGTCGCAGCTTTGAGCTTGCATTTGAGAGGTAGTGGGTTCGAACCCCACTGTCGGCAGCCTGAAGGTGGTATTCCGTAGTTTCCCCATTTTCACAACAGGCAAATGCTGTGGTTGTACCTTAATTAAGGCTTCGGAGATTTTCTTCCCACTCTTAGCACTTTCCTATCGCATTGTCGCCATAAGACCGATCGGTGTTGGTGTTACGTAAAGCAAACTAAAATAAGTGAAATAATAATAATAATAATAATAATAATAATAATAATAATAATAATACCGGGCGAGTTGGCAGTGCGGTTAGGGGCGCGCAGCTGTGAGCTTGCATCCGGGAGATAGTGGTTAGGAGCCCCACTATCCGCAGCCTTGAGGAGGGTTTTCCATGGTTTCCTATTTTCAAACCAGGCAAATGCTGGAGCTGTACCTTAATTAAGGCCACTGCCGATTCCTTCAAACTCCTAGGCATTTCCCATCCCATTGTCGCCATAAGGCCTATCTGTGTCGGTGCGACGTAAAGCAAGTTGTAATAATAATAATAATAATAATAATAATAATAATAATAATAATAATAATAATAATAATAATAATAATAATAATAATATTAATGTCCACTGCCATTCTCTTCATATGCGCGTATGTTCTTAATATAGGATTTTAGTGGTCATCCCAGCGTTCTTTCTCCCAGTAATTTACCTTTAATAATTTACTTTCGAAAAGTCCGACTGATTGGCTGAATGGTCAGCGTTGAGGCCTTCGGGTCAAAGGGTCCCGGGTTCGATTCTCGGTTGGGTCGGGGATTTTAATCGCGTCTGATTAATTCTCGTGGCTCGGGGACTGGGTGTTTGTGTTTGTCCCAACACTTTCCTCTTCATATTCATACAACACACTAGACTACCTAGACTACGAACCACCACAGAAACACGCAATAGTAATGACATCCCTCCATATAGGGTTGGCGTCAGGAAGGGCATCCGGCTGTAAAACCGGACCAAATCCACATGTGCGACACAGTCCGCACCCGCGACCCCACAGAGGTGGGAAAAGCGGTGGAATAAGAATAAGAATAAGAATAAGAATAATTTACCTTCAAAAAAATGTGCCAGAGTACGTGATCAATGAAGTTTGTTTTCCTTTTTGTTTTCGTATTTCTCTGATTTTTTACTTTAAAAGAGGTCATTTGACTTCCTGTCCGTTCAACCTGTACTGGTCATTTTTCTGCAGAAGCACATTTCCGCGCCTTCCAGTCTTGCTTCTTCTAGTAATCCTTGAGACCAGGTATCTCAACCGTAAATCGGCACGCTTCAAACAGAATCCAAACTGATATGTTCGGTTAGTAACGAATTATTCTTGTTTTGAATATTACCTCTGTCGCCATCACTATACTTGTATTGATTTCTGATATGCATTTGTATTCAGAGAATATTACACTTCCCAAGCAGCAGAATTCCGTGACTTGCTCGATGACTGTACCATAAAAAGAAAGAATCGTGTGGTCTCAGATACTGTGGGCAGGCATTTTGATTTGGCGCCGTATAGCCTGCCTGCGCGTCAATGTTGACGATTCGTTTTCCTATACAGCAGAGAAACGGTTCTCTGTTGGACGATCTTTTGCTGAGTTTTCAATTAATTTTGGTCGATGAACTCAAAACATGTCACCAGATTCCTTTACATGCCGACATTGTACGACAGAGTTCCGTATTTACTTTCTCCTGCCACCAGGGGCGGTAGATTAACAACCACTTATACCCTGCCTGCCGTAAGAGGCGACTAAAAGAGGCCCCAGGGGCTCTGAACTTTGGAGCGTGGGTTGGCGACAGCGGGGCCCTTAGCTGAGTCCTGGCATTACTTCCATTAACTTGTGCCGGGCTCCTCACTTTCATCTCTGCTATCAGACCTCCCTTGGTCACCTCTTGTTCTTTTCTGACCCCGACGGTATTAGGACTCTAGAGACCTAGGGAGTCTTTAATTTTCACGCCCTTCGTGTCTCTTGCCTTTCTTTAGCCGATACCTTCATTTTTCGAAGTGCCGGATCTCTTCTGTTTTTTCTCTCTGATTACTGTTATATAGAGGATGGTTGCCCAGTTGTACTTCTTCTTAAAACAATAAGCACCACCACCACCACTACATTCTCCTGTCCTTCCGCCAAAACGGTACTGCTGATTCACAGAGATAGCTGTTAACATAAACACTATCTCTACCCGGTGTTCGGGTAGTTTGATCTCAGCCGAGGTCAGTAGATTATTTTATAACTGAGAACATCCACAGCATGGCGGAACGTTCCGGTCACCAAGTGAAAAAATCCTGGTGTTCACATTATGTGGTAATTCGGCTGAATTCCCTGTTTATTCTAATCCGCGTAAATAGAGCTTCAGTTTCGCTGATGGGCTGTTCACTGTAATTAACAACAGTGCTGCTACTTGTTAAAAATAGCGGAACGTCGAAAGTGACAAGTAACTCACTCAGGTAGCTGCGCATTTCAGTAGCCATTTATTATTATTATTATTATTATTATTATTATTATTATTATTATTATTATTATTATTATTATTATTACTATTATTATTATTATTACATCGTTATGCCCGAATAAGGAGAGCGGCTTATTTTGAAAATTAAAAATGCTATTTGTTCTGGGTGTCGACCTACAAAGATCTTTTGCCAATAATTGCACCATATGTAATGAACCTGCGTGTGTTTGGATATTGCGGAAGTGCAAAGGGTTGAATGTGAGGAAAGGAACGTTAAGGAGACACAAACACCCAGTCCCCTGGCCAGGGATATTAATCATTTACAGATAAAAACCCCTGACCCGACCGGGAATCACACTCGGGGCCGCCGAGTGACAGGCGGACGCGTTGCTCCCTAGACCGCGGGGCAGGCTTAAATCTTCTACCTGATGTTTTTGCTTTCTCCTTCTTCCAAAATCTCTTCATCCTCTCACTAAGTTTATTCCTGCGTTCTTTTGTCCAGGTGTTACTGGTTCTGGCGTTGGTTTTGACTGCAAATTGGTGATTATCGATTAGTGTTCGGAATTTACATCTATCCCATATAATTTCTCAGTGATCTTGATTTACTGCAGGTCTGTTTCAATTTTACTAAGCCAGTTGTTCTTGGTTCTTAATGAAAGGGCAAGGTTGAAAATTCTTTTGGTCGTTCTGTCCTCGCTCATTCTAAGGACATGCCCATAGATTTTCAATTGGATTGTTCTGAAGATGTGATTATTATTATTATTATTATTACTATTATTATTATTATTATTATTATTATTATTATTATTATTGTGCCTGCTCTTGTGGTGTTATTATTTTGGTATACGAACCAATTTGAAGCCTCCGTGGCTCAGACGGCAGCGCACCGGCCTCTCACCGCTGGGTTCCGTGGCTCAAGTCCCGGTCACTCCATGTGAGATTTGTGCTGGACAAAGAGGAGCCGGGACAAGTTTTTCTCCGGGTACTCCGATTTTCCCTGTCATCTTTCATTCCAGGGACACTGTCCAATATCATTTCATTTCATCTATCAGTCATTAATCATTGCCCCAGGGGAGTGCGACAGGCTTCGGCAGCCGGCACAATTCCTATCCTCGCCATTAGATGGGGCTTCATTCATTCCATTCCCGACCCGATTCGAATGACTGGAAACAGGCTGAGAATTTTCATTATGATTATTATTGTTCCAGGATTTCCGTAGATCTGATAAGAAACGCTTGGAGTGAATGGGTGTACAAGGAATGAACTAGAACAGAACTTAACACAACAATTTAAAAAAAAATATCTTTCCCTTTTTTTTTGTTCAAATTTGTAGAAATAGAAAATCTGCATGAATAACAACCATTAAAGAGCTCGTCAGCTCTAACAATATAGAGGAATTGGAAGTCCGAATATCAGATACAAAACTTGAGAGAATTACAAATGTTAATTTACACAGAAAAGAGTTGAATTGCTCTTGGCAGATACAAAATTTACAAGAGCACTATTTTCTCTTATTATTTGCACTACTGGGGAGTCTGCGCTCCATATACAGCCCAACCTCGCAGAGGCATCAACTTCATGTGGTGCACGTAAGTTCTACCTGATAACCTATCGGTTGTCCTCCATGAAAATATTTACATACAGTTGGTCAACAGTTATATAATTTATCGTTCCCAAAGAGAAATAACTCCAGAAACACTTACTGAATAAACAGAGACATGGTTGCCCATACTAAATGGCCTTAATGACAAATGAAAAAGGTTGGTTGTTACCGGCCATAAACAAAATACAAGGAGGTGAAACACCTGCACTCCGTCTAGAAATAGTTAAAATGTTAAGGGGGCTTATGGCCCAAAGATACGGAGGCCAATCCTATACTGCACCTGGGTGACTAAATGAGAAACGTAAATGCCAAATAAGTATTAAGTAATTTAGATGTTTAGAAACTTTAGTCTCCCCATGCCAAGCTGAATGGGAACTCAACAGAGGGTAATCACTCTTTGTACCCATACATTACATATATCCCAGTAGGGACTAGAACAGAGTCTCCAGACTTGCCGAACATTCTACATTGAAACCACCAAATTTAGAATTTCACATTAAATAAAAGAGGTCGAAACTTTCCCCTCAAATTATCCGCAGGCGCTATGACATGTTTATGAATATTCTGCCATTACCTTGAGTCGCTGTGCCTTCCTCATGCAGGCCGCGCCCCTGCCTCCTGGTTCACGTCAATTCACCTTCCTTACACTGGAGCAATTCAAACCATACGGACCTAAAGCGCCCTGCTTTCAGAACTGTTTACTGATAGGTTGGATTCCTGTACACACCCCCAGTTTTAATTGGCTAGAGAAAATATTTACAAGTTTCTGATAGGTTGATTACTATTGAAGAAGGAACCAACTGAAGTGTTGACAACTTTGATACATAAACAAAACAATCTTCAAATCCTAAGGTTTGCAAACTGCAAAAATAAGCATTCCTTTATGAATTAATTATAGTTGACCCCGCTGGAGGGAGCAATTAAACCGATGATAGAGACATCTAACAGTTGAAGACTAAAGTGTCTTGTAGTACACCAGTTCAAGTTTGCTTACATAGATTGCCTTATGAAAGGCGCACATCTTAATTGGCCGGAGGAGGTGTACCACCGGTACAATTATATTATTATTATTATTATTATTATTATTATTATTATTATTATTATTATTATTAGACCCTACACAATTTGCTTTATGTCGCAGCGACACAGATACAGTAGGTCTTATGGCGACGATGGGAGGGAAACGACCGCGGCAGTAATTAAGGTACAGCCCAGCATGTGGCGTGTGTGAAAATGGGAAACCACGCAAAACCCTCTACAGGACTGCCGAGAGTGGGGTCCGAATCCACTATCTCCCGAATGCAAACTTATTATTATTATTATTATCATTATTATTATTATTATTATTATTATTATTATTATTAATGCCATTGGATTTGCATTCTACTAACAATTTTACGGCTTTCGGAGACGCCGAAGTGCCGGAATTTAGTCCAACAGGATTTCTTTTACGTGCTAGTAAATCTACCAACACGAGGCTGACGTATTTAAGCACCTTCAAATACCACCGGACTGAGCTAGGATCGAACCTACCAACCTGGGGTCAGAACGCCAGCGCCACAACCGTCTGAGTTACTCAGCCCGCCATTATTATTATTATTATTATTATTATTATTATTATTATTATTATTATTATTATTATTATTATCAAAAGGGATGACAGCTTTCAGCAATGAAATAACTTCATGTGTCGTTGTGTACAGTATATTTATTCGTAATATTTCGTGGGGCAGGAAAACTGATGAGTCTCGTGATCGTCACTCACTCGTTTCGTTATATTTGCATTAAAGAACAAAACATTTGGTTGGAGTGAATGAAATGGTCGTCCGCTTTGGTTTCTGTTTTATATCAGGTGGCATAGTTTCCAGTCCGTGCTGACTGTATCACATGGTCACTTTGTAGTGGTTATGTTATTACTGTATTAGGTTCCTTTCAACACAATCCATGTAAAAGTACAGGGTCTACTTGACCATGCGCAACACAAAAACTGATTTCCAACTCAATCAAAACTGTACCCACGGATTTATCCGTGTGCTATAGTCCAGTGTTCCAACTAACTTTTGGCATCGATCGCTGATGGTCGGAAGTACTGGGTCGCACATTTCAATGACAGGCCTCCTGGCATTTCCGTTAGATGTATCTTATTACATACTAGCTTTTTCCGCACTCCTCAAAATTTAATCAACAAGTGAAACAGAAAACTATACCAGTTTTAGCTATTGCAGCGAAATTGATTTCAATAAATCTTGGGCAAATCTTCACTCTTAGCGTTTGGGAGAAAGCTCGTGGGAGATAATACTTACAGTGGTTTAGACGTTTACCGCGTTAACTTTCTAAGCCCAAGTTGGTAGATTCGATCCTGGCTTAGTCCGGAGGTACTTGAAGGTGCCCCGTATCGGACGATTTACTGTACGTAAAAGTACACCTGCGGGACAAAATACCGGCTTCTTGACGTCTCCGAAAACTGTAAATGTAATTGTTTGGACGTAAAATTAATAAAACTATTCATTATTATTAGTAATACTTCCAGAGCTGACCAATCTTTAATACACGCAGCTAAATTTTGTGTTTGATTATCAGTGACGGACCGAGCTCGATAGCTGCAGTCGCTTAAGTGCGGCCAGTATCCAGTATTCGGGAGACAGTAAGTTCGAACCCCACTGACGGCAGCCTTGAAGATGGTTTTCCGTGGTTTCCCATTTTCACACCAGGCAAATGGTGGAGCTGTACCTTAATTAGGGCCACGGCCACTTCCTTCCCAGTCCTAGGCCTTTCCTGTCCCATCGTCGCCATAAGACCTATCTGTGTCGGTGCGACTGCGACGTAAAGCAAATAGAAAAAAAAATCAGTGACGGATTATTATATTTGCTAAATGGTGTTATTTTCAGTTTAGGCCTACCAATATTAGCTTCTGTCGTCGTCTCCACTTGCATGGAAATAATGGTTCTGCCCCTATCATTGTTTTAAAACAGAGATTTACAAACGAATTTGCTTCACATGGCCAAACACATTGAAACATGTACCTATTTATTTGAGAACTTCCTCATAAACATGTGATTTCGTGGAATTTTCTCTTTAATTATTACACACATAGTTTGAGGATACCCTTAACGGTTGAAGCAACATTAAGCCGAGTCTCAGGAATGCTCCTCCTGTACCTACCGCATGGTGCCTACGCTTAACAAATATAAAAGTTGTTACTTTGAGCGACATTTTAAGGATATGTTTTAGATACAGTAAGTTGTGTCGAGGTTAAAGCCAATTTTTACAATCTTCATTCATTGAGTATGAAGAGAAGCTCGCATTTAAAATAATTTAGGTAAATTATGTTGCAAATCAATTATTTTATTTCTAGGAAAATTTGTTTTGTCTCCCGGATCCATGCGATAACCCACAAATGCGGCAGACTTCTCTTGCTAAGAAATATATACAGTAAATACAGTATATTTAAAGGAAGTACACGTATTATGTTCCTGTGCACATTGCTGTTAGTGTGACATATATGTGTGGAAGAGTAGTTTCACACTGGTGAATAAATGATTAAGCTTAGGTATTAAAACTGTTTTGCTTCTGAATCCCAATTGTCAACCCCACATCTCGGAAAGTTATGTGCATTTTCGATTTTTTTAAATGCTGCGGGTATCTGGTGCTCAGGTACAAAGTTTGAACTTTCTACCATGCCTGAAAGTTCCTCTAAAATTCATGTCTATTTAAATTGTCATACTTACCTTCATCAGCCATGTAACAGCTTGTATCCGGGGGATGATGGAGTCCAAAACTCACTGCCAGCATTCCTAAAGATCGTCTTCCGTGGTTTTACATTTTCACACCAAATTCTGCTGGATGCACCTTAATTAAGGCGACGATTACTTTTTCCCATGGTCGACGGAAGTCCCGCCTGAATCGGTGCGATGTAAAACCAATGGCAAAAGAAAAATAACAAAAATTGAAAAGAAAAATAGAAATAATTTATTTTGATTTTCATTTATTTTAGATTTTCTAACATGTCTAATTTTTCAGTGAAGTAGTATATCCTAAAGAGTTGTTCACTATGTGGAGTTTACCCTTGCCAATGTCAAAAGTAGACGTCGGATGGAACTGAGGGCTATGGATAAGAAATAATTAGCTTTGTATACACGTTGTTTGAAACGGACGACACAACAATGACCGAACAAGGAAACAATGAACTCACAAGGTTTTCACGAAAGGTCATTACCACGGGCGCTATGTAATATCCCCATAATTAGCGCATGATTACGCTGAATATTAGATTACGTACATTGTAATAACCATTGTAATGAATTCGTTAATGAGGTAGGTAAATCAATGACAGAACTAAATGAATCTCTCGAGGACTCTTGACCATCTACCGTCCTCACATACCCGAGCAGCTTGCAAGTTTTGAGCAACAGGACTGGTCCTTGCATGGCAGTTTGTCTCATGAATTAGCTATGATGCTGGGAATTTAATACGAATAGGAGGATCCTATTGCTAGGAACACTACAAAATGATTTTTCTCATCAGTGTCATCGACCTCAAAGATATAAATCGTGCGGACTGTAATTTAGATCATTTCTTTTTTTTTACGTCGCACCAACTCAAGGAGGTCTTATGGCGACGATGGGAGAGCACAGGACTAGGACTGTGATGGAAGCGACCAAGGCATTAATTAAGGTACAGCCCCAGAGTTTGCTTGATGTGAAAATGGGAATCTACGGAAATACATTTTCAGTGGAGATGAAACCATCTATCTCCTGAATGGAAGCTCACAGCTTCATGTCTCGAACCGCGTAGCCAAATCGCTCGGTAGACCATAACTTGATAACATGAAAAGGAAAATTATCTGTAGCCATAAGTCAATAAATTGACTGTTTAGTGTGAGGTTCGAATGGCCAATCCGGGATAAAGTCGGATAAAAACGGAGGAGTAATCACTACCTCGTTTGAACCATCAGTAGTGGGAGTGGTATAAAGTGAGTAGCGCGCAGGTGACGAAGTTTGTGGAGTTGTGTGGCGAAAAGGAATGTTTGTGGACAATAAATTACGAAGCATGGAAGAACCGATATCCAAGAGACGAAGCATTATGCAGTGAAATGAACATTGATGGTTTCAGAATTCGTGAAGTGGCACAAGAACTAAAATAAAAATTAGATCTTCCTATTATCAGGAAACTAAAAAAGAATTCGAACTCGAAAAAATCAGGAGCCTCTGCTGAAGACATACATAAACCTGGGGTCCCATGGTTTTTTTCTTGCTAGTGGCTTTACGTCGCACCGACACAAATAGGTCTTATGGCGACGATGGGACAGGAAAGGCCTAGGATTTGGAAGGAAGCGGCCATGGCCTTAATTAAGGTACATCTTCAGCATTTGCCTGATGTGAAAATGGGAAACCACCGAGCTCGATAGCTGCAGTCGCTTAAGTGCGGCCAGTATCCAGTAATCGGGAGACAGTGGGTTCGAGCCCCACTGTCGGCAGCCCTGAAGATGGTTTTCCGTGGTTTCCCATTTTCACATCAAGTAAATGCCGGGGATGTACCTTAATTAAGGCCACGGTCACTTCCTTCCACTTCCTAGGCCTTTCCAATCCCATCGTCGCCATAAGACATATCTGAGTCGGTGAGACGTAAAGCAAACAGCAAAAAAATGGGAAACCACGGAAAACCATTTTCAGGGCTGCCGACAGTGGGATTCGAACCCACTATCTCCCGTATGCAAGCTCACAGCCGCGCGCCCCACACCGCACAGCCAACTCGCCCGGTCTTTTTATTTATTTTAAACATTTTTTGCTATTTGTTTTACGTCGCACCGATACAGATAGGTCTTATGGCGACGATAGGACAGGAAAGGGCTAGTAATGGGAAGGAAGCGGCCGTGGCCTTAATTAAGGTACAGCCCCAGCATTTGCCTGGTGTGAAAATGGGAAACCACGGAAAACCATCTTCAGGGCTGCCGACAGTGGGGTTCGAACCCACTATCTCCCGGATGCGAGCTCACAGCCACGAGCTCCTAACCGCACGGCCAACTCGCCCGGTCCCATGGTTTTCAATGGCGAATTCGTTCCTAAGAGAAGAAACTGGATACGAATGAAAGTGAATCAAATCTTAATTCAGAAGTTCAAAGTGGCACAACGTCATAGTGGCTAGAAGAAATAAATATTTCTGATATTGATGACCCTCCAACAGGAAGCTTGTCGAATGAAAAGGGGACACACGAAACTATTAAAGTTCCTTCTTCATGAAATTTTGATTCTGCCGGAATTGGTATTCTCGTACAGGTGTCTTTTTTCTGAATCGTTGCTTTCACTTTATTAAGCAAAAGCCAAAATACATTTGGATCCATCGAAAAAAAAAGTTTCTGTAGCCATTTTGATTTTCGACGGAAAACTTCCTGCAAATACTATTGGTAGCACCGAGTAAATTCCGCCTCTGCACTCAGTCGCGAACCTACACACGCCTTCTTATTTTGTCTGTTTGTATGTTTCAAATGCTTTCTCAACGTATGTATTGATAGTTCGCGAACAACTTTCGCAGCTTGACGTTCTGCCATGATTGAACAACGAGGGAACTTGTTCCGTGTGAACTGGGGAAGTTCGTTAATCCCAATGTTGAATCAAGAAATCGTAACGCTTGCTGAAAAATAGCAGTGCTTTAGCACAGTTCACGACTCCATGTGAACCCGGCTGAAGAATATCAACCAGTCAGTATTATAGTTTTCCTGTTATCCCTTTCATATTGTCATACCTACGTGCACTTGTTTTTATACATACATATACATATTCATCAAAATAGCACACTCAGGTATCTTCAGTAACAGGTTTGACCACAGACCGCGATGAAGCCGGCAGCGGTGATACTGAGAAATTGTGGCTGGCCCAAAGAATTTCGGTGCAAAAAACAAAAATCCTTCTGTGATGAAAGATTTGCTCTCTGTGAAGGTAATGAATATAAGTACCAGTATATTTGATTGGTTTTATATTCATGCACATTCATTATTCTTATTTTTATTTCTTCATTATATCATGTAAGTGGAGCCTGTCCTCAAAGAACATTATATATCAATATTTGGACAACTTGAGATTTTCATGGAATAAAGATGTATATCATCTAAAGACTACCTTGGCACCAGAAGGTTACTCTATATTCAAACAAATGAGAAAGACATTTTTGTTCGGAAGTTGGCTCCCCTGCAAGAACGTTGTACATCAACAAACATGGCCGACGTCAGTAATCTGAGTATGTCAAGTGTGTCACCTCGGTCGATGTTAATACTGATTAAGAGCAGGAAGAGAAAGATTAATAAACTAAATTGGAAGGAAAACGTACGCAAACGATTGAGGGATAGCGAAAGAAGCTTATACATCTATATCAGGGCTTGTAGTGGAAGAAAAGCAACGTCGAACACAAGCAAGGGTAGAACGTTTAAATCACGTAGCCGGTTGTTTACGGACTGTATTTTTCACTATAATATGTAAAATAATACATTTAAGAAACTAGTTTATTACTGAAATGTTTTTTCATTTTAGACGCTGGTGTGCAATTCCAAAAGTTGTTCTTAAAAGGAGTAATATACCGGTATCTCGAGGCCATTTGAATTACAACAGTATCCATGTTTCTTTCTACATACTGTACTTTTTACAAAACAATGTATATTTCGACTTGTCATGTATTTAAAACACAACGTCCTACAGAACTCATGATGTGATATACAACGTTCTAACTACATGGGGATATTTCTTCCAGGGAGACGGCGGTTTTCTAACTGCAATTCTTCTATGATACCATTTACATTCAAATATATTATTTAAGTAAGAAGGAGAAAGTATAAGCTTTATTTACAGAAAGAATTTAACCCAGTCCTCCGTTATAAAAATAAATTATTTTTTCATTCCTGTTAAGTTGCCAAATGTGTTATAAAACTTTCTTTGAGGGCAGGCTTCAAATATTGAAAATAGTATCTCGTTTTAAGCGGGGATCTAGGGAACATTATTGCCATTTATTCACTAGGTCTTCCATTCTTCTCTGACAGAACTGTGGGAAATAAACGTTAGTAATACTAGCTCCACGTTGAATGATTAGCATTCTAATCTTCGTAATGTGGTGATCTGAGATCAGTTCTCACTTGTGGAGGGCTTTTAGCCATAATATATTCTTGTAGCTCAGATCTGCGTGTTTGTTGTGTCCTTAACATTCCTGAAACTCGCATACTGCACGCTAGAATTTCATTCAATCAACTCACACGCAGTTTAGTTACCACGGGAGACACTGCATTCTTAATAGGGGGTTTATAGTACACTGGTTTCACTCAGCTGTAATATCTATAAAAAATTATTATAACACGAGAATAGTTGGAATTGAATTGGGACATGTGATAGGCTACTTGTGAATTGTCAAACATCATGATTCCTAGGTACCTGGGCGACTCTGCAGTAGGACTTTTGAGATCGATTTGTTGTCTTTGGAATTCTTGGAGTTCAATTTCTCACAGACGAGTCTCCAGGGGACGGGGACATCTGTTTGATTTGTATATTTGAACTGTACCGGTATTTTATTGATGATGATGATGATGATTTTTGTTTAAAGTGGCCTAACAGCTAGGTCATTGGCCCCTAATGGTAAGAGGTGTAACGAAATGCAAATTAAAACTTCAAAATTTATCCACTGACTAGAATATAAAACGAATGGTGATGAGAAAATGATCTTGAAACAAAAACAATCAATGGATCGAAATCAAAATGTCTTATAATCATTGGGATGATGCTTATTATCTGAAGGGGTCCAAATTCCAGGTCACCGACCCCTCACAATGGTGCTAATCACTAGTAAATCAGAACCATGGTGTTCCTCCTACAGTGGTACTAATCACAGGTCACGTAGACTCATGGTGTCTATCGCATGGTGGTAATAATCAGAGGTAATATAGACCCATGGTATGCCACACACAATGGCACCACTCGCAGTTAACACATACCCATGATAGGGGTACAACTCACAAGCAACGCAGACCATGGTGCTTCTCACATAGTGGAACTAATCACGGGTGCCGCTATTCCCATGGTGTTCCTAACTTGGTGGTACTAATCATAGGCAATGCAGACCCACGGTGTATCACACATTATGGTAACGCCGACAGGCTACACAATCCCACGGTGTTCCTCACATAATGGCACTATTCCCAGGAAACGCAGATAAATGGTTTTCCTCAAATATTGGTACTAATTACCGGGGTTAGCCAAACCCGTAGTGTTAATCACATAGTAGTACTAACCACAGGCAACGTAAACCCATGGTGTTTGGTACTACTCGTAGGTAACACAGACCCATTCTGAACACAATGGAACCGATCAGTGGAATACACATGATGACCTCTATCATAAGCAACACTCAGACCCATATGTTCCTCATATAATTGTATTGCTCCTATATAACGTTTTTCTTCGCATTGTGGTACTAGTCACAAGTAATGTCGACCCACGATGTTCCACAAGTAATGGTACTAATCACAATTATTCTTATGGTTCTAATTTCATCATACCTTGGTCGCCCCTTTTATTCGCCTCTTACGACAGGCAGCGGATACCGTGGGTGTAGTCTTCGTCTGTGTCCCCCACCCACAAGGGGTGGTATTCTATTAAAAGGGCAGAAAATTACACATTTGAAGTAATTTAGACCAGCCTTACGGTGCAGGAATAGCGAGACCGCCTTTTATCTAGAAGCCGTGGTTTCGAATCCAGCCAAATATCGAGTGAAAAGCTGTCTATCATGAGAATCAGCGGGCGCAGTCACGAAAGCCAAGGATGTCATGACGCTATTCACGTTACACAATCACATCTGCAAATCATATATGTGAACAGCATTCTGCTTAATAAGGAAATGACCTTAATGGCCTGTACATGCCATATATATGCTTAAGAGTGAGATGTCTACTGTTCTCGCAATCACGCCAATACTACTGAACCAATTGGTATGCGTATATCTGAAATTCTCAATTTACACAATAGTCTAGTTTGACTTTGCAATATTGATGTCCTGTCAAAGTGAGTATGTACTAAACTAGCGCATGTTTCATCTGAAAACACCCAAATAGTGAGTACACTGTTAATCCTGTGGACTTGAATGTTCAGTTTCTTCAGCTGCCCTTCTTACCCGCTACATGGCATGACAGCTGCAATTTAATGAAAACTAAATCTATCAGCGACGGAAACAACAGCCAGTACACAAATAAAAGTAAACTGGATATGAAAACCTGCCTACAGTGTTACTCAATAAACATTTTTTTTTTACCAGAAAGACTAGAGAGATGTTGGTAGTTGGATGGTTAACTCAAATTTCTGTAAAATATTTTCACCGCCTTGTCAATACTTATACATTTTATTTTATTTAATTACCGTACATGTACATGTTTCGAGAGCCACCGCTCTTTTCTTCAGCGGTGCCAAACATTAATTGATCCTTGGACTATGGTACAGTAGTATAATATAACAAGTATATATGAATTTTGAAAATTGTTAGAACAATTTCTTTTAGTTTCACCTTTCCTATTTACTATGTCATTTGTTGCAGATTTTACAGGAAATTTCCTAACTAATGTAATCTATTAAATTAATCTTTATATGTTAATTTATGTCCTTATTTACATCTGAAAGAATAATTATTTCTTCTTGTCTAAATTTAACATTTACTTGTCATTTAGTGGAAATCCTTAAATAAATCAATTTGTAAAATAATAGATAATATCTATAAATAGTCTTTATCCTAAAATCGTAAAATCATAAATAATAAATATCAATTCGTAAAATAATAAATAACATCTATAAAATTAGTTATCCTTTAAAATGTTTCTGCTCTCTTCTTTCTTCTTAAAGTCTGCTATAATTTTCTAGACCTCTCATATCAGAATATCTTCTCTTAATCTCGTCCAATTCCTTAAATAAATAAACCAAACAAACTAACTTTAGAGACCTTTTGCGAAAAAGGTTAACTGTCAGTCTATTAATATTCTTGAGAAGTTACTTAGCGCATATGATTTGTGTCTATAAGAAATCAATAAGGTATTGACTTGTATATTTTGATCTAACTGTATGGTAGTATTCCATGCTAATGTTGGCCGAAGATCTATGTTTTTCCATTAGCAGCCTTACGATCTTCTTTGTAAATTTAGCTAACTGTAGTTATTTCTCAACATTCAGCTTAAATTATTGGGTATCCGCCAGCTTTCGAATAGTTTAACAGATTCCTATCAAATTTGTACTGTGTTTCCAGCAGATGTTCCCACGGTAGTGGAAGAATTTATTATAAAATGAGAAGTCAACCTATCAGGGAAATGATTGGAGCACTATTATTTTGTAACATGATTTCTTCCTGTCAAATTCGTCCTCCGCCCTGCTGATTTGAGTGACGTTAATTAAAATATATATCATTACGCTAACATATACACAAGGGAACTTAATTAGCTTGCAATATGTTATGAAGAAGGAGGGGTGGAAATGCATTGAAACCTCACCTGTTCATGTGACTGCATTGCAGTGATTACAATATCACATCAAACGGACACCGGGCTATGGATCTACTGTAAAACACTAAGGCTACTTCATCATTGATGGATTTGGGTTTAACTACGATTTATTTACGAATCCCTTAAACCTGAGAGAGTATAAATAGCCTTTGGTTATAATGTGCGTGTTGTATGGTGATCTGCTCGCTGTTTTATGCTTTTATATCCTTTTCTTCATGAGTAGGATTCGGAAGTTGAGGAAAAATCTTTTTTTTCGAGTGTCCGAAGACGAGACTCTGACATTGTAGGCTAGAATATGGTGGGTTTTATTTGTCCTTTTTTGCCTTGTTTTTGCTTATTGATATTTTTGGCCTTCAATTTTAGGTCTTAACGAATTTTTTTTTTTTTGCAATTTCACCTTCTTCCACTACATTTTTACTGCCCATTCTCAATTCGAATCATCATTAGTTCAACCATCACCTCTTAAACATCTTTTCTCTAGTAAATACTCGTACATATATTTAAACCATATCCGAAAAGGGAGAAAATTAAATGAAATGGAAACATGAAATGAAATGAAAATGGAGTATTGCTTTTAGTGCCGGGAGTGTCCGAGGACAAGTTCGGCTCGCCAGATGCAGGTCTTTTGATCTGACATCCGTAGGCGACCCGCCTACCTAAGGTTGAAATGATGATGAAGACGACACATATACCCAGCCCCCGTGCCAGCGAAATTAACCAACTATGGTTAAAATTCCCGGCACCCCTGTGACCAAAGGAAAGCACGCTAACCATTTAACCATGGAAATGAAACTAGTGCTTGAAGAAAAACCCCAGGGGTATCAAGTTATGTGCAACATAAGGGAAATATTGAAAAGAGAAAAATTGATGTGAGTGTTTTTGAAGAGGAAGATCTCTCTTTATTCAAGCATGAACATCCATTAATGATGAGAGAAGTTTCTCGGTTTCGCAACGTGCTGTCTGAAAACCGACTATACTTTACACTTGAGAACCTGGAGACGACTATTTTGATATACTGCAAAGCCAACTGAGGTAAGGTTTCCGAATTCCATTTTTTTACCCCTAGTGTAGTTAAACCAAATATGACTCCAGTTATTCTAATTTCAAATTCTTTTCCCCGGATGTCCATTGCGAATTCGCTGAGTTCATTCTAGGAGGAAAATGTATTTCATTCTAAATTCTGCAAGTACTTTTTTTTAACAAACATGGAATTCCTTTTTAAAATTATGTTAATCTAAAAATATATACTGTATGATAGAAGAAGTATTTCACTCACTTATTTTTGCACTGTTTGTTGCATACCACCAGAAATTTGCATTTTTAGTATATTCCTTGATTAAATATCTAATTAAAACTAAAATTATGAATGAATTTTGACCGCAGTTTTCCAGTTTATAGCTCTTTTTCTTGGATATTTTTAGATCTTTTATATGATGTTTAAGGCAATTGATAGGTCTTCAGCTTCCGCGCCCTGTTCTTTAGTTTTCCTTCGGTTGAGAAACCCGTTATACTCTTGCGAACAATAGACGAGTCAATAATGTGATATGCGTTTCCTTAAAATTTCTTTGATACTGGTAGGAAATTCAATTCAAAGGTGAGCTACCTTCCATTCTTGCTCTGAGATGTCAATACAAGTGGTTCCCCGTCTCCTTCGCGAGGAGGTATTGATAAAGCGAATTCTGTTCCCATAATTGGAGCTGTGGCGTACCGCGCTCAGCCAGGCTCGTAAGTGGTGACTGATCTCAACGTGGTGAGCCTCAAGTACATCCTACTTGACATTATTCTCATCGGTGTTCAATTCAAAGGGAATTAACGTTTACTCCTATAGCTACCTTCGTAGGTGGAACGGACTGGATAACAGGGTGATAAATCAATAGTCTCAATTACCAATCACAGATAGAACAAGTGAAAAGCTAGTTCTTCGTGAAAGATAATAATCATCCGAGGAATATGATATATGATGTGACCTCTTTCTTCTTCTTCTTCTTCTACCCCGTGGCCTTTTCCATACGATGCGATCTCTTTCTTTTTCTTCCTCGTAGCCTTTTCCATATGATGTTATCCCTTTCTTCTTCTTCTTCTTCTTCTTCTTCTTCTTCCTGACCATTTCCATATGATGCGATTTCATTCTTCTTTTTCCTCTTGGCCTTTACCATTCGATGCGATGTAATTCTTCTTCTTCCTCCTGGCCTTTTCTATATGATGAACCGGGCGAGTTGGTCGTGCGGTTAGGGGCGCGCGGCTGTGAGCTTGAATCCGGGAGATGAAGGCCACGGCCGCTTCCTTCCCACTCGTAGGCTTTTCCTACCCCATCGTCTCCATAAGATCTATCTGTGTCGGTACGACGTAAAGCAAAAGTAATGTAAAAAATGCGATCTCATTATTCTTCCACTTAGCGTTTTTCAGATGATACGATTTCTCTCTTATTCTCCCTGGCTTTTCCATATGATGAGATCTCTTTCTTCTTCTTTCTTCTGGCCTTTTCCGTATGATGTGATCTTATTCCTCCTCGCCTTTTTCATATGATGCGATCTCTTTCCTCTCGCCTTTTCCATATGATGCGATCTCTTTCTTCTTCTTCCACCTGGCCATTTCAAGATTGATCTCTTTCTTCTTCCTCATCGCCTTTTCTATATGATACGATCGCTTTCTTCTTCGTCCACCTGGCCTTTTTCATATGATGCGATCACTGTCTTCTTATTCCAGCTGGCATTTTTCATATGATGCGAAGTTTCACTTCTTCCCCCTGATCTTTTCAATATGATGTGATCTCTTCATTTTTCTTACTCCTTTGCTATACGAGGCGATCTTATTCTTCTTAGGCCTCTTCGCGTTTTTCGTGTGATGTGATCTCATTCTTGTTTTTCCTTCTCGCCTTTCTCATACGATGTGATCCTTCCCTTCTTCTTCCTCTTCGCATTTTTAATATGACGCGATCTCATTCTTATTCTTCTTCTTACTCCTCCTACTCCTTGTCTTATCTATTTGATACGGTCTCATTCTTCTTTTATCTGCCTCGCCTTTTCCTATGATGGAATCTCTTCCTTCTTATTCCTCCTGACGGTTTACTTACTACTTGTGGTCAGCCCCAGATGTGTATTAAACTCTGTTTTACACAAATGAAGGGATATAATATACACTATTGCATGTTTCTGTGGAGGCTGGTGGAGTAATGTATTGTAGGTAAATGAAGATGCCATCCTTGTGCCTGGAAAAAACCGCTATGTGGTAATGTAGTGGCTGAAATACTGACCCACAGCATATAATGTATCATCAAGAGTGAGAATTCTTTGAACATATTCGCATATTAATATTATTGAATATCCAAAGCAGTTTGGAACCCTATTTTACATAGTATACTAGGGTTGTAGTTAAAATACATATTCAGTTTTACAATGAAAAATAATTCATGTATCTAATCGACGGAAAATGAAGTGGACGAAGTTAATAAAATATTTGTAACAGCATGGCTTCTTAAACAAATGATACAGGGGTTTTGATAATGCAGTGTTGCAATAATTCGAATGAGAGTTCAAGTCATGCCTTCTTCTTTCAAATGCAGCACATTCAAACAGTAGGTGATACACCGTTTGTGAGGATCCGCAAACACACACGTAGCCATCAGGACGATTAACTCTGAATGGCTGAAAATAGTAACCAAATTTGCCATGACCGGTCAAAAATTGAGTAATTTCAAAGCTTGGCACCAACACGTTACTTTGTAGGCGGTTGAAAACCTCAGGGAAGAATATGTCTCTGGTAACTTGGCCTCTAGTGGAAGAAGTCCAAATGTTATTCCATTGATGGATTACGTGCTTCTTTATGATTTTTTAGCGTAGCTAGGTGACGTTTTGTCATAAGAAATTTCCAGATTAGATGTAGCCGCTGCTCTCGCCAGTACATCAGCTTTCTCGTTTCCAGATATTCCACAATGACCGTGAATCCAGTCAAAACAGATGTGCGGACTTTGTTGAGCTGTGGTTTTAATAGCTACAGCTATTGGATTCAGATTATATTTATTATTTATCGCATTCAGCGCAGCTTGCGAATCACTTGATAACCGAGATTTCTTAGAACATACTCGCATAATACTGAACCTTAAATGACAGAATATTACCGGCCAAAGTTCTTAACTTAAATATTTCGTATAGAGGTTTTTCCAGGCGCAACGGAAATGTTCATTAAGACAAACACAAACACCCATCTCCATGTCAGAGGAATTAACCAGATGCGGACGAAATTTACAGCCCGTCCGCGAATCGAACCCGAGGCCATCTAAACTGAAGGCCACTACGCTGACTATTCAGCCAAGGATCTAGCATACAATTCTGTGGAATGCTATTGATTGTTGCATTGATGGGAAATGCAACTAGAAAACTAGATCTAATCTGAGGTGCTGTTTTATTGAAAATGCAAGACATAAGAGAAAATGTGACACTCAACGAGCCTTCCTGGAGTGGAAGTAGTTATTTTACAAAAGTGACGATTTTGACGTATTTGATTTGGTTTTAGATTAGTAACTCCGAAACCAAAACACATGCGTAGGTGATTAAAATGTATAAGGATAGATAATTTGACGCCCTGAATTTGCATAACAAAGTGGTCCGAAAACGAAAATCCTCAGACTGTTTCCGGTCATTTGACCGGGTTAGGAATGGAATGAATGAAGCCCTATCTATCGGGGAGGATAGAAATTGTGCCAGATGCCGAAGCCTGCCGCATTTATCTGGTGGTGGTGGCGGTGGTGGTGATTATTGTTTTTTTAGGAAGTACAACTAAGCAACCATCCTCTATATAACACTAATTAGAGAGAGAAAAGGGAAGGGATCCGACACTTCAAAAAATGAAGATATCGGCCAAAGAAAGACAAGGGCTACGAATGGCGTGAAAATTAAAGACTCCATAGGTCTCGAGTGCTCTAATATCGTCGGGTCGGAAAAGAACAAGAGTTGACCAAGGGAGGTCGGATAGGATAGGTGAAAGTGGAGAGCCTCGCAAAAGTAAGGTGAAGCAATGCCAAGACTCAGCTCAGGGCTCAGTGGTCGCCAACCCACTCTTCCAATTTGAGAGCACCTGGGGCCCCTTTTAGTCCCCTCTTACGACAGGTAGGGGATACCGTAGGTGTTATTCTATTAATCCGACCCAATTATATTGGAGAGTCTTGCTGGAATGAAAGATGACAAGGAAAACCGGAGTACCCGGAGAAAACCTGTCCCAACCCTGCTTTGTCCTGCACAAATCACGTGGAGTGACCGTGATTTGAACCGCGAACCAATCGGTGGCAGGCCGGCGCGCTACCGCCTGAGTCACGGAGGTTTCAAAGTGGTCTGAATACCAAAATAATAACACCACAAGAGAAAGGCCTAAATTTGAAGTTAGATTCTTTTATTAACTAGCGATTTGTCCGTCTAAATATCAATCCCGACCTGACTACCACCTTCTTAACTCTAATCAGAAGAAGTCTGACCCAATGAAGGTATCGTCAAAAGAAAAGCAAGGAACTCTATGATCATCGACGTTAAAGGTTCCCTAGGCCTCACATATCTAAGCGAACATGAGTTAAGGGAAATCCGATTATTAAGATGAAAAAAGAGGAACCTAACAATAGTATTAGGCTGCCAGTCCAGGCTCCGAAAATTTAAAAGGCCCGAGGGGTTTAGCTCTCTTACGAAAGGCAGGGAATACGAGGATGCAATCCGTTGAACGTCGCGTCTATGCTTCCAGTCTTAATGAGCTGGTCTCTGAGGCTCAGACGCTGGTGGCAGGTTAGGAAGGCACGAAAATAAAATTTGTCATGTTTGTCCTAAAAAAAGAAACATGTTATCTGTGCAATGTATGCAAGTGCTGTATGTTGGAGTACCCACTGAAGGTACGTGTAAAATGTATTGAGAAGAAGGAATAGCTGTTGATCCACTGGAGTTTTCCTCAGTATTTCTTTTATCATGTTTTACTTTTCATTCTGTAGCTAGTGCATTACACTAACTGTTATAGAAACGCACAATATTAATTCATGTTAACGTATTTAATTTTGTAAGAACTATCTTTGTATACATGACATTTTATTCCTAAACTTAACACTCGAGGGCTGCATGGTTTGGCACACGTAGATGCAAGCTTGCATTCGGGAGATAGTGGGTTCAAACCCCAATGTCAGCTACCTTGAAGATGGATTTCCGTGGTTTCCCTTTTTTACATCAGGAAAATGCTGATGATGAACTTTTAATTAAGGCCACGTTCGCTTCGTTCCTATTCCTAGCCCTCCCTTATCCCATCGTCACCATAAGACGGTGTGATGTAAAACCGATAGCTTCTAACAATTTCACATTTTTACTCCAAAGGTAACAAGGGTTAATGGTTCAAATTCTGCTTTATTCAAAATAAAACTTTCCATTTTAAATTTTAAAATATCTGTTTAATCAACTGTTAATTGAACGGGGTGTCATTGACCACAGGCCAGTATTAACGTAACAGAAATACCACGCCAGTAGTTAAGGGTTAATGACACAATCAAAGTGCAGAGTATTATTACGTCATACAGAATGATACCCGAGAAGTGATCTCTACAATTCCTTTGTGATGTTGAAATTAGAATATATATGTATCATATGGATGCCGAGTTACAAATCATATAAAGGACAAATAAAATTGAAAAGGTTCAAAAGAGATTTTTACGACTTTTCTTCTTCATGCATTGTCATCAATAAGCATATAGTTTGATCATTTCATATGCCAGTTAGCAAATCACATATAAATAATATTAAAAAGGTTCAAAGGGCTTTCTTACGATTTTTCTACTATAATCATCTATACATTTTAGTATTTTATTTTAGTCAGTTGAGCATGCCCATTATCTATCGGATATACGTAGACCTACGTGCTTGCACATAAAATTTAGATTGTTTCTCACTTACGGAATTAGTAAGCACTAATAAAATGGAAGTAGAATTTAAATCTTATCTGTGTACTGTATATACATAAATACAGTAGATTTAAATTTATTGTTAATATTTGTAATATTTTACCTCATTTTAATATTGTGATACTAAAATATGTAGTGCCTGTTATAATATTGGAGTATAACTCTATTATTGGCATATGGAATATCTTCTTCTTCTGCGCGAATCGGTCACTTAGGACCACGCGGAATCAACGTTTGTCCAGGTTTCCTTCTTGCCCAACAGTTCTTCATTTTCATCGAGTGTTGTAATTTCTGTTCCTTCGAGCAAGTACTTCGTGTTTCTTTTCAACTTCCTCAAGTCCCCTTGTGTGAACAATTTCCCTGATTACGTTTCTGTCCTACAGATTTGGGGATCCTAATTCAGTGAGGTCCTTCTCTATTTGCGAATACAATTCTGATCTCGTACGTTTGATTTGCAAAAGTTGGTGTATTCGATAAGTAAGTCTGGTGGTATTCAATCTTTCCAAATGGCTTAAAAATGAATTTATCACAGTCTTATTGTATCAGTAACTTTAGATATTTTAAAATATATTTCCGAGTTAGATTTGGGATAATGTATTCCATTTTTTAATTCATGGCTTCACGACAATCCTCATGATTTTCATTTTTATAATCTATAATTGTTCCTTTAAATTTTTATGATGTAAATTGAGCGTTTCTGAAGCATAAAGAGCTTTAGGTTTGATCACTGTTAAGAAATGGCGAATTTTACTGCTCCAGGACAAGCATTAAATAAATAAATAAATAAATAAATAAATAAATAAATAAATAAATAAATAAATAAATAAATAAATAAATAAATAAATAAATAAACCCAGACGTTGCCTTAATTCCGTAAGTCTAGGATACAGAGACCTTCAGGAACAAGTGGGTTTTATACATATTTCGTTTAGCTTTAGATGTTTATATCATGTTCCTAGTCGCAACTAATTTATATGTATTCGGAATCAACTTTCAGCTTTATACGTCGTGTTAAATACATATAGTACATACTGAAGAGTTGTTAAGTGCAGAACAACCTAGCCAATCTGACACCAGTGAAATCCAAACCCACCAACACGCCAAAGTAAGTTGTGCTGGCAATAGCTACCGTAGCTCAATCAGTAGAGCATCTCATTCGGAATCGGAAGGTTATGGATTTGGATCCTGCTGGTGTTCGAGTAACCATATTTTTCTCTTCTTATCATTCAAATTATGAAAGATAATTTCGAGTACAATGAGGTAGTGAAAATTGAATATTCACTTAAGTTGCATGCATGTTCACACTTGAACTTATCACAATCGTTGAACTTATCACGAAGTATTGAAATATATAGGAAGCAGATACTATCTCTCTTTCGTGTACGCATATCTGATGAGAGAGGAAGTCATACCACACATTCCACCTCATTCATCAGGAAAGCATTTGGTTCAGCTCTGCGGAGCATTAATAGGTTTCTCCTCGTTACTGTCAGACACGTTCGCTTAACAATGTCCTGTGCAGGGGAACGAATGCAATTATGATACCCTAGTTGACCCAGATAAAATATAAAAATCTCATTATGTTACGCTTGGAGCCTGCGTCTGAGTGTGATGTAAGTAAAACAAAATATTTCAGAACTTCATGAATGCGGATGTTGTCAAAATGTTGCATTTTGTTGCACTGTATTCAAATACCTTTCCATTTTATGTTGATTTATTTACTAATAACTTCTTTAAAATTTGCTGTTTATATAATCCAGACTACACAGACATAGTACTCGACATTGTTTGGTGTCAGACCTGGAACGGAACAGGTAAAAGGATGGCGTATATGTTGCAAAATAGTCGTGTTTACGAAGATATATATTTTATGTTTCAATAAAAATAATTAAGTTAAGGTAACCAAATATTACTCTTGATTCACCCTAAAACCACTGTGATTTTCTATTTAAAAGCGAAATCAGCATGAAATTACGGATATTCTTGGGCAACGTAACCCACAAACGTTCAGAATGAGTTGGGTATTTTGATGAGGGATTCGTATTTACCAAAATTATTTTCATTTTTAAACTCCTTTCCTGTAAAACTAGAGTATATTTGTTTTCAAAGTTAAATTGTGTTACACATCGAATGGAAATGAGTAATTGGTACTTTGCAACATTCTGAAAAATAATTCTATCAGAATTAATTTTGATAAAAGCCTTGTATGTTTCTAGAGGAGTGATGAAAGCTACATTACAGTCCTCAAGTTGATGAAAGGCTATTCACGGGTCAAAAACCATAAAAATTAGATAGTGGGAATTAAAACTATAACATTATTATTATTATTATTATTATTATTATTATTATTATTATTAATATTACTATTATTATTATTGTTATTATTATTTACCTGAATGATATGCCCATCCTAAATATATGGCTCGTATACAGCAGACATTGTACTCACAAGGAAAGCAAGGACAGGGTTTCATATTGAACGTGAATGTCATATCCAAAATTTGTATACGGGCCCAGTCTTTTATCTCTGTAAAGATCATAAAAACTTTTCTTTGTGTAATGTGTGGTTCGTCTATTGCAACGCCGTAAAGTTGATGGAGTGGGAATCTTTACCTTGCTAGCCAATCCGCCCACATTACATAATCGTTGAACCTCGAAATAGCGTCATGTGACAATGTTGAGGGGAGAACTACTGACCCGCAGCACATGTATCGTTGATGTACTTCATGCCATACTGATCGTTAGTTGACAGGACATTTCTGGTCAGAATTCTAAGCTGAAATATTATTATCACATAAAGGTTTTTATAGGCACAAAGCCGATACATTGTCATGATACAGCAGTTTATATCTAGTTGGCGCGTGGATCGTAACTTCTGTTGTTTTAAAGGAAAATAAAAACGAACAGAAAATCTTAATTTACGAGATGTTTTAAATACACTCTCATTCAAACTGACGAAAATGTATTTTAATATGGTCAATGTTGGGATTGAAAACCACGTGTTCACGTTGTTAATGATTGATTTAATAATAATTCAGAAATAGAAATACAACATTTCTGTACCAACGGCATTCCAGCGGACAGGTTAGTGGACAATAAAGAAGACAATACAATTCCTCTAGCCGAGGTGTTCCAGTTTTCAGTTTGAGATGGTTGGAGATCATTGTTGTATGACACCAGTTCCCGCCTTTACCGTTAAAAGAGTAAATTATTTACATGACAGACCGAAACATTATTGATCAGACCTAAGAGGTGTTTCATATTGGATAATCCTTCCTGCGCAGTCAACTTGTATGAAAGACAGTGTGACAGGTTTATGCTGCTTCTTTTGAAGAATAAACGTATTTTAGTCTTGTTTGCGTTCTGTCAGCCGCTATATTTCCTGGATTATCTCAGAAGCTGGGATTGCAATGTCAATCATATTTATTTCATACTTTCTTGGTGTTCCCGACTCCTTTCCTTATCCAAATGGCACAATTTTCTTATTAACTTTTACTGGATTCCACTAGGTTTTAGTAACATTCGTGACCGGTGAATGTTCGTTACTATCCGACCTCCATTGGTCAAGTCTTGTTAGTTACCGACTCAGAGTGCACTAGGTTTTTCGAGGCCTAAGGAGGACTTCATTTTCATGCCCTTATAGCTCTTGCCTATCTTTTGCCGATATATTCATTGTTTAACTATTTAGTCATTATACTGGACGGAACCAAACCACAAAAATATGTCATGTACAGGGAGGTGGGGAATAACGTGAACCGGGTACATGAGCTTTAGATGGTTGGTCATACTGATGAATAAATTTTAAATTTAAATTTTAAATTTGAATATTAAATTTTAAATTTTAACTAAGTAATTCGATAGCGAGGCGGTGTTGCTAAATCTGTACTTGACTTAAGACCGGCTTGAGAGCAACAGCTTGCGTTGTAATGTCAGACGATGCGATTCTCTCAGCTTGGAGGTCAGTGTTTAAATCCCTTCTCTGGCGAAGTTTCTCCTTAGATTGGTTGTTTTAAGTCGGTCTTTTGAATTCGCCCGCGAAGCGATCCTATTGGTTAACTTCAGTAGCTGATAAAATGACAACGGCGTGAGATATCGAATTAATTCCTTAAACATTATTTATCAGTATGACCAACCCTCTAACGCTCATATACCCGGTTCACGTTGTTTCCAGTGCCGGGCTGAGTGGCTCAGACTGTTGAGGCGCTGGCTAACTGACCCCAACTTGGCAAGTTCGATTCTGGCTCAGGCCGGTGGTAGGTCTATTTGAAGATGCTAAAAAAAATCAGCCTCGTGTCGGTAGATTTTCTGGCACGTAAAAGAACTCTTGCGGGTCTGGGTCTAAATTCCGGCACCTCAGCGTCTCCGAAAACCATAAATGTAGTTAGTGGGACGTAAAACCAATAACATTATTATTTATTATTATTACGTTGTTTCCGACCATCCTGTATATGACATATTTTTGTGGTCTGGTTTTATCCAGTATAATGACTAAATAGTTAAATACGTTTAGCTGAAATGGCTTCAAAAATTGTTCCTCACATTCATATTGTATAAGTAAACCTACTGTATTAGTTATTCTTCTGAAAGCTTTAAAATATTTTCTTTACAGATATTTCATTCCATTTCAAATTACGAATCCTCTAAAAACAAATACAGGTAAAATTTCGGAATCTGTTGAAAATCATTCTACAGTATCCTATCAAACTAACGTAGAAGTCTCTGGCATTTACAGAGGATTAGTACATGTTAGACTGTTACCTGGTGCTTTGGAATCGTTATAGCTTTACCCACTACGATGCAGAAATCACTAACTGCCATTTCTCAACATTATTCTCAGGAAACTCGTCTGTAAAGCACTTTCTGGGAAATCTTGAGAATGATTATGCTTTTTAAGCATTATTTATAGTATTTTTTAAACATTGTCTTCGTATCAACTATGGATTATTGTTCCCCATCAGCGTACTCGTTTAAAACTTTTATTTAAAATATGCGCCGGGCTGAGTGGCTCAGACGGTTGAGGCGCTGTCCTTCTGACCCCAACTTGGCGGGTTCGATCCTGGCTCAGTTCAGTGGTATTTGGAGATGCTCAAATACGTAAACCTCGTTTCAGTAGATTTCTTGGCACGTTAATGGACTCCTGCGGGACTAAAATGTGTCACCTTGGCGTCTCCGAAAACCGTAAAAATAGTTAGCGCGACGTAAATCAATTAACATTATTAAAAAAAATTGAAAATTGAAGCACCTAGAAGCAATATGCACGGAATTTCTATCTACCGTATATGATTTGCTGACGACATTACGCTATTACTTGACAGCGAAATCAGCACGCGAAAACACGCACAGATTCCGAACTATTTTGAAAAACAATAGTTAAACATCACTATGAATAAAACTGTCCGGCTCCTTGGGTGAGTGGTCAGCCTACTTGCCTTCAGTAAGCATGACCCCAGGTTTGATTACTGGCCGAGCTAAAGATTTAAAATGAAGATGGTTAATTCCTCCTGTTCCCGATTGGGTGCCTGTGTTAATCTTAATACACTTCTCTTCATTTATGTAGAACACACTACACTGCCAGTCAAACACTAAATAAACACGCAATAAATAAATAAATAAATAAATAAATAAATAAATAAATAAATAAATAAATAAATAAATAAATAAATAAATAAATAAATAAATAAAAATAAATAAATAAATAAATAAATAAATGAATAAATAAATAAATAAATAAATCAGGGCCAATGATCTGAATGTTAGGGCCGTTTAACAATAATCATCACCATCAACTAGTAGCCAACGGCTGTAGCCGTGTTGAAACACCGGATCCGGTGAGATCTCCGAAGTCAAGCAACATTGGGCGTGGTCAGGAGTTGGATGGGTTGCCACGCGCTGTTGATGGGGGGGGGGCGGTTGAGGGAATAGAGGAGCGGAAAGGAACTGGCCACCCTACCGCACGTAAACTCCGGCTCAGGAACACCTCTGCGGAGGTTCGGACCTGCCTTCGGGCAGAATAACCCTTACCTTACCTTATCAACTAGTAATAATAAGGTAAGGTTGGCATCAGGAACTTCCAGCCGAAAACTAGGGCAGACCCACATCGAGTGTCTACTCGAATAAACTGGGAAAAGTTCAGGAAGAATAATGGGCATGAATAAAACTAATATTATTACCGTTAGCAAGTTAGAACGAACGAACACTCTCGGTATCTAAATTAGGAAAAACACAAAATAAGGTCTAAGCAATCTAATTACAAAATACAGGTTTTGAATGGAAACTAGAAGTAGTTTGCGGTTTTGTTCCTTCCGGGACAATGATTAACTTGTTAAATACATTTTACTGAAGCGATCTTACACAGAGAGGAATTCTTATTTCTTAAATAATTATTTCTGTATGGAAAGTTGGCTTGTGAAGCATTTTATATGGAAACTAGCAAGGTACCCGTGCTTCGCTACGGTATTATACTGAAATTTATAATTGAATGCTTATTGTTTTAGATATATAATCCGCCGAAATTCGCAATTTGACACGTTTTCAGCGAGAATCCACCAAAATTCCCGATCTGACTCGTTTTCTATTAGATTACGGCTGGTTTCCTCCCATTTTTCAATCTTCCTTTCCAGCAATCGATTTCGTACTTCCCGGGCTAGGCTCAGGCATTCTTCCCGGTCAGTTGGGTCCGTAAATCTTTGCCATACCGTATTTTCCTATAATCATTTTTAATCTGGATAAAATCCTTCAGGAGATCCGGCGTAGTGTCATATTGGGCGCCTTGGCGGCAATGAACCCGCGGCCGGACTGCATTCTTAGTCATTACCCGTCCAGGAGCCGTTTCCAGCGCGGTCCGCATATTTGACGACGGTCCGGAACATTATTATTATTAATATTATTATTATTATTATTATTATTAATGTTATTCTTATTCTTATTATTATTACTATTATGTGTTGCTGGGATGAATGATGACAGGGAAAACCGCAGTATCCGGAGAAAAACCTGTCCCGCCTCCGTTTTGTCCAGCACGAATGTCACATGGAGTGACCGGGATTTAAACCATGGAACCCAGCTGTGAGAAGCCGGCGCGCTGCCGCCTGAGCAACGGAGGATCCGTCTAAGTACATTAAGAACAGTAAAATCAATTGGCCTCACCTCCTTTTACACCCCACCGCCGTTAGTTTTTACTGCCAACCCCCCCCCCCCCCCCAAATTAAAAGAAGGCGTGTTTCTTTATGTTTAAGGGAGATTCCAAACACCAATGTTCACGTCTATTACCTTCAGTTTTGAGATATAAGTATCCCCATAAATATAATTTACTTTTGTCACTTCATTTCAAACTACTCCCCCCCTAAGTGAATTTTCCCGCAAAAAATACTTGTTTCTTTAATAGTGAAGGATCTTCTAAATACCAATTATCACGACTCTAACTTCTTCACTTTTAGATTTATGTGTCCTCATGAAAGGAATTCAACTCCTTTACACTCCCGCTCCCCAAGATGCTTCCCCCCCCCCCCCAAAAAAACGCGTTTTTCTTTGTTGTTAAAGGAGATCCAAATACGAATTTTCACGTCTGTAACAACTTTAGTTTTTATTAAATGTATATATTCTCATACAATTAAAGTCAATTAATTTTTCAATTCTTTCACCCCCTCCCCCAGCTTCATTGGATTTTCCGAGAATACGTGCTTCTTTACTTTTAAACCAGATTGCAAATATCAAATTACACGTCTGTAACATCTTCATTTTTAAGATATCAGTAGCCTAATTAAAAGAATTCAACACCATTTTCAGTCACTTTCACCCCCCCTCCACCCAAGTGGTATTTCTGAAAATTAAAAATACACGTTTCTTTATGTTTAATAGAGATAAAAATACCATTTTTCACTTCTGTAACATGTTAAGTTTTTTAGATATACTGTAAAAATTCTCATTTTAAAATTTCACCCCTTTTGGGTTTCCCTTAAATGGAGTTTCCAAAAACAAATCACCTATGTTTCTTTACATTTACAGGAGATTCCAAACACCCACTTTTTACGTCTGTAACATTTTACGTTTCCAAGATAATCTTTCAAAAAATTCACCCCAATTTGTCACTTCTGTTTAACCGCCATTAATAGGATTTTCCAAAAACTAAAAAAAGACGTGTTTCTTTATTTTTAAAGGAGATTCCATATACAAATTTTCAGTTCTGTAATATCTTCCGTTTCTGAGATATATGTATCCTCATTAAAGGCATTCAACCCATTTTTTACCCTTTTACACCCCTCCTATTGGGATTTACAGGAAACAAAAAAATTCGTGTTCCTTTATTTTTAGAGGAGATTCTAACTACCAATTTTTACATCTGTAAATTTTAAAGTTTTAAGATGTAGACACATTCATTTTAAAAAATTCACCCCCCTTTTCACCCCTCAATATTTGGATTTTCCAAAAACGAAAAAATATGTGTTTCTTTACATTTAAAGTAGATCCCAAATACCAATTTTCAGGTCTGTAATATCTTCAGGTTCTGAAATATAAGTAGCCTCATTAAAGGCATTCAACCCATTATTCACCCTTTTACACCCTTCCTATTGGGATTTTCCGAAAACAAAAGAATACGTGTTTCTTTATTTTTAAAGGAGATTCTAAATACCAATTTTTACATTTATAAACTGTAACAGTTTTGAGATATAGATACACTCATTTTAAAAAATCACCCCCTTTTTTACCCCCCCCCCCCATTAATTGGATTTTCCAATAACAAAAAATATGTGTTTCTTTATTTTTAAAGGAGATCCCAAACACCAATTTTCAGGTCTGTAATATCTTCAGTTTCTGAAATATATGTAGCCTCATCAAAGGCATTCAATCCTTTTTCACCCCTTCTCACCCCTCCTATTGCAATTTTCCGAAAACAAAAAAATACGTGTTTCTTTATTTTTAAAGGAGATTCTAAATACCAATTTTTACATCTATAAACTGTAACAGTTTTGAGATATAGATACACTCATTTTAAAAAATCACCCCCTTTTCACCCCCCCATTAATTGGATTTTCCAAAAACAAAAAAATACGTGTTTCTTTATTTTTAAAAGAGATCAAAATTACCAATTTTCAGGTCTGTAATATCTTCAGTTTCTGAGATATAAGTACTGGTATACTGATTAAGGGCATTCAACCCATTTTCCCCATTTTCACCCCTTTTCACCCCTCCTATTGGGATTTTCTGAAAACAAAAAAATACGTGTTTCCTTATTTTTAAAGAAGATTGTAAATACCAATTTTTACATCTGTAAACTTTTAAACTTTGGAGATATAGACACACTCATTTTAAAATTTCACCCCTTTTTTCACCCCCTTAGCGAAGGAATATCCAAAAATCCTCCCTTAGCGAGCACCTACATCTTAATATGAATATATCCCCAAAATTTCATTTCGTTACGTCCAGTAGTTTTGGCTCTGCGATGATGAATCAGTCAGTCAGGACAAGTTATTTTATATATATATAGATAATTGTTATGAGGTTGTGAAAGCTGATTCTGTTAACAGAGGTCAAAGAGTGTCTAAAGGCAATGGATGTGTGATTGAGGAGAAGAAACGAAAAGTCGTTTGAAAAGGTAAAAAACAACAAGGAATGAGTTTTTCTTTTTATAAAAGTAAGGGAAGGAAGAAGCCTTATATCTGATATCTGGAGAAGGAAAACGGAACTACTTGGTCGTTTGTTCAGACACAATAGCTTTATAACAAGCATGTTTCAAGAGAAGAGAGGAAGGGAAAACACGCGTACGGATGATAGAAGATGTATTGGAGGTCGACAAATGTCAGAATTGCCAAGAAATGCAGACGGCATCAGAAAAAGTATAGAAGAATGCTTCCAGCGGCAAGGTACAGCCTTTAGAAGATGATGATGTATCCACTTCTGTGTTTATTACCATTGCCTCCATTTCTTTTGTTGCTAAAAACGGTCGGTTTGGATCACTCACAAAGGATTCTTCATGTTCTTCTTGCTTCGGGGTTCATTAGCGTGCCATCACGATTATAGTGGTAGTTGTTATCAGGCATGTTGGAAGTGTCAGCTTCCTTCACCAAGGAAGGTCACCGAACAATGAGTATGCTCCGTAGACGCATTAGACATCATTACCAACACTTGATGGAGTATTATAGAGGCCACATTGTGTGTCTTCGTGTAGCAGGTGGTTGTATTGTGCATGTGAGGAACCATGGTGTACGTAAGGGCATCTACATACGTTGTGATTTTTCTCGTCGAGGAAGATAAATCATACCGAGAGGGTGCTGCCATATTGTGGTCCAAGTGTGGAGGTGTGGAGCACGGTACGGAGCTGCCTGAGTATTTTCAAGGGTGGGCTATGGCAGTGCGCGGTGGTTATAAAGAAGAGGTACATGCTCATGTATAAAAGTAAACCAAATCTATGATATATTTACGTTCATGTTTCTACATGATATTACATTTTCAACTGGAGAAAATTCAACAAATCCTTATAAAGATTTAAAATAAAAATAAATATCAAAAACAAAATTCATGATAGTAGACAAAAAGAAGTCAACAGGTAGAAAAACTCAAAATTAAATAACACACCAACAGAACAAGTCACAGAATTCTCCTATTTGAGTAGTGCAATTACCTCTGTTCTCAAGTCCCTTTCGGAAATCAAGAAAATAATAGCGGTAGCCAAACAAGTCTTCCAAAAAACTTACCGCTAAATAACCATCTCAGTTTGGAGACCAGAAAATCATTTCTCAAGACCTTTATTTGGAGTTTGCTACTGTATAGATGCGAAAGCTGGACATTACGGAAAGAGGAAGAAACAAAACTTGAGGCTGGAAGAATGTGGTTTTGGAGAAGAATTACAAAAACAAGTTGGATGGATAAAAACAAAAAATAACCTTTTTTAAAGAACGTAAAGGAGAGTCGATGTTTATTAAAATAATACGATAAAGAAGAGGGAAACAAAGTTCCTTGGGCACGTACTAAGAAATTATTGTCTTCTCAAAACCTTCACTGGGAAAGAGACCCAGGGCACGACCAAGGATGTCATACGTCAGGAACTCCGTCGGTGAACTGGCGTGTGGTTCATATAGCAACATGAACAGACTAGCAGAAGATCGTCAGATGCGAATACAGTGAAAAGGCATTGCCTTTAGTAGATGATGATGAACTGCAGATAAATTTCAATATTCAACTTAAATGGAAAAGAAAGTAAGTTTGGCAAACTGCAGGTAATGCAATTCATGTTTGTATTTATATATTGATGTATTGATTATACGGTCTGCAAAAGAACTAGAATATATATACAGTATATACAAAACATCACAATGCTATAATTACATATGCTCTTCTTACAATGCCGGCTTCGCGGTCTAGAAGTTTTCAGCATACTTCTTACCTTAAGGCTCCGGGTTTGATTATCGGTCAGAGTTCCTTTCATATGAGGTCCACTCTGCCTACCTGCAAACAATTGAGGAGCTATCTGATGTTGAGATGGTGAGCCCGATATTGAAAGCCGAGAATAAAGGACTAAAAATTCGTTGCACTGACCACTTTTTAATATACAGGCTGAGTAGCCGTCACTTGGTAGGCCAAGGCACATGAGGGCTGTTGCGGCGTGGGGTTAATTTGTTTTTTCTTATAATATAGTATAATAATGAATATGGCAACAATTTGGTGTCATATTGCAGAGCATAATCATTTTGACAATAATGATAAGATTCAAGTCTAGAGATAAATATAATATTAGAGAATTCTTAGAGACGAAATTCACTTACTAAATATTTCATCAATAAAACTCAAAATTGAGAAAATTATTCAAATTATCTATCTCTTATCAGCTGATAACTTAATGCCAAATAGCACACAGTTATCGCAAGTGAAATGAAAAAAAAGAAAATAATGACAGAGCTAACGATCACGTTGCCAATACTGACACTGAAACTAGAAGGACCACCGTCTTTCTTTTTTAATGTTACAACATTCAATGTGAGGTAGCTTGGTCACGTTACACAACCAAAGTCTAAAAATTTTGTATTAAAATGATCTGTTCTCAGTAAGATTCATATATTTTATTAGGGAATACGCACTTTCTCGTGCGAGGGTTACGACAATAAACAAGCAGCAGAGTGACGTGTGTGCTTGAGTGCTTAGTGAACAGCTACAAGCCAGATGAGTGGTAGGGACGTCAGTTCGGAGCGGTAGGCATATGTCTCAACGCGTGCTCTTGCCTCCAGAGCCTCGATTCCTGCATCTCCGCTCTACAACACTACCCAGCTCCCCGTGCCGCCGGCGGGCATCAGTCGGACTACAAGTTCACGCGTCCTTATATAAGCTCTGTTTCGAATGGTATCGACATGGCAAGTGACATCGCGTCATGTTGAGCGAGAAATCTCGGTCCTGAATTAACCACGTATGGCTATTGTTTGCTAAGAGGAAAGAGCAAGACACATCGGAATTCCTCCTAGCGTTATGGTGAGGAATGTATTACTTCAGGTCACCTCTGGTAGTGAGTAACGGCATCGCTGAGCTGGCTGGAATCTAAAGTCATATTTAAATAAATAAATAAATAAATAAATAAATAAATAAATAAATAAATAAATAAATAAATAAATAAATAAATAAATAAATAAATAGAGTTGTATGTTAAACAGCAATTAAAAAGGAAATTTTACGTTACTCTTGATATCGTGATCATAGCGTTCAGTTTTAATTGGAATCTGAACCACAGGGGCGTGGCATTTGATTTCAAACATCCCACATGCTCCGGCTGGGATTGAAACCGCGGCCGCCGTAATGAGAAATCAGTGACAATGCTACTCGAATATCATGCCTTTCAATACAGTATTTTGACCACATATTTGATGGGGAATATATGGTATTTGTTTACCTAGAAACACACTATATGATGTAGAGAACTGCATTTGAAATAAAAAGTTCATTATCTAAACCAGGGCCTCCCAGGGTGCATGCACCTGGTGCATGCACTGTGCACAGTGCAAAAGACGACTTCGCTTGGTTGTCCAGAGTGCAGACCCCCACTCCTCGATTTGGAGCAATAGCGCTGTCTGTCTCTTTCCCCATACCTGTCTCGCTCGCTTCCCCTGTCTCCCTCTTCCTCACTTGCTCCGTAGCGCTCCAAATCCGAGCCGAGTTGAGCCGAACTTAGCCGAGTAGCCTAGAGACGAAGCGTTGGTCCGACCCAAGCCGAGTGTAACCGATGCACAGTGCACGGGCTCTTGCGCCTCGATTTTTACGCATGAGATTTTGGGCGTTTGAGAGGCCCTAATCTAAACTACCAGATTGCACTGAATCATGTAAGCTTTCAATTGTCCCATTTGCAGACAATGAAGGTTATTACATATTCCAATTACGAGCATTACTCCTTTCCTTGATATGTTGTTCGTGATTTCTATTTGTAAAAAACTAAGATAACTTTTAAGTGCAAATCCTATTATATGAGAAATGAATTCTGTTTCGCCCGTACCATGAGATGAATGATTGGGGAAACGCAAAAGAGACTCGTCAGATTGGAAAAAAGAGAAACAAGCTAGGTATTATAATATAGTTTTATATGATTAATATCCTTTGATGCGGATTAAGTGATTGATTATTATTATTATAGACCTATTATATATCGAAAAATAATTACATTGTGTTCGGATGATAGTAAAATCTGAATATGTGTATGAAAAGATCTCAAAATATGCAACACTATAATGTATAGGGAAAACTGTCAGGAAACACATTTACGAAGAGCTGTTAAACTAGATTTCAAAGTTACAAATTCAGTTTTGTTTAAAGTATAAAATTTCCAGCATTTATTTATGAAGTGAAGTGTAGGAAATAGTTATTGGAAAAATCGCTTACAGCTGGGCTCATTGACTAATGGTGAGTGTTGAGGTCTTAGATTCGAAAGGTCCGTGGTACAATTTCCGACCAGGTCAGAGAATTTAGCTGAGTCTGGTTAATTTATCTGACTGTGGAGCAAGGTGTTTGCCTTTGTGCACATATATAGACAACACATCACACTAACAACCAGAAAAACACGCACATAAAATAGGGCTAAATCACATGGGGTGTGGAGAAAGGTGACGGAAGACAAAGAAAAGTAGAAGCTTACAAACCTTATTAATGCAAAAGGAGCTATGTAGGACATAAATCCCGACATCGTCGAGAAAAGGAAACAGCTCCCATCTAAACATTAAATGAGAAGAGAGCGTCCGTGGACTTATCTATCAAACGATTCCCTCTGCATGTTGTAAAAGGATACTAACAGGGGCCCCCAGGCGCTCTTAATTGGGAGTCGTGTATTGCTTCTACTTATTTGTGCGAGGCCCTTCACATCTGTTCTATCCGACCTCCCTTGGTCAACTCTTGTTCTTTGCTGACCCAGAGGATGTTAGAGCATTCGAGGTGTAGGGAGTCTTTCATTTTGCCGGGCTGAGTGGCTCAGACGGTTGAGTCGCTGGCCTTCTGACCCCAACTTGGCAGGTTCGATCCTGGCTCAGTCCGGTGATATCTGAAGGTGCTCAAATACGTCAACCTCGTGTCGGTAGATTTACTGTCACGTAAAAGAACTCCTGCGGGACTAAATTCCGGCACCTCGGCGTCTCCGAAAGCCGTCAAAGAAGTTAGTGGGACGTAAAACAAATAACATTATTATTATTATTATTATTATTATTATTATTATTATTATTATTATTATTATTATTATTATTATTATTATTATTATTATTATTATTATTAGTCTTTCATTTTCACGCCATTCGTGGCCATTGGGTTTCTTTCGATAATACATTCATTTCTCGAAGTGTCGGACCCCTTCAACTTTTCCCTATGATTAATGTTAATCGAGAATGGTTGCCTAGTTTTACTTCCTCTTAAAACAACCACCACCACCACCACCACCACCACCACCACCACCAACACCACCACCACCTCTTATCTAAGGGACAACCCCGAGATTTGCTTGGTGTGAAATTGGGGAACCACTGAAAACCATCTTTTGCTGGAAATCAAAACCACCATCTTCAAATTGTAATCTGTCAGGTACACAACCCGTACCACATATTCAAGTCATTCGGGTATATGGTATAGCAGTGATGGCCAGATTGGATTCACGATCTTGAAACTATGACGTGAAGCTACTGCGAAGAAGCACGTACAATACCCGTGTGTATTGCGTTGTGTGTTCTAATATTAACAACACAATTTGCCTCAGCATCGAAACGTACTACGTAGTCAGGTTGCATCACGGTACAGTCAAGTCCTGGCACTGTTGTTTCGGAATAAGATGTGAAAAGGATCCAGATCATATACGGAGGCTATCAAAAGTCAACGCCAAAACTTAAGGAAGGTGTTCCTCACACAGAGAAAAGAAAAAAAAAAAAAAAAAAAAAAGAAAATGGTATGGCAACATGCGCCCGGAAGTGTATAATTACCGAGTTATCCGATCATTAATAATGTTAGTGTAATCCGACACTCCCGGCATTGCTACACTGTTATAGTCAGTGACGGGGTAAAAGGTAAGGGTGTATTCTCCCCGAAGGCAGGTCCGAACCTCCACAGAGGTGTGCCTGAGCCGGAGTTTACGTACGGTAGCGTGGCCAGTTCCAACAGCGCGTGACGACCCATCCAAATCTTCATCACGGCCAATGTTGCTTAACTTCGGAGATCTCACGGGATCCGGTGTTTCAACACGGCTACGGCCGTTTTCAGTGACGGGGAAAGCACAAGAAAATGTAATTTGGGCTCAATTACAGTTACTTGAGAAATATTATACTCAATTACGATTATATATTACTTTTACAAAAGTAATCAGTAAAATTATCATTAGGCCTATAATTACTTTACAGAATATTAACTCTTCGCGGACGGAGATATCTACATGCTCTACATTTCTTTTTCTGCGGGCGGAAACATATATATAAGTTCCTTCAAATTTCCCGGTTTATTAGCCGAGAAGGTACACAAATATGCATATAGACGGAAGAAGTTGTTCCTTCAACTCTGCTGATGTGGCAAATCCCTTCAGTATCTTGCAATATTTTTTCTCCTGTTAGTGCGGATTGCGTAATACACACGTTGTATGATGCGGTTTTTTTCGTGCGCGTACTTATCACGTATTTTCGCGGTTTCCCGGTGAAATGGCGTCGTAAAAACAGATCAGCGATACCGATATAGTGTCAATATTGGATGATACATACAAGTGTCGGATTTTCGTGTATATGACTTTGAAGTCGAAAATTCTTTATCCAGCCCTTCTGAGAGCAACAACGACACAAGTGACGCTGACAACAACAGAATGGATCTGACGTATGTAATAACAGTCCGGGAACTACGACTACTTTTTTTCCGTTCCTAATACTGATGAAAAACTATTGTTAATACTTACTATATATCACTATGATACCTATATCAACAGTCCAGTTGAGACCATTATATGACTAAATACGTGCTCATCCGTCGAATGTTTAGATAATTAACAAAAGCAAATATTATTAATTTCTGGCGAGGCGACACTGTTCAAACGAAGGTAGAACTGTTATAAGTATGCTTATGGCGAAGTAATTTTCGAATTGCAGTCATTAAATTATTCACTTATAATACCATAATACTCATGTTAGATTAGTTTAAATATGTATCGATTATCTCATTCGAATATGGTATTAATAAACCGAATATTTCTAAATTTTTCTAAATATTTCTAAATTTGGCCGGTAAGTTTCTGTCATCTAATGTTCAATATTGTGCGGATATGTGCTGCGGGTCAGTATTTCTGCCACAACATTACCAAATAGCGGTGTTTCCAGGCGGAATATAAAATTACGACCCAATATAAGTGCATAATTGAATAAAGAATTTCGCACCCTATATAACGGTATCACTGCGGTAGACTTAGCACAATGAGAGCAGACGTTACGTGGTGTACGGGATTTTGTAAATCGCTAAATTTATTTAAACAAATAGGATACTCGGGATATATAATTAGGCATCCGTGTTGATAGGTGACCAACCAAGGTAAGTTAGTTCACAATTAATTACATCAATAAAATCGTAGCCGTAAATAAAATAGTGTCATGTAACAAAAAGTGTAACCTAGCAACAGTACCTTGAGAGCTGCACAGGCCATGGACCTGTATAAAGAAAAGTTGCACAAACTGTGGAGCTGTATGTTATGGTCATCCATCAATACTTCAGATCACAGCCTGCACAGTTGCTAGGTATTATCACGTCACCCATTTTACTGAAAGACATATGTATTTTTATTTAATTATCCCAAATGGATGTTTAGGTAAAAATTTATTTATTTATTTATTTATTTATTTATTTATTTATTTATTGACGTGACTGTTGCCCACTACGGAACCATTCGTCTGTCACTGTACTACAGTTATCATCGGTCATTTGTACAGAATGACACTGAATTGATTATTTACTGCGCCTTTCGTTTCACCAAGTCAGACTTACACCGGGCTCAACTGTCACGAAAACCCAAAGGAACGGTCCCTGGCCTGTCCCTATTCGCATTTAAAAAATCATTTGGTCGCATTTAGTAATTATTCTATATTAGTGTGTGTATTTCAGGATGCTTTAGCACCTTTATATCGGGTGATGGATATTCCTAATACGGTATGACAGTTCTTTATACGCTTGTTAAACACGGCCGAGCTCGATAGCTGTAGTTGCTTAAGTGCGGCCAGTATCCAGAATTCGGAAGATGGTGGGTTCGAATCCCATTGTCGGCAGTCCTGAAGATGGTTTTCTGTGGTTTACCATTTTCACACCAGGCAAATGCTGGGGCGGCCACGGCCGCTTCCTTCCCACTCCTAGCTCCTTCCTGTTTCATCGTCCCCATAATACCTATCTGTGTCGGTGCGACGTAAAGAGAGTTGTAAAAAAACCAACAAAAAAGAGAAAAAATTAAACGCGAAGTTTCCAATAGTTTACTTTCTGTCGGAAAGAATTGTATTTATTATCGCTACCATACGTTCATTCATTAAGCAATAAAAACGAAACCCAAATATCAGTATAAAATATGTGCTTTAACGTTTTCTAAGAACATGATTTTGTGTTATCTGGCAATACGGAACTCACTTGATTCATCGCATATCCCCTCTCTCTCTCTCTTACTATATCTACTTCATTATTTTCATCATGTCTGGTTAAGTTAGACAGTATTTCCGGTATTTGTTTTTATACTCGGGGCTAATTTGTCCCTTATAATACAAAATACGAAAATGGGCTTAAGTGAAATTTTCATGTGCCTAGATCACACAAATATATTTATCGCTTTTGTTCGAAAATGCATTTTTCTTTGTAGAACAGTACAACAATTTCTTTACAATTTGCACCTTTACAGCTTCAGTATGCTTTTACACAGAAAAGAAATAAGTACGTATATCTTCGTTTTTGACCTTCATACAACAAAAACAGTATTCAGCAAAATCGGTAGATGACAACTCGATACGACAGAGTCGTTAGTATTTTCACTGCTTTTAATTGATGTTATTAGATGTTGATAGTCCATCATACGTGTATTACCTGGTTTCATTCTGCCTCAGTTTCATACTCGACTTTAAAATATTATTCCTTATGCAGACATTTTCTGTGGTAACCGGTCTGATTTTATAGATAGTTGGATAATGCCCCCTTCTACCTAGATAGTTCGATGAGGAAAGCGGTAAAGGTGTTGACTATTTTTTAAAGGTAAGTACAACAAGGTAACCATGCTTCTTAACTCATATCAGAAGGGGAAAAGGAGAAAGAAAATATCGACGTGAGGAACGCAGCATTAGCTTGAAGTGAGGACATACAGTACTTCTACTATTTTGCCCTTCCTGACGTCAACCTTATCAGAGGAGTTAATGAGATGAAATGAATGACGTGATAAATGATAGTAGGAAGGGAGAGGGTGAAACCCGGAGCCGGCACATAGCCCATTCCTGTCGAATAGCACCAAGGGGTCTGCTCGAGGCTTAACTTTCCCATCCCACGGACGAATCACCATCAACAGCATCATATGCCCTGAATCCACATGAGCAAGGGGGGACATTTGGAATTTAATCCAGGCATTTGGCACGCAATCTAGTGATTAGAAATTATATACCACCACCTCCCCTAACCTGCCGGCCAACATTCTGATGGTGAAATTTTTTTCGATCAACGGGGCTCGAAGCGGCTAATCACGTTTTCAGACTGTTTAGACTTCAACACCTTAACCATCACGGGAACGAGGCAGGCATTTCGACAGCGATCAATGTTATTTTCTGATCCAAAAATTGAGTCAGGCAGTTATCGCTATCATACATTCAATAATTAAGAAATAAAAATTATATCTAATTATCAGTATAAAAATTATTATGTTTGAACGTTTTCGTACGAATGTGTATTTTTGTTGGCTGCTAACGCTCATTTATTAGTAAGAAGTAAACATTCCTGTCTTTTTATTTCTTACTATTAGTCAACACAACGAGAAATAGCGTGATATATATGTGTGTATGCAGAAAATTAATTTCACTATCCTATCATCCCCATTTTTGCTGTGTAGTACGGTGAATGCCTATCTGTATAGGTTGTTTCTGCGAGATTCATACTTAGACGATACAGGAAAAGCACGATATTATCTCTGTTCTCGAGGGTACTTCTAGAAATGTGAAGGGGGTCCTATTGTTCACTGATCATTCTACAAATATAATTTCGTTACTTCAGTTATTTGGCTACGGAAACAGTCTTTGAAACAATTACAACCCATACTTGACAATTCCCAACTTCAGAGTCTCAAGAGATTTTAATTTGAGTGGATTAAATTATTCTTCAATTTAATTTATGTATACACATACAATATTGCCTTTCAGTTCGGAATTTATGTTGTTGTTTCGTGAAATATTCCAACAACTCATTTAATATTAGGCTATGACTTTCCTGTTTATATTTTATCTCTACAAATTTTCATTAACATTTCATTCAGCCATGTCCTCTGATATATGACTTTGGTATAAGTCAAGCATAATATTTTTAGAATAACAATTTCATTATCCAATTTGGTGAGTCTTCCCGGTAAAGGAAGCAATGATTCATTTCCCAGAACTCAGCGTCGTATCTTTTACAATTCCCAGCGCGAGACCTCGAGCCGAAGTTGAGCAGAATGCTAATATTTCCTTGTGCTACGCCCTCTGCAGACAAACACTGGCATTACAAGCTCCATTACCGTACCCCGCTCTGCACCCTAATGATGGGTCTAACTCCAATATCGTCTGCATCAGATTAAATTCTCCAATGTTTCGGAAGAAGATAATAAATCTGATAAGCAAAGATTTGCTTTAATGATGTTGTGAGATAGAGTATCTGCTTTTCTGCTGGCTCAACACATTCTGTTGTCGTATCAGGCGATGTAATCAAATCGTGAGGAGAAATTATGATGCATTTCAATAACTTACGTGTCTATTTACGTATCTTCTTAACTTAGAAACATATCTTGTAAAGAAGTATTCTTATTTTACATACACAGTTCTAAATCACAGTAAAAACGAACGCAAAAAACAACGGAATCCGCCTCCGTAGTGTAAAGGTTAGCACTATTAACTGCCATCTTATGTGGCTCGGGTTCGATTCCTGGTACTGCCAGAAATTTAAGAATGGCAGGAGAGCTGGTATGTGGTAGAAATGGTACATGCAGTTCACCTCCTTTGGGGGACGTGCCTGAAAAGAGGGGCGCTACTTCGGTACGAAGATAAATTTTACATTACAGTAGAAGTAAAGCCTTGAGCATTATGACAACATTCCATTCCAGCTTAGTTTAGTTCAGTTTAGTTTGGTTTATTGCCTTTCTTATATGGCGGGAATCTGGCTATGAAGTCTGTTACTACCGGGCGAGTTGGCCGTGCGCGTAGAGGAGCGCGGCTGTCAGCTTGCATCCGGGAGATAGTAGGTTCGAATCCCACTATCGGCAGCCCTGAAGATGGTTTTCTGTGGTTTCCCATTTTCACACCAGGCAAATGCTGGGGCTGTATTTTAATTAAGGCCACGGCCGCTTCCTTCCAACTCCTAGGGACTTTCCTATCCCATTGTCGCCATAAGACCTATCTGTGTCGGTGCGACGTAAAGCCCCTAGCAAAAAAAAGTCTGTTAGTATGCCCAACTATAGTATACAACACCTTTATACAATTTATAGAATAATGTACATAAAATCATTTTTACACAAATTTCTAAAAATCACTAAAATTAATTTACTTAACCTTAGTGCCATATCAAGTCTTATCCCATTCATATATTAATGCTTTAAGGAGAAAATCAGTGAGATCATCAGCAACTTGTTCATATCTCTAAATCGAGAGATACAGTTACAATATCCTTATCGGTGGCTGAGAGGTAGCGCACTGGCATTTGGCCATGGGTTTAGTTCCTGATAGGGCTGTGAGCTATTTAACCCTTGGAGTTCCAAATACGATTAAATCGTATCATTATTCTTCGTAACACTGAAATATTCTTACAATTAAGGAAATTATGAAAATGTATCGTGACCAGCTAAGAAGTCGAGAACTTTCTCTTGACAGCATGGGTTGTTTTGTAGATCACATAAATGGACAAATTAATATTTTCTGAAGCATGAGGAATATAATCATGCAGTAGTGTGCAGGGAAGTAGATACTAATGAATACATGCATACAGGCATAAAAACTAAAGATAAACTTAGAACATTTGTAAACTCTGAGTATTTTATATGACTACTTTACAACTTTTAAAATATTAATTTTATTATATAAACTCTCAGTTTCACAATAACGAAAATAACAAGCAGAAACACCAGATATTGCTCGAGATATTGAGACTGAGTGAGACGACCGCGTAGTTTTGAGCTTGCATTCGCGAGATGGTGCGTTCGAATCCCATCGTCGGCAACACTAAAGAAGATTTCTTCGTGGTTTCCCACTTTCACACCAGGAAAATATTGAGGCTGTAGCTCAATTAAGGCTATGGCCATTACCTTCCTAATTCTAGCCCATCTCCATTCTTATGTCGCAGAAAATATTCGATCTTCGACGTTCAGCCATTAGCAAAAGTTGAAAGATATTAGGAATACATAGTATGCAGGAAGCTCAAGGAGAGAGGATTCCACTATGAGATAAGGCTAGTATAGAAATTTAAAGGGGAAGGTATAAACTGTTTGGCTTTCGATGATATTGCAATCATTGATGATAATATACAAACAGCACTTATCCAGATAAAACTTTTGAAAGAAATTGCGGAGAAAGTAGGACTTTAGATATCTTTAGAGAAGACCAAATGTATGACTAACATTGGAAATTCATCTACAGATTGTGGAAAAATTGACGGGGTAGAAAATTGAAGTACACGGGGGAAGTAATTCAAATTGTCTAGGCAAAGAAGCAAATAAAACAAGAGCAAGAAAATTGGAACAAGCTTGCCAACTGACCTATAATAATAAGAGTCTCTCCATCAAAACCAAAATCATGCACTACAAAATGGTAATTAAACCAGAAAGTCTCTATGCCATAGAGTATAGCCTTCTTAAAACAGGAGAAATAGAAGAGAGAGAGGAGAAGTAAAGACACATTCTAAGAAAAAATCCTAAATCCATTAAAGATTAAAAATAGGGAGTTCAGGCACATGAAGAATGAAGTGCTCCACAAAAGTAAAGGAACTGAAAGAATGCCTGATACAATCAGGAAGAGTAGAGTTAAATTCTTTGGTCACCAGATGAGGATTGATAATAACTAACCCCATGGCACTACAGACCTGAAGGGCCTTGGCCTACCAAGAGACCGCTGCTCAGCCCTTGGGCCTGCAGATTACGAGGTGTCATGTGGTCAGCACGACGAATCCTCTCGGACGTTATTCTTGGATTTCTAGATTGGGGCCGCTATCTCACGGTCATATAGTTCTTGAATTCTAATCACGTAGGCAGAGTGGACCTCGAACCAGCCCTCAGGCCCAGGCAAAAATCCCTGACCTGGCCAGGAACCGAACCCGGAGCCTCCGGGTAATAGACAAGCACGCTGCCCCTACACGACGGGGCCGGCGAAGATTGATAATGCCAGGCTCAAGAAACAACATTTTTGATCATGTTTACGGGAGTAAGAATGGATGTCAGTGGATGCAAGGTATAAAAACGGATATGGAAAGAATGGGAAAAGAATGGTACCTAGTTTATCTGTTCCTTTATATTATTATGTAAAACAGTACATTTCTTTGGTAATTTGCATTTATAGTTGAATGTTTTTAAGGAAACTTATTCCGACATTTGCATGCTGCGAACGCCCTGGTACCATTGGTTTGTAGTATATGATGTTTAAGAGCGTCAACATATTTTGTATTCTCAAGATACGAATTCTTCTTTCCTGGCCGTATATGCAGCTTTCAACTGGACACTCCCAAGTTTACATGGGGTCGGCACGTGTTGTCTTGAGAAAAGGAACTATCTCGCCAGTGCGTAAGTTTTTTACAAACAAAGCCATTTTCTAAGAAAGTACTTACACTTTTTTTTTTTTTTTTTTTTTAGCTCTGCAAGATATCTCTGCACTTATGAAGTTGTTGCACCGGAGTAACTTTTAAGTGAAAAAAATCTGATAGCGCACTTAGGCTATACATATCTAGCTGAATATTATATTTTGTCCGTCAATTGGAAGAACGATAGAGAATGAAGCTTCTTGGTTATAAGGGCGATGCCTTAATGGGTTCATTTAGCATTCGTATTCACATTTCTGTCACCTGTAGTTGTTAATTTTAATTTTGTGTGGCTATTTCTAGCCGGGTGCAGCCCTTGTAAGGCAGACTCTCCGATGAGGGTGGGCGGCATCTGCCATGTATAGGTAACTGCGGGTTATTATGGTAGAGATAGTGTTATGTGTGGTGTGTGAGTTGCAGGGATGTTGAGGACAGCACAAACACCCAGTCCCCGAGCCAAGAGAATTAACCATTTAAGGTTAAAATCTCTGACACGGCCGGAAATCGAACCCGGGACCCTCTGGACCAAAGGCCAGCACGCTAACCATTTAGCCATGGAGCCGGACACCTGTAGTTCTTGATCATGCTTCTCTTTCCTGGTTCAACATTCACAGCCATACAGAAGAGCAGGCCGGATAATGAGTACTCCTCAATTGATCAGTATTTGCCTGCCATACATCCTGTCAGTTCGTAGGAGCTAAACTGACTTTAAATCCTCTCACTATTACAGTGATTATTCCAAATTAACATTTTTGTAAACTTCATGAATCAATTTGTATTAAAATTGCTTTACGTTCCATAATATTTAAGTATGACAAGAAGCATGAAAGGCAACTGTTGAGCAGGATGGGGCTTACCGTGAAATTTTATTGCGTGGTTCAGGCAATGCATCGTTGGTTGTTGGCCTGCAATCGAGCCACACCATCGCAAGCCCTGAAGATGGTTTTTCGTACTTTTCCATTTTCATTGCAGGAAAATATTGGTGCTATAACTCAATTAAGGTCACAGTAGGTTCCTCACCAGTCCTATAGTTGGGCCCACAAGAGTTGAAGTCTGACATTTGAGCGGCGCAAACAGTAACTAAGAATTATGCTGCGTTGTCATAGTTACATCAGTCCGCGGCATATCACCCTTTCATACAGGTTGAATATTAATCAACTATGTTGGCCTAATGCTATTCAATAAACTATGACCCGTTCTTAAGCTCGTGCTAATAATCCCGGCATTTAAGACAGAACAGTCATTGCCGAAATATATGATATTTTATATTCACTAAACTGACAATAACGTCAACAATTGCACATGTTAAACAGAAAATAGAAGGTACAACAAGCCACTGATAAACTTACAAGAAATAAACTAACAATAAAAATAATATTAACGAAACAAACACTCAAATTATTACATAGACCAGCAATGACTAACAAAGTACCACTCTGAATAATATCACAAAAGTGACTGAGAAGAAAGCTAACCCACGTGGCGATAGCATCCTTTAATCTGGCATCTCTGTTGTTGCCATAGCAACAGACTGTCTTCGAGCAGCGTTAGTCAGCTTTATCTCTTCGGTGGCGCCAAACGTCAGACTTCAACTCTCGTGGGCCCAACTGTACCTATTATCCCATTGTGGACAATGAACTTGTCTTGAGTTGATGTGACGTCAAACGACAAGGATAAAAATGAGTGGACTTCTCTGTAATATAACAGCATGAGGAGAGATAAAGCTCCATGATTTGTCGCCTTATCATCTGTTTCTACAGCATTGCCCACAATACCATTCTCCCGTCAACTTTCAAAACGTCGTGGTAATCTTTAATTAATTCCAGAAGGGTGTCTTGTCAGAAACAGCAATTCCCATTCAGCGTTTCTCCCATCATCGGCTTACTCACCAGCAAGCAGAACTTTATATCTCAGATCAGATAACAAAACATTTGCAAATATTAGAACCAAATGTTCCCTTTATTAAAAATAACAATATTAATTTCAGTTGTTTATAATACGAGGTTGGCATCAGCGTTGTTACGAGAGGAAGCTGAGAAATAGTAATCTCTACATTATTCACAGCGTACCGCATTACGTCATGAACTTAAACTAGGTAAGATACTTGTCGATAGATGGAAGAATAATGTATAAAAATATCCAATTTTATTGAACGATTCATTTTCATGATGAATGCTTTACTGCTTGTCTGGACATAGGAGGGTTAAAAAAAATCAAGTAGTGGATTATATGGAAGATTGGGCTGTTCAACTGGCCGGTGCGGCGTAAAGTCATGGTTAACTAAGCAACAGTTTGCACAGCGTATGCATAAAGCAAAAAGCAAACTCTCCTTCGTATAGGCCATGGATGCCCAGGGAAGGGTGGAAGGTAAAGGCTTCCACTGTCCGTAACCTCGGCACTTCGTGGGGTAGAGTGTTTAGTTCTACGGCCGAACGCCTCTGCACCCAGGAATTAACCTGGTATTCATTTAGAGAGCAGGGTGAGTGAACTTCAGGACCATATACACCTCCAGAAGTGGAAATCTCTTTTCTTAAATTTTCGACTTCCTGACGGGAACCAAACCCACGTCCTTTAAGGTGAACGTTGCACACCTTTACAGCCTTGGACAGGCAGCCCCTACTGCGAATATCTTCTTCGATATTATAATACGTTTAAGGATATCAGGAGCAAAGTAATGAGCTAAGTATACCGGAATGTAAGTATGATACGTTTTGAATATGTTTAAAAACTACATTTACCGGAAGAGTTGGTCGTGCGATTAGGGGCGCGCAACTATAAGCTTGCATCCGGGAGATATTGGGTTCGGAGTCCCGCTGTGGGCACCTCTGAAGATGGCTTTCCGTGGTTTCCCCATTTTCACTCCAATGAAGTGCTGGAGCTGTACCTTAATTAATGCCACGGCCGTTTCCTTCGCACTCCTAGCCCTTTCCTATCCCGTCCTCGCCATAAGGCCTATCTGTGCCGGTGCGACGTAAAGCAAATTAAAAAAAAATCCTCATCGCATTTTGTGATTGAAAAGATCCTGTGACAAATGGATGTACACGAAACACAATTTTAAAATGTACGTAGTCAAGGGTGTTCAGCGTCCTCCCAGCTTTCAATTCCGTAAAGCAAAGTTAGTCTCAAAAGAGACCGATGTAAAGATAGTTTCGTCTGGGAGCTGACTTCCTTCTTACAGAATACTGTTGAACGCAACTGCGAGTTCGCTGCATTAGCTTTACTGCACCTTGATTCAAACTCATTTGCTATTCTACCGCCCTGGGGGAACACACATCTTAAATACTTGAAATGTTGTACCTGTCTTACCTTTGTATCCGCAATGTGACAAAAAATAAAACATTTAACATTCAAAGACCGAACATTACTACCTACTGGCCATGGGTACGTACTGCAAGGCGCAAGTACAACTTGCTGAACCTTAGGTCGGTAATGTCTTTGAGGTTGAGCCAGAGGTACTCCTGAAGCCTGTGGTAATGTGATGGGGAGGGCCCACGTAAAATAAACGGTGGTTGGTTCGCGTGGATGTTGACGGGGTGGAAGGAGTACCTTTGGCTGTAGGGCTGTTTTGTCTTATGTTATGTAAAAAAAACAAGGCATCACTGGGATATGTGTTTAATTGATTGTACAGTTGAAGGTGTGCCGTAAAACTACCTCTGTCTACAATATTTATCCATTTATACAGGTGAAAGGTTATTTGTCGCCTAAAGGCAACAGTATGCAGTAGAGGGTTAATTGGAGCTCGGAAGGCGAGTGCACAGCGAGCCATCTAGTGACGAATGAAAGTACCACTCACTATAGACCAACGGTAAAGCATTATTAAATTCAACTTCATTATTAGAGAAGTCTTAATCGTGTACAGATGAGATTTTCTTCTGAAGACGACCAAAGTTCTCGGAGAAACGTAAAGAATTGCACCTTGTCTCCTGACACTGTACAAGCGATATATAGATAGATGGAAAGCTTTATGAAGCAATTTAAATTTAGCTGAGCGTAAGTTGACCACAAAGATGATCAATCAGAAGGAATTAACGTACTAAAGAATGTTGCGGAAAGTAAAGTGCTCTCCGGTTGTTTTACATTCATGAATAATTTTTGGGTGATAGTAGTTCATTAAATTTTGATCGTCAGGTGCTTGTGATTACCTACCTTCGCCTTCTGAGAATAAGGATAGTTTTTCTTACAATTCATAACGAGTTTTAAGAGTGAATGAAGAAATTGAATGTGAAAATAATTGTGTTAAGCCCCAAGGTTCCGTCGCTGCTGTTGAGTTGTGCCAGAGCGTATGTATTCTGTTTGTGTTTCTCCGAGTGTTTACAGATATTAATAAGTACTGATGACATAAAGCCGGTTAAATAAAAGACGGAATTACACTGCATTATAATGAACTTTTATAATATCCTGCAAAATTAAAAACACTTATTACAAAAGGGATTCAGCCATAATGAAAACTAAGCGAACAAGTTACAGATAACTGTCAGTTATAATGAACTAAACAACCAAATACATGGGATCTCAGTCAGCCACAGTGAACTAAACAACCAAATTACAAAGATCTCAGTCAGCCATAACTAACTAAGCAACCAAGTCATTGAGATCTCAGCCAGCCACAGTGAACTAAACTACCTAGTCACTGAGATCTCAGTCAGCCACAGTGAACTAAACTACCTAGTCACTGAGATCTCAGTCAGCCACAGTGAACTAAACTACCTAGTTACTGAGATCTCAGTCAGCCACAGTGAACTAAACTACCTAGTTACTGAGATCTCAGTCAGCCATAACTAACTAAGCAACCAAGTCATTGAGATCTCAGTCAGCCACAGTGAACTAAACTACCTAGTCATTGAGATCTCAGTCAGCCACAGTGAACTAAACTACCTAGTCACTGAGATCTCAGTCAGCCACAGTGAACTAAACTACCTAGTCACTGAGATCTCAGTCAGCCACAGTGAACTAAACTACCTAGTCACTGAGATCTCAGTCAGCCACAGTGAACTAAACTACCTAGTCACTGAGATCTCAGTAAGCCACAGTGAACTAAACTACCTAGTCACTGAGATCTCAGTCAGCCACAGTGAACTAAACTACCAAGTCATTGAGATCTCAGTCAGCCACAGTGAACTAAACTACCTAGTCACTGAGATCTCAGTCAGCCACAGTGAACTAAACTACCTAGTCACTGAGATCTCAGTCAGCCACAGCGAACTAAACTACCTAGTCATTGAGATCTCAGTCAGCCACAGCGAACTAAACTACCTAGTCACTGAGATCTCAGTCAGCCACAGTGAACTAAACTACCTAGTCACTGAGATCTCAGTCAGCCACAGTGAACTAAACTACCTAGTCATTGAGATCTCAGCCAGCCACAGTGAACTTAGTAAGCTGCAATAAACTAAACAGCCAAATCACTGAAATCTTGGTTAGCCATATTACTGAGATCTGATTCAGCCATAATGAACCAAGTACCAGTAACATCTTAGTAAATCGAATGTTATCCAGCATTGATTTCTTACTCTTTATATCAAAGTCGTACACATTGTGGTACACTCGAGTATCGGTATATACTGGAACATGTTTTGTTAAGAAGGAAGCCATTCTTTTTCAGTGTCGTTTTTTATTAATCTGTGGAACACGAAATGTAACAATTAATACTCTATAAAATACCTGTACACATGACTTTAATTGCCACATTCACCGGGCGAGTTGGCCTTACTGGTAGAGGCGCGCGGCTGTGAGCTTGCATCTGGGATATAGTGGGTTCGAATCCCACTGTCGGCAGCCCTGAAGATGGTATCTACGTGTGAAGTAAACAGTAAGGTCATCAGATGAATCAGGGACGAATGCTGTAGTAGAAATAAAAATTTAAAAAAGCATACATTCATCATCATTATAGACAGTTATGCCTTTCAGCGTTCAATCTGCGAGCCTCTGTGAATTCACTATTCGCCGCCACAATCCTCTATTTGTAACTAGTTCTGTGGTCTCACTGGTCTTTCATTAGAAACTGAGCCTAATATCATCGTCTTGCTCGGCCTCTACTCCTCTTACCCTCCATGACAGAGTCCATTATTCTCCTACATAAACTATACTCCTCCATTCGCTTCAGATTACTCCATCACTGAAGCCGAATTATGCGAACAGCTTCGCCCATCGAGTTCATCCCTAACTTAGCACTTATCTCCTCATTCCGAGTACACTTCTGCCACTGTTCCCACCTGTTTGTACCAGGAATCATTCTCGCTACTTTCATATCTGCTACTTCTAACTTATGAATAAGACATCCTGCGTCCTCCCAGCTTTCACTCCCGTAAAACAGAGTTGGTCTTAAAACAGACCTATGGAAAGATAGTTTCGTCCGGGAGCTGACTTCCTTCTTACAGAATACTGTTGATCGCAACTGCGAGTTCTCTGCATTAGCTTTACTGCACCTTGATTCAATCTCACTATTCTACCGTCATAGGGGAACACACATCTTAAATACCTGTTTCAGCTTTGTATATCCTTAATGTGACATTAAAATAAAGTGTAACAGAAGGCTTAATTTTATTTTTTCATTTCATTTTATTATTATTATTTATTATTTCTCCTATCGCATTCGTCTCTGATTCGTATCTGAGGACCTTACTGTTTATTTCGCACGCACATGAGATGGAACAAGATACATATTAATTGGAGCTCGGAAGGCTAGTGCACAGTGAACCATCTAGTAACGAGTAAAAGTACCACTTACTATAGACCAAAGGTAAAGCATTCTTAAATTAAAAAGTTCATTATCAGAGAAGCCTTGCTCGTGAACAGATGAGATTTTCTTCTGAAGACACGGACCAAAGTTCTCTGAGAGACGTAAAGGATTGCACCTTGTCTCCTGACACTGTAAAAGCTTACTACCTTGTCTACAATTACAGGCCGCGAAAGCATCAATCTAAAATTTATTTTATATATTATTCGAAGGTTCTGGCTGAATTGATACAGAAAAGTCCTAAAGTGCTGAGTTCCTTTGAAAAATCCACCAGAAAGTGGAGAAATCCCTAACTCCTCAGCCGGTAACTATATGGTAACTATATTCGATTACCCGTCCCAGGAAACTGGAGACGTTTTGTGTTGAAAATTAAACTCCGCAAATGTTATCCTATATTTCCTTTGAAAAGTATTGAAAGGATAATGCCCGATTTGCCGAGTTTTGTGACGACCATGCCGCGTGACTGAACGTCAACTATTTGTAAAGAAACATCACGTGAAACATGAGATATTCGAACAATTATCCAGTTAATATGGTTTGAGCTGTGCTTAGAGGAGGATGGGATAAGCAGGTGTACTAAATTTGTGGAACTTAGTTCAGTATGGCCCTACACCGGTTAATTCGTAACGAATTTCGATCTATTTTTAGCCTGAATTACTGCACCGTGAGCGAAAATATTACCAGGAATTCAGTAACAGTCACTGGTATTGATAAATCCTTCCACCACCAAACTATAGCCAGGATCTGACATTTTGAAGTTTCCATCTGGAACTGAACACGAAAAATTATCCTGGACATGTTTGGTTATACTAACGTGCCCGTTGTAAATAACTTTAAACAGAATACGTGCCAGGAAGCCTAGGAATAAATTAAATCTGAAGTAGGATAACTTCTTACAGGATGAAAGCTGTAACAACAGAGAAATTCGAGATTGCATGCACATTTATCTACCTCTCAGCCGCCCTGTAAACAATAACTACTCGCATTTCAGAAACTTGCATGACGTGTCCGCCACGACTGATAACGTTTGACGCCATTACAACATCTGAGGATGTATGGAAACAGTCAAAACCTTCTAGATATACGATAGATATACCTTGACATACGATTTGAACCACTTGGTAAGAGTAAACTCGGGGTGTAAGAGGTCATGATCCCATCTTACATTGATGGAGTATTAATCTGAGAGTGGACTTACTTCCTAAACAATTTCCTCAACACAAATGCCTATGACGAAAAAAAAAATATTTAAAAATTCACCTCTGCTTTGGATGATATTCTTCTTTTTCCACCGCTTTTACCCATACCTTTGGGGTTGCGGGAGCGGACTGCGTCGTACATATGGATTTGTCCCTGTTTCACGGTCGGGTGCCCTATCCACTCCCCGAGCCAGACGAATTAATCAGACGTGATTAAAATTCTAGAACGGCCCGGAATCGAACCTAGGTCTAAGGTTTTAACCTTAAATGGTTAATTCCTCTGTCTCCGGGACTAGATATTTGTACTGTTCCTAACATACCTACAACTCACACACCACACTTTGGGTCGGGTGAATAAAACTGGGGAGGATGACCAGTACCTCGTCCAGGCGGCCTCACCTGCTATGCTATGCTGAACAGGGGCCTCGTTGGGGGGAATGGGAAGATCGGAAGGAATAGGCAAGGAAGAGGGAAGGAAGCAGCCGTGGCCTTAAGTCAGGTACCATACCGCCACTTACTTGGAGGAGAAGTAGGAGAGCACGGAAAACTACTTCAAGGATGGATGAGATGGGAATCGAACCCCCCTCTACTCAGTTGACCTTCTGAGTGGACCCCGTTTCAGGACCCGCAACACTTTTCAAATTTCGTGGCAGAGCCGGCAATCGAGACCGGACCGCAGGGCGTGGCAGCTAATCACACTAACCACTACACCACAGAGCCGAACACTTCTACCACCTGAAAATCAATCAATTTTCGTTGTTCAAAATAATTATGACACTGGAAATAAAAAGAACCAAATTATAGAATTTCATTTATGAACATGTATTGAAAATGGTGTTGTAGTATCTCTCCGATCTGACGATCTAATCAACTTAAAGGTGATCAATGAAACGGAAACAATTTAACAGCATACCAACAAGGACAACATAAGAAATCGAACAGTGCTGTGTCAGGGTCACGTACTTTTGACATAGAATACGTGCCGCGTTATAGTCTTGTCAAAATTTGGTACATAGCACGTATTTGAAATAAAACTTATAATTGACATCTTATGTCGTAATTCCAAACAATTTTCAATGTTATTAGTTTTACGTCCCACTAACTAATTTTATGGCTTTCAGAGACGCCGAGGTGCCGGAATTTTGTTCCGAAGGAGTTCCTTTATATGCCTATAAATCTACCGAAACAAGGCTGGCGAATTTGACGACCTTCAAATACTACCGGACTGGGCCAAGATCGAACCTGCCAACTTCGAGTCAGAAGGTCAGTGTTGTACCGCCTGAGCTACTCAGCCCGTCAGCGGTAAGAGAAGTAACATGTTACGGAAAGAGATCGACAATATTACGGGCGAAAATGAAATCAATACTTGTACCACGCAGGGACAGGGGAGCTTCAATGGCGCACCGGAACCTCTTCATTATCAGGAGGGTGATCAGCGGCACCCGGATGTTTAGGAATGAATAGGTTAAATTACAAACTATCCGGGAGATAGTAGGTTCGAATCCCACTATCGGCAGCCCTGAAGATGGTTTTCCGTGGTTTCCCATTTTCACACCAGGCAAATGCTGGGGCTGTACCTTAATTAATGCCACGGTCGCTTCCTTCCGACTCCTAGGCCTTTCCTATCCCATCGTCGCTATAAGACCTATCTGTGTCGGTGCGACGTAAAGCCCCTAGGAAAAAATGAGTTTACAAACTTTCTGAAGCGAGTAACAAGTATACACTAGCCCGCACAACAGTTCTGCTATGAGATTTGCATAAACGTTAGGGATGCAGCCTGTTAGAAACACTAGAGGTTAGTTACGTTACTCTCGCTCCATTACGGAAAAATGGGGTAAACGATACTTCCTACAAAGCCAAATTAGTTTGCATTCTAACCTATTACGAATTAAATATCCAGGCTCTGGTAATCAGTAACCAAATCCATGATTTCCAAATTATTTTCCATCACTGGGGCAGTAGTTGTGCTTGGCTGGGGCTCCGATAGCGTGGAACTCGCCTCACAACGCTCGGCTGCCTTAAATTTGATAAGCCTTTTGACGCTTGGCCTTGATGATTTTTGACTTTATGGAAATCTTGAAATCCACTCTAGCATCCCGAATGCGATTTCGATAATTCTGAAGGCAATTATTGCCCATATGTTGTGATATTTTGCAAAAGAGACATTTTACCACTTTTTGACATCAACATTTTCTCAAATGTTTGCCAGTTATTTTCCCGTTTTTGTTTTGCAATGTACTTAGAGAAATCACTGAAATAAATGAATCGTTAGTTTCAGAAACGACACTTCTCCAACGTACCAAATTGTTCAGAAAACGGGAAAAACTGTCTGTAGTGTGTAATGTCATTGCTATCCTTCCGATATTTATTATGCTTACTCTACTGTTGAAATGACTATGACAGATAGGTTGTTTGTATGAATTAGTCCAATACGTTCCTTTACAGACTTTGTTGAAAATGGTGGAGACGTGCTGTTTTTGCAACAAACACCATTAATGAGAATATAAGGAAGTGTAACATTGATTTTAACGTCATTTCAATTTCAAAAGGAACTTTATTTGTACTGAGGAAATACAGTGTTTAAACCCATTATTTAGATGTTATTTGTAAGACATACTTATTTGCACATATTATGATTAGACCACATTGTATAGAAAAATTGAACAGAAGAATACTCCTTTTATGTCCCTTTCCAAAGTTCAAAATATATATATAAAACAAAACAACACAGTATAATACAAGTAACATGTAAGTCTGTTATCTTTGAACAGTGCTTCTCACTTCTATTGCGCTGATGTTGTCCATGCAAACAGTTCACTATAAAACTGATGGTGTTCTTCTGGTATGTAAGATTCCAACTTCTTTATGTCTGCTAATTTCTTTTCATTTAATGGAACACAGCCTTGTGGATAAGCAAGTCTAGTTGGTAACACAGGGAGACGGGTTGCAGAAATAAGCAACTTGAAAGTATGAACGCACAGTCCATCAATACAGTATTTTCCTGAGACATGATTTGCCTCATACTGAAACTCCATAAATTGATTTGTTTGAAACGCGACTTTTGCATCTCTTTCCACACCTCGTCCTAGCGACTCAAGTGAAAGAACTGACACAACTACTTTGTGAAGCTGGCTGGTTTGAAGTAAAAACAACACCTCTCCAGGATAAGTGTTCTTTCTGCACAAAACGGAAACTTTCATTAGCGACTGACAGGCAGAGATATATGGTAGAAGTGTTTTTTCTGCACAAAATGGTAGCCCTTCGAGCATTAATTATGGCAGTATTAATAACTCATATAGTGTCAAAAAGTGGAGAAGTGCTGTTTCTTCAACAAACGATTCAAATCAAATGCTGGAGTGAAGAGCTGCTCTAATTGCTAACTGAGCAGCACGGCAATTTTGGTATCCAAGTTTTCCTTGCTATTACATAACCCGATAACGTCATACGAGGCCAGACTATTCTTGCAAAGTACATTGGTTCTTCCGCACTGCCGTGAGGTATTAAACGCTGTCGTCTTGCGAGTTGACTAAAACTATTTCGGTTTCAAAATTTCCATATTTTTATACCACTTGCTGGCACTAGTACAGTTGAGATACTATACATGTCTTCTACATCAAAGTATGTTAGGATATTCTATCTGCTGTACATAAAATACACAGCTCGCACTGTCTATGAATGATACAAGTTGTGGTTCAGCCACTTAAGTTTCCTTTAAAACTCGCAGTGCATTTAGTGTCTTTAAGAAAATAATAATAATAATAATAATAATAATAATAATAATAATAATAATAATAATAATAATAATAATAATAATAATAATAATCGCCCAGTGGGAAACCACAGCAATCAGCCACTCGAGTATTGGCGGGAAAACCATAACTATTCGGGTTATGAGGAAATACCTGCCCGCAGCCGGAGAGCATATTGAGGCCATCCAATGGCTAACAACCTAGGTTGTATTCAGAATGAGCAATTTTGTCCAAGCTAAGCTAAAGCTTCTCATGCATGATGAATAAACAAAAACATGAAGTTAATACCCCAGGTGGCAACTTTCCAAGGAAGTCCACCGTCGCCGACAAGCGACGCGTGCATCCCGTTCGGATTCTGGGGCGGAGGGGCGATACAACATCATGCTAAAGACGAGTCAGAGCGTCTTGGAAATCCTGAACAGTCACGAAAGCTTAAACCCATATCTAAGACTTTTTTTTGGCAACGTTCAACTTAAACAGTCTAATACAAACTGGTATGATGGAACAGCTGAACAATACCCTCCACGAAAATAAAATCGCAGTATTGGCTCTGCAAGAAATTCGCTTCACTGACGAAGATACGTTTGAGTCTGAAATGTATCGGTTCTTCAAGAGCATAATCCCATTAAAGAGTAATGAAAAACAACGCTATCTGCGGTACAGCTTTTGCTGTCAATATCAAAATCCTAAGGTCAGTCTCAAATTTGGAAGCTGTTAATGATAGGTTATGCTTACTATCCCTGCGTTGTGCAAACACATGCGGTAGTCAATGCACATGCTCCATCTAATGAACAAAATTAAAAAGACCTGGAAGACACAGATAAATTCTGGAACCCTCTGGATGCCAGAATGGGTGAAATCCCGAAACACCACGTAAGATCCTAATGGGTGATTTTAATGCACAGGTAGGACGTGAAAGGAAACACAGGAGAGTTGTTGGGCTCTACCCAGCACACAAAATAACCAACAAGAATGGAGAACGCCTCATTGAACTATGTAATAACCATAACCTCCAAATGATGTCAACACACTTTCGTCACTTATCTAGAAATCGGACGACATGGAGAATTCCAAATATACCATGTTGCTATATCTCGAAGATACAGTCCGGAATCATGAATCACTACGTATCAGTAGTAAATTTCCGGCCAATATCTCTCAAAAAAAAAAAAAAACCATTTTCTTGCTATTTGCTTTACGTCGCACCGTCACAGATAGGTCTTAAGGTGACGATGGGACAGGAAAGGCCTGGGAATGGGAAGGAAGCGGCCGTGGCCTTAATTAAGGTACAGCCCCAGCATTTGCCTGGTGTGAAAATGGGAAACCATGGAAAACCATCTTAAGTTCTACCGACAATGGGGTTCGAACCCACTATCTCTCGGATGCAAGCTCACAGCTGCGTGCCCCTAACCGCACGTCCAACTCGCCCGGTTTCAACAAAAATAAAAGCCAACTTACCATAATTCGTTTTGACACAAAAAAGCTCAGAGAAAGAGAGAATGAATTCGAAGAACTTGCCCAAGCAGTGGAAAAAATACTTCAAGAACACAAGAAAGCAGATGATAAACGCTGAAAAATGAGTGTCCAAAATCCAGAAAAGGAAGAAGCACACATGGTGGAACGATATCAGGGAGAAGACCTTAGGGATCATCTGAATGCCTGGAAAATGAAATACACCTAGAAAAACGAAGAAGATTTGAAAATGGACAAACCACATCAAGCACAAACAGCAACAATAATACGCAGTGAGAAACGCAAGTATGAAAAGGAACTAATAGACAAGATTGAACAAGACTTTCATAGAGGTGAGACCCCTGAATATCTCAGGAATTTTAGAAAGAAGGTACATGGATACAAGGCACCTTACATTTTCTGTCTAAGGAGAGATGGAACTCTTTCAACATCAAAAGAAGAAAAGTGCGAAATCTTAGCTAAGTATTTTAACGACCTTCTAAACTGTAAAAAACCATCCAAGCCCATCGAAACAAACAAGTCAGTGAGCCAAAAACTGCCATCTTCTCTACCAAATCGCGATGAAATCAAATGCCACATAAAGAGACTGAAAAATAACAAGGCTCCTGGTGAAGACTCCATGATTGTGGAAGTGTGGAAACATGCCCCGAAATCGTTGTAGATATATAGGAAAGAGAACAACTACCAGAGGACTGGAAGCTAGCTTTGGTCCATCCTTTACACAAGAAAGGAAATATAAGAGATGTGAACAATTACATTGGTATTTCTCTTTTGTCAGTAGCCTACAAGATCATATCACTATCCATCCTGGAAAGACTAGAACAGCAGGTTGAACGCAAACTCGGCGATTACCAGGCAGGTTTTCGGAAAGGCCGATCAAGTGCAGAACAAATACACTGACTGACAGAGCAAATGCAACACCAAGGAGGAGTGGTTCGAAAGGGATGAAAGTTGGGGAAAAAACAGAGTCGGCACGGAAGAATAATTGATGTTTATTTCAAACCGATATGCAGGTTACACAATGCGCACGGCATCGACTCAGTAGGATGTAGGACCACCGCGAGCGGCGATGCACGCAGAAACACGTCGAGGTACAAAGTCAATAAGAGTGCGGATGGTGTCCTGGTGGATGGTTCTCCATTCTCTGTCAACCATTTGCCACAGTTGGTCGTCCGTACGAGGCTGGGGCAGAGTTTGCAAACGGCGTCCAATGAGATCCCACACGTGTTCGATTGGTGAGAGATCCGGAGAGTACGCTGGCCACGGAAGCATCTGTACACCTCGTAGAGCCTGTTGGGAGATGCGAGCAGTGTGTGGGCGGGCATTATCCTGCTGAAACAGAGCATTGGGCAGCCCCTGAAGGTACGGGAGTGCCACCGGCCGCAGCACATGCTGCACGTAGCGGTGGGCATTTAACGTGCCTTGAATACGCACTAGAGGTGACGTGGAATCATACGCAATAGCGCTCCAAACCATGATGCCGCGTTGTCTAGCGGTAGGGCGCTCCACAGTTACTGCCGGATTTGGCCTTTCTCCAGGCCGACGCCACACTCGTCTGCGGTGACTATCACTGACAGAACAGAAGCGTGACTCATCGGAGAACACGACGTTCCGCCATTCCCTCATCCAAGTCGCTCTAGCCCGGCACCATGCCAGGCGTGCACGTCTATGCTGTGGAGTCAATGGTAGTCTTGTGAGCGGACGCCGGGAGTGCAGGCCTCCTTCAACCAATCGATGGGAAATTGTTCTGGTCGATACTGGAACAGCCAGGGTGTCTTGCACATGCTGAAGAATGGCGGTTGACGTGGCGTGCGGGGCTGCCACCGCTTGGCGGCGGATGCGCCGATCCTCGCGTGCTGACGTCACTCGGGCTGCGCCTGGACCCCTCGCACGTGCCACATGTCCCTGCGCCAACCATCTTCGCCACAGGCGCTGCACCGTGGACACATCCCTATGGGTATCGGCTGCGATTTGACGAAGCGACCAACCTGCCCTTCTCAGCCCGATCACCATACCCCTCGTAAAGTCGTCTGTCTGCTGGAAATGCCTCCGTTGACGGCGGCCTGGCATTATTAGCTATACACGTGTCCTGTGGCACACGACAACACGTTCTACAATGACTGTCGGCTGAGAAATCACGGTACGAAGTGGGCCATTCGCAAACGCCGTGCCCCATTTATCGTTCGCTACGTGCGCAGCACAGCGGCGCATTTCACATCATGACCATACCTCAGTGACGTCAGTTTACCTTGCAATTGGCATAAAGTTCTGACCACTCCTTCTTGGTGTTGCATTTGCTCTGTCAGTCAGTGTACATAACTTAAAACCATAATAAGATACCATATGCTGAGAGGTCCAACCTATGTATCGACATTTGTAGATTTCAGGAGAGCATACGACTCCATCGACCATGATGTATTGCTTAACATACTTGCAGAAATGGGAGTCGATGAGAAACTGCTGGCGATACTAAGGGCAACGCTAACTAATACCAAATCGAAAGTAAAATTCCAAGGATGTCTCTCTGAACCCTTTGAGATCAAGACAGGCTTTCGACAGGGAGATGGGCTGTCACCTCTTTTGTTCAAATGCATACTTGGGAAGGTAATATAAGAGTGGCGAAACACGTTAAAAGAAAGAAACCTTTGCAAACCCTTAAGGATTGGGACAAAGAAAAAGGGAGTGGAAATAGATTGCTTAGCGTTTGCTGATGATATGACCCTGAAGACAAAAAATTTCGAAAGTGCAACAGAACAGATCAATGCGTTGAAGGAAGTAGCAGAAAAAGCAGATTTACGAACTTCCTTTCAACAGGCAGAAGTAATGTCGACGATACGGCACAACTAAACACAAAATATGGAACGATAAACCGTGATAATAAATTGGAATAACTTGGGGAATGGATCCTGCAAAATGGACTTGACAAAGAGGCCATAGCAGCAAGAATCAAGAAAATGGAACTCACTTCCCAAAACACCCGCAACATATACAACAAAAAGTGATTTTCTCTGAACACAAAAAATCGTCACTAGAACACTGTCATCAAACCAGTATCGCTGTATGCATCTTAGTGCCTTATTCTCTCCGAGAAGTGTTTGCACACGGATTTAGAGAGGAAATAATGAAAGATCCTACACACCATTCTTGACCCAAACTACAAAAATGGTATCTACGTTAGAAAATCGAGGCAAGCAGTATACTCTAAGATGTAGAAGATCACGGATACAATGCGTAAAGGCAGAGTTCGCTTCTACGGTCATATACGACGGATGATGGACTCTCGATGGACGAAACGTATCTTCAGTATATTTGACACAAAACCAAAAACGGCAATGCCATGGTATGTTAATGACAAGAAAGATCTAAAATAACTGGGTGTACAAGCAGAAGATGCACAAGACCGAAATCTTTTCAGAACAGCCATCAAGACTTTTGGGACTTTCTGGAACGAAAAACCGTCAACTTGTGCGAAATGGACAGAAGAACGTCGTGCTAAACACAGTTAGCTAATGAAGACGATGTGGATCAAGCGAAACAAATACCAGAATGTAAAGTGAGGCTTATCGTGGTCCCTAGTCAGCCGATTAGCGAAGTTGAATAATAATAATAATAATAATAATAATAATAATAATAATAATAATAATAATAATAATAATAATAATAATGGCATGCCTTTGTTGGCAGGACCTAGTGTTTAAAGCGCACTATGTGTTATGGTATAGATTTTCATTGATCTGTCTCAGCTTTATCCTTGGCTTTAACAATATGAAAGTGACTGAGTATGAGTGACGTTAGAAATGCCATTCCTTCTGCAGCCAGTCCCTGCTATGAATGGTGTGAAAATGTTGCTCGTAGGGTCGGCTGGTGCATGCATTTCAGTGGGCTTGGCGGACTGATGTGCAATAGCAACTTCTGGCTCGGTGAGGAAAGCAACGGGAAACTACCTCACTCCTCACTCCTCATGTCCCTAGTACGCCTTTCCAGTGATGCTAGGTCGTGTATGACAGCTGATGGCGGAGCTGTTGATGATCCAACCAGCCAATAATAATAATAATAATAATAATAATAATAATAATAATAATAATAATAATAATAATAATAATAATAATAATATCGTATGGCCTCAGCTACCGTTTGCAGACATTTCGATTTGACGCCATCTGGCTGTCTGCTCGTCAATTTCGACGTTCCGGTTTACTCTGTCTGCCATCTAGCGGACCTAGAGTAAACCGGATCTCTCTTGGGCGTCTATGGCTGAGATTTTAATTAATTTTGTCGGGTAAATACCAAATGTATCACCAGAGATCTTTTACATGCCGACATCGTACGACATGGAGTGTCGATTGGACTTTTTTCCGCCCTTCAAAAATCCGACTACCTCTGCCGGGTTTTAACCCGCTATCTTGGGATCCGGAGGCCGACACTCTACCACGGATCCACAGAGGCAGCTATAATAATAATAATAATAATAATAATAATAATAATAATAATAATAATAATAATAATAATAATAATAATAATAATGTTACTGGCTTTACGTCTTCAGGGCTGAAGACTGAACACACATACATTCAATAATAACGGCGTGAGGTCACTGGAGAGTCCTGGTGCAGTTCTTTAAAGTTGACGTCTTAAGGGCGACCTGCGCGTCTGTGATGAAATCTAATGCTGAACATCGCACACACACTCAGCCCCCAAGGCATCGGAATTAACCAACGAATGTTAAAACCCCGCGACCTGGCTGGGAATCGAACCCAAGCCCAATTGAACCAAAGACCAGCACGCTAACTATTTAGCCATGGAACCGGACATGTTAATAACAATAAGAGAAGAATAGGAATAATAATAAACAAATTTCCTTTAAGGCTGTAAAACAAGTAATAGTGACTACTGAAGCTCACTACTTCAATTAGACAACATTACGTAAAATTTATTCTTACCAAAAATGCTTCAATTCAAATAGAAATGTTAATTTAGTGTCCACGTTCCGAGGAGATACAGCTCTTTCTCGGCACAAACCAATGGAACTGAGTTGCAGGTAACTTTGCACCCATATAGCAGCCCTCATGCTAATTTCAAATTTCTGAAAGTACTGCGAATTAAACCCGGACTTCCAAGGGCGTTACACTACGGAGATGGACCTCAATTCAAATGAGACCATTTACCATAATAATAATAATAATAATAATAATAATAATAATAATAATAATAATAATAATAATATTAATAATAATAATAATAATAATAATTTTACTGGCTTTACGTCCCACTAACTACTTTAACGGCTTTCGGAGACGCCAAGGTGCCAGAATTTAGTCCCTCAGATGTTCTCTTACGTGCCAGTATATCTACCTACACGAGGCTGACGTATTTGAGTACCTTCAAATACCACCGGACTGAGCCAGGATCGAACCTGCCAAGTTGGGGTCAGAAGGACAGCGCCTCAACCGTCTAAGCCAATCAGCCCAGCCGTCAATAAATTTGCGTACTGGTCTTTGATTCAGAGAGCCCTAGGTTCGATTCTCGGCAGATAAATGGATTTCAACAGTATTTAGTTAACTCCTCCAGATCGGGGGATGGGTGTTTGTGTTCGTTTTAATATCTTCATTTGCATTTATAACACATCGCACTACAAACCACCACAGAAACAGGCAGCAGTTAATACATACCTCCACATACGATTAGCGTCAGGAAGTGCATCCACTTGTAAAACAGCTTAATCTACATTAGTCCCACTCCATGTATTTGGAAAAAGGCCAGGAAGGAAATGACGAAGAAGAGACTGAATACCTTGCTCCTTGGATGAAACGTCAGCGTCGATACCTTCTATTCAGTGGGTCATGGGTTTGATTCCCGGCTTGGACGAGGGTTTCAACGTGGTTTAGTTCATTCTTTGACTCAGGGAAGATGTGTTTTTCATACACTCAACACACCACACTACTAATTACCAATGAAACATGCAGTAGTGAATTCATCCCTCCATACAGGGTTTGATTGCGGAAGGCCCTCTGGCCACAAAACAGGTCCAAAACCACACGTGCAACAAAGTTCGCACCCGTCACTGCACCGGAGTGTGAGAATTGCAGCGGGAGATGATGCTTTTTATTTTACTAATTCATTCAGGTTATCTGAGTTCCAAATAAAACAGTTTTCTTTCTTCTTGTCTTCCCAAATATGCTTCATTCATTCTCGGTTTTGTTTTCTTTCTTCCGTCCATTTACTGCTTGATTTCTTTTTGGCTTTCTCTGGAAATTTACCATCAAATATTACTTACATAATTTATTTTCTATTTGCACATTATATATTTTTTAATACTGAGTAGTTCCAGATCTTCTTCGGCGTCTTTGAAACGTGCTGGTTTACTTCCTTTTATTTGTGTAGTGTTCATACATTTGTTTTGTTAATCTGTCCTTGTCCATTCTGTACGGGTGATGAAAGAATCTTAATCTGAAAGCATGACCTATTTTTTTGTGATGCTTTATTTATAGCTTTTTATGGTCTCAATTTGTATATGCCATTCTCCCAAATAGGTCCAATAATATTCATAATGCTATTATTATTATTAATAATAAAATATAACGGCTAACATTACCTACCTAGCCAGGAATCGAACTCAAGACATTGAACCAAAGACTGACACCACGAGCTGGGATCAACTTAATTCATCTTAGTTTTCTTCAATATAAGAAATCTTATATCATTCTATATCGACTAGAGATTTCTACCATGATAGTAAAATGAACATCACATTCTCAGCCATGAACATATCGATAGCCTAGTTGTAATTCCACGTACGTGACAATGCTCTCCCTATACATTGTTTTCCTTAACACTGGTCACGCCTACGATATACAGTCCATCAGAAACATTTTCATTGCCTTCATTTTCCTATGCTAACGTGTAAGGGAAATGAACATCACCGTATCGAACTGTAGGAATGTGTGTTTGCATGGTGTATTTACGCACTTCTACAGTATAATATATTTAAGGTTCATTCAAGGTAATAATAATAATAATAATATAAACACAATGAAAATTGTTCTATGTACTGCATGTCCATGTGGCTAAGAGGCGTTACCAGTCTTAAGAAAAATAATGTACAGGAACGCCAAGGTCAAATACGTGGTATTAATAATAATGTTATTGTTTTTATGTCCCACTAACTACTTTTATTACGATTTCGGAAACGCCGAGGTGCTGGAATTTTGTCCCGCAGGAGTTCTTTACGTGGCAGTAAATCTACCGACACGAGGATGTATTTGAGCACCTTGAAATACCACCTGACTGAGCCAGGATCGAACCCGCCAAGTTGGGGTCAGATGGGCCAGCACATCAACCCGGCTGATACGAAGTATTAGAACTAGGCAAATTAGATTCGTATCCATAATGCTGCCAACATTACCCGCTAATTGTTCACAGGAAGATGAATTAGAGATTGGCATAATTGACCAAAGGATATGTTCAACGAATTTCCAACTTCTTTGAAATTATGTAAGCAAAGACTAGGTAAACAACACAGGGAATCTGCCACCTGGGTGAAAACCCTAAAAGTAGATCAGTGGTAAATGAAATTGATTCAATATTCCTATGAGAAAATGTTGAAATATCCCTTAAGAATGCACACAGACTATATCTCCGAGGTGCAAGCTTCCATCAAGGGAGTTTGCGAAGTCTTACAAATGAACTTCGTTATTCAGACAGCCACGTCGTTGCCTCATTTATACAGACCTTCATCATTTCTACCGCCTTGAGTAACAGCTGCCATTCAGTCTGCGGTAATAATATTAGCCCCACAATGTAATTATGGCTTTAATGTAGTCAACACGTATAACTGAATTCACACCCAAATAAGGTACACTACATTCCGAACGGGGAAGGAGATTCATGTCGTGTAGTTGACTTAATGAACTGCTGTACAAATCAGTAATAATAATAATAATAATAATAATAATAATAATAATAATAATAATAATAATAATAATAATAATAATAATAATAATAATAATACCTTAGAACAAATCAACCTTCTGAACGACATAGCAGGGAAAGTTGGACTTCATATATATGTTTTGAGAAGACTAAATTCATGATCGATGTTAGGGATTCACCCACAGTGCTTAAAGCAGAGTACAGGAAAATCAACAAAGTAAATATATTTAAATACCTAGGTGAAATAATTTACGTTAATGGACTCAATATGGAAGCAAACAGATGAAGAGCAAGAAAACCGGAACTGGCATACCAACTCATTAAAGTTATATAAAATGAGAAAAATCACTCAAGGAAAACAAAAATCAAACGCTACAACACAGTAATCGAACCAGGAAATCTGTACGCCACAGAATACATGTTCTCTATGAAAACTGCTTTAAACACAGAAAAGGGAAAGGAAAATGTTGAGGAAAATCTGGGGACGATTGAAAACGAAGGAAGGAGAGTGTAGACATAAGAGGAATAAAAATCTATGCAAGGACGAAGAAAATTAAAGGATATCAGACACGTTCAGAAAGTGGAGAATTACATTTTTTTGGTAACATAATGAGGATGGGTAGCAGCAGATTGACAAAACGAGTATTTAACTATGCGTACAGTTTCTATTAGCGTCGTACTAACTCATCGGAAGTTTTCGGCGAGGTAATGGTGGTGAAGTGATAGGATTGGGATGGTAGCGTCCGTGGTCTCGATTAAGGTACAGCTCTGGCACTTGCCTGGTGTGAAAATGGCCTCCTTCCCTGCCGAGAGAAGACACTGCTGCCACACCAGGAAGAAGAAGGTACCGGCACGCCATGGGAGGGCCAGCCAGCCGCTATTGCGACTGCACCCAGGAAAACAGTAAATCAGTGGACCAACTAGGAGAGACCACAAATATATAGCAGTAATTAGGTAAGATCCGAACGTCCCCCTCAGAAGCTCTTGCAGTTTTTCAGCTGTGTGAGGTGGGGCCACCGTCAGGTTAGCTGTGGACTCCAAGTGCGCAGCAATCGTTGTGGTGGTGACCACCATTATAAATCTCTCTCCGCACCTAGGGAGGCGCCGGTGTACGCCAACTGCACGCGGGGCCATCCGGCCTCTCACCGTCCCTGCCAGTATAAAGAGCCATGGACGGGCGAAGAGGAAGGAGGCTCGGTTCCATGTGCCAACACCTTCCAGCAAGTTCGCTCCTCGGCAGGGGTGGCCATGTTCTGCGCTATCGGGTGTCTAGGCACCAAGGACCCCATGAGGACCAGGTTGTGCGACAGGTCCTAGGATTTCCCGCCGCATGGCTTGGTAACCGGTAAGGCCCGCACTAATCACAGCAGGCCTAGAAGGACTGATCCCCTGAATAACTGGACTGGCTTGGAATAGGTTATTGACTGACTTATGCATGATGCTAGCTCCTTGCCAACGACATTAACTGGACTTCTGCAGACCACATCCTTTCCATGTGGTATGTAGAACTTACCAGGCTTTACCTGTAGGCATTTTTCTATTTCTGCTTATGTTTTTTTCCTGATCCAACTAGTAACCTCCACTACGACACAATCCTGGTAGCATGTTTGACATAGCAAGAGGCCTATACTACCATAGTATCACCACCTCCCAACCCTCTCTGTTGTCTTTTTGTCTTAGAATTAACAACATTTCGGAGGCTATGTAGCAAATATAAGTTAATCTTTCGTTGTATTCACCATCATCATCATCATCATCATCATCTGTTTACCCTCCAGGTTCGGTTTTTCCCTCGGACATAGCGAGGAATCCCACCTCTACCGCCTCAAGGGCAGTGTCCTGGAGCTTCAGACTCTTGGTCGGGGATACAACTGGGGAGTATGACCAGTACCTCGCCCAGGCGGCCTCACCTGCTATGCTGAACAGGGGCCTTGTGGAGGGATGGGAAGATTGGAATGGATAGGCAAGGAATAGGGAAGGAAGCGGCCGTGGCCTTAAGTTAGGTACCATCCCGGCATTCACCTGGAGGAGAAGTGGGAAACCACGGAAAACCACTTCCAGAATGGCTGAGGTGGGAATCGAACCCACCTCTACTCAGCTGACCTCCCAAGGCTGAGTGGACCCCGTTCCAGCCCTCGTACCACTTTTCAAATTTCGTGGCAGAGCCGGGAATCGAACCCGGGCCTCCGGGGGTGGCAGCTAATCACGCTAACCACTACACCACAGAGGCGGACGTTGTATTCACCAAATACTTTTATTACAGATCCAGTTTTGGTGTATATGGTAATAATCGTCTAGCCCTTTTTTTTCAACATTCATAAGTGTAATTATCTTTTGGTATATGTGTGTATCCATGACGTGTTCCTGCACAGATTATGTTTGCGGAAAGTTTGATTACAATTACTGTGGAGAAGTTATTGCAGAATCTAGTTGAAGTTTACAGAGTGTTAAGTAATGCCCGTAGCGGATGTTCCAGTATGCAGCCTCATGTACACACCCTGACAGAGAAGATGCAATTTATCTCTGTCTAAATTTGCGGGAACCATTTTGGTGAACTCTGGCGCCGAAACTACGAACTTTTCAAATTATTATGATTATTTATTTCATTTTAAGTCAACTAAAGTTTCAAACAGCACCCATCTGTGGGTAAGCAGTTAATACTACAACACTAGAATACTACTCCCGGTGTTAGGGGACGTGATATTCCAGTGATATCAAGGAGTTTAGGCTGTTTCATGAGGGTTTTTTGGCATGAAAATTTGTAAAACGTTTCAAACAAATTTATTAAAAACCACCATTCCAATAAAGTTTTTACTTTTTACATTCTGTACTCCAATACAGTTATCATAATGAGATTCATAACATGTAAAATAATGAACATTTCGGTCCTTGTTGTTCGAATTCCACGTTAATCACGTGGTTCCATGACTATGATCATTATATCAGTAGTTTCATAAAACTACACACTTCCTTCTATTTCTTATTCAGGGAGCACATACGATGAATGGCTTATTATTATTCTTCTCCTTCCGAAACCTCGTGGGGTCATCGATGCTAACTGTGTCTCTACGTGTGGATTTGGCCCTGTTTTATCCCCGGATGCCCTTCCTGACCCCTATCCTATGTGGACGGATGTACTCACGATTGCGTGTTATTGTGACGGTACCCTGATCCCGAGCCAGAGGAATTAACCAGACGCGGTTAAAATCCCCGACCCAACGGAAAATCGAACCCAGGGCCCTCTGAACCAAATGCCACTGCACTGACTATTCAGCCTGTGAGTTGAATTGATGAATGGCTCAGGACTATTTTAATAATAATAATAATAATAATAATAATAATAATAATAATAATAATAATAATAATAATAATAATTGTAATTGTATGGCGTCAGCAATCGAGTTGCAGACTGACAGAAGTGCTGCCTACTAATTTTGACATTCCGATTGTAGTGCAATTCTAGTAGACGACTCCTACGGCTGAGTTAATTTTGTCAGTTGATATGCAGTGCATCAACTTGGCCAAATGGTTAGCGTAGTGGCTTTCAGTAAATCAGGCCACGGATTCAGTTCCCGGCCAGGCCGGAGATTTTGCTGCGTTCGCGTAATTATTTAGCTTAGAAGCATGGTTTACGTTAAATAGTTAGTGTGATGGAGCTTGGTATAAGGGTCCCGGGTTCAATTCCCACGCCGTTATGGGATTTTAACTTTGATTAGTTAATTCCGATGGCTTGGCAGCTCGGTGTATGCGCCGTTTTCAACATTAGAATTCTTCACAGGTAGGGTCCAATCTTCACACATGAGCAGGTCGCCTATCGGCGTCAACTCGAAAGACCTGCACCAGGCCTCACTTTTAAAATATTTTCTCCTCCCTTTTCCCGTGTTTGTCCAGCTTTCTTTTTATCGCAATTCGGGGCTGAAGATCTGTCAAAGTAGCCCCTCTGTGAATGTTGAAACCTGCCCTTCTGATGAAGCTAGGAAGGAGAAACGAGGTCGTATAGGACTGAGAAGAAATAGTCGTAGAAGAATTGGGACTGATGAGGGCAGAGAGCCCATTTGTTTGAAGACAGCAGCGTCGAACGTGTGGAGTTTGTTTTCGTCCTGTTGAGTTTTCGTGTTTGTTCTTGCCTCTTTCTATTGATCCCTCTCCCGATGCTGACAGGTCACTGCGTTTATCCTAAAACCTGTTCCTGTTCATGTTTCTATTTGTCTATATTTACTTGCCATTTTTGTCCCTTTTACCTAGAAGAAGATGGCATCAAGCGAACACATTCATAACCCTCCCGATACCAATACTGAGTAAAGTCAATAGAGAAATATGTAGAATTAACAAGGAAAGTGTAGGATTTCCAGTTAGCGTCGTGTTGCAACCTCCACATATGACAGTAGTATTCAAGATGAACATATTTAACAAATGTTAGATTTTGCAACCTCTGTAAACCTAAACGGGGTTTGCGAAAATCCTCACAATGAGGCCTGGATAAGAGACAGAAATTTAAGCTCCTGAATAACTAACTTGTCCGCCTCTGTGGTGTAGTGGTTAGCGTGATTAGCTGCCACCCCCGGAGGCCCGGGTTCGATTCCCGGCTCTGCCACGAAATTTGAAAAGTGGTACGAGGGCTGGAACGGGGTCCACTCAGCCTCGGGAGGTCAACTGAGTAGGGGTGGGTTCGATTCCCACCTCAGCCATCCTGGAAGTGGTTTTCCGTGGTTTCCCACTTCTCCTCCAGGCGAATGCCGGGATGGTACCTAACTTAAGGCCACGGCCGCTTCCTTCCCTCTTCCTTGCCTATCCCTTCCAATCTTCCCATCCCTCCACAAGGCCCCTGTTCAGCATAGGTTCAGCATGGGCGAGGTACTGGTCATACTCCCCAGTTGTATCCCCCGACCAAGAGTTTGAAGCTCCAGGACACTGCCCTTGCGGCGGTAGAGGTGGAATCCCTCGCTAAGTCCGAGGGAAAAACCGAACCTGGAGGGTAAACAGATGATGATGATGATGATGATGAATAACTAACTTGATACATTTTATTTAGGAACGGTAGTGTATTTAATTTTTACACAATGTCGTAACATTGCAACTGAATTTTTATTGTATGTTTTTTATCATCGAATCTGGGATTTATAAAACGACAAAATTGTTTCGAAACGAGATACAGGGAAGTAAATAATTACTTATAAATGGGATACATTTATAACATTGATGTTATGTTATGTTTAGACGTAATCAAATTATTATGATACGTATTGTTTATATACCTTATGTATATTCCAGTAATAACTTATCTTCTGCCCTGTAGACCTCTGTATTGCATAAACGAGAATCGGATAATAAACAAAACTATCGCATAACTTCGAAGATGTATACAAAATTCATTGCAATGTATGTTTACTCCAGATCTTGTCCGAATCTTTGGCTGAATTAGTCGGTATACTAGCCTTTGGTTCAGACGACTCCGGGTTCGATTCCCGGCCGGGCTGAGAAATTTATCTGCGTATGGTTAATTCCTCTGGAACGTGGACTGCGAGTTTGTGTTCGTTTCAATGCACTCTGCGTATGCACAACACGAATCACACATCAACCACTACAGGAACACGCAATAGTGAGTACACCACTCCAGATGTGGTAGGCGTCAGGAAGGGCATCCGGCCGTACATAGGCGTAATCCATGCCATGTGCCAACTCCATAAAATTGGGATAAAGGGAAAGAAGAATTAGAAGGAGAAAGAGAAGTTGACAGCAGATCATAATAATGGACTCCCTTAATTCAGTGCTGAAAACACAACTGTTTCTCGCATCGGGAACAAACAATAAATATACACTGTCTTGACATTAGGTAAATAAAGAGTTTATACTTGCTTGGAAGTCAGTCCGACTCTTTGACTGACTGGTCAGCGTTGAGGCCTTCGGTTCAGAGGGTCCCGGGTTCGATTCCGGACTGAGAAGGGGGATTTTAATCGCGTCTCATTAATTCTTCTAGCTCGGACTGGGTGTTTGTGTTTGTCCCAATATTCTACTCCTCATATTCACGCAACGCATCACACTACCAACCACCACAGAAACACGCAATAGTAATTACATCCCTCCATATAGGGTTGGCGTCAGGAAGGGCACATGGCCGTAAAACATGGCCAAAATCCACATGTGCAACACAGTTCGCACCCGCGACTCCACAGGTGTGGGAAAAACGGTAGAAGGAGAAGAAGGTATTTGCTTGGAAGTCATTAGAATCGTAGTAATATTCACATTCTGATAGCTGACGGCAAGTACGTACGGTGGGCTGCCTATCTGCTTAGGGAATATAACATAATACAGTAGACTATTTCTCCGTTTTCTATTTAACCTTAGACACGATTAAGAAACATACGTCTTCACCCTAGTTTCTAACACAGGTATCCTTCATCTGTGAGCATTTCATCAATATTCTAAGTGCACTTTCTTCGTAAGAAATTAATTTCACTGATGCAACCATTCTAGTGTAAACCACAGGGAATGCCTGTGTCTGCACATTCGGCGAAGGGTCGTGCCAGCTCAACCAGCCTGCTAATTAAGAGGAACACGCTCCGAGCTGCAGGTAGCAAACATGCTCCTTGCGTCACCAACGAGGAGCACTAAATTGCGGAAAATGTAGCAGTCAAACAAACACATCAACCCACACTCTGTTCTTCATTTAGACGATACGTTACGTTACGTATTTAGGGGGCACATTCCAAATATAATTATACTTTCTGAATAGGAAAACCTCAAAGAGGTATAATTAAATGAAATCTAATGGCAATAATAAACGAACTCTGAGAACGACCGGGCAGAAAATAGTAATGATTGGTTGAGTAGCATTTAATCTTCTTCTTTTTCTTCTTCTTCTACCACTTTTCCCACATCTGTGGGGTCGCTTGCGAATCGAATCGCTAATTGCAGAAACCACCTAAGTGCACTTTTTCAAACTGTTGGGAAAATGAACAAAACTGTGTAGGAGTATAAGTTGAAGTCTGATCTCCTTCTAATTTTTTAAAATTAAACTTTAATGTGCTAGAAAAGTGTAGTAAACAATAAGTTTAAAATTTTTTTAAATACCATAAACATTTTTTTAAAAACATTGCACTTAGGTTGTTTCTGAAATAAACAACTTTTCCTGTTAATTTTTGTAGCAATTATTAAAAAACTAGCTAACTGATCAATCTGTGCAAGTGCTAAGATGAAAGGTTATGTAAATAACACCATTCTATTCAAACAAAATTTAACAGACATCAGTTAATGAACCACAACATACAAATTAGAACAGTAAAACCCTTTCTGGCTTTATTCAGACTCTTGAATATCCTCAGCAGGTTCTCTCTCGGTTGTTGGCCACTGAATGATGCTCTCATAAAAGTCTTCGTAACCAACGGTGTAGTACATTAATTTTTTCATGTCTTCTACTTTTTGTTGGTTGGAACCTAAAATCAAAAATTGCGTTATGCAGAACCCAATAAAAGTTTATAAAGTTATTATAGACTACAAAATGTTTTTACTTGCTCAATAATTTTATATCGCTTTAATAATACTATTGTAATCAACTTACCTTTCCCAAAGGATAAGTCTTCTCGGAAGGTAGCTCAGGTGGGCGAAAGTATATGAAAATCCTCCAATAAACGCCTTTGTCACAACCTGTCCTGAAGTATCTTTATAGTACAGTTCGTAACCAGAAACCTTGAATGGCTTCTTACGTTCTCATGGTACTTCCCTGCCTGATTTTTCATTAGAGTTTGTTATTCTCCCGTACGATAATAGCCCACCAATGTTTAAAACTTAAGACATCGTCCGAGGTAAGATGATAAACGGTAAAACGTCCTGACACACTTGCCTTGCTCAGTATACCCATCTAGAGTATAAATTCTGACCACCTTCCTCAAGAGACGTTTAATACTTCCAAAATCCCTGTCACAAGGCAAAAAAGAGTGGCCACGGACAGGGAAGTTATGCGTAATCGTCTCAAACTGACCTTTATCACAGAGATTTAATAAGAAACGCACAACTGTGTGATTCTGTGTGAGTCACAAAGCAGGTTATCCTAACAGGGCCACCAACCCACAGCTGCCTAATAGCATTGCTTGTATGTAATATGGGTTGTTTCTGCTAAAAACAATGTATTTATCTCCGAATAGTACAATCCCGTCAAAAACTCAATTTTGATGAAAGTGTCACGTAGGTGGTTTCTGAAATAAACGATTCAATTGTGTCGCACATGTAGATTTAGCCCTGTTTTATGGCCGGATGCCCTCCCTGACGCCAACCCTATTGGGAGGGATATAATCACCTTTGCATGTCTCTGTGGTGGTTGGTAATGTAGTGTGTTTTCTGAGTGTGAAGAGAAAGGTCTTGGGACAAACAAACACCAAACCCCGAGCCAGAAGAATTAATCAGACGCGATTAAATTTTACGACCCGGCCGGGAATCGAAGCAGGAACCCTCTGAACGCCGACCATTCAGCCAAGGAGTCGGACAGTAGCATTTAATCTCCATAAAGCGATATTATAATAATTTAAAACTTGATTTTGTATTCCACATAAATGTGCCCAAATCCATCCCTGGTGAGATCTAGTGCGTACAGTGCACTATGTCTGTATGTATGGGCTAAACAAATTTGTTACTTTCATTGACCTCCGTCAGTCTCATCCTTGGCTTTGACAATATGAAAGTGACCGAGCCATGGGCAAAGCTAGTAATGCAACTCCTTGTTACCAGTCTCTGTATTTAATTGCGCGAAAGTGTTGCTCAGGGGGCCTGTTGATGTCGCCGGTTTGTGGGCTTCACAGACTGGAATGAAATAGCACCTTCTGACACAATAAGGAAAGAAACGGGAAACTATCTCACAACGCACATCCCTAATACATATCCTTAGAGACGCCTAGGGTAATTATGACCGCAGATCTTTGAATTATCTCCGGAAATCGTAAAAGTAGTTAGTGCGACGTAAAGAAAACAACAGTATTATTGCTTGAACTACTGGGGGATCCAAACGGCTTTCGGGCTGAGGACTCAAAACACATAATCCATATAAATTATATTTCTCCATTATAGTGGAAGCATTTCCCTCTTATTTCGTCTTTACTTAAATCTCGGATTACTCCATCTCGACTCATATATCCGCTATCTAGGGAACTATTTTTCATAGAAGAGTTTCGGTTGAACCTCCTACTTCCAGCAACTCGAGCATATAAATATCTTCTACATTAGCTTCAGTATAAAAGGGATAATACATAGGAAGACTTTTACTTATGTGATGCAATGATCAACCTAAAATTGACGCAAAGGGGGATATGAGGTGAGACACGTTTTAACAAGAGTTGCGGTGCATGCGTTCTACCATCGTTTGTATCAAAGGGTGAACCAAGTACGGATTGTAGATGTAAAACCTTTGTGAACGTTATCACATATTTACGTATAACCTACGAGTTGAATCCACAACGAAATTCAGTGTTGACTCTTCGTGAGGACCTGTTTATGCATTTTAACTCAGATATGCCTAAAACATTTTTTTGAGTGGGTTCATGATTTTATGTTACGGAATTAACGTAAGGGATGACTTAGTTCAGACAAACTTCAAATTGGAAGAAACAATATATAAATTTGGACAGAAAGAGGTGCCCTTCTAAAAAGACAGTAGGCATATAAGGAATATACTGGTCACATGTACCATACGGCGAATAAGGTAACAATGAACGCAGTTGTCAGATGTTTATTGTACGGTATTCTGTACAATAGTGAAAGAAATATTCATTAAGACTATCATAGACTTCACACTCTCACACATACAAATATGCATAAAAAGGAAAGAACCCTTATACATATTTGAACTGATTTTCAAAATTATTCTCATGGGAGTCATTGTTCATTGTGATACTGCACAAAACATTTTATTTGTAGTTTACCAAACACTTGCCCACATTAATGACGAACGACAGCCTCACTCATGTTAATCCTTTTCCTAATGGTATTGCGCAAAGCATTTTATATGCAATGCAACATCCCCTTCTCACATTTCATGGATGCCTTCTTTGACAAATACTGCTTGCCTTGTGGTATGATGATCCGGTTTGTTTGGTCATACGTGGAATCTGCATTCTCAAAACGAAAAGAATGACAGATTTTCTTTGCAGTAGTCCGCTGAATTGCCTATAGAAGAGCAGTTACAACCCGTCTGCGAAAGTCAGGTGGTATAATTTTATTTTGTTCAACCTATGCAACTGCCACGCATTTTTTTCATACACATCGATAGAGTTAGCTACAATTGGAAAATACCATTTCATTCTACGAGTGGAAATCTCTGTCCACTCCTCCCATTCCACAGTTTTATTCATGGAACAGTTGTGGTGATTTCAGCGAGATTCTTCTCTTTATAAGACATCTCAGTTTTACTAAAATCGTCATCCTTCTCCAATGCACTCACTATTTCATCAAGAGTCATAAACCTGAAAAGAAAACCGAAAGTTATCGTAGACCCATATTTGCCTACTGTCCTTTTTATAGGACACCTATATTCTCCCGTCATTGGCATGGAAACCATAAAGGAAACCAGTACGTGATATTAAAATATAATACTCCCATGCCAAGAAAACATAAGATATGAAAACAGAATCAGTGAAATAATTGTGAGAATAATTTTATTACCTTTGAATTCGTTGGCGCACATTGTCTTCCATTATTGTAACATGGGTTTTGTTTAGAGACGCATACCACACACATACACTCAGCTAAACTAAAATGGGTAGCATGCAAGTTCACACCTTTCCCTCCAGTACTGCAACATAGTTAAACTGAACTCATTATAGCCAGTAATAATCACTGACAAATAATAAATGATTGTCAGTTGTCCTTTTAAAAGGACGGTGGGCTTTCTGAGTTTTGTGAAATAAAGAATTTATTTATAACATTGTCAAGAACATCGAAATCATCACATCAATTGGAAATGTAGCTTTCTTCCAGGCATGCTTAATTATGTCACTGAATTTGGATAAGCGGGTGAAAGTTGATGATAGCGTTACGGCTCTGAAGGCCAATGTTGTATATTACAAAAGTGCTTTTGGTGAACTTCTTGCATTGTTAAAAAAGTATACTTCCAAAGGTTGAACAGGGGAATTTACACTGAGTGGAATGGTTGTGACCTTTTTGTGTTCATCCGAAATTACCAACAGTTTTTGTTGATGTGTGAACATGAATCTAGAACCAGACAACATTTTATTCCAACATTTGGAGACAGAGAGAGTTATCCCGTCATTGTTCAAGAATACTCTTGTCCATATTTACTGATTCTGAACAAGTTGCATAAACTTACATGTTGTGCTGCACAAGGGGACCAATGTGCCTCTTGGTTGACGAAGACAATAATAAATGGAGAGATAAGTTCGCCTTCCATGGATACAATAGGCTGAACTGTGATATTCCAGACAGCAGGTAGAATCCGGTATATGTGAATTTCATAATTAAATCCAGAATGGGCGGTATTCAGAATTTCATATGGTTGAATGATTAGGAACGATCTTGTCAGTAAATTCAGTACCAAATATATTCGCAGATTTCTCAATCTCTTCTAACGATTCAGCATGTTTATAAGTTGCAAATTTCACAACTTTAGTATGTCACTCTTTTTCGTAATATATCTGTTAACGGGGTCGATAGGTGCTATTATTGACCCTTCTGAAGTGATGCACGATTTTTTAAATGACCATATTTCATTAAACTGGAATTATCTGCTTGACATAACCGGAAGGAACAGGATCGTTAGCTACATATCATGCAAAGGCTCATAAACAGAATTAACATCAGTAGTTTACCGGAAAGCATTTGCACAAGTTTTTCATCCTCCACGATTTCAGTGATAGAGGCGTCTTCAAGTTCCTTGACCAAACTGAAAACAGTGCTTGTAATTTCTCTTTCCTTCTCACGCAATTTACGTGATGAAGACCGTAATTCAATCTGGTCATTTGCGTCAATTCTTATTGTGAAAGGTACTGTACCTTACCTTATGTCCTCTTCTTTCGCCTGGCTGGTCAGTCGGTAGAGCGGTGGTCTGCTCGGAAGATGGATCTAACAAATATCTAAAATTGAAGTAGGATGGGGTACTAACCACTATATGTGGGAGATGGAAAATTTTAATTCACGAAAACATAAAATGAAGATAAAATTCCCCAAAAATTAAAATATTAAACAAAAGAAGAAACACAAAATGTTTCTAACAAATTAGCCCTGAAAGTTGTGGGCCTCTACCCGAATCATATGAAGGTCTTTATCATTCTTGGAACCGTGACCAATTAAAATTGCGTGAGTTTATTTAACAAATAAGTTTGAACATTGTATACGTAGATGTTGTCATTTAAAACGTTTAACTACATGAGATTAGGAATGTAGGATTCGTACATTATTTCTACTAATATGACTCACAATGGTTAGGGAAACAAAAATGTAAAGCATACACTCTCGCTTCGGACCACTACAGTGCCCCGGAAGATCACTGACTCGACAACGGACACGATTCCATAAACAAAGACATGAGTACAGACACTCTCATCCCTTAAAATCAAAGCATTCTGGCTTACCCCATTGAACAATTGACAGCACAATGAAAACAAAACCATAAAACACATGGACATCCAGACTCACAAAAATATTTTACTAGGCCTGAAATAAATACATTAACGAACACTTAACCTGACGGGTTGGAGACATGTTCAGCACATGGTCTACACTCTGTAGGCGGTCATTATCCACCATGTGGGCCAGCAGATATGGCAAGGTTGTTGACTGTCGGCCTCTATTTCAAACATGGCCCTTTGAATGGCTGCAATTAATTAATTACTTAATCTGTTTACCCTCCAGGGTTGGTTTTTCTCTCGGACTCAGTGAGGTATCCCACCTCTACCGCTTCAAGGGCAGTGTCCTGGAACGTGAAACATTGGTTTGGGGGATACAATAGGGGAGCAGGACCAGTACCTCGCCCAGGCGGCCTCACCTGCTATGCTGAACAGGGGCCTTGGTGTGGAATGGGAAGATTGGAAGGGATAGACAAGGAAGAGGGAAGGAAGCGGCCGTGGCTTTGAGTTAGGTATCATCTCTGTATTTGCCTGGAGGAGAAGTGGGAAACCACGGAAAACCACTTCCAGGATGGCTGAGGTGGGAATCGAACCCACCTATACTCAGTTGACTTGCCGAGGCTGAGTGGACCCCATTCCAGCTCTCGTACCACTTTTGAAATTTCGTGGCAAAGCCGGGAATCGAACCCGGGCCTCCGGAGGTGGTAGATATTCACACTAACCACTACACCACAGAGGCGGACACTGGCTGCACATACAAAACAAAAATTCCAGACTCATTTACACGGCGAGGCGTTCATATGTCATGATGGCCACAGGCCCCTCTTTCGCTCGTGATTCAAGGGCTCTCTTCTCAAATGGGCGAATGTTTCCATTCCCCGCATGAGGAGATATCACAGCACAGGCAGTACGAGGCTATCAAAATTACTCATAACAAATAACACATTAATCTGGTGCATTTTTTCCCAGACTCGTAAATTACGTCAGATAGGCCTCCATGTATAATCTGCCATGAGGCTATCTGGAACATATTAAATATATCTGCATTTCACATTCAATAGGTCCCTATTCAAGCCTCACGCGCTGCTGAGAATTAGCCTGCCGGAATTTCCTCGGAAACCCTACTAAATCAACGATGGGGTGACAAAGCCCACAGCTTAAAATCTCGTACATTACTCTAATATAAAATGCCATTCCTAGTCTTAGATTGCCTAACACTCTTAATGGTACTCACGCAGTTCGATTCTAAGGCACTTCCGTCCTTAGCTTCTGTGTGATCTTAAGGTCTCAAATTTTTGTACATCCCGACAAGACAAGAATAACTTTATATTACATAGAAGTGGATCAGGCCAAACTAACTCATTATCCTTGTAACAGAAATAACCCCTAAAAAGGTAGAAACACTGAGATATCATATGCAATGATTCCAAATCTATTCAAAATTATTTACCAAACAATGGAAACTGTCATAAGACATAACTAAAATTAATATTTAGAAAAGTGCGAAACCTAACTCTCCCTAATCCATGCTAGAAGTGTGTCCAAAACTTATCTGTCATGATGAAACCGTCACTCGTCCTTCCGGGCCGTCTGGCATGCTTAACAGCCCATTACCACACAACAATTTTTACATTCTCCTTTGTGTCAAGTAAGCTTTAGTTACCATGCTCCATAAAAATATGAATATTAATTAGCCAGAGCGCCAATATTAGATATGTTCAGCTAAGGACACCTAGATACAATTTCTGGTTTCATCTTAATGGGCCAGCCCCGTGGTGTAGGGGTAGCGTGCCTGCCACTTACCCGGAGGCCCCGGAGGTTCCCGGCGAGGTCAGGGATTTTTATCTGGACCTGAGGGCTGGTTCTATGTCCACTCAGCCTACGTGATTAGAATTGAGGAGCTATCTGACGGTGAGATAGCGGCCCCGGTCTAGAAAGCCAAGAACAAAGGCCGAGAGGATTCGTCGTGCTGACCACATGACACCTCGTAATCTGCAGGCCTTCGGGCTGAGTAGCGGTCGCTTGGTAGGCCAAGGCCCGTCAAGGGCTGTAGTGCCGTGGGATTTTGGTTTGTTTCATCTTAATGGTCTTGTGAACTGTCGTTATTGGTGTTCAGAAAATGCTAATGGTGTTTATGAAACCCCTCATTATGATAGGAAGAATGGTGTTTGGTGTGCTGTTAGTGTAACAAGAATAATTGGGCAGATGACATTTTGACGCTCCTCTTCCACTAGTTAATGGAAGAAGAAAAATCGTGTTGGTAGTTCCAACAATATTCATTTTCTGCTCGTACAGTAGAAGATTCACTTCTTACAATCAGCGCTGGTCTGTTTCCCCCTCGTTCTCCAGATCTAACAGTGTGTGATTTTTACTTGTGGGGTAAACTGATAGAAAAAGTGTATCCACCAAATCCTCACACATTGGAGGAACTGAAAGAAAACATTACGAATGAAATCGGAACTATTCCAGTGGCTGAATTCACTCGCGCCAGCCAGAATGTGGTTACCAGATACAATACCTGTATAACCCAGGAAGGATGACACTTCCAGCAGGGCGGCCGCGCTTGACATTAGTTCGGCTGAGGCGGTTGCCGTAGCGCAGAGTACAAAGACCCTGCGTTCGGTCTGAGTTTATATGAGAGACCCTGTATTTATCCCTTTATTTTTTCCATTTACGAATAACTTTCTGAAGCTAGATTAAATAGTAGTAGTGATAGTCCATCCCCTTGTCGGACACCGGTTGTGAATTCGAATGGTTCAGAAATTTCTCCCAGAAATCTAACTTCTGATATTTTGTTGGTTAGAGTTTGTTTGATCAATTTCCTTATTTTCCTGTCGACTTGGAATTCCTATTATTATTATTATTATTATTATTATTATTATTATTATTATTATTATTATTATTTTTATTATTATTATTATTATTATTATTGTGAATATACTGGTCTCTGTGAACTGAAATTACAAAACAATTTAGACGGAAATGAAGTGAGTCTTGCTATAGTTACAAGCAAAGAGACCTGCAAAGTTTCTAAGTAGCACGTTGAGTGGCCCGCAGTAGAATCTCATGAGAATCTCGGCACACGAGATACAGAACGCAACACCCTCATGTAATTAGATCTGTAAGTCGATCGTTGTCATGGCCCGTACTCAAAGTACGACAGACACAGGAGACCATTAGCGACGATTACAGAAACCACTGTGCACTGGGGAATGAACCAAGGCGTGGGTTTCAAAGAAATAGATGCGCAGAAGTCCACCAATTACGCTGCATTTCAAAATAATGTGTATGTCAGTGACTTTATATTTGTTTATACATTTAATTATTTATCTAGGGTATTATCCAGACGGAGCCTCCGTGGCTCAGGCGGCAGCGCGCCGGCCTCTCACCGCTGGGTTCCGTGGTTCAAATCCCGGTCACTAAATGTGAGATTTGTGCGTGGCAAAGCGGTGGCATGACAGAGTTTTCTCGGGGTACTCCGTTTTTCCCTGTGATCTTTAATTCCAGCAACACTCTCCAACATCATTTAATATCATCTGGCAGTCATTAATCATTGCTCCAGAGAATTGCGACAGGCTTCGGCAGCTGAAACAGTTCCTATCCTCGCGGATAGATGGGAGCTTCATTCATTCCATTCTTGACCCGATCGAATGACTGGAAACAGGCTGTAGATTTTTCGTTATACAGATGATTGGCTTTACTTTCGATGTACGTAAGGAACTCTGTTTCTAAAATCACCTCCCGATTGTATCTTCGGGTGTAGGTAAATTGAGCAAAATTTACCACCGGATGATCATGATTTACATGATCCGCTTGAATGATGTAAATTGAGCTATTATTTCAAACAGTAAATACGTAAATTCGTAAAGTGGGCCTATGACCTGGTTGTTTGGCGCCTTTAAACAACAAGCATCAAAGAAGCAAAATTCGTAAATTTCCCTTGTGGGTGTGTTGATAACTGAAGTACTCTCTGCACGTGCACCTGTGCTTTTCTAGTAGGTAGGCCTACTACTCACGGATAATACCTGTTGACAAAGTGAACTTCGTGCTAAATATGTTTGAAGCCGACATGGAATTCATAAACAGTGAAAAAGGTAAGAACCTATCAGTTTATCTGAATCAGGCGTATCGAACAACTATATTTCGAAAGAATAGGTGGTGGTGAACGGTGCATCGGTCCCGCTCGGCTCGGACCAACGCTTCGTCTCTGGGCTACTCAGCTAAGCTCGGCTCAACTCAGCTAGGATTTGGAGCTTTACGGAGCAAGTGAGGAAGGGGGAGACAGGGGTAGCGAGCGAGACAGGCGTAGGGAAAGAGAGAAACAGTGTTATTGCTCCGAATCGAGGAGCATTCTGGTCAAACAAGCGAAGTCGTCTTTTGCACCGTGCACAGTGCATGCACTAGGTCCTGCACTAAAGGTAAGATGAGAGATCTTAATTGTGAAGAACTGTGTTTTTGTCCATCATCATAATGGTGATTAATAAGGAAGAGTGAATTGTTTCTAGGCTATAATGTTTTGATTTTAACAAGTCCAAAGTGCAAACCTTTTAACCGAACCAGTATATGTGGTTATGCTGTTAATCTTAAGTCTGTAAAGGTGGAGAGGAAAGATATTTCTCTTATTTCATTTGCACAAGTTATTAACTTATCCATCGAGTTTCTTTTGCAGAGTATACATATCTCAGTTTTGTTCAATATACATACATGATATCGGGGTCAAGTGGAATTTTACTTATTTTATCATTCTCGGTACCACCTGACTACGAAATTTGTAATCGAAACTGTTACCTAGAATCTTCGAAGGGAATGATTGTCCGAGTATTTCAGCTCGCTACAGTTCTTATCTTATCTTTAACAATTATTCATATCAAAATCGATGGTCATCTGCGTGCACTACATACGAGGATGACTAAAATGGTTACACTGGAGTATTGCCAGTCAACAGACTGCTATCGAAGTATGAAACTAGATACTTTCATTTTCGCTCATCGACATACAAAATACTTGCGAACGTTTCAGAAGACTACGGATGAATCTGTAGAGCCTACAGACGTAGGCAGAGTGAATCGCAGGTTCCATATTTTAGTTGATAGATACTCGAGGACATGACATTACTACTACTACTACTACTACTACTACTACTACTACTACTACTACTACTACTACAGATCATGTTGGTGGCGTGGTTTGGTTCACATTGCTATGATCTTGAGTTCGGCAGATAGTGGGTTCGAATCCCATTGTCGGCAGCCCTTAAGATGGTATTCTGTGTTTTCCCATTTCACACCAGACAAATGCTGGAGATAAGGCCACGGTCGTTTCTTTCCCATCGTCAGTGTAATATCTGTCTGTGTCATTGCGCCGTAAAACAACCAGAAAAAACTACCACTACGTTTAATCGCTTAATGCATTCTGCTCGGGAGCTGGGTGCTTGTGCCGTTTTCAACATCAGAATACATCCTATATAGGCAAAAGCGAAGTTCGTCCACTAGTAAAAATCATGTAATTCTAGGCGATTATTATAATTGTTATTGCTAGCCTGCTAGACAGGCCCTCCGATGAGGCTGGGTATGAGTGAATGAGAAACAACGTGTTTATGTTGTGTATCAGTTCTAGAAATGGTGACGGTAGCAGTTAACCATTTAACATTGAAATCGCTCGACCAGGCCGGGAATCGAAAGCTAGGCCCCGAAGATCAAGAAGCTGATCATTCAACCATGGATTTGGACAGTAATTAGTAATGATGCGTTATTGATAAATCGCGTATTACGAGCACAATGAGATATTATTATTATTATTATTATTATTATTATTATTATTATTATTATTATTATTATTATTATTATTATTGCTGTGATGAATGGCTCAGACGGTTGAGGCGCCGGCCTTCTAATGGCACCTTGGCAGGTTCGATCCTGGCTCAGTCCGGTGGTATTTGCAGGTGCTCAAATACGTCAGCCTCGTGTCGGTAACTGACACGTCAAAGAACTTTTGCGGGACTGAATTCCGGCACCTCAGCGTCTCCAAAAAACCGTTAAAGTAATTAGTGGGACATAAAAGTAATACAATTATTATGATGATTTATTATTATTAATAATAATGGTTTTAAATCCCACCGACTCAAACAGGTCTTATAATGACACTCAGATGGAACATGACTACGATTGGAAAGGAGGTGACCATGGACTTTATTAAGAAACAGAACCAGTATTTTCTTGGTGTGAGACTGGGAAACCACGGAAAACCATTTTCAGGGCTGTCGACAGTGGGGTAAGCTTATGATACGAGATCCAAATCAGCACAGTGAGTTAAAGATTTACGTACTAAATTTAAGCTGAATAATTTTCACTTACTCGAAACGGAGTTTCATATCATCAAGAGAAAGCGAACTAAAACTCTTTCCAAAGCTGCATGAAGAATTTATATTCTAAATCTGTGCTCTTCTGAACAGGGATTGGGCTTTTGTTAAAACACATCGTCCTTGTTCTTGTTTGCTGTGAAACCTTACCTTGAATCCGAGACGACATCTCACAATGGTGGATTATTATATCTGGAGGCAAGCTAAGGTGTCTCGCGCCTTTCAGTAATGACTTGTGTGAATCGTACGTCATTAAAATGTAACGACCACGGCCGTTGTGAGCCTCCCCTTGCTCTTGATCTCGTCAGCGTTCACTTGAGTAACAACTTGCAAATGAGCAGGAGCCTACGTTCAAAGACATTCTCTGTTGCAAAGAGAAAACCATCGTCATTATATGTGCAATCATCAAATTAATATTCAGCTGAAAAATTCTAAAGTGGATGTATAGTTCGCTAATGGTTCCGTCTTGTTTGTTTGATAAGAGGGAGAAGGGATATCTTCCAGGAATTACATCACGAACACATTTGTAGCTGAGTTCCTTCCACTAAATATTAGAGATAGAATTTACTCATTTATTATTTTTTTTTTTTACTATTATGTTAATACTAAACGAGTTAGCTACGTCGTTGGAGGCATGTTGGAGCTAAAAAAAAAAAAAAAAGACGACAAACAAATCTGAATCGAATTGGTGAGAAAACTACGATTTGGTGAAATTTAACCAGAATAATGGGTAGAATGAGAGGACATATTCGGTATCACTGAAGATTGTTTCCCATTTTTATACCACACAAATGCTGGGTATGTACCTTAACTAAGGCCAGGTCGTTTCCTTTCCTGTCCTAGCCCTGTCCTGCCCGATCGTCGGTGCGACGTAAAACAAAATAACAAACACAATTATTGTTATTATTATTATTATTATTATTATTATTATTATATTATATTAGCTGCAGTAGCTTAAGTGGGGCCATTATCCAGTATTCGGGAAATAGTGTGTTCGAACCTGACTGTCGGCAGCTCTGAAGATTGTTTTCTGTGGTTTCCCATTTTCACACCAGGCAAATGCAGGGGATGTACCTTATTTAAGGCTATGGCCGCTTATTTCCGACTTCTAGTCCTTTCCTGTTCCATCATCGCCATGAAAACTATCTATGTCGGTGTGACGTAAAGCAACTTATAAAAAAATAAGATAAAAATAAATCTGACTCATTGGCCGGATTGTCAACGTAGAAACCGTCGGTTCAGTGGGCCTCTGGTTTGATTCCTAGCAACCGTGGGATTTAAGCCACGTCTGGTTAATTCCTCTTAATATAGATTTTCATTTACCTACAATGTGCGGCTCCATGAATAAATTGTTAGCGTACTGGCGTTGAATCCAAAGGTCCCTGGGTTCGATTTCTGGCCGGGTCGGAGACTTCAAATTTCATTGCTTAATTCCCCTGTCTTGGGGACTCGGTATGCGTATACAATTCGTAAAGGAAATCAAAGAGGAATTTGGAAAAGGAGCCACATTCCTAACAAATAAAATCAAACTTTGGAATTTGCTAACGATATCGTTATTTGAGCCCGCAGAAGATCTGGAGAACTTCTTAAAGCACAGTTTTGGTAGGAGAGTACAAGATAAAAATAAATAAATAAATAAATAAATAAATAAATAAATAAATAAATAAATAAATAAATAAATAAATAAATAAATAAATAAATAAATAAATAAATAAATAAATCCAAAAATAAAGTAATGGAATAGTCGAAGTCATATGATTCAGGAAATATTCAATCAATAAATGAAGGTTCAAAGGAAGTAGGTAAATGTTGTCACTTGCTTAGTAAAAATCAATTAACAATGAAAAACGTAAGGGGGGAAGTAAATTTCAAACTAGCACAATCAACAAAAGACCTTTCTTAAGAATTAACATTTGTTTTCTTCGAACAAATGCATATTAGAATGATGTATTTGAACCCCGAACATGTTCTCAGACTCTCCCGGCACAAGAAACCAAACGCTAAAACATAAAACAAATAAAAAATCTGAATTGAGTTGGTAAAATTTGACTTACTTCTCGAGTGAAGTTTCTTTGCTATTTGCTTTACGTCGCACCGACACAGATAGGTCTTATGGCGACGATGGGATAGGAAAGGCTTAAGAATGGGAAGGAACCGGCCGTGGCCTTAATTAAGGTAGAACCCCAGCATTTGCCTAGTGTGAAAATGGGAAACCACGGAAAACCATTTTCAGGGCTGCCGACAGTGGGGTTCGAACCCACTATCTCCCGTTTACTGGATCCTGGCCACACTTAAGCGACTGCAGATATCGAGCTTGGTCGAAGGAAGTATAGGCAGTTCCAATTGTAGGGATAGACCAAGACATGAATATGACAAATATATTGGAGTAGATGTAGAATGAGGTAGTTACGTAGAAATGTTTAGCACATGATAGGTTGGCATGGAGAGATGCACCAAAGGAGTCTAAGGAGTGATGATTAAGACAAAAGGTCATCCAACGGAGTTTCAGGTTCTTTGCCGTCTGATGAAGTAGACGAAATGTCGAAATTGACACACAGCCATCGTCAATGTCTTCAAAATAATACCTGCAAATGTTAGCTGAGGATGTAGGAGATGTGAAGTACAGAGCAAAAATGGCCAGCCATCTACCTGTAGTTGAATCAATATTGCTAATTTTATAACTTCTCATGATCATGGTGTAGATTACTGTAGTCATGTCCTAGTTCTTGATCCATGTGCAACGGCTGAGTGGCCTAGTAAGTGGTCCTGAGAGTCGGGATACCAGTTGTTTCGGAAGGGGAGAGGGCATCTCGGACATATTCTGAGTCATGGCCCTCCTTGTGATCAGGCGGCTAGGACTATACAATCCACCGGTGGTCCTAACCCGTTAGAGGAGAGATCCTCACTTGGACTAATAAAAATAGGGTAGAATCCTGCTTCATGAATTAACCGAGCTCAGAACATTTTAGGCAAGCCTCGGACCTATGGGAGTAACGGAGTCCACTCCCATCTGACAGGCGAGGGACTCCTCGGAAACAACTTGGCGATGAGGAGCTATCAGTATTAATGGGGTCTATGGAAGAAAGTAGAACTGGCTGAGTCAGCAAAAATGATGCATCTGGATGTGCTAGGAGTAAATGCTATTCGGGTAAGGGGAAATAAGGAGGAAGAGATAGGAGATTATAAAGTGTACTTAACGAGTGTTAAAAAGGGAAGAGAAGGGTATGGGGAAGGGCTGCCCATCAGGAATACTACTGCTCGCAACATAGTTTCTGTTAGGCATGTAAATGAGCAAATGATGTGGTAGGATTGGACAGTTGGAGGAAAATGGATGAGAATTGTCTCAGTGTATTCAGCATGTGAGCGTGCAGAGGAGGATGTTGACAAGTTTTATGAAGCACTGAGTGACACCATAGTAAGGGTCAACAGCAAGGATAGAATAGTGCTAATGGGAGATTTCAATGCGAGTGTTGGAAATAGAACTGAGGATACGAACGGATGATTAGTAAATGTGGGGAAGATATGGAAGCTAATAGGAATGGGAAGCGTTTGCTGGACTTCTGTAGTAGTATGGGTTTAGCAGTTACGAATACATTCTTCAAGCACAAGGCTGTTCACCGCTACACATGGAACGGTAGGGGTACCAGATCTGATTTCGAATCCAGGAATTCTGTTAGGAATGTACGGGTTTTCCGTGGATTTTTCGATGATACAGACCACTATCTGATCGGTAGTGAACTAAGTATCTCTAGGCCTAGGACAGAGAAAGTGAAATCTGTCTGCAAACGAATAAGGGTAGAAAGTTTCCAGGACGAGGTAATTACATGGACGTGATTAGTGAGAAGTTCCGAACAGTGAACAGTAAGCAAGTTCAGGATATAGGAAGAGAATGGGTGGCATACAGGGATGCTGTAGTAGAAACAGCAAGGGAATGCCTAGGAACAACTGTGTGTAGAGATGGGAGAAAGCGAATGTCTTGGCGCAATGATGAAGTGAGAGCAGCTTGTAAATGTGAAAAGAAGGCTTATCAGAAACGGCTCCAAACAAAGGGTACGTAGATGAAAGAAATAGAGAAAAACAAATAGTTGTTGAATCCAAACGAAATCATGGGAATATTTTGGTAATAACCTGGAAAGGCTAGATGAAGCAGCTGGGAAACTTTTCTGGACAGTAGTAAAGAATCCTAGGAAGGGAGGGAAAAAAGGAAATGACCAGTTTTTGGGTAATTCAGATGAACTCATAAGAGATCCCAGGTAATCACTGGGAAGGTGGAAGGAATATTTTGAACATCTTCTCAACTTAAAAGAAAATCTTCCTTGTAGTGTTGCGAACAGCCAAGCTCATGAGGAGGAGGAAAATACTGTTGGTGAAATTACGCAGGAGGAAGTGGAAACGGTCGTAAATAAACTCCATTGTCATAAAGCAGCAGGAATAGATGAAATTAGATCTGAAATGGTGAAGTATAATGGGAATCAAGGAATGAAATGGCTTCATAGAGTAGTAAGATTAGCATGGAGTGTTGGTAAGGTACCTTCAGATTAGACAAAAGCAGTAATTGCACGTATCTATAAGCAAGGGAACAGGAAGGATTGCAACAACTATCGAGGTATCCCATTGATTAGCATGCTAGGCAAAGTATTCACTGGCATCTTGGAAGGGAGGGAGCGATCAGTAGTTGAGAAGAAGTTGGATGAAAACAGTGTGGTTTCAGACCACAGAGGTGCTGTCAGGATCAGATTTTTAGTATGCGCCAGGTAATGGGGGACTATGGAATTGAAGATAGATTACTAAACTCAACCAAAAGCGTTTATGTTGACAATTGTGCTTCAGTGAGAATTGATGGTAGGATGAGTTTTTGGTTCAGGGTACTCACAGGGGTTAGACAAGGCTGCAACCTTTCACCTTTGTTGTTCGTAGTCTACATGGATCACCTACTGAATGGTATAAAATGGCAGGGAGGGATTCATTTAGATGGAAATGTTGTAAGCAGTCGGGCCTATGCTGACGACCTGTTCTTGATATCAGATTGTGCCGAAAGCCTGCAGTCTAATATCTTGGAAGTAGAAAATAGGTGCAATGATTATTGTATAAAAATTAGCCTTTCGAATCCAAGAGAACTGAATGTCAGATTGGTGATACAAATCCGGAGCAGGTAGATAATTTCAAGTACCAGGATTTGTGTTTTCCCAGGATGATAATATAGTAAGTGAGATTGAGACAAGTTGCAGTAAAGCTAATGAAGTGATCTCGCAGATGCGATGAGCAGTATTCTGTAAGAAGGAAGTCAGCTCCCGTACGAAACTACATTTACATCAGTCTGTTTTCAGATCAACTTTACTGTACAAGGGCGAAAACTGGGTGTACACAATATATCTTATTCATAAGTTTCGAGTAACTGACATGTAAGTAGCGAGAATGATTGTTGGTACAAACAGGTGGAAATAATGGCAGGAGGGTACTCGAAATGAGGAGATAAAGGCTAAGTTAGGAATGAACTCGATGGATGAAGCTGTACGAATAAACCGACTTCGGTGGTGGGGGTCATGTGAGGTGAAAGGAGGAGGATAGGTTACCTAGGGTAATAATGGATTCTGTTATGGAGAGTACGAGAAGTAGAGGGAGACCAAGACGACGATGGTTAGACTCAGTTTCTAACGATTTAAATATAAGACGTATAGAAATAAATGAGGCCACAGGACTGGTCGCAAATACTGTAGATTATTGTGGCGACGTTTATTAAATTCACAGAGGCTTGCAGACTGAACACTGAAAGGCATAACGGCCTATAATGATGATGCATGATGTTATAACTTCTTAAAAACCAAACGGAAAGTGGCAGCCAGGAACAATGTATTACTGAAGCTGACAGGGTTAACATGGAGAGCACATCCATTGTGTCATTTTAATCTATATATATATAAAAGTCATTGTATGTATGTGGGTGGGTGGGTGGGTGGGTTTGTACCACATCTCCTCCCAAACCATTGGAGCGATTTCAACCAAATTTGATACACTTATGACTTGGTATCAGGAGACAAACCGCGTAGGGGTAAGACATCCCAAACACCCCTGGGGTGGGGGGGCGAGGGGGGTCATATATAAAAATAAATGAAAATAGTGTCGAATCCATACCTTTCGGGGTCGCTGAGATGAATAGTGACACTCCAATTTTTTTAAAGTCCAAGTTCAGCTCCCCTTTGTGGTGGGGGCGAGGGGGGAGTGATATATACAAATGATCAAAAATAATGTCGAATACATAGTTTTCGGGGTCGCCAAAGTGAATAGCGACACTCCGAATTTTCAGTATCAGGAGACAAACCACGTGGGGGTAAGACACGCCAGGAACCCTTAGGGGCGGGGGGCGAGGGGGGTCATAAATAAAAATAAACGAAAATAGTGTCGAATCCATACTTTTCGGGGTCGCTGAGATGAATAGTGACACTGCAAGTTTTTTTAAAGTCCAAGTTCAGCCCCTTTGGGGTGGGGGCGAGGGGGGAGTGATATATACAAATAATCGAAAATAATGTCGAATACATAGTTTTCGGGGTCGCCAAATTGAATAGCGACACTCAGGATTTTCAGTATCAGGAGACAAACCACGTGAGGGTAAGACACACCAGGAACACTTAGCGGCGGGGGGCGAGGGGGTCATATAAAAAAATAAATGAAAATAGTGTCGAATCCATACTTTTCGGGGTCGCTGAGATGAATAGTGACACTCCAATTTTTTTTAAAGTCCAAGCTCAGCCCCTTTGGGGTGGGGGCGAGGGGGGAGCGATATATATAAATAATCGGAAATAGTGTCGAATACATAGTTTTCCGAGTCGCCAATGTGAATAGCGACAGTCCGGATTTTCAGTATCAGGAGACAAACCACGTGGGGGTAAGACACGCCAGGAACCCTTATGGGCGGGGGGCGAGGGGCTCATAAATAAAAATAAACGAAAATAGTGTCGAATCCACACTTTTCGGGGTCGCTGAGATGAATAGTGACACTCCGATTTTTTTAAAAGTCCAAGTTCAGCCCCCTTTGTGGTGGGGGCGAGGGGGGGAGTGATATATACACATAATCGAAAATAGTGTCGAGTCCATACTTTTCGTGGTCGCTTAGGTGAATAGTGACAACCCGGGAATTTTTAAATTCCAAGTTCAGCCCCCTTTAGGGTGGGGGGCAAGGGGGGAGTGATGTATAAAAATAATCGAAAAGAATGTCAAGTACTCTTCGGGGTCGCTGAGATGAATACTGACACTCCGGATTTTTACTATCAGGAGACAAACCACGTGGGGGTAGGGCACCCCTGGAACCCATAGGGGCGGGGGGCGAAGGGGTGCGATATAAAAATCATCGAAAGTAGTGTCGAATGCATCCTTTTGGGGTCGGTTAGATGAATAGTGACACCCTGGGATTTTTTAAAGTCCAAGTTCATCCCCCTTTTAGGCGGGGAGCAAGGGGGGTGAGATATAAAAATAATAGTATTTAGTGTCAAATACACAGTTTTCGGGGTCGCCGAGGTGAATAGTAACACTCCGGAATTTTAATATCGGGAGACAAACCACGTGGGAATAAGACACCCCAGGAACCATTAGGGGTGGGGGCGGGGGGCTTGAGATATGAAAATCATCAAAGTAGTGTGGAATATATACTTTTTGGGGTTGCTGAGATGAATAGTGACACTCCAATTTTTTAAAGTCCAAGTTCAGACCCTTTGGCGTTGGGGCGAGGGGGAAGTGATATATACATGTAATCGAAAATTGTGTCGAATACGTAGTTTTCGGGGTCGCCAAAGTGAATAGCGACACTCCGGATTTTTAGTATCAGGAGACAAACCACGTGGGGATAAGACACCCCAGGAACCATTAGGGGCAAGGGGGGTCATAAAAAAAAACGAAAATAGAGTCGAATCCATACTTTTCAGGGTCGCTTAGATGAACAGTGACATCCCGGGAAATTCCTAATTTCAAGTTCAGCCCCCTTTAGGGTGGGGGGCAAGGGGGGTGATATATAAAAATAATCGTAATTAGTGTCGAATCCACAGTTTTTAGGGTCGCTGAGGTGAATAGTGGCACTCTGGACTTTTAAAGTCCAAATTAAGGCCCCTTTTGTAGTGAGTGGTTAGGAAGGGAGTTAGATATAAAATAATCGAAAATAATGTCACATCCATGGTTTTAGGTGTCGATTAAATGAGGAGTGACACTCCGGTTGTCGTTTAAGTCCAAGTTGATCCCCAATTGCCAGGCGGGTGAGAAGGAGTCAAGAACAGAAAATATCCAAATGACCGAGATTAAGGATGTTTTTGTACGTTCCAGTATAACTGTGAGCAGAACTTAATGCAAATATTACCTAATACCTGAAAATAATACTAAGGGGGAAAGACACCCCTTGAAGCCTTAGATAAGGGTACGAAATGTAATTAAGACTGAAAATGCCCGATATTAGTGCTGAATCCATACGTTTCGGGACTACGGGAACAATTTCAAACAAACTTGGTCACTTATGACTTATTATCAGGAGACAAAGTGCGTGGAGGTATGACAACCCTAGCACACCTACGACGGGATGAGATGTAGAAATAATCGAAAATACTGTCGAATCCATTCTTTTCGGGGTCGCTGAGATGAATAGTAACGCTCCAATCATTTTAGAAGTCAAAATTCTGCCTCCTTTCGCATAGCGGTGAGAAAAAGTGAAAAACAAAATTTCGAAAATGACCGAGAGAATGGACGCACGTGTGTATACTGGACCTACTGTCTGGAGAAATATACCCTAGGGGTAAGAGACTCCTAGCCTCTAAAGTAGGGGCGAAATGTAAATATTAACCAAAATGACCGAAATTTGTGTCTAATCCATAGTTTTCGGGGTCGCTGAGATGAACTGTAACACTCTGGATGCCGTTTAAGATAAAGCTCAGTCCTACACGGCAGGCGGATGAGAACTGGCAAAAAATTGAAAACGTCCAAAGGGACAGAGTTTAAGGATGTGTGTATGTTTTAGCATATCTGTCAATCAAACTTGGTATACACATGACTTACTATATAGAAAACATTACTGTGGAGGTCAGATACACCTAGCCCCCGCTGGTGTTGGGGAATGAGAGGCGCTGACGTGCAAAAATAAGGAAAATAACCAATATTAATGTCGAAATCCATTGTTTATGTGTCGCTGATACGACCTGTGACGCTGTGGATAGCGTTTAAGTCCACGTTCAGCCTCCATCGAGGCAGGAGCTGAGAAGGGCTTAAAAGTAAATAGTATAAAATGACCGAGATTAGTGTTTACTCTATAATTAAATAATCTAAAACTTGAAGTCAGATACATCTAAATAACTATAAAACTACATGATAAGTCGTAAAATCAACATCTCAAAAAGAATTCTATAAGCATTCACTTCACACTCAACTAACTGGTAATACAAATATTAAAAGTGAACATTCAAAAACTATCCGGGCAACGCCGGGTACTACAGCTAGTAAAATAATACAAGTAATTTACGAATATGCTTTGTGAAGAAGGAAGCCATTCTTTCTATTGTCGACTCAGTTAATTGTAACTTAAAAGCTTTCCTCTGTGTCGAACACACAAGTTCAATATAATTACAACATTCCTGTAAAAATTCACACTTTTAAACAAGGCATAAGAATACACAAAATTTCTTGTTTAAGAACGTGTGTTTTACAGGCATATTGAAGTGTAACATTCATATTTAACTTGTGTTTCAACAGACTGAAAATCTTTTAAGTTACATTTACGAATAATATTCTTCTTCTCTTCTTCTTCTTCTTCTTCTTCTTCGTTAATCTGTTTACCCTCCAGGTTCGATTTTTCCTTCGGACTCATCGAGGGCTCGCACCTCCACCTCCTCAAGGGCAGTGTCCTAGAGCTTCAGACTCTGGGTCGGGGGATATAACTGTGGAGAATGACCAGTACCTCGCCCAGGCGGCCTCACCTGCTATGCTGAACAGGGGCCTTGTGGAGGGATGGGAAGTTTGGAAGGGACAGGCAAGGAAGTGGCCGTGGCCTTATGTTAGGTAACTCCCCGGCATTTGCCCGGAGGAGAAGTGGGAAACCACGGAAAACCACTTCGAGGATGCCTAAGGTGGGAATCGAACCCACCTCTACTCAGTTGACCTCCCGAGGCTGAGTGCACCCCGTTCCAGCCCTTGTACCACTTTTCTAATTTCGTGGCAGAGCCAGGAATCGAACTCGGGACTCCAGTTTTGGCAACTAACCACTACACCACAGAGACGGACATATGCGCCAAACTACAACATAATTGCTCATTCCATCTCAGTTAATGGCGAATCCCTAAAACCAAATCGAACATTATATTTGTCTTGGCAGTCACCTCTTATGAAATGTTACTGTAGATGCTGAAATTCAGCATCGTCAGAGATGTGATAGTGTGGCGTTTGTTCGTCTCCCTATAATGATCTCTGAAAACCATGAACTCAGTCCCTCAGTGTCCCACTAAAATAATGTTTACGAGTAAAGCGACAGGAGCATTAAACTGCCATCAGTTAGAGGAAATACTATGGGAATTTAGGCAAGGATTATAAATGATCAAATTTGTTGTGGTGTCCGCGTCGTACCAGTGCGGCGTTCAATATATTTTTCTACACACAGCTACTGCAGTGCGGGAAGATCAATATAGATGTTCGTTGAATAACATACCAAAATTTCGTAACGGAATACCTAACATACGTTCTCCAAAGCAACCTATATATTTTAAATGGAAGGATGACATAGTATTCAGAGATGACAGTAAAAGCGGCACAAGGACGTTTTAAAATGTAATACGAAGAAGAGTCAAATTTATTTGGAAACTGGGAGAATGCAGGATCTGATTGTGGATGTGACGTAGTACTGTCCTCGAGGATTCAAAACACTTTGAACAGCACTGACGAAGGCACGAGACAAGTTTAAAATATTCGTGAAAAGGAACGCGAAAATTAGAGAGTAAATGACCTCCGGGTTTTACAACAAGGAACGTCGGCTGAATTGATCTTACAATGTGCTTTTTGAATTGGTCCCTTCAGCCATCTATGACCCTATAATTGGAACAATGATCCACAAGCGAGTGGATGCCTATGATGATGATTATGATGATGATGATGATGATGATGAACATGATGACGACGACGACGCCTCTGATTATGCATATCTAATGTAGAACAATATTCTAGACATGTCAAATTATTGTGACGTTGCATAACTGCGGTATATGTACGGCCTAAATTTTTCGTGCAGCTATCCTGTCTTACTGGGATTGTATTCGCTAATGTCCGACCATACAAAGCGGAGAAGAGTAGTTGAAGAAGGGGGTAAACATCTGTATCCCAACTTGCGTATAGCTTAACGTCAACAACTAAAATAAAGTAAAGGCCTCCTCAAGCCAATGGAATCACTAATAGGGAAACCTCATCAGTCTCAACATGATAAGTGACGTGCGAGGTACAAGAATACTATAGATCAGCTGACATCAAATGAGACTTTTCATCTTGATCATACAGAGAAATGTTCAACATGGAAGTCACCCAACAGGTGTTCGGAACTGCAAAGGCCAGCTTCAGAATTTGGATTTTCTCTTCGCGTCCGTGATGTGCGGATGTGCAACCGAGCAGACAAATCACTTCCTTGCTACAAACTGGGACCCCTCTACATGCTCAGTATAGGACCTTATAGTAGCAACAACAGTCGCTGTGAAAATGAAATGTCGTATGGCTTTTAGTGCCGGGATATCCCAGGATGGGATCGGCTCACCAGGTGCATGTCTTTCTATTTGACACCTGTAGGCGACCTGCGCGTCGGGATGAAGATGAAATGATGATGAAGACAACACCTACACCCATTGGAATTAACCAATTAAGGTTAAAATCCCCGGCCCGGTCGAGAATCGAACCCGGACCCTCTGAACCGAAGGCCAGTACGCTGACCGTTCAGCCAACAAGTCGGACAACAGTCGCAGTGAATGCTGCGTTCATCTGCGCAGCGGGAATACGAAATCCATTATCAGCGTGTAGAGAGAGTACATGTAATCGGTGAAGAAACAATACCTTCCAATCCATTATTTTCCTTAAGACTTGTCACGCCTTACAGCCACATGTGGATGTGCAGTTCATCAGAACAATATTCGTTGTGTTAACTTTCCTATGCGAACGTGCATAGGAAAATCAACCTTATATACAGTACACTGTATCCAGTATGCTGTAGGAGTGCGTAAATACGTCACGCAAACATACATTTCTACATCAGGGTACATCAGGAAAATGAACACAACGAACATTTGTCATCATCATCATCATCATCTGTTTACCCTCCAGGGTCGGTTTTTCCCTCGGACTTAGCGAGGGATCCCACCTCTAATGCCACAAGGGCAGTGACCTAGTGACCTGGAGCTTCAGACTCTTGGTCGGGGATACAACTGGGGAGAATGACCAGTACCTCGCCCAGGCGGCCTCACCTGCTATGCTGAACAGGAGCCTTGTGGAGGGATGGGAAGATTGGAAGGGATAGGCAAGGAAGAGGGAAGGAAGCGGCCGTGGCCTTAAGTTAGGTACCATCCCGGCATTCGCCTGGAGGAGAAGTGGGAAACCACGGAAAACCACTTCGAGGATGGCTGAGGTGGGAATCGAACGTACCTCTACTCAGTTGACCTCCCGAGGCTGAGTGGACCCCGTTCCAGCCCTCATACTACTTTTCAAATTTCGTGGCAGAGCCGGGATTCGAACCCGGGCCTCCGGGGGTAGCAGCTAATCACGCTAACCACTACACCACAGGGGCGGACACGAACATTTGTCCATATCCATATTCGGCTGGAAGGCGTGACCAGCCTTAAGGAAAATAACGGAGGGGAAAAGCATTGTGACGTACGATTTTGTTTCTGCAGTGATGATATATTTACGAATTTAATTCAAAATAAACCAACCATGTGGAAGTATTTTTGCACCGCAGATCAACCACCACGACACAGAAAAATTAGACTTCTGGGAAGAACTGCACCTCCATCTTAGTATAACAAGTGAAGGATGTTGATACCTACATTGTATTTCTTAATGAGTTTTGTTTGTGGTGCGAAGAATAGTGAGGGTGACACAATCCTGGATTTAGTTGCTCATAATTTGCATTTATGAATATACTTTTTAAAAAGAGATGAACGTATAATAACGTATTTGAGCAATTGAACACAAACTCAATAGACTATAACCTAGCAGACAGCGCTAAATTGGAAAATTTAATGGCAGGAGAACACATGACCATAGAAACATATTACTCTTGGAAGATAATTAGAACTAACTTTATAAGAAAATAAAAAATCCTGAGAAAATTGAGTGAAATTGCTGTATCGGTAAAAATTGATTAAAGTTCTGAAGAATAAGAAATATTAACTTTAAGGTAATTCGCGTGACCTTGATAATAAAAATTCAGTGGGATAAAAAATGTTATATTAGTGCAAGTCCGCCTCTGTGGTGTAGTGGTTAGCTTGATTAGCTGCCACCCCCGGAGGCCCGGGTTCGATTCCCGGCTCTGCCACGAAATTTGAAAAGTGGTATGAGGGCTGGAACGGGGTCCACTCAGCCTCGGGAGGTCAACTGAGTAGAGGTGGGTTCGATTCTCACCTCAGCCATCCTGGAAGTGGTTTTCCGTGGTTTCCCAATTCTCCTCCAGGCGAATGCCGGGATGGTACCTAACTAAAGGCCACGGCCGCTTCCTTCCCTCTTCCTTGCCTATCCCTTCCAATCTTCCCATCCCTCCACAAGGCCCCTGTTCAGAATAGCAGGTGAGGCCGCCTGGGCGAGGTACTGGTCATTCTCCCCAGTTGTATCCCAGGCCAAGTGTTTGAAGCTCCAGGACACTGCCCTTGAGGCGGTAGAGGTGGGATCCCTCGCTGTGTCCGAGGGAAAAGCCGACCCTTGAGGGTAAACAGATGATGATGATATTAGTGCAAAAAGCAAGAATGTTATTCGGTATATTTATGTGCCCGATGGAATCGAACGGAAACGCATTGGCGAAATTAAATGGCAGTGCCGGGAGTGTCCGAGGACATGTTCGGCTCGCCAGGTGCAGGTCTTTTGATTTGACACCCGTAGGCTACCTGCGCGTAGTGAAGAGGATGAAATGATGATGAAGACGACACATACACCCAGTCCCCGTACCGGTGAAATTAACCAATTATGGTTAAAATTCCCGACCCTGCCGGGAATCGAACCCGGGACCCCTGTGACCGAAGGCCAGCTGGCTAACCATTTAGCCATGGAGCCGGACAACGCACTGGTGAAATGATATTGTAAAATATATCATACCTGACGATAAGAGGAAGTATGGCAGAGAACAGGTACCGATGAGGATAATAGTGAGGGTAAACAAGCAAAGACATTTGCCAGTAGTGGGGAGTCAGGTGGAAAAGAGAAGAGAGAAATCGGACGAAGAAGCATAGAAGGTATAACACAAACGAATTTCGAATTGGCAAGTACAATACGAGTACTTATTTCTAACTAAGAAATATGAATACGCATTATGAGCACTACAGCCTCCTACTGGCAGAGGAGCTTCCGAGACATAAAAACGTAGTCGGAAAGAGCCTAGGCTCGATACAGGGCAAAGAGCACAAACAATACGTTAAAAATGGAGTACAAATAAATAAAAATAATAAAAGCACCTGCCCAGACCAATATCTGTCGAAGGATGGAAACTGCAGCGATTTTTATGATGCAAACGGGAAAAACACATCAATACCATTCTGCAAAAGTAAAGAGAATATTCGTGAATGCGGACATTTTAGTACGACAAAATTAACTTCCCATGTTCTTAAAATCTTTGAATGTATCATTAACCAGCGCCTACATCATCAATCTGACTGACAACCAGTCTGGATTTACTCCAGGTAGAGGCAGTACAGATGTTATTCATGCTATGATAGTGATGACGAAGGCTAAAGGGAAGAAGAAAGACGTGCATTTAATACTCACAAGGCTAGCAAAAACATTTCACCTAGTTCCTCTGAAAGCTGGTGACAGGAGCGCTATTTTATTATATGTTTCCTTATATATATATATATATATATATATATATATATATATATATATATATATATATATATATATATAATATGAAATGAGTAAAGAACTGGAGTCAGAGGGAAGTTACAAGATTGTGAAGAACTGAAAAAGACCTCGAAAATGTTGTGAGATGGAGAGCAGGCAATGGTATGATGATGAACGGGGTTAAAGGTCAGGTTGTGAGTTTCACTAACAAGAAACGTCCTCTCAGGTTTAATTACCGTATTGATGGGGTGAAAGTTCCGTATGGGGATCACTGTAACTATCTAGGTGTTAACATAAGAAAATATATTCATTGGGGTAATCACATAAACGGTATTGTAAATAAAGGTTACAGATCTCTGCACATGGTTATGAGGGTATTTAGGGGTTGTAGTAAGGATGTAAAGGAGAGGACATATAAGTCTCTGGTAAGACTCCAACTAGAATATGGTTCCAGTGTATGGGACCCTCACCGAAATTACTTGATTCGAGAGCTGAAAAAAATACAAAGAAACCAGCTCGATTTGTTCTGGGTGATTTCCAACAAAAGAGTAGCGTTACGAAAATGTTGCAAAGTTTGGGCTGGAAAGACTTGGGAGAAAGGGGACGAGCTACTCGACTAAGTGGTATGTTCCGAGCTGTCAGTGGATAGACCGCGTGGAATGGCACTAATAGATGAATACGGTTAAGTAGTGTTTGTAAAATTGGAAAGATCACAGTATGAAGATAAAGTTGGAATACAAGAGGACAAATTGAGTCAAATATTCGTTTATAGGCAGAGGAGGGATTGGGATAATTTACCAAGGAAGATGTTCAATAAATTTCCAAATTCTATGCAATTAAGGAAAGACAGGGAAAAACAACAGATAGGGAATCTGCCACCTGGGCGACTGACTAAAATGCAGATCAGTGGAGACTGAATGATTGAACGAACGAAAAATACTATTCAGTGGTTAATTTTACTTTAACTCACTTAACATTTACGTTATAAATTGTGTTCGTCAGACAGGACAACATTTTCCACGCTCTCACAAAATTAAATACGAGACTGAAATAAATCAAAGCCCATAAAAAGGCATATCTCTTACTTCAACATCCATACAAGAAAAGTTCTCTCGGTTCGCTTGTTTATGGTGTAGTCTTCTGGGAATCGTAAGATACGATATTCTTATAATAAGACTGTTGTAATTTGTAATGAGTTTCCCACGGGAACAGTCCTGTTCAGGTAACGTCATGTGACTGAGGAGAGCCCGTGTTGCCTAGAATGGTGATGAGATGCCGCTGCTCCATCATCTGCCCAGTTCCACCTCACGTGGCAGCTATTCATCAGATGTCTGCCTCGACTACAAGTTGTCCTGTAATGAGCTACTCGGCAACATCCAGGAATAATTTAAATGTGCGTATTTTGCTGGAAAATAACTAACCCGAGTAATCCTCTTGAAAAGTAATTCCTCGCTGCACTAGGACGGTATGTAAAGTGCGGGAATTAATCTCTCCAGCTGGTGGCAAGGCACGCGCGATACAGAATACCACAGTTGAGCTGTCCGTTTTCATAAAGAAACAGCAGACGTTTCCTTTACAGACTGAACATAACAGATATTGTATGGTTCCCTCTTGTGGTGCATGGAGTGGAGAGGACTTTTTAAAAGGAAGGTATGGCCGAATATTACAACAGTTTTCATCCATTATGCATGCATTCCTCATATTTCATTACGGTTATCTAATTATGGGATACTTCGTAACTTATTAAGTGAGCTAAAAGGTTGAAGATAACATCTCCATCAAGGGGCATTTCAATTTAATTTTAAACCTACATGTTTTAAGAATTTCTTACAGCAAGATTATATGCCTCGAGAATCGTATTCATGCCAAATTTCATTCTAATAGTGCAAGTTCTTTGGAGGCATTATTTGCATTTTTATCTGACTATTACTTGCCCAGTAATAAAAACCATCCACAGGCATTACAATTATTATTCCAGAACGTTCCTTTTAAACCACATACCCCAAACTGTGCTTAAAAAATGTACAGAAAGTTATCTCGTAGCACTGAACAACCTCGAGACCTCAACCTTCTTTCATACCAGAAGATGTGGTCGTAGAGAAATCTAGGCCCTAATTTACGTATTCAAAGGATTGTCCGGATACATCTGATCAGATAATGTCAGTCAATCAATCAATCAATCAATCAATCAATCAATCAATCAATCAATCAATCAATCAATCAATCAATCAATCAATCAATCAATCAATCAATCAATCAATCAATCAATCAATCAATCAATCAATCAATCAATCAATCAATCAATCAATCAATCAATCAATCAATCAATCAATCAATCAATCAATCAATCAATCAATCAATCCCTTCTAATCTGCATTTAGGGCTGTCACCTAAGTAGCAGATTTCTTAACAGTCATTTATAATAATAATAATAATAATAATAATAATAATAATAATAATAATAATAATAATAATAGTGGCCATGCGGCTAGGGGCGCGCAACTGTGAGCTTGCATCCGGGAGATATAGTGGGTTCGAACTCCACTGTCGGCAGCCCTGAATAGGGTTTTCTGTGGTTTCCCATTTTCACACCAGGCAAATGCTGGGGACTGTACCTTAATTAAGGCCACGGACCTTCCTTCCCACTCATTGCCCTTTTCTATCCCATCGTTCCTATCTGTGCCGGTGCGACGTAAATCAACTAGCAATAATAATAATAATAATAATAATAATAATAATAATAATAATAATAATAATAATAATAATAATAATAATAATAATAATAATAATAATAATAATGGCTTTACATCCCACTAATTAATTACCTTTTTGGTTTTTGGAGACGCCGGGATGGCGGAATTTTGTCTCGCAGGAGTTTTTTTACGTGCCAGTAAATCTACCGATACGAGGCTAACATATTTGAGCACGCTCAAATACCACCGTACTGAGCCAGGATCAAATCTGCCAAGTTGGGATCAGAAGGCCAGCACCCCTGCCGTCTGAGCCACTCGGCGCGGCACACTCATTTATCTATACTTCTCATGAATGAATTCAAAAGAAAACGGAAATAAGTCGATCATCTTCCGTAGTAAATTATTCCAGTTCCAAATTCCTATCCCTTTAAACGAATCTTTACCCCCATTCTTTAATTCCAGAATTATCTTCATGTTATGATCTTTCCTACTGTTAAAAACTCCACCCAATCTTATTCGTATAATAACGTCATTCCTAGCCATCTCATCACTAATAACTCGGAACATGCCGCTTAGTCGAGCTGTTCTTCTCCTTGTTCCCAAGTCTTCCCTGCTCGAAGTTTGCAGTATTTTCGTATGTCGAAAATCACCCAGGAAGAACCATGCGACTTTCTTTTGTACCATTTCCAGTTCTCGAATCAAGTAATCCTGTTGAGCGTCCCACACATGGAACCATACTCTAATTCGGGTCTTACCAGTGACTTAAACGCCCTCTCCTTAACATTTTTAGCACAACTTCTAAATGCTCTCATAACAATACGACGGGATCTGTAACCTTTATGTGCAATCTCGTTGGATATTTTTATTGTTGTTTAATTGACACCTGGATTCTAACAGTGATCAGTAGACTTCAGATATTTAGGTGTTTACTTATTGTTTTCCATATGACCCTATCAAGCCTGTCTGTATCAATAATCCGAATTATGTACCTACCGTCACAGGAAATGCCTATTTTGACGTTATTACCTATTTTTGCCTTTCTGAGTCTACAAAATCATTTTTCCGCTTTAAATCTCATAAATTTCACAAAATAAACAGTAACATTATTAATTTATTATAAAATTAAGTTTTCACAGAAGGCAACTAGGATAAAGATGCAAGGCTGGCAGGCGAGAGGGCGGATGTGGGGGTTATGAGACGAGCTTGGAACCAGGAATTTGTGGGGTTTATCGTTATCACCGTTACTCGTCTCGTACATACACTACACCGAGTAGCAGAAGAAATTAGTTCCCAAAAGTGATTGATTTACAGTACTTTATTCAGTAAGGAAAATAATTTAAAAATCAAGTACTAGAGTTGCTGTTTAAAAGAAATGTGCCCAAATCTGCCCCTACCTCCAGCACCTATTTTAACATGGTGGGGACCATGGTTATCTATTGTACAGAAAACAGAAGATGACTCGCAGTGTATTAAGATAGTCCACAGTGTACTACAAGGGAAGAAACTAAGGGATCTGAAATATATTTGTGCTAATTTTACATTCTTAACAAACACTATAAAACAATTAGTCGTCAAAATTCAGTCTCACTGAACCATTGTCTGTGTTAACATGAACAAAGTGTCGGATGAAAACATTCAAACTAATCCTGTCCAGACATAAATTTACACTACAACGTCTGGAAATGTAATTAATGATTTACTGCGCACAAAATTATGGCGGAAACGCAATGAGAATGACAATGATGAATAAGTAGATTTATTATTGTGTTGTAAGCTATTTGCCATTTCTAGTGATTTGATCTCAACAGATATAAACTAGTGTGCACAATGCAAACACTAAAATGTCTTGCATGCTCTATTTTAAATATCTAAATTATTATTATTATTATTATTATTATTATTATTATTATTATTATTATTATTATTATTATTATTATTATTATTATTATTATTATTATTATTATTATTATTATTATTATTATTATTATTATTATTATTATTATTACGGAGTTATCCATAGAAGTCAGAGGTGAAAGAAGGTGCGGGCTGGAATGGGTCTAACTACAAGTTCGAAAGATGAAATAAAATTTAAATAAAGGTTATATTTTCAAAACTTAACAACGGTAACATAGAATTTTTGAGCGTACAACAGATAACAAGTTAAATCAAGTACACAATCAAGAAGTCCAAGATTAGAGAAAAATTTAACCAGTTTCCACTAGGGGAAATAACAAAGAAAAATTAGGTACAATGCCGCTTTACAAGAAAAGCACCAGTTAAGTGGTCTTTACAAATTCTGGGCTACGGGCCCAAATTCATCAATTCTTGAGCTCTTAGCTCACAATCACAAAATACCAAAGGGCAGAAAACCCTTAATTACCTGGAGCTCTTGCTCCCGCTTAATAATACCAGAAAGAGCGGACCTGCTCTCAATTTTACAAGCCTATCAAAGGCCACAACAAACTTCACTTCTATGTGTCCTCAAGGCACACAAAGAAACAGGGGTATTTAATACCCAACCTACAAAACATCAGGTTAAGTTACTGGCCCAAAGTACAGAAAGGACTGGAGGCGTGAACTTGCACTCCTAAATACACATTTTAAAACCTAAGTGGCTCTAGGCCGATACACAGGGGCTAATCCCAAGCTAGGGAGGTGACCCGTATGAGAAAACTTTAATACATTAAGGAAGAGAAGAAACGGTTATGAAAACGTAGTCACCTGAATTTCAAAATGAAGGGGAGCTCGAGAGGGTAAAGCCCTCTCTATCGCTGCTTTACAGTAAAAGAGATTGGCAGTTTTTACATAGACTGAAAAGATATTTACATTTTAAAGAGATGGGTTACATATTAAAGGTTTCGAACCCTCCCCGAGAGTTAGACTGCTGAGCTAGCAAGAAATAAAGATGTTAAAAGGCCATTACCTTGTTGAAGAACTGCTGTCTGAAGAACGAGGCGCTTCCCGCCCCCTGCTACATATTCACACACTGAGTTAGATGTTATACGAGTGGCCAGGAGACAAGTAAATCAGCAGTTTTGATACCCTCGTGGAAAATTCGAGACCTTTCAAGAATGAGTAAACACACCCCCTCAATTTTTATTGGTAGACTAATTACACATGGAAATTTGAAGAAGAAAGCTATGATTGGAGGAAAATTAATTACAGAAATTACTGACTGGTTAAAATCAAAACAAGCGGAAAGAAAGGATTAATATTGCCAACCCACAAACCACAGAACAAAATTTAGTAAGGACAGAACTTATGAATACAAAATTTCTTCAAGAGGTTCATCCCTTTACCTCAGAGTGCGTTATCAGAGTTTTGGGTAGAGACATCTGTTAGAGAATGTCCCCACTTCTTGATCACTGAAAAACAAAAGTAAATCAAAAACACTCAGTGACATCTTCTGATAAACCGTAGAGTTAGTTCAGTTTTTAGAGTTCCGGGTTTCTCCAGTAGAGAAGTTTCAATTGGCGCAAGATTTGAATTTGCGTCGTAGAGGTGTACCGCCCGGTACAATTATTATTATTATTATTATCTAGTAAATGTTCCCGTGCTTCACTACGGTATTCTACATTGTATACGGATTTCTCCGTAAATTACTGTAAAGGCAGTGAGAAAGATTATATTAAATTGCGTGTCTCTTAGCGCTATCCGAGAAACAAAACAGGGAGGACGCCATACGTGGTTTCCGATGTAAGATAATGCACTGGGAAAGTTTTGTTGATACTGGCAGGCCACATTTTCTACTGCCAATCACAATCGAGTTCGGGAGTTTCTAGAATAACGGCAGGCTCACTTGGCATCTGCCATTTACAATAGAGATGGAGAGTTTTCATTACAAAACCAGGCCCCTTTTCCTAATGCCAGTCACAATCGAGCTGAGGATATTTGATTACAATCGGGAAATGCAGCGCTATCTAACGTATTAACAATCGAGGGACGACAATTAGTCACAGGACCAAAGTTGTACATCTCCCCAAATTGGAAGGCGCTTGTGCTAAACGCTAAACGCCTCTCTTGTTTTTTCTACCCGAGGAACAACCACGAGTTTACATGAATTATGGCTAAATTAGCAATACGTTACTTCCCTGCTGGCAAGCAGAGTCGTTGCCATGGTAACCAGTAGGTTCGTTGTCGATCTGTCGGTCACTCAATGTAGAGCATGAGGCCCGCATAAAATAGTAATTTTCTCCGTCATTTGAAGAGTAGACGAAATTATGTACACAACAAAAGTTGTTTATAAGGAAAGGGCGTTTCACATACGATCCACGGATTTTGGAGAAAATCAATAGTATAAGAGAAAATGGAAGAAAACTGTTGTGGTTTCCCTATAAACACACCGTTTATTGAAAGATTTTTAAGTTATATGCATATTAAAACCTTTGCCGGGTTGAGTATACTCTAAATGTGCAGTTTGGTCGTGATCTATACAGCTGTTTCGCCGTGATGGTGAAAAACAGACATGCTGACACTTTTTTTCTTCTTTTCCTATCGCTTTTCCCACGCCTATGGGGTCGCGGGTGCGAACTGCGTCGCACATGTGGATTTGGTCCTGTTTCACGGCCGAATGCCCTTCCTGACACAAACCCTATATGGAGGGATATAATCACTATTGCGTGTTTCTGTGGTGGTAGTGTAGTGTTTTCTGCGAACATGAAGAGGAGAGTGTTGGGACGACACAAACACCCAGTTCCCGAGCCAGAAGAATTAATCAGAAGCGATTAAAATCCCCGACCCTGCTGGGAATCGAATCCGGGACCCTCTGAACCGAAAGCCAGTACAATTCAGCCAACGAGTCGGACAACAGACAAACTGACACGAAAAGTGAAAACCACGGATATGGCCTTGAGTTGACATAAAACGGATAAATATCGGAAAAGTTGGCAAAACACATGAAATAACAGACAGCGGACTCCCTATGATTTTATTTACATAGATTATTATTATTATTATTATTATTATTATTATTATTATTATTATTATTATTATTATTATTATTATTATTATCTCTAATTACACAGCTCTCCTTCACATGTAGTTCGTTAACTTCATTGCGTCTATATTAAAACAATGTGAACCTATTTTACACTTTTCACCTCTATAGCCGCATAAAAGTTTTCTTTTTAAGACCCAAAGATCCGATGTCTAGTGATCACCATGAGGTACATTCACCCAATCAACACATTAATTAAAACTAAGAAGACGTTCTTCTTGATAAAAATTGCAACCTGGCATATCACCCAGCTTACCATCTCCCAACAATATCGAGGTCTTCTGTCAGTGCTCACAATCCTGTAACTTATTTATTACTCTATGCAGTATGGCATCATCCGCAGAAAGTCTTATCTGTGAGTTTTATTACTCATTTATACGTAATTACATAAGAAAACATAAACATCCAATAATACTAGCTAGCGTAACCCCTCTCCGTCTTAATCATTACAGCATCAGATAATGCTTCACGTACTCCAATTCTCTGCTTTCTATTTTCTAGAAATGTAGCCACCCATTGAGTCTAGTTAAATAGACCCTATTTTCGTCAGTAGTCTTCCAAGTTCTACCCTTGGTTAGGTCGATAACGATTCAGTACATTTTCTATTTCTCCATTTTTCACTTAAAACCATGATGTATGGAGAGACTCACGGGAAGCATGTATCTAACACTGTGCACTTCTCTTGACATTAGACGTTTAGCTCAGGCTTCTGGAGACTGAAGTCCTGAGCAGTAGTTAACTTGCCGTACAAGGCTAGCGTCCAGACGCCCTTAACATAGTTTCTTTCGAAGAACTGAGCTAGAACTCACTTGTGATAGGAGGCCAGATCCTTAGCCATAGTTAACGTGCGATAGGAGGCGCACATTTCGAAACGGGGTTAATTTACGAAACATTGCTCACGTCCTGAGCCAGGGTTAACCTCCGCTCCTCTTCCATCCAGCGGTACGTGGCCTACCACGAAGCAAGAATGCCCGATACTGTTTAACTTAAGAAGTATCACGGGAGATGGTGTTCGAACGTAGTTGACCGGTTGACATCTAAATTTTTTTGCTAGTTGATTTACGCCGCACCGACACAGATAGGTCTTATGGCGACGATGGTACAGGAGAGGGCTAGGAGTGGGAAGGAAGCGGCCGTGGCCTTAATTAAGGTGCAGCCCCAGCATTTGCTTGGTGTGAATATGGGAAACTACGGAAAACCCATCTTCAGGGCTGCCGACGGTGGGGTTCGAACCTACTATCTCCTGAATACTGGATACTGGCCGCACTTAAGCGACCGCAGCTAACGAGCTCGGTAACATCTAAAGTAATACATAGAGAATGATTATAATCATCACAATATATCAAAGCCATTATGTTAAATTTTTCAGTTAACGTCGTTAGACATTCTAGCCAGCCCTTCTAATGTTTATTTCATCTGGGTTTCATTTTATCTTGATGACACACCTATGTGGATTAGCATGTTTTACATATAATTCATTCACTAATTATGTACCTTAGGGTCTGAAAACTGGTTTTTTACTGCAAAATGGGGTGCTCTTACGACTGTTTAATAATAATAATAATAATAATAATAATAATAATAATAATAATAATAATAATAATAATAATAATAATAATAATAATAATAATAATATACCGGACTCGATAGCTGCAGTCGCTTAAGTGCGGCCAGTATCCAGTATTCGGGAGATCGTGGGTTCGAACCCCACTGTCGGCAGCCCTGAAGATGGGTTTTCCGTGGTTTCCCATTTTCACACCAGGCAAATGCTGGGGCTCTACCTTAATTAAGGCCACGGCCGCTTCCTTCCCACTCTTAGCCCCTTCCTGCCCCATCGTCGCCATAATACCTATCTGTGTCGGTGCGACGTAAAGCAAATAACAAAATATTAATAATAATAATAATAATAATAATAATAATAATAATAATAATAATAATATAGATCGGTATGACGAAAAGTTTCTTAGAAGTTAAGTCATATGTACACGGAAATAATGTATGAATCGTGGGCACTAGCAATGCCGTTAAGATGAACATAAACACACAGATCCAGAGCTTGAGGAATTAACCAGATACGGTTAAAAATCTCTGGTCCAGTCGTGAATAGAACCCGGGGCACTCTGAACCGAAAGCCAGTACTCTAACCATTCAGTCAAGGACCGTTATTTCACAAAGAGTCAATGTTTCATTAGAGCAAGATTATTTATTATGCCCTGGTTTGTGTTTTGGTTTAACGAAGCACAATGACGCACTGTTATCACAACTGATATAATTAGATACTTTAACTCTCCTTGTGAATGCACCAAGCTCTACTGCTTATTGGCTAATAATGAAGACTGTCTCTGTCTAAGAGGGATACTGTCTTCAAGTTCTCAGTGTTTTAATGAGCTCGTCTAACGAGCTTCTGCAATACTGCTCCGAACTCTCACAGCCGCTTCTTAAATACTCTTTCAGATGTTCTATTTCTTCGCCGTGATGCATTACATTGCTATAAAAGTAGCATTCATACCACAGCTGAAGGCACAAATATCAGATAATAATAATAATAATAATAATAATAATAATAATAATAATAATAATAATAATAATAATAATAATAATAATAATAATGTCCAGTACCTTGGTAGAATTGTCAGCATAGCAGTCTTCGTTTTAGAGGATCTCGGGTTCGATATATGGCCGGTTGGAGAGTTTGACCGTCAACACAGCACTGCGATCACCATAAAACACATGGTTTTCGAATTCTCCCCTCCACATAGAGTTGGCCTCAGAAAAGGTGCCACCCAGCCGGTTAGCCACGCGGTTCGGGAACGTAGCTATGAGCTTGCGTTTGGGAGATGGTGGGTTCGAACCCCATCGTCGGCAGTCTTGAAGATGGATTTCTGTTCCTTCTCATTTTCACACCCGCCAAATTTTGGAACTATTTCATAATTAATGTCTCTACCGCTTCCTTACCATCCTTGTGCTACCGACGTTAAACGAATAGAGAAAGGAAGAACATCTGATAAAAAAAAACTGATTCAAATCCAGATGTGTTACGCAGTTTGTATCCGCGACCCCACCAGAGTGTGAGAGAAACGGGATAATAATAAAAATAATAATAATAATAATAATAATAATAATAATAATAATAATAATAATAATAATATTCGAAAGTGCAACAGAACAGATCAATGTGTTGAAGGAAGTAGCAGAACAAACAGGTTTACAAATTTCCTTTCAAAAGACAGAAGTAATGTCAAATATCAAAGATGATACGGCACAACTAAACACCAAATATGGAATGATAAACCGTGTTAGTAAATTTAAATACCTTGGGGAATGGATTCAGCAAAATGGACTTGACAAAGAGGCCATAGCAGCAAGAATCAAGAAAATGGAAGTCACTTTCCAAACCACCCGCAACATTTACAACAAAAAGTGCTTTTCCCTGAACACAAAAATTCGTCACTACAACACTGTCATCAAACCAGTATCACTGTATGCATCTGAATGCTTTATCCTGTCCGAGAAATGTTTGCTTGCGGATTTAGAGAGGAAAGAAAGAAAGATCTTACACACCATACTTGGTCCAAACTACAAAAATGGCATCTACATTAGAAAATCCAGGCAAGAAATATACTCTAAGATAGAGAAGATCCCGGACACAATGCGTAAAGGCAGAGTTCGCTTCTACGGTCATATACGACGGATGATCGACTCTCGATGAACGAAACGTATCTTCAGTATATTTGACGCAAAACCAAAAACGGCAATGCCATGGTACGTTAATGTCAAGAAAGATCTTAAAGAACTGGGCCTATAAGCAGAAGATGCACAAGACCGAAATCTTTTCAGAGCAGCCATCAAGACTTTTGGGACTTTCCGGGACGAAAAACGGGCAACTGGTGCTAAATGGACAGAAGAACGTCGTGCTAAACACAGTGAGCTAATGAAGACGATGTGGATCAAGCGAAAGACGAACAAATGCCAGAATGTAAAGTGAGGCTTATCGTGGTCCCTAGTTGGCCGATTAGCGAAGTTGAATGAATGAATGAATAATGTTATCATGGAGCTGAGTAGCTCAGACATTAGGGTTCTGGTTTTATTAGCTCAAGTTGGTTGGCTCCCGGCTCAGACCGCTGACATCTGAAAGTGTCAAATACGTCAGCGTCGTGTCAGTAAATTTACCGGTACCTAAAGGAACTCATGCGAATAAAATTCTTGCACCTCAGCGCCTTCAAAATCTATAAATATAGGTAGAAGTACGTGAAATCAATAAAATCATTTATTCAAAATTTTATCAGTTTGACGTCCCTTAAGTTTACTTGGATTTTAAGACCCACGCTCCTAGGATGTTGATCTAAAGAAAGCCAATAACATCAAGCTGTGGCATTTACGTACCTGCAAATGCTTCCAACTTCAGCCGGCATAGAACATTTATCTTGGAAATAGGAGAATAATAACTGACTTCAGCTAGAACCCGCTATCTTGGAAACAGAGGAGTAATTACTAACCGACTGCACCACAAATATCAGCAAGTGCAGTCAATTCTTACAGTGATTAATGTCAGTCGTAGAAGGAAAAAATCTCATCTTTATGACGCGAATGGGAATCACATATTCTGTTTCAGCACTTCATCAATATCCGTGTTCTGGTCTGAGTTAATTTTTTGAGTTTTGTTTTAAAGTTTCATGCGGATGCAGAAGTATTGGGTGGAGTTAAAGCAGGCTCTTTCGACTAAACCTTTCAGGTTAATACTTAATCATATCACTGCATACGTTGAAATATTGGCAAGAAGATACGAATCTGAAAGTAAGCCACAATTCAATGAATGGCGTCGTCGTGGATCACCACGGCAACACAAGTTTTGACAGTATTTATCTCCCACGAAGACCGATGTGAAAATAACAACATGATTAGTATCATTAAATGAATAAATCCATGGCTCAGGCGGCGGTACGCTGGCCTTTCACCGCTAGGTTCCGTGGTTCAAATTGCGGTCAGTCCATGTAAGATTTGTGCTGGACAAAGCGGATGTGGGACAGGTTTTTCTCCCAGTGCATCTATTTCCCTGCCATGTTTAATTCCAGAAACATTATCCAATATTATTTCATCTGTCAGTCATTAATCATTGCCCCAGGCGAGTGCGGCAGGCTTACGCAGCAGGCACAATTCCTATTCTCGCCGCTAGATGGGGGCTTCATTCAATCCATTTTTGACCTGGTCAAATGACAGGAAACATGCTGCGGATATTCATTTTCATTATGATTAATAGTAATCTCACACGACGGTCAAGGTATTCTGGCGCTCAATCCAGGTCGTGAGGGGCCACACTGTACCCGCACAGTGCAGTAGAACTTGGTTCATTCGAACGCTTCTAAGTTGCTTTCGTAAGTAATTCGAACTTTTCTCACGATTCCTTGACAGTCTTTTACAACACAATGTTAAAAGGAACGTGGTGAAGAATTTGTTCTAGGTACAGCCACTAGAGTTATTTTTGTCAAACGAGTATCATGTACTGTACTTAAAATTACAGTAATGAATAAATTGAAATATTCACACAATTTTATTTATTCATTTAAATTTTGAGCATACAGTCTTTAACACTTGTCAACATTTTATTGAACAATGGAGAATGATGTGAGAAGTAAGAGATGTATTTGGTGTATTTGATTAATTGTTTCATATCATTTTGATTTGCCTTTGCTGGCGAGACCTAGTGGTTACAGTGCACTATGTCTTCTGGTATGGGCCAGAGCAGATATTCATTAATTTGTCTCAGTCTTATGCTTGGCTTTGACAATATGATAGTGGCTGGGTTATGAGCGATGCTGGTAATCCCATTCCTTGTGCCGCAAGTCCCTGCAATTAATGGTGTGAAAATGTTGCTCATAAGGTCGGTTCTCAGTGGGCTAGGCAGACTGATATATAATAGCAGATTATGGCTCAGTGAGTAAAGCAACGGGAAACTACCTCACTGCTCATTTCCCTAGTAACCGAGCTCGATAGCTGCAGTCGCTTAAGTGCGGCCAGTATCCAGTATTCGGGAGATAGTAGGTTCGAACCCCACTGTCGGCAGCCCTGGAGATGGTTTTCCGTGGTTTCTCATTTTCACACCAGGAAAATGCTGGGGCTTAACCTTAATTAAGGCCACAGCCGCTTCCTTCCCAGTCCTAGCCCTTTCCTGTCCCATCGGCGCCATAAGACATATCTGTGTCGGTGCGACGTAAAGCCAATAGCAAAGAAGAAATCCCTGGTACGCCTCTTCATTGATGCCTAGGCTATTTATGACAGCTGAGGATCCAACTAGCCTTCAGGCTGAGGACTGAAAACAGCTACCTGTATTTTTGTCGTTTGTTTTTACAAAAGGCCAACCCGATTGGTTCAAGTTTGTAACGCTCCCGTAGCCTTCTAATTTGTTCTTCAGATGTACATTCGAATTATTAGATCCCTTATTGGGTATAGTTTCCTCTTGCATAATTTTCCTATAGGCTTTTAGCCGTTTATAATGTATATATGTGCACATTTCTGTAAAGTATGCGAAATTTCGGCAATTGTCAGCTACAAAAATTTCAATTTTTACAGCCACATTTTAAATTCTTTTGTTATTTTCTGATAGATCTAGTTGAGACAAATCATATTCAACGTCAGTCCTCTCTGCTCAACACTTTCACGCCAATCTACACACCAAATAATTGACTCTAGACTGCTCCTGGCCAGAGAGAGGGCGTTATCCTTTAGGTGGCCCGCCCCAGCCCTTCAGGGCGGGGATTGGAAACTACTTCTTCGTCGCCACCATCGTCGACTACACAGGGCGAACTCTTGTTATGACGTCATGCGTATTACGTCACAAACCGTAGTCATATCTGATCAATCACTCTTTCATGTTAAAAAATATCCAAAATATTCCCGTATATGCAAGACTTTCTGAACTATAATCACTTTTTCGCTACATCGATTCCTCACAGGAGACTCCCTACCATATTTTGGATGACGATTCACTTCGAAGTTCATGTTCAGCTCCAATATTATGAATGTTTAATTAGAAGTAAAAATACCACATTAGAACTCGCCCTGTTTAAGGATGATAAAACGCTTTCTGGGTGAAAGAGAGACACGGTGTTTGTACTGGAAGCGGAATTGTTGCGAAGCTAAGAAGAGATTCAAGATCTTGTCCGCCTGAGGGTGTTGGAAATGGAATTGTAGTTGTTGGGAATCTAAGAAAAAGTTCAAACTCTTGTCCGCCTGAGGGTATGTTCCTTGAATAGTCTTCTGGATAGCGAAGTTTGAGTTTCGGTGCGTGGTAAGATCCACTCATTTGACCTACTAATAAATCTGCAACTTCATGTGGAGTTGATTGATAAGTTAGTAGAAGAAGTGAGGCATTCCATTGGTTACTGGAAGTCTGGAAGGTGGAACTCTAGGATAGCTTGCAAAATATCCTTCATTAAATGCAGATGGTTTAATCGTCAACTATAGTTCTTGCAATGTTGTGTGCAGCATGATGTTAACTGCTTTTGGTTTTCAGTTCAGTTTTGACAACAGCCTGGTCTACTAAAATATATTTGTAGCGCCACGACTGATCCATATCTAATTTATTGTATTTTTGAAGTGTCAACTTATGATAAAATGGCATTACAATTTTATGGTCTGACTTTGTTTCGTCATATTCTAGTGTGATTACAACTTGAGGAATTGCTGAGAAATTCGAGATTCGGGTACGTACAGTCCGTGATACCGTTTAATTTGAATTCATTGTTAATTTGCATTCTTTATTTTGGCTTTTCAGGTTCGAATCAACCAAGTTCTATTGAATTACACTTGAATTTTGAGGTACCATCTTCGTCATACAGTGCGAGAGAATCGTACAGAATTTAATGGAGCGACTCATGGTCATGAAGTTCACTCAGCCTGCATCAAGTACCAGGTTAATTGTTGGTGACGAAGCCGGTCTGGCGTAGAGCTCAACCATTCCGTCCCCCTATGTGCCGAGTTTGCGTAAAGTGGAAGCCTTTCCACTCCTCCAAGAGCCTTCATGGCGTATATGGAGATTACTTTGCTATTCTTTTTATTCACCGTCGATGGTAACCAACCGTGGACAATCTGTGAGACTACTTAGAAGAATACTAAACAGGTTGTACACGAATAATGTCATGTGTATTCCTTCTGACCTTCCAGACATTCCAACGTATTGAAGTACATATCACACACTCTTAGAGGTAGGCTATATATTTCCGGATATGGTGCACTTTGGGAGGTAAGGGATAGTTGGAGATGACTTACGACATAATTATTATATTGCATTATATCTCGATATATCTATACATCTACAGATCTCTACAGCATTATCCCAGGCAAGCGCCGTACTTTCTGCTTACAAATGTCCCGCATGCACTAATCATGCATTGGATGCCTGACCACTTGTTTTCGAAGGAGCGCTACAATTTCTGGGTTACATGCCAGATGCGACCGTGTCGGATGCGACCCGGCCATTATCGTGCCAATAGCGACCGAGCGGAAAGCACCGTGCCGCATGCGACCTATCAATCACTTACAATTGATCTGCATTAAGGGCTGTCACCAAGTGGCAGATTGCTTATAAGTAGCTAACTTGCTCTTTTCTAAAATAAAGGTCTGACACCATTGTTAGCAGGTTCGAGTGCCGTTGCTCGAAGGAAAAATAGAATAATGTTGCTGGCTTTACGTCCTAGTAACTACTTTTATGGTTAAAGGAGACGCCGAACTGCCGGGATTTAGTCCCACAGGTCTTATTTAACGTGCCAGTAAATCCACCGACACAAAGCTGACGTATTGGAGCACGTTCAAATACCATCAGGCTGAGCCCAGGATCGAACCTGCCAAGTTGGAGTCGGAAGACCAGTATCTCAACCGTCTGAGCCGTCTGAGCCACTTAGCCTGGATAAAAAGAAAATCACCATCAGAATGTTGGCCGGCAGCGTAGGGAAGTTGGTGGTAGACAGTTTCTAATCACTAGATTGCATGCCAAAAGCCGGGATTCAAATCCAAACCTTTTCGCAGTGTTCAAATTGAGTGAGGGGATATGATGCTATTGATGGTGATTCGGCCGTCGGATGGCGACGTAAAGCATTGAGCAGACCCCTTTGTATTATTCGAGAGGAGTAGGCTAAGTGCCGAAACCGGGTTTCATCTCTCCCTACTTCATTATCATAATCCCACATCCAGACGCGTAGGCCGCCCAAGGGCGTCAGGTAGAAAGACCTGCACCAGGCAAGCCGAACACGTCCTCGGACACTCCTGGTACTAATAGGACACGATAAGTACATAGGCCTAAGTCGTAAATAATTTCAGAGAATTAGGATATTTTTAATTGCTAGTGGCATTACGTCGCACCGACACAGACAGGTCTTAAGGCGACGATGGGATAGGAAAGGGCTAGGAATGGGAAGGAAGCGGCCCTGGTCTTAATTAAAGTACAGCCCCAGCATTTGCCTGGTGTGAAAATGGGAAAACACGGAAAGCCATCTTCAGGGCTGCCGACAGTGGGATTCGAACTCACTACCTCCCGGATGCAAGCTCAGGGCCGCGCGCCTCTAACCGCATGGCCAACTCGCCCGGAGGGAAAAGACGTAAACGCATCACCATGTTTCGTGTTGTAAAACGAGTTTCCCCCAGAAGTGTTATGTAAATTAGGGGCAGTAGCTGCTTATAGGACTTACTGAAATGGCATTGCACTTCGTTTTTCTTACCTTATCTTAGCTGATGACACAACTTATCAAATGACAATTTGCTTGTCAACGCCGGTCGCATCCGGCACGGTTACAGATTATGCGGTCGCTAGTGGCACGGGTCGCATGCGGCACGGTCGCATCTGGCACGCCACCGTATTTCTGATGTGAAAAAAAAAAAGTAGCATTTATTTTCACTGCACACGTTCCATAATAGAGTGCATTTGTGAATTTGCCAAAGATGCAGAAAAGAAAATGTAATAACTTAATAATTTATACACGTATAGACATTCCACTCTATAAAAGAGTTGTTTGTATGAAACAAAAACTAATACTGCTCGGAGAATACGCGTGTAGAGGGCAGACGTCTGTTTGGAAACTCCTGTGCATACTATCTACGAGCTTCGGCAGCATTCCGACCAGATTCTAAATAGATTACAATAATGTCTGTGTGCTCCTCGTTGCTGAGCACACTGGCCATTACTGATCCAGACAGTAAATGTAGTGCTGCTGTACCATACACCAGCATAGTGCTATGCGGTCGAAAATGAGGCTTACTTATGCAAGGGGTTGCATTAGACGGGTAGCGCTGAGGAACATGCTGCAAGCGACCATCCGGTTGTTATCTCTTCATATCCTGACGTAACCTGCCTACTTGTAGTAGTACCCCTGTGAAAATCAGTTACCAGATATCCCGTTCACCACTTGTGCATGTGGGACATTTATATGTAGAAAGTACGGTGCTCGCGAACCGCCTGGTATAATCCCCGTAACAACAACAATGAGAGAGATGTGACCGTAATTATTACCACGATAAATATGTAATAATAATAATAATAATAATAATAATAATAATAATAATAATAATAATAATAATAATAATAATAATAATAATAATAATAATAATAATAATAATAATAATAATAATAATAATAATAGCAATGTTATCTCCGTACAGGCCATGAACGCGTTTTAAGAGGAGAAAAGTAAAGGCTTCCACTATCGGTAACTTCGGCATTTGGTCGAGTAGAATGGTTAGCCCCACGCACGGTCGCCTTTGCCTCCAAGAATTAATACGGTACTCATTCTTGGTGTTGGCTGAGTGAACCTCAGGGCCATGTGCACCTTTGGAAGAGGAAACCTAGTTTCTGAAAATTTTCGACATACCGACGGGGGATCGAATCCACACCCGTTCGCATGGACGGACAACGCTTTTACCGCCTCTGAAAGGCAGACCTTTAATAATAATAATAATAATAATAATAATAATAATAATCGAGATGATATGAAAATTATGATAGGCTTAGTGAGATTTACAATTCACTTGGAATCGCTTCCATCTCAGAATTTTCTTCGCTAAACTAGGTTATAATTGCAGTGCTCGTCCATGAATGACCTAGGGTATAATCACTCGAGCTGAAACCTTATCCCAGAAGGTGATATATCAATTATTCATAAAATAATGAAGTTTTAAAAGTACAAAGAATTCGAGAGCATTAGGAAAGCGTTACTATATTGCGAACTTCTTTAGCCCACAAGATGCTGCACTCTCCCAAGTTTCGTTAATTTCTAAGTGGTTTAGCGGATGAGGAAGAGAAAAGTATGGCCTGAATACAACCTAAGTATAGCAAACTCAATTACACGAGCCAAACTCAATCGAAGCCTTCACCAGCTTTGGAAGTAACATCAAGGCCCCTTGCACGGCCCTACTGCTCATTTGTTCCTCTGGCGCTCTCCTTTCTCGCAGCGTTATTGCAAGGTCGTCTCGTAATGGCAATCGTTCGTATTATTCGAGACTTCGTTAGATGACACGTTTACGTTTGAAATACTAAACCATTCTTATTTCTATTATCCTTCTTGTTCCTGATTTTGTATTTTTTTGCTAGGGGCTTTACGTCGCACCGACTCAGATAGGTCTTATGGCGACGATGGGATGGGAAAGGCCTAGGAGTTGGAAGGAAGCGGCCGTGGCCTTAATTAAGGTACAGCCCCAGCATTTGCCTGGTGTGAAAATGGGAAACCACGGAAAACCATCTTCAGGGCTGCCGATAGTGGGATTCGAACCTACTATCTCCCGGATGCAAGCTCACAGCCGCGCTCCTCTACGCGCACGGCCAACTCGCCCGGTGTGTTCCTGATTTAATAATTCTTTAATTTGTATTGTAAACCTGGATAACGCATATGATAGCTGCACGTTTTCGAAATAATACTTGTGTTAATTATTAATTCTCTTCCTTATGCTTCTTCTTCCTATGGGACTTGCTGTGGCCAATTGAGCACAAGTCTCCAGTTCGCTTTTCCATTTATTTCTATTTTGCACAGCATCTATTCATTTTAGTCCCGCCACTCTGTTTGTATCATCATAACAAAGTGTCATTGGCCTCCCCTTGCCTCATCTTCCTTTCCAAGGTCTTCAGCTGGTAATTTTGCTGTTTCATCTACAGTCTATGACTCTAGCTACGTAATCAACATCGACCCACTTGAAATGTGATAACTTCTGTAATAATAATAATAATAATAATAATAATAATAATAATAATAATAATAATAATAATAATAATAATAATAATAATAACGAGTCACAGGCAACTTGATAATGCACTGACATAGAAGGTGTCAAAGGACACAATATCTAATCGATATTGCAATCTCGGCTCCTGGGAACATTCTAAAGAATACCAAGGAAAAAATCACAGGTACCTGCGTCTGTTAAATAAAATAAGAGATATCTGGCATCAGAATATTTTTGTTTGTGTTCTTCTTGTTGTTGTTCCTACCGTGGTTAGAGAACTAGGATAAACTCGCAAGCAACTGTGCAATGCACTTCCCCTTCCAAATCTCAAGAAGAACATCTACAATGAGCGACAGAAGATGGTGGTTTTAGAAACCTGTAACATTGTGAGGAAAGTGCTGAATAGGGACTTGAACTCAAGAACATGGGAAGGCCAGTAGTGTTTCTCTACGCTTGGATAATCATCTCAAAAAAGAACAGTGAACACCGGGGAAACCCGAGATAACCTGATTAATAATAATAATAAATAATAATAATAAATTAAAGTACTTTGGTAAGACAATACAGGAGAATGGACTAGAAAAGCCCGCAGTGGAAGATCAGATCTCAAAAATGGAGACAGATTATGGATTAGCACAAAAACATCTACTATAAGAAGTGCTTATCTTGAATGCCAAAAGAAAACACAGCACCATGGTTGAAACAAAATACCTTTAAGCCGGTGAATGCCTATCCATGAACTACAAGTTAGAGAAGCTAAAGGTCTTAAAAAGAAGAATCCAGAAAAATTATGAGCGCTATACAGAAGGCGGAGGAAAACTTCGGAGCAACAGCGAAGTTTAGCGGAAGGGTGTTGATGTTGTTGTTGATGATGATGATGGTTGTTGTTTAAAGGGGCCTAACATCTAGGTCATCGACCCCTTTAGCGGAAGGGGAAGATAATCTCGGAGACCATGAACAGAAGGAGGATGGAATTTCTAGGAAATCTGTCCAGAATGTACAGAGAGAGATTTTCAAAATATATTGAACCCTTGGGCCACTATGAAGGATACCTACCTTCCTTACCTATCAGCATTTTCATGAGATCTATCTCTTGGGTCGTTACGGGTTCTTCGTCACTTGCTGAGGTAAAAGTTAGGGTTAAGTAATCCTAATATATCTACTCCAATGAAAGGTCTATTCACAAAATATTTGTATTTATTTATGAAATCACGATTAAAAATATTATAACTCAATATAATTTATAATTTGGACTTAATCTTGTCCACTTGACGCCACAATAATTTAACATAGAGGTGCAGAATACTGGTTTGAGCCTTTGACTTAACTGCCTGATGGGCATCCTTACTAGAAACCATTGCCACATATTATGAATGAAGAAAATAAAGTCCGGAAATCCTTAAATTCGGCTTCCATGTGAGACTGCATGTACCATCATAATGATTCTTGATGGTCCAGCTCTCGTAACACGAACTCCGGACTCTGGGTATAATTAAGCAGTCCAATCGGTGTGTGCCACACAGCTGTTGTACGGCATGGACTCTTAATTGAATCGATATGACCTGCGATTATGTCATGGACCGACATCTAAACTTCTAATTTACTTTAAAGTCATTGTGGATGATGACCGCAAGGGAAATTATGCTACTGTGGCTTATGGCTTTAATCTAAGTCACTGAGGTTGATGACCCCATGGCCATCCAAGTTTCTAAGCTGAAGGCTAAACACAATTAAGTTACATCGGTTGATGGCCAGAGTTTCCACTTTACTAATCCCAGCACATTTAATGCTCAATCAATCAAAGTCAAATAATACAACAACAACAACGCTCACAATACTTTGTGGCAGTAAAATCCATTACCTTCGGATATGTCCCCTTAAGCGTTACGTTAATATTAGAAAATAAACTAAGATTTCCAGAATGCATCTTCAAGTTATTCACTTGGTTTACGTTATTTCACAAATACGGTTCCCACTGAATTTAATAATTTAATAAATCTAAATGATTTAATGAATCTAATTAACAACAAATTCTATCTCCGCGGACGAATGGTTTCCCTACTCAAATTCTAACGTAGTTATATTTTATGATTGTCATAATAGTTTATCGTCGGTTAGAATCGCGCAGCTGGAAGAAAATTTTACATAATTTATATCCAGTATTATATCTGTTTCATGACATCACACTTTACATCTAATCTAATACTAGCCATTATTAATACTTGGATAACCCTAGTAATTAAGTACAAAACAAAATCTGCATAAGTAACTCGCAGTAAAATGTAAGCCAATTACCATGTCATATCCCACCATGATATTTCCGTAAAGCTTTGTGCACCACTCACAAAAAATCAATCACCACCACCACTCTATATTTTGGACAACCCTGGAATTGACAAACTTTGCTCATTATACTCTAACTTCGTGGTTTCAAATATACATTACGATCTCAGTTAAACTAAATAATAGTATCTAATAACCTACACGTTATTCCCGGATGCAAATTCCAACTAGTTCGCGCACATTAATGATCACCGTTCTAAAGAATGCAATCTCATTTTTAACACGTAACAAGCAGCACACTCCCATTATCTCCGAACGGCGAGCTCGATCAGCTGGCGGTATCGGACCCTTCACAACCCTCGCTGTCAGCTTTGATATGAAACACCTGTCCTATGACATGCGTAACTGTTCTACAAGAATGAAATCTTCGACTTCGCAAATAGAATTAAAATACGATATTCCTGACCAAACAGATATGCACATAGATTTACTTTTTAAAATGTCATTCAATAATTGTACACGTCTCAAATTAACACTTACGTGGATTCTCTCACACCTTTCCATCCCAAACATTATACAAATATCCTCCTCGGGCTCATATAAAATCCCGGCATCATTGCAGGCTTCCAATCACCTGATTCGTAAATCCTATCTCAACTCATACGACAAAATCTTGCCTTGCCTTCAACTCGACGACTCTCACTGACAAAAGGAAATGGTATAATAATACTTAGAATCCACGACGCATAAATTACGCACAAATACTTTAATAATGAACAATTTCTCATAACATGACCTTGTATTTTTTTTAAACTGGATTCTCACAAAAATGACTGACAGACTTTACTGTTATTTATTTGTTAATCAAACACAGTTTTAACGGACATAGAACAGCATTCCCCTTCGCAACAAATATTCACTGATCTACATTACTCAACACTACAGCGCACTTACTCCCGATTGAAACTGGGTAACCATGGATATCTTGCACCAATTCCACTCACCGAACAGAAAATGTTTACATCAAATAAGACATCTTAACTTGACATCACAAAAATATAGGGAATAAATTCACGGAAATGACGATCTACTTCGGACGCGATATCACTTCGTAACCCTCATTAATAACATTTTACAACATGTTACACGGCACTCGGAATACTTTAAAATTTTATCCAAGCATAAAATAAAACAAATGACCTCTCGTCATATTTCTAACATTCGCGAAATATATGGGTGACCGAAATACCCATTACAAATACATATAGGTGTGATATCATAAAACAGATACAAAAAGGCGTTGAGATGGCATACCTACCTTAACTGCACGTCAGCTTCCACTTTTGGGCTCACCAGCAATCCTGAAGTTCTGATTTAGCCATTTTAGTACTTCTGGCTTCACATTTGGTTTTATTCATGTTTTCCTGGAAAATAAAGCATAAAAAAGAACTCCCCTTCACTTGGCGTCTTCGCTGATCGCACTCGACTGATTGTATTTGTTACCCGCACACGAATTACTTTCTTTACAACACAATATTTACAACTTCAGAAATATTACTTCGGCACCTTGACCGTCTTTTTATCAGATTACTTTCGCAATGAACTACTATCTCCACTTGGAGTCAAGACCCCGGCCACATCGGCCAAAATCTATGTTTGCTGGACTTAGTCTACTTCTTGACGATCGATTTACTGAACAGTTCAACCCTCTCTCTCGAGCTTCAGTGATACAAATGGAGGGGATTCAAGATGGTGTCCCCTCTTATTTTATATATTCTATCCCCTCTCTCAGGCATTTTTCCTTTGCCGCCAAGAAATTTTGCGTAATTTTTCCGACTTTATGGAACTGTATTAAAAGGAGGTTTTTGCTGTAACGAAGTATTTGCTAGCTTGCTATCGATAGTGTTCACGAACATTTACAATTATTCCTTACCAAATTAACTGGCTTATTGTCCTCATTTGATAGGCACTATTTTCTGACTACTCAGCGTGGGTAAAAAAATCTAGAGAAATGGCTTATCAATCTCAAAGCTGTCTTACTAAAGACCAATATTCTCTTACAAATAATCACATGACACTCATTATACCCCGTTCATTGCTAATTCCTTTATTTAAATATACTTATTTAACTGAAACTTTCTTCTGTATCCATCCACCTTTGACACGTGCGGATGACGTCACACCTCACAGTGCGGGAAAGAAAACAGCCATCTTCCTGCCTCGTGTCGCCTCTGCGATATAAATATATATTCAAGCTTCTCATTACGATTGACATGTGGCCTCATGTGGTAACTTTTAAGACTTAAAATTCTTGAGACACAAAGATTATAGATTCAATATATGTGATTACTTGTGGAAAAATAAGACCACTGCAGCCTGGATTAAGGAGATGCGGAAAAATATGTAAATGTTAAACATCTTGGAGTTCCAAATATTAGACTGAAATAAATTTTGGTACGTAGTGCAAAATTTGGAAGGATTTCAAGCAGAATGAAGAACCAAGGTGACCAGAAGAGCCTGGAAAGTAGAAAAACCGAAGCAGGCCAGCGAACGCACGAAGGAGTATTGGATACAAAGGGAAAGTAAGGAGATTGTAGCGCGACTCTAAGTGGTCTATTCGCTAGTATAATAATAATAATAATAATAATAATAATAATAATAATAATAATAATAATAATAATAATAATAATAATAATAATAATAATAATATATGACCTTCGGAAAAGCTTGGTATAGGTATTTCGACTTGACGCTCATGTAATTATCAAATACCGTCTTCGTACAGGTTTTGAAGGCCCTAGGAGGAGTAGAAGGTAAATGCTTCCGTGGCCTCGGCACTTTTTGGTGTAGAGTGGTTAGCTGTACGCCCGACCACTTTCGCTTCCAGAAATTAATCTGATACTCATGTTTGGTGCAGGCTGAGTGAACATGAGCACCTCCGGAAATTAAAATTTCGTGTTTACATTTTTCGACTTTCTAGCGAGGAGTTGAACCCACGTCCTCCGGATGAACCGAAAATGCCTTCAACGCCTCGGTTAGGCAGCCCATCATACACACAACAACAACAACAACAACAACAACAACAACAACAACAACAACAACAATGTTTTAACTCATGTGTGCAAGCACATTGATTTCGCTCCTGTTAGGCAGCCTGCTTGTCAATTTCGATGTTCTACTTTTCTTTAAAAGATAGCGGAGTACCCGTAACTCACCGCTGTGTTTCAGCTAATTATTCTCCAAGAGAATAGCTGACGTTCCTTTTTGTCATTTTGTTACTTTACGTTCGTTACGAATTCAACGCAAGTTATGTGACACGGCAACACTGCATGCTATGTGGTATGCCCGTCATTGTATTAGTGGTGCCTTAAGTTTAGTATATGACATATTCTTCTGAATAACTGCGCAAGTTAGATGTATACAGCAGTGAACAGATTCTGTTTGATCAAATATTAAATTTCCACTAGGAACATTTAAATTATTGCTTCTATTTGAGAATATTGAATCAAAAGTTCAGGTTACCCGACCGCAAAACTAATCCAGTGCGGCATTGCCTCAAGTTAGAATACCGCACCTCTCCCAGACACTGGCTGGTTAGTACACCGTTTGGACATCACTGCAACCCATCCCGTGACAAGTTCAATGTAGTAACGATGTAGTAGGGGGGATAGCCCTCTCCACTTGCTATGTTTGCCCTCTTGGGTAGACAATCATAATAAGCAATTTAGCACTGAGATAAAATACTAGTTGCTTTTATGGTTGAGATACTCGGATGTTTTTGGATTTAGATGTAGTGCTGTTGCATTATTTTTCTTTGTGTATTTAAGGTGTTCGAAATTTATAAATACGGACATAGAAAATAATACAGTGAGTTTCTCTCATTAGTTGGCCGGCAGGCGCGCCCAGTTTATCTGCATCCCGTTGACTCATCACTGCCCGCTCCGCGACGTAGCAACAAGGACCGCACTTTGCTCACTTCATCCGTGCATGACATGAGATAACAATTATAATTAAGAAATTATAATTATAAGATAAAATAAGAATGAAGAAAGTTAGTAATTAAGAATTAAGAAAAGAAGCTCGTACCTTATGACAGGAGATGTAGGAAATGTTCTCCTCCAGTATCCACACATTTCTGGCATCATCTTAGGATGGTTTCGATTTTAACATTTTCGTAGCCCACCATGCTGACTTCAAAACCCCGGCTTCTTGTCCAAGTCGTCTTAGGGATTTTGTAGACGTATATTCTAATCTTTCCTCGATTTCATTTACTTTTTCCTCGTTAAGTGCACATTTTTTAACATTTCGCCTGTTATCGAGTAAAGAACCAGTTCCTCCCAATTTGTTTAGGAGTTTTTGCACGGTCTCTCTATGTGGAGGGCGTACATATGGAAATTGTCTTACAAATCTCTTAACAACTTATCTGCAAGAATATGTTTTCACATAATTGTTGTTGTTTGAGTCATCAGTCCATAGACTGATTTGATGCAGCTCTGCATGCCGCCATATACTGTGCTAACCTATTCATTTCTGCGTAACTATTGTATCCTAAATCTGCTCTAATCTGCTTGTCATATTCGTACCTTGGTCTACCCCTACCGTTCTTACCGCCTACACTTCCTTCAAAAACCAACTGAACAAGTCCTGGGTGTCTTAAGATGTATCCTATCATTCTATCTCTTCTTCTCGTCAAATTTAGCCAAATCGATCTCTTTTCACCAATTCCATTCAGTATATCTTCATTCGTGATTCGATCTATTCATCACACCTTCAGCATTCTTCTGTAACACCACATATCAAAAACTTCTATTCTCTTTCTTTCTGAGTTAATTATCGCCCATGTTTCACTTCCATACAATGCCACGCTCCAGATGAAAGTCTTCAGAAACATCTCTCTAATTCCAATTATCAATGTTTGAAGTGAGCAAATTTCTTTTCTTAAGAAAGCTTCTGCTTGCTTGTGCTGGTCTGCATTTTATGTCCTCCTTACTTCTGCCATCGTTAGTTATTTTACTACCCAAGTAACTTTATTCATCTACTTCCTTTAAAACTTCATTTCCTTATCTAATATTTCCTGTAGTGCCTGCCTTCTTTCGACTGCACTCCATTACTTTTGTTTTGGACTTATTTATTTTCATCTTGTACTCCTTACCCAAGACTTTGTCCATACCATTCAACAGCTTCTCGAGATCTTCTGCAGTCTCAGATAAAGTAACAATATCATCGAGAAATCTCAAGGTTTTGATTTCCTCTCCTTGGATTGTGATTCCCTTTCCAACGTTCTCTTTGATTTCCTTTACTGCCTGTTCCATGTAAACACTGAAAAGGAGGGATGAGGAGGGACAAGCTGCAGCCTTGCCTCACTCCTTTCTGGATTGATGCTTCTTTTTCAAAGCCTTCGATTCTTATCACTGCAGACTGATTTTTATACAGATTGCAGATAATTCTCCGTTCTCTATATCTGATCCCAATCACCTTCAGAATCTTAAATAGCTTGGTCCAATCAAAATTATCGAATTCCTTTTCTAGAACTACGAACTCCATGTACGAGGGATTGTCCTTCTAAATTCGATGTTCTAAGATCAGGCGTAAAGTCAGGATTGCTTCCCGTGTTCCTACATTTCTTCTGAAGCCAAATTGATCTCCTACCAACTCAGCATCAACTTGTCTTTTCATTCTTCTGTAAGGAATACGTGTTAAAATCTTGCAGGCATGAGATGCTAAACTAATGGTGCGTTAGTTTTCACACTTGCCAGTATCGGCTTTCTTGGGAATAGGTATAACAACATTCTGGAAAAAATCGGATGGCGCTTCTCCTGTCTCATACATCTTACACACTAAATGGAATAACCTTGCCATGCTAGTTTCTCCTAAAGCAGTCAGTAATTCAGAGGGAATGTCATCAATTCCAGGTGCTTTGTTCCTATTTAGGTCCCTCACAGCTCTGTCAAATTCTGACCTCAAAATTGGGTCTCCCATTTCATCAGCATCAACAGCCTCTTCTTGTTCCAGAAACAAATAATCTGTATCTTTACCTTGATACAACTGTTGAATACGTTAAAATTTCTACTTTGTCTTCTTTCCCTAGAAGTGGCTTTCCATCTGAGGTCTTAATATTCATACACGTAGATTTCCTTTCTCCAAAGATTTCCTTGATTTTCCTGTATACAGCATCTACCTTTCCTAGGACCATATAACCTTCTATATCCTTGCACTTCTCCTTCAGCCATTCTTCCTGAGCTACATTGCACTTTCTATCCACTTCATTCTTTAATCGCCTGCAGTCCTTTCTGCCCTCTTCATTTCTAGCATTCTTGAATTTACGTCGTTCATCAATCAGGTCTAGTATCTCCTGAGTTATTCACTGATTCTTAGTTAAATTTTCCTTCCTTCCTAACATTTCTTCAGCAGCCCTACTGACTTCATTTTCCATAACTATCAACTCTTCCTCTATTGTGTTTCCTTCAGCCTTTTCATTTAGTCCTTGTGCAACACGTTCCTTGAAACAATCCCTCACACTCTTTTCCTTCAACCTATCTTGATCCAATTTCCTTGCATTCCTTCCTGTCTTCAATTTCTTCAACTTCAGATGGCATTTCGTGACCAACAAACTGTGGTCAGAGTAAACGTCTGCTCCTGTGAAAGTTTTGAAATCCAACGCCTGGTTTCTGAATCTCTGCCTAATCATAATGAAGTCTATTTGATACCTTCAATTATGCCCAGGTCTCGTCCACGTATACCGTGGTCGTTTGTGGTGTTTGAACCAAGTATTGGCAAAGACTAAATTATGATCAGTTCAGAATTCAAACAGCCGACTTCCTCTTTCGTTCCTTTGTCTTAATCCGGATTCTCCTACTCTATTACCTTCTCCTCTTTGTCCTACCACTGCATTCCAGTCTCTCATCACAATTAGATTCTCGTCACTTTTTACGTATTATAGGCTATAAAATATTCTATCTATTCATAATTCTTTCGATTTCCTCATCACCCGCTGAACTAGTGGGCATAGCGCCCTGCACTAATGTGGTGGGCATTCTTAAGGTGCCTGTCTTGACAACAATAATTCTTTCAGTATGCTGGTCATAGTAGCTTATCCACTGCCCTACTTTTTTATTCGTTATTAAACCAAATCCTGCATTTCGCCTGTTTGGTTTTGTGTTGATAATTCTGTAGTCGCCTGACCAAAAATCCTGTTCTTCCTGCCAACGTACTTCATTTATACCAACTACGTCTAGTCTATCCATCTCCCTTTTAAGATTCTCTAACCTACCACAACAATTCTAACTTCTAACATTTCACGCTCTGACTCGTTGAATGTCAGTATCCATCTTCCTGATGATCACTCCCTCTCGTGTAGTCCCCACCCGGAGATCCGAATGTGGGACTAGTTTAGTTCCGGAATATTTAACCTGGGAGGAAGCCATCACTAGTTTATCATTCATACAGGAAGAGCTGCATGTCCTCGGGAGTTAGTTACGGCTGTTTTTCCCGTTGCTTTCAGCCGTGTAGCGGTATCAACATAGCTAAGCCATGTAGAGTATTATTATAAGGCCATATCAGTCAACCATCTAAACTGCCACCCTTGCAACTCCCAAAAGGCTGCTACCCTCCTTTGGGAGAATAATTATCTTACATAAATACCTTTTCTTCTACCGTGAACACATGTGGAGGCATTATGAGAAGTATACCTTGAAGTAACACTTCACAACTGGAGAACATTTGGAAAGTCAGATCAACACTTAATACACGTTCTAAGCACGGACCTGAACTGCGAAGTGCGAGCATTCCTATGCTCTCATTGTGCTATGTAACGGGAAGTGATGAGTCAATGGGAGGCAGATAAGGTGGGCACGCATGCCGGCCAACCAATGGGAGAAACTCACTGTAGTACGATTCCTAGATGAATGATCGGAGTCGTGGCCTTGTAATCAAGGGGCAATCAGTTCAAATCCCGACCGAGTTGGGGAACATAACCACGTTTGGTTTATTCTTGTAGGTCGGAGACTAGGTGTTTATGTTCGTCTAAATACACATTTACAAACAACATATCCCACTGCAAACTATGAAGGAAACACTCAATAGTGAGTATATTCCTATCACAGGGTTGCGTCAGAAAAGGAATGTGGCCGGGAAACTAGGCTTAGTCGAGAAATATCCCCAACGAGGACTTTGAAATAAATAAGAGTAACAGAGGAAGAGGCGTGATAGTGCACAGCGGCAACAAATGGAGGAAAATGCAGCAACAGAGAAACTGCACTGTGTACCATTGTTTTATGTGGGGATTGCTGTGCTAGTTTTAAAACAGAAAATGACGAGAAAAAATTTAAACACTGATGACAGCCATGAAAAAAGGCATATTATAGAGCAATACAAATAATTTAATTTCAAAAACTTTCACACTGTCTAGAGCCGAGATTTTTTAAAAAAATCAGATAGATTCTTCTGCACAACACATCACACTACCAACTCATACAGAGAGCGTTGGCGTCAGGAAGGGCAGCCGGTCGTAAAACAGAGACAATCTACATGTGCGGCGCAGCTCGCATCCGAGACCCCACAGGTGTGGGAAAAGCGCTAGAACAAGATTATAAAGAATAAGAATAACGAGAAAGATTCTGCTGGAGTGTTCGATTTCATGACTAAATGGTTAGCGTGTTGGCCTTTGGTCATAGAGGTCCCAGGTTGGATTCTCGGCAGGGTCGGGAATTTTAACCATCATTGGTTAATTTCGGTGACATGGGGCTGGGTGTATGTGTCGTCTTCATCATCATTTATCCTCATCACGACGCGCATGTCGCCTAAGGGGGTCAAATCAAAAGACCTGCACCTGGCGAGCCGAACATGTCCTCGAACACTCCCGGCACTAAAAACCATATGTTATTTAATTGTTCTGCTCGAGTTGATCCGTTTACACAGGCAATTTTTGGACACGTCAGAATATGCTACCCCTTTTTTCTTTATACATGAATTTTGTAATGCACATCCACCAATCCTGGCATATATCTAGTTTCTTCAGTATGCAACAGAAGGGAAAACAGGTGAGTACATTTTTAAATTTACATTACAGTGTCGATATATTTCAAAACTGAGAAAAACTGAAAAATAAAACATAAGTCCACTCGAAGGAAAAGAATAATTGAAAGCCCGATGAAATGATCAATTGCTGAATATTCACCAGAGGTATTTTACACGCTATACCTATTGACATGGAGTGCCGAATGGATCTTTTGCGCCATCCAAAAATCCGAATATCTCTGGTGAAGTTCAATGAACTAGAATTAAATGACTTTCCGATTTTAAAAAGTTTTATGTTTAAAAGCTCTAGCAAAGGTTATGTGGTTATGAGCAAACCGCAAAAATCGATGAAAAATGAAATGCTGTATGGCTTTTAGTGCCGGGAGTGTCCGAGGACACAAAAACTCATAACGGTGAATTAATTAGGACGAGATAATTTTATCGGGTGAATTTATGAGTGCATCAATTGCTGATTGATTACAGTATTGGCCTTCAGCACACAGGGTCCCAGGCCATGTTCCCGTTTGGGTCAGGGATTTTAGGCACATCTGGTTAACTTCTCTGCATCGGGGACTGTGTATTACTATTCGGTCCAATGAACACCTCTTTATATACACAAAACACACCACACAAACCAAACAGCACAGAAAAACGAAATACCTTAACACATCCTATCACCTAGAGCTTGGGTTAGGAAGGGCATCCGGTCGTATAACCGAGCTAAATCCACGTGTAATGCCGTCTTCGTAACTGGCAATAGGTCAAGCCAAGAAGAAGAAGACCGTCGCCATAAGACCTATCTGTGTCGGTGCGACGTAAAGCCAAAAAAAAAAAAAAAAAAAAAAAAAAAAAAAAAAAAAAAGTTGGCGATTATATCAGCTGAAATCTTTAACATGGTAACAAATTTAGTTCTTCTCCCAAGCTACACCGTGTTGTTGTTTTATGTACATTCCGGCATAAATCCTGTTCGACCCGAAAAGGCGAAATAATTCAACAGAACGTGGAAGCTAGGGCCAACAAATTATGACATTCAGTGTCAATCCCTTTTCCCTTTTTTTAAGGATCAGTTCCCACGGCCAGCATCGAACCTGAGAACTTGGGAGTCATGAGATGGAAACCCTACAACTGATTAACCGAACAAAAAACCAAAACAGAAGAACAAGAACAAGTTCAGTGTTACAAAATAGTAACATGTTAGTCTATTCCACGCTCTATACAATAAAGCAAGCTCACTGTTTGTATACCGCGTGGTTCACCAGCCCCTTGCGATCCAGTTTTATGCATTCCTTCACATTTTTACGAGATGCGTGTTTACGGGCTAGAAGACAGCAGGAATCGTGAACACCACTATTAATCCGTTATGGATACCTCGAATGAACCCGTAAAACGAGTACAGATACACAGAACACGTACTTTAAAACAGGAGGTGGGGACGCACAGACCGGGAGCACGGTACTGTATAGTCTGGAAAGTGGGTGCCGCAGGGCAAGTGTCGCAGAAACTCACATGGCAAGCGGGCGGGAAATAATAGTGGTCTGTACGCGAGATAGGAGGTTCAAATCCCACTTAAGAATTTTTTAACAGCCTGTTTACTGGGACGTGGTAAGGTTGCATACTGATAGCTTCCAAGGACTGATTTGTTTATTTGACCCTGAAAAAGACCGTATGTATCGTTGCATTTGGTATGGTGCTGGGTTGGACGAGGATGAGGAGATGATTGTCTGTGGCCAGATAGTTTCGTCGTACATGTTTCAAGCTTCGTAGACCACAAGTAGTGCAAAGTATGCCCCATTGGAACGATAATAACATGCGATGGCAAGTAAGTATGTAGCTGTGCGAACTCCCCTACTTCGAAGCAATTCACAACACGAGGTTTATTCACTGCCTCGAGATGTATTCCAGCGACGAGTATGTGGATATATTACTTATTTGTGCAGAAGCTAGACAGTATGCATATCAGTAACAACGCCTGTACCAGGAACGCTATCCGGATAGACGAAAACTGACGGGCATGACATGCAAGCATTTTTTAAGCCAGTGTGAAAAGACGCCTGCGGAATACTGCTTCCCTGGGAAGGACACGGCCTGTTCGAGATCATCCCGTGACGTCTGCTGACAATGAAGAGGTCGTGTTTGATGCTATACTAGCACACGGGCCATTGCTCAGGAGACGAACATCAGACAAGCGTCTGTTATGCGGATATTGCATACCCGCCGGCTTCACCCGTACCATATGCACTTACACCACGAGCTCCATGGTCATGATTTCGATGCTCGGGTGGCGTTCTCTCAATGTATCCTACATCATGTGGATACTGATCCTGCTTTTCTAGTGACTCTCTTATTTACGGTCGAAGCACGATTCCACAACTATGGAACCGTTAATCGCCATAATATGCATTACTGCAGTGTGGATAATCCCCATTGGGTGTGACAGACAACTTTTCAGGTACAGTGGGGCGTGAATGTATGGTGTGAAATCATGGTTGATCACATCATAGGTCCCCATTTCTTTGAGGGTAATTGGATCAGCCAACGCTATCTGCGGTTTCTCCAAGATGAACTACCACCGTTTTTGGAACATGTGCCACTCCTTGACCACTGCAGGGTATGGTTTCAATATGACGCAGATCCACCGCACGCGGTGGTGGTCGTCCGGAACCATCTCCATACGACGTATCCTGAAAAACGGATAGGAAGGGGGAGGACCTGGCCCCTGGCCCACCAGATCGCCCGACCTTATGCCCCTGGATTTTTTCTCTGGGGCTGTGTAAAACAACTGATGTATACACAGTAGTCGGCCAGTGCTTGTCACCTTAGATAGCTCATCACCGAGGCATGCCCATCCGTTTCGGCAGAGATGTTGCAACGGGCCAGATGGTCCTTACAATATCGCGCGCAGCTGTGTATCGACCATGGAGGTCGTCAGTTCGAGCAGGTGCTGCGTTAAACAACGTGGATAACTGAAATCCTGTCACACATTTCCTAGATTCTATCAACCCAGCTCCATACCAACGGCCGTTTTCAGGGCCATATAAACAAATCAGTCTGTGAAAAATACCGGTATTAAGTATATAACCTTGCAACATTCCAGACAACTGGCTTAGAAAAATGCTTGCATGGGACTTGAACCTTCTCACTCTCGAACAATGTCAACTATCACACATCCCACCGCGTGTTAGCCATGTGAGCTACTGCGACACTAGACCTACGCGCCCATTTCCCAGCCTATACACTACCGTGCTTCCGGTCTTTGCGTCCACCTCCTATTTTACGTTTTCTGCGTATCCGTACTCGCTTCAAGGGTTAATTCGAGGTACCCATAACGAATTAATAGTGGCGCTCACTATTCCTGCTGTCTTCTAGCCCGTAAAGACACATCTCATTACATTACCCCGGTTTAGGGGAGGGACCGATGTCTTTCAGAATTGTAGGAATTTGAAGGGATGCATAAAACTGGATCACAAGGCGCTGGTGGACCGCGCGGTATAATATAAAGACATGAACTAAGTCTGACTAAGTTTGCTCTTCAAACATTTTACATTAAGTATTATTATTTGACTTTAAGTTGTAGTGTAAAATGTAATCGTATTTTATATACTGTATGGAAGATATTTTTCGTACGCACTAAAATGCCCAGAAGGAAAAATATCTACTGATACTAATTAATGTATGTTTATCTGTGATGTAGGATAGCCTATATTAATATTATTGAGAATCATTAGAGAATACAAATATTTTCATACGGCCCACTTACATTAATTTTCCAAATTAATTTAGTTCTTTCCAGTGAGATGCTTAGTGAATGAAAAAATAATGTATGGATATAAAAGTCAAACGCTCAGCCTTAGTAATCTCGGGGTAATGTGCTGACACTCTCCTCTCGAAATTGTTGAGTTTGAATCCAAGATCTATTAAAAATTTAAAATATGCCGTGGGTGCTGAAACAGGATAGATTGAGCATCATGAAAACAAAACGAAACAAAACAAAACAAAACAAAACAAAACAAAACAAAACAAAACAAAACAAAACAAAACAAAACAAAACAAAACAAAACAAAACAAAACAAAACAAAACAAAACAAAACAAAACAAAACAAAACAAAACAAAACAAAACAAAACAAAACAAAACAAAACAAAACAAAACAAAACAAAACAAAACAAAACAAAACAAAACAAAACAAAACAAAACAAAACAAAACAAAACAAAACAAAACAAAACAAAACAAAACAAAACAAAACAAAACAAAACAAAACAAAACAAAACAAAACAAAACAAAACAAAACAAAACAAAACAAAACAAAACAAAACAAAACAAAACAAAACAAAACAAAACAAAACAAAACAAAACAAAACAAAACAAAACAAAACAAAACAAAACAAAACAAAACAAAACAAAACAAAACAACTTTACTAACTCACGACAGTAAAAAATCACGAGAAGTTCAAATAATTAATGGGATAATACTTCGAATTACTCCTATTTGAAAACTCAGTCATTCTTAGTTACACTATTCCTGGTAATGAACTTAGGGCCCTTGATCTCAGCTTCTACATCTGAAGGATATAGAAACAGGAATGAGTCAGTGAAATTAAATCATCATATTTCTCCCACTCTGAGAAGATCTGCGATTCACCAGTATTTCACATTTATGGTCTAGTGAGCAAGATAATGCAATTACATTTCTAACTGAAACTACAAATGAAAACTGACAGCATTTATCAGAAGATCAATGAAGGGAATCAGCGCTCGTTTTGTCGCCCAGCATCACCGGGCATGACGTTCGTCTGATTTGTACTCGTCAACGATCCGCTTCCATTCGATTAACTGGCATATAGAGATCCGGTAGAGTCCGACTCGTTGGCTGATCAGTCAGCGTGCTGGCCTTTGGTTCAGAGGGTTCCGGGTTCGATTTCCGGCCGGGTCGGGGATTTTAACCTTAATTGGTTAATTCCTACGGTGCGGGGGCTGGGTGTATGTGTTGTCTTCATCATCATTTCATCCTCATCACGACGTGCAGGTCGCCTACGAGCAAACCCGTCCTGGGATATCCCGGCACTAAAAGCCATACGACATTTCATTTCAGGTCCGCTAAAGTCCTAAAAGGAAAGGTACGATCATTTACTTCCTATACACAATGTCAGAAACGCCTGGGGCTGATGAATATTGACTGTGGAGTGGTGATAGAGTGTCGGCGTCTATGTATCAAGATCGCGGATATGAACCCGGCTTAATTTAAGGCCAACTACTTACTTACTTCACTGATCCTGTTTATAGGATTTGAAGGTCTCCTGGATTGTCGGCAAGTATCAAGGAGTCATTTGTTGGTGTTAATTAGCTAACTATTGATCTTGGTAACGTTGTCAACTAAGGCCGAGGTCGATAGCTGTGGTCACTTAAGTGCGTCCAGTATCCAGTATTTGGGAAGTAGTGGATTTGAACCCCACTGTCGGCTGTCCTGAAGATGATTTTCAGTTATTCCCCATTTTTATACCAGGCAAATGCTGGGGCTGTACCTTAATTAAGGCAATGGCCGCTTTCTTCCTACTCCTAGCCCTTTCCTGTCCCATCGTTGCCATCTGTGTCGGTGCAACGTAAAGCAACTTGTTAAAAAACTGCATTAAGATTGATTCGAAAACGTCTTAAAAGATTTGGTGACAGGGTACATCCTCGCTTCGCATTTTTTAATGTTGATCTATTTGCTAACGAGGCTTTTAGTTTTGATGTGGGCTGTCTAATTTCAGTACAGCTTCTTGATTGCTAACCTTTACTGTGAAGTCCAATACGTTTCAACTGATGTGTAAGGATTTATCCGTTTATGCTGTCAAAAGCTTTTTCAAAACACATTATAAAATTAATTATACTAAAGTACATTTTGTTAAATGTTATAGTTCAGCTTCAAGAAATTCATTTTCTCTAAATTCAAAGAATACCCTGTCAGTTTTCGCTTTTAATAACCAATTTTCTCAATTTATCAATTCAGAAAATCTCGTAATACTGCTTTAATTATTATACGGAATTATGAGGTAATTATGGGCGAGATATTTAGTGTGAGATAAGCCGTTCAAGTGAGTGACATAGACGGCATTTCACTCTAATTTACGGATCAATATTTCTAGTGAAATAAGTTGTTTATGAGTTTTGTTTTACGTATACAAGCGTATTATCAATACGTTGTGCTTATTTTTATGGACAATCATGATAGAACATAGGTTGATGTGATGAATTTGACTGACATATTATTTAAAGGAGCGTCATTGAGGAAACTTGTGCAGCTCGGAGGTATATACATGACAGTGGCGGATATTGACTGAATTGATATTCAGTGAATCGGGCGAGATGGCTGCTTTGTCACCTTAAAGCCCAGAAATTGATCTGATAAATGTTTCTGTGGTATGTTAAGCAAACTTAAGGACGATATACTTCTCCAGACGCGGATGTGTTCTTTTCTAGAGATGGAAAATGGTGTGTACGTCCGTCCAAGCTAATCCATCATGGATTTATTCACTCAAGTAGGCAACCACGTTCAGTCTTCTTCTACCACGGCCAAATCTAGATAGGACCAAGCTAATTGGCAGAATTGTTAGCATTATGACCTTCGGTTCCGAGGTTCCCAGGTCTGATTCCCAGAAATTTCAGGTGTTTTATCCGCGCCTAGTGTATTTCTCCTGTACTCGTCTCATCACGCCAAACTATTCCTCGCGCACTGTTATAGTTGACGGGCGGGACCTGAAGGCAACCAGGTCCGCTTTACCTACCGAGTTCCGAAAAAATGCGTTGTTTTCATTGTACGCTCGTGTGTTCATGTGGCTGCCAACCAGACATCTAAATGGGGAGGGACTACAACTAGCAGAAATTGCGAACACGGTTTAAGCTCTTCTGTGACTTTCATGTATTTTAAGCTCACTCAACGGGGATTTTTCTTCTTCATGGCCCTTTCTAAATCTCTTGGAGTTGGCAAGTACTGTAGATTTGGCCCAGTTTTATGACCGGATACCCTTCTCAATGACAACACCATGTGGAGGGATGTATTCTCTATTGCATCCTTCAGTGGCAGTCGGTAGCGCAGTGTGCATTGTATAAATGAAGAGAAGTGTATTAAGCTGAACACAAAGACCGAGTTCCCAAGCCAGAGTAATTAACCACACGCAGTTAAAATCTTTAGATTATTCAGACAAGGAGTCGATTGTCAGGCATGGAGTGGTCAGGCAAACGCCAGTGTGATGCTATATCACTGCTATTGGAGAATGAAATATTGTACATCATCGCAGCTTATTCATGCTGTGAGCAGGAAGGTGTTCGCCAACATTGTCACTTGCTGTTACCCAAGGCCCACAGGTCATTAACACGGTTTGAGTCACGTAGCAGTGAGCTCGCATTCGGGACATAATGGATTCTATTTTCTTTTTCACGCACGAAGATGGTTTTCCGTGCTTTCCTCATTTTTACACCACGCGGAAGCTGGGGCTGTACCCTAATTAAAGCCGTGGTTGATTCCTTCTCACTCCTATTCCCGTCCTATCGCATCGTCGCTATAAGACCTGTCCGTGTTGGTAAGACGTTCAGCCAATGCAAAAAGAAAGATAGTACTGTGCAGGTGACATCAACCACCATATATAAACATGCAATAACGAATATATCCCTCCATATGAGGTTGGCGTCAATCAATCAATCAATCAATCAATCAATCAATCAATCAATCAATCAATCAATCAATCAATCAATCAATCAATCAATCAATCAATCAATCAATCAATCAATCAATCAATCAATCAATCAATCAATCAATCAATCAATCAATCAATCAATCAATCAATCAATCAATCAATCAATCAATCAATCAATCAATCAATCAATCAATCAATCAATCAATCAATCAATCAATCAATCAATCAATCAATCAATCAATCAATCAATCAATCAATCAATCAATCAATCAATCAATCAATCAATCAATCAATCAATCAATCAATCAATCAATCAATCAATCAATCAATCAATCAATCAATCAATCAATCAATCAATCAATCAATCAATCAATCAATCAATCAATCAATCAATCAATCAATCAATCACGATTGATCTGCATTTAGGACTGTCGCCCACGTGGCAGATTCCTTATCAGTTGTTTATCTAGTCCCTTCGTAACATTTTTCAAAGTATGGTCAAAGGATATAAAACATGACAATGTTTTACTGTTCTTAACCGATCCTTCACCGTATATGTTGGAAAGTGGGCAAAGCAATTAAATCATTTTACTACAAAATGGTTCGTGTAATCTGCTGGCCCACGCCTTGGTAGACTATGTGAACAAGACCATGCAAAATTTCCAAAAGTTACTCTTGTCCGTCCCACTCGCCAGAACCACCTCATATTTAATAATGGATTTTACGCACGGTCTGCTCATCTCTGGAATCTTCTACCATCTGCTGTAAAACAGCTTCCTCTTACTCAGTTCTATAACTTTCAATTCCGTTTACGTGATTGCTCGAATGAAGGGCATCTGAGCATAAAATTGTTCCGAGTCTACATGTGCAACACATACTGCGCCCGCGATCCTACCTGAGTGGAGGAAGAATATGCTCACTTGTTATTTAAAAGGGCCTAATATCTAGGTCATCGACCTGGAGGAAAAGGAATAATAATGTTATTTGCTTTACGTCCCACTAACTACTTTTACGGTTTTCGGAGAAGCCGACTTGCCGTAATGTAGTCCCGCAAGAGTTCTTTTACGTGCCAGTAAGTCTACTGACACAAGGCTGACGTATTTGAGCACCTTCAGACACCACCAGACTGAGCGAGGATCGAACCTGCCAAGATGGAGTCAGGAGGCCAGCGCTCTACCGTCTAAGCCACTCAATCCGGCAAAAGGAGGAAAACGAATTCGAGGTATGATCAGAAGCCAAATATGAACCCTATTTCACTTTGACAAACGACAGCTATGCCTCTATTCACTACGAAAATAATTCAGGAGGAAGAAGAAAGAGACGAGTTCATTTTGTTACCGACATTTGAGTATACGAAGCTCCTCGGTTTGGACCCCTGACGCAAGAATTTAAGCCTAGCCTGAGCCCCGCATACCGCCTCTCGTTTGTGAGATGAAGTATGGAATATTGAGCTCACATTTTACACCAGCGGAAGTTTGCCTAAGGACACTGTGAGTTGAGATGAGACGTGGAACATTTTACGGAATTGAGGAGGAAAAAATCTAAGACAAAGAGTGCAGATTATCATATTCCTTGTGCTAGAACAATGTTCCCCGAGGACGGAGCTGACGAGTGAGAAGTTTAGTACTTGCGGGCTTTATTGGTGAACTGCAGGGAGTGGCAATCATAACTTATAAAACGAAGTGAAGGAACCGAGAGTCTAGTGAAAACAGTAGTACTTTGCAAAGGTTTTTGAGAAAAACGTGAAGTGAGAGATTTCGAACACAGTGAGCAGTATTGTACATGAATAACATCAAATCCAAATGTCAAAAGTTGTGAACATAGAGTGGCAACCCAAAGACCACAGCAGAATTTGACAATGCTGATGTAATTGTAATTTATTGTATAGTAATTCACATATATATATAGAGTGTCAGGGGTATAGATGCAGATATTTTGCTACTCGGCAAAGAAAAATATATCTCACAATATATGCTATGTTCTTTTTACCTTGTTCTATTAGTTTTCCCACAACTAAGCAAACTTTTTCAGGACATAATGTGTTTTGAACGGCCGTAGCAGTATACGCCGGTTAGGTCATTCTGTCCTCGTGTAGTGGAGGTACAGTAGCAGAGTATAGGGGTTGTTGAACCTGTTTCTTGTAGCAGGCCAACTCATGTTGTTGTGTTCTTCCTCTACCGACTTGGCAAGTAGGGGAGGCTGACTCACTTGCCAGGCCACTTGCTGTACTCGAAAACCGGTCTAGGGTACTCTGTGTGAAAAGTACATTAATCAAATAGTTCGTAAAAAGACAAGTATGTTTCTAGTTGAGAATTAGGCGGAAAATAAACTGTACTGATATAGTAAGTAAATCCCCCTATGCACAATTTTATGACAATGTATTCTATATTCTCTCTTCTGAATTCAATTCTATTAACGGTTAAATAATCCTTCACGGTTATTAAAACTCCACCTGCTCTAGCAAACTTCCGATCCCATCTGTACACAGTATATCTGTTATCAAAAAGCTCACCATCGTATACATTCACCTTCAACCAGGTTTCTGTGAGGATGACAATGTCATATTCAGCTGATAATATGTTGTTATAAAAATATATTTGTTTTTGTGTTTAGACCTCGCATATTTTGATAGTAGGTTGAAATATATTTGCTACTTGACATACTGAAAAATAATTAAAAACTACATTTGATAGGCATCGTAAATTTTATGACAAAGTGGCCAGGACTTAAACTGATTTTACCGTATAAACATATCTATCATCCACTTGCTTTTTCACCTTAATTGCACCTGACCTGTCAACCCACACATAGGCATGCTTTTCTTCTTTCTTGATTTCTCTAGCTTCGGAGAACAGCTTCCTTCTGAGCAAACTGTGGTTTACGTAAATAGGGTCTCTGAATGTGAATCCAATGTCCGCCGTGTTCAAATTCCTCTTCACCTTTCGTCGTTCCATAAAATTGTCCTTATCAATACGTCTAACAAATTTTACTACTACTCCAGCATTTTTCTTGTGTTGAGATTTCTTCAGCCGATAACAGGTGTCGATCATTTGATCTTGGATGTCCAGATCTGGACTACGACTAACCGTTTTAATAATGTCAACTATGTTTTCATTCGCAACTTCCGGGATCCCATGAAGTTCTACAGTGTTCCTTCTCCCTTATTGTTCGAGATCATCGATCAGCATTGTTGCATCAGCGAACTGTTTTCTCAGAAGAGAGTTTTCATTCTTGAGTTCCGTTATTGTCTTCATGCAACTTTCGATCATCTGATATTGTTGTTTAATCAGAAGTGCGTTATCGTCTAGCTTCTCATGGGCTAGATTAATTTTCCCAAGTCACCTTCAATTATTTTTGTTTGCTGTTGTAATTCCATCATGGCGTCCCGGACAGATGTCAAACACTTCACCTCACTGTTAATTTCCATCAGGAGATTGAACATTTGCTCCAAGTTGGGCTAACATTTGCTACACTTTCTTTGTCTGTGCACTTCGTTGTTAAGCATGTTTTACAATACCATTTCTGTTTAATAACGTTTGAGAGTTCACCTTCGTCCTTGAAGCCTGAACAAGTACTATGGAACCAGTTTCTGCATAGCTCGCACGTTATTTTTCCAATTGTATCCTGACGTAAGATGCCCTTAGAAAACACAACGCATACACCCATAGTGCTTCCCTCTGTGAATGCCACGTACTCCTGCTCTGATGTCAGAGCGCTATAATCAGAATAATCAGAAGATGATGAGTTTACCTTAGCGCGAAGATTTCGTATAGTAATTTTTCCTATGCAATGTTGACTTTATTTTACGTCGCTGACATGTATGTAGTAAACAGAATAATATTGACCTGAAGGACTAACAGTGTTGAATGTCCGACTCGTTGACTGAATGGTCAGCGTTCGATTCCCTGCCGGGTCGGGATTTTAATTGCTTGTGATTAATTCTTCTGGCTCGGAGACCGGGTAAAAATGGCGCATGGCTTTTAGTGCCGGGAGTGTCCGAGGACAAGTTCGGCTCGCCAGGTGCAGGTCTTTCGATTTGACACCAGTAGGCGACCTGCGTGTCGCGATGAGGATGAAATGATGATGAAGTCAACACATACACCCAGCCCCCGTGCCAGAGAAATTAACCAATGATGGTTAAAATTCCCGACCCTGCCGGGAATCGAACCCGGGACCCCTGTGACCAAAGGCCAGCACGCTAACCATTTAGCCATGGAGCCAGACGGAGACTGGGTGTTTGTGTCCGTCCCAACACTCTCCTCTTCATATTCACACAACACACTACACTACCAACCGCCACAGAAACACGCAATAGTGATTACATCCCTCCATAGAGGGTTGACGTCAGGAAGGGCATCCGGCCGTAAACAGATCTAAACACACATGTACGACGGAGTTCACACACAGACGAAGGCTTACCATAACCTTCTCTACTTAGGACGTTGTTAAGCAATTCTGATCCTTAGTAGTGTCATTCCATGCAACCATGTTGAATACTACCTGTCAAGCCAGAGAGTACTGTATACTCTTCAACTGATCATGGGAGAATACTATTCTCCGTTAAATACTCTTTGATTCTCTGACCTCCCACAGGTTCTGAATATACTCAGCAAATGGCAGAGCGCTCCTAATAACTTACATGCTGTTAAGAGAAAGAAAGTCTTCATACTGCACCCATAAGCGAATGTGCATAATTAATGCATAAATTAAATGTTTAATAATTCGCATATGGGAATACAGCAGTAGGCTGGGAAAAGATTGCAGTCTCACAAAGCAACAGCCAGGCGCCGTTCAGACTGAAAATATATCCACGGAATACGTCTTAAGGCACGAACAGGAAGTAGCTAGCCTGAGTGGTACGTCCAATTATGTTTTATGATGCCGAGGAGAAGTGGAAACTTTCTATCCAGTTCCCACGTGAATCCGCACGTCCAAATTTGCCCTGCCTAGAAGAGCGAGTGATACACGAATAATACCCGTCATCCCTTAGCAGAAAATGGAAGAACCCAAACTACTAAGAGCGCGAACGTCTCAGCCAATCACAAAATTGCAAATTTTAATGTCTTGTCATAGCGGGAATCTACAACTAGTATTTCGCGATTTGGTGCCCGAAGTAGCTGTGAAATATTGTGTCCTGACTTCCAAGCAATATTCAAGGATTTATCAGTGCAAATGTGTGGTTAATCAGTGGTTAAATAAGAAATTTTCAACTTTACATGGAAGAGTGGTATCGCCCAGGAAATGAACAGTCATGGCGGGAAGGCGCCATACTCTGACAGAAAATAGAGCCAGTGACGCGCGCCGTCGTATGAATTAACCTGTGATCGTTTCTCATAACGCAATGTAACACAGAAGTCGGACCAGAATTGGGAAGGTTTTGAACACATTGTCTAAAATTCTAACCTACGGACGTATGATAAATCGGTCCCAAGTGCAGAATTATTACGCCACATCCCTTCCACAGAACTATTTTCGAAGTGGAGGGAGGACTGTTTACAAAAAGGAAGACACCAGTGTGGTGAACCTCAGTCTCGTAGGAAATCTTTAGTCTCGTCGGAATTCTCAGTCTTGTGGTGAATCACAGTCCTGTGAGAATTCGCAGTCTTGTAAAAATCTTCAGTGTCTTATACAGTAGTTGACATCCGAGTGAGTAATGTATTTATTTGTGTGAGTAATATCTTAGCCGAAATGAACACTTTGACAAACTTTTATTCAACTTTAGATTATGCAGATATAATCAGGCAATTAAATTAACAAATGACAATGGTAGCTATATTCTCAACACTTGCCATGAATGAACTTAAAGTGCTAGGACCGAGGTGAACATTGAAGCTCGTCGTAACACGTAGCTGCATAACATTTTCCCTATTTCACGTGTACCTTGTATATTTCGTGGAATAGTCATATTTTGGAGGACGATTATTATAAAATTCTCGACATCATCGGGAACATTACATTTACATTTTTCCACACTCTCATAGAACTATAATTGCAAGTGATATATTTGGGAGCAGAATTAGTCAAGCCAGTTACAGGGAGAAAAACTTTGTTTTCACAATTGGAATGCTGCCGCAGTAAGACCTTGAGTCCAGTGTTATGGTCAGAGAAGGTGAATAACCAATAATCCTTTACACAAACAAACTGAGAGGGGTGAGAGAGAGGCGACAGCAGGCAGGTAGAGGAGTCCAGACTTTCTACTTCACGTCAGGTGTTCAATGCAGTGTCATTGAATATTCTTCGTAGGAGTGTTAAAAATGCGAGTGATAATATAAATATGGACGTGTGCAACGTTATGGTAAAAATGCATCAAGTTTGCGTGTGTGACCTTTTGGATAACCCCATCAGCTTGAAGATGAAGTACTAAATTCATCATGACGGAGTCCGGAGGAGGATCTGACCTGCCTCCAGCACAAATAAGGTAAATGAGCAAAATGTAAACATGTAAATATGTAGGGCTATGAACAATCGATGATCAAAAATGTAGTATAGAATTTTAGATAGGATTGCAAATAATTCACGGATCGGATGGTAATTATAAAAATTAGGATCATAATAATAATAATAATAATAATAATAGTAATAATAATAATAATAATAATAATAAATAAGTGTTAGCGAGTGTTACTTGCGTAGTTTTCTTTGAAAGTAAGTCATTTTGACATATGAGAATCCTATTTTACTAAGAAATTTTCATACGGTGTAGTGCAGATTTTTAAGTGATAATAATAATAATAATAATAATAATAATAATAATAATAATAATAATAATTGTGGTAATGAGTGTTATTTTGTTGACGCTTTGATTTTGTGGATGCCGCCATGTTAGTTTAAATGTTTATTTTTGCTATTAGCGCGCTAGGTTTATTATTTCATGTTCTGTAATCATTATTCAATCGACCGTTTCCGGTAGCTCTCATACTTTGTATTTCGAGACGATATGGTTGATACGCAAGATTTAATTTCTTTATGTAACGTGGTTACACATTTCGATAGCCGTGTTTTTGAGAGGCAATCTCGTTATTTCAGTTAATTAATTAGTGACAGGAAGCCATTGATAAGTTAGCTCTGATATTTCATAACATGTGAAACGGTGGATGATCAAAATAACGAGCAAAGTAATAGTAATATCCCTGATGTTCTGTGTTGAGAAATGGAAAATGTGATATTTGGACCATGTCATTAATAATGTCGTATAAATGGATGTGAACGACACATTTATTTCGCCCGCCGGATACGAGCGAGGCCGTATTATGAGTTACTACGTCGAGAATATTGATGAATAAATGGAATTGGGACATGAATAATTTAACCGAGAGTGATAAATATGTGACGACATGTGTTATGGTTGTAGGCGGAAAGCCTGTATTGCTTCAAATAGTGTCCAGGGAAAATAAATGCTCGGAAAATATGCAATTGAGAGCCCGAGATAAATTGTGAACAGAGCGACTGATCAACGCGTGTTTCGACAGTCAAGTATAATCATTGATGACATGTAATACCGATAATTATGGTCCGTAAAGATTGAATAAGGTCATGTCCAGACATTTTAGTCTGAGGTTAGAAGATTGCCGTCAAATTCACGTAATTTTGCTACTTGAATCAGGGTAATATTTTATACGGCGACATTGCGCATTTTTATTTTTTAAATTTTATTAGGCAGCGATTTTTTGGATCTAGATTTTTATTATGATATAATTTCTTTGTATATATATTGTCACCGTATTATTTTAAAATCTGATACGTGAATTGTGTTCGATTTAATGTCTGTAAATAAAATAAAATAGGTGTAGTCAGGTTATTTTAATTTCAGTATTTCTTAGGAGCAGTGTTTCTCCATTGACATGTTCATTTATGTAAATAAGATTTCATGTGTTAGGGTAAGAGATCATCGATTAGTTCATAGTCAAAACTATAGTAGTGGAATGCTCATACCGAAGACAGTCGGTAATCACCAAGTCTTAGAAATCCACTACATTTCAGTTAGGCAAATGAAGCGATCTGTAGTAAGTAGTTGTATCACAAGTGCCGTTGATGACTTATATAAATAAGATGAAATCTGCCTCCATCTAGAGTTGGTACCACACAAATATGCATGCACAATGAAAACGCAGACAGTGGCAAACTAGGTAAAGTTAACGATGTAAAGGGATCGCTTTCATTTGAGATGTAAACCTGAGGCACTTGGCCTAATTAATTTAAGTATTATAAGCGTCCAGACTATCACAGTTAAGTAAATAAGGTTTAACAAAACAAATGAGTGGTGGTAGCACTCAGGTGTTCAGTTCAATAAATTCTCTTGTTTTCAGCCACGAGTAGTTTAAATATGTGGCAAAGGTTATATAACGGATAAAGTACCATATTCATGGTTGTTTTGTTTTTCTCTCTTTTTCGTTTATTATTGCACATGGTTAGTGTATTCTATTATTATTTTAGAGTTGGGTGCTTCCCAAATGAATTTAAACATGGGTTAATATTTGATAGACACCTCAAAGTCAATGTCAATTGGATGAATTAATAAATAAATTAATTAATTACTGAATTTATTGTGAGATGACATTTTCCAAGGTATTATAAATCATTCATTCAAATGAGACTGTATTTCTGACCAGTGTTTAAAATGTGGTCATGTCATCGTCATGGAGACAGTGGTTCGATTATTTATTTATTTAGGCAGATAATTAATTTATTGTAATGCATATCTTTTAATTGTTTTTAATTTTAATTTCATTTCTCATTATTTCATTTTACACCATTTTATTTTCATTTACACTTTGCAAATTTTGTTAAATTTGTTTATTTATTTCAATTTTAATTCAGTCTTTGGGTACCGTCATTTAATAGTTTAGTTCACCCCATCTTTCATTTCCTCACCCCCGACCGACGTGTGGCCCATGAACCCGAGGGATCGAAGGACGCACCACCCTTGAGGAAGAAGAGTCTACATGAGGCGGTAGGTATTTTTAAATGTCATTATTTTCAGGAGCAGCCGGCGCGCATATCAAGAAAGAAGACCACCGCATTTGGGTGCCTTTAAAAGGGCACAATACAAACAGACCCCATCATGACATACGCCTTAGACATTACCTGGGAACACCTAACCAAAGAGTGAAAGCCATGTATCTTAAAAAAAGTTCTCTGCCTAGCAAAAACACTCCTTCGAGACTATCCTATGAGCTCACAGAAGAACTGCGATTAAAAATACCATTGCCTTGTACGGCACAATACCAAGCTTTACATCAAGAACTGCAGGATAAAGAAAGCGGATATATAGATAGATTTTTACCAAAGAGACGACATAATGACGTCAGAATTGATGAGTTCTGACTACGAACTGCGGCGAACCATAACTGATTAAATGTTCATAAAACCATTGAAAAGGACAGGCAAAACAATACAACTGACAGGCATATCAAGACGAGTTATCTGAGCTGTTTATAACGAATGCTGCGAAGCAGTACGGATCCTATACTACTCAAAATAATAACATGATACGATAGCGTAGATACTTCACTAAAGTTAACGGACATTGTATATATGTATTACACATATGATGGATTCGGAAACGGGACAATCCTCGTTAAAACAGTAAGTCTAGTCGCCCTAAGAAAGATCAACAGTGGTGTTTTGATTAAGGGACAAAACGACAGGATTTTCAACTCCAATCAGAAGTGTAAGACAGTAATAAATTTAAACGCCTAATACTGATATGCAATAATGATTTATAGACCCATTTGGATAAATTCATAGGTCTCTTTGGACCTTAAACTGAAAATTTATTGCAGCCGAATGGCCAGTTGGTACATTTACAATTAATACGTTAATACCGGCAAACATTTTATACAGCCGTTGATGATATTAAGATACTATAATGAGGTCTCTTTGCTGTACTCAGTCACGTTTCTGGTTCTTTTCTTGCATACCTCTATATGATAGCGCTCACATCTTTCACCACATAGCGTGCACTTGCAGTTTTCTTTTACTTCGTGGTAGTGCGCCGTCGCAAAGAGTTTGTGGTGCAACGCATGTATAGCCAACCTGGTCCATTTCCTCTCCATCATGGAGTTAGTTGTATAGAAGTTCGGACATACCTATTCACATTTCTTTCTTCTTTCTTTCTGCATGTATTGACGTGTGGCTGGTAGCGAGTGTTTAACTCTCAAGTCCTCGATGTAAAATGGTTCCTTTGCCAGTACGTACACCAGTCTTGACTTTGTGTTCATTAGGAGACCTAAGTGTCTCTTCAGGTATCTTGGTTTGACTTTCTCCACGGTTCATAGGTCTGCTGGTGATAGATTTTCTCAGATTATTTCAAACCCAAATGTTATGATCGGACTTATTGCTTGGAGCTTAAATCATACCCATGTATTCTGAATTTAAACTTCTTAGCCTCGTAGTATTATCCAGAGCGATCAACTGTGCAATGCATCGTATTTCTTCGATGAGTGAATTTCCTCCACGAAACTATTACGGAAGCTCGTGACGTAGATGTGTTTTAAATTATATTTTACACAGCCTCTGCAGTTTGAACTGAAAGCTGATTCTTCTGATCAGACCAAATAGAATTAATCAATGAAAACACGCTTTCTGATAATGCGTTTTCACCTGATGGTAGAATGATAAGAACCTTTGGCTATGTCTAAACTCTGTGCTGTCGAATAACGAACATGGAATTATGGTATCATCTGTTCCAAATTATATATAATTCATCACTGTTTTATGTGATTATTAAAATATTTACAAAAGGAGGATAATGCGGAGTAAATATGAAATAATTGTATTTTAGAAATAATTTTGTAAAACCGGACGCTGTTTCTTTCTTTAACGGGACATATGGCATCCCGATTAGATTTTTTCGGGAGAGGGGCAGGAATCAGAAAAATGTAACAATTTCGTTGAAACAGTTCGTCTTGTCACTCTAAGAAATATCAACAGTGGTGATTATGATTGTAGGTTTACGGGACGAAACGACAGGATTATCAACTCCAATCAGAGCTGTAAAACGGTAATAAATTCGAACACCTGATACTGTGGTATGTAAACACATGAATCACACCGACGTATTTCGGAGAGGCTATTACTATCAACAAGGGCTGACTCATGGAAACAGGGTTGTTCTTGACCTACCAGCACTCTGACCGCGGGTGGCACGCTGGATATCACGCTCGAGCTGACCTGCTAACCCTGGAGCGTTTAATCGCACCTGCGCCTCTCTGATACAAACCGTCGTGTAGCAAGCTCCTTACTATCGATTCCAGAGAGAAATGGGAACAGGAAAAAGACTGAAAATTAAACGCAATGATGGCTATGTAGATTCGTTTGGATATGTTTATAGATCCCCTTACCCCTTTTTTGGTAAAAATAAAATTGTAGTTGGGTTTACTGTCTGTACATTAGTTTCTGTTTCCTTTTTGGGGAAATATTTAAACGCCTTAGGTTAATTCAAGGCCATCTCAACAGTTTTTAGTACGTTAGTTAGTTTGTTCCACCTAACATGGGTAGTCTGCTGAATATCAATTGTCTAAATTTCATATTTGGAGTCTGTCCATCCACGTGCTGATTTGAAAGTACAAGTGGTTTCAGAACCTCTCAGTAGACTGACGGTTTTCAGAAAGACCCAAATTGTTACTTAATGTTATCCCAAAATATACTTATTTTTGTAAAATCTATTAGCTCTTTGTAAATCGTCTGCTTATTTTAGCTTAGCCTTGAAATAATGTAGAAAATTAATATTTCCTATGGGTCTTAGGTTATTCTCTGACTTGACTCCTCGCAGCTCAGGTCTTTGCCGGTTAGCATAGCAATGCTGCGGCCCGTCTAAAAATGTTTACATGTCGTCAAAGCAGTAATGTGACGCCATGTTCGTCATCATACATGTAAAGTAATAGTTGCTTGTTAAGTAGTGGATGAGAGAGGCATGAACCCAGAACTAGCTTCTCATATTGGCATTTGTCTTTGCGCCAGAAAAGACAACACGAAGTAGTGTTCAACATGAGGTTCTTCAATGAACCCACTGTTTCCCCCACCTCAACGTCAATATGAGAAGCTCTAAATGTATATTCATTTCATTAGATTAGTGTGAAAACCTTCCACTTCCCGTCGATAACTGATAATACTGTTAGTTATTTACTAGCGACCCTTCCCGCCTTCGCACTAGAACAGTTTACAATTGATGGTAATAGGCCTTGTAAGAGTGGTGGTGGTGGTGGTGGTGGTGATTATTGTTTTAAAAGGAAGTACAACTGGACAACCATCTTCTGTTAACACTATTAATAGAGAAAAACGAAGGGTTAGGACACTTGGAAACATGAAGGTATCGTCCGGAGAAAGACAAAGGCCATGAAGGGCGTTAAAATGAAAAACTCCCTAGGCTCCTCGAATGCTCTAATACCGTCGGGGTCGAAACAGAACAAGAGTTGACCAAAGCAGGTCAAATAGGTTAGGTGAAGGTGAGGAGCCTGGCACAAGTAAGTAGAAGCAATGACAGAACTCAGGTAATGGCCCCATGGTCACCAAACCACGATCCCAAGTTGAGATCCCCTGGGGCCCCTTTTGGTCGCCACTTGCAACAGGCAGGGAATGTGTTGCATGTTACTCTACTGCCCCTCCCACTGGGGCGCCTTGTAAGATATTTTATAGATGGCATTTTTTGCTTTCTTTCTGAGATATATACTGTACTTGGCTCGGTGCGAGGATTTTCTAAGTCCCACCCGGGCGCTTCGCTAAAATGTTGATAACTCTTAAACAATTCATACAAATTATAACTCTAACAGGCATACAAAGAGAAAATGGCAAGCGCATTATTACAAGTGGTGTTAATGAATACAAGATCAACGTAAAAGAAAGCTAACATCCAAACAATTGAGCCCAAGGACTCGAAATGGAAAATTCGATACTAAAGACAACAGTGCGGATCCCTATTACGAAAGGAGCAGGAAATCACACATAATTCCCAGACAAGAGAAACAGCTTAGTTCGCAAACCAGGAAGCGTGCGTAGTTGACAACAGTTGAATTTTTCTAACAGCAGTCCAAACCATGAGGCACTGAATGGTCCCAGGCCGGTAGACACCAGTCTTATAACTTGGGTGTCAAACACAGTATCCAATACATAACGTGAAAGAATTAACCAAAGAAGGCCGAACAGCGCTGCATTCGGGAGACAGTGGGTTCGAACTCCACTCTCGGCAGCCCTGAAGATGGTTTTTACCCGGGAGAGTTGGCCCTGCGGTTAGGGATGCGGAGCCGTAAGCTTGCATCCGGGAGATAGTGGGTTCGAACTCCATTGTCGGCAGCCCCGTAAATGGTTTTCCATCGTTGCCTATTTTCACACCAGGAAAATGCTGGGGCTGTACTCTAATTAAGGCTACGGCCGCTTCCTTCCTACTCCTAGACCTTTCCTATCGCATCGTCGCCATATGACCTATCTGTGTCGGTGCGACGTAAAGCAACTAGCTAAAAAAGATGGTTTTACGTAGTTTCCTATTTTCACACCGTACATATGCTAGGGTCCGCCTCTGTAATGTAGTGGTTAGTGTGATCAGCTGCCACCTCCGGAGGCCCGGATTCGATTCCCGGCTCTGCCATGAAATTTGAAAAGTGGTACGAGGGCTGCAACGGGGTCCACTCAGCCTCGGAAAGTCAACTGAGTGGATTGGATTCCCACCTCAGCCATCATGGAAGTGGTTTTCCGTGGTTTCCAACTTCTCCTCCAGGCAAATGCCGGGATGGTACCTAACTTAAGGCCACGGCCGCTTCTTTCCCTCTTCCTTGTCTATTCCTTCTAATCTTCCCATCCCCCTACAAGGCTCCTGTTCAGCATACCAGGTGAGGACGCCTGGGTGAGGTACTGGTCATCCTCCCCAGTTGTATCCCCGACCCGATGTCTTAAGCTCCAGGACACTGCCCTTGAGGCGGTAGAGGTGGGATCTCTCGCTGAGTCTGAGGGAAAACCCGACCCTGGAGGGTAAACAGATTAATAATAATAATATAATGATAATAATAATAATAATAATAATAATAATAATAATAATAATAATAAAATTAAAAATAATAATACTAAAAACGTGTGGCCTACGAAGAGACCTACAATTCTGATGTTGAAGACAGCACGTACACTCAGCCCTCGAACCATCGGAATCACTGTCCGGAGCGCGGATCGAACCCGGAACCGTTAGTCCAAAGGCAAGCAAGCTAACCGTTTAGCCATGGAGTAGGACCTAAACTCAACCAATGAAATTCAAATGAATAATGGCGAATGAAATTGTGTAAGGAGGGGGAAGGAATCGACTGTGATCCATAAGCAGGAACTTTCCCGACATTTGCCTGGAAGTGAAGACAAGGGCAGGACAGCCATGTGACCTATCTGTGTCGGTGCGACGTAAAGCAACTAGCTAAAAAAGATGGTTTTACGTTTGAGTACATAGTCCGACTATCGAGTACATTATTTCATTAATATTTTACTATTTTAAATCAATGAGGAGTTAGTCACAGCACGTCTGCGATCTGCCAGAACATTCAGAACTTCTAATCGTCGTGGGAATTCACGTGGTCCCATGGTACAGAGAGCTGACCTATGGTGTGGGGAAGGTGTACCAGCAGCGAGAGACATCACCTGCCACAACATAAAGGACATTCACTCCTCTTATTATTATTATTATTATTATTATTTCGTGTGGCTATTTCTTCCTTTTTTTTGCTAGGGGCTTTACGTCGCACCGACACAGTTAGGTCTTATGGCGACGATGGGATGGGAAAGGCCTAGGAGTTGGAAGAAAGCGGCCGTGGCCTTAATTAAGGTACAGCCCCAGCATTTGCCTGGTGTGAAAATGGGAAACCACGGAAAACCATCTTCAGGGCTGCTGATAGTGGGATTCGAACCTACTATCTCCCGGATGCAAGCTCACAGCCGCGCGCCTCTACGCGCACGGCCAACTCGCCCGGTGTGGCTATTTCTAGCCGAGTGCAGCTCTTATAAGGCAGATCCTCTGATGAGAGTGGGCGGCATCTGCCATGTGTAGGTGTATGTTTGTATGTGTGTATGTATGTTGGGTATTCAGCCCGAAGGCTGGTTTGATCTTCTACAGCTCCAGCAACAGCTATCATAGATAGCCTAGGTATCACTGAAGCCCACTCTTCGGCGGACATTGGAGTACTACAGATTGGCGAGGGAGCAATGAGTGATATATAAGTGAAATAGAAGAAGGATCGAGTGAAGACGTAATGTTTAGTTGATTAGTGAGATGCAGTTAAGTGTTCTGGATATGAGGAGGTGGTAGTAAGTGGTAAAGTTTGGGTTAAGTGGAGTAGGAAGCGAAAATTTGGTTGCACGTGAATCTGGGCTAATAGTGAGGTTAGGTAATGTAAGTTTGCATACCGTCTAGTTGAACAAAGAGCCTGCCAAGGTCAATCATCCCACGACCGTGATACCAGTAAATATCACTGAAGCGGCTTACTAGGGAAGTGAGGAGTGAGATAGTTTCCCGTTGCTTTCCTCACTGAGCCAGAAGTTGCTATTGCATATCAGTCTGCCAAGCCCACTGAAATGCATGTACCAACCGACCCTATGAGCGATATTTTCACACTATTCATAACAAGGACTGGCTGCATAAGGAATGACATTACTGGCATCACTCATACCTCGGTCACTTTCATATTGTCAAAGCCAAGGATGAGACTGAGACAGGTCAATAAAAGTAACAAATTTATTCTAGCCCATACCAGAAGACATAGTGCACTGTAAACACTACATCCCGCCAGCAAAGGCATATGTGTAGGTAACTGCGTGTTATTGTGGTGGAGGATTGTGTTATGCGTGGCGTGTGAGTTGCAGGGATGTTGGGGACAGCATAAACAACCAGCCTCCGAGCCACTGGAATTAACCAATGAAGGTTAAAATCCATGACCCGCCCGGGAATCGAACCCGGGACCCTCTGAACCGAAGGCCAGTATGCTGACCATTCAGCCAACGAATCGGACTATATTAAAGGTGATATGCAACTTGTCTTCTCTCATGAATAAACGAACAGTTGAATTTAAATGTTTATTACGAAAACCTCTCTCTCCGTACGCATTCCAAGAATGGACCGTACACGCCTTGCGTAAATCCATGCTTTCGAAGATTGCTAAGTACGGGCATTCCTGGTGCAATATGTTATCAGAATTAATTTTAATAATTTTCAAAATAAACTCCCCTGTTTTGTTTACAACTTGCTTTACGTCGTACCGACACAGATATATCTTATGGTGACGATGGGATAGGAAAGTGCTATGGGTGGGACGGAAGTGACCGTAGCCTTAATTAGGGTACAATACCAGCATTTGCCTAGTGTGAAAGTAGGAAACCACGTGTCCGACGTTTTGGCTGAATGGTCAGCGTACTGGCCTCCGGTTCAGAGGGTCCCGGGTTAGATTCCCGGCCGGGTAAGGGATTTTAATCGCTTTTGATTAATTCTTGTGGCTCGGGGAATGGATGTATGTGTCCGTCCCAACAATCTCCTTACTATATTTAGACACCATACCACACTACCAACCACCACAGAATCAAGCAATAGTGCTTACATCCCTCCGTATAGAGTTGGCGTCAGAAAGTGTATCCTGCCGTAAAACAGGACCAAATCCATATGTGCGAAACAGTTTGCACCGGGACCTCACAGGTGTGGGAAAAGCGGTAGGAAAAAAGAAGTAGTAGTAGAAGAAGAAGAATAAGAAGAAGAAAGTAGGAAACCAGGGGTAACTCTCATCAGGGCTGCCAACAGAGGGTTCGAACCCACTATCTGTTGAGTGCAAGCTGACACCTACGTGTCATAAATTGCGCAGCCACTTACTCGGTAAATTCTCCTGAAAAAAGTTTCAATATTTACAAAGGAGGCAGCACGCAACATACGAAGTTAAAACGGTCCTATGAATATTGGTCGAAAACCCAGTATCTTCGAAGTTATCGTCCACTGCTAATACCATCAATGATCACCATGATCTACTCATCACAACTTGTGCTCGAAGTGACCTCCATCCATTGCACTTCAGCCTTCCATCCTACGTCGCATGTAATCTCTCATTTCTTGGAGCACCCCTGGCTGTTGCCGGATTGCATCAAAGGCACTGAACACGCTTTTCTTAGTGTATCCACATCCTTTCACGCATAAATCATAGTCTTTACATGTACCGAAAGCAAAAAATTAAATCACAGGCATGCGAAGCTATTGGCCCTTCCCTACCACCGATCTTGGAAGACCCGTGCTTGGTGTTGTCTAACCCTGAGATGAAAATGGGCCGGTGCCACATCATAATACGACCATAACACAACACGCTATTATGTTTACGACCAATGTTTAGGTAGGAACGTATTTCCGTCTTTTGTTGCATACGACCCTGAGTAAATGATTGGAAGAACATGATCATTGATTGTAGTGGTAGCGGATCTTAACTCCGAAGATATTGTGTTTACGACCAATGTTTACAGGACATTTTGCCTTCGTTTCCTGCGTGCTGCTTTCTTTATAAATATTGGAATCATTTTCAAGGACACCCTGTAGATAAAATCCCTATGGACACCCACAAATAATATATATCTCTATGTTCAATGGTTTCTAAGAAAGGCGCACATGCGAAGAACTAATAATAATGGTCTGTGGCCTCCGAAGAGACCTGGTGCAGTTCTTTCAATTTGACACCGTATAGGCGATCTGTGTGTCTGTGAAAATTGGGTCCTACCTATGATGAATTCTAATGCTGAAGTCGGCGCACCCCACCAATGAAGGTTAAAATCCTCGACCCTGTCGGGATTCGAACCCGGAACCTTGTGCCCAAAGGCAGCACGTTTAGCATTTATCCATGGAGACGGACTGCGAGGAACTTACACAATAACATGCGCTCTTTCCCTTTACAAGCGGCTGTACGAACGTAAGTTGAAATTGGCAGTTCTAAGTCAGTAGAAATGGGAAAGAAACTCTGTATGCACTTTTCACATACAGTATCGTGAGGTGGTCATTTTATGTATGTTTGGCGTTACAGTTTGTGCACATTTAAATAGGCGAAAGGGTGTAATATGTTTCGCTCAGAGTTAGCTGCTTACACAACTCTACATCCATTGTGTACAAGTACAGGTTCTGTCATCAGCGTCGTCGAACACCACGCACACATTGCAGGCAACGGCTTATTTGTCCTAGCTCTAGCTGTCTGCTACACTCTGTGGACAAACAGATGTGTATCAACTGCCAACAACGTACACGGTGACACGGGGTTGTAAATGTCCAGCATATGGATTACTTGCAACAAAAATCATTATACGAGTAGCTCATAAACATTTTAGGTCAAGTCAGTTATCGGGAGCAATGTTTTCCACCTAGTACTAATATAATCCGTATATTTAACGACTAGCAAATTACCCGTGCTTCGCTACGGTATTATAATGAAATTTATAATTAAATGCTTAACGTTTTATATATAATCCGCCGAAATTCGCGATCTAACTCGTTTTCTGAGAGAATCCGTCAAAATTCGTGACCTGACTTGTTTCCTGAGAGATTACGGCAAAGTTCCTCCAATTCTTCAATCTTTCTTTCCAGCAATCGATTTCTTACTTCCCGGGCTAGGTCCCGGTATTCCACCCGGCCAGTTGGGTCCCTAAATCTTTTCCACCTTTTCTTATAAGCATTTTAATATGGATCAAATCTTTGAGGAGATTCGGCGTGGTGTCGTCCTGGGTACCTTGGCGGTACTGAACCCGCGGCCGGACTGCAATCATAGTCATTACCCGGCTAGGACCCGTTTCCAGCGCGGTCCGCACATTTTAATGACGGTCCAGAACGTTATTATTATTATTATTATTATTATTATTATTATTAGTCTGGAACCCACAGCAAGATGCAAGACCGTTATTTGGCGGTAAATTATATCCTCTGCCATTGTCATTGCTGACAATGTGACCAGCACCATCATCGCGCGTAGGCAAGTGCGCGAGATTTCTGGCGACACGAATGATATACTTCCGAGAATTATTGACGTTATTATAGAGGTGAAAAATTGCACAGTCAATATCATTCATATCGTTTATTTCAAATGTGTTTAAATTGTTATTTACATGCCTGGAGAACCGGAGAATCTACTGTAATCTAACTTTGTGCACTCCAAAGGAAAAGATGGTTCTTGAAAACGAACCCAGGAAAGATTAAAAATGATCAGTTTATGATCAGAATAAGTACATTATGAACAGTAAAATCAATTGGTCTCAACTCCTTTTCCACCCCACTGCCGTTAAGTTGACTTACCCACCACCCCCCCCCCCTCCAAAAAGGATGAAGGTTTGTTTCCCTATGTTTAATGGAGATTCCAAATACCAATGTTCACGTCTGTTACCTTCACTTCTGAGATATAAGAATCCCCATAAAAAGAATTCACTTTGTTCACTTCCTTTCACACTGCCTCCCCACCGTTAAGTGAATTTCCCGTTAAAAATACTTGTCTCTTTAATAGTAAAGGATCTTCTAAATACCAATTATCACGACTCTAACATCTTCAGTTTTTGAGATATGTGTCCACATAACAGGAATTCAACTCACTTTCACCCCCGCCTCCAAAATGATTTCGCCCATAAACGCTTTTTCATTTGTTTTTAAAGGAGATCCAAATATCAATTTTTCAGTCTGTAACAACTTTAGTATTTATTAGATGTAAGTATCCTCATACAATTAATTCAATTCATTTTTCAATTTTCACCTCCCCCCCCCTTCATTGGAATTTTCAAGAATACGTGTTTGTTTAATTTCAAAGCAGATTCCAAATACCAAATACCAATAATAGTATCCTCATACAAATAATTCAACTAATTTTTCAATTTCCCTCCTTACTTTAGGTGGATTTCCGAAAACAAAAATACGTATTCCTTTATTTTTAAGGAAATTCCAAATACCAAATTTCACGTCTGTAACATATTCAGCTTTTGATATATCAGTATCCTAATTAAAAGAATTCAACCCCATTTTCAGTCACTTTTACCCCTCCACCCAAGTGGTTTTTCAGAAAACAATAAGTACATGTTTCTTTATTTTCAATAGAGATAAAAAAATACTACTTTTCACTTCGGTAACATGTTAAGTTTTTGAGATATACTGTAGAAATGCTCATTTTAAAATTTTACCCCCTTTTTAGTTCCCCTTAAGTGGAGTTTCCAAAAACAAATCACCTATGTTTCTTTACTTTTACAGGAGATTCCAAATACCAATTTTTACGTCTGTAACATTTTACGTTTCTGAGATATATTGTAGATATAGTCTTTCTAAAAATTCACTCCAATTTGTCATTTTCCAAAAACAAAAAGAAACAAAAAATACGTGTTTATTTTCAAAGAGATCAAAGCCAATTTACAGGTCTGTAATATCGTCTGTTTCTGAGATATAAGTATCCTCATTTAAGGCATTCAACCCCTTTTTCACCCTTTTCACCCCTCCTACTGGGATTTTCCGAAAACAAAAAATATGTGTTTCTTTATTTTTAAAGGGGATTCTAAATACCAATTTTTACATCTGTACTCTTTAGAAGTTTTGAGATATACAGGGTGAAGCGAAATTCGCGCACTCGGGCGTCGCAGCGCGACTCCTCACGTGCTAGCAATAAAAAATACCTCTCACAAAAGTTCGTCCTGCGAGTATATCCGGCAAGAAAAGAACGTTGAACAGTGGAAATCTGGCAACACTGTAACCACATGTAGGGTAACTACCTCTGTCAGCACATATTACTCGTGGTGTAGAGTTGGTGCAGTGGATATAGTTTTAGGTTAGCATGCAGGAGGTCGAGGGTTCGATTGTGAGTTCATGCGCACTTTTTATTTGCTAATTTCCATAGGACATTACATACTGTAATACAGTAAAACACCGTTTTTTAGGTAACATATATCCTACATTTACAAAATTTAGTAATGGTGAACATGTTGTAACGCGTCTAGTAGATGAAGTGGTGCGAATAAATTCACGCCCACAATAAAAACTGCCCAACTCGATTCCGACGAACAGTAGGCGAGTGGTCCTACTATCATAATGACATCTTCCCAACTTGACTGTGACTGATACTAGGCAAGAGGGCCTGCCGCTACAATGAAAATTCCTTAATCCAGTCTTCACATGAGAAAAGACGTATGGTGACTTCTCCGACGCGTTTCTAGGGTAACGTTAAAAGCTATGCAGTTTAGTACAGTCTTAACCACAACCTGTACACTATATAACGTAGAATTCTGAATATAGTGCTGAATTTCGTAGCGAAGCACGGGTACATCAGCTAGCTCATTTATTTAAATAAAAGCACTGATATATCACTAATTCCTGGTACGTTCAGTCTTGTCATGCACGATCGCAGTGTCAGCACACGCGTGTTACCTTTATATCCGGTTGTTATTTCTTTCTTTCTTAATTCGTTTGCATTCCAGGGTTGATTTTGCCCTCAGCCTCAGCGAGTGATTCCACCTCTACCGCCTCAAGTGCAGTGTACTGGAGCGTGAGATTTTGGGTCAGAGAATACAGCTGGGGAGGAGAACCATTACCTCTCCCAGGTGCTTCAGCTACTATGCTGAATATGTGCCTTGTGGGGGATGGGAAGTTTGGAAGATATTAACAAGGAAGAAGGAAGGTAGCGGCCGTGGCCTTAAGTTAGGTACAATCCCGGCAGTTGCCTGGAAGAGAAGTGGGAAACCACGGAAAGCCACTTCGAGGATGGCTAAGGAGGGAAGCGAACCCCCTTGTACTCTGTCGACCTCCCGATGCTGAGTGAACCCCGTTCCAGCCCTCATGCCACTTTTTAAATTTCGTGGCATAGCCGGGAATCTAACCCGGGTATTCTCGGGTGGCAGCGACTCACACTAACCACTACGCTACAGAGGCGGACCGAATTTATTTTTACCAGTTTAAAAACATTTCATGTAAGGCTATGGGAAACTGAATGTAAAATTTTGAAAGACAATTCTAATCAATCATTCACTTCTATCAACCACCGAACATACTGTCCGTGAATGAGGACATCTTTCTCTATTCAAAAACGTTTATAGGATGCAAATGAAAGTTTGGAATTTTGATTACCACTACAATATTGTTCTAGCCTTACACTTTCATTTCAACGTGCTTTATTATTTCAAAAATAAAATTCCGTTATGAAGAACGTGATGTAATATACCCTACCTGCACTGGCTTCTAGTCTGTCAACTATGCTTCATAAAATAAACACAGTGAACAGATATCAATGCAAAATATTCCTCTTTAGTGATGGACTTCCTTAATGAACAACATGAACGAGAGTAAATTGTGATAGAGCTATTTCAACATTACAAAGGGCACTAGGAAAGTTTTGCAATACAGAAAAATGGTTGGCTGGACAGCCCTGTTATGGTGAGGGATGAAAAGGGGGGTGAAAACTGGTCTAGAAAACAGCAAGGCGCGACCTTCATACTAGTTGTTTCGAAGCAGTGGGACTGAAAACAAGTTAAGATGTCAGTGTGGTCTAAAGGTGAATATCGCGCAATTATCCGCTACAATTTTGCTCGTGAATTAACTGTGTTGACCAGTGCCTGGAGGAAATGACTCCTTTGCTGGGGAAAGACTGTCCATATCGGACAACAATTTTCCGCTGGTGCAAGGAGTTCCAGAGGGGAAATTTTTGGGTTGAAGACGATCCTCGTTATGGGCGACCGTCTAAATCAGTGACTGAGAAAAACATTGAAGCTGTGAGGAAATTGTTGCAGCAAGGGAGGCGGTTGACATATCGGCAGGTAGGAGAGACCCTCCATATCCCTGCACCAGATATTCATTCAGTTCTACACGACCATCTCATGTTAGAAAGGTTTATTTCCCTTTGGGTGCCCCATTCACTTTCAGAGGAACAAAGAGCACATCGAGTGAAATGGTGCCAAAAATGCTAAAACAGTTTGAAAATGGGACTTCCCGTAACGTCAACAGGTGACGAAACTTGGCTTTATTATTACGATGTCCCAATAAAATCCCAGAACAAGGTGTGGCTGTTTGAAGATGAGGGTACTCCTGTGACTGTGCGTAAGTCAAGGTCAGTGAAGCAAAGGATGATTGCATTATTCTTCACTAAACGAGGCGTCCTGACTCGGGTTGTCCTATAAACACAAAGGACAGTTACTGCGAAGTGGTACAGCGAGACTCTTCTGCCTCAGGTCATCCAGGCTCTCAAGCAACTCCGTCCAAGGTCACGGCTCAACACTTGGCTCTTGCATCACGACAATACTCCAACACATCGTGCTATTGTAACAATGGATTTTCTTTTGCAGATCAGGGTTGACTGTGGTTGATCACCCTCCACACAGTCCTAATCTTGCCCCATGTGACTTCGCACTCTTCCCAGAAGTGAAGATGAAGCTGAAAGGGCGGCGTTTTGCATCCGACGAGGAGCTTCTGGCAGCGTGAGATCAAGATTATGAAAATGTAACCGAAAAAAGTGGCAGAGTTGGTTCAGTGACTGGTTTCGACGTATGGCGAAGCGTATCGGGTGTGGTGGAAATTATTTTGAAAAAATCTAAAGCGTTCACTCACATTGCAAAACTTTCCTAGTGCCTTTCGTACTATTAGCTATATGTGATGTCCATGATCAAGAAAAACATTGTTTATGCTCGACGATGCCGAAATATAAGTATTATATGCCAGAAAACTGAATCTTAATGAGGCTCATAGTTCAAGTTTCATTATGATACAGGTTCTCCACCAATCAGAGTTCAGATTTTCATTATAATACAACTGTTTGACCAGTTAGTAAGGATAGCAAAATCAAACAGGTCGGGCACACATATTAACATCAATGCACCTTCTGCTTCCAATATTCCACAACCAGACGGCACATTCTCGCAAATTCTCTTCACCAACTTTACAATAAACAATTTGTATTTGAAATAAAGCTAGGTTATGATAACCGTCTATCAAAGCTTTGAAAACATATGACATTTTGAAGGTCTCTGATCCAGTCACGGAAAATCAATAACCAAGCGCATGCCCTCTGAGCCTGTTCAGTAATCATCTCGACAAAAATTTATGAATATTTAAAAAATAGAGTTATAATTGTCTTCGAGCGTAAATAGTCGTATGCAACTCGCTTCGCTTCTTTTATAAACATACTCGTGTCTTAATTATTGCCATTATAGGCTTGTTGAAAAATGTACTATTAAAGGGTTAAAGTTCTAGTCTGTTGGTATCCTTAAAATAATAAGTGAACACGTCAAACCACACTGTTCATATTTTTTATGCGCAGTCGGTCTAATAACCTTACCTTCATTAATATCTTCCTAAGTAGCTACCAACTACTTCACCTCAACTGATATAATACTTTTAAGTGCCGCTCCTAAAAGAACGAACCCCTTTTACGATGCAAATTACAGCCATTTAATTTGCCGTATATCATCCCACATTATAGATTTTTCGTCCCGCTCTAGTATTTGACAAATCTCTGGGACTTGCGGTGGTTTGGAAGGGTACAGAGTGGACATTTAACACCAGACGTCGGCTGCCTGCGCTTGTATGCATGAGTGAACGTAAGCGACCATCAAACACATTAAAAGCTTAAACTAACTCAACCCTGTTCAAATATTGAAGAGTCCGTTTTCCTTGGCAAGAATATAAGCTAATGGATGCGTAAAGCTCTCATTCATGCAATGTTCAGAATTCTAAATGAAGTGTTCTAACCAGGGAAGGGATGTCATTACGGAGGTAATCAATTTGTGAAGTTAACATTACTAAAACAAACAAACAAACAAACAAACAAACAAACAAACAAACAAACAAACAAATCGGTACACAAAATGGGGAATTGAATTAAATTAACTGATAATTCACCTGCCACTGAGGCTTAAAAGTCCCTTTGCACAGGACATAAGTGAGATAAGAAAGAGGTGGAAGCATGTTCTTATTAAATTAATATATTGTTATTTTTACTTTCATTCTATAGACTGGTTTGATGCAGTCCTCTTATGCTACCCTGTCTCTACTAACATTTACGTTTCTAAATATCTACTGCATCCCACATGCAATATAGAATGTTTGTCACATGCAATCCTTGGGACCCTCACCAGGGTTACTTGATTCAAGAGCTGGAAAAAATCCAAAGAAAAGCAACTCGATTTGTTTTGGGTGATTTCCGATAAAAGAGTAGCGTTACAAAAATGTTGCAAAGTTTGGCCTGGGAAGAACTGGGAGAAAGAAGACGAGCTGCTCGACTAAGTGGTATGTTCCGAGCTGCAAGCGGAGAGATGGCGTAGAATGACATTAGTAGACGAATAAGTTTGAGTGGCGTCTTTAAGAGTAGGAAATATCACAATATGAAGATAAAGTAGGAATTCAAGAGGACACGTTGGCGCAAATATTCATGTATAGGAAGGGGTGTTAGTGATTGGAATAACTTACCAAGGGAGATGTTCAATACAACTCCAGTTTCTTTGAAATCGTTTTAGAAAAGGCTAGGAAAACAACAGATAGGGAATCTGCTTGATTGATTGATTGATTGATTTATTGATTGATTGATTGATTGATTGATTGATTGATTGATTGATTGATTGATTGATTGATTGATTGATTGATTGATCCCTACCATTCTTGCCGACAACTTCCCTCAAAAGGTAATTTTGGTGTTTCATGTAATGAATATTTGCGATACAATCTTTGTGCTAAACTTTCTTAACTATCCACATAGGCCAATATTTACACATTTGAAACTATAGAGAAATTTCAGGAAATTATCTAATAGTAAAGTTTGAAATTTTCCACCAGAGATGGTTTACCACTCTATGAGGGATGTGCCTTAGTGGATGGTAAAACAAAAAGCTCATGAGCTGGACTTCTGGTTACTTCTATTTGTGGTGCAAAATTGTTGTACAGTGCGTTGTTTCTTCTTCCTCTTATTAGCTCTTCTTCCAGGCTTTGTTACAATGGTACTGGGATTAATGCGAGGTTTTGTGCACCTTTGGGCTTCAGGCGTCGATCTTCAAGACTGAATGTACCTCATATTGCCAATGCTGCTTAGGTCGTCCACTGAGGCGTTGGCTTTCGACGTAGAAATAGAGGATGGGTTTGGCGACTGTACTACTTCTTCAGTCACAACTAAGTTGCGTTTATTCCTACCCGCACTTCATGTACTGTCTGCGTCTAACAAGAAGTCGCGGCAGCGCGATGAACAGACACTACGCTCTAAGCTAACAATTCACACTCGTGCAGACTGTGCGAGCTATTTGAAACCGATGCATGTTCAGTATGTGGTACTTATAGTAAATGTGTAACTACCCTTTGAAAATTCACAACAGCACCTCAGTTCGCAAGAGTCACCGAGGACGGAACAGGTGTTTGAGGTGCTTGAGATATGCGCATGCGCACAGCCATACTTATCCCCCGCACCTGTTACCCGGCATCCACGTGACTTTTCGTCAGACGACCATAGTATCGTGAGCAATGCAGGGGGAATCCCACGTACGATTCATGGTGCGTTTCGTCCGGGTTACCCTCCAGTAAGTGGGAGGATACCGTCACTTGAATTATTCTCAACATATTGACACTGAGATGGAATCCATAAAGTGAGAGGTGTTTTTGTTTTCATTGTATGGTTTATGATAGTGGATTACAGGGTGAAAATAAGAATTATAATCATTGTCACCATTATTTGAAGGTTCTTCGCTTTATTTACCTGAAAATCTAATTCGGTAAGGTCTGGAGTGGCACGTTTTAATATTACATGTTCCTAATAAAATCCTTGTGCTCCCTTGAAAATATCACCCCTCGGAGTGGGAAAGGGATGTGTGCATGCCCGGTTACTTGGGTTAATGGAGTCATCTATATTATACACGAATAGCCTAGGCTCTAATGATAATTTATTGTTATCGCCGCTGTAAAGATTATCTTCTCTACAAGAAAAGTTTTTAAATCTTGGAGAAATGGTGTGGTGCATAAATGAGAACAAGGCGGGCGGACGTTATTGGAAGAAAGAAGGAGTCATATCCTCATTAAATAGTCAGACAGCTGACTCGAGGTAAAGTTGCTCACAAAGAAACACGAAGTTCCATTAACGTAATTATCTCTCGTGTAGACGGACAAGGAGACATGTCTTATCTTGAACTTGAAAGTGGAAAATTCGAATGTAATCGCTCTGAGAGAATTCCAGTAATTTCAAAGTCGTACTTTTCTGGTGTTTTTGGTATCTTCAAATAGAAAGGCGAAGATTTTGAAAGTTGGACGCCATATTTAAAAACCAGTTATTATTTATTTATTGGCTTGCTCTGTGGATCGGTGGTAGAATGTCGGCGTCGGATACACAGATCATGGAGTCAAACCCGACAGAAGTAGTCTAATTCAAGAGGGCGGAAGCAAGTTCAATTCTGCATTTCATGCCGTATGATGTCGGCATGAAAGAGATGTCAGGTTGGCACTTGCGGATAGTGTGTTTAAAAATGAAACTTTTTCCATAATGAATCAATTGGTCTCAAATTTTTAACATATCATTCCTGCATATTATTAAATATATCTGCAAACGCACAACTCATTTCATCCAACAGTTTTCAAGAAAAATATTTTATTTTGAAGGTTTCTTTGAAAATCATTTTTATATAGAAAATTCGTTTTAATATGCTTGAAAAATTGAAGACTTTTATCTCAGAATATATTTAAACAGTTTCATGTAAGTGTTTATGGGTATCTTTTGCGGTGACCTTTAAAATCATTTTTAAAATTTTGAGTCATTTTATTGAAATAGTCAATACATATATTTATCAATATTTTAGTTCAAGTTTTTTTTTGAAAATAGTACTCATGACTGTAAGCACTCTTAGCAGGAGTTATCTAAAATAATTTCAACCAATTTAGAGAATATTTACTAAGAAATCTTTATATTTAAATGTTCAATTTCACAAATTAGAGACAAACGCAATCGGAGTTACACGACACAATCGCCCCCCGATCCTTACTCTAAAATCCAACTGGGCCGGATGTTCTTTCTTTATTCTCTTTCGAGTATCCTCAGTGTGTAAGGTTGTCAATCTGGATGCATGTTTTCTCCTTTTTTCAAATTCTAGACACCGTTTTTCCGTTTGCTTCCTTGTTCGCTCGTCTCTTTGCTCATTCACTTCATTATCCGCCTGTGGGTGGGGGCGGTAGAGCAACACACACGGTATCCCCTGCCTGTCGTAAGAGTCGACTAAAAGGAGCCCCAAGGGCTCAGAACTTTGGAGTTTGGGTTGGCGATCACGGGGCCCTTAGCTGAGTCCTGGCATTGCTTCCACTTACTTGTGCCAGGCTCCTCACTTACATCTATACTATTCGACCTCCCTTGGTCAACACTTGTTCTTTTCAGACCCCGACGGTATTACGTATGGAGGTCTAGAGAGTCTTTCATTTTCATGCCCTTCGTGGACCTTGTCTTCCTTTGGCCGATACCGTCATTTTGGAAGTGTCGGACCCCTTCCATTTTTTCTCTCTGATTAGTGTTGTATAGAGGAAGGTTGCCTAGTTGTACTTCCTCTTAAAACAATAATCACCACCACTCACTTCATTACTGCTGACAGTGGAGTAGTCTCTGTTATTCTTGTCGCTTCTGTCACGCAGAACCTTTGATTGAACTGTGAAACAGTCACACTGTTACTTGTTTGCTTTGAAAAATTATAGAAGAGAATCTGGTCGGCACTTTGTGTGCCATCGCAGTCGTACTGGGATGACTAAATGAGGTGAAGCTATATAATATCGTAAAAAGTATCAGCAATCGAAGTATCGAAGTTATCGGTCAGTAAGTAACAAAGTGTCTTCCTCGAAAGGTGATCGGCTCCTGGGATGAATGGTCAGAGTCGCCTTCGGTTCAGAGGGCCTCAAGTTTGATTCTCGGCCGGGTCGGGGATTCTAACCACCGGATTGCTTGCTGGGAGTTTGTACTGTTCCCAACATTCCTGCAACTCGCACACCACTCACAACACTATCCTCCACTATAAAAACACGCAGTTCACATATACGGCACTTGTTTCCCACCCTCGTTGGAGGGTCTGCATTTCAAGGGCTGCTAGGAGTAGCCACATAAAATTAAAATGATTATTCGGAATGCAAAGAAACATTTGATTTTAATAATGAACATCATGATAAAATGTTGTTTTAAGAACGCTTACTGGCTATTTGCTATTTGTTTTACGTCGCACCGAAGCAGATAGGTCTTACGGCGACGATGGGATAGGAAAGGCTTAGGAATGGGAAGGAAGCGACCGTGGCCTTCATTAAGGTACAGTCTGGTGTGAAAATGGGAAACCACGGAAAACCATCTTTAGGGCTGCCGACAGTGGGGTTCGAACCCACTATCTCCCGATTACTGGGTACTGGCCGCACTTAAGCGACTGCAGCTGTAGAGTTCGGTACGCTTACTGGCAAGCTACGGTGAAGATAGTGCTATTGTCGTGTTGAAGGGTTGGATACGTATATATCCTGATAGCTTCTAGTCGTTTTACACAACAAGCAAGGAGAGAGCAATTACATGGATATATCTCTACAAGACTGACGAATTTAATATTGATGTCCAAACCGTCTTTATAGTAGTTTATAGAAACAAAATAATGAGAAATTCTCACGAATCATCACCAGTAACACGTGGCATAAAGGAAGCCAGTTGCATTCCTCTGATAGTGATATGTGTGCCATATCCTGTCCACTTCTGCCTTTATCTGGTTTACTGACGAACTACTTGTGTACTCATTGATTTCGGTATCATTTCCGAATGTTTGAAATATTGTACTCGCAAACTTAGCCCAAGGAGATCACAGATGTCGCCTTTGTCGTCCTGTGACTTTACGATGATTGTTCCCGATCTTGTCTATCTAGTTATTTTTCCATGGCTCTTGTTCAAAGTCTTCATTCTTGGTAAAGGGTTATGGCAGGCGACACTATGTTCACAAACGCTTTTTACAAGCGTTATTGCAAACGTTTTATGATTATACATATTGTCTCGGAGTTTTCCAACGTGCGTTTGCACATATATATACGGCCTGATTAAGGTAATGTAACTATTTTTTAATCTTAATTTCTCTTTCAGTAGTTGGTGTGGTATCTATTTGGTGGCCCGTTTTCTTTTATCTGCTGTTGCCCATATAACGTTAATTATATCAGCTATGATTTTTCTTTGTGTCATGTCTCGCTACATTGATCTGCGTCTTACTACATTTAGTGCTTGCATTGTGTGAATGAGCTCTGTTGTACCTTGGATATGTTTTACGCCGATTTTGTTCTACGGTTCGTGTGTGGAAGTCTCCGTATTATTATTATTCGTGTACCAAATTGCTCTGCGATGTCCCCACCATGTTGCAGTGTATCGGAAGTGCCTGTACATGGATGGCTTGTGCTGTTTTTGCATTTTAATTTTATATAAGAGACGTATTGATGATGTGAATTGGGTCTCCGATCTTGTGTGGTTTTGGCCTTGAATATCCACATACGACGTTATTTAAGAACCGTACTTCAACATTTGGGTCCTACTGATCATTGTTGTCTTTTATGCGTTCTCTATTTCTTGGGCCCTTTTGCCCTATTGTGCGTGTGTTCGAATGTAAGGTATGTAGGACGCATATCATTCGCCTATTTTTGTCGTTTATTCTTATTTTGCTTTTGGGGCCCCTGGTATTTGTGTTTGTGTGTGTCTGCGTGTGTGTGCGTGCATGTATATATTCCTTTGGTTACTCTTTGTTTATCTCTGATACCGGGCTCTATGCCTGCGCGCGACTCCTCCTCTTGATCCTTCGTCTGGCCATATTTGAATCTTTCTTCTTTTGGTGTTCGTTGGAAACCATTTTTGAGTGAAATCCCATTGAATGGCTGTGTATCGCGACTGTTAAAGGCTCGTCCTGTTGATATAGAGATAAGTAATAATTTATTACTTTGGGCGTCACACAGTCATTGTGTAATTGTTCCCAGGTAACAATGTCTATTATTATTTTCTGATTGATTGTATTCTGCATGCTACTTTTTTCTATTTGTTTTACGTCGCACCGACACAGACAGCTCATATGGCGACGATGGGGTAAGAAAGACCTAGGAATGAGAAGGAAACGGCCCTGGCCTTAATTGAGGTACAGACCCAGCATTTGCCTGGTGTGAAAATGGGAAACCATAGAAAACCATCTTCAGGGCTGCCGACAGTGGGATTCGAACCCACTATCCTGCGAGCTCACACCTGCGCGTTCCTAACAGCACGGCCAACTCGCCCGGTGTATTCTGCATGTGATTGAACCAGTTGGTTGATTCAGGTTATAAGGAGGTGCGATGCTATGAGGATAGTGAATTGTGTATCGAGCTCATGTTTGATTTCTATCTGGGCCTATTTCCCATTTTTTGGTGTTGTTTCATCTGTTCTGATTTATGTGTGGCCATCTATTATTTGATTTAATTATTATTTAATAAACCCTTTTGTTTTTTCTAATCGATGCTATTGTTAAAATAGGATGTGTAGTCTTTTAAATTTTATCTTTTTAATTTAAGAGTCTCGAGTTCAGTTCATGACTTAGTCTCTAGTCATATTCGACCCGGTCCACGTGAACATCGTACTGTAGGTAAGTATTTATGTATCACCCCGTTACCTCTGGTTGATTTGAGCTTTCACTGATTTTTTCTATTGTTTCCATTTTTCATTATCTTTCTGTCTGTATATGTGTTATGATTTTCCGGCTATTTATTCCTCGGTGCTCATCCTGCCCAGATCTGCCGTGGGCATGCGAGAATAATAATATGGGGCTGGTCTAACACAATGAAATATTGTATTCGTTGGGGTACTGCTTTGCTTAATAAATGGTGTGCACATGGTATATCATGATTCATTGTCACGTCTTATCATTCCAATAAGCTATAGTGCATTTTTATGTAAGTTTAATTTTGAAGGTAAAGATCACGTAGCGTCAAGCCTTAATCCCCAGTAGGAATGCAAAAGGCTTCAATCATAATACTTCCAGACTCATAAGAAGTAGGATTGCAAAAACTGCAACATTCTCCTTCTCTTAAAAAATCCTCCCTTCTAGTCTATGAAATAATCGATATTGTTCGAAGTCTTCAGCTTATGGGGAAGTGTGTGATACAGGTTTGGATAAAATCGCACGTTGGTGTTCTTGGAAATGAGTAGGTTGATACGGTAGGCGAGTCCGATCCCAACAATGGGAGACAGGATTGTACCACCGTCCCATCATCTGATTACGTACATCTTCTGAAGGAAAGGCTGCTGACCTGCTGGACTGGAGAATGGGTGGTTATATCACAAATGCAAGTACGGCATTTACTGATGATTCCCTCTGAATATTGGTACCAGAAGCATCCGTTGTACAAGGAAGTTTACTACAACAATTGCTTAAATTTAATCATGGACGATACCCACAGCATTTGCAACGAATACGGTTTGTTCAATCATACACTTGACCCAACTGCAATAACGCTGCAAGGGATGTGAACCGAATTATCTTCAACTGTAGTCACCATATTGTGCAGGTTACAGCACTGTTGCAGAAAATTTGGATCATTCGTTGCTCACAACTCTCCCAACTCTCGTAAATGGACTTAGCAATGCTACTTAGGACCTCCTGTATTATTTTTGATTAGTGTACAAGTTAAAGTTTGAGTGATCTATCACAGTGCAACAGTGACGATGCGTGCGGCCTATTATAAATCGTTTATTTCTTGTTGCCCTTTTTCTTTCAGGTATGGACATAAACAAGTGAAGTGACAGAGTAAGTGGACTATTATAATCTGCTTTTCTGTTGCTGTTGTAGATCGCTTGTTTTTGCTATGTTTTTTAGGTATGGACATAAACAAATGAACTATGTGTGTGATTATTTTGGTCCTATTACATTAATCAAACAATGCACAAGAGTGTTCTTGGCTGAATGGGCAAGAACCCGGTAGAAAAGAAAAAACCCAGGGCAAGTCTCATAATAAGCGAAAGTTGCCCCAGCGACGCAAGGAATACCTCGAATAAATTGACGACTGTTTTTATTTATTTACTAGCAAATGTAAACGTGCTTCGCTACGGTATTCTACATTGCAAAGGCCCTACAGACTACTACATAAATTACTGTACAAATCAGATTATGTTAAATTGCAAGCCTCTTAGTGCATCCGAGAAATATCACGGGGAGGTCCCCATGTGCTTTATCCGACATAAGGTGCGCGTTGGGGAGTTGTGATGAGAATGACAGGCTCACTTGCCTACTGTCATTCACAATCGAGGCGGGGAGTTTTCATTATAGAGACAGACCCCTTTTTCTATTGCCAGTTACAATCGGGTTGGGGAGATTTGATTATAATCGAGAAATGCTGCTCTATCTAACGTATAATTCACAGCACCAAAATTGTAGTTTCCTTCAAACTGAGCTGTGTTTGTGCTATATGTTATGTGATACGACTTATTCGTCAGAAATTACCCCGAAACGAAGGTCTGCACCGTCATAAAAATTGCCTTCATATTTCAACTTTTTTTCTGGTCCAAAATGTCACACGTTTGAACGTCTTGAAATGTTTCCTCAAAGGAAAGCGTCAAGGTTTCGGGAGTAGCACTCGAGTACGCAGAAATTAAGGAAGAAAGTAACATAATTAAAAATTTTGATATTAATTGAAGATAAGCATAATAACAGAGGATAACCGAACAGAAAAAATATGTAAATACCAAGTGAATATATTGGAAAATGAAATGTCCCTCACTAAATTGTGATGATATAAGTTACGGATTTAAGAAAGCGGTAACAGAGGAGAATTTTTGGCTTATGGATTCTTAGGTAATCCGATAAGAAGATTACTTACGGTGTTATTACTTAGAGGGGCTGCATGGTCGAGGCGGTAAAGGCGTGCTCGGTTCGCCCGGAAGGGCGTGGGTTCGAATCACCGTCAGGAAGTCGTAAAATTTAAGAAACGTGATTTCCACTTCCGGAGGTGCATATGGCCCTGAGGTTCACTCAGCCTACACCAAAAATGAGCACCAAGTTAATTCCTGGGGGCAAAGGCGGCCGGGCGTAGACCTAACCACTCTACCCCATCACGTACCGACGTTGACAATGGTGGAAGCCTTTACCTTCTACTCCTCCAACGGCCTTCATGGCCTGTACGGAAGTGACTTAGCTTTTTTTTTGTTTTTACTTAAGCCTAAAGACGCAAGATGCGCATATGAAAGCGGAAATAGAATAGAAATACAGTAAAAGTTACAGCAAATGCCAGAAAACTCCTTACGATGTGAAATAAAGGGCTATGTTACACAGTACTGTTGAAATATTAACTACCCTTAGTGCTATTCGAAGACGCTTGTAACATTCAACGGTATTCCGCAGCTTACTGGTTAAAATTGTTCGTGTAGGTTAATTTTTTTGTGAAAATAAAGTTAGTTCTTTACTATAGAAACTATTTTACAAACTGTACTTTTGACAATCACAGCACCCCTAGGGGAGGGTGTGAAATATAAAAAAATAACCGAAAACGACCGATATTAGTGTCGAATCAATAGTTATCGGGGCATCGAGAGGAACTGTGACACTTTGGATGCCTTTAAGGTCATAGTTCAGCCCCAGTTGGAAAGGAGGTTGAGAAGGGAAAAATTACTAAGGTGATGGGACACCACTAGCGGTTGTAGTGTTTGTTTGTTTGTTTGTTTATTAGTGAACAAAACAGGCGTTCAGCCCCGAGTACATGTTCACAATAATAATAAATAAATAGATACTAAATACTGCTACTGTACACCTTGGCCATGCCATGAAGCCTGTCAGATACTCCGGAAACGTGACCTCAAAAATTAGGTCACCACGGTAGTCATCTTCCGTCTCTTCATGCCACGTCCATCTACTCCCCTGTCTACTTCTAAATTCACACATAAAACATCAATAACTAATAAAATTAATAAACGTAGTCCAACCTAAGCCACCCCTCTCCACCATATACCAAATAAAATAAACAATAAAACAAAAAGACCTAACGCTACAGTTATAGACCAGACCTCCTCAGCCGGGCCTATATTTACATTCTATTGCTGGTGTTGCAACTCTCTGCTTGTTATCATTCACACGTACCCACTCATCACGCAAACCTTCATGCTTCAGCATTTTCATCACCTTTATTGTTCCCTGACCTACTCCAAAATACGCTACAACAGCAACATTACACTATTGCATACCAAACCAGCCATCTTTCAGTTTTTGCTTACTCTCACACATACACATAGACCTCTATGCCACTTCTCTAATTACCATCTAGTTAACAGACATACTTCTACTCTCACCACATTTTAACAATGAATGTTCTGCGCTTTCGTCACTTTATTGTTACTGACCTACACCTAATCAATACTGCAAACAACACAAATACCAATCACGCATATACCAACACCTCTCCAACCTCATATTTCTTTCTCCTCTCCATACAAACAAACCAAAATTTACAAAATCATAATAAACTCATCTCTCTCACACTATCACGTCAAATAAATAATTAGATGAATAAATAAATATATAACTAAATATACAATACCCCCTACCCACATATAAAATAATAATAGTGATATCAATAATAATAATAATAATAATAATAATAATAATAATAATAACACGCAGAAAGGAACACAGTGAAAAAATGAAGAGATATTGGGAAGAAAAGAAGAAGAAACATTGTGCAAAATAAGTTCAAACGCGCTCCACAGCTGGGCACAACGAATCAAAAAATAATAATAATAATAATAATAATAACAACAATAATAATAAAATAATGGTAATACTCATAATAATAATAGTAATAATAATAATATTAATAATCAACTGGCCAACGGTAGATTCCCTCTATGAACCGTTTGCCTTACTTACAGTAAATAATAAACTTAAAATATCCCATATGCGATCCCGGAGCACCCCATAATACCTATTCCACTCTCACATGTACATATAGATCCCTATGCACTACTTCTCTGAAATACACTATAATTAAAAGACATCTTACCCTACACAAGTACTCTATATACCAATGTCCAAACCTTACCAACCATTCTCGCTTCTCATCTCTACTTTCAGTAACCAAACCACCTACTACTGTTTTTTACTTCTAGTAACTACCCCCCTCTCATATCCACTTGTACCCCACATTTCTGTCAGATCTCTGTTCCTGTATCTGGCCCTACTCTGGTCTAGGCTCCCCAAGTTTAACCTTGCCGTTACCTTTTTACCTTGCGTTTCCCTTACTTCACTGCATACACTTCCTTTACTTCCCTCTTCACTGCAAATAGCCATATTCTCACTTCGCCTCTCTACCAGCACTTCTTCACTCCGAACACTGTTATTGGTCACTTTAGCACTTGGCATTTCTCCCTGCCTCTCTTCACACGGTACACTGATACTTCTGGTATTTTGCCTATCATCTCCACTAATCGCTGCACTACTCTCTTTTTCTTCGGCCTGCTTTGACTTCATCCCTACGTCCATCCTCAGCACACTGTTATTTGTATTTCTCCTCATTGGCCTACAGTTTATTGCACTACTCTCCTTTTCCTCATCCTGTTTTAACTTCAATTCTAAATCCATCAATCTATCCACAGACCAGATCCTCTTCCAGCTTCTGTCTGACACCACTAGATTTTGACCTCTAATAGTTGCCTTCAGCCCCTGTTTTACAGCCAGTATCCTGTGTTTTCTGAGTATCCTCTCGTTTTTGATCGCGTCATTTCCTACGTCTCTCTTTATCCATATTTTCTCCCTCTGTACGTTTCCCGCATTTGTAAACACAACATCCGCCATCAACGTTGAAAACAATTGTAGCTTTATAGGCCTGTTGCCTCTAGTTCTCCCCACTCTCTGCACATCATCAATATCTACTTCACTAAAGTTTATTTTCATTTTTCCCTGTATTAGATCCACTACTTTATAAGTTGTAAGTACTTTGCTTTCTCTCGACTCCTCAGGCACTCCATAAATAAACAAGCACTTCTTCCTTCTGTATAAAGTATTTGCTTCCACTTCTGCTTTCAGCCTGCAATTCTCCTCTTCAAGTCGTCCTACTTTTTCCCTTAATGTTACCACTTCCTCGGTGTTATTTCTCGCCTGTGCATCCATGTCGTCCGTTTTTTCTCTTATCCATACTTCCATTTTTTCAATCTTACTGGTTTGTTCTTCAATCATCTCTTTTATTTGCCCGAAAGGGCAAACTTCTGTCAGCACCTCTCTTACAGCTCTTTTGATAGCGTCCATATTTTCCCTTTCCTCATTTCTACTAGATGACGGGCCTGGGTTCAACTCGACCCCCCCAATACATAGTAAAATTATAATCACTGCTGCCGATAACAATAGTTCTCCTTTCCTCTCCATATCCATTCTACACCCACCTGGCTATTTTCTTCTTTCTTCATTTTCCTCTGCCATCTTCCTATCGTCACTCTGTACTGTTCTATCCCAATCATTGTCGACCCACTTCTCGGCGACCTTCCAACACTCCACACTCACGAACTCCACTCCCCTCCCGGGACCCACAGCTCACTGCGACCTCCTTCGACCGTGCCTTAGGCAAGACTCAGGCTGTAGTGGTGGAGGTGGAAAGGGGTGAATGATGAAACTGATAGAAAACGATGTATATTAATGTAGAACCTATAGTTGTTGGGGTCGCTGAGTTGAAAAATGACACTTCGGATGTCGTTTTAGTCCACGCTCAGCCCCGATCGGCAATGGGGATGGGAACTGGTGAAAATGTCCAAAATGACCGAGACAATGGCTGTATGTGTGTATGTTCCAGCATTGCTCACAAACAAACTTGGTACACATATGGCATACTATCTGGAAAACATACTGTGGGGGTTAGCCATGGCTGGTACCCCTAGCGGTGGGGATGACATTTACAAATAATCTAAACCGAGCGATATTAGTGTCATATCCATAGTTTTCAGGGTCGCCGTCCGACTCGTTGGCTGAATGGTCAGCGTACTGGCCTTCGGTTCAGGGGGTCCCGGGTACGATTCCTGACAGGGTCGGGGATTTTAACCTTCATTGGTTAATTCCAATGGCCCGGGGCTGGGCGTTTATGCTGTCCCCAACATCCCTGCAACTCACACATCACACATAACACTATCCACCACAATAACACGCAGTTACGTACACATGGGCGATGCCGCCCACCCTCATCGGAGGGCCTGACTTACAAGGGCTGCACTCGGCTAGAAATAGCCACACGAAATTAAATTAATGAATAAGGGTCGCTGAGTCCGGCTCCGTGGTTAAATGGTTAGCGTGCTGGCCTTTGGTCCATTGGGTCCCCGGTTCGATTGCCGGCCGGGTCAGGGATTTTAACCTTCATTGGTTAATTGCGATGGCTCGGAGGGCTGGGTGTGTGCGGCGTCTTCATCATTAGAATACATTATAGGTAGGTCCCATCCTCACAGAAACGCAGGTCGCCTGTACGACGTCAACTCGTAAGACCTGATCCAGGTCTCTTCGGAGGCAACACGTAATTATTATTATTATTATTATTATTATTATTATTATTATTATTATTATTATTATTATTATTATTATTAGGGTCTCTGTGATGAACTGTGACACTCTGGATGCCGTTTAAGCGCAAGTTCAACCTCGATCGGCATTGATGTTCAGAAGGCGCGAAGAGAAAATGTCCAAAATGAGACAAAGAGATATGAATGTTGATTCCATAGTTGGAATCATGTACGTCATATTTATAGCGCTATGCATAAAAACGTACAGTTATAACTCACTTTTACTAGTTGCTTGAAAATGTAATCTACTTACCGGACAATCTTGTGTGCACCAAGGAAATAGTTTAACGCGAAACTAAATAATCTCAAATCTATATATTAAAAGAATTTAATAAAAACAGTTTGGCAAATTTGCTTCATTTTTGTTTTGTTCTCTCTGGAATTACCTGCCGATGAATTATAAGACATTGATAGATCTCTAAGTTCAGTCATACTTGAGTAATCACAAAATTAAGTCATTAAATGATCACTCCAATAATTGCAGGCGAAGTATTACCCTAACCCCAATACATTCTGTACTTAGCAGGTTGCCGAGCGACTAACACTTTCATTAATATTCTGATATTTATGTGACTTTCATCCTTAGTAATGTCGTTACATGCAGCCATGTTTGATTAGTATCTGTCAAGCCAGAGAGTAGACACTTCCTCTGATCACGGAAAAATACTACTCCCCGCTGTGTACTCTTTGATTCTCCAACCTTCCCCAGCTCTCAAATACATTCAACAGATGGCAGAACGTTCCTAATAATTTGCATGCTGCTATGAGAAATAAGTCTCGTGTAAACATCATTATTTTAAAATACCTATCGCTACACTAGGATGAGCGAACTTCTCTGCTTGGCAAAAAACATTTCTACGAGACTAATCAATAAGTTCACAAGATAACACGTTTTATATAAAAGAATGGCGATTAAATATAACATTGCCTTCTACGACACAATATCAAGCTTTACATCAAAGCGAATAAATATTTCGACTTTTACCAAACAGACGGGCTTTATTAGCGACAAATGACGACATGATTTTCTAGAGTGCGTAGATGTGCGCAATTGTATTTCATTAAAATATCTTAATACTACGACGTTGTAAAATAATATTGTTTTCCTCTCGGGGATGCCACTCTTTCACATAATTTGTGTTGTTAGGTAATAATATAGAGGATACCTGCGGGTACCTACCTCAGACAAAGGGATAGATCCTTATTGATTAAGAAGTGTAAAGTATATGTGTCAAGTGTTAATAAGCTGATGTGGGTGTGCCAAAATGTATTCAGAAGTGATATAGACTGATACAAGGACGTTTAACGGCATTTCCCAATATAATTTATTTTTGTGTATAAAATTGCCACGTAGACAATAACGGCATTTCTCGTGCGTAAAAATATTTCATGTGACTCTATCAGTTATTAAAATTTATGTTTTGGATTGAGAACAATCCATTCTTCTTATTCATTAATATAATGTATTCGTCTTGTATTGTAGAGCACCCTACTTTCAGTATATTTAGATTAAGCGCCCACTTTACTTACGAACAGACAATTGACCCGTATGCTCTTGAGCTTAGCCGTTGTGCCAGTTGAAAGTAGAGAGGTTGGGACTTCGATGTCCGGGTTTGATTTCCGAAGTTCCTCTTCCAGAAGATTTCCATCTAAAGATTTATTTGTGAAATTAAGTTTTATATTCAACACTCTGCCGAGCCCGGAACAGGTGCAGTATATCATAACACTGAAATATTGAAAGCACGGAGCTTTTTGGGCATGCAGTTAGAGGTGCACAGATGTGATCTTGCATTCAGGAGATAGTGGATTCGAACCCCACTGTCAGCAACCCTGATGAAGATTTACTGTATTCTCCCATTTTAACACCAGGCAAATTCTGGGGCTGTACCTTTATTAATTACGGCCATAGCCGCGTCCCACTCTCAGCCCTTTCCTATCCCACCGTTGCTGTAAGATCTATCAGTGTCGGTGCGACGTAAGGCAACTATATATATAAGGCCAAGAAGACTAATTTCCATGTTTGCAAATGAAGAAAAATGCTATTTGACAGTCCCCAGTTTTATTCCAGTCCCTTTGTTGGCGATGTGCAGTTAGAATTTGCTATTGTTGTGGTCAACAATGGCTCAATCTTACTATTGTAACCTCTAATATTTTTTGAGACGATAGCAAATGTTAAATCATCCACACCTGCCGTATTATTCTAATCTTGTCTTGAACTGAGTAAATGTAGAGAATCATTCCATGTATTTCACCACCCTGTTCTTATTAAATTTAGTTAATTCTTAGTTAGTTTCATTTACTTAATTCTTTTACCCATCCTACCTCACCACTTTTCCGATATACTACGATGTTATGACACATTATGGCGGTTGTTTAATTCAGGTAGAATATAGAAAAGCGATAAGAGATTTTCTGCATGTACGCCTACCCATTATTCATTCGATCACGCCACCACTTTGAGGTGAGTATCGAGACTCTTAAGACATGCGCTACAGCTGGTTCAGAAGACTACGAAGAATTTTCTTCTCCGTAAGACCTCGTCGGCGCGACGTAAAGAAAAATCGTGAAAATTAAAAATAATAAAGAACAAGGTAAGCTGTGGATGATCTCTAACAGTCAATAGATGAATGCTTGTATGTCTTGTAGAAATATATTCACGAACTATGATATATTACACATGTTAAAAGGTAAGGTAGGTCGTGAATTACCTCTAACAGTAATTCACAGCAGTTAGATCTGTGATTGCATGACGCACATTTGTTACAGTTTATGGACAAAATAATGAGAACACTGAGGAAGCGCTGCTTGTTCCATCGTACAACTGATGATACTACTAAGGGCTATAATAAGCACATACTAGAAGTCAGTCGTTCGTAGGAAGACTTATAAGCTCTCTCAGGGGTTTCGAACTCACGACCCAAACCAGTGTGTACTCCACAGTATTTCTATAAGTTGGAAGATGCGATGTGCCATACAATATTATGTCAGTTTAATTTTCACTGTTCTCACTTACAAACTAAAGGAACATTCACAAAATACGAGATTTGTTATTAAGCATTTGAATCGCAATTTGTTAAATGGGTATGAGTCACGAGAAGTAAATTTTGGGAAAACGAGAAAATCTGTTTTCTTCCTGAACTGATTACTAGTGAATGTTTATTTAATATCAGCAAATATACCCGTGCTTCGCTACGGTATTCTACATTGTATACGGATTTCTACGTAAATTATTGTTCATGTCAGATTATATTAAATTGCATGGCTCTTAGCGTTATCCTAGAAACACCACTGGAATGTCTCCATATTTTGTTTCCGACGTAAGGTACGCATTGGGGAGTTTTGATGATAATGGCAGGCTCACTTGTTTACTGCCATTCACAATCGAGATGGGGAGTTTTCAATATAAAGGCAGGCCACTTTTCCCAATGCCAGACGTCTCTATCACCATCTACCCAAGGAACACCACGAGTTTACAAGAATGATGACGAAAATGGTATTACGCTACTTCCTGCTGGCAAGCAGAGACGTTGTCATGGTAACTGGTAGGTTCATTATCGGTCTGCGAGGGTGTCCGTCATCTAACTCAGAGCACAGAACCCACAGAAAATAGTAATTTTCTCCCTCATTTGAAGGGTAAGCAAAAAATTAGTAGGTAATAAAAATTATTTATAATGAAGGCACGTTTCACATATGTTGTACAGATTGTACAGAAAATCAAAATTGTATGAGAAAATATCAAATACCTCGTTTGATCTCCCTAAAACCCGCCAGTCTGTGCCGTGATTTTAGTATCATATGAATATCAAAACCTGCTCCTGGAAGAGTAATCTCTAAATATGAAGTTTGTTCGAGAACTATCCAGCCATTTCGCCATGATGGTGGAACAGACAAACAGACATACAGACAAAACAGACACGAAAGCTAAAAAGCACTGATATGGTCTTGAGTTGACCTGAAAAGGATATATTCCTGAAAGATTGGCAAAATAAACGAAACTACAACTACATCTACAACTAGATTTATTATTTATTTGTATATGTACTTTATTTATAGATGGGAGTTTTGGAATAAGATATTAAAATTTATAAACACATTTTGAGAGCATTGAAGTCAATCACATACCGGTATGAATTTTTATTTCATAAGTTGACACACACATTTTTATTACTGCTGAATTAGGACGGAAAGTAATAAAAGTCGTTTGGTGATTGGTTCTGGCTCGTACGTTCCTTCACTAGGCTGTACTAGTGTAGCACAGCTAACTGTGATCGTGCGTTTTTAAATGGGATGGCGGTGGTGTTTATTCTTTTAAGAGGAAGTACAAGAGTTCGCAATTTCGCGTATAAATATATGATAAAAAGCAGGTTATTTATTATTGTAATGTTTCGGGATTTTGCACTATATGTAATGGTCCATGAAGCCTGCCTGGTGGCCACGATCGTTAAGGCATATAGTATGACACTGTGGTTTGCCCGTTCGAGTCTCGTTGGTTTAAACATTTTTCACTCTAAAAGTATTGGCCGGCAGGTTAGGAGAGGTGGTGGTATGCAATTTATAACCACTAGATTGCGTTCCAAAAGCCTGGATTTAAAAGCAAACTTTTCCGCAGTGCTCATATGGAGTGCGGGTGTATGATGCTGTTGACCGGGATATGTCCGTCGGATGGAGGCGTTAAGCCTTGAGCAGACCCCTTGGCGCTATTTGACATGAGTAGGCTATGTGCTGGAACCTTTTTTCACCCTCTCCATTCCTAATATCATATATCACGTCATTCATTTAATCTCATTAACTCTTCTGATGAGGCTGACGTCGAGAAGGGCATCTGGTTATAAAAGTTTGCTATGAAGGTTCAGTTTCATATGCGACCCCGTAGAGAAACGGGAAAAGGTTTGGACAAACATTTACTGGTCCGTGGCTTCGTTTATCTTGTATATAAAGTTGGATGTTGGTATATTTGACGTTAATAGACTCAAAAGCTACTGGACCGATTTCGCTGACATTTTCACAGTTTGTTCTTATTACATCTGAGGGGGATTATGAAGGGTTCGTACGAAATCTGATTGGTAGTTCGGCACTGGGATGAGAAAGGGTGAAAAATAAAATAGGGAAAGGTAAGCAAACCGCAAGATAAGTTTGATCAGCGGGTTGCCTACCCAACCGTAAGTGAAGATGATTATGTGTTTCTTAAAACTTATTTTTGCTTTTACCTTCTATATACTTGTATACAAATGAAAAGTCCAAGTTCTGTCCCCATGGCACAGGGGGTGAGAAGGTGAGAAAATGTCGCAAATTACAGAGATTACGGGTGAATGTGTGTATGTTCCAGCATAGCTCTCAACCAAATTGGATACTCATATAACTTACTATCTGGAAAAATTACTGTAGTGGCAAGAAACCCCTTGCACCCCTAAATGAAGGGGGTGAAACTTAAAAATCCGAAAATGACGAAATTAGTGACGAATTCATAGTCTTTGGGGTAGCTGAAATGAACTGTGACACTGTGAATGCCGTTTAAGTCAAAGTTCGTTCCCAATCGGTATGGTAAACATGTTATGACTTACTGTTTGGGAATGAAAACTGTAGGGTAGGACACACATACGGGCGGGATCGTACAGTATATAAAATGACTGTCATGACTGACTGACTGACTGACTGACTGATTCATCATCGCTGAGCCAAAACTACTGGACATTAAGAAATGAAATTTTGGATGTTAAATTTATATTACGACAAAAGCTTAACAGTTTAAAGTCGTGAACATTAGTATTTGGAATCTCCTTTAAAAATAATGAAACACGTATATTTTTGTTTCCGTAAATTCTTTTTAAGGGGGGTGCGGTGAAAGGAGGTTAGAAAGAGATTGAATACTTTTTACGAGGAAGCTTATATCTTAAAAACTGAAGATGTCACAGACGTGAAAATTGGTATTTGGAATCTTCTCTCAAAATAAACACATTTTTATTTTTGGAAAATCCAGCTTAATAGGGCTGAACGGCATTGACAAAGGGGGTGAGTTTTTAAAAGACTATCACTATCTCAAACGTGTATGTGTTGTTGAGCTACGTGACCTTTCAATAATTCCCCACTGACTGCGTATCAAACTCAGATGCAATGATTAGTTAAATCATATTCTCAGAAAGGTAACATTTTACACACGTGAAAATTGGTATTTGGAATGTCCTGTGAAAATAAAGAAACACAGGTATTTTTTTCGGAAAATCCGCTTAAGGGGAACTGAAAAAGGCGATGAATTGTTAAAAAGAGCGTATCGACAGCACATCTCAAAAATTAACATGTTAAAGACGTGAAAATTGGTATTTTTAATCTCTTTTAAAAATAAAGAACCACATACTTCTTGTTTCCGGAAAAAACACTTAAGATAGGGAGGTATAAAGGACCGAAAAGGGAGTGGAATTCGTTTTATAAGGATGCTGATATCTCAAAAATTGAAGAAATTACCGACGTAAAAATTGGTATTTCGAGTCTCCTTTAAAATTAAAGAAATAAGTATTTTTTTTGTTTTCGGAAAATCCACTTAAGAGGGTGAAAGAATTAAAAAATGAGTTGAATTATTTGTATGAGGATACTTATATTTCAAAAATTAAAGGTGTTGCAAACGTGAAAATTGGTATTTGGAATCTCCTTTAAAAAATAAACACGATTCTTTTGTTTTCATAAAATCCACATAGGAGGGAATAATTGAGACATTAGTTGAATTATTTTTACGAGGATACTTGCATCTCATAAACTGAAGATGTCATAAACGCAAAAAATTTGGTATTTGGAATCTCCTTTAAAAATAAAGGAAGATGTTTTTTGTTTTCGTGAAATGTACTTAGGTGGATTGGGGGAGGGGGTAGCACTGATAAAGGGATTGAATTATTTTTATGGGGATACTTATATCTCAAAAACTGTAGATGTTACTGACGTGGAAATAGGTATTTGGTATCTCCTTTAAAAATAAACAATTTTTGTTCGACTTGAGGAAAGTCTATTTCTCACACCTACAGTTCTAATTCGCATCTTAGCCCCAAAAGGCAATAGAACAAACGTGGTTTACAAAGAATTTCTGGGGTAAATAAAACTAAATTATTCGGTGAGTTTTTATACTTTAGGGATTTTCAGATAATGTTTTAGTACTGTACTGAGGAACGATTACTTTTATCAGATGACGAAATTCACGCGCGCGAAGCCACGAGGAACTGCTAGTTTATTATATACGTGTGATGCGTTATACAGTAAAATTTCCCTTGTTTCATAAGATATCAGTGATAAACGCGTAGGATATATTTAACAATATTAGTAGTGACTTGACGACATTAGTAACTTCATCACTATCTCAAACGTGTATGTGTTGTTGAGCTACGTGACCCTTCAATAATTCACCACTGACTGCCTATCAAACTCAGATGCAATGATTAGTTAAATCATAAAAAAGAGAGATGTTAACTGCTTTAGTGTAGCTACATGCTGGATAATATTTCACAGTACAGGTATTAAACTTCTAAAGTCTACCACCACATAATTGAGGAACGCCAGTTTAAAAGGTGCTACTTCCACTTTATTTTACGATTCTTGCGCTTTTTCCACAACATTTTTAGGTAGAAATAGCATCTTTTGAACAGACACCCCTCAATTGTTATAAATGCATCATACACAAGTAATTAATACATAACCACTACATTCACGTGTTAAAATGTTATCGCGAATCACGAATAATGAATCTTTCCAGGACTTCTCCCCAGCAGTCAGGTAACTGGACATCTATGATATTTTCCGGGTATGTTTTGTTATGGTCCAAGCTTGCATTTCATTCGTTACTTCGGCAATTCGGAAACAGAACCGGTGCCTTCTGTAGGGGAAATTAATTTTTGAAGGAAGTCTTGAGCATAGACACTACTTAAAGGTAGGTAATACACACGTGTAAATTCCCGTCTACTCATGTTTGATAGATATTGTCCAAATAAAGTACCTATTATGTACGGTAGGCTCTGTCGCAGATGTGGCATTGGGTCATGTCTTGGAAAACTGCCCTAATGGTGACAGATAAGTAAACACCCGCCATCAAGAAATAAGATCGTTCCTCGCCCAACAGCTTCGTGGAAAGGGTTACACAGTTTACGAAGAGGTTCACGGCGTGTCGACAAACGGGTGCACCAGAAGAATGGGCATAATAGCCTTTAAACATGACAGCAAGGAAGGTTATATAATCGATCACACAGTCAGAATAAAGCATCACACCGGCCAGCCTGAGGAGGTTAAAGGAACATCTACACACCTACAACCGATTATTTTTCTATTTGCTATACGTCGCACCGACACTGATATGTCTTATGGCGACGATGGGACAGGAAAGGGATAGGACTGGGAAGGAAGCGGCCGTGGCCTTAATTAAGGTACAGCCCCAGCATTTGCTTGGTGTGAAAATGGGAAACCACGGGAAACCATCTTCAGGGCTGCCGACAGTAGGGAATAGAACCGTTTAAAAGAGCTGGAAGTATCGTGTTTAATGGTAGAGGTATGTGACACTGTAAGTAGGGTTTTATGAATTTCGGGAACAGATTCGGCTTACAGAAGTCCAAAATCAATCTTTTGGTAATCGCCACGTTACGAGGGTAAGCCTCCGTGGATCAGGCGGCTGCGCGCCGGCCTCTCACCGCTGGGTTCCTGGTTCAATTCTCGGTCACTCCGTGTGATATTTGTGCTGGACAAAGAGGAGGCAGGACAGGTTTTTCCGGATAATCTAGTTTTCTTTGTCATCTTTCATTCCAGAACACTCTCCAATATCATTTCATATTATCTGTCAGTCATTAATCATTGCTCCAGAGAAGTACGACACGCTTCGGCAGCTGGCACAATTCCTATCCTCGCTGCTAGATGGGCTTCATTCATTCCATTCCTCACCCAGTCAAATGACTGGGAACAGGCTATGGATTTTCTTTTTCATTTCACTTTACAAGGTTCTTTGGCTGTTTTAAAATCACAGCCGTATTCGCAGTATCGTAGTTTCCTTTATATTTCCGTTAATGCCCTAATAACGAATATATTGTTCTACGATTTTTGCATTTACAAACGTTTAATGCTAGAGACTAAATATTGTGTTATATCATTTTTAGAGTTATTTGCACTCACACTCTCGGTCTAGCGCACGTACGGAACATATCAAGAAGAGCCAAGCACCGTCAGCCAAGAGACTAGCACCCATATCGCTAGCCACAACGCCGACAACTACCAGTCCTTCGACGAGCCCGTAACTCGCCAGACACCGGCTACCCGCCAAGCATTCGATCGCCCATCAGCGAGCCCCTGCACGCCAAGAAAAGGCCACCTGCACTACAACCTGTTTAAACTCAATAATCGACAACTGCCTGCCAAGAATCCAGGCAGAACCAACAGACACTTGTAAATCCAGACTATACAGGCACCAAGCAATTCGTCAGAGCACTCAGTGTGGTCATTGGTTCGGAACATATCCCATTGCGACACGGCAAAACTACACCTGTTCACTGAGTGAGCGCCAAACAACGCCGATCCTCGTATGAGTTTGACCAGAACAAACCAGTGCTTCACCTTACCTACACCTCTACACTCACACACCATTACCACCATAAGACTGGCAAGCCGAATTAGCTGCCAGTCTACAAGCCTGGCAATCAGATATAGCATCCTTCATTGTAACATCATTCAGCCCTTTAACTCAACTCACATCACCAACACAAACGCCTAAATCCACCCATAGCCCACTTCACCACCCCTCTCCACCCTACACTTCCGTCTCCCCTTACTCATCCCCCTCAACCACTCATCCATTCAACCCCAAAAGAAGAAGATGACAGCGGTAGCTCCGAAGAAGAAGCAGAAGCAGAAGACAACACTGAACCACCCCAAAACCATAAACCAAGCAACCCAAACCTTCCCCACAACCACATTTCATATCAAGCACTCATCAGTGTAAACAGCAACTCAAACAACTATAACCAACGCTATCAAGAACAACAAGCATGCCAAGAAAACACAAGACGCCAGCTGTCAAGCCACCACCAACAGAAGAAAGCTGAAGTCGAAAGAAACCCAAACAACCCTCCCCTCCACACCCCGCCACAAATAACACCACACAAACTACTCCATCCACCCAATAGCAAGAATCGCAAACAACCCCAGATACCCAAGATAAATCTCAACAAATCTACCCCATAGCCTCCGATATCCACAGTCATATCATTCCCATCCCTCCCCCATCCCGCCCCCTTTGTCAATCAATAAATCAACTCAGTCAACCTATACAACTACCCAAACACAAACCGCGTAAACCACAACCAAAAATAAACCACCCTCGAAGCAAAACCAACCTAAACAAACCAAAAGCCACAAAACTCCCCTTCTTCCTACACCGCATTTCAAAACCACATCTCAACCTCGTCCATCACACCCTCATTAGCAATACTCTGCTACAATTGCCTTAAAGTAAATCACCATGCTGCCAGGTGTAAAGATAAGACCCCCTACAACAGGTGTGGTTGTCCTCACCATCACCGAAAATGCAAGGTGCCACAGGACCAGGCGACCAGCGCAAATTGCCACGGAAATCACGCAGCATCGTCCCCTGGCTGCCCATATTATAAGAAGGCAATTAAACAAAAACTTAATAAACACACCTATCCAAAACAAACAGTAACACAAACACAACCAAACCCACCCCCGATTCTTCTCACCACCCTCAACCCTCACATCAACACGCCCAACAATAACCTCTTACTTCTTATCCTCAGCCTACTCCAACACCAAATTCAGTCAAATTCAGGGCCCTCTAGCTGGATCGAGTAGCCGAGACGCTGATGAACCTAATCAGACACCCCCTCAATCTACCCCCCCCCTTTTCAATCCCCGCCAAGAAATCAAGACCAACCAAGTTCTCACTCCCTTAACTGCACACTATGCTTTCTTAAACAATAATACCTATAAGATGAAGCACTGGTACTCGGAGACGAATCGGTGCACCGCTAAATGCTGCCAATTAACGATGCTACGTATATCAAAACACCCCACACTCACACTAAATCTAACGCCTAGTTACAAGTGTCAGTCACTGCACAACGAAGTCGGTTTAGTCCCTACAAATTTGCAAACGCAATCGGGAATGGTCAGTTCCTAGATGGGTGACCACCCAGGACTACCACAACCGACACACACGTTACCGCTGTGTCAGTCATCTCTAAAAGAAACTCGACCCCGTGGTCACTTACACACTAATAGTACACAACACACACACACACACACACATACTGAAAAACACAACCACATAGTTAAGCAACATTGGGCGTGATCACCCACAAGATGGGTGGCCAAGCGTTCGCACATATACGGTTCACAAAACTCAAACTGAATACTAAACCAATAACTGGTTTTAAAAACATATAACACAGAACAGCGGACCGGTATCGGCAAAGTAAGAAACCCAGATGATGTTAATGTTCATTTCTTGTTTTTGTTTTTTGATATAGTTATACTTTGTCCTTGTGGCAATCCAGAACGTCTGGAAAGTCGTTGAGTTTCTCAATAAGTACACACATTTAAATATCGTCAAAATCACGTTTCCACCACGGGAGTGTTAGATGTGCTCTGCTGAGGCTATAGCAGTGCGGAACTCGCCTTACGACGCTTGGTCGCTTTAATTTTGAGACGCTACTGATGAACCATTTGGTGCTCGACTTCGGTTATGTGGAACTATTTTGAATTCCAGTAAGTTGCTCTGTTTATTCCACTGCGTTTAAGATAATTCCGAAGTCATTTATTGTCCATATTGAACCCGCCCCTACCCTTTAAGGCACCGGCATAGGATCAACGGGGTCGCACATGGGTCAAAAGTATATTACATAGGCGCTTATCTAACATTATCTTAAAGGCGTACAGGGTAGGATGACGGGCATACTTAACTACAATGAGAACACATTCGAATTAAAAATATTTAACTCACAAACCGGTTTATTCAACCTTAATGATGATGGGAAATGGCGCATTAAGACACACTAATGAAATACATTACTACACATACTTTTTGTGAATTATTATATGGGCATCTGTCCATTGTGCTTGATAGAAACGAGTACGTTTATCGCAAAGCGCTGTATCCTGACATGTAGCGAATGGAAATTTTATCAAACACTGAGGCTATATTATCACTAACACATAAAACTAACATGCACCGACAACGCGTCAGAGCAATCCCTACTCTAATGAAGACCTAGATTTCCCAATGAAAGGACGTAAAGGAAATACACACATATGAAACAACACCTGGGTTCGAACCGATCCTCGCTAGTTTAGACATCGCCAGGCTGATGGACAGAACCACCACTGACCTTATTTACAACCACAAATGACATAAAGAACACATAAATCATACATGATATGCAACAGATATGTAAGGCACCTGGATCTTCCATCAGACGCCGTAAACCTCCAATGTCTACGTTGAGCATCGAACTGACAACCTCCTGCAATGAAGACGGGGTCCTGTAATCCCTATCTATATTATACTCGAACAATTAACAATCATTCACGAGTAAACATTAGCATTACCAGCCGGGCCATTTGTTAATAAAATACACTACTCTGGCGTGTTGAATGAATCGTATATTTTGCCGTCAAACAGGCCTCTTTCTCTTACTTCAAAAAGTCCCTGCTTTCCACACAGCTGGGACATAGAAAAAAAAAACACGACTGGTGGCAAGGGCAGACGAAATGCTCCCCATTCCACACGCGGTCGACAACCCACCATTAACAGGCGTAACATTCCCTTTCATAAGGACGCAAGACCACTCCACTAAGAAGCAAGTCTACAATAAACCGAGGTCTAAAACACTCGCGCAAATCACCTCGAATTCAACACATATTTACCCAACAGTATCACGTCACTTTCACAATGCGGCTCCGGTATTACAATGCTAATATTTGATCGATCATTATTATTATTATTATTATTATTATTATTATTATTATTATTATTATTATTATCGTTTCCATTATACATGACTTACCCGCTGCATTAATCATACATGGTCATCGTGCGGAATCTATTCAGCAATTACAACACAATTACGTACTCGCACGGCAATTAACATCTGATTACTGACTGCTAATTAATCAATGGTCAGCACTTGGTTACTTTATCGTCACACGGCAATACATTTATTAATTAATTAATATTCACACGGATTGATATTTGACACTCGCATCATGATCACATCCTGGTAAGCTTAATCACATAATCAATTAAAATCACAACGCTCCCTATCTAAGTATTTCAAAAGGAGGGGTTTTTGGCTGTCAGTTCGGTCGCTGAGCCTCGTAGTTACGTGCCTTACACACTATAGTACTTACCGTTTTTCTTGCCATGCACTTATCAAGATAATAATTACTCTAATTAATAACTTCTCTCACTGCACTCCCCTAAACTCACTACTCCTGGTCTTCTGACGCAAATAATCAAACAAAATCTCCCCAGAAAGAAATAATTCAATAAATCTCTACCACATGCCAAACTAAAGTATCATATTCCCTAAATTATTTACAATCAATTACTCAGACCTGTCGTCGGTTTCCTACACTAAGAATTATTAACTACGCGCCCATTTCGGCGCTCTATTTCCACTGGACTACATCTTTAATCTTTTATAGCGTCAGCTTATAATAGATATTCCCATCCCCATTAGGCATGCCAGATATTGAAAATTTTGTACTCATCTCTATCACATGATGACACCTTCGTCAGCTCGGAAAGTCCATCCTGGACTTACTCCTGGTCCATGGGCACCGCGGTGATTACTTGCATTTCCATACCACCTTGAAGTTGAGAGTCCATGGTTCCGTGTTGGTGGAGCCGCTGGCAGTTAATCCTGTACACACACAACGCCACTGTTTAATTCCACACTCTGTCTAACAGCGTTCACTGTGAACGTCCGGTCACGATCTAGTAGGCGACTACGTAGTCCACGGTTCAGTACCGATTCTCGTCTATCTCTCGGCCACTATTCAGTCTGCTGCTACGTAAGATTATTATACTATAGTAATGATAATAATATTACTTTACACATCACGGTTTTATAAAAAGGTTAACACTGGCGTCACAGAGACCAAACTATACACCGTTTATGCGAATTCTATTATTTCACTTAAAATGGGAGTTAACTTCACTTGAACAAAGAACTAACGAGGGCTTAACCGAGCATAGCTTCGCCGTCGATGAGCCGCTAGCCCCGAATGTCGCTCGTCCCTTACTGCAGTAGTTTTTACAAGGGAGCGATACCCCTTCCACTAATTTGCGTATTGCCTATTCACAGCATACTCGAGGTATAATAGTACGGCTAATCGGTGACCAATATTTAGTTGATGCGATTGAGACATAACCATTTAATTATCCTTCGATGAATCTCCTTCAATTAATTAAAATCTGTCCGGCTTCCCCCTCCTTGCGTGGTGTACTCCCTTCTTCGAGGACGTGTCATGAGAATAACCAGATGGCCCAGTACTTTTCCACGCAGAAACCACACAGTATTCTTTCTTCTTCTGAAAGTTATCAAGAAAAGGGACATTAAACACTCTAAATAAATGTCCCAGTGACATTTATCCCTTTTAAATCGGAAGACGACTCCATAATTTGAGTTTAATTAATTTTCTAGATCGTAGGTAATTAAGTTGGCTAGTCCGAGTCCAAGATGGCTCCTATATTTCGTTTCGAAAAAGTTGGTTCCCCTCATTCTCTGAGTCTTAAGGAGGGATGTCTTCTCTCGAGCGATGTCACGGGGAATCCCCATTCATAACCCCTCCCGGGTCTAAGTTGGCTTGCTTCCTCTGCGGGCCCCCGCTACACAAAGGATAATACTGCGCAATAAGTCGCAGACAAAGAAATCTCGTAGAATAATTTTAAAAGACACAATATATCAATCTCAATTGTATGAATATTAATTAGTTTCGGTATTACCTCTATTAATGATATGAATATTAATCAGTTTCAGCATTGTTTCCCTTAAATAGCATTGCGTGCGTAATTACGAAGATCAATATCAACCAAAGGTCCTTGGATCATGCCCCTGTCGGGTTCAATATGTCCCGACATTTTTCGAAAGAAAGACACTTTCGCACTTCTCGCATTTTTCAAATGTTCACTGTTTGACTTGTTTTGCCTCATACTTGTAGAAATCACTGAGAAAAATCGAATAACTCCTCACATGGCATGCTACCACGTTGGAGTCTTGAGCTACATTATATTGTTAACCAAGCGACACATTATTTTAGTACTGCAAGAGTATTGCATCGTTTGATGACTTCACATCGAGGTCAGATTCTTGTTACTGGGTACATTGGTCCATCCCTTTTATAATGAGATATTGTAACTTGTCATTGCGCGAGTATTTTTAGAAGTGATTTCAATGTTAAAACTGCCATGTTTTTATAACGCTCACCGGCCTAAGTACGGTTTCGAAATTATTGACACATTTTACATCACGAGAGCGTAGCATATTTACAAACCCACTGCCGCGTTAAGCCGACATAATCCTCCAATCCTTGCCTTTGTAGTGACAGCAGTGTTTTTACCTTCTTGCCCTGACTGTTCACGTGGGATTCAGCGAGAGTCGTCACAGTGCTTTAGTTATATCTATTCGTCCCACCGTTACCTAGATCTCTAAACAGCTTGTTTGAGTAATGGAAGGAAATAAGGCTTCGGGTTAGTTGGTTGCTATCCGTCTCACTATCAGCTGCCGTTTTCAGAGGCCCGAGTTCGAATCCAGGTACTGCCAGAAATTCAGGAATGGCAGTATGCGGTTAAAATGGTACATGCAGCTCACCTCCATTGGGGATGTACTTGAAAAGAGATGCACCACATCGGGGTGAGGACACGAGTTTGTCCGTCTCCTATGCTGAATGGTTAGCGTAGTGCTCTTTGGTTCAGAGGGCCCCGGGTTCGAGTTCTGACCGGGTCAGAGATTTTAACTTTAAATAGTTAATCCCATTGCCGCGAGGACTCACAAACCACATATAGCACTATACTATCCTCCACTACAATAACTCGCAGCAGATGCCGCCTACCATTGTCGGAGGGTCTGCCTTATAAGAGCTCCACCAGGCTGCAACAGACGAAATTATTATTACTATTACTATTATTATTATTATTATTATTATTATTATTATTATTATTATTAATGTTGTTTTACGTCCCACTAACTACTCTTTTACGGTTTTCGGAGACGCCGAGGTGCCGGAATTTAGTCCCACAGGAGTTCTTTTACGTGCCAGTAAATCTACCGACACAAGGCTGACGTATTTGAGCACCTTCAAATACCACCGGACTGAGCCAGGATCGATCCTGCCAAGTTGGGGTCAGAAGGCCAGCGCCTTAACCGTCTGAGCCACTCAGTCCGGCTTATTATTATTATTATTATTATTATTATTATTATTATTATTATTATTATTATTATTATTATTATTATTATTATTATTATTATTATTATTATTGGTTTCCAATTGCCGGGCGAGCAAAGTAAACAAGCGTTTAAATGCGTGATTTGCAGAACTGAGTGAATTCGATTCTAAGGTATGTGGTGTATGTGGTTACAGTTGTAATTGGAAATGAAAATCTACAGCCTGTTTCCAATCATTCGACTGGGTCAGGAATGAAATGAATGAAGCCCCCATTCAGCGGTGAGGATATAAATTGTGCCGGTTGCGCTCTTATGGAGCAATGATTAGTGAATGACAGGGAAATAAAATTGTAATGGAGACTGTTGCTGGAATGAAAGATGACAGGGAAGACCGGAGTACGCGGAGTAAAACCTGTCCCGCTTCCACTTTTTCCAGCACAAATCTCATATTAAGTGACGGGGATTTGAACCAGGGAACCCAACGGTGTGAGGCCGGCGCGCTGCCACCTGAGCCACGGAAGCTCCACAGTTGTAATTATAAAGCAAAATAAATATTCATATCTTTAAAGTATGAAAGTAGCTAGCACCTAATTAACATTTCCCGTTATAATGCGATAATATGAATCTTTTCATATTCATTCCTTGTGGAATTTATATTTAAATAGAGTCTGCGCAAAATATACAATTTTATATCACTAATATAGGGACGATTTTGTAATCGTGAATTATTGTTAAAATTTACCTTCAGTTTGCTTCGAACTGTGTGATCAAGCAGCCCTGATTGAGGAAATTGGCTGTGTTCCAACAAGCTCCGTGCTGAAGTTATGTTGAAATAGAGTCATATTTACTTGTAAATTAAGATACGGTGTATTCATATCTAATGATGTGAAGTACTTTTCAGCGTGTGGAAGTATCTGATTGCATTAAAAATGAAACAACTTTCAACTTTTGTTTAGAAGTTAAATGTACCGATGTGCGATGTGAAAGTTGCTGAGGTGTGCTTTCATGGTCTTTTACGCTTATTGGCTTAATGTCGCTCTAGCACATACAGTTTTTCAGTAATTATCGGTGTATGAAGTGTTTGTAATGGATAAGAAAGATAGTGGCCTTAATGAAGGTACAGCTTCGGTATTTGACTAGTTAGAATGTGACATCATGAAAAACAATCTACAGGGCTGTCAGTGATGGTGTTTAAACTCGACATCTCCCGAATAAAAATACTTACAACTGCGTGACTGTTGACGTGAGGTGAACTCACTCTGTATGATATACGTGGAAGTACAGTCATTTGCTATGGATACTGTGATAAGTATTACTCATAGTGTCAGTGATGTACAAAACACTTCTCAGCTCAATTTGGAAAAGCATTGTCATAATGTCTCTCTCAATAAAATTTTAGTATTCCCTTTTTAATTTTTTGACCTCTATCAAACACTCTAACAGAGTAATTTTATATTGACAGTTTACGATGGATCAACCGGTATCTAGGCTGATGAATGAATGGTCAAACAAAACAAAATGACAGTGATGCATGGTGGCTTTGGCTATATACTTTTCAGTGTTTCACATAATTTGGGTTTTAATAATAATGTTATTGGTTTTATGTCCCATTAACTAATATTTTACGGTTTTCGGAGACATCGAGGTGCCGGAATTTTATCCCGCAGAAGTTCTTTTACTTGCCAGTAAATCTACCGACACGAGGCTGACGTATTTAAGTACTTTCAAATATCACCGGACTGAGCCAAGTTCGAACCTGCCAAGTTTGGATTCCCTGTCCTCACCGAGAAATCGTGCAGGTACAGTAAGGCCCAGTTTCTTCAACGAATGTTAAGTGTTAACACTTAACACACAATTTAACAAAATGGCCGTCACATTTAGAATTGTTAACTCTAACACATTTTTAATACTTGTGTTTAATTAACAAGGCAGCAGCCCTGTGTTACACCTCTTAACAGCTGTTAAAATTTCAAAATGGAAGAATGTAGAGGATGGAAGTTTGAAGCTTTACTGTTTCTTCAAGACTATTTATAAACTGAAGAAGACAGAAAACGACCCATACTGAGAAGAAATGACTTTTTAGAGTTGTCAGAAGAACGTTTTCCACAAAGTTACCACAAGAAACTAGAAGAAATTGGAAATAGGTTAGAGTTTCCCGTCCGCCTCTATGGTGTAGTGAATAGTGTTATTAGCTGCCACCCCGAGAGACCCGGGTTCGATTCCCGGCTCTGTCATGAAATTTGAAAAGTGGTACGAGGGCTGGAACGGGGTCCACTCAGCCTCGGGAGGTCGAATGAGTAGAGGCGGGTTCGATTCCCACCTCAGCCATCTTGGAAGTGGTTTTCCGTAGTTTTCCACTTTTCCTCCAGGCAAATACCGCAATGGTACCGAATTTAAGGCCACGGCCGCTTCCTTCCGTCTTTCTTTCCAAACTTCCCATCCCCCCACAAGGCCCCTGTTCAGCATAGCAGGTGGGGAAGCCTGGGTGAGTTACTGGTCATCCTTCCCAGTTGTATCTCCCGACCCGGAGTCTGAAGCTCCAGGTCACTTTGTCACTGCCCTTGTGGCATTAGACGTGGGATCCCTCGCTAAGTCCGAGGGAAAAACCGACCCTGGAAGATAAACAGATAAAGAAGAAGAAGAAGAAGAAGAAGAATTTCCCACAGATTGTAACTTATCAGTTGTTTATAGTTCTTAGATATTATACTTCAGACATTTTTAACGTAATTTAGGCGATTATATTCATGAGTGCAAGACAAGAGTGTGCAGTATTCTGCAAAGAATTTCTGCTGTCATTGCAATTGCAGCATTAATAATGTATTATTTGTTTTTCCCCGCGGTAAAAGAATGCATGAAAATCATTCAAGACATACCAGTTATCACATTTTCCCGGTGATGTAGGAGCATTAGTTTGCACTCATATAAGAATATATTGAATGTTGTAATATAAAAGTCTGTTCTTTCATTTTTCAAGCACACTCGCATACTTTCAAATTAAAAATATAACTACATTTGTCTCATATTCAACATAATAACGCTTTTTTTTGCCTCTTACTTGACATGTTTACGTCTTGATAGACTCCGCTAACCATAACCTATAATAATGTCAACCGTGTGTGATAAAATACTATTCCAACATACCGCTAGAAGCGCTTTATGTAAAGAATCAAAATACGCTCACTGACAAACGCGTTCAGAAATATCACGGGTTTGTGTTAATTAGTCTTTAACAATTGCTTCGTAACAAATTTTGGAAATGTATTTGTGAAAAAGGGTACTTTTAACTGAAGTGTTAAATTAACAACAATTGTTAGTTAGCATTTTTTATGTAAAATATAACACTGAGTTGAGGAACCCGGGCCTAAGCGTTCCTAACAACGAAAGCGATGAGTCTATGTACAAGGAAAGGAGTGCCGAGGGAATATTGGCTGACAGCTAACGCGATCAGCAGGTTTATTTTAAATACCAACTCAAACCATATGATCAGCTACGGATTTTCTCGTCTTCGGAATTCCAGCGACCTCGGCTGAAGGTCGACTCAATAATTCTGCGCAGAAGACACTAGCACGGTGCCTAAAGGTGCTAGTAGGCACCACTCTGACATTCACCATATGTGAGCAGGCGATTATCACTTATATCTTGCACTGTGAAGTGGAAAGAATAACGGGTGAAATTGGAAATCTCAAAAGAGAATCAGAGGATATTAGGGACTGGAATGACAAGCTTGGACTTACACTAAATATCGTAACAATTCAGGCCAATAACAAATTCTCACTGAGGATTTGTGGAGCGCGGAAGGAACCTGCCAGTGTGCAGCCACACTTTAATGAACGGCTCATTTGTATTCGTGCAAACAGGCTATGGCTGGCGGTGCTCCCTGAGCAACATTACAGTGTGCAAATTTCTACCAGCCGATCCTCCCTATTCTGAAGCGTTGAATATGAACTTCGGTCTTTTCAGGCCCACGATTGACAGTTGCGTCCATGTATTCAGCAAAATAAATACTGTTGCGGATCCTATGCTATAAACATGGCTGTGATGTCCTTTGTGTTCAAGAGACTTAGAGAAATGGCACTCATCATCGACCCAGAGTTCCCGGTAGCCTGGCTCAGTGGCTCACGCGGTTCAGGTGCTGGCCTTCTGACACCAACTTGGCAGGGTCAATCCTGGCTCAGTCCGGTGGTATTTGAAGGTTCTCAAATACATCAGCCTCGTGTTGGTAGATTTACTGGCAAGTGAAAGAACTGCGGGACGAAATTTCGGCCCCTTGGCGTCTCAAGAAAACTATCAAAAAGTATTTAATAAGACGTAAAACCAATAACATTATTAAATGTAGTCAAACTACCTAATCAACCGTACGGAAGTACCTGGCATAGCTGTCCTTCCAATGACATGTCGGAGGGTGGTAACTGGTAATATATATCCTAACCGTTGAGCTGAATCACTACACTGTTTCTTCTGTGTTCAATTTGCCGATCACAAATGATTGACAACCGAGCTCTTCACAACGTAAAACGTGACTTCAACAGTCACAGAAATGTCTCGGATTATGAACACGATAATGAAGATGAAGACGGAGGAAGCTGGAGCTAACTAGATGCTCTTGATCCATGTTTCCAAATTACCTCCTATTTTAACAGAGGACATCATCGGCGGGCCTGTAATGCGGACTTTATTTTATCGAGTGAAGAAATAGCCCAACAATGTGTGAATAATATCGATGTTCGTTTAGTAGGCAGCATATACCTCTGTCAGGTATTTGCGGCAGTACTTCCCATGTCTGTGCCTTTCCATGAAAATTAAATTTCAAGAAAGCTGACTGGAACGAGTTCACTACATGTCTGGAAGAAGCTTAATCCAATATTGATACGTTACTTCATCTGCTGATTACGACTGTTTTGGTGAAGAAGGACAAGCAAAATAAGAAAATAATTCTCTACTCTCAAATCTTTATGGATGCAACATAAACTATATTCTCTGACTCTGTAATTCCTGGGAACTGAACGCTATCCCACATTTGTGTACGTGTCGACTCTCTCCTGCCACCTGCACACTTTTAAACACCTCTCTTAAGTTATTGAAGTGGGAATTGTTGTAGGTCGCTTCAGGACAGACACCGCCTGATCATTGCCTGTGTGGTAAAACTAATCGAAACTGTGACACCAAGTAATAATAATAATAATAATAATAATAATAATAATAATAATAATAATAATAATAATAATAATAATAATAATAATAATAATAATAATAATAATAATAATTGTACCATGAGTTGGGCCTCTCTGGCTGTTCAAATCGCCCGCCAGTTCTACAGTAATTTAATCTACTTCAAATCTCATGAAATCTCAGATAATAATAATAATGGCGTATGGCCTCCGGAGATGCCTGGTGCAGGTCTTTTCCTAGTAGACGGCCTATTAGGCGACCTGAATGTCTGTCAAGATGAGGGCCCTACCTAGGATGATTTCTAATGTTGAATACGCCACACACACCCAGCCTCCGAGCCATTGGAATTAACCAATTAAGGTTAAAATCCCCGACCCGGCCGGGAATGGAACCAGGGACCCTCTCAGCCAACGAGTTGGACATGAAATCTCAGATGGAAGAGGTTTAAACTGTATGAATTAGGTGCCTCTAGGGTCGTGTTATTAGCAATGCCTAGTGTCCAAAGACTTTAACTATATTGAGAATATTTTTGTTATCAAGTTTGGGCAGGTAATCTCTCTTATTTTGTTTGTCTGTTGTCATCCCTGTTATTAAAGTTACCCTCGAATCATATTGCTTCCCTGCTAAAAACGTATCTACAACCACGTCTTTTCTTTCTTCTTCCTTCCGGAAATATCCACTGTGTTGCTATTTAAAGTGTGGGTTTGTCTGAAACTAATGTCTTGTCTTTCGGCAGTGAAGGTTTGGTAGTGTTACGGTAAGGAGATTTCCTCTGAAGGGGAAAAAATGGAGGTGGGGGCAGCGATCTGCGTAAGAGAGATGTTATGTGGTAGGCAGAATACACAGTATGTGAACTATCTGCGTGTGTACTTAGGGATGATTTCTACGTTCCTTTTTATAATGTAATTTTCAGTTTCAGGTTTCTTTAAATTTTCTAAAAGTCCACTACACAAGTTTTGAGAGGAATAATCTTGACCTTGAAGCAGGGCAGACACTTTAATGAAATACTGTGGAAAAATTCAAACATCTTCCTCTATCAAGCAAGATTTTTGTACATAATATGCGTTTTATTATGCTTTTTTTGCACTTTTGCACGTATGTCAGTACTAGAGTAATTGTCAGAAGTTTAAGACCGTCATATAAAATGTCAGACAGTTTTCTTCTTCTGCACCTTATTCCGCATTTTTCAGGATTACTGTTTCTAATTAATCTCGTCCATCGTTCTCTATCCTGAGCTACTTCAATATTTGTTTCTCTTTCTATTAGGCCTTCTCATACCAGGTTCATCCACCCCCTTATTTGGGTAGGCCTCCTCTTTCCTTCAACATTCTTGCGTGTAATGTTTTCGCCGACATAGTCATTTTCCCTATATATTAGATGACCAAACCACCTTGATCTTGCCTCCCAAAACTTTGCCCCGATGTTGGCAGTTTTCAGAGTGGTCATTTCGGAGACGATCCTTTCTAGTGACACCGCACATCCATGATAGAATCCTCATGTCAGATAGGCCTACCTATAACCTGCTCATATCGTTCTTCCTTAGAGGCACCGTTTCAATGGCGTACTCTATTGCTAGCCTCACGGTTGTGCTGTACATTTTTTTTAAAGTTTCATCGGTACCTTTCTCTCATACAGCTCTCTTGACAACTCTGCCATTTTCTCCATTCTACTTGAATTCTGAAACATATTATACCCTATGTCAGTTGTCATTCATTTCGATTTATATTCTAAGTGGCGTTTCCACTCACATCATTCGTATTTGTATTCTCATAGTTTGTATCCTTCTTTGCGGCGCATATACTCTAACATCATGTTCATGAAAGTGAAATCAATTTACGTGAATGTTGAATAGTAATTTCCAGTTAATCGATGCTTTTCCATTATGGAAAATGAAATATTCATAATGTAGGTAACAGGCCACTAAGTGACTCACATTAATGGGTTGAATAACACGTTATGGTCAATATACAGTAGTGTACTACAATATCCCATTATCACTTATATAGTAGTTCCCTGTGTAGGTCAGTCGTCGAGTATTGGCCTCTGAATCCTAAGATAATGAGTTCAAAACAGACGGAGTTAGTCCGATTTTTGAAGGACAGAAAGAAGTCCATTCGGCTATCCATGTCATTCAATATCGGCATTTAAAAGATATCTGATGACACATTTGATCACAAGATATGAATTTCATTCTGGTACGTTTTGACAATTGATCACTATCAAAGAGTAGAGAAAGGTCCACCTATTCAATACCATTTTTTAATTTATACTAGCAGTTTCCCGTTGGGTCCGCCCGCAACTTACAAAGTATAGTGTTGTTCGTTACTATCCTCACAGATGTATTTGCAAAGTTTCGAGTTAATTAAATAAAGCACATGATCTGCTGTGGTCATAGAATGTAATATTATGTCAACAAAAGACTTGAAAATACATCACACAAAGAAATTTAATTAAACCTTCCTTGGAACAACACCACACGCCGAACTGTTAAAAAGTCTTTCAAAGATCTTCGTCGTGGAGACAAATGTACTCATAACTTTTCTCAGAATCCACCAATTTAAGTAGTTATTACCTCAAAAGAAAGCGCTTGATCCACTGAGTGTTTTAGAACAAAACTGCGTACCTCAATTAGAATGAAAGATATGATTGCTTCAATGAGAAAAAATGTTGAATAAATGAGGCGTCAAATTGAATGTGCACTCATAACTTTTCTCAGAATCAACTAAGTTGAATAGTTTAGAGCTGAAATGAAAACGCGTGATCCACTAAGTGTTCTTAGGTCAAAACGAACTCCGTACCTCAATTAGCACCAAGGATATGATTGCATAAAAGAGACAAAAATTGAAAAAATCTAATAATTTGAGGAAGGCGGAAGTTAAGTGTTTTATATTACCTGATGACAAATCTGTGCATGAATACCTTTCAGTTAAAAGAAAAATGAAGGAAATCGACCGGATAGAATATCCGGACTGACTGACTTTAGTTTTCATAAAAAATATATATATATATATAGATTTTTAATATTTTATATCGAATTAATGGCAATGACCTGATTTCTTTGAGAATTGGTATTATGTAGCTTAATAATATTATTTAATTTCTTCGTAACTTGAGACCTAACCTCCTCTTGTTGATGGCTAGGAAGTTTGGTAATGGCTAATTTTGATTCCGTTACCTGTGTGATGACGTTGTTAAAATGGGCTGCATATGGCCAGTTGTGTTTTGGGTTCCTGCTCAACATTTTGGTTTCCCCCTCATTCAATGTTACGTCAGTTGAATAGGTGGACCTTTCTCTACTCTTTGACAAACACATTTAATGTTTAACTGAAAAACAATGTTCGAACCCAGCCACAGGTCACCCAACAAGGATTCCGCACTCTGTAGCCTGTCATGTAGGTGTCACGAAGAGACGAGTACCGTGTCATTTGCTTTTCTCTCGAGGAAGATTATGAGAAAACACCTGAAGAGTTTAAATATTTGTCCCGTTCCTCTACGGGGTCGGGTATGAGGTGAGATGAATCTGTAATAGCGGTTTCTTATGACTCCAACCTCATCAGAGGAATGCACGAAATGAAATGCTTGCCATGATATATGATAGTAGTAACGGAGAGGGTGAAAGCCAGTACCGGAACATAGCCTACTCAGGTCGAATAGCACCAAGGGGTCTGCCAAGGCTGAACGTCCCTATCCGACGGACGAATCACCATCAGCAGCGTCATATGCCCTCACTCGATATGAGGTCTGGAATTTAATTCAGGATTTTCGCTCGCGATCTAGTGATTAGAAATTGTATTCGACCACGTCCCCTACCCTGCCGGCCAACATTCTGCCGGTGAAATTTTTTTTGACTCGAACCGGCTAGCCACGGTTTCAGACCGTGTAGACTTCAACGCCACCAGGCGGGCTTAAGAGTTTAAATATAACAGTCAATTCAAAAGTATTGAATGGTTTGTGAATGAAAACTGACGAATTCAGGCTTACTTTACAACTATGTAAAAATATATAGTGTGACTAATAAATGGTTAAAAGCCCATATCCTCCCGTATCCGGGAGTAAACTACACTCAGTATGAAACCGAATAAGACTAAAAGTACATGTTCATAATTAGACGACTAAGGGAGCGTCGCAAACATCAGCCTGCAGTTCTTGCTTCCTGTAAAATCAAGTGACACGTCAAAAGGCAAAACAAATTATGTTGTAAATAATATATTTCTTACTTATCATTTTGCTCACTATCGTTTGATAAAATTTGATAACTGCTTATATCTGTGAACATTTAAATACACCTACATAAATAAAATAATATGATCGTTAAAAGCATAATATTATTTCTAACTAGCTGAGCTACCCTTCATTGATGGGATGGGACATACAGTATTTCCACACAACGCATTTGAAGGGGTATACATTTAGAACATGTCGTCTAGATGCAGCAGCGGGGAAACAGCTGACTTATTGAAGATCCCCTGATATATGGATTCCTGACGTCCGTCAGAATACTACTCATCCCCCCCGATCAAAACTCATGAGTACCGTTTTGAAAATCACTCGTCTTTAATTTATGGCGAGCGCCACTTCAGAGACCCCCATGATCCACGTACTACGTGTCATTTAACCAAACTGGAAAGCTCTGTGTCATAAATGTTTTGACCTTACCAGTATCGGCAGTTAGTATCTTATCCTCGAGTCGTATAGTGCAGGCGAACCACGTATCTGCCACTCACCCGAGGACATAAAACAAAGATTTTACCCAAATATTAGTCCTTTGATGATTTGTCGTTAAAAGCTTTCAATTTCAGGTGAAATACATGTGATAAAATGTCATGATTATCATTGGATGACTGATCGTATTAAACGGCATTTCTTCCAACTTTGAGTTCATTGCAATTATAGTAGAAAGATCACGATTGGAATATTTACGCACGTAACATATGTGTTCATTCATGTATATTTCGAGGACCTCCGGAGAAACTGCTTGAAAAGAAAGCTCTCCTGAATATATTAAAGGTGAAAGTAGCTTTCAGCTCTTTTGGTGAGTTCTGATATAGACTGATATTTCAGTCCCTATCTTCACGAACATGTCTACTAGGAATTGACTAGGCGGTTGACGAAATAGAATGCGACACTTCACCTCTCCAAGCCTTATCACAATCTGATAAGTATTTCTTTACAGGGGTATTTCGTTCTCTGTAAATACTCGCTTGACACATTCCTATTACGCTAGCAACACGACTACCATATCTGTTGTTGGTTCGTTATAGTGGCCTCAATGATTTCTTGTCGGTGTCACAGTCCTGCGTACCTTTTTATCATGTTCAGCTGCTTAACATGCGGGCAGCCAGTGTTTTGAAATGTGCTGTTGTAGGACCGCACAGAGTGAAAGAAATGGCCGTAGTCGGCAGGTATCTATTTTGATAGAAACATTTTGTATTTCGGGGGATGAGATATATGATCCAATTAACTTCTTCAGAGGAATAGAAAAATTCCTTCTGATTCGCGTTTCCATTTGAGATCCGTTTACGACTGCTGAATTTAATAGATGATATTGTCGTATGCAAATATACTTCGCTACTTCTCACTTAATATTGCTTCAGTTGAGGTTGTGTTTAATCTTCTAACAACTGCAAGTCTTGCTCCATCTGACTGAAGCACCTCAATGGTCCCCGACCTGTGTAATCCAGCTAGTCGTCTTTCCTATTTCTGTTGAGCTTTCTGCATTTCGTTTGATGGCGCATAGCTGTTTCGTCGTTCTGCTAACGCCTGTAGATATTTCTCAGCTGTTTGGATGTCCGACTCGTTGGCTGAATGGTCAGCGTACTGGCCTTCGGTTCAGAGGGTCCCGGGTTCGGTTCCCAGCCGGGTTGGGGATTTTAACCTTCATTGGTTAATTCCAATGGCCTGGGGCTGGGTGTTTGTGCTGTCCCCACCATCCCTGCAACTCACACACCACACATAACACTGTTCTCCACCACAATAACACGCCTACACATAGCAGATGCCGCCCACCCTCGTCGGAGGGTCTGCCTTACAAGGGCTGCTCTCGGCTAGAAATAGCTACACGAAATTAAAAAAACATAAGATGTTTGGATTTCACGTCTGAATGAAAAGAGCTTACTAACAGTTTTTATTGGAGCCATCTAACGACGTTTCCCTTAAACGGTACTATCTAATCCTATGGCAGCAGAACTTCGCCTCAAGATCAGCATCACACTCTGAATCTCGAGCAGCGCTCGTTTTAAGTCTGTCGACTGGGACCCTGGCCTGGTGCTCTGAATCAGTCTTGCTGTGCTGAATTGTTTAGGTAGTAGAGAACTGGCTACTCTAGCTGTGGCCAATGTGCTGGGTTTGATCCTACCTCATTTCGGCGGTATTTGAAGAGGCTTATATGCGCCAATCTCATGTCAGTAGATCTATCTGCACATGAATGAACCCTTGCGACACAGTATTTTTGGATCTGTGGAAATCTAAGTACACTGACTGACAGAGCAAATGCAACACCAAGAAGGAGTGGTCAGAACTTTATGCCAATTGCAGGGTAGACTGACGTCACTGAGGTATGCTCATGATGTGAAATGCGCCGCTGTGCTGCGCACGTAGCGAACGATAAATGGGACACGGCGTTGGCGAATGGCCCACTTCGTACCGTGATTTCTCAGCCGACAGTCATTGTAGAACGTGTTGTCGTGTGCCACAGGACACGTGTATAGCTAAGAATGCCAGGCCGCCGTCAACGGAGGCATTTCCAGCAGACAGACGACTTTACGAGGGGTATGGTGATCGGGCTGAGAAGGGCAGGTTGGTCGCTTCGTCAAATCGCAGCCGATACCCATAGCGATGTGTCCACGGTGCAGCGCCTGTGGCGAAGATGGTTGGCGCAGGACATGTGGCACGTGCGAGGGGTCCAGGCGCAGCCCGAGTGACGTCAGCACGCGAGGATCGGCGCATCCGCCGCCAAGCGGTGGCAGCCCCGCACGCCACGTCAACCGCCATTCTTCAGCATGTGCAAGACACCCTGGCTGTTCCAATATCGACCAGAACAATTTCCCGTCGATTGGTTGAAGGAGGCCTGCACTCCCGGCGTCCGCTCAGAAGACTACCATTGACTCCACAGCATAGACGTGCACGCCTGGCATGTTGCCGGGCTAGAGCGACTTGGATGAGGGAATGGCGGAACGTCGTGTTCTCCGATGAGTCACGCTTCTGTTCTGTCAGTGATAGTCACCGCAGACGAGTGTGGCGTCGGCGTGGAGAAAGGTCAAATCCGGCAGTAACTGTGGAGCGCCCTACCGCTAGACAACGCGGCATCATGGTTTGGGGCGCTATTGCGTATGATTCCACGTCACCTCTAGTGCGTATTCAAGGCACGTTAAATGCCCACCGCTACGTGCAGCATGTGCTGCGGCCGGTGGCACTCCCGTACCTTCAGGGGCTGCCCAATGCTCTGTTTCAGCAGGATAATGCCCGCCCACACACTGCTCGCATCTCCCAACAGGCTCTACGAGGTGTACAGATGCTTCCGTGGCCAGCGTACTCTCCGGATCTCTCACCAATCGAACACGTGTGGGATCTCATTGGACGCCGTTTGCAAACTCTGCCCCAGCCTCGTACGGACGACCAACTGTGGCAAATGGTTGACAGAGAATGGAGAACCATCCCTCAGGACACCATCCGCACTCTTATTGACTCTGTACCTCGACGTGTTTCTGCGTGCATCGCCGCTCGCGGTGGTCCTACATCCTACTGAGTCGATGCCGTGCGCATTGTGTAACCTGCATATCGGTTTGAAATAAACATCAATTATTCGTCCGTGCCGTCTCTGTTTTTTCCCCAACTTTCATCCCTTTCGAACTACTCCTTCTTGGTGTTGCATTTGCTCTGTCAGTCAGTGTACTTAGTGGGATGCAAAATAAATATTACGACAGAGTAGTCTCAGATACCTTTGATCTAGAATTGTGTTCTCTCTGAGAAACTGGTCTGGATATCAGCACCGCTTTTCAAATATCTCCCTAAGTCTGTCAACATTCAGTCCGACTTCGCGTTAAGAAGCATTCTCAGAAGCTCTAGAGGTGGAGTGGTGACATTTCTGCACACCAAGCCTGGGTTTGCGCTGTGAAGTAATTTCAGCCACCGAATATAATATCATGCTTAACTTTTCGACGGTGATTTCCAATAGTAGCTAGTTTCGTAGCGGCTGTAATAAATGGCATCAGCTCTCAAAATGGTCAAAACTCACCTACTGACTCTAAATACTCCAGTTAACGGTACGTTATGTGACTTAATGCGCGAACTAATTCATTGTGAAGAAAAACAATAGTACATAATATCACTCAAAGAAAGGAGAGTCCAGATTTCGGAATTAGTACTCCTGTACATATGGGGAAATTAAGACAGGTAACTGGAAAATTGACAATAATTGGATGCAGGATGAATGTTGAGGATACAAATGGATAGGACAAATATGCAAATAAGGAAATACCCCTCACTAAATACTGATCATATTAGTTACGAATTTTTGAAATATTCAATTTTTAATGAGAAATTTAGTCACAGAGCTTAAGTGTTCAGATAAGATGACTGGGATGCCTTACCTGACCCTACACTCTATCCCCTCCACTAGGAAAAAAAGTAAGATTTCCCCTGTCCAAATATGTGGCAGCACCGGCTAAACTGCCGTTAACTATTCACTGTTTGTCCCTATACTTCTAAAATGATAAGTGGATTTGCCTTCTCAGCACTGCAGTCCTGGATCTCGTTGCTCTGTAAGTGAAGCATCCAAAACAATATTAAAATTTAAGCACTGGAAACGCAGGTAATTTCGTCTTATTAAACGTGAAGCTAGATCTCCTCATCTTAATATAAACAGTGCTCGGGTTTTATAGACCAGCATATCTCGACTTGGCATCAAACAACAAACTGGCTTGGAGGTGGAGCACGCCTCAGGCACTGCAGCGAACATTTACTAAGGTAGGTAGTCTTCGTCCACTAACTTACTAAGTAATAAATACCTTTATAACATCAATATATAAATTTAACTGGTATCATCATCATCACCAACAACATTCAGTTATCAAACAAAAAGTTGGTTTGCAGCAGCAGAAGCAAAGGTAGCCGTCTTGCATGCATTTCTGTCTTGAGCAAGTTGTTTTAAATCTTGATATTTCGTGCAGCGAACATCTTTTCGAATTTGTTAAATGTAAGGTGATCTTGGTCTTGCCCTACCACATTTTCCTTCATATCGTCCCTCTAGTATTTTCATTAAGATCCCACAATTCTCCAGCATATGACCTACTAGGCTACACTTTCGTCGGACAATATTTCTCCACAGGCTCCGTTCTTCTCATATTTGCGTCAAGACATGTTCGCTTGTCATCATTTCTGTCCAGATCATTTTTAGCATTCGCCACAAAAACCATAGCTCGAAAGCTTCAAGCCTGCACTTTTCATATTTTCTCCTTGTCCAGGTCTCACATCCGTAAACAGCTATGTTCTAGATAAATGCCATCAAGAATTACTTCCTGACCTCAATACCTTTCTTTTTCGCGTGCAATATTCGACTGTTGATATCAGCCTTATTCTCCCGTCAGATGTAAATATTCTGCCCCGTTAAGAAAAGTTGTTCACCGCTCAAGATCATGTTTTAATATTAAATTTTTTCAGATATCTCATTTCTGTCAAATATCATTTCCACAGTTTTACGGGCATTAATTTACATGAAGTAATTAGAGAATATGACTTCCATATTCGATGAATCTACCTTGAGGTCATCTTGACTTGGTGTTATTATTGCTATGGTATTTGCATGCCTCATCATATCAAATTGGATCTTAACTCACATTTACATTTACTGTCTTTCGAAGTTCATTCAATGTTGCTTGTATGTATCAATGGAGACATGAAACAACCCTGTCTAACACCTTTACTGACCTCTGCCTCTTTTGTTTCATTGCCTCTTTTAATAATGGCCAGATGGTCCTTATACAGTTCGCACATGAGTCTCTTTCTCTGGTACCAATTCCGATCTTTATCATTTTATGTAACATTTTAACGAAGTGAATATTGGCAAATGGTTTTTAAGTCAAAGAAGGCTACGTACGTCTATTTATCGGTCCTGAATCTCTGTCATATAATAAGCCTTAGGGATAAAATAGCCTCCCTCGTTCCTATTTGCTTCCTGAAACCAAACTGATCTTCTGTTAGAAAAGCTTTTTTCCTATTTTCCTCTACCGAATTCGGGCCAGTACCTTAGAAACGTGGGAAACAAGACTAGTATATAATATATATAATGATGTGTGGTTGTGGGGCCTGGTTTGTACTTCCAAGACGCCACTGGGGAAACTTCAACACTTCAAAACACCGAGCTCGATAGCTGCAGTCACATAAGTGTGGCCAGTATCCAGTATTCGGGAGGTAGCAGGCTTAAACTCCCCTGTCGGCTGCCCCAAAGATGGTTTTCCGTGGTTTTCCATTTCCAGACCAGGCAAATGCTGGGGCTGTACCTTAATTAAGCCCACGGACACTTCTTTCCCACTCCTAGCCCTTTCCTGTCCCATCATCGCCATAATACCTCTGTCTCGGTGCGACGTAAAGCAACCTGTAAAGTTAAAAAAAAAAACAATCAAATCAAATTTTTAAGACGCATGACAAGAACAGCATTGTTGCAATGAAATGTCACATTCCAGAATAGGAAATTTGCCAAGGTGACGAGATCTAGAATAATAAACTGCCTGATATGGACAACTCTATGATAAAGCAATTTATCAGTACCATGAAGCCTACTATCAGGCTTGAACATAGAGGTCATTCGTCAATTCATAACGTGTTATAAATTAAATTTCTGCCGTTTTCTAAAATGTCCTTAATTTCACTGTAGCTCAGAAAATCTATTCATCGAGTAACCGAGGAAATCTTTGAGTAAAATGGCAGTTTTTCCCTTGAGATCCCATTCAGTCCTTCATGAGAAAAAAATAAATACAAATTGTTAACTATGTAGGGATTTCTTCTGGAATGTACACTAGCCCTAAGATTTCACTTCGTATACCATCCCACTAAGGCGGCGTTAGCTTTTATGGGAGGCGGGATTTTCTTTCTTTTCTGGTTATGAACGACATATTCCAATGTAATTTCCACCAACAGGATTGTAAACAAAACTATGTAACTTTCTACAACGTATATGTAAATCAAGAGCTACCTTGCCAAGGCAGTAAACGCATGCCCTATTCACCCGGAAGAACGCGTGTTCGATTCACCGTCAGGAAGTTGAGAAATTTAAGAAATGAAATTTCCTCTTCTGGAGGTGCATATGGCACTGAGATTCACTCAATCTACACAAAAAATGAGTACCTAGGGACAAAGGCGGCCGGGAGTAGAGCTAACCACTCTACCCCGAGGTTGCGGATTGTGGAAGTCTTATCCATTCACCTCTACAAGAGTCTTCATGGCCTGTACGGAGACGACTTTGCTGTTGCTTTGTTTTTTCATGTAAATCCACAAACATGGTTATAATTATGTATAGAGAAAATATACCAAGACCTATAGTAACATTAAGCAATTGTAGTTTTTAAAATATGAAGTACTGCTCGTTAAATCCGAGGGAAACGTGGGAACTTCCTCTTTCAGTTTGGATTGCAGATGGCCTCATTAGTGTGTCAGGAGAAGTTTCCAGTTCATTTGAACAGATCAATAATAGAGACATGGACATAAATCATCCTCCTCAAATGTCGGCATGTCGCCAGTATCATTCATTTTTGTCACTCTGTGACATCAGGGCATCGATCTCAATTCAGACACAATCAATACCATTTGAGCGCGGGGCGAAGGAGAGAGCTCATATACTTGACATCAGCCGAGGGTCTTCTAGATTGTTGCTAGAAAACTACTGTTTCACATTCCTGTATTTAGAACTCCTGATGTGGTTTTTGAATAATATGGAAATTCCGCTTGCTCATGGGCTAAATTTAGCAACGCCGTAGTGAGTTCTGCGTGGTTTACCTGAATCTGAAGTTCTAAAAGTAAATCTAGAAAACAAAGAGTTAAAAAAACCCTCTAAGACATAAGCTAAGGCCAAGAGTGCGGGTTATTCTTCTAACTCATTAATATCAGAAATTGAACTCATTCATTGATTCATTCATATAAGGGAAGTTATTACTGAAATTTTGAATTTCTAAAATTTAACAGTTATCAAAAGCAAACTTAAAACTCGAGCATATATTAATAACATCGATCACTACACAGAATTTGATGTTGATTAGTTAATTTGTTGCAAAGTTAGTAACAAATAGGTAGGTAGGTACGTAAGGGTTATACTGCCCGAAGGCAGGTCCGAACCTCCGCAGAGGTGTTCCTGAGCCGGAGTTTACGTGCGGTAGGGTGGCCAGTTCCTTTCCGCTCCTACATTCCCTTACCCCCCACCAACAGCGCGTGGCAACCCATCCAACTCCTGACCACGCCCAATGTTGCTTAACTTCGGAGATCTCACGGGATCCGGTGTTTCAACATGGCTACGGCCGTTTGTTTGTTTTTTTGTATGCTCCATGGAAAATGTACCTTGCGGCACAGCTTTTGTTATTTTTGGGTTATAACTTGAGAAACTTGTCAGAAATACTCATATACTTAATAGGAACTCTTGGTTTTGCAGTCGGATGTAAACTATTGCAGATATTAACTGTAGTTTGATGTTGTTTTAGGAACAAAAGTATGAAGGTAATTTTCAATTATTATAAAATACTGAACTACTTTTGATTCCTATTCATAGTGAAACTTTATCAGAAAATTTCAGGTGAATCTGACAATAACTTTGTCTCAAGGAACATTTTATACATGGCAATGAGCTGATAATGTTTTAAGCTAAAAAAAGATGCAATTGAAAGCTTTAAGGAACATACTTCTTTTATAGCTGCTCTGGACTGTAAGTTACTTCTCAGACTTCTGTTTCTCTTATGCATAGCCTAGGCCTACTCATCATCATCTGTTTACCCTCCAGGTTCGGTTTTTCCCTCGGACTGAGCGAGGGATCCCACCTCTACCGCCTCAAGAGCAGTGTCCTGGAGCTTCAGACTCTTGGTCGGGGGATACAACTGGGGAGTATGACCAGTACTTCGCCCAGGCGGCCTCACCTGCTATGCTGAACAGGGGCCTTGTGGAGGGATGGGAAGATTGGAAGGGATAGGCAAGGAAGAGGGAAGGAAGCGGCCATGGCCTTAAGTTAGGTACCATCCCGGCATTCGCCTGGAGGAGAAATGGGAAACCACGGAAAACCACTTCCAGGATGGCTGAGGTGGGAATCGAACCCACCTCTACTCAGTTGACCTCCCGAGGCTGAGTGGACCCCGTTCCAGCCCTCATACCACTTTTCAAATTTCGTGGCAGAGCCGGGAATCGAACCTGGACCTCCGTGGGTGGCAGCTAATCACGCTATCCACTACACCACAGAGGCGGCTATTATTATTATTATTATTATTATTATTATTATTATTATTATTATTATTATTATTATTATTATTATTATTATTAATGCGCTGATTTTATCTCTGTTGAAAATAACTTGCGCCGGGCTTAACAAATTTACCGCAATGGAAGCAACTTCCCATTTTTTTTAAAAAATTGCTAGTGGCTTTACGTCGCACCGACACAGCTTGCCATTTGACACAGACTATAGTCATAGGCACATCCCTAGTCATTAGCGCTGATATGTTATACGATAATTTAAAAGATAAAATCTCTGCAATATTCTTCAAGTTTCTCGATTTTCTTACTTGGAACAGTGTCGTTGCGTTCCATGTGACAGTTGCCATTGGTCTGCACTTCTGTTTGTTGACCAAGTGACCTCTCAAGAGAATGCTTCTTATCATTTCTCCTTGTCTGGACACAAATATCAGAACTCCAGACACAGACACGTCAAGGTTCTGGTTGCCAACCGGGTTGCTGGGCATATCAGTTGTCATATTTTGCACTACCGTGATGATTTGTTAGGTGGTCTGAAAGGTGCGGTAGGTATTGAACCCTTAGCCAGTCGCTCAGTATATGTAAACACTGTTTAGAATCACTTACAGAAGGCACCACACTGCTCAGGTTTCTGTCTTATCAGTCAGAAGACCTGAGTCAACTTTTCCACAAAGATACTCATAGTGGAATTTGGATGTACACCAGAATGTTGGAGATTCCATGGCTAAACCATACATCGGTCACTTTTTCCGAAAAGAAAAATAGAGTCTGATACAACTGATCATAGAAGGCGGGATAGATCATAGATGGCAAGCGTGGACTTATGCGAGGAATCACGAACCTTCAGACAGGAGTTAGACATCGACGATGAGGTAACGCTGATGGGGGACACGCAAAATAAGAATAATTACTCCATTCTTCTTTTCGGCATTCCTCTCATTTTTTTTGTTTTTCTTCAACTTGCTTTACGTCACAGCGACACAGACAGATCTTATACCGACGATGGGATAGGAAAGAGCTAGGAGTGGGAAGGAAGCGCCCGTGGCCTTAATTAAGATACAGCCTGAAAATAGGAAATCACGGAAAAACCATCTTCAGGGCTGCCTACAGTGGGGCTCGAACCCACTATCTTCTGGATGCAAGCTAACAGATGCGCGCCTCAGTTTTATAGTGGTTGCACACATTAGTTGGATTTTGACATCTTGTACGGCAGGAAACCCTTCCTGATGGTATATAGGGATGTATTCAGAATTGCGTGTTTTTGTGCTGGCTGGTAATGTCGTGTGTTATGAGTAGATGAAGAGAAATGTTTTAAGACGAACAGGCCCCGAGTCAGATGAATTCACCATACACGGTTAAAATCGTTAACCCGGCCGGGATGGAACGGAAGGATAGTACGCTGATCATCCAGCCAAGGAACCGAAAGGAATAATTAATCTGTGATGATCACCAAATTTCTGTCAAGAGTAAGCACTAGAAAGCGAAGACAAAGAACGAGAAGTTGAAACGTTTCTAAAAATATATATGTAACAAACGATATAAAAGGTATTGAAAAACTTTCAACAAATTATTTATTTTACATCATATGTACACTGTTCGATAGGGATTTTTGTTGCGGAGATTATGTCTTCAAGTACAAGTGGCAAATATCTTCGCATGGAAGTATGACAATACGGCAAGTCATCTATATAAATGTACGACTCGTTGGCTGAATGGTCAGCGTACTGGCCTTCGGTTCAGAGAGTTCCGGGTTCGATTCCCGTCTGGGTCGGGGCTTTTAATCATTGGTTAATGGCTCGGGGGTTGGGTGTTTGTGCTGTCCCCAACATCCCTGCAACTCACACACTACGCATAACACTACCCTCCACCACAATAATACGCAGTTACCTACACATGGCAGATGCCACCCACCCTCATCGGAGGGTCTGCCTTACAAGGGCTGCACTCTGCTAGAAATAGCCACACGAAATTATATATATATATATATTGTACCGGTAAAAGAGCCCGACTCTCAGATTAAATGTTAAAGTAGCATGACTATAGTTCTCAGGGCGAAAAACTGGATTAATTGTAGCTAGGGCTCGGTACAGGAGGTAGGTCCTATCTAAAGAAAAACTTTGACTCTGATTGCACAAGAGTTTATTCAAATAAGTCATGAATTGGCACATCACCTCTAAGTAGGAATGGATTGTCCTCCTCGTATTCCACTAGTATGGCTCGGGATCTCCAGCTCACCAAGCCAAGCTGGTTGAAGCACGTTCCAGAAGACTCCAGGGATTCCAGGGACTCCAGATACTCCAGACAGAGGCAGCTGGACTGTCCGGATTGACGGCAAGTAGAGATGTCTCGAATTCTGAGGCCCGGGTTGAACCCCGGTGATCCAGGCGATGAGGCAATGAAACTGAGAGGATTGATGTTCCCAAGGTCACTAGTAGCACTGAGTCCATGAAACCCTTGGATGATCAACTTATAAGCAGAGTTCTTGATAATTGTACATCAAGACTTCCAACACTCCTAAAACAATATGAGTGGTATTAATAATTTTAGAGTTCATCACTAGGAAAATCCCCTTTCCTGAATAACTTTTGGCAACGAAAAATACAAGTCCCTTCTTGTGAAATTATAGTTAAACTCAAACTTTATTACTGGCGAAGATGCAAGTCTTTGCCTAAACTCGAATGAAAACACAAGTCCATTCACTTGGAAGTTTGAATATATTTAAAGTTAATCACTGGTGAAATTCATAAAGTCTTTGAGTGACCACTGACGGAAACACAAGTCCTTCCACATAAATAAATTCACTGACGAAATTTATAAGTCTTTTAAACCAACACTGGCAAATTTACAAGTCTTTGAGTAAATGCAAGTGAAATCCTTTGTTTAGAGCCGTTGGAAAGTTAAAGTTCATCACTAGCAATGTTAATCAATCGCTGTCTATTAGAAGGATGAGATCCTCAACAGTCGCAAATATTCCTCGTAAATAATACAAGTCCATTTCACGAACACTTAGAAAAATTCCAATCTCGAATACTCGTAAATAATACAAGTCCATTCAATGATCACCCAGAAAAGTTCTGGTCTCGAACACATGAAAATAATACAAGTCCATTCAATGAACACTTAGAAGAATTCTGGTCTCGAACCCATGTAAATAATATAAGTCCATTTAGTGAACACTTAGAAAAATTCCAGCTTCGAAGACACGTAAATGATACGAGTCCATTCAATGAACACTTAGAAGAATTCTGGTCTCGAATCCATGTAAATAATACAAGTCCATTTCACGAACACTTAGAAAAATTCCAGCTTCGAAGACACGTAAATAATACAAGTCCAAACACTTAGAAAAGTTTCAGTCTCGAAGGCACGTAAATAATACAAGTCCATTTAATTAACACTTGTAAATATTCTAAGTTCATTTACGAAGACTTAGAAAATTTTCTACAACACTCGAAGTCTTATGAGTCCACTTATAGTACTTGGAAGAATCGTCTTCCCACACTTGTATAATGACAGAGTTCCACGATGATAGTAGCAGCAAGAGTGTCCCCGCTGACTACTCAGCTAAGACTGTGTGAATAGGCTACAGTAGGTCCTCCTTGTATTCAATCCGGGATGTCTACGTCATAATACGGTTTGATTGAATATCTCCCGAATCCCTCGTTGGATTTGCTTGAAGCTCGAGCATTGGGACGTTTAGGTGATCCCAAACAAGGTGACATATCGCTCGATTCGCTAGCATCATTATTATAGAAATTTCAATATTTTCTCCATCAAACTCTCTAGAACAAGTGGAATCCAGAAAATACCAGTCAAGGCTGGTAACACGTGTTGAGACGAGCGGGCGGTCTAGCTAGCCCCTGTGGGTACGTCACAGCTCACAGTCGTCATACACTCGCTAGCTGGTCCTCGCTGCTGGTAAACAAACCAGGCGCGCTCGGAACATTACGCGTGGTAAATAAACGTAACTTATGCTCGAAAAATACTTATGTACAGGTCGTAACCGGTACAATATATTATCTATGTAAATAAAATCTTAACGACTGTGTGTCTGTACATTGACTATTTTGGCGATATTTCCGTACGGTTATTGCATTCCAGGTGTAATAATGACCATATGCATATTTTTTAGCTTTGGTGTCTGTTTGTCTGTTTGCCTGCTTGTCTGAGTTCTTATAACATTAAAACTACTGGATATATTTCTACCAAACTTTATATTTAGAATACACCTGTCCTAGGATAGCCTTTAGGCCCAATACTATGTCTGAATACATAAATTTACTGGGGGTGTATCCGAAACCGAAACTATAATTTAGCACTCCCACAAAATATGCACATCCAAAATTAATGTAAATCTATCATCCTTAATGGAAATCAGTTTCTAAAACTTTTTTCTCATGTGCATAATGTGCATAGGGGGAATAATAAGGGAGATATCAATAACGGACGGTTTTTCAGCACAAGTCCTAAGTCCTAACGGAGATACGAGAAAATATCATAGGACCAGCCATTTAGACTTTAAGTACGGCGTCTTATGGTAGAATCCGTTTGTCAATATGACATGCAATTTATCTGTAAATGAAGGTCTGCAATATTGCAAATATGTATATACTTTCGTATGTCCATCTATATATATATTCATTGATGTTGATTTGTAGCCATCAGCAAAAGGATGTGTTTGCTGTTATAATCAGTACTTCCCATATCGACTTTGACTGGCAGTAGAAATGGGGTCCTTCTCCAACTCCTTTGAAACTGTCATTAGTAAGGAGGGCCTACCATTGTAATGAATAATTCCCTTCTCGATTTGATTTGCAGAAGACAACGTGGTATTCATTTTTTCAAAAATTCCTTACCCGATTGTGTTTGACTGTAGGCAAGGGTTCCCGCCATTATAAACAAATGTACCTATCTAAAATGTGACTGGAATTAGGCATAAGGGCCTGCTATTTTAATGGAAACTCACCAACTCGGAGTGACTGGGAGTAAGCTGGCTGGCGGTAGGAAAAGTGTCCTGTCATTATAATGATAACAGCACAACTCAATTTTGACTGGCAGCAGGGAAGTTGCCTGCCATTATATTAAAAACTCCTCAACTGTAATCTGTCTGGAAGTAGGAACGGGGGCCTGCAATTTTAACGAAAACTCCCCAAATAGATTGTGTCCGCGCAGTAGGCAATGGGGCCTGCCATTGTACTGTAAGCTTCCCAACTCGATTGTGAATGGCAGTAGGCAAGTGAGCCTGCGGTTATCATCACAACTCCGTCACTCACACTTTACATTGGAAACAACGTATGGGTACCTGCCCATGCAATTTCTCGGATAAAGCTAAGAGGCATGCAATTAAAAAAATCTTATTCACTGCATGTACAGTAATTTACTTCGGTATTGGTGTACAGTATAAAATACCGTAGTGAAGCACGGGTAGATTTGCTAGTAAATTACACAAGAACCACCTTGGGTCCTCATCCTCCTCAATCCTTGCTCCCTGTCCGTGATAGATCATAGAGATGTACTCTTACTTTGATCCGATCCGAGGGCATTCATCTCTGTACTACTACAAAAATGCAATTAGCTGATATATATTTACGGTGGTTTGGTTTTTCCTCCAAGACGTTGTCAATTCAGGTTTTAATACATTATCCTCATTTATATCTGATAGTCTGTTGTCTATTTCTTTTTACGGAATTACCCTTTCCTTCTCCATAATTAGCTAGTATTAGAATAAACCACAAGAACATCTACACGCCTTTCTTCTACGACGCAATTCAGTAAATGTCACTGGAATTTACTGTAAATTAACATCGATTTCTCTCCGCAATGACTGTACCGAACAGCTGGAATTACCAAAAATATCGACTCTATGGTTAAGATATATTGAATCCAAAGTTTATTCATGACAGCAAGGATTTTATTTAATTAAACTAGTGAGATGCCAAATAAAATGCTACGAGATTATGGGGGACAATTAAGAATATTAGTGGACACATGATTTTGTACATTTTCCTAGCTTCATAATTATTTTGTTGCTTCGGCTTCATTCATACAGACAAAAATGCACGAGGCTAGGTTTCAGTTTCAGTCCCAGCTCTTCTCGACGTACAAGACGTCGTGAAGCCGTTTGACATCTGTGTGTGTGTTAGAAAGAGTGAAAAGGTCGTGTTTATGTTTAGATATCTTACATATTTGTTTAAATTAAGGTATTGATATATTTCGAAAATTTTCACAAAATTCTCTATATTTCACAATTTCATATCCATATAATCGTGTTTGCTCACAATTCTACTTCTTCTTCTTCTTCTTCTTCTTCTTATTATTACTGATGTCAATATATCTCACGTAGACAAAACGAATGACACCTTGCGTTACGTGCTATCATGTCCGACTCCGTGGATAAATGGTTAGCATGCTGCCCTTTGGTCACAGGAGCCCCGAACTCAATTACGGACTGGACCGGGGATTTTAACCGTCCTTGATTAATTCCCATGGATCTGGGGCCGTCTTCATCATAGGTAGGGCCCCATTCTCACAGGCGAGCAGGTGGCCTATCAGACATCAACTCGAAAGACCTGCACTAGGCCTATCCGGAATCCACACGCCATTATTATTATTATGTCGCAATCTCGAGTTATATTAATTTAACCACGTACGCTGAGTGTACTGTAGGTATTCCTACAAAGTGGTGGAACTGCGTAGCTCATTATTGCGTCTTCTAAACTTAAACGCTATTTCGGTAAACTCTTTGAACTCTGTCAGCTCAGATATTCTAATTTTTATTGCTTTTACGGCTTTCAAATCACTGCAGGAAGTCTGGTGTACACATTTTTATTAACACGTGGATTTTTAAGGGTTGACCTAGTACTGAAACGGAAAGATGTATTTTAAGACAAAACGTCAGGTCTTTCAGAGAATGAATTTATCTGTAAAAAAAAGGAAAGGAAGAGCCATGCAAAATTGAATGTCTCTGTAGAAAAATTGAAAGTAATGAGCATAACACTATTAAGTCAACTGTATATTTTGTGGTCATAGGCTACACACCTCGTGGTTACCAGGATTTAGAGTCATAAAAATGCCGAACATTCATGACTTAGGTGCGTTACGATTATTATGAATAATATGGACAAGTTGAAATATATTCGTTTGACTGTTTCTTCAACTACAGAGGCATGCATATAAAGTGGGTGGTTTTAAACACAGCATATCTTTGTTCATACCTCACGGGTTCTGTAGGTTATTGTTTTGCACAAAATTGAAACTGTGGACGATTAGTTCTATGAAGTATCCGAATCATGCCAACAGAACCCATATGTCATATTTCACAGATGTTATGGCCTCCCAGATCGTCCGACCAAACGTCACCAGATTTTCCTTGTGGGGTTACCTTAATGATCGAGTTCATCGTTAACATCCAAAAAGTACTACTGATTTTAAGAAGACTATTGAACTCATAATCTTTTCGGGAAAAGGGTTACATTTCATCACCGAATGTTTTATTTCTTTCTTTTTTTTTCTTTTTACAAGTTGCTTTACGTCGCACAGATAGGTGTTTTGGCGAGATGGGATAGGAAACGGCTAGAAGTGGGAAGGAAGGGACCGTGGCTTTAATTAAGGTGAAGCCCTAGCATTTGCTTGGTGAGAAAATTGGAAACCAAAGAAAACCATCTTCAGGGCTGCCGACAGTGGGGTTCGAACCCACTATCTTCCGAATGGAAGCTCACAGCTGCGCGTCCCTAACCACATGGCTAACTCCCCAGACGTCACCGAAATCATCAACGCTGATACTGAGTTACTGCAGTGAACAACCAAAACCATGCAACCAGAAGGAGGTCATTTGCAACATCTGATGTGCGGATAATCAATTATCCTACAGATACCGTACGTTTACAAACTTATTTCATCTTAGTAGTTATCATCAAACCAAACTGAGACAGTATTAAAATTCACCCATTTAATGTGAATCATTCTATATTTATTCAAACAAGGGGATACGTCCTCTTAAGTTTTATTGAATGCAGTGAAATACCTAGGAGGATTTGCATTTATGCTTGACATTTCTAATATTATTTATCCTTTCGTGTAATATACTAAGCATTCTAACAAGAAATTAGTTATATTTTTCTATTTTTACAATTGCGAACCTTATCGCACATCGCACACTTGCAGTCTTCATTTGGGTTGTAGAAACATTTGTTAACACATACAAACTCTCTTCTCATGCTCTATTTTCCAAGCTGAACTGTGGGCGATTAAGTCTGCGATCGAATGGTGCAAATCTAACAATAAGAAATCTCGGTTATCAAGTGATTCGCAAGCTGCGCTGAATGCGATAAATAATAAATATAATCTGAATTCAATAGCTGTAGCTATTAGAACCACAGCTCAACAAAGTCCACACATCTGTTTTGACTGGATTCACGGTCAGTGTGGAATATCAGGAAAAAAGAAAGCTGATCTTCTAGCGAAAGCAGCGGCTACATCTAATTTGGAAATTTCTTATGACAAAACGTCACCTGGCTACGCTTAAAAAATCATAAAGAAGCACGTAATCCATCAATGGAACAACATTTGGACTTCTTCCACTAGAGGCCAAGTCACCAGAGAAATACTCATCCCTGAGGTTTTCAACCGCCTGCAAAGTAACGTGTTGGTGCCAAGCTTTGAAATTACTCAATTTTTGACTGGTCATGGCAAATTTGGTTATTATTTTCATCGATTCAGAATAAATCGTCCTGATGGCTACGTGTGTGTTTGCGGATCCTCACAAACAGTGGACCACCTACTATTTGAATGTGCTGCATTTGAAAGAAGGCATGACTTGAACTCTCATTTGAATTATTGCAACATTGCATTATCAAAACGCCTGCATCATTTGTTTAAGAAGCCGTGCTGTTACAAATATGTTATTAACTTCATCCACTTCATTTTCCGTCGATTAGATACATGAATTCATTTTCATTGTAAAAGTGAATATGTATTTTAACTACAACCCTAGTATACTATGTAAAACAGGATTCCAAACTGCTTTGTATATTCAATAATAATAATAATAATAATAATAATAATAATAATAATAATAATAATAATAATAATAATCATCATAATAATAATAATAATAATAATAATAATAATAATAATAATAATAATAATAACACATATCTTATAGTGAAATCCGCACCCTACTAAAACGGGTCAACAAATGGCTTAATTCATCATTTGATTGTGCACATTTGTTTGTCATCATGTCGTCTGCTGAGTAAATCTCACTTCAGATAAAGTCTTTCTTTTCACGTAGTATTTAAAGAACATGATTGTACTTGTGCGTATTGGCTAATTCAATTGCGTTCTAATAATCCTCGATGAAGGAACTCTATCTCATCACCTCGTACATCCTCAATGATGTTATCCCTACTCCTAATGCTCGTTTCATGAAACATATCTTTACTCTCTCAATGTTGCTCAAGTCTCCGACTGCCAGTTTGTCCCAGATTATGTCGATTCAAACTGTTGCTATTCGAGGCATATTTGAACTAAGTACTCACATTGCATTTTTGTTGCTAGTTGATGGAGGTTATCTATACTAAACTTTGTATGTAATGTCTAATCTCAGGAACCACGGGACCGATTCTAAAAAATATCTTACTAATGTAAATACACATTATACCTCAGGGACATGGGCTGTATTTTATTTTCAAAACAATTCGAGGGGGGGGGGAGATATAAAATAATAGGCTGATATAGGCGAAATATCGAATTTGTTGCACAAGGACGAGACAAAACTCATTTTAAGCATCTTAACGCAAAGAACAAAACTCGGTAAGCCCTGGGGGCCCGAAAAGAACGTTTTAAGGCTCTAAAACCCACCGTTATGGAGATATTGGCACAAAACTACCCCTGCTATAGGAGTCGGATAAAGAAATGAACTGCCGTAACCATGGCAGCGTCAGCTCAAGGATTCTACAGCAGTGAGATTATGCATGTACGTTTGGGCATAGCTGACAACCAAAATTGGTACACATATGACTTACTATTTGGAAAAAATATACTGTTGTGTATGACACCCATGGGACTCCTTTGGGCGGGAATGGAAAGGGGGTGAAGTATAAAAGTAATCTTATATAAAATACCATGTCGCGACAGACTGTCTGACTGATTCATCATTGCCGAGCCAAAACTATTGGACACAAAGAAATGAAATTTTGGCGATACATTTATATTACAGTGTAGATGCTCACTACTGGTCCCGAAGTGTATGGGTAGCGTGCCTGCCTCTTATCCGGAGACCCCGGGTTCGATTCCCGGCCAGGTCAGAGATTTTTACCTTCATCTGCGGGCTGGTTCGAGGTCCACTCAGCCTACATGATTACATTTGAGGAGCTATATGACGGTGAGATGGCGGCCCTGTTCTAGGAAACCAAGAATAATGGCCGAGAGGATACGTGTGCTGACCACACGACACCTCGTAATCTGCAGGCCTTCCGGCTAAGCAGTGGTCGCTTGATAGGCCATGGCCCTTCGGGGCTGTTGCGCCATGGGGTTTGGTTTTAGTTTGTTAGACGCTCACTGAGGAAGGATTTGTGTATATACCGTCACTAAGGGGGCGAAAAGGGAGGTAAATTTTTAAAATGAGTATATCTATATCTCAAAATCTTAACAGTTTAAAGGCTTGAAAATTGGTATTTGGGATCTACTTTAAAAATAAAGAAACTCATATTTTTTTTCGGAAAATCCAAATATGAGGGTAAAAATAAGTGGAAAGGGGGTGGAATTCTTTTTATGAGGATACTTATATCTACAAAACTGAAGATGTTCCAGACGTAAAATTGATACATGGAATCTCTTTTAAAAATAAAGGACCAATTTTTCTGTTTTTGGAGAATCCACTTATGGGAGTTGGGGGGCGGGGGGCGCTAAAAATTGAAAATGGGATTGAATACTTTTTATGAGGAAACTTTTATCTCAAAGACTGAAGATGTTATAGACGTGAAAATTGATATTTGGGACCTCCTTCAAAAGGAAAGAAACACGTATTTTTTGTTTTTGGAAAATCCACAAAAATGGCGGTGAAAAGTAGTGAAAAATTGTTTGAATTTTTAAAATGAGTGTATCTGCAGTATATCTAAAAAAAGTAATATGCTCCACACATGAAAATTGGTATTTGAAATCTACTTTAAATATAAAGAAATTCGTATTCTTTTGTTTTCGGAAAATCCACTTAAAGCGGGGTGAAAAGGACTGAAAAGTGGTTAAATCCTTTAATTGGATTAATGATCTCAAAAAATGAGTACGTTATAGACGTGAAAGTTAGTATTTGGAACCTCATTTGAAAATAAAGCAACACGCATTTTTTGTTTCCGGAAAATTCATTTAAGGGGTGAAAAAGACCGGAATAGGCGTTGAATAATTTTATGAGCATACTTATATCTTAAAAACTAAATATGTGACAGACGTGAAAATTGGTACTTGGAGTTTAAAAATAAAAAGAACACGCATCATTTGTTTTCGGAAAATGTACTTAAGAGGGGTGAAAAGGACTGAGAAAGGGGTTGAATCCTTTAATTGGAGTACTTATATCTAAAAAATGAATATTTTAAAGTCGCACTTTCTTGCGGTAAGTCCACTAAGCGGGGATGGGTGTGGGTGGAAAGACGTGAAGAAGGTGTTAAATTCTTTTTATGAAGATACTGATAGTATATCTCAAAAGCTGAATATACTACAAACGTGAAAAATTTGTATTTGGAATCTCCTTTAAAAATAAAGAAACATATTTAATCACAGAATCCGCTTAAGAGGGTGAAAAAATTGAAAACGTGGGTGAATTTTTATAATGAGTATGTCTACAGTATTTCTCAAAAACCTAACATGTTACAGACATGAAAAATATTAAATCCACGCCAGTCTAGCAGCGGGTAACAGTTAGTTGATGGAATAAATTGCATTTATTGTTTCTGCTGTTCTCTCTTGCATGTAAATACTGAAATATCCGAGAGTTGTTTGCAGAGTGATGCCAAAGTGATTGAAGTTTGGTACAATTTCTAACGGTTTGTACGATAATATCAAGGTGTCTTTTGCTGCTTGTTAACTCATACCGTCACCTTCGTTACGGAATGTCTTTAGTCCATAATTTGATTGCGCCCAGCAGTTTGTCATCATGGCGTATGTTGGATGCATTGCATATACTTTTCAAATTTACTCACCCTGTTTTCTGATGATTAATTTTTAGGTTGTTATTTCCTGCACGCATCTCAAGTTCATCTAGAATCTGCCGAAGTGCTTATATGTCGGTTGATTCAATCAACATGTCGTCTGGATACATGAACAGCGTTTCTGAGCGGTATCTGATTATCTTTGTGATATCTGACGCCATAAATGTTGAATAATGAAGGACTGATTGTATCATCTCTCATAACCTCATTCGTTTACACTATTTTCTTGGATAGGATGATTTTATCGCTTATCTGGATGTAGTTATAGCTTAGAATATACGTTATTATTGCCTTTAGTGTGTGTAATTGTTTAGTCATGCAGATAAGTTACGCGATTAGCTCTTCTTCCGTTTCCTAAGTCTAAGGCTTCGCTGTAGTAAAAAAACGATTTCACAACGTTCCTGTTCCACGCGTCTCAGAATGCCTGCTGTCTGACCTGATACATTACTTACAGTAAGAAGGGTGCCTCTTTCGTGTTTTAAATTCAAATTGGTATTTAGGTAGCTGGCTGTCAACTTCTGTAACAGGTATGTTGGTAAAAATGTTTGAAAATATTTTGAAAGTAGAGTTCTCGAGCGTAAAGCCTTGTTAGGAGTGTAGACAGCAGATGGCGATTTCCCTTTTTTCTTACAGAACTTCCACAGTCAGCGCTCTTCAGGTTTCTGTACTCAGGCAATTGCTGTATATATGCTGACAGAAATCATCCATGAGGTGTAGCGGACTCTTCGAGATGTTCAGCGAAGAAAGCATTGTTGTCTGAGGCTTTCCTATTTTTGGTTCTTTTCAATGTCCGAATTAAGTCTTCGATCGTCATGGGTGTGGTACATTAAGTGGGTATTCTCTTGTCTAGTCCGTAAATTTTCTTTTCATGTTGTAAGTTGATGATATATTGAAAGTGCTTTTCCCAGGCTTGATTTATTGAAGGGGTCTGCGCGCCTTCGTACTTCTTGTTGTGTGCGATTTTCTCGTTTCATTTTCAACAGCTGTTTGTGTGTAGGCTTGATTTCTTGAATGCTGTGAAGGGGAGGGGTCTGCGCGCTTACGTACTTCTTGTTATATATGATTTGATCGTTTCATTTTCAACAGCTGTTTGTGTGTTTTCCTTCAGTTAGAATATTTTAGTGAGTGAGTTTCTTGTTTTGTGGGTCGTTCGTGGGGTAGATCTGTGAGAGTCAGTTTTCACTCATCTTAGCAGTCTTTATCGAACAAGAGTTTTGCTCTTCGTTTCTTGATTAGAATGCTACAATATTGTAAGATTTCTGAGGATATTTCCGCTACGTTCCCCTAGGTCATTTTCCTATGTCTAATTTTCTGTATTTACAGCGAAACATTAGCCGGTATGGGAATTGATTTATTTGATTTATCTTGAAGTTATCTTTCTTATCGGTGATTTTTTGGTTGATCATCTTCATGTCTTCTCCTCTGATGAACACTTGTCCCATTTGGTGCTGAATGTTTTATTAGGTTAGGTTTATTGATGAGTGTGAAACCTTCTTCTATCAGTGTGTCCAGTAACAATTCTGACCTTAGAGTTGCTATCCTGCAGTTTAGGTAGCTTGCAAGGATAAACCTGTTATTTGCATGATTACCTCTGCATCTTCTGGTACTGTCTGTGGATTGATGAACAAGCCTAAAATGGTGATATCTGTAGTTTTCATGATAAGCCTAATTGTGATTTTTATACTTAGTAATTTTATCTTCTCCGGATGACCTTCTTGTGATGTGTTGTGCGAAAGAGTGTATCCTTGTATGCGATACATTTCTGTTAAGAAGGTCTCTGTGAGGACGATAATCATATTTGGTTAATGCTTTGGTAGGGATGTTTGTCATTGCGTTTCTAAATCCTTCTATATTCCATAGTAGTATGGATGTGCATGTAATAGAGTTCTGTTCCTTCATCTCTATTGGTTCTTCTAAAACAAAATATCCTTGGTATTAGGCCAGAAATATGATCTCTCTGTTTATCGAACATATTTGAACAGAAATCCTTATTTGAAGGCTTATTTTTTTCCTGAAGTGTGATGTTCTCAGCATGTAACGTTACCTTGGAAAATTTATTTTACAGGTATTTGGATATAGTCGCTGACATAGTGTTTTCTTTGAGTTTCTTAATGCATAGCCAACCCATCCTGTCAGCGGCTTGTAGACCTTCGTCCATTTTTCTCGTGCCGACAATGGTTTTTGTGTGATATTCCTCATGACGATTTGATCAGTCTCTTCTTCGGGACTTAGTTTTCTAGTTTTCTTCTTTCCCTCCTGGAATTTCTCTTTATGTGTCGATTGGTGCTTTCCGCGATCTGCTCTAGGGTTTATTTGATTTCCTTCCATGATAAGCCTTATTTTTCCGTGCGCCGTTCCTGTTTTTCTACTTTCTTACCACCGCTATTCTGGTTAGATTACTGATTATTTTATCTCCTGTTACTGTCCACAGTTTATTAGTGAGAGTAAATTATGTAATACATTTTCTCTTAAATATTCTGTATTATTAAATTTTAACATTTCCCTCTCTTCGACCATCTTTTCTTCTGTCAGTGTATGTTTGCAGTTGACGCAAATCCATTATAGTTTCCTGTTCTTCCTTCTTATTACATCAAATTTCTTGTGTTATTCCTAATCGATCCCTTGTAGTGATTGTCACACGAAAGGAACTGATCTTCGTCTCCTATGATGGTTTTATCACAGATTCCACTTCGTGCTTCGGATGCTACTCTTGACATCGTTGACTGGTGTTCAGCGACCTATATTGTTGACTAGTTCATTTGTCTTCTGTAGGGAGGATTCCACACTGCGCAGTTGGAGTGCGCTTCTGTAGCAAAGTGTGCATATCTTACTAAATGAGACTTTGCACACGAGTGCACAATGATATATTGTATTCGGTGTTGGCACGTGTTACGAAGCCCTGTTGGGATCAGCTCTTTGTCGTGTGTATCTTAGTGCGTTAACCTTCAATGCCTGTAGGAATTTCGCATTACTAGTTTACTTCCCTATGAAAGGCTGCTTTCAAAATGTTAACACTTCCACACCTGCGTCAGGTATTCCTGTTTATCCTAACGATTTATAACATGATATGTTATAGTGTTTACCTTTTTCTTTTAGAGTTTTAACTTGGAATCTTTTAGCGATACTTTCTCACATTTCACTGCCTACTTCTATGTCCTACAGGTCCATTTAAAAATATACACTGACTGAGCAAATGTCATGGGATAGCGGAGCACTGATGCGCAGGTGTGTTTTCTGGGCACCACGCGCCCCCTGTGCCAGTGGCAGTTGTATTGGAGACCTTGTGAGCAGTGGCTGTGCATCTGACAGGTGTAACATGGAACGTCGTCGTGAGCTGACACCGTTCGAACGGAGTATGGTGGTCGGTGCCCGACGGATGGGAAGTGCGATTTCGAAAGTGGTGCGGGAATTCGGCTTCACACGATCGACCTTGTCCAGGGTGTATCGTGAATGGTTGAATGCGGATGTCACCGTCCACAACAGACGAACGACCGGCCGTCCAGCCATCCTCGATGACCGTGACCGGAGACATCTGAGACGGATTGTCAGTAGTGACAGACGGTCAACCGTGCAACAAATCACGGGTCAATTGAACACAGGCCGTCCTAGACACGTCTCCCAGTGGACAATCCGTAAGAACATGGGTTCTATGGGCGTATGGGAGCCGGCGCCGCACACGGTGCCATTGTTAAGCCAACGTCATCGGGCACAACGACGCGTATTTGTCGCTAGTCACCAGGGATGGACACTGGAACAATGGCATAACGTGATATGGTCGGACGAATCACGATTTCAACTGCACCATGCCGATGGAAGGCACCGTGTATGGCGCAGATCATCTCCACCCATTTTTGGCCTTCCAGCGCCCACACGGTTCTGCGGTGTTTCAAGATGATAACGCGCCGCTACATCGCTCCCACGTCGCCCGGGAATGGTTCCAGGAACATGCAGCGGAGGTCCAATGACTGCCATGGCCACTCAGAAGCCCCGATATGAACCCTACCGAACATATCTGGGATGTCCTGGAACGCAGGCTCCGTGCCATGGATCCTGCACCCACGAACAGACCAGCATTGGCGGCCGCTCTGCAAACGATTTGGTGTCAGCTGCGTCCAGAGGACTACCAGGGACTTGTCGACTCACTTTCACGGCGTCTCACTGCAGTTCGCAGGGCCAGAGGAGGCCCCACACGCTATTAGGTGACTATCCCATGATATTTGCTAAGTCAGTGTATGTTATTACATGAATACCGTTTGCCACATGAGGTATCAAAAGCCCCCATGAGACCCATCAATATCTGCAAGCCATCTGGTGGACCTATAATCATCTTGGCAGGCCAAGGGTTGGCATCTGGACGGACTTCTGATCGTAAAACTGGACCAAGTTTACATGTTCGATACATATCACACTTTTGCTCCAGGATGAGAGAAGAAGTGAAAGACATGCAATATTAAAGGTGAAAACTCTAACCAATGCTCATTTGATAACATAGATGCTTTCAAGCTCGAGTGTAATAGGCATTATATGATTTTGCATTTATATCGTGTGAAAGGAAAATAAAACAGAGTTGCTTAAATGAGATTTCTCACATACCGGTAATTTTAATAATTCATTTCAATTTGACCTGTTTAGAATGTCCTATATGCTTGAATTCCTTTACACGTGTCTTTTTAAATATAGTTATATTTTCGTTTCATTGCACTTATTCGTAATGCTTATAGATGAAAATTTGAAGTACATGAAAAGCGAATTATACTAACAATATTATTCAGAACTGTCAATAGTATTAGTATTTGAGGGTACGTTGTGAAGTTTCTATACAAATATTTTGTCAAAATCACATTGATATACTGTACTAGAGGATTAAACCATTATTAAGAGAGATTTATTTTAATACATTTAATGCCATATTACAGGGCTATACCCAATAAAAATACCTCTTATTATGAGTTCAACTGTTTCTTTATAAATACCAGTCTGAAAGCTTTCCCTGCGCTTAATGTAGTGATGTAATGGCTGTCATAAAGTGAGAAATTACATCTTTCTCAGAGGGTCCTATTTCACAGCTAACTATTGCGAAAATTTACTTCCATCAGTCATAACACCGTGTAGTGCTCGTAATGTCTGAGTTTATTAGTGGTCATTGAAAAAGCGGTAATAATTTTGAGCCAAAATTATTTTTGTTTATTCAGCGTGTCTGTTAATTGAAGGTAGGCATAATTTGCTGCCTAACTGCTAGGTGATTACATGGGGAGATTCAATGAAAAAGCAACCAAGTGGGAATTATTTATAGCTTGGTTGCATCCAGGATTGGATGTTCTCATAACTTGAGTGTCACCAAAACATTTCAACTTATCACCCATCGGTTTCAAAATGAGCACTATTATGCAGTGTAAGACAGCTAAGGAAGATGGCTAAAAGAGAAGTGCAAAGATAATGACGGTTGTATGGTAATAAGAGAGGAGGATTTTGAATATAGGAAAATCATGGAGAAAAGAAAACTAGGTGTGTGAATATTAAGAACTCAGACTGTACACCACTTTTCGGAAACGAAGACAGGCAGAGAAACATATTCCAAAATTTATTTCATAAAGGGAAATGAGTAGACGGTAAGGTTCTGGAACCTAAAGAGGTTGCTGATGCTGGTGAAATCGGAGATCCAATTCTGAGGTCAGAATACGACCAAGTTTTTAGTGACCTAAATAGGAACAGGGCACCTGCAATTAATGACATATCCTCGGTGTGTAAGATGTATGATATAGGAAAAGTGCCATTCGACTTTAGACAGAATGTTGTTATATCTATTCCCAAGAAAGCAGGTGCAAAAAACTGTGAGAACTACCGCACCATTAGTTTAGTATCCCACGCTAGAAAAAAGACAGGAAAAATAAGTTGAATCTGAGTTGGCAGAAGATGAGTTTGGATTCAGAAGAATTGGAGGAATACGTGAAGCAATCCCGACTTTACATCTGATAATAGGGGATCGATTTAAGAAGGATACATTCACGTACTTGGCAGCAGAACCATTAAAGATGGCAGAAGTAAGCAGGACATAAAATGCAGACAAGCACAAGCAAGAAAGGCCGTTCTTAAGAAAAGAAATTTGCTCACTTCGAACATTGATCTAGAAATTTTTTTAAAACATTCTTCTGCGGTGTGGTACTGTATGGCAGTGACACATGGACGGTACCTAGTTCAGAAAGAAAGAAAATAGATACTTTTGAAATTTATTGTTACAGAAGATTGGTAGATCAAATCACGTTTGAAGAGATAGTGAATCGAATTGTTGAGATAACGATTTTACGTAATTTGACGAGCAGAAGAGATAGAATGATAGGACACAGCTTAAGACACCCTGGGTTTGTTCGGATAATTTTGATGGAAGTATGGGCGATAAAAACGGTAGGGGTAGACTAGGGCCTCTCACGGTGCAAAAGACGACTTCGCTTGGTTGACCAAAGTGCAGAACCCCACTCCTCGATTTGGAGCAATAGCGCTGTCTCCCTCTTCCTCACTTGCTCCGTAGCGCTCCAAATCCGAGCTGAGTTGAGCCTACCTTAGGCGAGTAGCCCAGAGACGTAGCGAGGCGAGTGGGATCGATGCACTGTGCACAGGAACTCTGCGCCGCAGTTTGCACGCGTGAGATTTTGGGTGTTTGAGTGGCCTGGGGTAGACCAACGCATGAATATGGCAAACGTATTAGAGCAGAAGAAGTAGTTACGTAGAAATGAAAAGGTTAGCACAGGATAGCATAGCTTGGAGAGCTGTATGAAACCAGACTATGGAATGATGAACCAAACCAGAACGACAGCAACAACAATAATAAAAAACACATGTAACTATTGCTTTTAATATCATTAAATATACATCTCTAAGTTCCATGATCTTCTTAATTCCTTTCCAAATACATTCAATTACTTTTTTTATATTTCCGTTTATGTCGTCTGTGTAATCTCCAAGAAAAATTTGCATACTCACCCATTCAAACTGCCTGCTTGTTCTCACATTCTTGACTTTAAACTTTAATGAAATCTCAGTTTTAAACTGATTATTATTTTCTTATTCCGGGCTTATTCCCTTTTTGTTGGGGACTGTACATTTTATATGTTTTGGCGCAGTTTTACACCTGGATGTTCTTCCTCATGCCAATCAATTTGGAGTAATGTATTCACTATTGCGATTTCCTATGGCGGATGGTAGTGCGTTGTGTTGTATGTAGGAGAAGAGAAATGTATTAAGATTAACAAAACATCCCGTTTCCTTGCGTGAGTAATTAAGCATAATTAAATATTTCCTGGCCCGGCCAGAAAGCAAGTGCACTGTCCATTCAACCAAGTAACCATAATTTATACCGAGTATTATACTTTATTAAACTAACATTCAATAAATCAAATTATAATTGAAATTAATTATCCTGTAGTTAATGCAAAATTTCTTGCACTAACTGACTTGGCAGCTTTGCACAAAGGAAGATATTTTGCTTGAAAATGAGATGTAAATCAACGTAGCAACAATTTGAGTTGGTATAGTGTAAGGCGGACATGAAAATCACTGTTTTAATCTGGATTTCAATCCTTACTGTACTTTATGACTTATTTTAATTCGCAATATTCACAATACAATAGACCACTCACCATGTTAGTGAATCCCGCATAAGGAGTGTTATGTGCGGGCTTATATACTTTACATACATTACGCACATTGCATCATAAAGCAATTTCAAAGACAAGTTACTAAAAAAATTATTGATGGCAAGTAAAAATATGGCACCCGTTCAATTTTTATTTATTTATCTTTTTCACCATTCTAATATTACTGGAACAGAATATATATAACTGTACAAATTTTCTTAAATGCAATTTCAAAAAGAAAACAATTTAAACAACATAGATATGTCCAGAATATTTAGATTTTACAGTGTTTTATCCTTTTGAAGTTCTATATTTACTTGTAATATATATATATATATATATATATATAAAACAAGAGAGGTAATACTTATTGTACGGAGGGGCGTAATTTGTTTCATTTAGTATGACCTACGTACTAAAATTATTACAGTGGTAATTATATTTGGAGATGGAGATATTCAAATACGCGTAGTATTGATAGTACGTTTAATAGCATTTCGTATTTTGCAAGGAGTTAGCATAGGTGAAAATTTATTGTATGATTTATATCTGTTTGAAAAAGGCAGGTGTTCAGGCATTGGCCCTATGGCCCTTTCCTCATCTTTAATATTTCTGGGAGTCGAGTATTAAAAATACGTGGTCCGTAGACATGCTGCATGTCTCTGTCCAAGAAGTGTGTTCCTGATCTACTCTGATATAAAACCAAAATAATATCGCGTTTAATACTCTTTTATTCACGATTTATACTTGAATCTAAAAAGTCTTCAGAGAAATACGATTATATTTTACTCTTTTCAATATGAATTTTGAAACATTTCTTCTCGAAACAAGAACCCTTGTCCATAGAGATCTAAGAGAGCTCGTTACCGACTGTGCCTGTTATGCTCTGATACTTGCCTTAACTATGCACGCTTTGTAGTGCATTTATTATATTCCAACGGTTTCCGTCCTCCTCTCCCCCACTTTGGGGGCGAGGGAGTCAGGAGGTTTCTATTTCAAGATTCCACCCCGTACCGAAGAAAAGGAGGTGCGCTGACATGAATACGAAGTAGGCACAATGATGTGATGTGCACGTTACGATAACAGCACAGTGATAGAATACACGAAGCACAATAAATGAAAGAAATCTCTACGGGAAGAGGAATAATAGGGAGGGCTCGGCAATAACGCAAGAGAATGAAACATTAGAGCTCATATGAATTCTGAAGGCACACTCTTTGATCTTTTACAATCCAAATTCTACGCTCTTACTACGGCGTCATATGAAAAATAACCTCCACGGAGATTACATTTTAGATGGAATTCCTCCACGTATTGAAATTGATTGTTAGTACAAGGTATTGTACGGATCACATCAAATTAAATTTGCTTACGTCTGCAGTAATTGGTCTGTATTGTGAATAATATTGACTGATGCTTTACAAACACACCAAAAGCTACCGAACAGATTTATCTAATAAAAGAAGTATAATGTCTCTACACATCCATCATACATACATCTTCATTATAGACTAACATGCCTTTCAGCGTTCAGTCTGCAAGCCTCTGTGAATTTACTAGAATCCACCACAAACCTTCATTTGTAACTGGTTCCGTGGTCTCGCTTAATTCTATACTTCTTATATTTAAATCTTTAGAAACATAGTCTAACCATCGTCGTCTCGGTCTACCTCTACTTCTCTTACCATCAATTATCACGTCAGTCACTGTTACGGACATGAGTGTATCGCAATTAAACGCTATTAAATGCCAACTGCCTGCGATGAGATTCCATGTTATAACGAAGAACTTGAAAGACGAGCTGTTATGATACCAAGCTACTCAGCCAGTCACGCAGAAGTATTGAAGCCAAGAAAAATCACACGTATGATGTTTATTATTCAACAAATTTAAAATCAAGATTTTTACAATAAGGAGAAGTAATGTTATGTCGTTGTTGTCGTTAAATATGTTATGCGTTAAGTCTCGTGTACCGTAGTCGAGCGGGTATGATACCTATCAGACGGACCATGAGTCAATTCCAGCATCGGGATTAAAAAACGTACGACCATATCTTTGAATGATAAGAAATTTTTAATTTCGTCGTTAGTAACACTTACTATAATATATAGTCAGACCATCCAAACAACTGCTACAGTAAAGTGACGAGCGGTGTTATTGGTAAACTACTGGCTGCTATATATAAGCAAACTCTTTTCGTGTTATCTCTGGAATAACGTTCAGTGGTGTTTAAGGAGTGATTGTTCCTATTTTGCGCTCTTAGTATCGAGGTTGTCGTATCATGGATGCCGAACCACTGTCGGAGGATCAGCTTCCAGGATAATCTCTAAATGATGATGATGATGAGTCGGGCTGAGTAGCACAGATAGTAGAGTGCTAGCCTTTTTACTCCACGCTGGCGGATTTCATCCTGGCTCAGTTCGGTGGTATTTGAAGGTGTTGAAATACACCAGCTTCGGTCCGTGGGGCGTAAAACCAATAAAATTGTTATTATCTAGCGGATGATAAACACGCAGAACCTTGTTTGTACTTCAAATAAAGGAAAGATTTCCGATATTTTGAAGACAAATAATATTAAAGAAATGGTTTAATGATTGTAAATACCAATACTGTTACAATAAGGCCTGAGTGCGTGGTGGCCGTTGAAAAAGCAATAATGCCATTTAGAGCAATAATGCCGGCGCAGCGGTGACGGTCCTTTAATCTCAAATTTGCATTGAATTTTATTCCTAAATCCGTTTTCTTCCTGATACGGTTGATTAATATGCTAGCATTCATGGCATAGTAATGACATTATTCTTCCGAATAAATGTCATATTTACACATTTGTCTATATTTAAAGGTAAATTGTTACATTTATTCCAGTCTACAAGGGAATCTAAATTGTTCCGAAGTTGATGACGATCGGATATAATTTTAATACATTTGTATATTTTAATATCATCAGAAAAAAATAATTCCAGCTGATGTTATTGATATCGGCATGGCATTAACAAAAGAGAATAATCAACAGTGGACCTAAATTAGAACCTTGAGAAAATCTAGAATTCACAACAACCTGTCAAGATATATATTACATTTATCACTTACAATCTGAGCTCTCTCCTTTAGATATGATAGGCCTATCAGTAAATTTTGTAACACAGTTGAAAATACAAATGCAGACTATTTACCAATCAATCATGGAAATCTCGTGAAAATCTTTCTGAAAATCAGTGTAAATGAAATGTTTCAGCATATTCATCTACACTGACGGATACAAATTCAGTAAGTTAGAAATATTTGTTCTCGACATGAATCCAGGTTGTATTGGTTAGATAGTAACTTTGACATGATAATGCCTGTTTTAAATTTTATATATTTTTTGGCTGGCCATAAACAATAGCAACAGGTCTAGAAATAACGGTTCTCCTGTTCTTTTACACAAGAGTGACCTTGGTATTTATTTATTTATTTTATTTATTTATTTATTTATTTATTTATTTATTTATTTATTTATTTATTTATTTATTTATTTATTTAAATGCCTTTTACAGAGTTTGTCTCCAATTAAAAAAGGCAGTACATAGTAAATACACAGAACATTTACATGAAACAATACAAAAAGTAAAAGTTTGAAGAAAAATAAAACAAAAGAGAACAGAACAAAGTAAACTTAACAAAATGAGTCTGTCTCGCTGAAAATCAGAGCTTATGTGGAGTCCGTGTTACGAATTCTACAAAATGATAGGGGCTTATTGAAAAGGTTCAGAAGAAATTCTAAGAAATGTATTATAAAGTGTGGTTAAAGTGTGTATGTTTTCAGCTCTCTAGAGTTCCTTATTATGAAACCTAAAGACTTGTGTCCTTCATTAACGGCCTCTTTAATGTGCGTTTTGAAAGGCACTGTACTGAGCATTACGAACTTTATATCCTTTACTTTGTCTTCTGAAGGGTTATATTATTCATTTTAAAACTAAATAAAATTTCAGAGTTTTTCCTAGAAAATTTTACACGTAAGCATTTATTAATATTAAACTTCTTTTATTGTTGATGCTCCAAACATATCGTTAATGTATTTTTTGCAGTTCATATGAATCTTCGTAAATGGTAATAGATTTGTATACTTTTAAATCATCAGAATATAAGAGACAATTTGAAGTTTTAATAACCCGTGGGAGGTCATTAATGAAGATCGTGAAAAAAAGAGGTCCTAAGTTAGAACCCTGTGGTATACCGAAATTATCAACCTACACAAAGGATTTGGATTGAAAGTACGTTAAAAACTGTTGTCTGCCAGACAGGTAAGAAGAAACTAGAGTCAAAAAGGAATATAATGACCCATAATTTGACAGCTTGTGTACAAACATATTATGATCCAGTCTGTCAAAGGCTTTTCAAAAATCTGTAGAGATCGCATCTACCTGTTTTTGACTGTCCAGTGCACTGTACATGTCTTGGTTAAAGTTTGTAAGGTTAGTTACAATAGTTTCAATGGACTTTCCTGGGTAAAATCCATGTTGTTGAGAAGTGTATTTTTTAACCTGTCCGAAAATCCTACTGAATATTATTTAATCGAAAACCTAAGCTGGAGCGTTAATTATAGAAATTGGTCTATAATTCTCCACTTTGATGTTATCTCCTAACTTGAGCACGTGACAAACCCTGCTAATTTTCCAAATGTCCGGAATTATTTGAGTTTTAATAATTAAATTATAGATGATGCATAAAGGTTTCGTTAGTACTTCAGCACAAACCTTCAATATAAAAGGTGGTGTACCGTGGGAGTCAATTGATTTACTAGGCTTTAGTTTCTTTACTGTTTTTCAATATTCATTTTCATCAATATTAAAAACTGGCAACGCATGAGGTTTCTCTAATATATCCGATTATGTAATAGAGTAAGAAGGTTCCTGTTGAGAATACACTCCTTTAAAATATAAAGCAAAGCCGTCCACAATCTCTTTACTATTATTCAACATAGCTCCATTGAACGCCATTTGATCTGAAAGTTTATCGATTTCCTTTCTACATTTAATAAAGTTCCAAAAGGCTTTATGATTACTGAAACTACTTGCTTCTGATTCCAACAGATAGGATTTATAAGCCTTACTAATTAATGCTTTAGTTTCTCTTTTAACATCTTTGTATTCATTTAGATAAAATCCACAAAAAACTAAGTCTTTCTACGATAGCCCTTTAGTTTTATTAAGGAAATAATTTAATTAGTAAATCAACATGGATACGTTGTTTTATTTAAATATTTTCGTTTAGGAACAGTTCTCTCTATTACTGAATCAAATATCCTACAAAAGCAAAAAATGTGCGCCATTCGCATCCTTGCAACTTTCCAATTCAACCCAAAATTAGTCACGTAACTGACTGTAAAGTTCATGAATGTTAGACTTATGAAAATTATAACTATTAACTCTCTCAGGTTTCATTGATTTCACATTTTCTCAAAATTAAATTTAATGTTATATTGTGAGAAATTCGAATGTTATTTATTGATGTCATTCTGTATAGCTGTAAGAAACGTGAAAGAGCTCTATACCTAGGACCTCCTTTCAAACAGATTGAAGATCTTTTCTGTAATTAAAGGAAGGTAAAAGTCTCCTAATAATATTGTGTTGCCTCTCTCTAGAAAGTCATTATTATCAAATATTTCATTAAAATAATTGTAAAGTTCAATATTGGAATTACGTGGAAAATAGGTTACTAATACCTAATATTTATTTTGCATTAACCTGATTTCTATACAAAATATTTCAAGATGGTATATTCCAACGTCAATGCTGACTGCTGAAATATCCGTGCAAACTGCTACTAAAACACTTTCCGATCTCGTCGAAATATTTTATATTTTTCACTGATCACTCGTTATCATATACACCTGGGTGGAGCTAAGTTTCAGTTAATAGTATTATGTTAAAATCTGTTGCATGAGTACCAGTATACATATCGGTAATCTTTGTATTTAGCCCTCTAACATTCTGGTAGTAAACACGCAAAGTACAGTTTGCATCCCCCATTTTTAATTATTCAGAGAGATTCTTAACAGCCTCTGTTGACTTTAAGGTATACACATAGGGTCGCTTTCCTGTTTCTTTTAATTTAAGTTGTTAATTACGTTACTGAAATTTTCAAGGCTCATCATGTTCATAAAGTTATTCAACTGAACTGACATCTGGGAACCAATTAGCAAATCATAACTAGAAGTTATTTCAGGAATATTAAAATCGGCTGATGTTATGAGTGGGTTGTTAATAAGGGGAGTGTCTGATTCAATGATTGCGTAAAACTCTTCATATTCAGTTAATTTAGTGTCAGGATGAAAGTAATCTATGCATAGGAACAAAATAAATAAATTATCAATAAAGATCTTAAGACAATTTCTCGATCTTTTTCTAAATCGATTTGAACGGCTTTATGTTTGCTGTTAACTGCAAGAATAACTCCTCCGCCAAGATCCTTACCGGTGATGACAGGATTACGGTCCCTTCGGAATACTACAAACTTCTTGTCAAACAGCTCTGAACTATTATTGGATTTTGTTAACCAGCTTTCTAATAGACCGAAACTATCGTGATTTTCGCTCATCGGGTTTAGATCAAATGCTGTGGTCTTTGATCTAAGACCCCTACAATTTAGATAATAATAATATCTAATGATACCTGCTTGGGGGCCACCTAGCTAGGTGATTTAATTTTTGTACACACAAATAAGTTCCGAACAGCTGGACAAGAGACTGCAATACAAGTGAAAGGGCCTTGAGCGGCTAGGAATTTCTCTCCTCTCGAAAACGACCACAGAGTTCTGGTAAACTCACTATGTTATCAAAATAGATCTTAAGCAACAACATGAATACTGCTATTTCGATATATAACAATATTTTAACTTACTAAGATCCTATGTATCATTATTGAGAAAAATCTCAGAACCCTCATTATTCCTCAATCTTATTACCCATAAGAATTTGCAGTCATTTTCCCGTCTGAAGTTACGCGAAACAGCCAGTAGTTTGCTTCTCGCTTGTGCCAAATTTTTATTTATGTAGAGGATATTCTTATTTGGTAGGCCAAGATGTCCTCCATTAGTCTGGCCCTCACGTTTAGGAAGACGAAGACAAATGTCCACCATTTCTTTCTGGATATTTCACAGTCTCAAAGACGTCCTCGGTTTTCGGTTCAGGAATCCAGAATATTTCCACCGTATTTTGCCGTGAGTATTTTTCAGTGTCAGTGACTCGAGACTGAAGTGACTTAGGACGGGACTCAAATTAAAGTTTTCCTGTTTTAGCGAGTCTATATTTTCACTAAGGCATTTTATTTGTCCCTCTTGAATAGCCATATATTTGGCATAACTGCCCAGTTTCTCGTGACACAGGTCCAACGATTTACTCAGCTCCCTTTCACGTTCTCATTGCTCGTTTTTAAAATCCCTCAATTCACGTAGTATCTCCATAATTTTATGAAGTTCAGCCGCACTAATGCAATGGCGTATGGCTTTTAGTGCCGGGAGGGTCCGAAGACTGTTCGCCTCGCTAGGTGCAGGTCTTTCGGATTGACTTCCGTAGGCGACCTGCACGTCATGATAAGGATGAAATGATGATAAAGACGACACATACACCCAGCCCCCGTGCCAGCGGAATTAACCAATCATGGTTACATTTCCCGACCCTGCCGGGAATCGAACCCGGGACCCCTGTGACCAAAGGCCAGCACGCTAGCAATTTAGCCATGGCAGCGGACTCAACTGCACTAACTGATCCACAACACTTGCCTTGCTTAATCTCAGCACATTCGGGGTGGTTCCACTTTTCACAAGATATACACTGTACCTTCTTCCTGCCTAGATCGCCACTGCAAATGGCACACCCTGTCATGTTTTGTTTTGGTTAGCTCTGACTGCACACAAAATTGAAAATATTTATATATGAGTTTGTAGCATGGGTTATCAAATACACTCAGCACAATGAAGGATTTACGTATTGTATAATAAGCACACTTTTCCATTTAATTGCTCAGTAATTCTAAATTCTAAATATCATTTAACCAAAATATCGCCATATTGTTTCAGTGGTTCATCAGTTGGAATGCCATTCCTCTCCAAGACGCTTGCAAGTACACTGTAGCGATCCACCCCATCCGCTCAAAAGATTCTAATTTTAACTACTGACCGTAGGTGCGATGGATCTTGGTTCAAGACAAACATAACTGTTTGATTTTAGGTTTACGAAGAAAAAATTACACCTTAAACTACCAACTATAACACCCAGAGTCTAAAGTAAAGTAACTAGAGATGTAATTAATAAAACACAAGTTAAAGCTACAATTTCAAGTAATTGATTGATAAATAATTATCTGCATACCGTAATTGACCTGCAAAATTTCTATAATTATGTTAAAATATTGTCTACTTGACTCCAAGGCATTTTAATACATTAAAATTTTTAATTTCATTTACAAATCATATATCACGGTTTGCACTATGCGATAATTTTACATTTTCCAATAAATTATTTAAATATTATTGATTGTTTTCTACAAAAACTTATTTTGACCATTGGTCCACTAGAAGCATCCTGTTAATTTTTCCCAATATTCTTTTCCAAAATCGTATACCTCTCCCCTCCACTCTTTTTTATTTTTTATATTATTGTAGGATTTTACAACATAGTTTTAAGCAACGAACGTTAAAAGGTATATTGCCAACAGAGAATTTAAGAAAACAAACAAAGTAGGCCATTTGGATGAAAAAACTATATGAATTGTCTGATGTCGCCATTTTAGTATAAACGAGGGTTTCGGGGATCATAGTACATCACTTACAAGGCGAGTCAGATCCGAGACATAAAAATATAACCTCTTCAGTTCTCTTTAACAAAACTGCACCAGAATTTCCTGATACCACATTTTAACATGATAGGCCTACATATTTCAACCGTTCTTTCTTTCTTAATCCATTTACACTCCAGGGTCGGATTTTCCCTCAGACTCAGCGAGGGCTCCTACCTCTACTGCCTCAGGGACAGTGTCCTGGAGCGTGAGACATTCCCTCGGCGGAAACAACTGGGGAGGAGGACCAGTACCTCGCGCAGGTGGCCTCACCTGCTCTGCTCAACAGCGGCCTTGTGGGGATGAAAAGATAGGACGGGATAGACAAGGAAGAGGGAAGGAAGAGGCCGCGGCCATAAGTTATGTACCATTCCGGCATTTGCCTGGAGGGAAAGCGGGAAACCTCGGAAAACCACTCCGAGGTTGGCTGAGGTAGAAATCGAACCCTCCTCCACTCATTTGACCTCCCGAGGCTGAGTGGACTCCGTTCCAGCCCTCGTACCACTTTTAAAATTTCGTGACAGAGCCGGGAATCGAACCCTGGGTTCCGGGGGTGGCAGCTAATCACACTAACCACTACACAACAGAGGCGGACACATATTATATTAATTATTAAAATCTGTGTATGGCCTAAATGATGAGCCCTTGGTTACGCTTCATTTCTTTGGAAACAGCACAACAGATTGGCACCTTCCATTTCAGAAATATTTGGGGTGCAAGTTTTAGGTGATTCATCCTTTATACGTCCAACTAGCCTGTACTGCGGCTTCACCCTCGTTTATTAATTAAACAGCTAGATGTGTTATAAAACATTAATTTAAAAGCAGATTTAAAATATTTATGAACACACATCGTTTTTGCATAAATTGCAATAATTACATTATTTTATTGTTAAACATATTGCAACTCCAATGCTTAAGACGTACCGGGTCGGCGGATTGTACAAATAATATTAAAACAATATAACAGAGCTTCCGGATGAACTATATTAATTCCCCTACATTTGGAGCTAAGATGTGTTTGCCATTCTAACACTTGAACAACCCACATACAGTTGACCACTGGAGAAGCACAGTTTCCGTTAATCCAGTCCTACAAATTTAAGGGATTACCCTTGTGCTTTGTTGATGTGAATATAGAAACACTAACAAATGGTGGAACTGCAGATGCCTAAATAGAAACGTTATATCTGAAGGGATCATTTGAATCCGAGTAATGAATCCTACACCCACTGCATAACCAGTCATGATGGTGGCTTCAATATATTCGACAACAGTTTCTTGGCTGAGAGTCATATTCCTTTGCAGAGGGAAGGAGGATTCATATTCCTGAGAAGGATAATCGGTGCCACAATCGTCCACTCTAAGATGTTCGAGGCTACTCCAAGTGACTCCAAGTTGTTCAGAAGCTCTGTAGTGTAGTTAACAGCCTCATCTGTATTGCATGTTGTGTCGATAAACTTGGACATTTGTAGAACACCCGGTAATTTTTGTAAAAGTCGTTTGTTGATGACATTGACAACTTCATTTCTTGGACCAAGAATTTCTCTTTGACACAGCCATGCGTGATCGGTGAAATGCTGTACCAATTTATGACAAAACGTTCAGATCTCTGCATGCCGTAGATTTGGCTGGGCATCGCACAAATACACACAAACACTTCCGGATACTAAGGAGTGAATTTGGCTCCTCGTCTCGGGGCTCTAAACTTTCGGCTAACTGTCTTTAATTTTGCACCTGTGATTATATAATGCGCATTTTCAATATTTTTCGTCATTCGAGAACCATGTCCTGTTGCTTACTTAACCATTGGAGACATGACGGACATTCGTACATTTGGGTTCAGCTAGGCAGCGTTTCCACCTCTCTGCGTTATTCTAGCTCGTTGCATTCACTACAGGAAGAGATGCTTCATTTCATTCCCACTTCCAGTTTCTGAGAGAGGGATTACACGTCATTTTGCCTTCTCCAAGTGGCTCATTGTCATGGTATGGTGATAAAACGTAGAGCAGTTCAATGACAAATTCACACACGTGTAGAGAAAGGTACCACAGCATTTTAAATTATGCTATAATTTGTGAATTTTCTTCTTGCTTTAGTTTCTTAGATATTACAGTTTTCGTTGATTATGGCTGTATTTGTTGTTACCTTCTGAGAGTACCTGTGCGAAAACCTGTGTCCGTTGGTTGTGGCGTAGAATATGTCTACAGTATTCCCTGCCCGTTTTAATAGGCCACTAAAAGGGGCAACCTTAGGCTCTAAACTTGGGACCGCAGGGCCCCTGGCCATGTCTTTCATTGCTTCCATGTACTTCTACCAGCTTCACCACATTAATCATTCTATCGGACCTAACTTAGTCAACCCTTGTAGTCTTCCGATCCAGGCAGTATTTAGCTTGCGAGACCTAGCCAAACTTTTAATTTTCATAGCTCCCAAAACAGATTATATATGCTCGTTTCTTACTCTGATCCAACCCCAACGTTGTTAAGTTTGTGAGGTTTAGGGTGTGGTCTTGGCCCGGTTTTACGACCGAATGCCCTCCATGACACCAACCCTGTGTAGAAGGATGTATTGAATAATTATGTGGTTGGCAGTGTGCTGTGCTGTGCTGTGTGTGTGATTTGAAGATCTTAAACAGAACCCCATGAACTAAATAATACTATTATTGATTTCATGTCCCAATAACTACTTTTAAAGTTTTCGGAGGCATCGAGGTGGCGTAATTTTGTCCCGGGGCAGTTGTTTTAGGTGCCAGTAAATCTACCGCCTTGAGGCTTCGTACCTGAGCACATCGAAATATCGCTTTCACTGTTTGGGCTAATCAACTCGAGACACAGCTGAAGGCCGTTACGCTGGTTACTCAGTCATGAACTGCTCACCTCAACGATATTATTGAATTAGGTGTATTTAATATTATATTATTATTATTTGATCTGTTTTTCTGCCTTTCTATTCTATTGTAATCCCTTAACATGTCCTTGTAATGCGCCGCATCATGAATTGCCTTATTTATTTATTTATTTATTTATTTATTTATTTATTTATTTATTTATTTATTTATTTATTTATTTATTTATTTATTTATTTATTTATTTATTTAATTGCTACAGCGTTGTTTACGCATTTTTGCTATTTACGCTTTCTCGAAGACCATATTCCAGAACAAAGCAACCTCTCCAGATCCTGTCTACGGTAGATTCAGAGAAAATAAGAGTTTATCTACATGTTTCATGTCGTTGTGAAAACACATTTTTAGATCCCTGCGTTCCGTGGATTTGGCCGCGCATCGCACACATAAGTTACAGGCAAAAACTTCTGGATATCACGGACTGACTGAATATGGCTCCTCATGTCTGGGAAAGAAGATGTCTTCCTACACCATGGACTTAAAATGGCTCCTTGGCTATTCATTCAATCTTGTGGACAGCACGTTGAATTGTCATATCCCAACACACTTTTTCCGATGGATTTTCGTTCATGACTTACCAATGAAAATGAAAATGAAAAATCCGGCTTCGAGATGCATTCGGACCCCCTCCATTTACCTATGTTCAAAATTTCAGACCTCTGCGTGCTGTAGATTTTGCTGGGCATCCCACAAACACACACAAAACACATGCTCATCCTTTTATTATTATGCATAACATTCACACAGTATTAATGTGACAGATAAAAGCCAAGCATCAAAAACTGAAAAATAGAAGGTAATATGAGGAAATGTTAAAATGCAGTCACATTAACGCATACATACCATCATAAATGCTGAAATGTGGATAGTTATAAAAATATCAAATCAAATACAGTCCAATACAGGCTCGGTGAATAGTACAGTACATGGTCGATATCACATTGCCCCAAATGACAATTTCGTTCACGACATCAACATCGTACATAAACACTTTACCTCAGTAATAATATTTCTGTGGCACATAAATGGAATATAGACAATAGCCATACGATGTCAACCGACAGAAATGACGCATCATAAAAGAAAATATCGTCGTAGGACCTTCGAGAGACGTATACAATTTCCCAGAAATCAACAATAATAACCAACATGATAGATAGCACATTCACACAAAGGTTTCACAATAAACATCCGCATAATACACGAGAATCAGAAACAATTTACGAATGTCACAAATAATACAAATGTTGCTGGACGTCGGACATCTCTATTTAATAACTTAGTGCCTTCTCGATAGGGAATATTTAATAATACAGGGTCACTTTTAAACACATTTATATTCCATGTAAGTTAATAATAATTAGAAACTCGTACAGTTTCTGCTCATTAAATTATGGTTAATATCTGTACTCTGTTTTATAACCCCAAAATAAAGTAAACAAATGTGGAAGAAAAATATAAAAGGATACTTCACACCAAATCATCGTGGAATACTGTAAAATCTTCAAAGAACCCACAGGCAAATATCAAACTGTGCACTTGAATGACACTAACGCATCACACACGACTTATAGGTATCAATATCAAGGTCAAACAAGACTTATTTAGAGAATATAAATAAATACAATGAAAAGGGCCAAGGGCAAGATAAAGGGGGATATTCAAGTACTGACCACGCCCAATGCTGCTTAACTGCGGTGATCGGACGAGAACCGGTGTATTCAACATGGTATTTTTTAATCAAGGACAAAACCAAAGTTTGATTTCATTTCCCACCAGAAGGATGAGGTGGACCGCATTCACTCGCCGGCTAAGAGAAGTGCTGGATTAGGAAGAATGGTGGAACATGGAGCTAGGCAAGGCAATAATTTGATGGAAAGAAGGATAGGTTAAGGGATGTTTTCGCTGATAGCTTAATTCAAGGAGGGAATAATAGATTGGTGGATGTTTGATGAAGAACCGGGGGTGCGTTCTTTAGCTAACTTACATTTTATTCTTTAACTCTTTACCATACTTTTTTAATATCTTTTTTACCATCTGCTTTACGTCGCACCGACACAGCCATCTTATGGCTACGATGAGATAGGAAAGGGCTAGGAGTGGGAAGGAAGCGGCCTTGGCCTTAGTTAATGTACAACCCCAGCATTTGCTTGGTGTGAAAATGGAAAACCTGTTCAAGGTTGCCGACAGTGGGATTGGAACCCACAATCTCCCTAATGCAAGGCGATAGGTACGTGAACCTAATCGCGCGGGTACCTACTTGCTCTGTATTCTCTTTATCTTTTCATCTTTTTTTTAACACAGCGTGTTCCCAAACATGTGGCAAAAATCCCGGTGTGGATAGTACACTCCAGATCAACGCAGGCAGTCGATGTGAACATATGCCCTACGATCGATCGTTTACGAGTCACAGACTTTCCAGCTTTGTACGGGAAGTGTTGGTAATAGTCTTACCTGCTATATTCCCCGTCGAGTAGCTGTCGTCCGTCAGTGATACTGCATTCTAATACAAGAAGTCCTCAAATGTCCACCGCTCCTGAATGCAGCCCTTAACATGTCACGTCATCGATTGTTGGTCACGTTCGAACACTCCACGCATTGCACGTATTCGATGGCAACCTTGTTCCACACTCTAGCGAAGTACTGCTGTGTCCGTAACGGCATGCCTGACTCCAGACTTAACCTAAATAAGAATTACCACCACCTCCCAGTTCCACCGAATAACTAAAACAGGTGCCTTTGCTGGCAGGACATAGTGTTTACAGTGCACTAAGTCTTCTGGTATGGGCTAAAGCAACTTTTTTACTTTCATTGATCTGTGTCTGTCTTATCCTTGGCTTTGACAATATGAAAGTGAGTGAGGTATGAGCGATGCTATTAATGCCATTCCTTCTGCAGCTAATCCCTGCTATGAATGGTATGAAAATGTTGCTCATAAGGTCGGTTGGTGCATGCATTTCAGTGGGCTTGGCAGACTGATATGTAATAGCAACTTCTGGCTCGGTGAGGAAAGCAGCGGGAAACTACCTCACTCCTCATTTCCCTAGTACGCCTCTTCAGTGATGACTATGCCATCTATGACAGCTGATGGTGGAGCTGTTGAGGATCCAACCAGCCTTAGGACTGAAGACTGAACACACATACAACTAAAACAGTTCTTAGTATTCACCCAGATTACTACTGTAAGTCGTATACTAATATGGCGTGAATAAAGAAATACGGTTCAATACTCGAAAAGAAATGGGTTCTGGTGATTCTACACATTAGTTTCTGTAGAAGTTCAATATCATGAGAAGTAACCTAAGTCTACACGTAACGATATATTCTGTGAACGTTAAATATTTGGTATTTGCACTTCAATAAGTTCACTCGTATTATATTCTCAAATGTCTTTAGAATTAGACTGTAGTCGCGACGCGATGTACTAAATACAGTGCGACGTCTTTTATAATTTTGTCGGCGATATAACTTCGTGTTCCGGAAACGCGACGGCAAGTACTTTCACCGTGACTGCGCGAACATACTGTGCGACACATCTGTGTACTCGTCCTTGTACTGCGCTGCTCTGCTTGTTAGCCTTGACATATATATGCTGGCGCTGGGAGGGGTGGTTTCTCTTGCCATGTGACCGTGAGTGTATAAATTCCTTAGACTTTAAATTATTATTACTCAACAACCATGGGATGGATTAATTCGAAATTCACAGGGATTAACTTTTATGACGTCCGCTACGATTCAGCTTTTGTCCCGTTGAAATTGGTTAAGGCGTTGAAAAACTTGCGAAAAGAAAATTCTTTTCGAGTAATATCTCTAGGGGAGGTGAGCTTTGAGCGACAGGTGACGTCACTTGACTTCACCTAGTGCACTCGTGAAGTCTGGTACCCGCTGGAACATTCCTTTATTTAAATGTTCGTACGTCGGACGGATATTTTATGCTGGAATAACGTTTCTTTCGATTGATATGGGCCAGGACATAGGCCTTCCTGGTACAATATGTGTAATTATAACATCTCATATCGTGAGTTCAAACTTCAAACCGCCTTAACTTCAACTAAAAGAAGCTCAATTCAACACGTATTCTGCTCATGGCTGTCCACTGACTTCCTTACGTGATTTACCTTACACATGCACGCAATAATGATGCCATACACCTGGTAATCAGATCGAAATTAGGTCGTACCTGGTAATTAAATCATATGAAATCATTACACGGTAACTTCCTCATAATTAAAACTTAATTAAATAGTCACACGATAATTAACTCATAATTAAACCATAGTTAAATTGTCACATTGTAATCAACTCATAATTAAATAGTCACACGGTAATTAAATCATAATTAAACCATAATTAACTCATAGTTAACTCATAATTAAATTATAATTAAGTTGTCACACGGTAATCAACTCACAATTAAACCATAATTAAATTATAATTAACTGATCAAAACCACCCAACTTAAATTGAAACGAACCCTAGCTAAATATTTCATTGCAGGGGTTGAGGTATCAGTCCTGTGAGCATCTCTCGGAATTCTGGAACTTCTCACGTAGCTTAACTTACCGTGCTTAATATTCATGCAATTACCAATACTGGATTAACTACAACCTATCTTAAATTAGCAGTCCTTGAATCTACTAAACTAATGGTCTGATGACGCATTAACAAACTATGGGTTTCCCAAATCATATAAATAAATGAATCTTCTCCCGCCTACAAATTCTCATAACCAAAATTTCCCCTATTAACAATTAAAATCACTCAGACCTATTATATATATATAAAAGACTACGTACTCATCTTTGGCACTTATACATTCAAATAAGGTTGCATCCCTAACATTATAGCTACAGTTTATGACAAATAATTCTCGCCCCTTCTAGCCATGCCATTTAGTTAAAAAAGTACTCATCCTCTATCCTCTGACGACGCCTCGATCATCTGGAGTGGACCATATCGAGTCTTAGTGCTGATCCATCGGCACCAAAGCGATTACTGGTAACTCCATTTCACCATCAAGACGGAAGTCCACGGTTCTCGATCGATGATGTCACTCGCAGTTTCCTAGGCACAGAACACGTCACTAGTTTATTTCTACAATGCGTTCGAACTAAGTGTTCGCGATTCGACACAGTTTAATTATTTAATTATTAGCGTCCCGTATGTCAACACTATGTACTATTCACACGAAGTAATCTCCTGCGTTTGAATTTTAGGTTTCAAATCATTAAACAAAGAATTACTATGAGGTTGGGTAACATAGCTTCGCCCTCCGTGAGCTGAAAGTTCCGAATGAGAGGCTGCACCCTTGGCAGTGCTTTTTACAAGAGGAAGGTTCCCCCACTTAAAATATGCATATGGTCTATCCACGGCCCACTAGAGGTCAAATAGTGCGACCATTAGGTGACCAGTATCCATTTGATGTGAATGAGACATATCCGTGCGATTATATTTCGTAGGATCTCGTGCAATTAATTAATGTTTTTCCTCATTCCCCTTCTACTCTTGGGTAAGTCCCCGCATCAATGAGGTGTCTTGACACTAAGCAGATGGCCCCGGTACTTTTCCACGCTGATAAAACGAAGTATTATTTCTCCATCCGTAAGTTATCAGCGAATCGGACATTATACACTCTAAATAAATGCCCCAATTATAATTATCTCTTCTAAATCGAAAAGCGACACCAGAATTCAGATTTTATTAATTTTCACATTGTATACAATCAAGTTGGTCAAGCTGATTTAAAGATGGTTCTCATATTTCGCTCAAAAGAAGTTTGCCTCTCCTCGCTTTCTTGAACGTGAGGTGGGGATGACTTCTCTCAAGTTGCGTTACGGTGAACCACCGATGCAACCCCACCCATGACTTCATAGGCTTCTCTCTTCTGCGGGCTCAGCGCTGGACAAAGAAAAATGTTGTGCAATAGATCGCAAATAATGAAATTTTATAGAACAAAATTTTAAAGACTTATTTCATCTGTCTCAATGATGTTGATATTGATTAATTACAAGATTTCTTTCCTCAAAATGACATCGCGTCTGCAATTTAGATGACCAGTCTTAAGCAGAGGTCCTTGGATCGTGCCCCTGTCGGGTGCAATATGAAGCTAAAATTTACAAAATATGTAGTTAAATATGTAATAAATGAAAATTTGTAACTTAATATCTAAGCTTTATTTAATGTATTCTTGTACACAGAAAAGGAAACAAAACTGAAAAGAGTTGAAAGTGCAGATGTCATTCAGCCTCTAATTTTCATTGGAGTCCAATTAATAACTTAGTATTTTTTCTAAATTTTCTGCGGCCATAGAATACCTTCTGACTTCACATGAAGTCTCTGATACCTATTTCAAATCGTCCGGCAATGAAATATTTGATTGTCCACTTCTTCAAGCAAGGAAGGTCCTCATTAAGCGGGAAGAAATTTGATCTCATGAAACACAGATATGCTTATTAGAAATACGTTTCTAAAGACTTTTGGATGGAGTATAGCCCTTTAGGAAGTGAATTATGTGCAATAATCGAAGAAGAAGAAGAAAGAAAGAAAGAAAGATAAAGAGAAAAAGCGCTTTTAACATGAGTCATTAAACTGAGGACTGACGATGGGAACACAAAAGAAGAGTCACTAAATTTGAGAGAACAATGTGACAAACGAAGTAGTTGCAGATGCTTACAGAATATTAGGATTTATTAAGAGATGCACACGTGACTTCACAAATCCCGAGGCAATAAAGCTATTATACAACTCCTTTGTAAGAAGTCGGCTGGAATATGCACCAACCATTTGGAATCCCACCTTTAAACTATATGAAAACAAAGTTGAAATGGTGCAAAACAAATTTCTTAGATACCTTACGTACAAAATAACTGATAATTATCCTAAATTTGATTCGTATGATGACTTAATGAAACAACTTGGCTATAAGTCCTTAGCAAAAAGACGAGTAATTGCAGTTCTTCTATTTGTCTACAAATTATTTAACAATATTATTGGTAGCTCTAACTTGCTCTCTCTGTTCAACTTGTCTGTCCCTAATCCATCTACACGCCCGAAATATGTTACTTTCTACTGCTCTAGATCAAGAACCCAACAACATAGTAATTCACCAGTGTTAAACTCAATGAAAATATTTAATAAATATAGCAATGAGTATAGAATAGATATATTTGCAACTACATACACATCCATAGTAAAACAATGTAAACAGATAACTTAATTGTTTTCTGTTCTAAGTTAAAATCCCATTTTGCTGATTCCCATTGTTAGCCTCAAAACTTTAGTTAATATTCTAGTTTCTAGTTATACCATCTAGCTCATCATAATTATTATCTTCGATAACATCACTACCATCATGTATAATTACAGTACTAATGCAGCTTTAAAGCAGTTCGTAAATAATTTTAATTGTAATATTTTAAATACCTTGTTATAATATGTGCATATGTAACTGAATATTTGTAATACTATGTTACTGAAGAAAAGTGTATTTTTTATTTCATTTATGACTTTATTTTACAAGGACTTTCATAAGAGGTATTATAATTTTAATTTAATATTTGTTTTTATCTAATGTAGTAGTATATGTATATGTGTTTCACATCATTAGGTTTGTACCTGTCTGAAGCACAATAAATAAATAAATAAATAAATAAATAAATAAATAAATAAATAAATAAATAAATAAATAAATAAATAAATAAATAAATAAATAAATAAATAAATAAATAAATAAATAAATAAAAAAGTTTGTGCAAGGGAAGATTGGTAGAGACAGCTGGAGGCTTCCAAGACTTCTACCGTCAACATAGCTACGCGATGCGATTCTTTGACAGAATACCTCACATTAAATTATTAAATTATTTTTAGATGTTAGAGACGTACAGGATTTTAAAAATATTTTCTAGTATTTAGTTGAAAATCTTAAGTCGATGTATACTTAGTGAGAAATTAATTGTTTTCTTTCAAATGCGCTATATCCTTCAAAATATTTAATACATGTATTACTTATGAAAATATTTATTATGCATCTAAGTATGTAAAAACATACAAATTTTAAACTCCTGGAATAATGGTAATTTTTGTGTGATTCGCCGACATTTTAAATTTTCTTGTAGTTACCTATATGAGAACAGAATATGTAATTAGATATAATCCGGGCTGTACTTATTATACAAGGAATTGCACATATGGAATGTTCATCACTAAAAAGTGGACCTGCAGTGTTAGACATTAGGAATATTATGAAATTCGTAGAAAAGTATAGATGATACACAAAGCTTTCCTTAGAGATAATTCATTTTAAATTTCACTCTAATCCAGCAGTTTTCTCGGATAACATTGGTTTCATGTGCTTTGGCAGACGCTTTAATCCAATGAAATCTGAAACAATGGGTAAACTTCCAATCTTATCAAGAATGGAGGGTGTATTAATGATTTAGTGTTAAACTTCCAATGCACTTTCGACGTAACTCTAATTGCTTGCTAGACGTTATGCTCTTGAATGTTTGAAGAAGCGTTTCAAGCATGCAGTATGGAAAGTTCGCATGGCACAGTGCTGTTTTTGTCGTGAAAACCTTCACTCCTATATACGGTATATCGGCTGTGGTAGTCCAAAATTCGCTATATTTCTTCAGCTTATGACAGAAAGTTTGTTAAGGTGGAAGTTGGGATGAAAGATCCTTTTGGGGATCATTGTATGTACCTAGGTGTTAATATAAGGAAATGTCTTCATTGGGGTAATCACATAAATATGATTGTAAATAAAGGATACAGACCTCTGCACGTAGTTATGAGGGTATTTAGGGGTTGTGGTAAGGATGTATTCCGCCTCTGTGGTGTAGTGGTTAGTGTGATTAGCTGCCACCCCCGGAGGTCCGGGTTCGATTCCAGGCTCTGCCACGAAATTTGAAAAGTGGTACGAGGGCTGGAACGGGGTCCACTCAGCCTCTGGAGGTCAACTGAGTAGAGGTAGGTTCGATTCCCAGCTCAGCCATCCTGGAAGTGGTTTTCCGTGGTTTCCCACTTCTCATCCAGGCAAATGCCGAGATGGTACCTAACTTAAGGCCACGGCCGCTTCCCCCCCTCTTCCTTGTCTATCCCTTCAAATCTTCCCATCCCCCCACAAGGCCCCTGTTCAGCATAGCATCCTCCCTAGTTGTATCTCCCAACCCAAAGTCTGAAGCTCCATGACACTGCCCTTGAGGCGGTAGAGTTGGGATCCCTCGCTGAGTCCGAGAGAAAACCAACCCTGGAGGGTAAGCAGATTAAGAAAGAAAGAATGAAAGAAAGAAAGAAAGAAAGAAAGGATGTAAAGGAGAGGGTATATAAGTCTCTGATAAGACCCCAACTAGAGTATGGTTCCAGTGTATAGTACCCTCACCAGGATTACTGGATTCAAGAACTGGACAAAATCCAAAGAAAAGCAGCTCGATTTGTTCTGGGTGATTTCCGACAAAAGAGTAGCGTTACAAAAATGATGCAAAGTTTGGGCTGGTAAGAACTGTGAGAAAGGAGGCGAGCTGCTCGATCAAGTAGTATGTTCCGAGCTGTCCGTGGAGAGATGGCGTGGAATGACATAAGTAGACGAATATATTTGAGTAGTGTCTTTAAAAGTAGGAAAGATCACAATATGAAGATAAAGGTGGAATTCAAGAGGACAAATTGGGGCAAGTATTCGCTTATAGGAAGAGGAGTTAGGGATTGGAATTACTTACCAAGGGAGATGTTCAATAAATTTCCATTTCTTTGCAATCATTTAAGAAAAGGCTAGGAAAACTACAAATAGGGAATCTGCCACCTGGGCGACTGCCCTAAATGCAGATCAGTATTGACTGATCGATTGTTTGATGAGAAAAGGGGTGTAGGCGATAGGAAATGTACGTCTGGGGATTTTAAAAGATGCTACACGGCCTAGTCGGTTAAAGTTACAGGTTCACGAGCCATGTAAAGAAATCGGTATCAAACACAACACATCGTGAATTTCAGCCAAGGTCACTGTAGCGTACTTGCTTACGACGCGATGATATCAGCTCAGAGGTCCGTGTTCAAATCTTCCCCGGCGAAGGTTTCCTTTCTCCGATTAGTGCCCTCAAGTCGGATCTTTAGCCGCGTGTAGTTAGCAACACCGCGTCGCAAAGCCCATTTGAATTCGCCCTCCAAGCGATATGAACGGCTAACGTCAGCAGCTGATAGAATATCAACGGCGCGATATATCGATTTTTTACAAATCATTTATCAGTATGACCAACCCTCTAACGCTCATATACCCGGTTCACGTTGTTTCCGACCCCCGTGTAAACATAAACATGGCTGTCTTAGAGGATTAAGAAACATCTCATGCTATTAAAAGCAACACTTGGTCGAGAATACTATAAATTATACTTTATAGCCTAGTGATATCCCAAATTTTCTCCAAGTGCACCTCAAGCATTCAGAAGTACGACTCCTTGGCTGAATGGTCAACTTTGAGGCCTTTGGTTCTTAGGATCCAGGGTTCGATTCCCGGCCGGGTCGGGAATTTTAATCGCCTTTGATTAATTCTTTTGGCCCGGGGAAGAAGCACCTCAAGCATTCAGAAATATGGTATGGAGATATGAGTATAATTTTGGTTTCCTGTACCGCTACTTTTAACTGTACAAACTCAAATAAAAACTAATAAGATAAATATGCTGTTGAATAACCGGAATACAATGTATTATATGAACCTCCATTACGCATACTACGTTGTTTATCTTCTCCGAGTGTAACCAGTTTAACGCAATCTGTGCTAGTATTCTCTATTTCAGATTAAAGAACAGTCTCGCTTTTGTGGAGCCTTGACTTGCTTGGAGAACACAACAAATAGCGTGGCTTCACCAATTGTAATGTCATTCATCAGAGTCCCGGCGGAGCGCTGATGACATCCGTTACTTCCCAGTTTAAACTACTGAAGGGCACAAAGCGCAACTCGACCTGACGCGTCGATCAATATATCATTAGTGGACAAAGGCTACTAAACAAGGGCTGTTTACAGGCCTCATTGGGCTGGGCTATCAGTTAATCGGTTGTGGCGGCCGGAAGTGCTCAAGTGTGATAAAACGCAAGATTACAAATACTGCTTCCTTGTAGTCGTACTTAGTACGTCTTGTCCATTCTTTCTCCAATTTTTTCCCCACTATGAAATATAAGTACACTTGAAACGAAATTGATTGGGCCGGGCTGAGTGGCTCAGACGGTTAAGGCGCTGGCCTTCTAACCCCAACTTGGCAGGTTCGATACTGGCTCAGTCCGGTGGTATTTGAAGGTGCTCAAATACGACAGCCTCGTATCGGTGGATTTACTGGCACGTAAAAAAACTCCTGCGGGATTAAATTCCGGCACCTCGGCGTCTCCGAAAACCGTAAAAGTAGTTAGTGGGACGTAAAGCAAATAACATTATTATTATTATTATTATTAAATTGATAGGGAAGAAAATAAAAATTATAATTAGCAAGGAATAACTTGCAAATCTCCTTTGGATGTTGCTTAAGGGGAGTAAAGAAGGTGGTACTGATAAAAAAATGTCGATTTTTAGTTTTTTATGTAAAACTATCATTAGGATTTTCCTCTTTAATTTGATGTATATTTCATTGATTTCGGATGACTGTTGTTTGTTGAGTATTCAGCCCAAAGGCTGGTTTGATCCTCCACAGCTCCACCAACAGCTGCCATAGATAATTTCCCGTTACTTTCCTCACTGAGCCAGAGTTTGCTACTACGTACCAGTCTGCCAAGCCAACTGAAAGGCATGCACCATCCGACTCTACGAGTGATATTTTCATACCATTCACAAACGGGACTGGCTGCATGTATAAATTAAAAAAATATTACTGCACAGGCCATTTGTCCAGATTTCGTGAACACTTGTTCAGTTAGGACAAGATACCTCGAGAATTATTTGATCTAGGAGGCGATAATTTATGTCGATTTATAGTAAACATCCTGCTGCATAAGTTTGCTATATTGGTTGCTGTGATATCATTTCCTGTCTGGTATTTATGTAGTAAGAAACATGGTAACAGCCAGGTTTTGTACGTGGCATTACCTTTTTTCAAGTGTGGTTTGTGAAAAACTGCATACTTTTGAGAATGTTTCTCATTTTCTCAGAAACGACTTAAGGTAGAACTCTGAAATTTTACCTCTCATTAATAGCATTATTGTTTTTATATGGTTCTACAATCGTAGAATTAAAACACACAGTTTGATAATAAATATTAAAAAATATCTTTAAAAATTAAGAACTTAATTTAAAAATCCATATCTTGTTTTGTAATAAAGGTGGAAGCAAGAAAGTAGATAATTTAATGTGTTAGATATGAATCTGTATCTTATCAAAATTTCGTTTTGTTATATTCGAGAGTTCCAAAGAAACTGGGATTTAAATCTGTTCAGTTTAACATTACCAGAATAGGAAATTAAGGGGAATAAAAAGTAAAGGTTTATTATCAACTATCCCATTTTAAATGATAATCGTTTTCACTGCAGCCATGCAGTTCAGCATCACGTTCTCCATATTAATACAAATACTGGCCCATGTGACATTTTCAGATAACTCAATGTCTAGTCAAATGGCGCACAGGTATCAAAGTACGACGTAGTCAGCGTGATCACATCCCGAGTCATGTTGTTCCACTTTCCTGGCTGGTTGCACAGCCTATCATAACAGACAGGTCCTCAGTTTTCGTACGAGATAAACAGTCCAGAATTAAGCTCCTTGGACGAGCCGAAAGTTGAATTGGAACCTTGGTTAAGAGACAGTCACATTATGCACTACACTATCTGGCTTGGAGATTTATATTTCATTCCTCCTTTTTGACGTGAAATATCTTTATATTACCGTTTTATTAGCTCTGCGTCCCACTAACTACTTTTGAGATTTTCGGAGACGCTGAGGTGCCGGAATTTAATCCCGCAGGAGTTATTCTACATGCCAAGAAATCTAGTGACCTTGTGACCCCAACTTGGCAAGTTAGGTCGTGCCTCAGTCCGCTGGTATTCGAAGGTGCTCAAGTACGTCAGGCTAGTTTTGGTAGATTTACTGGCACATAAGTGAACTTCTGTGGGACTAAATTCCGGCACCTTGGCGTTTCCGAAAACCGTATAAATAGTCAGTCGTACGTAAAATTTAATACCATTATTATTGTGTATGTTAATAAGTGAGTTTCCGGACGAAGGCATTAAAAACTTTAAAATGAGTGATAATAATGACCTTTGACCTCCAAAGCAGCACTTTTTGTGTGGAGGGTATAGGACCACGGTGATGCAATCAGTTGCAGAAACAATTCAACAGGGTTGAATTTGGTGTTTCTTGATTCCTGATCCCTTTGAATATCCGTGTTTACATTACTGGGAAGTGGAGTTCAATAATAATAAAGTAAGGAAAGTAATTCCAGTGCCGTAAAATTTCATTTTCCGTTCTCTTTTGTGTAAGGGAAGAAGGCGATTACGCCATATGTGAAATAAAATATATTACCATGTCCGTCCAGTATTGGGAAGATCGCAATAATAATAATAATAATAATAATAATAATAATAATAATAATAATAATAATAATAATAATAATAATAATAATAATAATAATAATAATAATAATAATAATAACAATAATAATAATAATATTATTAATATTATTATAATATATAATATTATATAATATAATATAATATATAATATATAATATATTATTATTATTATTATTATTATTATTATTATTATTATTATTATTATTATTGCAATCTGCTTTACGTCGCACCGACACAGATAGTTCTTATGGCGACGATGGGATAGGAAAGACCTAGGAGTTGGAAGGATGCGGTCGTGACCTTAATTAAGGTACAGCCCCATCATTCGCCTGGTGTGGAAACGGAAAACCACGGAAAACCATCTTCAGGGCTGCCGAAAGTGGGGTTTGAACCCACTATCTCCCGAATACTGGATACTGGCCGCACTTAAGCGACTGCAGCTATCGAGCTCGGTGGGCAGATCGTGAAAAGGACTTGCTTGCAATGATGAGACCGTAGGATATATTACTGCGTGTTCTTGAGGATCCATTTAAATGGATGTGGATAGCATGAATTACTACTATATTTAGACATTAGTGTAAGCGAAAGTGGTATCGTAAATAAATAAATAAATAAATAAATAAATAAATAAATAAATAAATAACGGTAACAAATGAACGTGAACATTTCGGTTTGTTTATTATTTCTAACTACAGTATGCAATGGACTTTTCAAGTGAATAACTTTGCCGGCTGTACTCAGAGCAGTTTACCACGTCTTTTGTTTTGTATCGGGCTTGAATGTATAATGACGTAAAAATGCATATGTTGAGAAGTAATAGAGATAATTATTGACGGTTTGGACAGAAACTCTTTTTACGTAAGGTCCTAATACACCTCGATATGTGCACCATTAGCGGCGCGACACACGTCGAGACTGTATTGCACCTCTTCCCATGTGCTTTATAGCACTGCAGATGGGATAGCTGCTCGAATGTTGCATTTAAATGATAAAACTGCATTTAACGCGTGAATTTTTAATTAAGTAAGCATCACAGCATACAGCTGGCCTTCTAGATAGGTCTCTCTTCTTTGAAGGTTAGGCAGCTCAGACGGCTGCGCAAAACAACACACGTCCCGCTAGTTTTCTTGTATGCTTCTGCGATGTCGTTTTCAGCTGGAGTATCAACTGACGATTTTCTCACGAACATTTCAATCAAGAAATTGTACAGACGCCTTCGGGAAACCGGTAATTGGCCTTCGATGTCTGTCCACAAAACCAAGAGCGCAGAGAGAGGAGGTAAAAGTGCAATACGGATTTGACGTCACCGCACCACTAATGATGAGCATATCGAGGTGCATTAGGAATGTAGATAAATATTTTGAGTTTCTTCACCTGTAGAACGAATACTCCAATGATTATCTGCATAACTTCTCTAAATATTAATTTTAATTTATTCTACATTCAAGCCGAACACCCTGCATATTTTAAGTTCTATTTCTATTTCATATTCCTCTCACAAGTTTAATGCAGAGGAAAGCGCTGTTCAAGGCCTTGATGAAGACCTGTTCATTTTCTTCCTTCCACACAGTTTGGTTTTCCGCGGTTTTCTATATTCACACCAGGCTGCACCTTAATTAAGGCCACGGCCGCCGAGAACCTTCGATGTATTAGTGCGGCGTTGAAGTCACTAGCAAAGAAACAACAAGAACTGGTTATTATCTGAGCCACTAATCTCGGCTTTGTATTGAATTTAGTAAAGGACTTATGAAAATTGTTAACGAGGACAGCAATTTTAACATTTCCCGTAGGGGAGATTTAGAGCTTAAAAAAGATGGATATTATGATGTCTATCATTAAGAAGCATAAAAATGAGACTTTATCTACCCCAAAGTAGTCTGGCAAGTTATTACAGTTTTAAACTTGTGACGTTTCTAGAGTCCATTTAGCAACCAGGTAGGTGAGAGTTCTACACGTATGCTGTGATATAACAGTTCTTTAGGACTTCACAGGCAAGTAATAAGAGCCGCCCCGTTCCTTAATCTCGCCTCTTTCATACTTTTATCATTCCTCGCGACAGGGAAGAGAAGAGTAGAGGAAAGTGCAATAAATTCTGCTTACCGCCCCGCAGATTACATCAGCCTGTGTAATTCTTTCTCGTGATACCTGGAGAGCGCTTCTCGGCAACCCTATGATTGCTCAAGTAAATGAAAAAAAAAAAAAAAATACTAGACAGGCAGTTTCGTGGTAAAACACCGGCGACAAAACCAATCCACCAAACATGGGAGGAATTTGCACGTATATACTTCGACAGGGAGCCTCTGTGGCTCAGACGGCAGCGCGTCGGCCTCTCACCGCTGGATACCGTGGTTCAAATCCCGGTCACTCCATGTGAGATTTGTGCTGGACAAAGCGGAGGCGGGACAGGTTTTTCTCCGGGTACTCCGGTTTTCCCTGTCATCTTTCATTCCAGCAACACTCTCCATTCTCATTTCATAGCATCTATCACTCATTAATATAAATCACTTTGGGAGTGGCGACCCCATCGTAATAACAGCCTACATATGATTCATTCATTACATCCCTGACCCGGTCAAAGACTGGAAAACAGGTTGTAGATTTTCATTTTCATACTTCGACACTTTTAGGTTTTGTTTTAACGGATGATTTTTCTTTTTTCTTTTTTTGCTAGGGGCTTTACGTCGCGCCGACACAGATAGGTCTTATGGCGACGATGGGATAGGAAAGGCCTAGGAGTTGGAAGGAAGCGGCCGTGGCCTTTATTAAGGTACAGCCCCAGCATTTGCCTGGTGTGAAAATGGGAAACCACGGAAAACCATTTTCAGGGCTGCCGATAGTGGGATTCGAACCTACTATCTCCCGGATGCAAGCTCACAGCCGCGCGCCTCTACGCGCACGGCCAACTCGCCCGGTGGATGATTTTTCAATCCAGAATAATGAATATAGTAGTCATGATATTATTTGCATTTTTCGGGTGAGAATCTTGAGGTTTCATAAAGATATTCCTGTGAATCTTCAGAAGAGCAACTCGGACAACCAAGGCAGCAATTGCTTTAACAATGGCGGTCAGTTTTGGAAAGAAACTAGAAGGGAATATCCCTTTAGGTACCTTACCTCAGAAATTCTTCGCGTGGACAAATTATTCCTCGCTTATTCTTGTACTCAATAATAATAATAATAATAATAATAATAATAATAATAATAATAATAATAATAATAATAATAATAATAATAATAATAATATACTTTAAATTTCTCCCAGCTTATTAGAGTCAGAACTTGCTTCGGACTCTGCCAAGTTGTAATGCCGAATGCTCTTCCTGATAGGAACCTTATGTGATAGGATGTGTTCACTATTGCATGTATCTGCGGTGGTTGGTAGAGTGATGTGTTGTGTGTAGATAAAGAGAAATGTATTAAGACGAACACACACACACGCCTACTTCCAAAGACAGAAGAATTAACTGTACACAGTTAAATACCCGACCCGGCACGGAATCAAACCCAGGGTTCTCTGGCCCGAAAGTCATTACTCTGACCATTCAGCCAAGGAGGTGGACTGATGATGATGATAATAATAATAATAATAATAATAATAATAATAATAATAATAATAATAATATTAATAATAATAATAACAATTATAATAATAATAATAATAATAATTTGATACTTCTTTTCTGATATATTTTATAAAAGTTCTGGGTATTATTTGTCTGGAAACCTTGTTCAATTTCAATTAATCCTCAGTAAAAATCTTTGGCCCGGTATACATAGAAGGCGTATGGGTGAAAAGGAATTCTCCTGAATTATACCAGCATTCTGAGAAGATATCTGACATTATTAGAAAAAGGCAAGTGGAATTTTATGGCCGTATTCAAAGAACGGACAATGAAAGGCTTACTAAAATATGTTCAATTATGCCTCCTCACTAAAAGTCAAGAATAATTGGATAACCGAAATTGCAAAAACAGACCTTCAAGAAATCATCATATCAGGAGAAATTATATGCGACAGGCCTAGCTTAAGAACGTTGGTGAACAAACATCATGTTGCTGTAAAACCACCACTGCAAGGACGGAAGAACGGAAGAAAATCACAGTGAGGGGATGAAAAGATTCTGGGAGTAGAAGAAAGCAAATTCATCTGTTAAATAAGTTCAATCGCGCTCCTTAGTGGGCTCTGAGGATCGTGGATCCGTTGTAGCGTGTCCGGCTTCGAATCCCAAGATTGATTGTTCTAATCCGGCAGAGGTAGTCAGATTTTTGAAGGGTGGAAGAAAACCGCGGGAAACCAAACTACAGTATATGGAAGGAAGAAAATGAATATGCCTTCATCAAGGTCTTGAATGGCGCTTTCCTCTGCATATATCGGCATATGACAGATCTCCCGTACGAAATTAATTTTAAAAATCAGGCATCGTTCGCCACCGCTAATCCGGTTTAATCGTCCATCTGGTGGAGTAAAACGGAATGTCGAAAACGAAATACAGGCAGTCTAAATGGTATCTCATAAAAATGCCCGGGTACCGTACCTAAAGTCATATTATTATTATTATTATTATTATTATTATTATTATTATTATTATTATTATTATTATTATTTTGTTCATTTGGTATTTGTTTTACGTCGCACTGACACAGACAGGTCTTATGGCGACAATGGGATAGGAATGGGAAGGAAGTGGCCATGGCCTTAATTAATGGGAAACCACGGAAAACCATCTTCAAGGCTGCGGACAGCGAGGTTCGAACCCACTATCTCCCGATTACTGTATACTGGCCGCACTTAAGCGACTGCAGCTATCGATCTAAGTATTATTATATTATTATTATTATTATTATTATTATTATTATTATTATTATTATTATTATTATTATTATTATTATTATTATTATTATTATTATACGAAAGACCTCGGTCAATTACTGTTCTTTGCTCTCTTACGACTTCACTGGAATTGGTTTCTACATAGTTTAGAGTATCATTCATTTTCACACTCTTTGTGAGTCGCACCTCTTCCATAATTGTCCTGTAAATAGTATTACGGAGTATGGTTGCTCAATTAAAATTCTTCCTGAAACAGTAATCACCACCACCAACACCACAACAACCACGAACACACATTACATGAATTTACCTCTTCCAATTTACTCGTGAAACTTCCCCTTCTATTAGAACTGTAATTTTCCAGACTTCTGTCGAAATGTCGCTTCTTAACATGTCACCGTGTAACCTGGAGCTATCTAGTTACTGTGGCAGAAGATCATGCCTTTAATTGGTTATGTGATACATCTTGAGATAACTGTGGAGCTGTTTATAACATCAGATGATCCATAACCTCTAAAGCTCTATATTGTGGAGTTTCAAGTAATCTTTACGGATAGACATAAGTCGTACAAGCTATTTCTATAGTCTTCCCATGGATAGATACCTGGAATATATTTTCATCCTGTGCATGTTCCTATTATGGTTCATGAAAGGAATTTTGTACTATCAACATGCAGTGCTATTATTAATACCAATACAGGAGAGAGTGTCACCTGAATTAAATGACGCTATGTCACTAAAGCACCATTTTCCGTACTTCATAAAGGTGGGAGTACACTGGTGACTCGATCGCGACATTTCTTTCGCGAGCAACTTGCGTTTATGTGTCCACTGGTGACCAAACTTGCGCGACCTTCTGTCTGAGTGCAGCTGAAGGCGGGCTGACCTTGGAGCAGTCATTCCAGCATTCGCAGGGCCTTGCACATTGGGTCAGGCTGTTCTACGACTCATTTAGTGCCTCATGAACCTGAGTACGAGAAAGAAGATAATGTGTGCAACAGATATCATTGTCACTAAAAAATCGGAAAAGGAATTGTAGAAGAAAGTGGATTAGGGACTGGCTTATTAAAATACCTGATTATGGAGCATGCGATAATTAGTCTAGAGAACTGAAAATGGAGGAATCCAACAATTTAGGAATGTTATTTGTTTGTCTAAAGACATTCTAGTATCTGGGCTCGGTTGTTACCACCGATACGAAGATTGATGGTGACGTGAAGAATCACATCAACGTTGGACGGACCAAATGGCGTTTGCTGACAGGCGTCGTATGTGATAGGTGGATGTCCATAAAACTCAAAGTCAAGATATACAATACTGTTGTTAGACCTGCCCTCACTTACGGCTCCGAGAGTTGGACAAAGCAAAAGAAGCACGATTAGCAAATGCATGTAACGGAAATGCGGATGCCGCTATGGTCAGCGCGTGTCACCCTCTCGGACTGAGTTCGCAATGAGCATATGCCAGGATCATTTAATAAGGCCCCTATCAGTGAGAAACTGGACGAGCGACAGTTGCGCTGGTACAGACACGTACAACGTCGATGTAAAGATCATCCCGTTAAGAGAGCTCTTGCAATCGAGGAGCGCAGGAGAGGACGCGGGCGTCCGAGACCAACATTGTGGCGCACAGCCGAAAAGTTTTTGAATACAAACAGCATTCCAATGGCGGAGACATCCAACTGTTGGGTCAGAAGTATCAGAAAAGCCGACTTTGAATGATACTGGGGAGTGTCCATTGTGGGCACGCTTATGGCCAGGAACGAAGAAGAGAAAAATAAGAAGTTTAGGTTTGGAGGCGCTGCTAGAACTTTTTGATCCCAAAATTGAGAAAAGAGTAACCCGTCTTCGTTCATCTATTCCAGCTGGTGAACATCTTGTCGTAACACTGAGATTTGTATCAACAGGTAAGCATGATTGTATCTGTACCTTAACAGTGGTAAAAAACGACAGTATCCTTTATTAATAAAACAAATACTGAAGAGTTATAAAATTAATTACTTAATTATGAAGAAATGGTCTAACTATAAATGCCAGACAATCAACAGAAAGAAATTGATAATGTTATCTTATATTTTCTTTGCTTTTTGCATTAGGTGATTCTTTCGTCTCATACATGTAGCCTACCTCTTTCGTATTGCTGCCTGCACTATTGCACGAATAGTTCCAGAAGTCTGCGCAGCCCTCTTTGAAGTTCCGCAACGAAATTATTTAATTTACTTAATGCATTCTGCTGTAGTAATAAGTTGAAATGTTCATAAACAAGGTCTCCAATCACTTTCATCGCCATCGTCTTGTGTGTTTGTCATCACGTGAATCACCAACGCTCTTATCAGTATGTCTGTCCAGTCCACGATGTCCCTCTACATATTGGGTGGAAATTACTCAAGTGTGACTCATGAAATAACAGCGCACACAATACTCAACTGATACACAGAAGAATGCAAGTGAAAATCCAAAACGAAAGTAGTACTGGTTGGATTCCAAAATATTAATTCTAATTAGAAATTCAGTTTTATTTACCATACTGACTCGAGTGTCATGATCAGTCGTAAAAATATGAATATTCAAATATTTATGTAGTTGTATATCACTTTCAAGCCAGTTCAATCACACAAATTGTGTTTTACAACAAATTACTTTATTAGACTAAATGTTGGATATATTTATTAAATAAGCAAGACAAAGTGTCTCTTTATGAAGAAGGCAGATAGACTGTAGTGTACATTAGAATAATGTATACCGAGCTCGATAGCTGCAGTCGCTTAAGTGCTGCCAGTATCCAGTAATCGGGAGATAGTGAGTTCGAGCCCCACTGTCGGCAGCCCTGAAGATGGTTTTCCGTGGTTTCCCATTTTCACAGCAGGCAAATGCCGGGGCTGAACCCTAATTAAGGCCACGGCCGCTCCCTTCCACTTCCTAGGTCTTTCCTCTCCTATCGTCGCCATAAGACATATCTGTGTCGGTGCGACGTAAAGCCAAAAAAAAAAAAAAAAAGAAAAAAGAAAAAGAAATAAGGTATTGCAATAACTGTGTAATTTAGAATAGGAGCAATACCTGCTACGTGTATTCTTCAAAGGAATTTTACTAATAAAATAATGTCTGAACTAAACACACTGAAGTATAACGTCGTTGAAGAAACCGAACCTCATATGTGACAATGCTCTTCCTATCCATTATTTTCCTTTGACTGGTCACGTCAACTAGACACATATGAATATGCAGTTCATCAGAGCAATGTTTGTTCTGTTCATTTTCCTGTGCTTAGATTTAAAGTGAAATGAACCTTGGCGTACTGTAGGAATGTAGGTTTGCGCGATGAATTTACTCACTCTTACAGTATACTGTATTTAAGGTTCATTTTCCTTTACACTTTCGCATAGGAATAATGGACACAACGAACATTGGACTGCGTATCCACATGTGGGTGGGAGGCGTGACCAGTCTTAAGGTACATAACGGGTAGGAAGGGCAATAGGTTTGGTTTCTTCACCGACAATATGTTAACATAACAGAACTCGGTGTTACTGATCGGCAGGCCACTTCTGATGTTATGAACTTCACAGCATCAAAATACGTCCACGTGTTCACTATTCGAAACGTCGGCAAACTGTACGTGATATGCGTACAAGTGCAACACGGTTCAACCCGGAAATTAAATTAAATAATTCTTCACACCGTGGAAGCTTCACTTCTAAGAAGCCACTATTTATGTTACGGATGGCGTTCTTATCTATGTCTTTACAAACGTGTACCACTGAACCAAGAAACACGAAGATACTTTTTAATGGTTTATAGCGACTTCCTTAGTCAATACAGAGTTCTTTTCATCTCCTATACAACGGATATGTAATACATTCCTCCATTAATTTGACGAAATATCACCTTTTCTCCTTATTTTGTTTCAAGTTGTTCGTACAAACTTCCAAAATCATTTTCTCTGGTCGAACTTACTGCCTTTTTGGCTTCTATTTTTGCATTCCTGTACTTAATATGGTCCTGTGGATCTCCCGGCTTTTGTCACTTGTGGAAGCAGGTCCCTTTCTCCTTTATTGCTAACTGAACTTCCACGTTCCACCACCGAGTTTCCTAATTTGATGAAGCTTTTCCCTGTTGTTGATAATGTCTTAATTTCAAGTTCCAGGATAGAGATTTCTTACTGTATATATCTTTTCTCATATGAAACATCTTTTCCATTTTGTTTACTCTTATATCAATAGCTACCGTTTCTTTGGTGTTGTTTGTTATCCATTCTCCCAGGTATTTAAAGCAATCTCTCTGAGGTATTATGCTATTGTTAATTGTGATATTTTGAAGGGCATTAGTGATGTTTGTCGTGAACTTTGCCTTTCCAAATGATACTTGCAGTCCTATTTTGGCCGCTTGTTTCTGTAATTCTCGTATTTTTTCTTGAACATTATCTAATGAGTCTGTAATTAGTGCCATATCATCTGCGAATGCTAAACAATCTATAATGATATTATTTGGAATTCTTCCTAGTTGAACACCTTCAGTATTGATGGCTTTCCTCCATTATTATTATTATTATTATTATTATTATTATTATTATTATTATTATTATATCTTACACATTTTAGTAAATACTGAAAGTGTTCGTTTAGGTGATGAGTGATACGAAACTCTGAACCGAGGAGACGAACGCTCTACCTGCGCAGTCGGAATCTCCACAACTCCACTTAAACTAATTCGTAACGGAAAGAAACTTCCGGAACTCATTGATACTTCATGGCTTTAAGTTCCTCCATTGAGGTCGATTAGTAGGCGCGGCACACATCTACTGCGAGCGGCGCGCTTCAACTGTTTCGCAGACTCATTCCACCCTGACCGCAAGGAGTAAGGTGAGCGGTGTACTTCCGAAGTTAATAAAACACTGCCTTCCCCTGCACGGTTCAGTGGGAGCGCTGAGAATGACGTCTATCCGCCTTGGTTTTTCAAATACATTCCCTTCACATTCCGCAAATGCTATGATTAGATCAACCTGCTAGTACATAGAAACAAATACTTCGGTATTTTATACACTAAGTTCCTATTATTAATATGGATAATTCGTGGAATGTCCGGCTCCATGGATAAATGGTTAGCATGCTGGTCTTTGGACACAGGGGTCCGGGGTTCGATTCCCGGTAGCGTCGGCAATTTTAACTATAATTGGTTAATTTCGCTGACACGGAGGCTGGGTGTATGTGCCCTCTTCATCATCATTTCATCCTCATCACGACGCGCAGGTCGTCAAATCACAAGACCCGCTTCTGGCGAGGAGAACTTGTCCTCGGTCACTCCCGGCACTAAAAGCCATACGCCGTTTCATTTCATTCGTGGAATAGGCCGAATGAGTGAGATGAACAGAGTTTTGTTCTATTCCTCCTTCGTCCTAATAGAGAAAGCTTTTCCTTTCGTTCTTCTTTCCTTCCTTTCGCACTTTTTCTTCCTATCGGCAAAAATACAAACACTCTAGGTCTAATATTATACGGAACTTTATCATACGTAAAATACGATACGTAAAGTTTCTTCCACCAAGTGAAAATGAAAACCTACAACCTGTTTTCCAGTCATTGACCGGGTCAGGAATGAAATGAATGAATCATATATAAGCCAATAGTATGATGGGGTCGCCACTCCCAAAGTGATTTAATTAATGACTGATAGATGCTACGAAATGAGAACGGAGAGTGTTGCTGGAATGAAAGATGACAGGGAAAACCGGAGTACCTGGAGGAAAACCTGCCCCGCCTCCGCTTTGTCCAGCACAAATCTCACATGGAGTGACCGGGATTTGAACCACGGTATCCAGCGGTGAGAGGCCGACGCGCTGCCGTCTGAGCCACGGAGGCTATGTATTTCATCGTTGTCCTTAACTTTACAATTTACCTTTATATGATTATTTCTAATATCAAACACTTTGCTCGCTAAATCACTTAAATCTTTCATTCCCCGCTATGCCGTGTATGAAAATATTTTTTCTCCTAGCTTCCTGAATAATCATTATCTGTTGCCATTTGACTTATTCCAAATCTCCTTCCAGCCCCTTCATTTTAGCCTTCATTATTTCTACTTCCCCAGAGCTCTCCACTACCTTCTCTGTTCTAATTCTTAGCTCTTCTTTTCTACAGTCTTTAATTTCTCTCATTTCATTATTCTGCTCACGAATTAGCTCCCTCATTTGTTCAGCCTGACAAGCCTCTATGACTATTTCCTTAATATCATCCATGCCTTCCCTATTCATTGCTCCAGCTGGTTCACGATTCACTTCTACACCTCTTATTACCATAAGAATTGCCACTATCACAGTTTCCTCCAGCCCAGGTTGTTGTAGGTGCATCTCCCTGCTTGCTGTATTCACACACTTCACTCATCTGTGCCATCGACCTATGCCGCACGATACTGTTGGACAGCAATATTCATTCTACCTCTCGCTTCGCTAGTTCGATTATAACTGTGTGATGAGCACATAATCCACCATTATTATACAGTTGCAATAGTTGAAACATCACAAATATCGCGAGATTTCAAAAGGCGTTAATGCGTGTACAATTCCGGAAACGAAGGCTCCGTTCTGCCCATTTAAGTATGCATAATCATTTCACAGTAGAAGTAATATCGTTTCAAATACTACTCTTCGTCCGCCTCTGTGGTGTAGTGATTAGCGTGATTAGCTGCCACCCCCGGAGGTCCGGGTTCGATTCCCGGCTCTGCCACGAAATTTGAAAAGTGGTACGAGGGCTGGAACGGGGTCCACTCAGCCTCGGGAGGTCAACTGAGTAGAGGTGGGTTCGATTCCCACCTCAGCCATCCTGGAAGTGGTTTTCCGTGGTTTCCCACTTCTCCTCCAGGCGAATGCCGGGATGGTACCTAACTTAAGGCCACGGCCGCTTCCTTCCCTCTTCCTTGCCTATCCCTTCCAATCTTCCCATCCCTCCACAAGGCCCCTGTTCAGCATAGCAGGTGAGGCCGCCTGGGCGAGGTACTGGGCATACTCCCCAGTTGTATCCCCCGACCAAGAGTCTGAAGCCCCAGGACACTGCCCTTGAGGCGGTAGAGGTGGGATCCCTCGCTAAGTCCGAGGGAAAAACCGAACCTGGAGGGTAAACAGATGATGATGATGATGATGATGATGATGATGATACTACTCTTCAAATTCCCATCCACTGTACCACTTAATTTATCACAACTATTGTTTGCACGGCAGGATGCATACTAAGCAGCTTTACCTTCATTGTCTTACAAATACTGCAAATTTTTGTCTCTTAAAACAGTCCTTAACATTTTTATTCCTGGTTGATACTCGAGGGGCAACTCCAGATATATACTGTTGGGAGTATTTAAACTTGAGCTCCATATCAGAAAGATGGATGTTTCTTAAAATAATATTGTTGTAATGAGTACTAGTTTAAAACCTTGTAGTATCCAGTATTCGGGGGATAGTAGGTTCGAACCCCACTGTCGGCAGCCCTGAAAATGGTTTTCCATGGTTTCCCATTTTCACACCAGGCAAATGCTGGGGCTGTACCTTAATTAAGGCCACGGCCGCTTCCTTCCCACTCCTAGCCCTTTCCTGTCCCATCGTCGCCGTAAGACCTATCTGTGTCGGTGCGACGTAAAACAACTAGGAAGGAAAAACCTTGTAGTTGAAAATTCACTTTAGTAATGTTTTAGTTTCAAAGTGAAAAACGCGTTTTAATTCAACTGAAGTTCATATCTGTACAACGATAATCCTAACATACACCTGTTATAAGCTTAAAGTTTTAGGCAAGTTACCGTTGTGTTAATTTAGTACATTTGTTCTTAGACGAGTATCTTATTTTATGTAGACGCTGTATTAAGGAACTTTCCAGCCTCAATGGAATGCAAAAATATTAATAAAAACAAATTAATTCAATTCAGTTCTATTACTCCTTACTCCCCGTTCCTATTCTCCTTATATTTCAAGTTCTACGTCTTATTCTTTTTGGCTTAGTAGATAATTATGCTGTGCAATAAAATATCGATTCTGTTAATCCTTGTAATAGTTCTAATAGAGAAGATCTCCAGCCCACGGTGCCTTGTTATCTATGAACACTGGCTTGATCTCCTGCCCCAAATAAAACACTGGGAGGATGGTTTGGTGCTATGTGATCTGTGACACAAGGCAGAACACTGAAAAATACTCCGTGATTAGGAGCTATACGAGGTCCCTAGCTTGCTTCCATTTATATTTCCCAAGTTCCTCATATTTATCCTTCCTAGCCGACCTTCCTTCGTCAACTCTTGTTCACGTCGAACGACAGCAACATTAACTTTGTGAGCCCTGAAGTGTCTTATTTTCACGCTCATTCTGAAAATTCCCTTTCATATAATACCTTAATTCTCCGAGGAGTCGGGGCGTTTCTATGTTTTGTTCTCGTTAATGTTGATCAATAATCAATACCATCACCTAACGATAAAGCAAACGAAGAATACGACGTCAATTAACATGACGCTAGAAATATTCAAGTCAATGACGTGGACCTGTCATAAGTAATGAAATCTTGGGTGCTCCATTGATGATGGTGATGATAATGGAAACATTATCGAAGAGCCGAACACAACGAACGTGCCAACGAAATTTGTTTGTAATTCCAGATAAACACACAGAGATTAGAAATATTCCAACTAGTCCAACTACCCTTGCTCAATCTTGATACTTTTTGCCAGATAATTTTTTTAGCGTACTTTTTATAAGGATATTCATATCGATCTCTACATACGTAATACAGTCACCAGTTTTCACGTGATTGTAGATAATGAGTCGGCGCTATTCACAGAAAGCGACATTTCCAATACCTGTTTCGTAAATATTTCTTCAATTCCAGCACCACCAGTACTTAGTTTGGGGCCTAGAGAGTATTTCATTTTCACACGCTTTGTGAAAGGAGTCCCCATTTCCTGTCGAATGTGATATCTTTGAGACTCCTGACAATGTTTTCTAGCAGACTGAAATTTCATGTTACTAATCTCTCAACTTTACACATGAATTGTTAATCCAGGGCATTAATTGTCCTGTTCGACGGCTGGTAGCATCATAAATCAAGAAACAGAAACTATAGATGGATTACCATCACCTTATGCATGGCCACCGAATAGTAGGAGAATGTCTCAGATCACGGATTATTTTCATGAACAGCGTCAATCAGCAAAATCAAGTGTCCTCAGGATCCAATCCTGGCAGCAAAAGTCGTCAATAACAAACTGAAATACGCCAACCGAAGGGACTCAAACTCATGTCTCACAACCTTGGCCATTATGGAGAAAGTGCTTTAGTATACCAAATGATACGAGAAGAACTACAGCCACCACAAGAAAATGAAGCTACGCAAAAAATAGGTGGTGTCTGTGACTGCGATGCTCTTAAAGAGCTGGAGTATCCCCATCATTGCCAAAATTGCACTGTAGATGCATTAACAAAATTATAATAGCTGATATGTACCGAAACACCTTCAGCAGCATCATTGTCATCATGTCCGACTCGTTGGCCGAATGGTCAACGTACTGGCCTTCGGTTCAGAGGGTCCCGGGTTCGATTGCCGGCCGAGTCGGGGATTTTAACCTTAATTGGTTAATTCCAGTGGCCCGGGGGCTGGGTGTTTGTGCTGTCCCCAACATTCCTGCAACTCACACACCACACATAACACTATCCTCCACCACAATACACGCAGTTACCTAGAAATGGCAGATACCGCCCACCCTCATCGGAGGGTCTGCCTTACAAGGGCTGAACTCGGCTAGAAATAGCCACACGAAATTAAATAAAAAATTGTCATCATATACATTGGTGTTTACAAGATATATTTATCAAGATTTATGGACAGCTTGAACACTGTTTAAGATGAACTTTACGTCTTCTTCAGTTATACCCATACCTTGAATTACTTTGTGAACGTTCCTTGTCAGAATAGTACAATTTCAAATGAATATTGTGTTATGAATTCCGAGAGAGTATTGGTATCTTAAACTTGCAAAATGTTGACGGGTGATGTGCGTTTCGAATATGAAGGACTCAGATAAATTAGCGTTCTACAGTATTGGGTTGGGTTGCAAACAGTTGAAATTGTCGTCCAGCTCGCACTGGTGTTCTGTTAAAAGATTTGCATTAATTTTAGGGGTACGGGCAATTATTTATGCAAATCTCCTTACAGAATTGCAGAGAAGGATGGAAGATCCCTAGAACTAGATTAGTATTAATGCAGTCCACTAGTGAATAGAAATTCGGTTAGTAGAGTACATTACCTTAAAAAAGCAATGAAATACCAACCTTGTAATAATTTATTGTATTCAAGATTCTATAACTTACTCAAGTATGAATTAACTACTTCAACTCATCATTTACATGAAGTAACGAAATTAGCTGCTGGGGATGTACCTTAAACAAGACTACGGCCGCTACCTTCCTAATCCTAGCCCATACCCATCCTCACGTCGCTGAAAACTATTAACGTGTTAGTGCGACGTTATAACACCTCCGACACACTAAATAAGCGTCAACCTTTTTATACACTACTAGTTAATTTTATAAGGTTCGGCTCCTTGTCTGAATAGCATAGTCGCCTTCGGTACAGAGGGCCTCAGGTTCGACTTCCAGCCGGGTCGGAGATATTTAATCTAAAATGGTTAATTCTCCTCATTCGGGGACTGGGTGTTAGTTCTGTTCCCAACATCCCTGCTACTAACACACACACACACACACAAAAACACAACACTTTTTTCCACTATACTAACTTGCGGTTCCAATACGCAGTAGATACCACCACCCTCCTTGGAGGGTTTGCCCTACAAGGGCTGCACTAGGCTAGCAGCAGCCGCATTAAATTTAAATATATAAAGACACTTACCATGTCTTCTGCTTAACCTGCACATAAGCACAATACTAACATTACTAATATTAACTTTTCTCTTTTTCACAATTCGCTTTACATCGCACCGACGCACGTAGATCGTATGGCGGCAAGAGGGAATGAAGTGACTATAGTCTTAATTAAAGTACATCCCCAGCATTTGCCTGGTGTAAAAATGGGAAACCACAGCGCTGCCGACTATCTCCCGTGACCCAAACCGAGCGACCACTTGCTCGGTCATTCCAACTATTAGTCTGCATTTATACACGGTATCTCCAGTCTTTATGGAAAACGTATACTGTTCTTAGGTTTCTAAACTGAGGGAACAAATAGTCGGATAAACGTAGTTCATGTGCCAGGTGTCTTGAATGAGTCTTATTTCTATGGAACGTTTTCGTAAACTGCTTTAATTGTCATAGAAGATAATTACCTGCAGGTAGGAACTGATCACGAACTAGTTGCTGGGGTCCTAGATCCCTGTCTCGTTATGCAGCCGACACTAGGGACACTTGAGAGTGTGCGGAAAAAATTCATGCACCGTTGTAATGCAGGCATTATAGAACAGGCTAGCTCAGTGCGTTGCTGCATGGCCGGGTATGGTTACTAGCTCAACATTCGAGAGACAGGTGGGTTGGAATCAACCGTCGCCCACCCTCCAAAGGGTTTTCTGTTATCTCTCACTTCAACTCCAGGAAAATGTTAGGTTGCTACTTTTGTCAACGCCAAGGCCGCTTCCTTTCCATTTCTAGTTGTAAAATTACACCTACACCCACAGAAAACATCCTCACACAGCGGTACATGTAGTTCACTCCTATGGGGTGTACCGGGAAGAACAGATACAGAACTGACCATCTGTAAGTTGTTGCTAATTTGTTGATATGAGGTGTAAGTTGTTTCTGATAATAAAACAATACAGTACTTTTCTTAGTTCTCCATCTTAAAATGCCCAATTTAGAGAGCTCTATCTGCCATCTGTATATTTTTGACCCTAATAGTTGCAGACAACCTGAATCTTCTTCTTCATATTCTTTAGCATTTGTCCCACATACTAACGAGGTCTGCTTTTTAGGCTCACTACCTCACTTTACACGATCGTGTGCCATGTCAGGATGAAGGTGTGCGATTTGTAGATATTCATATATGGTGTCAAGCCAATGCTATCTCGGTCACCCCACTGGCATTTTTCCATCAGTCAACAAAGTTAATCCAGTCTTTGTAACTGTTGTTTCAGCCAATGACGTACATGCCCATATCAGCGGAGATAGCTCTCCCTCATATTTTCAGTGTTTGGTGCCACTCGATATCGCTTGAGAATTTCATTTTTGCTGACACGATCATGAGGTGACAAGCTAGATGTCCATTGGGGCATCACGCCAAGTCGCTGTTTCATCTCCTTAGTGGCCAGTATTCTGCACCATGTATAGCAAATGAACGCACAACAGTTCGATAAACTTTAGACATTAGTCGGTCTAGAATCTTCTTATCATATAGGTCACCAGCCACTAAGCACCACTTCAGCATGCGCTGCCTACGCGATTCGATATTTCAGGTTTGAGGGTTCCATCTGCATATAACGAGAAGTTCAAATTTTTGATATTTTTCTAGCGGTGTTGAGGAATGCTATGGAACTGATCATGTTGGAAAGCTGCGAAAAACAGTCTAAGTAATTTCAAAGTATGTAACTTGCATTATCTTTGGAAGGTCAATGCCATTACTTTGCCTCGTACTCAGATCGTTTAGATCTCGTTGAATATTCAGTTTTATTTAGGTTGAAACGTAGTCCAAATTCTGCGAGGCGGTTGGTCCATGCCTGGACTTGTAGTTGTAGATCAGTCTTATCCTCAGAGGCCAAAAGCGTATCACCAGCATGTAGCAATGTCCAAGGTACAGATTTATGTAAATCTGTTGTAACAATATTCATGATTGTAATGAGGAGGGGAGGTGAGAGTACAGATCCCTGATGAATACCAACAGAAACAGGAAAATCACCAGATAATCTAGCCACTGATTTTACTTAGCTCTTTAGGTTGTGGTGCAACAATGTTGCAAACAACACGTGTAGTATATTATTAAAATATGGCTGTTTTCGTAATTAATTTAAGAAGGGTATGAATATCTAAACTTTGTCCCTGCGTTATTTTCTCCGGTTTGTTGTTTACTTGTTACACAATCTCGGGGAAACAATTGATCCAATTTACTTACATTTGAACTCCCGTTAGTCCACAAAAGTGAAAAATTTATTGTTCTTCGAAGACTTACGCTTACATATAGCGAGGAGTGTCGAGTATGCAACATGCATTTGCATTATCAAAATATTCCATATTACAGATGAAATCTACACAAGAAATGAGCCCGGTTGTAACATATTTCGGAATTTGGGAGTCGTATTCCTTTTCGCACTTCTCTTACATTCCGTTTTTCCTATTGCACGGAAGCTGCGGGAGGAGTTTCTGGGCATGGATTTGTCCATTTATCTACTGCTTCCTCTGCAAATCATAAGAAGTTGTGGTAAGAATTTTGTTCCGGGGTTGTAAAAATAAAGTTTCTGTGAAATATCTGAAGAAATTGGTTTAATATTTGTACGTTTAATTGAAAAAATGAAGGACGTGAACAGTAAAAATAAAAAAAATGACAGAAAATATATTCCATTGTAAATTGTATCGATTTTCAAGGAAGCATACCTAAAATCATTGATCTTACGACTTAATATCCGGGAATGAATTTCCACTCTTTCCTGATGTCTGGCTCCTTGTACCTCCTCTTGATAAAGTGCCCTCTCCTGTGAGATGCTGAGTGTAGTGCTAGTTTTATCTATCTGTCGGCTTCTGGGCAGGCACGGCGATAAACTCCACGACTGTTTGGAATTTCAAATGTGTCTCTTTACGAGGTGCTTATTGTCTTGCGAAAGAAACATCAGTATGCATAGTGTCGCACGCTCACAGGAGAGAAACTTGGAGAGGATAACTGCATGTATAATGAAATGGTATCAGCTGTTATTGAAACCAGGCTCGCATGTCGTAATATGACTCCTTTTTTCTGCAGGGAACTGTCATCGATCTGGCGTTCTGTCTTCTTAGAACATTCCAAGAATTGTGTTACTTGCGGAAACAATTCCCCTTTCATTCCGCTTTCATCCGTCATCTGTCATTTAACCAGTGACATCAGACTTTGTTATAAATTGACATCGCATTTACATGCTGTATAAATCACCGATATAAGCATGCAACTATGCAAGTATGCATTTAATTTCAGGCTGTTAAATACTTTTATAAAATGTAACGTAAGATTCCTTTACTAGAGTCACTTGATTCACCCACACCCATACATAAAAACCTGACCTTGGATAAACAATTGAATGAAAAACAAAAATGACACTCTACTTAAAACTGCCACTGTTGCACTAGTAAAAACAATTCATGCATAGTTTAGGACACGTATCAGTTTATCAGCGTTCACTGTTAAAAAATGCACGCGTCTATCAGATAAGACCAAAACCAAACCATACCACATGGCGCATCAGTCCCAAAGGGCAATGGACTACCAAGTGACTTCTGCTCAGCCCGAAGGCCTGCAGATTACGAGATGTCGTGTGGTCAGCACGACGGGTCGTCTCGGCCGTTATTCTTGGCTTTGTAGACCGGGGCCACTATCTCACCGTCAATAGCTCCTCAATTGTAATCACGTAGACTGAGTGGACCTCGAATCAGCCCTCAGATGCAGGAGAAAATCCCTGTCCTGGCCTGGAATCGAACCTGGGGCCTCCGGGTAAGAGGCAGGCACACTACCCCTACACCGCGGGGATCAGATAGGACACCGTGTGTTAATCAATAAACCAAAAAACCAAACCCCATGGCACTACAGCTCATGAAGGGCCTTGGCCTACCAAGCGACCGCTGCTCAGCCCGAAGGCCTGCAGATTACGAGATGTCGGGTTGTCAGCACGACGGATCGTCTCGGCCGTTGTTCTTGGCTTTCTAGACCGGGGCCACTATCTCACCGTCAGATAGCTCCTCAATTGTAATCACGTAGACTGAGTGGACCTCGAACCAGCCCTCAGGTCCCGGTAAAAATCCTTGACCTAGCCGGGAATCGAACCCGGGGCCTCCGGGTAAGAGGCAAGCACGTGTGTTAATCAATACACATTATAAATCATAACTGATAAGGCTGTAAGAAAACCATGCAAACAGAACACAAACGTGAAGAAACACACTTAAATACACATTTTTCTTTCATTTTATACTACACACTCAACTTTTGCTTTCCATAATTTGCTTTTTAGTGCGCTACAACAAACGTTTCCAAGTTTTCTGGTATACATATTTAGCTTCAGTGTGGAGAATGACCTCTCCACATCCACGGATGTGAAACGACAGTACTTGAATTCGGGAGCACTTGCTGTCTTCGTGTCTTGATTTTCCCCCGAAATCTTACCACACCTATAATATTCATTCAGAACGAGGTCCCTCATTCCACAAGAGCTTTCTGCATTAATTACATTTTTTCAAGACGTGTTAAAATATGTGTAATAAAAGTCGAGAACATACACAATAAATTCGAAATTTGTTATATATTACTAATCTCGAATGTATGCAAATCTGCATTGAACTCGACAATTCGTCCAATTTCCCCTTCAAATGCACTTCCTTGTCGGTTTTAGAGGTTCATATATCGGCAAAAATATATGCATTTGCAGGTTTGGCTCCATGGCTAAATGGTTAGCGTGCTGACCTTAAGACACAGGGGTCCCGTGTTCGATTCTCGGCAGGGTTAGGAATTTAACCTTAATTTGGTTAAATTCGCTGGCACATTTCATCCTCACTACGACGCGCAGGTCGCCTACGGGTGTCGAATCAAAAGACCTGCATCTGGCTACCCGAACTTGTCCTCGGACACTCCCGGCACTAAAAGCCATACGCCATTTCATTTTTTTAAATGCATTTGCAAATATATCCGATGTCTCTGGCTGGTATCCCAGGCAACTTGGGTGAAATTTTCAATAGGTCAGTGCATGACAGCAAGAAGGGCATTCGACGTTAACTTTTCCAGTTCTACGCACGATTTAGCTCTGGACACAACGTTTCTTCCATTGTCTGAACAACGAGAAAACTCAGATTTCAAATGCCATGCTCTCTCGCCGTCCCGAGTTTAGTTTGGCGCAGGATTGTCATTAGGAGCCACCGCTCGATAAATTCTAACATACACGTTTAAATACAGCATTGCCGTATTCGGTCGTCTTTTTTTTTTTTCGAAAATATCTTCTACAACCATGACTGCAGAGCCCAGTCCAAGCTACATGTTAGTATTGTAATAGTGATACTAACAATTGCTTACGGATGTGGAACTTGCTCTTTTTAGAGAAGACCGACCGGTTAGCTACAGAAGGTACGAAAATGGTATGGACTTAGTACCCCGATTCCTTTCCGACATGCTGAGAACAAGAATCAGATCGCCCTGATGGCAGCCGACATCTGATGAGGATATGCTAGAAGGGGGAGAAGAAGAAGTGCCGGCAGAGGCTTCAGTTGCACGAAACTCGCTTATTTACGCTGTGATGACCTGAAGAGCTCTGTGATATCAGAGCCAGCTGTCCCGGTCACGAAATCCTAGCACTGAGACCGAGATACCGTCACGCTGATAATGTGCCACCGGTACTTGACTGCATTTGTTTATGCAGGACAGAATCCTTAGTGAGCCGAGAGTACCACTGAAAATTGCTGTCCATTTCAAACCATTATAATTGTATAAGGTTGCAGACAGGAGCTTGGGACGGCCAATTAGCCGCGATTGTACGTAATGTACGCTAGTATCGAGATGTATGTTTCGGATCGTTATCTTGCTGCAAGTTTTCATGCAGAGTACGTACCCCGTGGTAGCTATTGTCGAAAGAAAATTTCTAGTTAGTGTGGGTTTGAAATATTTCCACCACTGAGGCAGGATCAAAATATAGAAATAAAAAGTAAACAATAAAAATTTAAAAAAAATAATTAACAAATTATTACAAAAGATAACTTAAAATATCTGTAATACATGGAACGTGGCTGTGTGGATGCAAGTTTTTACATAGAATACGTACGCCGCGGTAGCTACTGTCGAAATATTCAAGTGGACCATCGAGTTGGATCCAGAATCTTACCACACGCTATCCAGATAGTATTGCAATATACAGAGCCAATATACAACCTATGTCTCAAAAGTTCGGTGAATGGTCGCCTAAGTTGTACACCGTGCTAGTTCGGACGATGCGCTCTCTTGCAGACGCATTGCGAAGCATGACACCAAGTGCCCCCTATCGGTCAAATCAACACAGTTAAACGGAGTTGAACGCTGCAACACATCGCACGGAGTCAGTGTGAGGACTCGTGTCATTGCACAATGGAGTGCAAAACAGAGCAACGCGTTAACATGAAGTTTTGCCTCGACCTAGGCAAAACGGCAACGGAACCACACGCAAGTTTACCACGCCCAAGCAGTGAGTAAAAAGTGCGTTTTCGACTGGTTTAAACGCTTTCGAGATGGAATAGAAGGTGTTGAGGACGAGGCGCGTTCGGGTCGACCAACCGCAAGCACATCTCCAGACAACATCGAACGACTGCGACAGATGCTTGCGAATGATCGGCGACTGTCCTTACGAATGATAGCAGATGAACTGGGTGTAGACAAGGACAGTGTAAGGGCCATTGCTTACGAACATTTGAAAAGCGGAAGATTTGTGCCCGGTTTATACTGCACAACCCGACAGACGAGCAGAAACAAACTCGGATGGAAACGTCGGGAGATTTCATTGATGTTTGTGATCAAAATCCAGAGGTATTGCAAACCATCATTACAGAAGATGAGTCGTGGTACTACCAGTATGATCCGAAGACCAAGAGGAAGTCAATGTCATGTTGTTCAGCGTCTTCTCCGCCTCCCAAGAAAATTCGGCACACAAAATCGAAGATTAAAGCAAAGCTGATCGCCTTTTTCGACAGAAATGGTGTCATTCATCATGAATTTGTACCCCAGGGTACACCTGTCAACGCGGAATTCTACGAGGGAGTTTTGAAACGGCTACTGCAACGCATCAGGCGGGGACGGGTGCGGCCTGAACTGTACCAGAGTGGACAGTGGAAGCTCCTCCACGACAATGCCCATCCGCACACAACAATCCGCGTGATCCAGTTTCTCGCTGAAAGCCAGGTGACTGTTCTTCTACACCATCCGTATTCTCCGTATTTGGCGCCGGTAGATTTAGATTAAATCTGAAAGGCCACCGGTTCGACAGTGTAGCAGGTATCCAACAACGCCTGACAAGGGTTCTCCGGGAGATTCCAAAAGAAGAGTTTGCTGCCAGCTTCCAGCAGCTTTACAGTCGATTTCAAAAGTGTGTTGTAGCTAACGGAGATTACTTTCAAGGCCAGTAAAGGAGTTTTGTGTGTAACTTACGTTGTCTTTATTTCATGAGACCATTCAGCGAACTTTTCAGACACAGGTTGTATATCAGTCCTTCATTCATTGTTCATAATATCCTAAAATTGATTACCAGAACCATCTCGCACCACCAACACAAACAGATGGGAAGGAGGCCCTCTATCCGTTATGTCTACCCTTCCTGATGACGCTACACTCAAATTTAGACTACGTTTGAGAAGTACTTTAAGCACAGCAATGTGCATATTGTGTAACCCAATGGAGTATACTCTATTATTTTTTTACAATTTGCTTTACGTCCCACAGACACAGGTAGGTTTTATGGCTACACGGGACAGAAAATGCCTAGGAGTGGGAAGGAAGCGGCCGTGACCTTAATTACGGTACAGCCCCGATATTTGCCTGGTGTGAAAATGGGAAATCACGGAAAATAATCTTCAGGGCTGCCGACAGTGGGTTACGAACCCATTATCTCCCGAATGCAAGCTTACAGCTTTGCCTCCCTAACGCGCATGGCTAACTCGCTCTGTATATTTGGAAGGAAGGATTCCATTCCTAAAGTCTTTCAACGAACACAGTAGACTCTGGTTAGCTACGAAATCTACAAAAATGGATTCATTACTCCAATTCCTTTCCGACTTGCTGAGAACAAGAATCAGATCGCCCTGATGACAGCAGACATCTGATGAGGATATAGTAGAAGGAGGAATAGTTTCCCATTCTCACACCAAGCAAATGTTCGAGGCAGTACGTTCATTACGGCCACGGCCGCTTCCTTCCCGCTTCTAGACCTCTCCTATCCCATCGTCGCCATAAGACCTACCTGTCCCGCTGCGGCGTAGAGGTTGTTGCCTTCTTTCCACGTGTCCGTTCTGCCATAATGTTTCTTCTAGGTATGCACGCATTTTTAATGTACCGTAGTTGAAGTCGTTTCCCTCTACTAGTATATCTAATATTTCTGAAACGTGTTTATCTTACGGCCACTTCAGCATGGTACAGTACATTCACTCAATTACACAGCAGATATAGGCGTAATCTAAATTAAAAACAAACAGTGTCTGGCATAGCAAATGGCCTATTTATAGATACACTGACTAAGGTATTTTTGTTCAGAAGTTAAAAGCAACAGGGTTAACTGATTTAGGTACTATCTTGAAGACAGAGAACAATTTGTTCATTATATGGGTGAATAGAGTACTCCTCGAAAGATCTCAATAAATATTTAATCACCTTGCGTACTCTTGCGAGGTGTCCTTTGTCGCGGTGGTTCTTGTCAGTGGAGAGATAACGTGGAATGGCATTAGTAGAATAACGAGGTTGAGTGTTGCTTTTAAAATTAGGAAGGATGTCCATATGAATATAAGGTTGGAATTCAAGACAAAAATTTGGCCAAATATTATAGGAAGAGGAGTTACGATTTTGCGATTGGCTTTATGTCGCATGGACATAGATAGGTCTTATGGCAACGATGAGATAGGAAAGGGCGAAGAGTGGGAAGGAAGTTAGTTCCTCCTTAAAGTGACAAAATGTTATTTATGAATACTAAGATTTTTTTCCAGTTATATTAAAGACAAGAGAACGTCATGCGTGACAGTTATTGTGCAGAATTCTGTCAAGTTGGCGGAAGAAAATACAACAGGACACCTTTCCTTCGTTCATAATGGTATATTTTGGTAACATGAGATAACCTTGTAAATCCCGTCTATCTTCCGAAATAACGAGTATGTACTAATGAAAATAAAATTGTCGGATGCTTAAAGATAAAGTTTACAGACAATCTTAAATTTGTTGTTGCACAGAATATCTTCCAGTATTCAACGGTTTTAGCGTGCTCAATACCTTTCGTGAAAGGTGATACTGAACCTTCAAAGCTTTATGGAATCACAGAGCAATTAAATGTAATTTTACTCTTTGATAACTTTATGAACACACATTAATTTAGTTTTATTTAATTTGAAAATTCTACACGTTTGGGTATGTTATTCATAAGACTAATAAATTTACACTTCACTTTTATGTTGTTCTTTCGTTCTCTAATTATTTCAAACAAGAGCATTGGCATTTACCGAGAAAGTATCAAAAATACTAACAAGAAAGGGGCAATGGCAACAGCAGATTTTACAGCAAGTGACATATAAAAGAAGAATAGCAGTGGCGGATGAAAGGGCGAGTGGTCTCGTAGCTTTTGTCACTTTCACAGAGTTTCAGGAAATTGCATCACGCAGTTTTCTTGTGATATTCACACGAGTAAACAGAGAAACAGACGAAAAAAATTGTCTGAAATCATGTTCGAATTTTCGTATTCCTAATCCGGGATGAAAACAAAGAATGAGATAGAAAATTGACGTGTACAGTAAAAATTGTAGTTTATCTTATACAGGTGATGAAAAACTTCCGTTAAAGTTTGCCTTAGGGGGAAAAGTATAATCATTTAGAGTTTTCAGATTGTATGAATAAGATATAAAGTGATAACGAGATTTAGCAGTAACATAGTACGTTGGTTGCTATAATGTGAATTTATATAATAAGAATGACTTTTAAAGATGTGTAGGGAAATTTAAACCAAAGCTAAGACAAGGTCAGTAATATATTTTGAAAAATAAAACGAGACCGTCAAAATTTAATGAAATACAAAATAATTAATTTTTTAGTAAAGAATATTTCCGCCGCATCAATGCTGTTCAAATTATATTTTATCTTACAGTAGCATTTCGGGGATTTGTATGTAACCTACGTGGCTCCAAAAGCAAGCAGTCCTTATGATTGCACAATGATGCCCATTCATCCGTTGTTTTTTCATTCTTCTGCTTATCTATGATCCTCCTCTAAACCTGAACAGTGTAGACATGTTTATATATTCACGACAGAGAGACTGCGTACCTGACGTAGGCACCTTGCATAGAGTTTCGCTCTGCTATTGCCACACTCTAGGAGCAGGGAGGGGTAACTTTTTACCCCAAATGAATGCAGGGCTGCCTACCAAAGCAGTCTTTATCGCAGAACAAGTAGACTTTGGAAATATGCTAAAGCTTATTTTATACCATTGTCTGTAAATTTGTTTAGGAGACGGAAAATTGATTGTGTTGTACGCTTCTTTACCTATTGTAAATGCATACAGGGTGTTACCAAATATATGTAGGAAGTAACCGAGGGTGGATGTTAAACTCCAGTAAGACACAAAGAGTCTGAATGAACAATGTTAATTTTACGTCCCACTAACTACTTTTTGATAGTTTTCGGAGACGCCGAGGTGCCGAAATTTTGTCCAGTGGGAGTTCTTGTACGTGCCAGTAAATCTACTGACAGGAGGCTGACGTATCTGAGCACCTTCAAATACCACCGCACTGAGCCAGAATTGAACGTACCAAGTTGGGTTCAGAAAGCCAGCCTCTCAAACGATCGATCGTTTAATAGCTGCGCATGTTTTAGTTATTAGCTGGAATTATTTAATTTGAAGCTTTTAAACAGGCATGCCGTATCTGACTCGTATTACATCGCCAACCAGTGGAATAAGCCTGCCATCGATACGAACAATGTTCGAAGTGTTCGAACGTGTCCGATTATGGATAGGTTGGCGTATTCAGGCATGCATTGAGACACATATTCGATATATTGAGGAATACTTATCTTAGAGTGCAGCATCCCTGCTTCTGTACAGATGTGGCGACAGCTGCTCGAGGTGAGTTGTGACACGTAAGGCTGTCACGAAAACTTTCCGCATAAAATTTGGAAGTCTGTAACGCCAGTAAATCTACAGACAGGAGGTTGACGTATCTGAGCACCTTCAAATACCACCGCACTGAGCCAGAATTGAACGTACCAAGAAGAGGGCCACAAGTGCAAAATGATACTTCTGAGATAATTGCAATGTAAGATTTAAAAAGGTCTAGTAAATTCAGTTTTAAATACATTTTTGTATATGTTATATACTTATATATTATGCATTTTATATATTTTAAAATATTATTACATTCATACATTGCAATTTTCTCAGAAGGATCATTTTTGAATTTGTTGCCCTCTTCTTACCAAGGTGCGATATGTTCACATGGGCACCCTGTATATTTCTATTATAGACAGTACTTCCCCCTCAGACTCGATGCCCTCTTGTGAGAAGAAATACGTTTGATTCTATGAATAGTAATGTAATTCAATTTTCTCAACCACTTTATTTACGATGTATTCTCAAAGCTACTCGCTTGTGGTCTTTTAACTGGTTTGATGGCAGAGCACCGACAATGTGCCATAAAATTCCGGGTAGAAACTGCGTTCTGTAAGAAAAGGATGGTATGCTGTACGCCACAATAGGATTACTGTTATCTGTACACAGCCTTTTGAAGTGCTTGCTTCGCCATACGTGCAAAGAAAACTTAATTTGAGTTATTGTAAGATGAAAATCGTTGAGCGACTGATCTGCGAGTACTTTTGTCCTGCAAACAGAGAATCGAACCCAGAATATGGTGATGAGAAAGATGAACAATGGACTTGAAAATCAATTAAAATGCGATTATTACGTTTTTTAATCAAAAGAGATATTTGTGGACATAGCAAAGACCTAAGGACCACACGCGTGGAAAAATTATACCTGGGAACTCTGGTTACAGAAGAAGTAGGCTGAAGTTTATCATAATGATAGTACTGGAAATCCAGAAAGTGATACCCTTGTATTTACCTCTACAGATAGGCGTCTAGTTCGAAGAACATATAGTTGAATTTACCTTGTAACGCACAGTCAGCCTATTTTGTTTATGAATCATGAATTCATTATGGACGCGGTTGGTACAGAAATGATTCACAAGTAATCACAAGAGCATGGAATAATCCCCCTAACTAAAAACATGTTCTGTCTGGTATGTCAGCTGTTTTGTCCCTCGGCTTCTTGAGGACACATCCTGATATTATTGACGGCTGTTCACTTACCATAATCCACGACGATGTCCTTAAAATGCACCGCACATTGGGGTTTCCTGTGGTAAGCATTTTTTCGAAGAAACTTTGAAATAATCTGCGTTGATTCATTCTGTGCCAAATGGTTGTTTCATCGCCTTTAAAAAACAGGCCATCTCCTTCAGACTTGAACCCGCGATATCTGGGTGTGAGATGATGATGATGATGATGTTGTTGATGATGATGTGGCTGCTGGTAATGATGAAGGCAATGAAGTAGGGCGAGGATGGACCAGGAGTTGGAACACAGCCTAGACAAATAACAGCGTCATATTCCCTCAGTCCATATTAACATCTCGGAAAGGTTTGAATATGAATCCAAGCTTGTGGTGCGGAATAAAGTGATTAAAAATTGTATACAATCATCTCTCCTACTCGCTGGCCAACATTCCGATGGTAAAATTTTCCGTCCCAACGGGACTCGCACCGCCTAACAACGGTGTCAGACCATATATAACTGGCGCCATAACGATCATAACTACCAGGTGACATTTAATAATAATAATGATATTAATTCGTACAATGATTTACCGTGGACCGCAGAGGTAAGGAAGCGCGTGGGGTGAATGGCTGGAGAGGGGACCACTTCGAATAAAAATTACTGGAAAACTGAAAATTTAATTTATTTCCTCTATTAAAATCCAAATAGAATAATTTGATGATTTAACAAGAACTGGAAAAATATAGGAGTGGAAAAATTACTTGAAAATAGTAACATATAACAAAGTGCTCCTCAGCTCCAACAATACAGCGGACTTAGAAATCTTTAATCAGGTACAAGTTTAATGGGAAGAAACTCCCAGTTATTAACCTACGTATGGGTGAGCGTAATCGCTCCTAACAGGTACAACATTAGAAAGTCTGAATTCCAATTACATAGAGGCTAGCCAAAATAAAGCGCTATGTCGCTTCTTACCTTTTCAATTACACGTGTAACCGACTGGGTGGCACCACTTCATAGTATTTATACACACTTTGCCTCATGGTGGATTACCATTTACAAAATTTCATAAAGAGTTGGAGTAATATTCCACAAGGGAAACTAAATGTAGACACTGTTACCCGCAAAAACACAATGCATATACAGGGTCATAGTACCCATCCTGCTAGGCGTTACGAAGGAAAGGAAAAAGGTTACAACAAATACAGGCCGTTATCTAAAGGCAAGGAGGAAAAACACCTGTACTACTTATAATAATATTATGTAGACGACAAGTAGGCTACCTAAGTTGGTTTAAGGCCCAATGATACAGAGGCTAATCCCATGCTGAAAAGTGTGACTTAAAGGGGAACATTTAAAGGCCAAGACTAATTTCCAAATTTAGAGGTTAGGAAACTTTAGTCACTAGCTCAAAAGTAGAAGGGGAGAGTTCCGAGGGTAACCACTCGTGCTCTCTTACATTAAATTATTTTTCCAGAAGGGAATATAAATTGAGTCCGAAGACTGCGGAGAAGGTCCTGTATTACAGTGAAAAATGAAAAGCTTGCATATTATATTTAAATGAAAAGCTCCGAAATCTTCCCCTCAGAACACACGCCGGCACAATCACACATTTGAGTTTATTCTGCAATTACCTGTTAACTCTGGATCTTCTTCAGGCTGGCCGTCCCATGTCTTCTGCTCACTCTGACCTCCGTCAAGTCGCGCAAACAATCACCGGAGCAATATGAGACAAGACGACCCTAATGTGCTCAGCTTAAAATGATCCCCAGAGGAATGTTCTAGACTACATTAAAATCCATTGCCCTAATAGGCTAAATTTTCCTTCACTAACGTGAATTCTGATTGGTTAGAAAACTTAATTTCAAGCATATGATAGGCATATTCCGTTAGAGAAGGAACCAGGTGAAGAGTTGACAACTTCGGCACATAAAAAACCAATAAAAAGTAAAAAGGGTTTACCAACTATAACAAATTACATTTCTTTATAGATTAACTGGGACTTAGCCCATCAGACATCGCTGGGAAACAGATGCCAGAGTCATCTAACCATCGGAGAAGGAAGTTTTACAAGGTCTTAAGAGTTCTTAATTACTGTCAGAGATGGCCACCGTGAAGAAGGCGCACAACCTAAGTAGCCGGGCAAGGCGTACCCCTGGTTCAATAATAATAATAATAATAATAATAATAATAATAATAATAATAATAATAATAATAATAATAATAATCATAATAATAATAATAATAATAATAATAATAATAATCATAATAATAATATTAATAATAATAATAATAATAATAATAATAATAATAATAATAATATTAATAATAATAATAATAATAATAATAATAATAATAATAATAATAATAATAATAATAATAATAATAATATATCTTTCTTAACATTTTCCTTTCTTTTAGCTCCAGTTTCTCCATCTGGCCTTTTAAATTCATGTTTGGTGTTTCTGCTGCGTAGAGAGCTTCTGGTTTAATCACGGTTTTTATAATGTTTAAACCGGGCGAGTTGGCCGTGCGCGTAGAGGCGTGTGGCTGTGAGCTTGCATCCGGGAGATCGTGGGTTCGAATCCCACTGTCGGCAGCCCTGAAGATGGTTTTCCGTGGTTTCCCATTTTCACACCAGGCAAATGCTGGGGCTGTGCCTTAATTAAGGCCACGGCCGCTTCCTTCCAACTCCTAGGCCCTTCCTATCCCATCGTCGCCGTAAGACCTATCTGTGTCGGTGCGACGTAAAGCCCGTAGAAAAAAAAAATATATATATATAATGTTTAATTTTGAACCTCCGTGAAACAAATTTCTTGTTGTTAGTTGGAAGGTCAATTCAAGTTTATCCTTCCTGGACTCCATTACTTTGCTTTCCACAACATTACAACTAATCCATTCGCCGAGATATCTGGAAACTTTTACTACGTCATAGGACCAAAATTTGAGGATAATAAGATAAAATGCATCAAGAATGAAACACTCCTACAAGAAAACTGAAAAACTCTCAGATATTGTGTGAAAAAGAAGGATGCCATTTTCCGGACATCTTCTCAGAATGAACTCTTAATAGATTAACCAATCAAGTCTTTGACTTCTTCCGTAACCGGAAAACAAAACCCAACTGGTTTAAAAATATGGGAAAGACCTAGTAGAATTAAAAATTTCAGGAAATTCATTATTCGATCGAACAGCTAAAGTAATAACTAAAGAGGAAAATATAAAGTTCCAAGACAAATCTACATTAAAAGCCAAACTTATTATCTCTGAAGATGAGAGGAAACGAAGATCACAAAGAATGAAGAAATTGTGGGCACTAAGAAAAGAACAACACAGAGAGAAATGATTGATTCAAATGATTCAAATGATTGATGAAACGAAAGAAGAAGATTAATGACTGATATGAAATATCACATTATTTTGAATGGAATGTCCGCGTTACCTGTACATACGCTTCACTGTGCACCGAAGGCACGATTTTGTCACACGCATGTTATACTGTATGAGCTAGAGATGATACGCTGTCCGGTATTTCACACTGTACAAAGTTATATAACATGATATTTCAAATGAAATTTTACGGTATGTAAATGACTTCCTGATTTTCATTTGATATATTCCTTTGCTGGCGAGATGTAGTGATTACAGTGCACTATATCTTCTGGTATGGGCTATATCAAATTTGTTACTTTCATTGACCTGTCTCAGTCTCATCCTTGGCTTTGACAATATGAAAGTGGCTGAGGTATGAGTGATGCTAGTAATACCATTGCTTATGCAGCCAGTCCCTGTTATGAATGGTGTGAAAATATCGCTCATAGGGTCAGTTGGTGCATGCATTTCCGTGGGCTTGGCAGACTGATATGTAATAGCAGCGGCTGGCTCGATGAAGAAAGCAACGGGAAACTACCTCACTCCTCATTTCCCTAGTACGCCTCTTCAGTGACGCCTAGGCTATTATGACAGCTGTTGGCGGAGCTGCAGAGGATCAAACCAGCCTTCGGGCTGAATACCCAACATACAACAACATATTGTGTATTGTGCGTTCCCTACAATATATAATATTTGAAACAAACTCTATATACTTTCATTGAATTCAAGAATGTGGGCTGAGAAAGGGTCAAACGGTAGAGCGCTGTTTTTATGAGCTCATTAGCAGGTTCGATTCTTGCTCGGTGTGGTGGTATTTAGAGGCGCTCACATATGCCAGTCTGATGTCAATAGAGGTATGTGCAGACTAAGTTAAAGAACTCCTGCGGGGCAAATTTCTGAAAACAGCAGAAATAGTTAATGGTACGTAAACTACTATTATTATTATTATTATTATTATTATTATTATTATTATTATTATTGTACGATCATAGTTTAGCTGTCGGCCCCGTGGTGTAGGGGTAGCGTGCCTGCCTCTTACCCGGAGGCCCCGGGCTCGATTCCCGGCCAGGTCAGGGATTTTTACCTGGACCTGAGGGCTGGTTCGAGGTCCACTCAACGTACGTGGTTAGAATTGAGGAGCTATCTGACGGTGAAATAGCGGCCCCGGTCTAGAAAGCCAAGAATAACGGCCGAGATGATTCGTTGTGCTGAGCACACGACACCTCGTAATCTGCAGGCCTTCGGGCTGAGCAGCGGTCGCTTGGTAGGCTAAGGCCCTTCAAGGGCTGTAGTGCCAATGGGGGGGGGGTTGGATAGTTTAGCTAAGTTCAAGAGCAGTATTCAGCAATGGATTGACAAAGAGCCATAGCAGTGTAATGAAAGACTCAGCAACATTTGAAATGTGGGTTTCGTATGCCAGTCATCTGTCTAACGTTAATTCTAGGTATTTGAGGCACTGCAGTGTTGAAAGGCCTGCCCTCTGAATGCGACGGATGGTATAAAATCTGCTTATCTATTGCGGAGGCGAAACATGGATACAACTTTTTTGAGGGTTAAGTCACTGACAGGATCTTCGAAAACAACTACCGTATCTAACTTCTTCTTTTCTAACGTAAGGTTTGTTCCTGCTTCAGAATATCTTTGATATTGACATACCAAGACAATATTATCAGCTTCAATTACTTTTCTGGACTTTTCTAGACTTTTCTGCACTTGGCTTCTGGTAAGTCATGTGTGTATTACATGAAAAGAATAGGAGCAAACATACACCCTTGCAGATTTTAAGCCATCCGTTGCATTCAGAGGACAGGCTCTTCAGCACTGAAGCCCACTCTGCATCCGCCGATACGGCACTTCTAAATGATTCTTGCCTGTGCAAGCATCCTGACATTCCTATCAAACCTCTCTTGGTCATCACCAGCGGTATTTCATTTACGTGGCATAGAATGTCTTCAATTTTAAGCCATCTTTGTTTTTCCATTTCTTTTGCTGTTATACATTATCCGAAGGGTTGAAACTCTTCGATTTTTTTTTCTCGCATATGTGTTAAGAAGGCATGGTTGTGCAGCTTCCTCTTAAAAGCAACTGCCACACCACCATCAACTTAGAAATCCACATTTACTTGTTATAGTTTCATAGAAATTTGTCTATGACACTGACGTCCTTTAATCTCATCCTCAAGTATATTATTTCATTTTTGAAGGAAATCCTCATGGTGACGGTGATTATTATTGACAAGGGAAAATTTATTAGATTATCTGACCAAAGGCATTTCTTTTTACAGATTAATTTGCTTTGATTTCGTCCGCTAGCTAAAATTCTGATCTTCGGTCGGAATAGAGATTGCCAAATCTTATGAAATGTGCAAAAAGTGCTAGAGACATCCGTATCTATATCCACAACTTTACTACGATGTCAATGGTATCGTTTGGTACAGTCAAAATTATACGAAAATCTGGTCACCTGTAGTAAATGTTACGTTAACCTTGCTGGATACATACCCACGTATTTCGTCACAAACACTTCAGCTATCATAAATACGTCTAGAAGGAGCTAGGATAGAACCAAATGTCAATAGGAGCTTTTGAATTACATTGCTATAATAATAATTTCGTGTGGCTGTTTCTAGCCGAGTGCAGCCCTTGTAAGGCAGACCCTCCGACGAGGGTGGGCGGCATCTGCCATATGTAGGTAACTGCGTGTTATTGTAATGGATAGTGTTATGTGTGGTGTGTGAGTTGCAGGGATGTTGGGGACAGCACAAACACCCACTCCCCGGGCCAATGGAATTAACCTATGAAGGTTAAAATCCCACACCCGGCCGGGAATCGAACCCGGGACCCTCTGAACCGAAGGCCAGTACGCTGACCATTCAGCCAACGAGTCGGACATTACATTGCTGACTTCGCGGCTTCTACAGTTCTCCATGGATTATTTTCGCGGTTGTGTCATATCGCAGGCCTGTGGTGGCCTGCCTGTTGTGATCCTCTGAGTGTCTGAATAATTAAATAGGTTGGGTACCCCGGTTCTCGGGGTCCCAGTGATCACTCTCAATTAAAATCTATTTAGCCTGTTTATTACAAGATAATTTCAGTCATGCACAATTTAGGCCTATGTATTTACAAAGATTACTCTTATTCAGGCAACGTACTACTGTGGTTCGGGAGATACTCACGTTCGAGCTGTTCGCAGCATTCACAAGTTAGAACTAAGTCAGGAAAAAACTTACTGTAGCTATGTGTTCATCCATCCTCGACCTGGACGTTTCTGCTCGCTCCTTAAATAATGCTTGTTGGACTGATTGTCACCACACCTATTCCTTTCAACGTTACATCATTAGTTGTGTATTGCAGATACACGTTACCTTAGTCTCTTTCGGGGAAATGTATATGAAATCCTTTCTTCCTATTGGAATTCACAAAAGATGACGGACAAGCATAACGCTTTTCTCATAGTTCCCTGTCACACCACTAATTAACGTTATATATCTCAGTTACTCTGACTCTATATCTTCTTTTTAGGGAACTCAGCTTGTCATAGTCGCCAACTAGGAGTCACTACCTCATACTGATCTATCTAATTCTAATTCTGTTTAGCATAAGTTTACTTTAGTGTTTTCTTTTCGAAGATCACACTAATTTTAAAGCACTTATAAGTATAGTATTTTACGAAGGTTGGAACTTAAATAGTGGCAACTATTTATTTACAACAGATACAAAAGAATTCCATGTTAGCAATCTTTACTGACCTTCAATGTAGGGTTGTGTATAACCCGTTGCCAGCGATGTGGAAGTCGTAGTATACCTTTAGCAGAGTCTGTTCTGTTGATGGTGCGAATGGAGCAGTCTGCTACGATTTGGCCCATGTCTCATCCAGGGTTATGATACGGCGTAAGAAAGTCTCTTCTTCACGCTCATTGCGCTCCAAGTGCATCTTAGCAGCGTCGTAACGCAACCATTTATGCATTTTCGTCAAATCATGCGGAACCTATCGTGATACAATTTTTCGCATGCCCAGGCGTTCCTTCAGGATGTGAAGCACAGTTGTTTGCGCTAATCCGGTTTCTTGGGCGAGCTCACGAATCGCCTGGTTTCGATCACTGTCCAGTAACGCGGCAACTTCACTGACGCTACGAAGGACGACCTGCTCGATGAATGTCCGCAACATTTTGCCGACCATCGTTGAAGGCTTTTACCCATCGTGCCACTGTTCTGTAAGGCCATGCAGATTCCCCGCAAGCCTCTTGAAGACCTTGATGACACTGTCGTGCTGTACGACCGCTGGCACATTCAATCTTGATCCAACTCCGTTGTTCCTGTTTGGAAAACATAGTGGCAACGTTACGTTAGACCGCCAGCTCACAAGTGACTGTGTTTCTCTCGCTTGTGCGCACGCAGGTGATGTGGGAAGGGCGAGTCCATTTGCTCTGAGGTAAGGTAGGTATGTAACAAACGTGTGCTATCAGTGACAATATTAGATTCCGTTGCATATCATCTCCCCAGCAGTGTTGCCACTATTTAAGTTCCAACCCTCGTAAAATAAATCGTATTTCACATTTGTGACATAGAATTAAAACCATCATATGAAATGTCAACTTCGTAGATTAAATTGTTTTGGAATTATGACTGCTTTCGTTTTCTGGTCTTAACTTCCATTTTCTGCTTTGAAGGGCGACATGTTGTATTTTAGAATCTTGTTTCCTTTAACATCTGGGACACAGAGAAGCCATCGTAAGATAATTTCATTTCTCACGTCAAACGATTTCGGAGAAATGGAATTTTAGTTATCGGAGCTAACCCTCATTCAAACCCTGTAGGGACAGGATGTTTTGAAATATTTATTATTGAAAGTTGAGGACATAGGAGCGACCAACGTACGAAATTTTAACTTTGCAAGTCAAACAGTTTTGCAGGAAAATCCTTTTTGTTTTCGGGGTTAATTCCAATTTCAATCCATTCCCGGTACAATGTTTAAAAATATTTCATATTTCACAACTAGGATATAAATGAGCCACCATCTTGTGATATCTGAAATTCGTACGTCAAACAATTTTAGAAGAATCGATCATTTTGTTTCGGAGCTATTTACAAAATTTCACGTCCATATTTTGGGGCTATATGATTAAAATTATGTTATATAATTTTTGTTGTTCGATATATTCTAGTACAAGAAGGTATACAAATACAGTAGATAGATCAAATGCATCGTATTCTTCTCCTATTCTCACATCCTGTTGGGAGTGTGGGTGCGATCTACTGTATGTTACATTTATGGTTTTACAACCGTTTACGGCCAGGTTTTGCGGTGTGATTTTACTATTACGTGATTATGTAGACGGCTGTATGAAGTGTTGCGTGAAAAAATATCAATGTATTAAGAAAAGCATAAAAAATCCAGTCCCTAAACTAGTAAAATTAACCAATCGCGGCCAAAATATTATGTCCTGCCGTAAGTCTAACCCGACGTCTTCTAAGCCTGAGGTCACTACATTGGCCATTCGCCTAAAGAGTCCTGCAGACATCACAACTCCATATAGGCATACAATAACATTGGTATGGAGTATAGTAGCAAGTTGGTGTAGGTCTTCAGGCAATATGGATCTCAGATTGGCACTATTGTAAGCATTCAGACTGGCATGATGGATTTTCATATTCATGACACGATTTCACAGTCTCATTTATTCCTGTTTTGCCAGTATCCAAATTACTGAGAGCAGTAGCAGGAATTTATGACAAATTGGAAGAAAATAAGAAGCAATGGAGATAATTTCTCGTCTTCGTTACTGGAAATCGATCCCTCGATATTTTTGGGTGAGCCAAGATTGCCTCTATCATTTCAACTAGCCATCCTTCAGTAGGTCAGGAAGTGCATATCAAAATCATAACAAAATTCAGTACTAAATGAAAATGCCACAGAATTCCAGTAATTTAGCCAATAGTATTTCCTTCTTTGAAAATTGTTGAGTATTGAGCTACTGCGGAACACACGTTTACTCTTGACGAAGTTATTTGAAGAGGTACTCTTACCTTGGTTAGCATAGCCATGAAATCTTGTCTCTAACTTGCTGGATGTTCATTCAATAAAGCAATAGCTGACAGGGTTCATTGGTCTGCGACGAGTATGTGAATTGGCATGATGCTTCCCGCAATACACAGGGGACAATATTTATTGAAAAAGAAAGAATATCGTGAATTCTTCAGCTCGCAAGGGAAAAGAATGAACACGGAGGACATCAATCAATTAAATCCAAATTATTTCTGCTATTTATTTAATTTATAATATTTTACAGTAGATGATTGAATGCATAAGACATGAGCACGTAAGCCGATCTACTGTACTTGACGCCATCACAAGTTGGCCGCCAAATTGATGTATGGCCGTCGAAAGTCACTTACCGTGCCGTCCAGCTTGGCGTGTAGATATCGCGCAGAGACGAAGGTGTTATTTGATTTCTCTCTACGAGGTATATAAGAAATAAAGAACTCATTGAAGGTTTCGTACCGAAAATTAACGAAATTCGGCATACTTAACAAAAATATCCAAATATAAGATTAATAGGTGAGCCTCCGTGGCTCAGGTGGCAGCACACCATCGATGTCGAGATAATTGTGAATACTGTAACAGTGAATATGATTCAGATTAATTATTTGAATTAATCCATTTTTATTAAATCCAAATTCCCGTAGACGCTATCAACATTAAATAATACTACCAGTAAAGGCAATGAAGCCAACAAAGTATAAATCAGTAATTATACCTCCGCTTGACCTCTCATCGCTGGGTCCCGTCGTTCAGATCACGGTCACTCCATTTGGGATTTGTGCTGGACAAAATGGAGATGGGACAGGTTTTTCTCCGGGTACTCCGGTTTTCCCTGCCACATTCCATTCCAGAAACACTGTTCAGTATCATTTCATTTCATCTGTCAGTCATTCATTATAGCTCCAGAGGAGTGGACAGGCCTCGGCAGCCGGCACAATTCCTATCCTCGCAGCTACAGCGGGGTATCACTCATTCCATTCCTGACCCGGTCGAATGACTGGAAACAGGCTTGTATATTTATATTAGACTAATACGGTGATACGGACCTGAATTAAACTTATTCCTGATGGAAGTAGACTCAATAAAAGATCTGATAAGGCCAAAAGTACGTCTGCAGAACTAATCAGACGGCCATGGAAGCGTCGCAAACTTGAAACAAATTACAAGTTAAACTATAATGAAAATTGTACATCTCTTACTTCTCATCGTTCTCCATTGTTCAAAATAATTTTTTAACAGCTAAATATTGAGCAAATGAGAAATGTAAATTAATTAATTAATAAAACTATGTAAACATTTCAGCTTGCCTTTAATTTCTAATTACAATACACGAGATACATTTCAGTACATACAGTAACAATAGTGGCTGTACCTAGTACAGCCTACCATGTTTCTAATCAAAACAAATGACTGTACAGACAAGAAACTACAAACAATTTGTACAAACATTTTTGGGCAATATGGACAGTCCTCAGATAGGCAATACACCCTAAGACGTGAGGCAATTGGGGCTCCTATTATCCATCTAAAGTGCAAAAGTGGTTACGAGACCTGAATGGCGTAGCTGTAAGCTTGTATTCGAGACATAATGGACCCAAACCCAATATATTTTTTTCGTAGTTTCACATTTCGTATAGTTTCGGGATCCTTACAGTATTTGGGCCGAGGAACATGACAAGAACAAAACTGAAATAATTTCAAGAAAACAAACGTCACGATTTTGTTGAATATTGAATTTTAAGGAGCAAGGACCAACCAGAGTCTGATCTTAGTAGGATGTCACAGGGTGAAGCAATAATGCTCCCATCTTCAGGTACTGATATCGCCGTGCCGCGCGGCTAACAATTAGCGCACCTTTGGTCTCCGCTATTGTAGCACGTCATGTGAGATATCGTGTATTTTGACTCAGTGGGTTGTACACCTATATGAAAAAAAGTGAATTAAATAATGAGAAAATTGTTGTATGAGGAAATGTGAAAAAAAATATTTATTTTGTTAACTGTTGTGACATATCGAAAATAGTAGTTTAAAATTTGCCAAACACGCATTGGAGAAAGTAAAGAGGCTTATTAGAAACCAAAAAGCCCTAAACCACATATTTCCAGCATCAAATAGGTTTTACGGAACGTTTGAAAGTTAAGGCGGCCGAGGTTCGTCAGGCGAGTTGCGCGTTGGTAGAGCCCCAGTGATTTGGAACTCATGGTACTGAAGACTTTTTGATTTGCATATATCAATAATTTTTCAGGAGAGAAGAAAATTATTTTCGCTGATTATTTCATGCTATACACTACTCGAACCAATTGCATAAGTAAGTGTACAAATTAATTAACCTATTAAAACAATATTTTATTGCTATAATTTAAGGTTTTAACAATAATATATGAATTGGAAGTGATACAACGGAAGAAGTATTTAGCATTAATGTTTTCCAAACATAATCTGCAAGTATGGAGTATTTCTTACATGTTTATATAGCAGAAGAGTAATCCTGTATATGCTCTTGTAACTCAAATGATAAAAAATAATATTAGAGCAATAATAAAAATAACAATAATAACAATAAAAATGTGAAGGAAATAGTATGTCATAAAATATTTCAAAATATACATGTGATTTGTCTACAGCCTTTATTTAAATGATGATTACGTCTGGTGATAACCAACACAAGAACTGTCCACGATCTTGACTGATGTTCCACCGTTATTCCACAGAGGACAAAGTTCTGCTGGCTGTAAACCAACCTGAAGTTCAAATATACCTTGTAAGACATAAGTTGAAACCACATCATAGAGCTGTAATGATACATCCTATTTTCAATTAAATCTAACATTTAAAAAATTATTGGTTACGTACTTATTCCGGGTACGCTCATTAGGTAGGCCTACATTATTTCGACAATACCTATCACGTGGAAAGTATTTTACGTTAAAATTTGCGGTCATGATCTAGACACATCAGCGTCATTCTCTTTCTTACATCAGGTAAATGCTAGGGCTTTATCTTAACTTTGTAACGGCTTCGGTGACTACCTTCCCAGTTCTAGCCCTTTCCATTCCACCGTCGCCGACAAGCCATCAGTGTTAGAGCTACATTGATACATTAAGGACTGCATGTACTGCCGGTGGCATACACACGTCGTGCCCCGGAGGTCGTCATGTATCATCGATGGCACACACACGTCATCATATACAATAGGTGATACACAGATGTCATTCTCAGAAGTCGCCATGTACCACAGGTCAGTGATACTCACATTCATGCTGTTTCGTATTTAACAGCTTTATCAGCAGATTTAGAGACGTATTGCATTATTATTGTGTGGTTCCAGGCGTATCAGATTCGTCGGCGGTAATAGTAAGAGACGTGAATCGACGAGATATAACTGCCGAAATCATCTGTAATGCTTCGAAAAATTGACGAGTATCCAATCCTCTGCAGTCTTATTATTAAGAGGACTACAATGTATGTTCCGGTAGCCGTGACGAGAAATGAGGCATATCGCACGTGTTCCACGGGTGGTACATGCCAAGTTTTTTTTGTGGGTCATTGTGCTTGACGGGTGCTTGAGGCATATCGCACGTGTTCAACGGCTGGTACATGCCAAGTTTTTTTGTGGGTCATTGTGCTTGACGGGTGCTTGAGGCATATCGCACGTGTTCAACGGCTGGTACATGCCAAGTCTTTTTGTGAGTCATTGTGCTTGACGGGTGCTTGAGGCATATCGCACGTGTTCAACGGATGGTACATGCCAAGTTTTTTTGTGGGTCATTGTGCTTGACGGGTGCTTGAGGCATATCGCACGTGTTCAACGGCTGGTACATGCCAAGTTTCTTTGTGGGTCAGTGTGCTTGACGGATGCTTGAGGCACATCGCATGTGTTCCACGGTTGGTACATGCCAAGTTTTTTTGTGGGTCATTGTGCTTGACGGGTGCTTGAGGCATATCGCACGTGTTCAACGGCTGGTACATGCCAAGTTTTTTTGTGGGTCATTGCGCTTGACGGATGCTTGAGGCACATCGCACGTGTTCCACGGGTGGTACATGCCAAGTCTTTTTGTGGGTCATTGTGCTTGACGGATGCTTGAGGCACATCGCACGTGTTCAACGGGTGGTACATGCCAAGTCTTTTTGTGGGTCATTGTGCTTGACGGGTGCTTGAGGCACATCGCACGTGTTCCACGGGTGGTACATGCCAGGTTTTCCTGTGGGTCATTGTGCTTGACGGGTGGTACAGAAAAAATATCTGGAAAAGAACCGACAATATACGAGGTTTGTCCGGAAAATACGTATAAAAGTTGAATAATAACTTTATTTGACAATTATTCAGGTATTGCAACATGGTCTCCTTCAAAGTACTCTCCCTGAGACAAGATGCACTTCGGCCAACGCCGTTTCCACTGTTGATAACATTGTTGAAAGTCTTCAGTTGTGATGCTGTTCAGTTGCCGTGTCGTTTCTCCCTTGATGGCTTCCACATCACCCAAGTGCCGCCCCCGAAGCACCATTTTGCATTTCGGGAACAGGAAGAAGTCACAAGGGGCTAAATCGGGTGAATAAGGCTGGTGGTCTGTCACGGTGATTGAGCTTCGGGCCAAAAACTCACGCACAACGAGCGACGTGTGAGCGGGCGCATTGTCGTGATGAAGGATCCACCTGCCCCCTTGTGCCAAATCCGGTCGAACTCGGGCCACACGAGCTCTGAGACTTGATGTTGATGCGCTGTTCCTCAATCAGAGAGAGCTCCATACCGACGGCAGGTGAAAATGGGTAACTTTCAACAAGCAGCCGCACACTGCTACTGGCACGCAGAGCTCTCCGACTCGAACTGAGCGTTGAGAAGACTGGCGACAACAGCAGTGCCACCTGGCGGCGCCTCCACGATACGTGATACGTCACCCCGACGGATTTTATACGTATTTTCCGGACAAACCTCGTGTTATAAGTGCTGTTAAAGGAACCTTCCTATCTTTCGAACTGGCAGGGACTAACTGGGGTACCCATCCCTAAACGTTGAGAACAATAGCACTGGCCTTATGGTACAACATGCCCGTCCTGTGTGATATAAGTCAGCCCATATAAAACATGTTGATGCTGCCTTAAACGAGAGTTGCAAGATCAATAAAGTGAACTATATGGCTGGGATTGCTCCATCTGATATCAGAAGGGAAGTGGCAACAATGAAAGGAGAAAATCATCGACTATGACCTTACACCCTCCCTGCGGATATCAACCTGCTGAGAGGGGATTAAAATCGGGAAAGAGATTCCTAACAACTATTCAACCATTACCAGGAACAGTTGGAAAATTGCGAATTGGCATGTGGAAGGAGAGAACTAGTAATTGGTCTGAATGGATGGAACCGAAAAATTTCTGTCTCCTGGCCACACAGAGATCTGGCCAATCTGGAACTCCCTGAACAGAGTGTGAGCTGAAGTTGCAAGAACAAGGGAAAACAGTTCTGTGTGATTGTGGCGAATTTCAAACAACACAACTTATCTGATGACCAAAATATGGTTTCCGATTGAGATAGCTAGAAATAAAATTCAGAAAACTCAATCGTCAAAAGTTACCAGTGTTTCGCCCAGAGTGCGGCATGGGCTCATCAGTTGGATACCGCACCTTCTCCAAGGCACTGGCCGGCTAGCACGCCGGTAGCGACACCACTGCAAGCCATACATGTGATAAGCACAATGCTAGCCCGGAAGGGCAATATAGCAAGTGGAGATACAATTCTCCCCTAGTACGTCGGCACTGCATTGTGCTTATCACATGTATGGCTTGCAGTGGTGTCGCGACCGGAGTGCTAGCCGGCCAGTGCCTTGGAGAAGGTGCGGTATCCAACTGATGAGCCCATGCCGCACTCTGGGCGAAACACTGGTAACTTTTGACGATTGAGTTTCCTGAATTTTATTTCTTTACACCTTATCTTATGTTGCCCGTTGTCCCCATCCAGATGCATAATGAGTGATTTGACTCAAGCTAATTCAAGTGCTCTCGAAGTGTCTAAGGTTTGGGCGGAAATTGTTTGAAGTCACTTGATGAAAACGTATTTATGTACTTGTGTCCATTTCATACTTACTTTTTTTACGTTTTAATGTTTCATATTTTGCACTTCTGACAAGAATAAAGAAATAAATCTTTCGAGTATTTACCATAACAATACTAAAGGGATAACATTTCTCTTACGATAGGAAGCAGGAAAAGTAATACTGAACTCGATCATGTACGTGTTAAACCAATATTGGAAAATACTGTACATTTACTGAGCATGAGCTCAACGAAGCCACCGTGAAGCCAACATCTGAAATGCTAATATCATATTTCTAAATATTTCATAATCGTGTTTCCTGGATACCGGAAAGTTCATTTTGTATCTCCTCTGAAGTCTTACCCTTAGTTTCAGGTACAACAAAAATTGCATAAAGGGAACCCAATGTGCAGACGGCCGAAAAGAAAGCATTGGAGAAGGAGGCACCTCCAATGCGGAACAGTCCATCGTATATCCTACTGGAAACGGGGGCAAATATTAGCGAAGTTGCTGACACAAGTGAACTCGTAACACTCTTGGCTCCAGGAGGGAGCAGCTCAGCCATGAGTATCCAAGGTAAAGGGCCCAGTCCTATATTGTACATTACCGTGTAGAGAAGTGCACACACCAATGGTAGCCACGAGACGACGCTCAAGTCTAGATCCATCTCGTAGCGCAAGTAACACAGAACACTCATAACTCCCAGACAAGACGCCATGGACAGGCTAGAGGCAACCAGTAGCACCTTTCTCTGAACGGTGTCCACTACGAACATGACGATCAGGGATGTCACAAGGGATGTCCATTCTAAAGACACTGATACCACAGAAACTGGCAAGTACACACCGGCCTCCTGAAAATACAGACAGTAGTACCTAAGTAAGTAAGTAAGTAAGTAAGTAAGTAAGTAAGTAAGTAAGTAAGTAAGTAAGTAAGTAACTCGTCTTTATTCGTGGCAAAGTTAGGGCTCAAGCCCCTCTCCTCTTTTACACTTAACCACAACATTTAAAATGTTTTTAACATGAATGTAATTTTTAATATACATCAAATCCTTTACGAAAATATAATAATAATAATAATAATAATAATAATAATAATAATAATAATAATAATAATAATAATAATAATAATAATATGTTTTATTTATTCTGGCAAAGTTACGGATGTACTCCCTTTTTTTACACTTAACCAGTCAACCTAGAACACTGTTAATATTAACAATATTAACAATAATAACAGTAATAGTATTAAGGAAGAATCATATCATGATACACTTCGTACGTAGAGTACATTAAACATAGATGAATAATGAGTACTAGATTTCTTAAATGAATGTTTCAAATATATATAGGGTATATCTATTTCAAGATACCGAGATGTTGCCTTCAATTGAGAGGTGAAGAGAAGGATTAGTAAGAAGAAGAAGAGGATGATTTGTGAAAGGGAGAGGGAAATAATGATGACGAGGAAGTAGGAGGAGGTGTTTTCAGGTCAAAAATTGATGATTCATGCATGTTTACTTGGTATTTCGACACAGGTATTTTTAAAAGCTGAGCTGGTGGGCACGATTGTGACCTCCGTCAAATATCGGTATAGTAAAATTAGAAATGATTATAGAATGTACATGACAATATAGATGAAAAATGGTAATAATTTATTATAAAACTAGCAATAGTCATAGTATAAGAAGGGAATTCAGTAAAAAAAAAACTATAACTAGCAAATACATTTCTATTTGTTATAAAAATATGCTCATTCACACTTCACTCATCATACAAGTCAGCTAGAAGCATTCAGCATGTTATTTCCGCAATCCATCTTATATCTCTTACGAGAACGCAAATCTCTAATGTCAACAGGGAGGGTATTCCACAGCCTCGCGGCAGTGACTACAAAGGAGTTCTTGTAAGCCCTGGAGTGACTGAGAGATATTATTGAAATAAGGAGCGGATCATGATAGGAGGAGCGGTAATTAAAGTTTGATGAAAGGAATTCGGTACACCTGAGTTTAGAATTCGATGCAGAAGGGTCAACGTGTGGAGACTGTGACGCTCACGCACAGGAAGCCATGACAACTCCCTACAATAAGGTGAAATGTGAGAATCACATCTCAGCTTAAATATAAATCTGTAATTGTATCTGTACACTTCAAATTATTGCCTCAAACTTCTTATTTATCTCAGATTTGGTATTAAAAACTCGAAAGTCGGAACAATTCAATTTATGGCTGATCTCTGTCTGTCTCTCTCTCTCTGTTTGTCGGGTCTGACTTTTTATTTTATTTATTACGACATCACAGGAAAACTGTTTAACATAATTTTTCGAAACTCAGTGTTTAAGATCAGGAAAAGCCGAGCCATAATAAACGTTCAGAACAGGAAACGTTAACATTCTTCATTAATATTTCATATACACGGTGGTCTTAAACAACGTGAGCGGGTATATGACCTTCTCTTCACGGGCGAATTCAAATGGGATTTGCAAGGCTGTGTTGCAAAATCTGCACGTTAATTAAGACTGGCTTCAGATCACCAGTTGAAGAAATACAAATTGGCCAGGGAAGTTGACAAGGTCGCGCCATAGCAAGTACACTACTGTAACACCGGCTGAAACATACAGTGTGTTTGTGTATGATACAGATTTCTCGGCATTGCCTTCAGGCCGATCTTAAGCCACGTCCAGATTTATCAACACCATCTCGCAAAGCCCAGTTAAAAAATTCGCTCGCGAAGCGATTTGATCGCCTAACTTCAGCAGCTGATAAAATGACACCGGCGTGAAATATGGAATTATTTTTTGAAATTTTTTGGAATCCGGTGACGTTGTTTCCGACCACCCTACATATAAATGTGCGCATAATTAAGTGGTGTAAATATAATTCCTGATCATTCATTTTTCATCTGAGGATTAATAATGCAGATATTTCTGATAACTTAATTTTTCACAAATGTCACTGAAAACGTGATCTCTATCTGAAAGGAGAATATAAAAAAGTTACAAAATCAAATTTGGAATATTTTGCAAAACTTTAGTGTATTAGCTATAGTAACAGAGTTATAATATTTCAAGCGATTCAGGCGTTTTCAACGTGATCATTTTATGACTGTAATGGCCCAAAGAGATTGAATAAATTTTTACGTTTGCCATCGATGAAATTAAATTATGATTTCCTTCTGGGAAATTAATTTCTGGAGTAATGAATTCACGAATTTAGTTTTCTGATACACGCCATTAACGGGGTGCATCGCTGACATCAAAGTGTTATTAAGCATGATGGTAACGATCTAACTGGTGCCTTCATAAGCTACGAAACCACGTGGTCATTAGATCATTTTTATCACAAGGATAATACTGACATTTCGAAGTGAGAAAGAAACCTAAGGTAAGGTCACTTAGCAGAATAATGGAAGAAGGGTTAAAAAGGGTTAAAGTGGTGGGCTGGGCGGTTTGGATGTACAGACCGCGAGTGTTTAAATATCACCGAACTGGAGGAAAATAAATATGTAAATACCGACAGGTAGTGTCCCAGTCCCTTAAAGAATATCAAAAATAATATTTCGTTGAGCGACTCTTCTTGTAAATAATTTAGTTCTTGTTATTCTGTTTATATTCGGTCCTTCCTGTTTGTGTCAAATCTGTCCCTTCAGGTAATTTCTTTGTTTGCTGTGGACCATCCTCCGTACAGTCCTGATCTGGCACACAGTGATTTTCATCTCTTCGGGCTACTTTGTCTTGTAAGTTGCCACTCATCTTTGCAAGATGGCATTACTGCTGCGATTGCAAATAGCAGCACGACAGCTACGTACACAATGACCAGTAAATACACATTTTTTCTTTTATAAGCAGGTTAAAGTGCGACATTACCGAGTACGAAGAGTATGAATATGAAATAATTTGACGCCCGGGTATATCGGAAAACCATCAAATGTTTCTGTGAAGCAGTATTGTATATTACAACCGAGTGTGATAGATCCAACCGAGGCTGTTCATGTTCGATCCTTTCTATTGGTGTCTAATTTGTCCCTTCAGGTAATTTCTTTGCTTACAGTAAACCATCCTCCCCAGCGTCTCGACCTGGTAGCGAGTGATTTCCATTTCTACGGTCCGTTGAAAAGCATCTCATTGGTAAGAAATTTAATTGTGATGTAGCCGTTCAGCATGGCATCATCGCGTGCCTTCGGGGACTGGACGCAGATTTCTTCCATGCCATCATCGAACACTTTGTGTACTGCTGGAGTATATGCTTTGACAAGATGGTGACTATGTTGAATGGTAAAGTGTATCAGTTCCCTACTACTGTGTATACCTGCCTGTAAAATCGAGTTTCTCCGTGCGATCTTCTTTTACCTTACTTTTTGAAGCATCTTTGTAGATTTTTATCCCTTACCTTGAAATAATAAACATCTGAGTCTAATTATCTTCATTTTGATTAATATCTGCTCTTCCATGTCCGAGTTCGTTATTTTCCTTACACTCAAGTCACATCACATCATCACCAAAGCTCGTTCAAATTCTACGCACAGCTTCATCGAGCGAGTGCATTTCAAACTTAATCTCGTCATTGTGACAATCTTCCTCTTATTGCTCTCACCTGTACCAGGAAGAGATCTCACTAGTTTTATGTCTGTGACCTCCAACTTACGAATAAGGTACGTGTAAACCCTGCTTTCACTCCGCGATTACTAATCTTCAAATTTAATTATGATTCCTGTCTCTAAGGACAATATATATATTAATTTAACCACATCGGCAACCTGGTTGAACGTGGTCCAATTCACCGCGATTTAGGAGTGAATGCCGTAAACAGTATACCTCCAAAAGAATTAATTAAAAATATTATTTTTAAAAAATGCACTACAATCTATAACTGTTATTTATTTGTTTATTTTATTTTTTGACTTACCTTAAATGGCGTGACTCAGGCTATGAAAGCTGCTGTTATGCCAAACCATCTTACATGTGCTACATTGTACTAACTACCGTGTCTTAAGGTCCCTAATTACATATAATTATAAAATTAAACTTAAATAAGAGTTAAAATAGAAAGGCGAATTTTTGAGACTTACTATAAATAAATATATGGCAATACTTGGGCATATTTATTACAAACCGGACGCATGTATTATAAGCCCGCTGAAGTTTAGCATTACGTGTGGTGTTCAGGTTGTTGTATATTACGTCACCATAATAACAGATGGGTAGAATAAAGCTCTGAAAAATAGCTTCCTCATATTTAGTAAAAGGAGATCCCGAAAACTTTTAAGGATGTGCAAAGAAAATAATATTCGTTTGCAAAGTTTCGTGGTGTGCTCTGTCCAGTGTAAGTGCTTATCGAAAATGAGACAAGGTTCCTTACAGTTTTGTTTATTTTTATTGGTGTTGCATTAAATAGGAATCGAGGAATCCGGACTTCGCGCTAAACAGAACTACAAGAGATGACTGCATGGGGTATTAAAAACTGCATGCCTGTCTATTCACAGAATTAACGGGAGGTGAACATTTAGCCGAGCTTTTATGTACAGAGGAGGAAGTTAAAACGACTTTCCTCCTCAACAACTTAAGCTTGTTTGCCTGCATCCACTCTTACAAAACACGTGACCGCGTTGGTTTACAGATTTTGTCAGTCTTAAGTTCGGTGTAGGTGCTCTGATGTCACAAAGCGTACGCTGTGAACAGCGAATTGGATATAATAGATCGTGTGAAGAATGGAATGACGAATGTGTATATTTTAGGCACACTTTCTTCCATGAAAGTGTGTTTTTCTGTAACCTACTATTTTTCCCAATCCTCTGTCACCCTAAAGGTCTTTTTTCTTCATTTACCGCTGCTAAGCTCTAACGCAGGGTAAATCATGTCTCCCAACAATCGCATTAAATCGAGCTTCTACTGAATCTTCAAAGAAATGTTCACGGAATGCTTGGAGGACGTTGCTACAGAATTAGTAGAATGTCCCCAACCATTAAGTTTTAAACATACTCTCTGCTGTTCGTTCTTATCTCTATATCAGGGCCTCTCAAACGCCCAAAATATCACGCGTGAAAATTAAGGCGCAGAGTTCCTGTGCACAGTGCATCGGTCCCATTCGGCTTGGCTCGGACCAACGCTTCGTCTCTGAACTACTCGGCTAAGCTCGGCTCAACTCGGCTCAACTCGGCTTGTATTTGGAGCGCTACGGAGCAAGTGAGGAAGAGGGAGACAGGCGGAGCGAGCGAGACAGGCGAGGGGAAAGAGACAGACAGCGCTATTACTCCAAATCGAGGATTGGAGATCTGCACTCTGCTCAACCAAGCGAAGTCGTCTTTTACACCGTGCACAGTGCATGGACCAGGTGCATGCGCTCTGAGAGACCCTGTTCTACATGTTTGACTAGTCACCAATGTAAAGAAATTAGGAACTGATTGGATGTTTTTGCAGACGTCGCTGGTTAGAAAGAATGCAAAATAAAAATTATATACCGTCAGGGGGCATTGGACAGAAAATGATGAAAAAATTTGAGATATCCTTGACATGAAATACGGGATTTATCGTTTAATTTGAAATATACAAGATCATTAACAGGGAATAATGCGCACTATCAGTCATTTAAAGCACAAACCATGGGCCATGAAATGAATCAGCGATTTCCTCCGAGGGAGAACTTTTTCTGCTTGCAGGGATATTCTCTCTCACGGCTGTCATTCAATAGTCGTAGAAAGTTTGGAGAAGTATCTAACAGTTAACTGTACTTCAAATAAGTGTCATTGCTGGCGGAACTTAGTGTTTAGATTGCACTGTGTCTTCTGGTATGGGTTACATCAAATTTGTTACTACCATTAACCTGTCTGTCTCATCCTTGGACTTGACGGTATGAAAGCGACTGAAGTATGAGCAATAATAATAATGCTACTCCTTATCCAGACAGTTCCTGTTATGGATCGTGTAAAAATGTGGCTTACAGGGTCGACTGGTTGTCAGTGGGCTTGTCAACTGATATGTAATAGCAGCATTTAAAAGCAATGAAAAACTATCTCACTTCATATTTCCCTTCCGCAGTGATGCCTAGTCCATGTATGACAGCTGATGGCCCTAGTTGTTGAGGGTCAAATGAGCCTTCGGCTGAATAATCAGCACACATGCTTCTAAAAGAGGGTAAGTAGTCTCAATGCAATGAAAGCCTAATGGATTTGCAAACACCACCAGCATTTCATTGAAACTGTCAACATTCACGGGATTCGACTGAATACATAACGTTACGTTCCTGAAAAACAGAAACTCTTTAAAACCTACATTTATATATTTCTGAACGTGTGGTGTTTTGATATCATACAATACTGTGCACTGCTACGGTAAATGAAGGAATATTCAATTCTGTTCTATCTATTCTGTTTTATTGTCTACAAGCGTTATTCTTTCCTCCAACATATGTACACAAGTCTAAATCTAGCCTACAGTGGAACATAATACATTTATAGTAAACACCCCAAAATACCTCTGATCGAATATATGTAAATTAAATTGTTTTCCATTATGATATTTTGAGTTAAATCAGGCTTTACAATTTATTACTTCGTATATTAATTAACATCAAATTACACAGAATCAGTAGGAGGTCATTCATTATTAACAGTTCATCAGGAATAATCCAGCTAATGAATGCTGAGTGAAACTGGTTATTATTCACGTTCTATTGACTTTACTGTTATTTTTGCTATACAAGCTGGTCGGAAACAAAGTGAACAGGGTATAGGAGCGTTAGAGGTTTGGTCATACTGATAAATAATTTAAAACATAATTCGATATTTTCTCTTGATGGCCTTCAAATGACTACTGAACAGTGTATTTTCGTGTGTTTCAGATTCTTAAAGTACGAATCTGCTGGAAGAATAACAAGGGAATTTCGCGAGGAATTTCCGGTGCTAGTTCTAACACGTTACGGAATAAGAACAGATGGGAACTAATTCGAAAGTGTGGGTTCGGTGTTAATTCAGCTGTTAGGGAGCCAACAGTGCTAACGATAATACTGGCTTGTGAATCCTGACACTCAAGACATAGCGAGCGAAGAAGTTGAGAATGAGGACAAAATTATATCCTGAAAGATAAAGGCATTTACGCAAGTTCCTCATGTCAGCCTGAGAAAGAGAAAGGCAAAGCAGAAGCCTGAAATCTCTGAAGGTCAAAAAGCCTTCCCGCTGCACACTTTCTGGATGTGATAGCCAGAAATTCCGGGTAAATTGCTCAAATAGTCCGAAATGCCGGGTCAAATGCTTTAGAAGTCAAGTGTTCTTGTGTCTTAATGCAAATAGGAATTGCTTCAATTCCAAAGACATTTGGCGATGTTTTCCATTTTAGCTCTTCATCTGACTATTTTTTAAAATTAATTTTTTATTTTATGATTTGGACACTCATACTAATTATGGGTATTCCAACGATTACGACTACAATTATTTCAATAATTACAATGAAAATTATTACATATAATCTTTTAAAATTTAACTAACAACTCTACTTTGCAGTAAATTATAAAAATATATATTGTACTTTTCTGGTACTACGTCATATTGCCAAACTTTTCATTTCAAAAACTGAGATCCAATGTAACCTATAGGTTACATGAAAATTTCCGACCTTTCGGTACTCACACTCATTGTTTATTTTGAAGTCCTTCCGCCTCAGTAACCACCACAATTCACTAAAATAAACATCCAGTTTTTTTGCTGGGGTCTGATGAAACGCTGCAGGATATTTAATAGCGACTACAGAAGTGCCTGAGGAGATCCTCCGGGAGACCGAGCTGATGTTTCCTATTTTACTGCTCACTAGGCAACGAGAAACCTGAAATTCATGCCGTGCAAGTAACGGAAGACGAAGTGATCCTGTCACTAGATTACACTATTGCAACTGACTTCTTCAGTCAGTGAATAGTGGTGACTGAATCCCTGCACTGGTACTGGTCGAGGGAGAGCCAAAGATTAACTGACAAAACTCCACTTCACACCCTAAAAATTGCTCTCTGGTGCGCCATTAATGCAACAAAGAATCATATGGCCGATTTTCTTTCAAGGGACCATGCATTTTGTTCGAAATATTGCGTTAATACTCAACGTTCATTCTCCATAAATCGGGCGAGTTGGCCATGCGGTTAAGAGCGCGCAGCTGTGAGCTCGCATCCGGGAGATAGTGGGTTCGAACCCCACTGTCGGCAGCCCTGAATATGGTTTCCCGTGGTTTCCCATTTTCACACCAGACAAATTCTCGGGCTGTACTTTAATTCTGGCCACGGCCGCTTCCTTCCCATTCCTAGGCCTTTCCTGTCCCATCGTAGCCATAAGACCTAACTGTGTAGGTGCGACGTAATGCAAAATAGCAAACAAAAATATTCTCCATAACTAAAGACTAAAAATCACTTGCGTACTTTCAACAAGACGGGGCTCAGCTCATACGGCACATAACTCAATGGCTGCAGTGCGTAAGGCTTTTAAGAACAGTGTTGCGAACTTAGCGGATTTTCCGCTAAATTTGGCGGAATTAGAAGACTGTCGGCGGAGAAATGTACCATTTAGCGGACAGCGGACTTTTTGGCGGAATTTTAGATTTATTATAGCGGAATTTAGCGTTTTATCCATTTTACTTTTTTTTAATTTGTACTCCAGCCTGTCTCTGAGCTATTTCGTATTTCTTGTCAGGAGCTAGCAGTCACATGAGGAAAACATGTTATTTGATTTGATGTTATGAGGTCATGGTATCATAAATTTGTAATGTGTGGGGAAAGGGTACTTATCTCTCAGTTGACGAATGACGACAGATAATGAAACTGCGAGAGAGTAGTATTTATATTTATGCTATGAAGGTAGACCGTTTAATGAACTGGCCTGTTCTGTGTGTGCCTCTTCAGGTAGGGGATTCACCTAGTTTGAACCCGGTAGTAAAACGCCTACAAGTTTTAGCTCGCCGGCTCGCAGGCAGGGGGTTAATCCCAGTGAAACTCACAGATCAGGTGAGTGCAGACATTTACTTTTATTATTCATCATTATTATTATTATTATTATTATTATTATTATTATTATTATTATTATTATTATTATTATTATTTGTGATCGGGTTTCTTGGCGGAATTTTAGCGGATTTTTAGTAGTATTTAGCGGATCTTGAAAATATAAGTTGGTAACACTGTTTAAGAATCGAGCAATTAACACAGGTTTATAGCCTCTCCGCAGTCCCGATCTAGCGCCCTGTAAATTATATTTGAGCGTTAGGTTAAACACAAAGTCATATTAACTCTGGAAAGGATGCGTATATCTCCGGGAGTATTCAACATACGATTTTGTTTAATACCTCAATTGACAGGTAAAGGAAAAAGACGATTAAAAATCTAAAACGCAGTTTTCATGACATAGCGCTTCAAATTAAGGCAAAATTTGTGCGAAATATATGACGTCACCTTCATACTCTGTTATATAAGATGGCGCTGTGTTGACTAGCACGCTCAGTTGGAGGTTAGCCGTCGTTATGAATTCATCATGGTCAGTTGTATAGAACAAGAAATTTAATAATGGAAACATGATATTTGTCTTTTAAAACACAATAATTTTTTTCTGGAGTTATCAGTATTTGAATTCAATCAATCAAACAATGGGCTGTGTACTAGGTGGCAGGTTCAATATCCATTGTTTACTTATTCTTTCCTTAAACGATGTCAAAGAAGTTGAAAATGTATCGAACATCTAAACAAACCAAACGCCATGGCGGAACAGCCCCGAAAAGACACTTGGGTACTGTTCATACGGCACGTAACTCAATAGCTACAGTGCGTAACGCTTTTAACACTTTAAACACCATGCGCGTACGGGATACGGGCGCACTGCTTCTCTAGTTGTGAACAGCACCCGTACAACATACGGGTGTGATTTTCGTCCGTGTTTATAGGCAGCTGCACGTATCCCATACGGTTCCCGTCCCTTCCTAGGAGGTAGTACTTTAACTAGTGTCCATTAGAACACAGCAGTTATCGGGAAGTTCAAACCTAAGAGATGAAATGAAATGAAATGTCGTATGGCTTTTAGTGCCGGGATATCCCAGGACGGGTTCGGCTCGCCAGATGCAGGTCTTTCTATTTGACACCCGTAGGCGACCTGCGCGTCGTGATGAGGATGAAATGATGATGAAGACAACACATACACCCAGCCCCCGTGCCATTGGAATTAACCAATTAAGGTTAAAATCCCCGACCCGGCCGGGAATCGAACCCGGGACCCTCTGAACCGAAGGCCAGTACGCTGACCGTTCAGCCAACGAGTCGGACACCTAAGAGATAACAAGGGTAATTTCTCTTCGCCGTGACCTCTACCGAAGCCCTCGACGTGCCGCGTGCTGAGAGCGCCAAATCTGTCGCGCTGTCAGCTGTGCGTCCTCACGTCGGCTCAATAATAGTGATATGTTGGAGATTTCATCGGGAGAAGCGGGTTCAGAAATAGATGACAATGATGAATACTCTGCTTACGAACCAGATAACATATCAAGGGATACTTCGGGCAAGGTTTTTACTTGTTACGTCACTTTCGAGTGCAAATTCTTTAGCTGCATTATTTACTTCGAATATTTCACCTCTCGGGAAATTTGGGATTATTTTTTCATTTGGCCGAAGAGACCCAGGCTGATGATTCACCTGTACCGCGAAAAGAAAGTAGTACAGATTGTAGATGGTGGTGCAGGGAGTGCACGTTTGGACTGTGCATAGCCCAATGTTTTCAGGGCTACTATACGGAAAAAAAAAAACCATTCCTAAATAGGTAAATTTTGTGTTTCAAATGTGATTGTGTTTATTTGTAGCTTCTGTATCCACATGAAATGATTCGTTTTCATTGTTTGAGCAGGCTTATTGGTAAAACTCGAATGAGAAAGATTTTCTCGTATATTTTTAATGTTTTTCGTAAAAGTGCCAACGGCCGTAGCCGTGTTGAAACACCGGATCCCGTGAGATCTCCGAAGTTAAGCAACATTGGGCGTGGTCAGGAGTTGGATGGGTTGCCACGCGCTGTTGGTGGGGGGTAAGGGAATGGAAGAGCGGAAAGGAACTGGCCACCCTACCGCACGTAAACTCCGGGTCAGGAACACCTCTGCGGAGGTTCGGACCTGCCTTCGGGCAGAATAACCCTTACCTTACTTCATAAAACTAGTATAATTTAAAAACTTTAGATATGTACTTCCTGATTAACATCTTCGTTTTGGATGGATGACACCTTCATATGATACAAAAATTAGGCATTTACTTTATTTCGCTGTTGTGTAATTATGTATTCCCGGTCTAGAAAGCCAAGAATAACGGCCGAGAGTATTCGTCGTGCAGACCACACGACACCTCGTAATCTGCAGGCCTTCGGGCTGAGCAGCGGTCGCTTGGTAGGCCAGGGCTCTTCAAGGGCTCTAATGCCACGGGGTTTGGTTTGGTAATTATGTATTAACATTCAGGAGAAAGACCTAGTTGATTGCAAGGGTGCATGTTAAAATATGATAGTGTTGAAAGTGTTAAGAATTGAGTAATTTTCACAGGTTTATAGCCTTTCCGCAGTCCTCACTTAGCACCCTGCGACTTATATTTGCGCGTTGGATTAAATACAAATATATATTAACCCTGGACAGGTGGCGCTCGTTGGTGCAACTTGAGAAGTGGCATGGGGCACTTTCTGACCACTATGACTGAACTTGCTCTAATAATAAAATAACTAATTATTATGTTACTTATATATTTATGTATTAGGTTTATGAACACAATATCATGATACTTTATGGAAAACCAGTAATCGGGAGATAGTGGGTTCGAGCCCCACTGTCGGCAGCCCTGAATATGGTTTTCCGCGGTTTCCCATTTTCACACCAGGCAAATGCTGGGGCTGTACCTTAATTAAGGCCACGGTCGCTTCCTTCCAAATCCTAGGCCTTTCCTTCCCCATCGTCGCCGGAAGACATATCAGTGTCGGTGCGACATAAAGCAAATAGCAACCTTTATGGAAAAAATGAAATGAAATGGCTTATGGCTTTTAGTGCCGGGATGTGTCCGAGCACTTCGGCTCGCCAGGTGCAGGTCTTTTGATTTGACGAACGTAGGCGACCTGCACGTCGTGATGAGGATGAAATGATGAATACGACACATAGGCCTACACCCACTTTCCCGTGCTAGGGGAATTAACCAATTACCGGTATGGTTAAAATTCCCGACCCTGTCGAGAATCGAAGCCGGAACCCCTGTGACCAAACGCCAGCACGCTAACCATTTAGCCATGGGGCCGGACATGGAAAAAAATGTATATATCCATTACCAATTAGCTTCAGAGCATATGAATGTTGTGAAAGTAAAATCTTGGCATGCATATGAATAATAACCTTTATTAAACACCCTTATCTTGCTGAGTTCAGATGACAAAGCTTGATTCTGCTACCTACGTTATTCTATTCTTGCAGTATATCCCAGGGTGGTGGGGAGGGTTCTTTCCAAAATAATTACGCTAATGGGAATAATTATCCTCTTCATGATAATCCGTATCATGATAAGTAATTCGTTTGCGAGTATCATATCCTCTGAAATTTTCATTTTCTCTCATTTGTGAAAAAGAATGCTCCAAGCTTCTTCAGTCGATGATGCACTTCACTCTCGGTAAATGAGTGACAATGTTGTGGGTTCGAGTACGTGAGTTTTTAGGAGGAAGAATTTGTGTCCGTTTTGTAACCCAATCCTTCCCTGTTATGGTACAAAACCGCTCAAAAAGAGGTAAATCACCATCATTAATATTTACTACTTCTTCATTAGTGGACTGTCCGTATCACTGTTAGGGGCTACTACTTCTAATTCATCCTCATTCTCACTGAAACGTCTCCCTCTTCCACAGACTGTAAAAGAGATAACACCCTTGCCCCACACTCTTCATAACTTATTTCGACAATAGAGATTGACTGAATGAATTATACCTAACATGATGACTCAAGTAACTCACTGCGTACACTCAACACTGCTGCTAGTGTACTTCCGACCAACGGGACTGGTGGCGTGGGTTTGAACGAGACACTTTATTGCACGGCTTGATACGTAATAATCCCTCTTTCTAAGAATTAACCCACTTCTTGCAATGCCACTGACCTCAGACATAAGGAATATGGGGAGAGGAAGGCCTATATGGCACCAAGGTCTCTAGGTTTAAAAATAAGCGCAATCGAACAAAATAAATTTCCGCCAGGTCACGAAAGATCCCCCATCCCCTGTCCCGGGTTAAAACAATCCACACAGAATAGAATAACTCAAAGACACAATTGATATTGATATTTTCAGAATTCTTGCCCTACACCTCTGCATTTGGGAGAAGAAAAGGGGCTGGTTCTCACCATCGGCTGTCCTGAGAATGGTGTTCCTATGCTCCTGGACTAAGGTGAAAGCCAGGGCAGTTCCTAGTATAGGTCATGGCTAGGGCCGCCAACCTTCTCTCCATTTCCGAACATCTCCTTCACCAAATCAAACTTCCCTTTTCTGAGAGATGGGTTTACCGTCTAGTACGCCCTGGAGGGGACGGAATGGAAACTTGCAGTAGGTGCAAACGGGAAACAGGAACCTCATTTCACGATACTAAGCATGTATTAAAGCCAACAGAGAGCATTTCACAACATTTGCTGTAATGTAGTAAGTAGTTTGTCATTCCATAGGTTAGTGGTTAAATATGTTGCCACTACTATTATCTCTGTACACTCAAGTTATATTTCTCGCTGTTCTGTAAGATATCACATATGTATAGTTGGTACGGGTGTAATTTCCAACAGACAAGTGTGCTTTTGTTGCTTATTATTAGAGGTGTAACTATATAAATAAAATATCCACAGCCTATTTCCAGTCATTCGACCCCCATCTTGCGGCGAGGATAGGAATTGTGCCGGCTGCCAAAGCCTGTTGCGCTCTCTGGGGCAATGATTAATGACTGACAGATGAAATGAAACGATAGTGGTGAGCTTTGCTGGAATGAGAGATGATAGGAAAAACCGGAGTACTCGGAGGAAAACCCGTCCCACCTCCGCTTTTTCCAGCATAAATTTCGCATGGAGTGACCGGGATTTGTACCACGGAACCCAGTGGTGAGCGGCCGGCGCGCTGCCACCTGAGTCACAGACGCTCAGTAGTTGTACTTCTATAAAGTGGCTAAATATTCAACCACTCTTCATCTTGATTCAGTGTGTAAAAGACGGTCAAGTTCAGGATGTTCCGAAACATGTGAGAATTAATTGTTAAGCGGGGGATTGTACAACCCAGACTAGCACAAATATAATTATATCCCTTACGGTTGATCGTTTACGACATAATTTCCAAGTTTGTACGAGAAATATTGGTAATAGCCTTACTTGGAACATCCCACGTCAAGTAGCTGTCACCATGTTGGTGTACCGGCAGAGCTATACCATTCTAATACAAGAATTGCTAAGCATGTCCACCATGCTTCTGGATACACGTCTGAACACGCCACTTCATTGATTTTCGGACACGTTTCAACGCTTCAGGTATCGATGGCTACCTTCTTCCACACGCTAGCAAAGTATTACATTGTCCGTAGAGGCATGCCTGACTCCAAACTTAATCCTATATACGAACTACACCCCCCTCCCCATAATTATTACTATTATTAATAATAATAATAATAATAATAATAATAATAATAATAATAGATTTATTGCAGTTAGCCTCTGTGGTGTAGTGGTTAATGTGATTAGCTGAAACCCCCGGAGGCCCGGGTTCGATCCCCGGCTCTGCCACGAAATTTGGAAAGTGGTACGAGGGCTGGAACGGGGTCCACTCAGCCTCGGGAAGTCAACTGAGTAGAGGTGGGTTCGATTCACACCGCAGCCATCCTGGAAGTGGTTTTCCGTGGTTTCCCACTTCTCCTGCAGGCAAATGCCGGGATGGTACCTAAGTAATGGCCACGGCCGCTTCCTTCCCTCTTCTCGAAGACTTGCCTCAGCGTTCTCAGAAGAGAAACTCGTTCCGACCTCGACTCCGACTGTTCTAAGAATGGTGATACAGTACACTGTTATCTAGTCTTTTCGGAGTAGAAACCAATGTCGGCACCTTAGCTGTGAGTCACATGTTCCATATTCGAATAGCCGGGATGAGTGGCTCAGACGGTTAAGGCGCTGGCCTTCTGACCCCAACTTCAATCAATCAATACTGATCTGCATTTAGGGCAGTCGCCCAGGTGGCAGATTCCCTATCTGTTGCTTTCCTAGCCTTTCCCGAAATGATTTCAAAGAAATTGGAAATTTATTGAACATCTCCCTTGGTAAGTTATTCCAATCCCTAACTCCCCTTCCTATAAATGAATATTTGCCCCAGTTTGTCCTCTTGAATTCCAACTTTATCTTCATATTGTGATCTTTCCTACTTTTATAAACGCCATTTAAACTTATTCGTCTACTAATGTCATTCCGCGCCATCTCTCCGCTGACAGCTCGGAACATACCACTTAGTCGAGCAGCTCTTCTTCTTTCTCTCAATTCTTCCCAACCCAAACATTGCAACATTTTTGTAACGCTACTCTTTTGTCGGAAATCACTCAGAACAAATCGAGCTGCTTTTCTTTGGATTTTTTCCAGTTCTTGAATCAGGTAATCCTGGTGAGGGTCCCATACACTGGAACCATACTCTAGTTGGGGTCTTACCAGAGACTTATATGCCCTCTCCTTTACATCCTTACTACAACCCCTAAACACCCTCATAACCATGTGCAGAGATCGGTACCCTTTATTTACAATCCCATTTATGTGATCACCCCAATGAAGATCTTTCCTTATATTAACACCTAGATACTTACAATGATCCCCAAAAGGAACTTTCACCCCATCAACGCAGTAATTAAAACTGAGAGGACTTTTCCTATTTGTGAAACTCACAACCTGACTTTTAACCCCGTTTATCAACATACCATTGCCTGCTGTCCATCTCACAATATTTTCGAGGTCACGTTGCAGTTGCTCACAATCTTGTAACTTATTTATCACTCTATAGAGAATAACATCATCCGCAAAAAGCCCTACCTCCGATTCCACTCCTTTACTCATATCATTTATACATATAAGAAAGCATAAAGATCCGATAACACTGCCCTGAGGAACTCCCCTCTCAACTATTACAGGGTCAGACAAAACTTCACCTACTCTAACTCTCTGAGATCTATTGAAGTATAGCAACCCATTCAGTCACTCTTTTGTCTAGTCCAATTGCACTCACTTGGCAGGTTCGATCCTGGCTCAGTCCGGTGGTATTTGAAGGTGCTCAAATACGCCAGCCTCGTGTCGGTAGATTTACTGGCACGTAAGAGAACTACTGCGGGACTAAATTCCGGCACCTCGGCGTCTCCGAAAACCGTTAAAGAGAAGTTAGTGGGACGTAAAACAAATAGCATTTCATATTCGAATCATTTTTTTAACGTAGACTTACGCTCCTCGACAATGGATACATGGAAAGAAAAATAAAAGGTGCTTTTAGTGTTTGGGTAGAACACATACATCGCCACGAGTATTTAACTTATACTTTTACTTATATCTCAAATGACAGATAAAGGAGGAGGATACTTGTTGCAAAGAAAAAATGAAAAACGAAGCGCAGTTTCCATGAAATAGCGCTTCAAAGTTGAGCAAAATTTGTTCTGTATATGTGACGTCACACGCATACTCTGTTATAAGATGGCGCTGTGTTGACTCGCGCGCTCAGTTGGAGGTTAGCTGTCGTTGTGAATACATCGTGGTCAGCTGAATAGAACAACAAATTTAATAAAGGAAACATAATATTTATCTTTTATTTCTAATAAGCAAGTCTATGGATCCTTCAAATCCCTGTGGTTGATATAGTAGTAACAACCTACCGTCAATTTTTTCTGGAATTATCAGTATTTGAATTTTATCTATCAAGGAAAGATCTGTGTACCAGGTGGCAGATTCAATATTCATTGTTTATGTATTATTTCCTTAGATGATCTCAAAGAAATTGAAAATGTTTCGAAGATCGAAATAAACTAAACCCCATGGCCGTCATTCTTGGCTTTCTAGACCGGGGCCGTCATCTCACCGTCAGATAGCTCCTCAGTATTAATCACGTAGGCTGAGTGGAACTGTAACCAGACCTCAGACCCCTGAGATAGCCGGGAATCGAACCAGGGGCCTCCTGGTAAGAGGCAGGAACGCTACCCCTACAACGCGGAGCCGGCTTATCGAACATCTACCTTGGTAAATTATACCAGTCACTAATTCTTCTTTCTACAAACGAATTCCAACTTTATTCTCACAGTGTGTTCAATCCCACTTTTTGTAACTCATTTCAGTCTTATTCGTCTCCTAATGCCATCCCACGCCCTCTCTCCACTGACAGCTCAGAATATATCGCTTATTTGAGAAGCTCGTCTCCTGATTCCCAAGTCTTCACAGCCCAAAATTTGCAATATTTTCGTTGCTAACTGTGGTCAGCCGCTTTGAGAACCTTGTGACTGTTGTCTATAACATTAAAGACTACAAGGCTTGGAAAATTATAGGACTGACTTCGATTACAGCATGTTGAGTTCTGCCATCTCTTGACCTTCGAATGAAACACGTCTTTATATCCGTGCAAACATCTGTGATTACTTCATTAAGTACTGCATTCTGCTGTACGATACAATCTATGAGCTCACTCTGTGACAAGCTAACCTCTGCGTCATATATTATAATACGAGGATTTCCTTTACGTGGAATGCTAGCTTTCAGATGAGGGTTATTAGTATCTCTAGCATATGTCATTATATTACATTCATTTTCGTTTTTCAATTCTACAACTAAACTTTTATTTCTTATTTTCCTAACCCGATTTACTCCAACACGTAGTGTCCTTGTACTAGTTGTAGACTGGAGCAATTTCAACGTCTGCTCTGAATCCTTCACTGAAATTGAGTCATTCGGTGAAATGATTACAACATCTTTAGTTAAACTTACGGGTAATTGTCTTTGTTGCTGCAACTGTTGTGCGGATTTCCGTACTGCATCATAGTAACAGGCCTGCTTCGACGAGTCTTATTTACATTTTATTAGCTCTTCCTCTGCCTGCTGTCATTTCTTGATGGATACAGTACTTTTGCATCCATCTCTTGGCACAGGCCAGAGTAAAGTGTAGCTTCCACCGAAGTCCCAGTCAACATCCATGGCTGTGACAATATGGAAGTTGCTGGGGTATGGGTAGTGCTGAGTTATGCCATTCAGAGCATGACTAGTGCATCTGAGTGTAATGAAAGGCGCTGATCATAGGGTCAGTCGTGCTGCAGTAGTACTTTCTGACCCAGTGAGGAAAGCAATGGTAAACTACCTCACTCCTCATATTGCCTAGTACGCCTCATTTTGGTGCTGCCATTGGTTTTTGGGGTTTCCTTATAACCGCATAACCTTTGGTGGTGCTAATTGAGGATCCAACCAGCCTCTGGGCTGATGACCTAACAGATAGACATAGCTCTTCCTCGAATGTGTCTAGTGTCTGCTTAATGACATTGATGGGAGAAAGTAAGTCACTCCAGTTTTTATTTTTGCTCTTGTCTACATTTACGGTATTACAAATCAAATTTATGTGACTTTCGCTAGAAAGGTGCAGATTTTTAACGTCAACATTCACTGCCATCTTGTTATTGTCAGGTAAGTAATATCACTTTTTGGAATCTGCTCATCCACATCAATTCAAGGAACTTACGTGTAAAAATTGCTTTAACACCCATGGCCGTATCATATTCACTGATGGCCCCCGCATACCAAGTTCTGATGGAAATGAGAATGATGTTGAAATATTTGCAGGTCAGTATAAACATTCTCCCAATTGCTCAATTTTTCAGGCAGAACTTTGGGCCTTAATGTGTGCGGTACAATGGTGTAAAACCAACAACAAAAGACTACAAATATTCAGTGAATCACAAACTGCATTGAACTCAGTAAACGATAAATATGACTCATCCAATAGCTGTCAATACCAGAGCAATACCTCAGGAGTGTTCCCACATCTGCAAATCTTGGATTAGAGATCACATTGGGTTTACTGGTAATGAAAATCAGCTTCTACGTCTCTTTCGGATATTACATACCATGAATCTCCAATATGTTAAGTTCAAAGACAAATCGGGGAACATATTTTACATCACTGGTATATTTTATGGACATGTAGTTCGAAAGGAACTGTTACGCAAGAAATATCTTTTCCGGAAGTTCAAGATCGATTATAATATAACGCATTAGTGCGTAACTTTGTTTCAACTCAATTTTTAACTGGTGAAGGAAAATTTTAATCTTATTTGGAACTCTTTAAACTTAACGTTACAGACGGCTACTTATGCTTTTGTAGGTCAGTTCAGACTGTGAACCATTTGATATATGAGTGTCCAGTGTTTGAAATGAGAAGACTGTTTTTACAATGTCACCTGAATGGTTATAACCGGGAACTTTCCGAAGCACTGTATCATATACTCAAGAGACAATATTCTTATGTGAAGATTCTCACATTCATTACCAAACTATTTTGTAAATTAAACGTATAAGAATTCTCTTTGTTTTGATTTTAAACTTTAACTCTAATTCACCATTGGTAAAATAGGGTTCCTATATTGTTTTTGGATATTAAATAATAGTAATAATAAAATTGGAGCGTACGAAAATAAGGTCCAGAGACTCGTCGCGATTGCGAAAAGTTCGACAGCAAAGCTTACTCGCAAATGGAAAAACTCGTGCATTACTGTAACGAGGAAAAGTACGCTTTTGCAGACACTCATCTTTTTCCGCTTTCACCTAGGCAACATAAATATGGACCTTAAAGATGGCAGACCGCCGCAGTTTCGACACTTTGGAAATATGGTGCTAACTATTTCTTATTTTTACAATCAGCTTTACGTCGCACCGACACAGATATGTCTTATGGCAGAGACTCTCAGGGTGCATGCGCTTGGTGCATGCACTGTGCACGGAGCAAAAGACGACTTCGCTTGGTTGACCAGAGTGCAGACCCCCAATCCTCGATATGGAGCAATAGCGCTGTCTCTCTCTTTTCCCACGCCTGTCTCGCTCGCTCCCCCTGTCTCCCTCTTCCTGCTCCGAGCCGAGTTGAGCCGAGCTTAGCCGAGTAGCCCAGAGACGAAGCGTTGGTCCGAGCCGAGCCGAGCGGGAGCCATGCACAGTGCACGGAGCTCTTGCGCCTCGATTTGCACGCATGAGATCTTGGGCGTTTGAGAGGCCCTGTCTTATGGTGACGATGGGATAGGAAAGGGCTAGGAGTGAGAAGGAAGAAACCGAAGCTTTATTTAAGGTACAGCCCCAGCATTTGCCTGATGTGAGAATTGGAAACTACGGAAAACCGTGGCTGCCAACATTGGGGTTCAAACCCACTATCTTCCGAATACAAGCTGACAGCTACGTGATCCAAACTGCACAGTCACTTGCTCAGTGAATCAACTATGCATTTAAAGAAAGACATGTAATTACATTTTCAAACCATAGCTTATTTGGTGAGAAGCTTGTGAAAATGCTACTCGACTATAACGCGCTTCCTTCATGAAGTTAGTTTGTTTATAAAAGCACCGTATCTAAAAAGAAATGCCACATTTGTGGTGAGTTTTAAGCGTGTTTAGTTTTGTCTCTAAGAATACTAAGCAACGATAAATTCAATGCACCAATTTTACATTAAAGTGTATCGGAAAGGAAAATCAACTATTACTGCTAGTAATAGTTAATAATTTAATAAATAACTAAAAAGTACTTCATACATTTTCAATCTATTCGTAAAGATTTAAGGTTCATGTTTCCTAGATTTGAATTGATTTCTTAAATTTAGCTGAGATGTTCATATTTTCTGATGAGGAACCAGTAATTAATGTCCATGTTGACATAATCTAATAATTATAAATTGATACTCAAAGTAAAAGCTTTTCTCATAACCATCCTCATTTAAATGTTCATGGAAATCCTTCAGGCGTTAAGAATGAAATCCTCTGAACAGGAATCTAAAAAGTTCCAAGTGCGTGAGTTTTGCTAATCTAGCAATTAAGAATATGCCCCTTGTCTTAGTTCAAGCATGTCTTCTATTGTTGTTGTCGAGATTGTATCAGCGGAGAGTCAAGTAATGTTAATTTATGTGCTTCTACATTGAAGAGAAAAAGAAAATAGCGTACATCTCTTTCCATTACATGGTAACTGGATTAATTTATGGTTTCGAGGAAAGAATTAGAAGTATAAAGAAGTTTATGTTATGCTGCAATTAATTTTGTTTTATGAGCATCGCTCTTCTTTTAGACTAGCTTTGCAGTAGGGGGATGAATGCTGTCTGGACTTACAATACCTTATTCAATATTTGGAAGTAACAGGCATGATACTAGCGGGAACGATTTCTAACATGAACAAGTGGGAAGAAAGACAGGATACTATTCGCAATGGAGAGATAAATTAGAATTAAACTCGTTGGGACAAAACTGGGCATATGAATTCGCTTCCACAGCGGGGTCACCTGAGGCTATTGGAGGATAATAGTCTATTTAAGAAAATAATGGACACGCTCATGGAGGATACGAGAAGTATATGGCAACCAAGGCAGTTGTTGAGCACCAGAAGTACCAATGAACTCTCCCAGGATCGAACCCGATAGCCAAGTCTCAGAAAATCACGCCCTACCATCTGGGTCGCACAGCACGGATCAGTGTACGGAACGTCCGACTCGTTGGCCGAACGGTCAGCGTACTGGCCTTCGGTTCAGAGGGTCCCGGGTTCGATTCTCGGCCGGGTTGGGGATTTTAACCTTAATTGGTTAATTCCAATGGCACGGGGGCTGGGTGTATGTGTTGTCTTCATCATCATTTCATCCTCATCACGACGCGTAGGTCGCCTACGGGAGTCAAATAGAAAGACCTGCACCTGGCTTGCCGAATCCGTCCTGGAATATCCCGGCACTAAAAGCCATACGACACTTCATTTTTTCAGTGTTCTGAATACTGTCTTATTATAATGAATGCATTGCATTATTAATTTTGTACATCTGTTATATATTTAACTGTAAATACTAAATATTATGCCCAACAAATAATGATCCCGATATATCTCCACTTCAAGTTGAAGTTCATATGTCTGGTATTAATTCCTGAGGGAAGTTTTGATACACTGCATGTCAGCTAAGCCCGCAGCGTTCTGTATCGAACAAGGTATACATGAACTTTGCTAGCTCCAGGGAATGAGAAATCAACCTGAAACTTGTTTCACGGCTCTTTAGTGATCAGGATTCAGTTTCGAGCTACTAATTGCACTAATATTTCTATTTTGTAGAACTTACGTTGCTGTAGCACCCAATAAACTCTGCCAGCTTTATGCCGTGTCAAGTAAGCAAGGTGAAACTCTTTAGTCTATAATAGGAAATGCACCCTTTTATAAATTACATGTAGAGATAATGATGACAAAAATTCAATATCGAATAATAATAATAATAATAATAATAATAATAATAATAATAATAATAATAATAATAATAATAATAATAATAACTTTTCGCTATAGGTTTAAAGGCGCACTAACTCATATATAGATAAATGTCTTTATTGGCGTAGTTAAGGGCATTAGGCCTTCTCTTACACTAAACCAATTATTATACATTATAATCATAATTATTAATACTTTAATTAATTCTAGATAAAGCATATTTAAACATAAGTATTTTATAACTGAAATAAAATTCCAACCCAGTAAAAAATGTCGTATGGCTTTTAGTGCCGGGATATCCCAGAACGGGTTCGGCTCGCCAGGTGCAGGTCTTTCTATTTGACATCCGTAGGCGACCTGCGCGGCATGATGAGGATGAAATGATGATGAAGACAACACATACACTCAGCCCCCGTGCCATTGGAATTAACCAATTAAGGTTAAAATCCCCGACCCGGCCGGGAATCGAACCTGGGACCCTCTGAACCGAAGGCCAGTACGCTGACCGTTCAGCCAACGAGTCGGACTCCAACCCAGTGAGACATACATACTTACAATACACATCGAAGGTTTCCGGCGAGGCAAGGACGGGAAAAGGCTAGGTTTGCAAAGGTAGCGGCTGTGGCCGTGGCGGGATTCGAACGCACCATCTCACAAATGCAAGCTCTCAGCTACGCGAACTTAATCGCACCGCCAACTCGCTCAATAATAATAATAATAATAATAATAATAATAATAATAATAATAATAATAATAATAATGTTCTTCTTGTTTCCGAATTTGGCCGCCTATGTACCGCATTGAACTGAAGGCTTTCTCTTTCTCTTCTTCTTCTTCTTCTTCTTCTTCTTCTTCTTCTTCTTCTTCTTCTTATTTTCCTCCCCGAACCTCTTCATCCTTTCACTTCTGATCTTCTTTCTTTCTCAGATATGACCAGTTTGGATCAACATTTTGGTGGTTTCTCCTGGAATGTTTTGATGCTCTCCACTCGGCTTCTCAATTATTTTCTGTTGTGAACCATATCCATTGTAAGTCCACTTTCTATTGCATCTCTTCTACCCACTTCGTCCAAGCTTTCAGTACAGTGATGTACTTGAATATTTTCTTAGTTAGCCGTTTCTCATCCATTCTTTCTAGATGGCCACAGAATTTTAGCCTTCGCTTTCGCATGGTGACAGCGATTTTTCGGTGTATTTGTAGAGGTTATCATTTTTTCTATTCCTCCACTTCCCATCAGCAATTTTCTGTGGTCCTAAAATTTTCCTTTTCTCCTCTCCTTTTTTTCGAGACCTTGAAGCTCACCCTTTTTATTCATTATCAGGTTCTCTGAAGCGTAGAATAATAATAATAATAATAATAATAATAATAATAATAATAATAATAATAATAATAATAATAATAATAATAACTTTAAATCCCTTCATTTTTAATTTTAAGGGATATCGGACTGCCGAGAAGTGTCTCCGAAGGGTTTGTTTACCGCGTCAATAGTCCGTGTAACACGCATCTTCAACAAATAAGCACTCATCAATGCCCACCAGTTGCCTCGTAATCCGATCCCATGGAATTGAATTGCGAGCGCGTGACCATCTGTGTTACGAAGCCCTTCTGTACGTATAGAAAGTGAAATCTTAAGAACGGAATAGTTTTAGACAGAGTATCTCGAAGAAGCTAACCGGAGATGAGAAGTTACGGTTAGGGTAGGAACGAGGCCGAGAAGGTATTTCAAATGTAACGAGAACACTAAACTAGTTTTTGAAATTATTTTGAAATATTGATGTATTTAGTGCCTTCGTGGCTCAGGCAGTTCCGCTGAGGCTTGCAGTTTGCTACGTACTTTTGAATTGCCTCAATTATTATAACATTTTGTATATGGTCTAAGGATTTCTTGTAAATGCATTATTCAAAATAATTTTTCTAATACTGTACCATGTTACGCAATGTTGAGTTTTGTTTTGGTTATCTTTCAAGTAGAAAGAATACACAGTCTTGATTAAACTTTATTATTGTTCATCGTATTCCTTTCACTGACCTCCCATTCGTCCCAGTCTGTTTCTTATCGGACAGCTTGTTAATATATTTTTAAATAGCTGTTACGTCGTGTGGATTAGTACCTTCTATGAATTGCTTCTTGGTTCTATATACTTCCAAAACATCGTAACAAAATGATATCAGTCAGCACTTTTACTCGATATGTTGTGGATTATGCTTGTTGGTTCTTCAGACAATAATAATTGATACTGCACAGTGCATAGTGTTAGGCGTACTCGAGTGTTTAATCCACTTTTCTCCTTTCGGAAGTTACCCGGAAAGTGCCAGAAACTATTAAGCTTCAAGAGTGAAGCTTGCTGAACAAAATTTTGCTAAAAGCTGTAAGACTAACAGAATTCGAAAATGGCGATCATGTGAGAACTGGGAGAGGATCATGAAAATCGCCTTGTCGCGATCCTGTTCATTAATTACGGGCTCTTAAGACATTTTATGATGTACCAAAAGTCAGTCAATGTACTTTGTTCGGTCGAAGCCAATAGTTAATCTGAGTTTTTTCTGAGATTTGCTTTTAATTTATCAGTAATCCTTCGTTAATTGCAGGTGAAATAATAAAAATTAACTGAAGAAAATCGACTTGTATTTCGTCAATTACAAATTATACCAGCACAAATGTGTGAAGAGAGGTACAGGCGTAAAAATAAATAGCCTTATTATTATATGGAGGTAAATCTTGCATAATTATCCGGAGAAATCACTTGCATGAAAGCACTGTGGCCCGGACAATTAATTTTACGTTGAAGACAGTTGGTAGTTTGAAATTCCTTAGAGTCTATTGATGGTCCTAATTATTAGTTTCCTGATTGGATATTGATATGCTGAAGTAATTTAAATTTAAGTTCTACTGTGGAATAGTGATTAATACACTCATTTAATTATTGAATGGCCCAGCGAATGATCTTTACAGAGGTTAACTTTGTCCCCTACCAAACACGTGATATTTCGCATTTATGTGCAAGGGAATTGTATGTATAGTATTTTCTCTTTATTGACTGCATGTGTTAATGTTATGCAGTAGCCATACAAACATCAGTTACGACGCACAGATAAAGCTATTTTTATTACTAGAGAAATGGTTAACACTTGTCACATGATGTAATAGTCCCGGATTCTTTTGCGTTTCCGGCAAATATTTTTAAAATAGATTTGCGTGCATAAATGTGCACGAAATGAATAACGCACTTCATGTATGTTCATTTAATACTTGAATGAACAAAAGCCATCGAAATACACAGTGGTACATTATTTGCAGAAAAAATACTGTCACGTTTGAAGTACCCCAAGGGTGTTACTATGCACATAATTCTGTGTTTAGAGCCCACTGGAGTGTTTACCAATGCGCTTCACGCACGATGGACTTATTAAAATTCCCATTTCCATTATGTTACGCGTTGCCTAGTACTGTGCTCATATCACCTGCATTATTAAAACCCATTATCATACCTTTGGTACAAGAGATGACTTCAAACAGTTACTAACAAGTGGATAGATGTCGTAAATGAACTTCACAGTTTAACGATTACTTTTCCTTAACAACATTACTTTTCAGTATGAACATATATAAGATTTCGTTCTGTAAATGAGAAAAATAAAGAGCGCTTTGTTCGGTTATTTATTGGATTCCGATGTTCTTTGAGGGCGACGTTTATTTACTCGAAGGAAACGTGCCAACAAGGCAAAGGAACGAATGATCAAACAATATGTAAAGTTTTAAAGCTAACATTGTCTCTCCTACATATTCAAGAATTTATTTCAGTATTCATTTGATATGGATGAAGCTGTCAGTGAAAACCGGATTCGGTGGGAAGTCATACAAGACACATGGAAGTGGGAGAATAAATAGGTGAAAAATGCACTCAGACATAAGGGATAGGAGAACAAAAGGGAGATTAAGGTGATGACATTTAAACCCGGTTTTTAAGAATTGAATGATGAGATGGATCGAACTAAGTGTGGCCACAGAATTAGTTGCAAATAGTTGATTGTGAGGCACTTACTTAGAGAGAAGCTTGCAGACTGAAGGAGTAACAGTTTAAATAGAAATGTATATATGCATGATGTTATTTGACATTGTTCTGTTTGCTCGTAATACTTGTTAGGTCACCACATGAAGTATTTATTTGTGATCGATGGAAGCCAAATTTTTAAGTAATGATTGACTACACATCTAACTAACCTCCAGCTTTCAGTATCTCAACAAGAAGTCTGATGTGCATTTGGGTAGTGAAGTCACTGAAATAAAAAGAAACGAGAGTGATATGTTACGTGTGAGGCAAGAATTTCGCAATCATATGCAGTCGTCAACACAGTGGTATAATTGACATTTTCGCCTACAAAGAACATATCCTACCGCTTTACCATAAACAATACAGCACTAGTTCGTAGCATTCCACATTACTCTCTGATGGCGCCATCACAGATAGAGCCAATGATTCTGATGTGTTAATGAAAAATGAAAGAAATAAGGAGATAATATGTAGATATGGTCAAAAAAAGAAGGCTTTTCCTAAGAGAGGAAATATTCTTACTTCAAATATACGGTATATAGATATTTGTGCAAAAATATGGTTCCGAAGATTTTCGTATATTGTATCGATGTATAGTATAAAGAGAATTAAAACTGATGCAAAAGGAATGTGAAATGAGCGGATGCCAAATAACGGTCAAGGCTACTTAGGAAAGTCAGATCACACACAAAGGGTTATAAATTAAGTGTATGGAATAATAATAATAATAATAATAATAATAATAATAATAATAATAATAAATTCCGCCTCTGTGGTTCGATTCCTGGCTCGGCCCCGAAATTTGAAAAGTAGGTCGAGGAGTATAACGGGGTCCACTGAACCTCGGGAGGTCAACTCAGTAGAGGGGGTTCGATTCCCAGCTCAGCCATCCTCGAAATGGTTTTCCGTGGTTTCCCATTTCTTCTCCAGGTAAATGCCGGTACGGTACCCAAATTAAGGCCACGGCCACTTCCTTCCCTCTCCCTATGTCGTCCAATCTTCCCGTTCCCCACAAGGCCTGTCTTCAGCAAAACAGGTGAGGCCGCCTGAGAGGGGTACTGGCCCCCCTTAGTTGTATCCCCACCAAACCACTCCAGGACACTGCCCCTCGCTGAGCCCGGGGGGGGGGGAACAAAACCTGAACAGTAAACTGACTAAATGAGATAATAATAATAATAATAATAATAATAATAATAATAATAATAATAATAATAATAATAATAATAATAATAATAATAATAATAATAATAATAATAATGGCTTAACGTCCCTTCAATTGCTGCAGATTTTAATAGACACCGGGGGACGGAATTTTGCCCTAGAGGCGATCCTTAATTATTGGACGACTGTGACATGGAGTTAGCGTATTTTAACCCTGTCACATGCCACTGACTTGAGCCGAATCGATCCCAGTCTGTTGAAAACAGAAGGACAAAGACTCAGCAACTGCGCCCCTCAGATCGACCAGAGGGACAAGAACACTTCGGAAAAATTTGACCAGGAAAGGACATCTTGAGGCACCCAGGTGGTGGTGGTGGTGTTTTAAGCGGAAGTAAGATAACCAGGACTTATATAATTTGTTTTGGGGGAAGAGTGACAGGGAAAAGCGAAGACATGTATATGAGAGGTTCAGGCGAAGAGTCCTGAATAAACTGGCTTGGACTAGGTTCGATTTAAACCAGCCAGCTAACATAATGCGACGCCATTTCATAGAGGACTGGCTTTGATCCCATGTATACAATCACTTCAGCACCGCATAGCCAACAGGATACAGCCAAATATTGTGGTTCAATATCACGTTTCTAACATTGGCAAACACGTACTATCAAGAATGCTGTTTTTCTCGTCCTTACACATGAGTTCAGTTATTAAATTACAACAGACAAACGTTTGAGCCTTCTGGACCACTTCTACAGTGATTTTTTCTTTCTGGTGTAAAAATTTAATTTTTCTTCCTAAATGGTAGTGGTTTATTAGCGATACGTACTCAATATAGGTATTTGCAATTCGTAACTCGGAACTTACATATGTATTTATATTTATCGTATGTCAGGTATACGAAAGAAGAAAATATGCAATATATACAAGGACAAGAATGTTGGTAGCGTTCACATTTACAAATAAATGTCCAGTTGTTGTAGCCATTCTAAGAAGGGAGGTGTAGCACTGATGACATGTCGGGCTAGTCCATCATACTTCCTCTGAGAGCATTCCTCGATAACGTGCTGCACTGACTGGAAAGGGGCTCCACAGACACAGGCAGGGGTTTCTCGAAGTCCCCACTTTTGTAGCATGGCATTACATGTATCGTGGCCTGTTCTTAAAAGGTTGAGTTTAGACCATTGGTGTCTCTTCAGGTGAAATCCTGGGAGGCCAGCCTTGGTGTTTCACACGTGCAGAGCTACAGCGTTAGGGCCATTTTTTCTGGATACTGAAGCCAGTTCTGTCATGCCATATTGGGTTCCTAGATTTAAGGCCAGAACAGGGAAGGTCAGTAATGACCTCATGGAACAGTAGAATGCAGAGGCAATATTACACAATTCCTTAGCAATTTTTGTGTCGGTTTTGGTCTAAGAACAAATTAAGATCACAGTTGACTCTGAAGGACTCTCCTCAGATTTTAAGAAATAATCTGTATAAACCTCATTGAACATTTCAAAGTAATATTTTAACGAATGAAAATTACCGATTTTGTACTTTACAAAAATGGCAACCCATAATATTGGGAAGTAATTAAAAAAATACTTGGCTCTAACAACGTTTCCTTATTTTATCCCAATCTACAGTAGTAGCAAGTTTACCTTTTTTACTACCCTGTTCTCCCTTTTATAGGTTTCATATCCACCCCCACATCGTCCATTCCTTCATCACACCGTACGACTGTGTTGTGGTTGACGGTGGTACGATTCCATGATAAAGAAGGAAATTCTTTAAGAGACACAGACCGAAAGAACCGAACACAATAACATCTTTTACACTCAGTTGTAGTTTAGAATTCGGCTTCAAAGAAACATTTGGTGGGTTGCCGATGTAGCCAGGCGTCAGATGGTTTCGGTTAATCTACGTTATTCATGCTTAGTCACTCAGAAATCTATACAGGATCATTGAGAGGACAATATTTGAAGAAATGTAGCCTAGAAGTTTTTAAGATATAGCAAATTCCACAAAAGCGGGAATGTAAGCTTAAATATGACAATATACAGTGAAAATTGTCGAATTGTTATTTGAAATTTATAAGTTAATGTAAACATTAAAACAATTTCATTTACCATGGTTTAATTCATCTACATATACAGATGATGAACTGAGAACATATTATTCACTAGAGGATTCAAAATCTTTACTCAATTTCTTTAGCTGTTTAAGTGACTGCAGTTTATGGAATTGCTGCACTATGACAACAGTTCCCTTAAATTACTCTTTACAAAGATGTCAACTATGGCACAAATGAATTCATGACTTGGTTCACTATGGATGTGACTATAACAAAGTTTCCTATAAATTTTACACCAAACGTATCAAAATATATTAAAAATGGACTTGGCTCGCTCTGGGTATGAGCTCAGGAACCAACACATTAGCGACGATGTGGAATGCTATAGTTAAGAGGTGAACACAGGGTGGGTTGGTATGAGGGTATAAAGCAAGTATATGAACTAATTACTGATGAAATGTTTTTTGTTTTATGTCGCACCAACACAAACAGGTCTTATGGCGACGATGGGCTAGGAAACGGCTAGGACTTGGAAGGAAGCGTGCATAGTGTTCATTAAGATACAGTTCGAATAATTATCTAATATGGAAGTGGGAAACATGGAAAACCATCTACAAGACAGTCACAGTTGGGTTAGAACCTATTTTACTGATAAAATAACAAACAACAAGAGTGATTTCACTTTATGTTAGTTAAATCTTTTACCTCGAATAATATTGTCTCGTGGAAGGCTTGATCTCTGACCTCACAGAGCTCTTGGAAAATGACGAGCCCCAACGCTATTCCCAGCGCTTTGTTAGTGGATCTATCGGACAACAGCTCTCTCCAGGGTATCTTCTTGCGCTCTGTGGTCTCGGCTTGCTGCATCTCCTTCAGCCACTGGCAAGTTAAAAACTTTGTGAGCGGGACAATACACAGGAGACATCTAACTTGTAAACCAAGGGAGACCGCCCCTGGAGGAAGAATGTAGCTTTTTTTTTTTTAAGTTCTCGGTATAGGCTTGTAAAGGAATAGAAACGTATATGTTTTGTACTTTTGCCTATAAGAAATCAGATCATGAATAAACTGTTCAGTTAAGAGAAATAAGTTTAAGATATGTATTGAGGAGAATTTGTGGGTTGGAAACGAGAAAAGAAATATGAATGTAATATTAAAAGTAAAGTATTATGGGTTTAACTTTCTACTAGCTATTAGTTTGAGAGACAACATGAATATAATGTGTACGGAAAGAAATAACCTTTTCCGTTAATAATAATAATAATAATAATAATAATAATAATAATAATAATAATAATAATAATAATAATAATGGCGTACGGCCTCCGGAGAGGCCTGGTGCAGGTCTTTTTCTCGTAGACGACCTATTAGGTGACCTGCATGTCTGTAAAGATGAGGGCCCTACCCAGGATGATTTCTAATGCTGAAAACGCCACACACATCCATCCCCTGAGCCATTGGAATTAACCAATTAAGGTTAAAATCCCCGACCCTGGCGGGAATCGAACCCGGGACCCGGGACACTGGATTAGGTGATAACTGTGAAGTTGATGCTTAATCCTCAAACCATCTGACACTTCCCTTCTCTCTATCCTTCCACGCTTCACAGTCTGTTAGGGTAGCATCTCATGTGCAGATAGAATGACCCCACTCTACTCTGCGATCTTTAAGATAGATCGTGGACAGTTATCCCGATCAGTGTCTTCACCCTATCTCTTCACCAGATTTGTCGTTGTATTTGGGATCGTCTTCCTTCTACAGTGGTCCTCAAGATTCATCACCAAAAAGGACGCACCTGATGAACCCAATGTCGGAGTAATGCGTGGAGAAAGGTAGGGCAAGGACGTTATTAGTTATTTAACCAAGAGGCGCAGCACATGAGTCAATTTCGATACTGATACTCGGTATGTAAGTGGACACTTCAGAGCTGCTGGTATGTAGTAGCATTGCGTTCCCTCTCCGATTGTATCCACAGACAGACTTAGCACAATTTCTTTTAGAAACGACATTTCAAAAGTCAGGACAGCGATACTTTGTATCGATTAACGGGTCTCATCCAGAAAATCGGGGAAAATAGGAATCCTAGGCTAAGTCCAACTCTGGGGTGACTAAATCAAGCAACATTCAACATTGTAGACACTTGGAATGGCAACTCACGTGTTGTGTGGAGGAGAGCAAAGGTACTGATCACTTTACAAACAAGTGAGCTCCTGAAAAAGCGGCTGAATACCTTTTATGAGTATACTTATATCTCAAAAACTGAAGATATTACAGACATGAATACTGGTATTTGGGATCTCCTTTAAAATAAAGAAATACGTATTTTTGTTTTTTGGAAAATCCAGTTAATGGGGGGTGAACAGGAGTGACAAAGGGGGTGAAATTTTAGAAAGCCTATATCTACAGTATATCTCAGAAACGCAACATGTTACTGATGTGAAAACTGGTATTTGGAATCTCCTCTAAAGTAAAAAAATGTAGATATTTTGTTCTCGGACAATCCACTTAATGGGAACTAGAAAAAGGGTTGAATTTTTAAAATTAGCATATCTGCAGTACATCTCCAAAACTTAACATGTTACAGACGTGAAAATTGGTATTTGTAATCTTCTAAAAATAAAGAAACATGTATCTTTTCTTCGGAAAAATCACTAAAGGGGAGGGGATTAAAAGGACTGAAAATAGGGTTGAATTCTTTTTATTAGGATACTGCTACCTCAAAAATTGTTGATGTTACAGACGTGAAAATTGGTATCTGGGGATTCCTTTAAAAATAAAGAAATACGTACTTTTTGTTTTCGGAAAATCCACCTAATAGGGTTGAGAGTATTGAAAGATTAGTTGAATTATTTGTATGAGGATAGTTATATCTTAAAAAAACTAAATAATACAGACATTAAAATTGGTATTTTGAATCTTCTTTAGAAATAAAGAAGCACGCATTTGTGAGGGAAATCAAACTTGGGGGTGGGTGTGTGTAAAATGAGTTGAATTCTTCTTATGGGGACATATATAGAGTATGTCAAAAACTGAAGATGTTACAGTCGTGATAAAAGGTATTTGGACACTCCTTCATAAATAAAGAATTTATCTCTTTCGAAAAATTCACTGAAGTGGGAAGGGTGAAAGGAAGTGAAAAAAATTAATTCTTTTATGGAGATAGTTATATCTCAAAAACTGAAGGTTTCAGACGTGAAAACTGGTATTTGAAACCTCCTTTAAAAATAAAGGAGCACACATTTTTGGGTGGGGGCAATCAACTTGATGAGGAGGGGGATGCAAAAGGTGTTGAGTTCTTTTTATGAGGATACGTACATCTCAAAAACTAAAGTTGTTATAGACATGAACATTTGTACTTGGAATCTTCTTTCAAAGTGAAGAAACACATATTCTTTCGTTTTCGAAAAATCCACATAAGGGGAAAGGGTTGAATGAATTGAATAAGTTGAATTCTTTGTATGAGGACCCTTATATCTCAAAAACTAAATTTATTACCGACTTGAAAATTGGTATTTGGAATCTCCTTTAAAAATAGAGAAAACACGTATTCTTTTGTTTTCGAAAAATCCATTTAAGAGGGGAGAGGCTGGAAAGAAATGAAGCTGAATTATTTTTATGATTTTAGTTACGTCTCGAAAACTTAAGATGTTACAGACCTGAAAACTAGTATTAGGAATCTCCTTTAAAAATAAAGACACATGTAGTTTTTAATTTTGGAAAATCCACTTAAGGGGTTGAAAAGAACTGTAAAAGTGGATGGATTTTAAAATGAGTACTGGTATATCTACAGTATATGTCAAAAGCTTAACATGTTGCACACAGAAAATTGGTGTTTGGAAAGTCCTTAAAAATACAGAACATATATTTTTGTTTTTGTTTTCGGAGTTGGTGGTTAACGGGGGTGAAAAAAAGAGTTGAACTATTTTTTATGAAGATACTTATATCTCAAAAACTGAAATATGTTACAGACGTGAAAACCGGTATTTGGAATCTCCTTAAAAACTAATGAAACACGTAGTTTTAGTTTCTGGAAAATCCACTTCAGGAGCTGAAAGGAACATATTACAGACAAAAAATTGGTATTTGGAAGGTCCTTAAAAATACCGAACATGTTATATTGTTTTTGTTTTCGGAATAGGCGCTTAACGGGGGTGAAAAAAGGAGGATACTTTTTATGAAGATATTTATATCCTAAAAATTGAAGAGGTTAGAGACGTGAAAATTAGTATTTGGAATTTCCTTTAAAAATGAAGCGAAAGGACCGATAAAGGGGTTGAATTCTTTTCATGGAAATATTTATATCTCGAAAACTGAAGATGTTACAGACGTGGAGATAGGTATTTGGAATCTTCGTTAAAAATAAAGGAACATGTTTTTCTTCGACTTGAGAGAAGAATGTTTCTCACATGTACAGTTCTATGTCGAAGGGTCATCTTAGCCTCAAAAGGCAGTACCAAAAATGTGGTTTTCAAAATGTTTCTGGGGTAAATGAAACTCAATTATTTTGAGTTTTTATACTTTAGAGATTTTCAGATAATGTCTTAGTACAGTACGGAGGAACGATTACATTTATAAATTACGAAATCCACGCGGGCACAGCCGCGGGTAACTGCTAGTATGTAATAAATATAAACGTTATAAAACTTCATTAAAACGTTAGTTCAGACACAGTGTTGCGAGGTAATGGAAGGAGGACGAAAACAGAATAAATGACAGTGATATGAAAGGGTGTCGAAGAGCGATTAAATGTACTCTATCTACAAACTAACTAATGATGAAGTCCTCAGAAAAAGTTTAAAAAAGTGTCTTGTGCCAATAATTTAAAAAAAGCATATACTATTTTTCAGACGTTACTAAGGCACAATACGTTTCTGACAACCCTATATGAAGGCAAGATTTTTGGATGAAAGGAAAGACTTTAGCCAATAAAGAAAATCATAAGAACTCTTATTAAAACAATGTAGTATAAACCTGCAACGAAATGGAGACATCTGACCTGAATAGGTCAGCCTGGCGCCAGAGACTAGGCACTATCGACCCAAGTATGAAGCTCTTTCTCACCTTACAGCGTTTTCCCCTGAGCCACTGTAGAGAGCGATCAGCCTCCGCCAAGCGTCCATGTGAGTACAAGAACTGCGGCGTCTCTGGTATCCAGCTGGCAACGGCTAGGAAGCCAATGGAAACAAGAAGACAACACAAGTTGACCAACATCAAGTTTCTTGTCATTGAGCATAGGAATTCCAGCAGGAATCCTGTGTTGAACATTATCTAATGGAAGAGAAATACATTTAGGTATTAGGACTGATTTAAGAATTAAAATTGCCATAGATTGTTCGTAAGAAAGTGAATGTCAATAATGTGTACTACAAATTTAAAATTTGAGTTATCCAATCATCTAATGACCTAAAGTAAGTGGGAACTGTGTCATACGATAATACTTCGCTTGATGTAAGTCGCCGTCTGCAAAGCCGGAACACTGCTATATTTGTACTTTGAATCTCATGGCACTCAATTACATTCACATAAACAATAGAGATTCTGACATGTATCTTATTCTAGAGCAAAGTCAACTGAGAAAGCAAAATGACAAAAAATATGATTAAATGTTTATTTACTACCACAATAAAACATGTTGCATTTACTAAACAAATTTTGCGTCTGAGAAGTAGAACTTTCCTGGACATTGTGAAATAAATATTTTTTACCGCACATTTGCGATACAGTAACTATTAACGCACACTTCATGACATACTGTAGCTCATCACTGCCTTCGCAACTCCTAACTTTTAGTTATTGTAACCTAAAAAATTATTCTGTTCCCCGACTATAAATTACTATGCAACACAGCCGTCTCCATGTGCTTCAAAAGGCATGCAATCATGATACATAATTCCAAAAAGTTCATACCATTGCATCCAAAGTGGAGAAATCCCTTCTAATTTGTTATACATAACCTTATATATTTTGCTTCTTTCTGTCCATATCATATATATTTTTTATGAAATAGGTGAAACTTTCCTCACGCTGATCACGGTTTACTTCATTATCTGCAGGATTTTGGTCTGAACAGCGGTCTCTTGATAGGTCAAGGCTAATATGGGTGGTAACACCATGGGGTTTATTTGTTTTAATAGATAAAATTAGTGATGCAACGTCTGCGACCTGATACATTTTGCACTCACAGAAGAAAGAATTTCCATTTTTGGTACAATTTGCATTATTAACCGCTCCCATACCGTGTTTTCATTTACGATTCGTAAGCCCGCATGGAATAGGCTCGTGCTGCCATAGATTAGGCGTTCGAGTTTCAAGACTTTGTGCAGTTCATGAATTATTTAATAAATTTCGTGTAACGGGAAATGTTCACTTTAATAAGACAAAACACTGAGTTCACTGCTTACAGAAACAAACCTTGATCACATCACAACCACACAGAATATCTCTCCGAGAAATCTCTTAGAAGACGTTCTCAGCAAACGGCAATTTCTTGCAGTTCTGTGTAAAGTAATTCTAAGTTCCTTGTGCTAAAGCTCTACCAAGTTACCGTGGTGCAGTAACTTGTAGTGGGTGGTCCTGTATGAAGGATTAGATTTTGTGGCTGAATTTTGAATCAAGAGCATGCTGAAGAAATTTATCCTCTTCTCATTATTCTGGAAACTGATCCTTATCTCATTATGTTCCCGTATGAGGCTTAGTTCACCTTACATCGAACTAATAATTCGCAAGACTTCCAACACTGGAGTGCCGGAAACAACTAATTTTGGGAACCGAAAAATAAAACGAGCGAGGTGCGCAGTTAATGACGGCAGGAAAACTGCTTAATTGAGGACCAAAGATGAAAACGGGTGAAATTGCCAAAATCATAAAAAATGTGCTGTATTTTTATGATAAGGGAATGTATTAGCCATGCTGCATATGGTGGTAACATGTGCATGTGCCTGAGGTCATTAGTTTAGTTGGTAGGAAATTCAAGAGGTAGAGCCACAATCCAATGTGCCCAGCTGAGTTTGGTGGGGAAGGGTGAATGTGCCGGCGTCTCGGGCTGCAATTCTTCTGCGCAGTTCATTGTGTCAATGTGCTATCACTCATGTATTTCTTAATTTATGAGCCACTTAATTAAAGAAATGTATAGAAGATAAATATTGTTATGTAATTATATGAAATGCACTGGATGTAGTACTGTATACTTGCACTTCAAAGGCCGTAGGTAATCATAATTTTAGATCTCCTTTGGTAGAGAAGGGTGAAAGAGCCATTGTGTTCGGGAACTCTACTATTGGCATTTTCTCGACAATATGCATCTGGGACTTTAACCCTGTTCCATCTTAGGTCCTCAATTTATTTAAAACTGACTGGGAAAGGTAATTGTAAAACAGTTGTGACGTAGAATACGTCCATAGTTTCGGAAGCACACTTGGACTGGCGAAAGTTTAAAAAAAAATTAAAATCACTATAATGTACATACAACATGTGTGAAGACCTTATTGAAAACAGGAAGGACGAGTGTATTTAGCAACAAAAGATTCACGTATGTATGATGTCATAATTGTATGCAATAGGGCTGCAAACCTGAGGTACTCAAACTACCACAGGCTAATATTTAACGTAGCTCTTAAATCTGGTGTGGTAACACGTCGTGTGAGACGATGTTTGATTCGTATTAGTGGGTTCTACACGTCAAAATCATGTAATTCAAAAGCTTAGCCATATCGCTCCAGTCTTAGCTGTCTATCTTCAGCCAAATATTTCATTGTTTTAATTTTTTTTAGAATTTACTTCACTTCGCATTCAGTCTTTTCATTCCAGCCTAGGTCTCTCAGTTCATCCTTTTCACCTTCTCCCGGTAATTATCTTTTCAAAGATGTTACAAAGGAATTCCTCAGGCCGCAGAATGTGACCTATAAATTCGATTTTCCTTTTCTCAATATCGGTGACTAGACGACATTGTTCTCCTATCTCTCTGATGGATTCTTCATTGGTCTTTATGTCAGTGAAAATTATCCTCTGTATACTCTTCCACATCTAAATTTCAACTCCCTTTAACATTTATTTCGTGTTATTGTGATGTCCAGCTTTCACAGCGATAAGGAAGCACTCTCTACACAAAGTTTATTACAAAGGCCCTTCGAATGTTAATATCCATATATTTGTTGGACAGCTCTTGCTTTTAATCTTGGAAGCATTTCATTGCCACCACTAACCTTTCCCTGACTTCTAGTGTACCTCCGTTGTCACTCATGATTAGGGTTCTAAGGTAATCAGTAATCAGCATCAATTTTGATGTATGTAAAGGTTCCTAGTTGGATTGACATAGTAACACTGTTTTAGTCTACACTGTATGAAATTACTTCAGATAAAAGTTCGTCTATCGTGTAAGGTCTTTCAACGGATTGTACGCTCCTTTGGACATATAATGCGCCGAGATGGTAGTCTTCAAAAGCTGATTGTTGAGGGCAAAGTCCAGGGAACCAGACAACGAGGACGAAAACCAACGCGATGGACTGACATGGTGAACGGCCCCCTACAGTGTTCTCTCAGAGTAACCACATTGAAAGCTTTAGATAGGCAAGAATGGCGGAGTATGTTTCATCGGATAGAGGGCTGAATATTATGATAATCACGACGCCTCAGTCATGAGGCAAAACGAAGAAGAAGAAGACGTATGAAATTAAGATTACATTTACCAAAATCTTCTGCCAGTGTGTATTAAGCATTCTTTGAACACCTTCAACTGATTCTGCCAAAATATTAATATCATCAGAGAATCCTGTGGAATATACACGTTTACCATTAGTTTCGACCCCAGCGTATTCCCGTTCATTTGATGAACATATTGAAAAGATAAGGAGAGAGTCGACAGCCTTGTCTAACTCCTATTCTTATTTGCTCACTTCACTTGGTTCCATTAATTTCAAACAAATAATGTTCTACATGCTATAATTTAGAATGACTCGTTTATTCTTCTAATCAATTTCTACATTTTTTATTGTTTGGAAAAGCTATTTTCAGTCCATGCGGTCAAAAGCTTCCACTAAGTCTACGGAAGTCACGTATACCTTTCTGTTCTCCATGTATTTGACAAAAACAGAGTTAAAGAGTGAACAACTGAAAAAACTGTGGTTCAAAAATTTAATTTGAATATTATTTTATTTTACTGCTATGTGCTTTATTTTGACAACGATACCCCTACTCCTCCAATCCACAAATATGTATACATGGTGTGTAGCCTACTTGGTGGATGATAGTGCGTCTTCCTGATAATCCGAGGTCCAGGTTTTATTTTATATCTGTTGCCGAATTTTTACCTGGATCTAAGGGCTAGTTCGAACACAAATCAGTCTCCGTGAGAACAAATTTGTAGTTGCTTGACAGTGGGATAAAAACCTTAAAATGCCAAAATCCTAGGATTCCAACTGTTCTAAAGCACTTCAATGATTGGTGCTTGAGTGAAATGTAATAATTTCAAAATTACATGAACATGAATTGAAATATGTACTCACTAAACAAATCATCCGTCCTCAGAGCAACGTTCACCACAAGGGTGTGGGTGAAGTACTTATAAAGCATGTATATTTTTTATTTTATTAAAATATGTTCTGCCACTGCAGATTGCATAAGATGAAGAATAAGATCTGCGATAAAAATACATTATAACTTAATTTACGTTGTATTTAATAAAACAAAATTGTTAGAAATGTCTCTGTAAGTCTGCTTTGGACTATTCGAAAGATATTCGGTAGAGCAAGTAACCCCATGCTTTATATATTGTCTAGAAATGTATTATTTATTTATTGAAATGTTGCCGCAAATTATGTATCTATCTTTGCCATTCATGCAGATTCTCACCACCATCCAGCAGAAAAACAACGCATTCTCACGAAATTCGCCAATAGGGCGAGATGAATTTGTGAGCCATCAAATATCCAGGTGGAGATGGACATGCTCAAAGTCGCGTTCAAGGGTAATGGTTACAGCGATTTGCAGATTCATAGAATCCTGCATCCCAGAGAAACGACCAAGTAAAGCTCACAGAAGGAAGAAGTGAAGGGAACTGCCTACTTACCTTACATTCACAATACCATAGATCGAAATGCCAAGGTCCTCCGCAAACACAATATAAGAACTGTGTTTGGCACCGCTGCTAAAATTGCTCACAGTCTGAGTAAAACTAAGGACAAATTGTCCCCACTTTTACATCCTGGAGTATACAAAATTCCCTATACTTGCGGTAAGGTATACATCGGCCAAACATGCCGGTCCATTGGTATCCGTATCAAGGAACATGAACGTAATATTCGTCTCAACCAAGCAGACAAATCGGCAATAGCTGAGCACGCTCTATCGTCGGGTCACGATGTCATGTTCCAAGATGCTCGAGCTCTTACCCACACTAGACACTGCAGGTCCAGGATTACACGCGAAGCTGTGGAAATACGTAGAAATCCTAACAATTTCAACAGGAACACCGGCTATCAATTAAGTAATACATGGTTGCCAGCCATTAAGAATTTAGGTAGGTAGTTCCCTTCCCTGTCCCTTTACTATTGTTAATTCGTCTCTGTGTTTTCCATATTCGTACATTCCTCATCGCCAGATGTTTCATTCCAGGCTTGTGTCATGTCACACACCTCTCAATGTCATATGTTACGTACACATGTTATGTGAACCTCTTAGGCTGATTCTGATGGTTCGATCAGCTTCCGCTTCCATCGCTAGCGCTGTGCCACGTCCTGGGAGTCATCTGGTGGCGAATGAACGTACAATTTCCATTTCTATTATAACGTCTAAATTTAAAGAGTCATTGTTTAAGAAGCCTTTCTCTTGGACAGTCGAGATTTCTTCTGATGACGCAAAGCACAGTTCTCTGCGAAACGTAAAGAATTTCACCTTACTTTCTTGACACGGCATAAGGCCACGAAAGCCTATACAGTATCACGTCTGTATGTATGTATCTTCTTGTATGTATGAAAGTGCACATAGGTAGGCCTAGATGTCTTAGGTTTGGAGATGCATGCACCCATGAATTTGCATTCGACTGGTGTAATGCCTTATTCAGGTTATATTTGATAAAAGAGTATCCTAGAATTCTGCAATGAACTATTCAAAGTATGCCTGTATGGTCAGCTTCGTAGATAAATCTTCGTAGAATTTGCTGTAGTCCATTCGAAAAATACTTCACAGATCAATTGTCTGGAATGTAGCATATGGCTACTCCTAGTATTTTCTGACGCTGTATTTCTTGGAGCACTTACCTGGCCATTTCCTATTAATTGTTGAAAACGTCCCATGACAGCGTATTTAGAATTTAAATTCCCCAGAAATCCGTAACTGACTATTCGAAAAAATATATTTATGCCATTTGAACAAATTTGGTATAATCTTTTTGAAAAACTGCCTTTGCTTTGAACAATTGCCTAGACATTTTGAATTGACAATTTGGGGAATTTCCTCACGGTGCTTTTACGAGAACAGTTATGTCAGGATCCCAGCAGGTAAATTCGAATAAGTATAGGTATTTAAAATCATCTGATTCTGTTTACATACCTTGAGAAGTGAACCCAAGGAGCCACGCACACTGTCATCAGCCACCTCGGACACGTACACCGGTATAATGGCGAACACTCCGCCCATTCCGATACCAGCACAAAACCATGCCGGATACGTCATCATCTTGGATAACGACACGAAGAGAATAATGTTGGATAAGATGAAGGGCACTGGCAGTAAGATGATTGTCGGTTTGCGGCCCCAAAAGTGGGCGAGGAGGCCAGATATGATTGCTCCTGTTACCGATCCTGTGACTGCACTCAGGAGCAGGAAAATCATGGATATGCGCTCGAATACTTCTTTCTTTTCTACCTCAAGCTCACTGATGACGTGTACTTCGAAAACTATAGCCATTCCTGCAATGATCCCACTCATGGACGCTGCAATTAAATGATAGCATAACATTACAATTTGTTGAAAACTGAGCAACATGTCTATTACATGGTAAAATGGTAAACCATTTCAGGATTTCTTTTTATTCACATCTGTCCTCTATTACAGTACTGGAACATTATAATTGTAGTTCTAAACATTGCTAAACTTTTGAACTCCATCACTCTTAACGTATGATTCCGGATCTACTCCTAATTCATTTCTGCACTATGAACAGCTGTAGGAAGTGATCACTACAAAACAGTCTAACACAAATATAATTATGTTACATGAAATATATTATTTACAGGTACAGTGTTGAAGGATTGTTCCTACGTGGTGCTATATATCTGCAAATTGTTTAGTTGAATAGGAACGCAGGTAAATGTGGTCCGCCAGCTCTCCACTCGCGCCATGGATTTGGAAGATCATCACCATCTCCATTTTCATTTGTACTATCACTCTGTTCACGTTCATATATGTATATTATTCACTATTAAATCATCCAAGTCAGTTGTTGCTTCATCAACATCACGATTATTGTCACTAACTGTTCTAAAATATCAACTTGCGTAAGCGAAGATGAAGCAGAAGCCATGTTCACATTCAATCTTTATCATCAGTAAATTTTCATAAGTATTCCAGAATAACAGAAGTTACAAAGTCATTACGATTCCTGCAAACTACAGTAAACAGGGAAAGGTGTTCTGTCGAAGAACGTTAGATAGCTCTACAATGCTGGAATACAGCACAGTCACCATGCGCATACTGAAAGTACAAATTATTGTCATGTCGAGTGGGACTCGACATCGGAGCGCAAGTCTAACATTTGAATGTCGACCCCCCGCTCGGCATAGGAGTGCAAAATGCTAAACTGGCTTGCATTGTGGAAAATTAGCCTACTTGATTGGTATTGGTATTTTTAAAACAGAGTAATGACATTAGTGTCTGCAACTCCAATTTTATCATCAAAATCAAACAGTGGAGTGATTCCTTGCGGATATCACCAACACGATAGAGGTACTGGTGTCCACAGTCTCCCACGAGTGTGATGAAGGTTTAGCAAATACAGCAGGGGGATTACGTATGCATGGGTTATTGAACCTCTCTCTTTCCAGGAAGCAGCAGGTTGGATTCTCGACAAGGTAAGGGATATTAATCTGAAACGTAGGGCTTTTAACGTTATAAATTATATGCTGTCACTACTTTCTTTCAACCCCTCGTGCATGTACAGCACATTCACAACTGAACTTTTTTGATATTCCGATCTGAAATATGAAATTGCTTAAGCTTGGAGGATACATTCTTTATATTACACTTGGCTTCTATGTCACACATGAACAATCATTTAGAAGTTAGCAACAATTTATCAACCAACATAGAGCAAAGTTAACCCTTTGCCCTCGTGTTCTTGATATGTATCGACGTCACGTCCTCATGTTTTGCTCGTATGTATAGTATTTTTCTACATACATACTTCTAACGGTGGCATACATTCACTGTAGTAGTTGAGCTTCTAAAAATTCGTAGGCATTTAAACGCCATAAAGCAGTAGCCATGGTCTTTGGAATAACCTTTTCCTTTCGGGACAAGGAGCTACTGAACTGAAAGGCCTGGCCGCACTGTCAGAACAATACTAGGAAATGCGTTTAGTGTACTAGGGGATAGAGCAATGAAGACAAACACATATCCAGTTCTTTTCGTAAACATTCTGAATGAAGCAAGGATTTCGTTAAGATGTGCCTTTGAGACGTGCCATACAGAAACCAAAGTAAAAATAAATAAGATGAGCATAAGGTAGTGGGGGGGGGGGGCTAATTCCGTCCCCGGACCTAATTTCCTCCTCCAAGGGATTTTCAGTTCGCACGGTTGGTACCTAATATTTAGCCGCGCGCACACGCATAGCCTCATCCCGTTGTCTTGTGAAAGTTAGTTGTATGCACCACGTTTAGTTTCCGTGTATAAGGAAGATCCATTTTTCATGCTGAGCTGAGTTAGTGCAGCATTCAAATTAAGAGCCTGTTATTCCTAGAGCGAGCACTGATATGTGTATGGAATACTGGACTGCATTTTAGTCGTGTGGTGTAGTTCCTGGCGCGTAATCGCTACACTGAGGTGGTTGGCGTGGGCTACTACAGCGGCCATTACAGTAAAACAGGGAATGTTCGTAATTTCGTCCCCCTTCATTTTGTTTTTATTTATGTTTATTATTATTTTCAGATGGGAAAACGCAAGCAGTGGGATAAGGAGGCTACGAGAAAGACTATTAAGTTAGTGAGGGACAAGATAATGGGTTACAAATGTGCAAGTGAGGCGTTTAACATCTCACGAGGAACGCTGAAAGACTATGTTAAAAATAATACCAAGAATACATTTTTCATAAATGGCCTTCAAGTCATTCATTATAGGGAAAGTGTTTGGTAAGGATAGAAAGGGAAAAATAAATTAAAATTCATTGTACTTTCATAAATTTGGTGGGGGACGAAATTACGAACAAATTTTTTGATAGTTTATTGTTTGTAGTGTTCATGATTATGTCAAATATTGACTACCTTACGTTATAACAGTTTCATTGTAACTTGTCTGACAGTGGAGAATATATTCAGTAATATATATATATATATATATATATATATATATATATATATATATATATATATATACCAATTTCTACCCTTGTCCATATATTCCGGAATTTCTACAAGTCAAAATCTGCTAAGGGACTAAATATGGGGCCCCTACTTTACATAAAAATTCTTCACTTTCAGACTGCATGTTAAGTGAAAAGGTTTCGTCTGCCTGAAAATTCAGGTGACCACAAATATTCTGAATATCACTGATGCAAAGAGATTTTCCTGCTACTTTTTTACGTTCCACCGACACAGACAGGTCATCCGGCGACGGTAGCATAGGAAAGATCTAGTATTAGGAAGGAAGAAACTGTGGTCTTAGTAGAGGTACAGCCTGGAGTGATAATGGGAAAACACGGAAAAACACCTTGAATATTGAATATTGTGTCTCTGACCACTTGCTCGGCGCTCTGATGTTGATGATACCTCTCTTAATATCTGCCCTACCGAAAAGAGTAAGATGGTTCTTAAGTTTTTCTCCGTTACCCACCTTGAAGTGACATGCACGTTCATGCCCCATGGACCTAGGAATAAAAATTCAATTTTTCGTAAACATCTGCGTTATTATCCGTCGTACGATAAATACGTACATGGCACAGCGGAACGGAAATAACATATTCTTAAATGTTTGTTATATACAGTCTTTTGATAGACCTAATGTCAACGAAAATATTTGAGAATAATCTTCCTGTAAATACTAACTTTGTGTGGTTACCATGTCATCATATGCACCTCATAATACAATCCGGAGTGAGTAGATTCCAAATAAATAGTTTAGGTGAAGTAAGTCCACTAATTTTCCACTTTTAGGAATAGGCAGACAGACAGACAGACAGACAGACAGACAGACAGACAGACAGACAGACAGACAGACAGACAGACAGACAGACAGACAGACAGACAGACAGACACCAAAGGAAATGTTCTACCTCATGTTTCCTCGGAGTTCAGATACATTAGGCGAGTTGGCCGTGGAGTTAGGAGCGCGCATCCGGGAGATAGTGGGTTCGAACCCCACTGTTGGCAGCCCTGAATATGGTTTTCCGTGGTTTCCCATTTTCACACCAGGCAAATACAGGGGCTTTAACTTAATTAAGGCCACGGCCGCTTCCTTGCCACTCGTAGATCCTACGTCGGTGCGACGTAAAGCAACTAGAAAAAAAAAAAAAGAGTTACATTAGATGTGGTTAATTTTCAAGTCGAGAGAAATATTATGCTTCCACTGATTTCGTCCTGTTATGGATCCTTCAAGTAACTGTAGGTGTGCGAGGGTGTCCGTCACTGGCTGAAGAGCATGAAACCCGTAGAAAATAGTATTTTTCTCCGGCATTTGAAGAGTAAGGTAAGCGAAATTATGTACATAACAAAAATTACTCAAACAGAAGGGGCGTTTCATATATAGTAACAGATTTTACATACCATCAATATCGTAAGAGAAAATTGAAAGTAAACTTTTCCTTGTCTTCCGATAAACCTCCAGTCCATTCAGTGATTTTTAAATGATGTGCATATCAAAACCTGCTCCTGGACGATTCGACTCTAAATATGAAGTTTGGTCGCGATATATTCAATAGTGTAAAAAAAAAATATATAACTCTTCTTTTATTCTTACAAAACTCCAGTCAGTTCTGTGATTTTAAAATGATATACATATATAAACCTGCTCCTGGATGATTAGATTCTAAATGTGAGGTTTGATAGAGATATAGTCAATAGTGCAAGACAAAATTGAAAAAAAAAGACTCTTCTGGTCTTCCTATAAAGCCTGTTCACTGATTTTTAAACAATATGCTTATTGGAACCTGCTCCTGGATGATCATACCCTAAACATGACGTTTGTTCTAAATATAGTCAATAATGTAAGAGAAAATTCAAAATAAACCCTCTTCAAGTTCTCCTATAAACCCCTAGTCTGTTCGGTAATTTTTATATGATATGCATATACATTCCTGGTTTGAAAGAGTAGACCCTAAATATGAAGTTTGGTCGAGTTATAATCAATAACATAAAAGAAAATTGTAAAATCTCCTCTGGTCTTCCTATAAACTCCAGTCTGTTCAGTGATTTTTAGAAGATATGCATGTCGAAACCTAATCCTGGATGAGTAGACTCTAAATAACGAGTTTGGTTGATATCTACTCAGCCGTTTAGCTGTGATGGTGGAACAAACAGACAGACAAACAGGAACGAAAGCTAAAAACTACTGATTTGATATCGGTTGACATAAAGCGGATAAATATGTCAATATTTGGCGAAATAAATAACATTACAGACAGCGGAACCCCTAGAATTTTATTTATAAGACTAGCTGTTACCCGCGGCTTTGCTAGCGTGGATTTCGTACTTTGATAAAAGTAATCATTCCTCGCTATATTGCACAAAGAGATTTCCTGAAATTTCTTAAGGCACAAAAACTTACCGGTAAAGTGAGGTTCATTTACCCCAGTAACGTTTTGAAAACCGCGTGTGGCATTGGATCTTGTGACATGGAACTGTCCATGTGAGAAACAGTCCACTCTCAAGTCGAAAAATAATACATTCTTTTGGGAAATTCCAAATAACAATTTCCATGTCTGTAACATCAGTTTTATAAGTTTCCCCATAAAAATAATTCAACCCAGTCTTCATTTTCTTCACACCCCTCCTCCATTCCTTAAGTGGATCTTCCGAAAAAAATATTTTCCTAAAACAAAAAAATACATCTTTCGTTTTTTAACGGAGATTCCAAGTACCAATTTTCACGCCTGTGACCTTCAGTTTTGAGATAGGCTACAATTACCCTAACTTTTTCACATCTAATACGCAGCTATATCCTTCAAACTGGGAAGACCTATCAAAGTTGGTCTTGTGACATGAAAGTACAGTACATCTCTATCGCCGCATATTGGGTTGCTATTTCCAAATAACAGGCACGGTTATGATCCTCCTAGCAAGAAATGTACTTTATAAAGCTTGGTGGCGTGTTCCCATCCTCCTTTGTACAGCATTTCTTACTGGACTATCATGATATAGCGTAAACCGTCCGGCTCCATGGCTTAAATGATTAGCCATTTGATCACAGGGGTCCCGGGTTCGATACCCGGAAGGGTCGGGAATTTTAACCATCATTGGTTAATTTCGCTGGCACTGGAGCTTGGTGTATGTGTTGTCGTCATCATCATTTCATCCTCATCACGACGCGCAGGTCGCCTACGGGAGCTAAATCATAAGACCTGCACCTGGCGAGCCAAATGTGTCATCGGACACTCCCGGCACTAAAAGCCATACACCATTTCATTTCATTCAGCATAAACTGCTGTCGCCTAGCGATAGTATGTAGATCAAGTCGATCCGATCTTGGTGCGGGTTTGCAATTAAATTAATTACATAAAATTACTCATTACAAAAATACTACCCATCGGTCGTTCAAATGAATTCCTAAACCCTCCCAAGAGTAATAAGGAAACATTGTGACATTTTGGTCTAATAGGTTTTGAGTCCATTTGTGACATACAAACACACATTCATTTATATGTATATACTAGAAAATATAACTCCTTTGAAGAGTAGAGCAGTTAGGTACGTAGATTATAGATATAGCATATAATAATTTTATCGTAATAGTTCTATTAGTCTGCACGTTTTATGTTTTTCTTTCGAGAGTCAATATTAATATTCATTTCAGGAGTCGGACAACTGGAGGGACTGAGGATAACTTCTGTGCTGACCTCTCTGGGGCGGGTGCCATGTTTCCTCGATAGCATGTCCGAGAAGTTCCATTTCTTACAATAATACTTCTAACACACTTTTCAGGCCATTCTTTTTTCTGTTCAACTTCTAAATTACTCACAAATACTTGTATTAAATTTTTATTCGTCATATTTCCGGACAGGTTATTCTTTATTTGTGCTTTTAGTGCACGTTTTTCAATTATACTATAATCATTTTTGTAAACTGCATGTATCGAAAATTAAAATAATCAATACCATCTCCCTGCTCTATGATTTCCGAAATTATGGAAGGTGTGTATTATCTTAAATCTCCTGTTAACACTATGGTTGTGAGCTTTTCAATAACCCATCAGTGTAAATACATTTAACCCTCTTTATTTGGTTGAATATTAAAAAATACTGCAGTTAAGAACAGTGATGATGAATTTTATTTAGCGAATATCTTAGGGATATACAAAATTATCCATACATACATTTTATTACCATCCACTGATACAAACATTTTACAATTGAAACACTTCACATCAACTGAACATGCGTCATTTTGTCGATTCACACCACGTTTCTTCTTTCTTGTCAGATAGTGGGTAGAACTTCTCCACCATGCCTCCTTGACCTAACGCAGGAAGCTTTCGTAGAGGTGATGGCTCCTCCCCGCCATCACCCGTGGCGACCATCCAGTAAGTCGATGCGCTTTGTCGCCCCCGGAATCCTTTCGGACGCGCACCTCATCCCGCGTATTTGATAATATCTCCGAAGTTTCAGTCGTTTCCGACACTCGGGACTGAATCCCCAAACAGAGAAAACCCCTGTTCTGAGGAGCAGTACCTCGTGTCGAGTTCGACTGTCACCCCGACGATATTAACAAGTACAGTGGGGTAGTACCAACTGCGATCGCAGCAGGCTTCCCCGTAGTGATGGCCCCTCCCCGCCATCACCCGTGGCAACCATCCAGAGAGTCAGCACGCTTGATCGCCCCCGGAATCCTTACGGACGCGTGCTGGGTGAACGGGGAATAGCGACAACTTTTCTTATCCTTCTTATGCGAACTCAATGCGGACTGCACAGTAAGCGACCTGTTCAACAATAGTATTTTTCTGTCGTGTCTTATTGTTGACTGTGCACCGAATGTGTTGCGATTATGCTGCAGAATGAAGGCTTCTCCCAATTCCATTATTTCCAACCAGAACTTAAAATTATAGGTATATTATACTAAGGAATAATGTCGTAAGAAAATAGAACTCAGTTTCTCTCGTATATTACATTGTTTCCTTCCGGAGGATTGCTGAATTGGGCTGTGAAACTTCTGCCCTCGCATTCTGTTCTGGACACTTATTCCTTTAAGGATATCAAATACTGTAATAATGTTTCTACCTCAGTCCTGGGGATGGTGCATCACGCTCAATGATCAGTGATTACTATGTGTCGCATGTATGAGAAGCTGCCACTTTCTCATATATTAATACGTTTTTGTGACAATAATGAGATTATACGTTTCCTTAGAAACAAATCCGACATGTCAAGCTTCCAAAAACTGAACCGTAATATCATTTCCAGTTATCCAGAGAACTTCCTTCGTGATGTACAGGCCGTATCGAGGCTTTCATCCACCCGAGAGTCCATATGAATGTCCCATAAATTCTAAATACTACCTTACATTGCTATATAAAATCTTCCCCCACGAGCTACAACTTACATTAATATAACAGTTAAACTTTTCTAACTCTCCATCACATACTTTCACAATTTCTGTTAAGCTTGTACAAGAACATGAAAGCCCCAGGGCTCTTAACTTGGAAGCGTGGGTTGGCGACTAGGGGTCCTTTTGATATATTACACAACTCTAAATCACAAAATAAATCTAGTGCTTTTTCTAAATCTGGAGTATACAGATTCAAATGTAACAACTGCAGCTCCTCGTACCTCAGTCAAACTGGACGCAACTTTAATATCAGATACTCCGAACACATCAACGCCATTAAATACAACAGATTCTCTGTTATAGGAAAACACATACGAGACTCCAAACATAATTTCACCAATATTGAAAAAGACATAAAAATACTTAAAATCATTAACAAACGCCCCCTTCTAAACAATACTGAAAATCGTTTTATTCACCTTGACCAATACTCAAACTTAATTTCAATTTAAACGAGTTATCTGAAAAAACCAATATTCTTTTCGACTTCCTATTCCTTCTTCTCAAAAATGCTAAATTTCTAAACACGAATTCAATTCCCATGCCTTACACAGTTCCTACACACGTTTCCTACCTCCAATAAACCATCCTCCTATCCCACTCTAAACTATCCCTCCTTTATTTCCCTATCCTATCCTTTCCCATTTTCTTTTAACGCTTAGTTTTTTTAATCTTCTCTTATCTACTAATCCTCCTCCTTTATTACCTTATCCTATCTTTTTTTTCACCTCTCCTCTCGAAATTTTTTTTTTCCGAACTGAACTGTATACTATACTAGCTGACTACCCGGCGTAGCCCGGTAGGTTTAGGATGTTTACTTTTAAGATTATTATCACCAATTAGTTATGTAAAAGTGATTTTTTTATAGAATTCCATTCTGGGATATGGATTTTTACCATCTATTATGTAGTTTTACAGTTATTTAGATGTGTTTGATTTCAAGTTTTGAATGATTTCATTTTTGGGTAAAATTTTATCCTTGTGGAAGCTCGAATTGTTTGGGAAGTATTTGATCCTTTCAAAAAGATAATAAGTGATAACTTCATGTATTTATCAGTCACGGTATAGATATGATCTACAGGATTTCAACTGTCTTTGAGACTCTCGCCATTCAGCCTTGAGACCCCAAACGCAGTGGATTCAACACTGATCTCGGTCATTTTATACTATACACTACAAAACCCCTTTCAGTGCACCGTCCCAATGGAGGCTGAACGTCGACTTAAACGATATTCAGGGAGTCACAACAATGAATTCGACATTAATATATGTTACTTTCTATTATGTTTAAATTTTTGACGGTTATTTTTACATTCATTTTCACCCCTTCTCAACCTCCATACCAATTGCGGTGAAGTATGACTTATCCATCCAGAGTGTCACAGTTCAACTCAGTGAACTCGTAAACATTAATATCAGTCATTTTCGTTTATTTTTATATTTCATCACCTCCACGAGGAGTGCTACTGGTGTTTAACCCAATAGTACTTTTTTTTTAGATAGTAAGTCATATGTGTACCAATTTTGTATGAGGGCTATGCTGAAAGAAACATACACAGAATGACGCCCGGAGTATCAATATTCGTCTCACTACTCCACAATATTTTCGATTACTTTTACATCTCAGCCCTTCCCACCCCACCCCTAGTGTGCCAGGTCTACCATACCTTCTCGCAGTTTCTCTCATGATAGTAAGTCATAAATGTACCAAGATTGGCTGAAATCTCTCCCGTAGTCCAGAAAACAATGGATTCAACACTGATATCGGTCGTTTTTAGTTATAATTATATTTCGCCCCCTTCCCTAGGGCTTCTAGGTGTGTCTTGCCCCTGCAGTATTTTTTACAGATAGTGTGAATTTATTAAATAAATTTAGTATTGTACCAAGTTTAGTTGACACCTATGCTGGATCATGCATACAAACACCCAAAATCTCGGTCATTTGCACATTTTCTTTTCTTCACCCCTTTTCACAACCCTGCTTACTGTAGCTCAACTTGGACTTAAACGACATCCGGAGTGTCACTATTCATTTCAGCCATCCCGTAAGGTATGGATTCGACACTATTTTCGATTAATTTTATGTCTCAGTCCCCCCCCCCCCAAGGTCGCTGAACTCACTTCAATAGGGAACACTACGAAATTCTTTTGACTTAATGTTGAACATGGACTTTTAAAATCCGGAGTGTCACTATACATCTCAGCGACGCCGAACACTATAGATTCGTCACTATTTCCGATTAATTTTATATCTCATTACCCCTCGCCCCCCACCCCAAAGGGTGAAGAACCTTGAATTTAAAAAATTCCGAAGTGTCACTATTCATCTCAGCGACCCCGAAAACTATGGATTCGACTTATATTTTCTACTAGCAAATGTACACGTGCTTCGCTACGGTATTCTGCATTGTATACGAATATTGAAGTAAATACTGTACATGCAGTAAATAAGATTGTTTTAAAAAAGAATGTCTCTTAGCGTTATCCGAGAAATAGCATGGAGAGGTCACCATACGTTGTTTCCAATGTAAAGTGCTTGTTACGGATTTGTGATGATAACGGCAGGCTCATATTCCTACTGCCATTCACAATCGAGTTGGGAAGTTTACATTATAATTGCAGGCCCCATTGCCTACTGCGCGGTCACAATCGAATTGGGGAGTTTCCGTTACAATGGCAGCCCCCTTTCCTACTTCCAGATATATTACACATTGAGGAGTTTTTATTATAATGGTAGAAAACTTCCCAAAACCAGTCAAAATTGAGTTGTGCAGTTATCATTATAATGACAGGCCCTTTTTCCAACTGCCAGCCAGCTTACTGCCAGTCACACCAAATTGGTGAGTTTCCGTCAAAATATCAGGCCAGTATGTCTAATGCCAGTCACATTTTAGATGGGTAGATCTGTTTATAACTGCAGGAACGCTTGCCTACAGCCAAACACAATCGGGTAAGGGGAGTTTTGAACAAAACTGCATGCTCCCTTGCCTTCTGCAAGTCAAATCGATAAGTGAATTATTCATTACAATGGTAGGCCTGCCTTATTAATGCCAGTTACACAGGAATTGGAGAAGGACCCCATTCCTACTGCCAGTCAAAATCGGTGTGGGGAGTAGCCTACTGATTACAATAGCAGGCACACCCTTTCTCTATCGCTACAAAATCGACATCAGTGAATATATATATTTCGACATACGAAACCTTCATTTACAGATTAACTGCTGCTAAACGGTACATCATATCGAGAAAGGATTGTACCATAAGACGCCGAATTTAGCGGCCTAAATTGCTGGTCTTATGATATCTCATCTATTCATGGGTCATATTGAGTTAGAAACGTGGAATAGGGTAAAATTTGTGTAAGATTATCTCACATTGCATTGCTTTTTGGATAATTAAGTGACAGCTACATACATAGCATTTGGATCACATAGGGCTACTGGGTGGACCAATTTTCGTGTAGAGTTTGATGATTCTGTCTTTCCTATAAATGATGGAAGGTATGAATTATGTATGTGAAAAGTCCAAATTTACTTAACATCGAGAAATAGAGAAAAATCAAACGTAAAAGGGATAGAAATACGACAAGAAGTCGTAAGACCAAGGTTGTAGATCACTCCAAATTGAACGGGGATTGTGCCATCCGTTATGTGATAATACTTCCCGAAGGTCTGCACCATCATTAAAATTGCCTCCATATTTCTATATTCTTTGGGATAAAAAGGGAAACATGTAAAGATCTTGGACGTTTTTCGTCCGTTACAGGCTAAAACGTATAATTTTGCCAAATTTCAATATCCTTCTTCGACTGGCAGATTATGTCGCAATCTGGGTTTTCGGTGAGGAGTGTAAAAATTAGGACTTTCAAGAAACTAAACCAAAAGTATGCAGATGGTTATTATTACCCCTTCAAGGTGTAGCTGTACGAAAATTTCGCCAAAATAGTCAATGTACAGGCACGCAGTCGTTACGATTTTATTTACATAGATAGATAAGGAACCTGCTCCACTTACAACACCTTTCGGGCTATATCCGCTAGACTTAACCGGAAAAACGGACCGTTTATGATATCTCCCTTATTAATCTTCCTGTCGAAAAAAAGCACATGAAAAAATTTTAGAGATGGAATTCCATCACGTTTAGTCGATTTCCGGTCAGGTTGGTCTTGTACTGTATATATTGTGTAAGAGTAAAATCACCATTTCGGTTCCCTATAAACCGCCAGTCCATTCCTGGAACATGAAATGTTATTGACGATTAACACGTAGCGTTTGACAGGCGGATGTTAATGTAAAGTTTGACTCAAATATCTTCAGTAGTTTTCAAGTTGTAAAAAATACGCTTTACACGCATCCGCTCTTGAGTTAAGTCCGGTGGGACTTGTACCGGAAAATGGTCCGTTAATGATATCTCCCTTATTAATCCTCGTATTGAAATGATACATGTGAGGAAAAAGGATTAGAAATGTATTTCCATTAAGGCAGGTAAATTTACATTACGTTTGGTTGTGTATATTTTGTGGGAATGCAAAATCACGGTTTCGGTTTCGCATAATCCCCCAGTCAATTCAGAGATTTAGAAACAATATTTGCCCTGAAACCTACCAAAGGACAGGTGGATTCTAAATATCAAGTTTGGTGGAAATATATCCAGTAGTTTCCAAGTTTTAGACAAACAGACAAACAAACAAACAGACAGACACCAAAACTGAATATATGCAGATGGTCATTATTACACCTGAAACGGATAACTGTACGGAAATTTCGCCAAAATTGTCAATGTACAGACACACTCTAGAAGTGCAGACCTTTATTTCGATAGTTACTGCTTTGAAACTGTACGACGTATCTACAAACGGACTTGACCATCAGACGCCCCTTTCAGTGCTCTACATGGTTGGTCCTATGAAATCTTCTCGTATCTGCTATATTTATGGGTTAGATTGAGTTAGAGTCATTGAATGGGGTGAAATTTTGTACAGTTTTCACATACTACTTTATATTTTTGATACGCTTTAGTTAACAATAATCTACATCAGACAACTCGAACATTGGCAATCATTATGTGCTGTAATCAAGCGACCATTGCACACCCTCTGTAACAGTAATTTATTAATCGTAACGTCTATTCATTCAGCAACAATATGCATATTTTCGATTCCAAATTGTGAAATTAATTGTCAAATTGCTGATCACAATATTTGAAATTAAACATCTTTGTATTGAATAGGAGGAACCCTCTTAATTCCAAATATTGTAATCCCACTTCAAAACGGATCATGAAATTTCTAAATATTAAATTGCTGATCTTCTCTTAGGAAAGTCTTTCAAATAGTGGATTGTGTATTTATGTGTTTATACCATACATTGGCGCGAACTTGGTATTCTTTGGGCTGAGATATTTTGAAAGATTTACTCGACAAGATCTAAAAAGCTTATAGTCTACTGTATTTCAATTATAGTGTGATCGCAAAAGATAAATATTCACTTCGAATGACCCACAGTGGGTGACCAACACTCTGTTCAATTGCTCTGACCGTACTGTCAGACCTGTTTCTCAGCACCTTAAAAATAGAACTACAATGATAGAAGCCACCGTATCTCAATTGGAATAATATTGAACGAGAAATCCGACGGCTGTAAGTTCGGTAGAATAAATCTTACATACATCATAGCTGTAAAATGAAATAATGGGATATAATTAAAGTGAATTAAGAGATTATGATGATCTAATGTTGCCATTGATGCTTTCATGGCCCGTATTTAACGATATAATATAGGCTTTTGGGAAGCCTTTCTCATGGACAGTCGCGATGTTCTTCTGATGACGCAGAGCAAACTTCTCTGCGAAACGTAAAGAATTTCACCTTATTTTCTTGACACGGCATAAGCCCGAAATCCTATATCATGTATATAAGATCAATAAATATTTTCGATATTTGCTAAATATGTATATTTCTGTGTGTGGTATCTTATGGAGACGCAGAAAAATATTGCTTCCTCTAAAGTTTTAGGTAAAGTAATTTTTAACTGAATTAAAGTTTATTATAGTAGAGGTAATTTGGAAAAGCAGAAAAATTGCTTCCCTATAATTTTAAATAATTTCTTAATATAGAAATCGAATTACAGTTTAATTTACCTGAGGTATTTTAATTGATGTCCCTCCTTTCCTTAAAACTAGATACTACAACTCCAGCATTAACAGTAACGATGAAAGTAACCTTATCGACGACACCAAAACTGGCGGTTCATGAAATAGAAACATGCAATATAATGTTATTGATTCTTACTTTCTGAATCATTTCTATGTAGAAGAAAAATTACATTTCCAGTAGAAACTTACGAATATTTGCGTTCTGGTTTAGCATCATTGTATATAGGTTAAAATAGGTTTTGGCTACTTTTTGGATGGCATTTTCACCTGAAATTACCATAGCACGTGTTCAAATTCATGCACAATGCTATGTTCCGTGACAAATGTAAATTACAAAAAATTTCATTGTAGTAATTAGCTCTTTCCAATGAAGAGTAAAGTGTTACTTCACTGTTAAGGAAATCAGATAAAGATTTCGGTGTTTGAGTTAAAGCTCATAGCGTTCAGTATAGGACACGCCAGTTCGCTATATTATTTTATATGATGCGTTTTATAAATTTAACTACCAACGGACCAGAAGAATAATCACACTTGGGTCTTCCTGGATGTCTATGAATGTTATTGGCTCATTTTAAGGAAGTAACAGACTGTAGAAGTGTCGTAAAGGAGATATACAATCCTATTCCTCCAAAACGAGCAGTTATGAGAGTAAATATTTTTATAATTATATTCCTTAGTGTGAATGGAACACATGACGTGGTCATTATTAGAAATTGCATTTGGAGTTTCAGAGAGATACCATCCAGCAATTCTCAGTAAGAATAGGCAAAACTGAAAGGAAAACTCTATACGCAGTAGAATGTTAAGTATTTCTTCGGATCTACAAACTGTAGCGAGTCTTGGCGTACTCGGCTTCGGGGATTGATAAGACATCTGACAAAGAGATCGAAGGGCCATTGATCAAAGTCACTTCTATTCTCGCAAATGAATGCTGGGGCTTGACTAAAGTCTCTGAAGGCCAGTGAACACGCGTCGTGATCTGGAATTTATGGATGGTAGACTGAAGTGTTTTGCTCTACAACTTCACCTTCCACTGTAACATGAACATTTAAATGATCCTCACCAGCATAGCAAAGAATGCACCAGCACCATACCAAAATTCATATCCATGGTTGAAAATCAAACTAAAATCTTCTATTCAGTTGTGTATCATTATCATTAGTAAACAAGGGAATGTGACCAATATGGAGCCAATGGTTTCTGTGACTTCACTCTTTCACTTCCACGCAAATGCAACGATAGTTCTATTCATAGGCCACCTCCTTGCCCAGTTTCATTCACCACTATTCATTTCATCGTCATTAGCTGCTCACCTGAAGTTGGCGTCAGGAAGGGCATCCTGTTGTAAAACATGCCATATAATTTTGCATCATCTAATTCCCAACCTCGTATAAAGAAACGGGACTGAGAGGTAGACATACACACATATATTTTTAAGCTACATCACCACATTCGAATTTAAGAGTACACTTGTAGGGATTCAAACCACGGTTGCCTTGATGAAAATCCGGTTAACTATGCCACTCGGCCATCATCCCTCCACACCTTAACACTTTAATGGAGCCACCGGTCTGTGAGACCAGAAGTAAATTTGGTATTTCTACAGTGACTAACATATTTGGTCAAGGCTGCTCTCCCGTGCAGTACCTTCGCTCCTCCTCAACACTTCCTTCAAATGCTCGGCTTTGTCTAATTGGGGTGAATCGTTCAGCGGAAATATACGGATAGATAAAAACGTCCCGGTCTCACATACAGGATAGCTCTAGTAAGGTGCAGTTAGTGTTCCTTATATCAACATTTTACTGTAGTGTCTGACATGGATTGATTACATTTTAAATGTCAACAGGTTAGAATGGTCACTGTACAGGAGTCACACTTGCATAGTTCTTTTTTTTTTTCGGCGTGAGAATGAAAAGTATACAAGCATTAATTATACAAGTGTGAGGGACATCTATTACCGTAAAAAGAACTCAATGTTGTCATGAAACTGTAGTTTCTGTAATTATTCTTGCTAGTAAAATCATCCCCGTGGAGGCCATGAAGGACGAAGGTAAAGGCTTCCACTATCTGTAACTTAGGCACATGATGGGGTAGGTGGTTAGCTGTAGGCCTTTGACCCCAGAAACTAACCTGGTACTCAATTTTGGTGTAGGCTGAGTGAACGTCAGGACCATACGCACCTCCGGAAGTGGGAATATCGTTTCTTAAACTTTTCGGATTCCTGACGAGGAATCGAACCCACGTCCTTCCAGGTGAACCGACCCTGCCTTTACCGCTTCGGCCAGGCAGCCCCTAAAAACATAGTTAGCCTACATAATATAGAAAGAGATAAATTAATATCTGTTAAATTTATAATTAATCGGTCTCAGAGGCCAGATGGCTCTCACAATGTCTGCAAGAGGTATGGCTCCATTGCAGTGTTAACTTCTGTTTATTCTTTCTTTCTCGTTTTAATCTATTTACCTTCCAGGGTTGGTTTCTCCCTCGGACTCAGCGAGGGATCTCACCTCTACCGCCTCATGGCCCAGTGTCCTGGAACGTGAGACATTTGGTCGGGGGATACAACTGGGCAGGAGGCGTACTTACCTCGCCCAGGCGTCCTCACCTGCTGTGCTGAACAGGGGCCTTGGTGGGGGATGGGTTGATTGGAAGGGATAGACAAGGAAGAGGGAAGGAAGCGGCCGTGGCTCTATGTTAGGTACCATCCCACCATTTGCCTGGATGAGAAGTGGGAAACCACGGAAAACCACTTCCACGATGGCTGAGGTGGGAATCGAACCCACATCTACTCATTTGACTTCCCGAGGCTGAGTGGACCCCGTTCCAGCCCTCGTACCTCGTTTTCAAATTTCGTGGCAGAGCCGGGAATCGAACCCGCGCCTCTGGGGGGTGGCAGCTAATCATACTAAGCCCTACACCACACAGGTGGACAACTTCTGTTTATAAGCATATACATTGTAGATAGACTTTCTGTGTTAAGTGTCTCACACATATCATACTCCAGTACCAGATTCACTTGTTGTTTACATCAGTTCTTTAGCCTGTCTGCTCCTACACTTCCCATATCTCATTAGGAATTGCTGGTAATAATATTATTGGTTTAATGTCCAACCAGCTACTTTTATGGTTTACGGAAATGTCGAGGTGCGCGAATGTTATTCCTTAGGAGTTCGTTTACGTAACAGTATCTGTACGGTTGGCAGATTTGAGGTCCTTCAAATACCACCGGACTGATCTGGGATCGAATCCGCTAATTTGGACTCATGAGCCACTAATACTGGCTACCCAGTATTGATACATTTTCTGCAACAGCACCGAAAAGATCAGAAATATGTGTTATGGAAAGTTTTTACGACGTTTCTTGATAGAAAAGCTAGTTTACACGAGAGAGACCGAGTTTGTGTGTGTCTGTGCGTTCACGCGTTTTTATGAAATCCTAGTCCGACTCGTTAGCTGAATGGTCAGCGTACTGGCCTTCGGTTCAGAGGGTCCCGGGTTCGATTCCCGGCCGGGTCGGGGATTTTAACCTTCATTGGTTAATTCCAGTGGCTCGGGGACTGGGTGTTAGTGCTGTCCCCAACATCCCTGCAACCCTCACACCACACATAACACTATCTTCCACCACAATAACACGCAGTTACCTGCATATGGCAGATGCCGCCCACCCTCATCGGAGGGTCTGCCTTACAAGGGCTGCATCCGGCCAGAAATAGCCACACGAAATTATTATGAAATCCTAGCTCCTGCTACTTTTGTAACTGCAGCAGTAATACAAATAATCTCCGAAAAACTTCCAGCATCGCCAGTTAGTTTCTTTCATGACTGAACAAAATTTCTGCTCCGGTCTCCTTTATAACGTGTGGTCTCAAGAGAGGCGTGCTGCAGATCTGTGAGGATAGAGCCCTGGCTTTCATAAATTCTAATGCTAAAAACGGCACACACCCAACCCCTGAGCCATCGTATTTTACCAATTAAGATTAAAATCCCCTACCGGGACGAAAATCGAATCCCTGACGCTTTGGACCATTTAGCCACGTTGGTGATATTCACCGTTGATGGATTTAGCAATAAAATTTGAAATTGTGAAGGTCTTCATTATTCGGTAGATATTAAAGAATAAAGATTGGATGTTCTATAAATTGCCGGGCTGAGTGGCTCAGAAGGTTAAGGCGCTGGCCTTCTGACCCCAGCTTGGCAGGTTCGATCCTGGCTCAGTCCGGTGGTATTTGAAAATGCTCAAATACGTCAGCCTCGTGTCGGTAGATTTACTGGCACGTAAAAAGAACTCCTGCGGAACTAAATTCCGGCACCTCGGTGTCTCCGAAAACCGTAAAAGAGTAGTTAGTGGGACGTAAAACAAGTAACATTATTATTATTGTTCTATAAAGTGAAAAGAAAATTGTTACTGCATTTTTGGTGAGAGAAATATTTCCGGGGGTTAGAAGTAGTTGTAAAAATATGTAATCGCGTATACCTCCATTATTATTCTACAACGTAAAAGGGTTGAAATTATTTTTTGTATAATTTTTTCATATGAAGTTTTACAATACGGCTGAAAAGTAACGTAGAAATTTGACAGTTCCTATATTGTCCCGGGCAAGTTTGCCGTGCGGTTAGGGGCGCGCAGCTGTGAGCTTGCAACCGGGAGAGAGTGAGTTCTAACCCCTCTGTCGGCAGTCCTGAAGATGGTTTTCAATGGTTTCCCATTTTAACACCAGGTAAATGCTGAGGCCGTACTTTAATTAAGGCCACGGCCGCTTCCTTCCTGTTCCTAGCTTTTCCCTGTCTCATCGTTGCAATCTCACCTAACAGAGTCTGTGCGACGTAAAACAAATTGTAAAAAAAAAAAAAAACAGAGGAAACAAAGGAAAAACTTAATCAAGCATTACCGTACACGAACCTTCTGTCCCTGTTAAATACCGAGTTTTGATGAATTTTGTCAAACCATTTTTCTATGATGACGACAAATTAATCATGAAACAGACAGGCAGACAATGAAGTGAACCTACTTGCTGTTTTTGCATGCATAGCCAGCGATGGAAACGAACTATGAGGCAGAAATTTGAAGTGTACAGACAGAATTGTAAAGGTATTTATATAGATTTCATATAACTTATCCAGAGTTTTCTAGAATAGATACAAGAAGCTGAGAGTCAGTTGAGCGTGTTTCTAATGGATGAACTCATGACTACTGACTTGCACATCCGTTTTCATCCATTTAAAGAAGCAAGTAGCTCTCTCATTCAGCCAGACTAAATACAGTAACATGTATTAAAATTCAATGAACATGGTTCAACAGATCTAAGATATACACAGAACGAAGCAACTCACCTGCAGCAGCAACAGCATACTGACGTAGCCTCCTCCTGAAGCTGTGTGCTCTCGCATCTTGGCTCTCAAAAACATTGGGCCGACCTTCCCACTGGAATAGACATACAGATAAGATCTTGGAGAATTTGACAATATCAGATTCATGTAAATTACATTTTTAAGCCAATTTGCGACACTTGATTTGGAGAAAAATTTTCTGTTTCACAAACCTAACTTGAGATTCAGAAATGTATCTTGGAGGATACGTTACTAAAATCTCAGAATCTTTAATATTTTTACGAATAAAGCACAACGTTTTATTGAATTAATTTTATCGTGAATGACGCGGTCAATACACACACGCAATTATACATGGCAATGAATGGCAACACTTCACTAATTATTAGCTACTTACAAAAATCCTTTGCCTTCGCATCGCGTCTACGGCTGATAGTCTTTACCTTGAATGGGAGGTCCTTCGTAATCAGGAGGGACAGGTCTCGCGTTTCACTTGATTCCACGCGCACCACAGTCACTTAACACAGCAATTCTATGCAGTGAGGTTCGAACACTCTTCCATTGGCTACCTCAATATCTCAATGCACGGCGACTGTACACATGGCTCGACTCCAGACAAGGCTGATATTTCGCAAAATCAACTCACGTGACCGCTACAAACACTGAACTCTCAGCTCACGACTCGACACTGGCTAATCAACAACACACACTATTACGGCCGAGCCTACTTTTATACATCTGGTGATGAAGTTCTGTAATATTCGGGGTGCTGCCAGAATACGAGCGCCCTAGTTTCGCCTTCCAGAAAATTTACGGAGACACCAGATGAAGACGACAACAAATGCAGAAGTTTTAACAAGCCAGCCAGTCGGCCGGCAGCTCCAGTCTAGAGCCTTCAGTCAGAAATAAGTGAGTTACCTGACGAGATTATCCTTACGCTATATTGCTCTGATTTCAGGTAGAGATTGCTGTACGTAAAGAAGAAATCCTTACACAATTTCCTCAAAGGACTGTATGAAATTATCTTGGTGACATTCTTTCTCTACAAGTAGCTGAAGCTGGTATCAGACAGATGAAGAATAATAAGAATAATAAGGCTGCCGCGTTGGATAGAGTTCCTGCTGAATTCATCAAGGAAGTGGGCCCAAACTTTCTTGAGCGAACATGTGTACTTATTGTGAAATTACTTATTGTGTGTCATAAACACCTCCATGCAATGAGTATGAATGTTACCTTGATGTTCACTTATACATATTCTTTGCAGGTTTTTTCTTTTGTAAAATGTTATATATACTTGTCCATTATGTAAATTCCATACGCTTAATAATAATACTTACATTTTACTTTTTGACTTTAAGTTAATTAAAATGGTTTTACCTATTTATGTCGAGAACTAAACTAGGTACAAATTTTCCTCTGTTAATATAGCTTTCTTACGTCTATGCCGTTGCTTGTGAATTAATCGAAACACGACAGTAACAAACACATTTTGTATTCTTTTGCACTTATTCACCTAATACGTAGTTTAGTCTTTGATAATAGCTAAAATATCCTCCTATATGTTTTATGAGTAGCTGTATATTATTCGGCATAGATTCCACTCGCTTTTAGCACATATTTTCAAGTTCATTATAATGAAATCACACTGTAAATGGAAACTCTATTATGCGTATTTTTATAAAACAGTCAAGTTTTGTGAGTCTCCGTTAGCATATAGTCCACATGTTTTCTATTGGATTACGTCAGAGGAGACCCTTGTCCAGTCTAAGATACGAAGAGTATTCTTTTCACTTTCTTCAAAGTTTGGCAAGAAGCCAAATCTTACTGAAAAACTTCGTCACCATCTGAAACTCTTCTGCATTTCACCAAAAATCTCCTATCCAGTATTTGGATTGCTTGGACAGATTTCATCATCCCGTAGACTGGTACTAATGGTTCCGGTCCTTCATATGTTATGTAGCCAGAAAACTTCATATTCATGGGTTGTTTTAGTCTGTTGCAAATGTGCTGCATTGTTGGTTCATTCCGCTTCCGGCTTACGTAGTGAACCTCCTGCCTTTACACTCTGAAGTGACTCTTATCAGATAAAATAACTTTCTTCCAGTATTTCCATTGTTCAATGGCGATGACTACGTGCCCACAAGAGACGTTTCCTCCACATTTCTCCTGTTAGAATGTGTTTCTTTACAGGATTGCGGGTTTTCTTTCCAGCTGCCAGAAGTCTACGACGAACATCAGACACGTGAAAATTCACTCCACTTTGTCCAGCTCTATGGCTAAATGATTAGCATGCTGGCCTTGGTCACAGGGGTCCCGGGTTCGATTTCCGGTGGGGTCGTGAATTTTAACCATCGTTGGTTAATTTCGCTGCCACGGGGGCTGGGTGTACGTGTCGTCTTCATCATCATTTAATTCTCATCCCGACGTGCAGGTCGCTTACGGGTGTCAAATCAAGAGACCTGCGTTTGGCGAGCCGAACTTGTCCTCGGACACTCCCGGCACTAAAAGCCATACGTTATTTCATTTCATTTCACTCCACTTTCACACAATTCACGACCCGCGCCCACAGCAGTAAGCCTGGAGTTTGACATTCTTCCGAAGATAAAACAGTCTTCAGTTGGCGTCGCGTCGTTTTCTTTTCTCCAACCACAGTTTCCCTTTATTCTTCGGTGAAATTGAGCTAGTCTGTTTGTACCGATGAATAATTCTATTTGTCGTGCCTTTACCGACAGCATGTTTACTGGCTAACCCTCTTTATGTCACAGAAGTATTCTAAGATAATACTACCATCGCATTAAGCTTCCTGGGAGTCGTGTCCATTGAAGATATAGGTATTGCTAATCGCTCAAGGAAGTCTCAAAATTCCTCAAAACTGAGAAACATTGAAATGAATACACGTTTAATCTAAAACAATCGTTTGCTATTTGTTTTACGTCGCACCGACACAGATAAGTCTTATGGCGACGATGGCATAGGAAAGGCCTAGGAGTGTGAAGGAAGCGGCCCCAGCATTTGCCCGGTGTGAAAATGGGAAATCACCGAGCTCGATAGCTGCAGTCGCTTAAGTGCGGCCAGTATCCAATAATCGGGAGATAGTGGGTTCGAGCCCCACTGTCGACAGCCCTGAAGATGGTTTTCCGTGGTTACCCATTTTCACAGCAGGCAAATGCCGGGGCTGTACCTTAATGAAAGCCACGGCCACTTACTTCCAATTCCTAGGCCTTTCCTATCCCATCGTCGCCATAAGACATATCTGTGTCGGTGGGCGTAAAGCAAAAAAAAAAAACATGGGAAATCACGGAAAACCATCTTGAGGGCTGCCGACAGTCGGGTTCGAACCCACTATCTCCCAGATGCAAGCTCACAGCTGCGTAACCCTAACCGCACGGCCAACTCGCTCGGTCTCTAAAACAATCGTCACACAGATTAATTGCCAACGAATAACAGTGCAAGCAATGCACATAGTGTAGAGTGCGGGATCTAAGAATAGGCAATATGTAGCACACTGTTGCCAACAACGGGAAAAGTTATTAAAAAGAACTCATTGTTCAAATTAATTCTCACGGTACTCTATGTCTATTCCCTCGGTGCTATTTAATATTTGTCGCTGTTGTATTTAAAAGTCTCGGATCCTTAACTTGTCATTGGTTAGTTAGAGAGAGATAAGACAGAGTTGCTTTTTACCATTCTTATCACTTGGAGTTTGGTCATCTTACAATGTAGCCGTTTCTGTTTCTAGATGGTGTGGAGTTACTGTGTGATCCAGGGCCGGCCTGAGTAGCTCAGACGGTGGAGCGCCGACTTTCTGAGCTCAGGTTGCCAGGTTTGGTCCCGGCTCAGTCCGGTCGTATTTGAAGGTGCTCAAATACGACAGATTCCTGGCGGTAGATTTTCTGGCACGTAAAGAAACTCCTCCAGGACAAACTTCCGGCATCTAGGCGTCTACGAAAAGCATAATGGGACGTAGAATCAGTGACATTATTATTATTGTGATCGGGGCATGGCAGAGGACGGGTTTCTGCTAGGTATAAGTACCTGTAATATTTGTGATTTTTATTTCTGTTTTCAGCATTGTGATCCGTTTTCCATTACAAATTAGCAGATCTCGTGATAGTTAAGAAATACAGGAAATACTGGTCTAGTATGGAAAATAACTATCGTATACATTTTTTCCTCATCCATTTATATTTTCAATATTGGAACTCTCACCAAATGTCTAGTGAATAGGGTATGTATTTTATGCAAGATGTCTCTTATTTCCTTTTCTTATGTTTGTGTCATTATTAATTGTCCTTGTATCTTATCTGTTCCTCTTCTCGTTTTCATGTGAAATTCATTCAATTGATCTTGGTTGCTATTGACAAATTCGTATCAGTATCAGAAAATTTATCGGCAATTAAAAGAATCCCTGCGGGAAAAATTTCCGGTATCTTGGAGTCTCCAGGAACGTTAAAATTTGTAAGTGGGACATAAAACCAATAGCATTGTTATTGTTTCCATTTGGTTCAAGTTTCTGTGAGAAATGTGGCCACGAAGAACAGTTATACACAGTTGTACACGACTTATCAGTACAAGTTCCGATGTACAAAGTGGCCCAAATGTCCGTTAGCATTTGACGAGTACATTCGCGGAATATTGCAGGTAGAGAGGTAATAATTGACACACATGATTGGCATGACACTGGGTTTTATTGACACCAAAATACAGTAAATAAAGCTTCACTAACAGTGCCTTTTCTGGTAACGTCAACATGCCGCGATTGCAGGTGCACCTGACGCCCTTTCTCACGACGGGTCCTTTTATACCGTACACGGGTCCCATACGGCACAACTACAGTAACTTGTTTCTGCCCAGCGCCATCTGTTGGCCTGTTTGTGCACTCGTTGTTGTTGTTGTCAATAAAACCCCATGTCCTGTGAAGCATGTGCAGCCGTGTTGCTGTCAAGCACCACCTGTTGGTAATTTTGTGTAATTTATTTTGGTGTCATTAAAAACCCGTGAATATCAATTATTACTACTCTACCTCCAATATTCTGTGCAGTATTGCCTCGTCAAATGTCAGTGACCTTTTGGGTAAAAAAATAAAAATAATAATCGTATGGCCTTAGCTACCGTTTGCAGACATTTCGATTTGACGCCATCTGGCTGTCTGCTCGTCAATTTTGACGTTCCGGTTTACTCTAGGTCCGCTAGATGGCAGACAGAGTAAACCCGCTATCTTGGGATCCGGAGGCCGACACTCTACCACGGATCCACAGAGGCAGCTACCTTTTGGGTCACCATGTATTATTTATCAATGACCATCCATGACCCAACGGCATGTGTAGACAGTTCTTGTATTGTTTGTACTAGATGGCCAAAAGAAGTAATGCGTCTGTTCATGACATGCAAGAAATGCGCTGTATTGTGAATAAGTCCGCGTACAGCATAGACCAAACGATTATCATGTCCTTGCATGGCTTACTAAAAAATGTGTACTTTCCTGATATTACAGGTGATATGGAACAACTGTAATAGTTATTCGTACCAATGCGCTGTAGAGGAACCCTCAAAAATAAAACTCGAATTGAAACTTTACGAAGTTAAATTAGGAACTAACATGTTGATGGCCTTCAGTTTATAAGCAGTTTTCGGCGAGAGGAAGATCAAAGGATGCAAATAAATGTACTCGGCAGGAAAGACAAAATAACACCTGACTAATGAAATTTAGCCACGACACAGCTATTTCAAAGTTAGCAAAGCAAAGTCATCTCCGTACAGACCATGAAGGCCCTTGGAAGAATGGAAGGTAAAGGCGTCCACTATTCGTAACCTCGGCACTTAATGGGGAACAGTGGTTAGCTTTACCCCCTGCCACCTTTACCCCCAGGAATTAACCTGGTACTCATTTTTGGTGTAGGCTGAGTGAACCTCAGGGCCATGTGCACCTCCGGAAGTGGAAATCTCGTTTCTTAAATTTGACGACTTCCTGACGGGGAGTCGAACTCACGTCCTTCCGGGCGATCCGAACACGCCTTTACCGCCTCGGCAGGGCAGCCACTATTTCAAAGTTAGGGAGAACAAAATAATCTATCCTGTTAACAGAAAGTATAATAATAATAATAATAATAATAATAATAATAATAATAATAATAATAATAATAATAATAATAATAATAATAATAATTACAAAACGGTATGCACACACGAAAATCCAGACAAGAAATCTTTCTTTCTTAGTCCGTTTACGATCTAGGGTTGGTTTCTCCCTCGGACTCAGCGCGGGATCCCACCTCTACCGCCTCAAGGGCAGTGTCCTGGAACTTGAGACTTTGAGTCGGAGGATACAACTGGGGAGAATGACCAGTACCTCGCCCAGGCGGCCTCACCTGCTATATTGAACAGGGGACTTTTGAGGGGATGGGATGACTGGAAGGGATAGACAAGCAAGATGGAAGAAAGCGGCCGTGGCCTTAAGTTAGGTACCAACCAGGCATTTGCCTGGTGGAGAAGTGGGAAACCACGGAAAACCACTTCGAGGATAGCTGAGGAGGTAATCGAACCCCCCTCTACTGACTTGACCTCCCGAGGCTGAGTGGACCCCGTTCCAGCCCTCGTACCACTTCTCAAATTTCGTGGCAGAGTCGGGAAACGAACCCGGGTCTCCGGGGGTGGCAGCTAATCACACTAATCACTACACCACAGAGGCGGACTGACAAGAAATCACAATGCGCAAACGCAGGGCTCGCTTCTAAGTTCACCTACGATGGATGGACGACTCTCGATGGACAAAACGCATTTTTAATCATTTTGAGTCAAAGACAAAAACAATTCCAAGGTACGTTAACGTCAAGAAAGACCTCGAAGAAATGGACCCACGACCAGATGCCGTGCACAAACGAGACGTTTTCAGAACAAGCATCGTGGACAACTGGGGCAAAGTGGTCGGATTGACACAGTGCTCGACACAGCGAGGTACTGAAAACCTAGTGGATCAATCGAAAACAGAGTATACGCCAGAATGTACTGCATAATGAAACTTATCGTGGTCCCTAGTCGGCCGATTGGCGAATAATAAAATAAATAAATAAATAAATAAATAAATAAATAAATAAATAAATAAATAAGAAGTACCGAGCTCTGTAGCTGCAGTCGCTTAAGTGTGCCCAGTATCCAGTGTTCGGGAAATAGGGTGTTCGAACCCCACTGTCGGCAGCCTTGAAGATGGCTTTCCGTGGTTTCCCATTTCACACCTTAATTACGGCCACGGCCGTTTCCTTCCCAATCCTAGCCCTTTCCCAACCGATCGTCGCCATAAGACCAATCTGTGTCGGTGCGACGTAAATAACTTTTAATAGCAATAATAATAATAATAATAATAATAATAATAATAATAATAATAATAATAATAATAATAATAATAATAATAATAATAATAATAATAATAATAATAATAATAATAATAATAATAATACCACTAAGATACGTCACCAATAAAGGACTCCTGGAAGAACTGGGAAAAAAAGGGAGCACAGAATCATTAGCGGAATCATGGGATCCAACTATTAGAATGGCATCCACAAATTAAAAAATTCAAACAAGGAAATCTATAATAAAATAGAGAAAATTACAGACACGAGCCGCAAAAGACGGGCACGATTTTACGGTCACCTCAAACGAAAGCACGGAAACAGCTTGACCAAACAGATCTTCACTTGTTTGACTCAAAACCTAAAATCACTATGCCTTGGTTTAGAAACACTAAAGACGACGTCCATGTGCTACAAATCAAACCGGAAGACGCTTTTGACAGAGGTCTTTTCCGAAGAAAGATAGTGACGAACGGGCTAAACCGAGACGAACAGAAATGAAGATAAGTCCCTTGGACAAAGGAACGCAAGCATGCCCACTTAGAAAGAATGAGGAAGTACTGGGCTCAAAAGAAAGCAAAGTTCACTGCGAAATGTAACAAGACTTAATGTGGTTGTCGATGGTCCCAGCGAATAAATAATAATAATAATAATAATAATAATAATAATAATAATAATAAAGCAGCGTGTGGCCTCCAGAAAATAATAAATTCTTGTTTCCTTAATACGGAATTGCAGTAAGAACACCGAAGAAATTATTTTCTTTCTTCTTTTTTTTTTGCTATTTTGTTTTACGTCGCACCGACACAGATATGTCTTATGGCGACGATGGGAGAGGAAAGGCCTAGGAAGTGTAAGGAAGCGGCCGTGGCCTTAATTAAGGTACAACCCCGGCATTTGCCTGGTGTGAAAATGAGAAACCACGGAAAACCATCTGCAGGGCTGCCGACAGTGGGGCTCGAACCCACTATCTCCCGATTACTGGATACTGGCCGCACTTAAGCGACTGCAGCTATCGAGCTCGGTGAACAATTTCTAAAACATATAATAATATGTAGTTGATTACGTAATATGAGAAACCAGTGGCTTCTTCGGGAAATAACCCCCATTTATTCAGAATGTTTAGAGTTATTTTTGTGTAGTGAGAATCCTATTTATTAGGACTTGTTCTTCAATAAAGACATCAACATAGCGTAGGTGGTTGCGTTGCTCTCTACCAAGGTCGAACGACATAACGAATCCCCACAATGTTGCGTTTCTTAGGGAATTATACGGCAGGATGCCTTGGTGAAGATTTTCCTGTGAAATTGGTTCGTTTATGGAGAATATGATGCTAGAATATATCTGTGTCAATATCTGACCTGTTTTATTGAGCACTTTACGTGGTAATGGATTTTATTCCAACAGAAAAGGACAAGCTAAATACATTTAAACCTGGCCGTATGGAATGAAAGGCAGCATCATGAGCCCTCACCTGGAAAATACTTCAAACTTGCTTGCCCACTTCTATCATAAACGATGTTATGGTTCATGGAGCGCACAGAATTAATCACCAGGACAGTTCCCACCTCGCGGAGCAATGTATAGCCCTAACAGGCCATTAAAACACCAATATTTGTAGCATTATTCTGTAAAGCCATTACTTCGTTAACCCTGCTCGTTGTACTGATATAACAACCAGTCAAATTCAGTCAGGTTAATTATTTGCTGAGCTAACTATGGCTGAACCTTACTTGCACGATAATGATCACAAAACAAAACAAAACAAAAACCGAGCTCGATAGCTGCAGTCGCTTAAGTGCGGCCAGTATCCAGTATTCGGGAGATAGTAGGTTCGAACCCCACTGTCGGCAGCCCTGAAGATGGTTTTCCGTGGTTTCCCATTTTCACACCAGGCAAGTGCCGGGGCTGTACCTTAATTAAGTCCACGGCCGCTTCCTTCCCACTCCTAGCCTTTCCCTGTCCCATCGTCGTCATAGGACCTATCTGTGTCGGTGCGACGTAAAGCCAAAAAAAGAAAAAAGAAAGAAAACAAAATAAAACAAAACAAAATGAAACGAAACGATATAAATTAAATTAAAATAAAATAACAATAGAATAAAATAAAATAAAATAAATTAAAATAAATTGACGTCCTTTTTTCTCCACTCCAGCATTTACAGATATTATAAAAATTAACAACACTACTTTAAATGGTTAAAAGCGGATCGTGCAGATCGCTGTAGAGCACTTCTATATTCGGGACGAGAGCGGATTCAAACCGTACCGTCGGCTGACGTGAGAATGGTTTTCCGTTGTTTTCCATTTTTACTTCCAGGTAAATGCCATGGCAGTTCCTATTTATAAGCTACAGACGGTCCAATCGCCTTCTTCCTCGTCCTTCACTGCATTAAAAATCACACATATATCCTGAACTTAGAGAGAGGGCGTTACCCTCTAGGAGGAACGCCGTACCTTTTCAGGGCAAGCAATAAAATGTAAATTTTAAAAAATGATACAAGGATGAATTGAAAAAGTTTATTAATTTTCCTGTTTTAAGTAGAGGCATGACTGAAATTTTGAACTTCTACGCAAAATTTGGAGTTGATTAGTATTTTTTTTTTTGCTATTTTGTTTTACGTCGCACCGACACAGATATGTCTTATGGCGACGATGGGAGAGGAAAGGCCTAGGAAGTGGAAGGAAGCGGCCGTGGCCTTAATTAAGGTACAGCCCCGGCATTTGCCTGGTGTGAAAATGGGAAACCACGGAAAACCATCTTCCGGGCTGCCGACAGTGGGGCTCGAACCCACTATCTCCCGATTACTGGATACTGGCCGCATTTAAGCGACTGCAGCTATCGAGCTCGGTAGTTGATTAGTTAATTGTTTGCAAAGTTATTGACAGATAATATTTGTTTTGATATGTTGAATGGGAAATGCTCCATGCGGCACAGTTTTTAATTTCTGGCGCATAATTTGGCAAACGTGTCAAGAATACACATATGTTTAAGAACAGCTCCAGGATTTGCAGTCAGATATAAACTATTGGAGATACCATTTATTCTGTTTCTCCTTATTCATTCAATAGGCAAACGTGCCTTCTTAGAAGCAAAGTTATGAAGGTATTGTTCAACTGATAATACATTTCAGAACTGTTTTTAATTCCTGTATATATTCAACCATTTTCTGAACATTTCAGGTGAATCTGGTAAGCATTTTAGGAATGGCACACACCTGAAAATGTTGTAACGTAAAGTAACTGAACATTAAAGAAAACGTACTTGCATTAAAATTGCCCTGGACTGTAAATTACTTTCTCAAATGTTTTTTTCCTCTTGCGCATAGCGTACGCCTACTACAACGTAAACATATTCCAGCGGTATTATTGAAATGGCAGTCCTAAATAACTTCTTCTTTATCATTTTACCCTCCAGGGTCGATTCTTCCCTCGGACACAGCGAGGGATCCCCCAACCACCGCCTCAAGAGCAGTGTCCTGGAGCTTCAGACTCTGGTCGGGGGATACAACTGGGAAGATTGACCGGTACCTCCCCCAGGCGGCCTCATCTGCTATGGTGAAAAGGTGCCTTGCGCGGGGATGGGAAGATAGGAGAGGATAGACAAGGAAGGGGGAAGGAAGCGGCCGTGGCCTTAAGTTAGGTACCATCCCGGCATTTGCCTGGAGGAGAAGTGGGAAACCACGGGAAACCACTTCCAGGATGGCTGAGGTGTGAAACGAATCCACCTCTACTCAGTTGACCTCCCGAGGCTGAGTGGACCCCGTTCCAGCCCTCGTACCACTTTTCGAATTTCGTGGCAAAGCCTGGAATCGAACCCGGGCCTCTGGGAGTGGCAGCTAATCACACTAACCTTCACAACACACAGGCGGACTTCCAAAAGAACTTTAAAGCTAGTGTTGTCTGACAGCGTGAAAGAAAGGTCTACGAGCTTGCTCTATATACGCCATACCACTACCCTTTCAATCAGATATTTAAACCTTTTTTTTTTTTGCTATGGGCTTTACGTCGCACCGACACAGATAGGTCTTATGGCGACGATGGGATAGGAAAGGCCTAGGAGTTGGAAGGAAGCGGCCGTGGCCTTAATTAAGGTACAGCCCCAGCATTTGCCTGGTGTGAAAATGGGAAACCACGGAAAACCATTTTCAGGGCTGCCGATAGTGGGATTCGAACCTACTATCTCCCGGATGCAAGCTCACAGCCGCGCGCCTCTATGCGCACGGCCAACTCGCCCGGTATTTAAACCTTTAAAAATGGCGATAGGGGAAATTAGGTCAAGGGATATCAAGGAGGAAGACTTGTGTGATTTTTAAAGGTTAAAACTGAAAAATCGATTTTTTGGGAAAAAAATTGTAACATTTCAATCACGACACCCCTTAAGTAGTATGGCACTTACTATCTACAAATTTTCATAGGATTGTTTTGAGAGCCCGTTTTAAAAGGTAAAGTACTTCTTGATGCACTTGTAATACTTTATAGTGGGTACTAGAGCTGTTAACTTGTAATGAAAGAATGGCCGATACGACAAAGTATAATCTTCTGAAAAAATTGTAACTAAGTTAGTGGTAGAAATTTAATTATTTTTATTTTGCCTGCTGCCGTTTGTTGGTGGATACAGTGCTTTTGCATCTGTCCCTTGACGCAGGCCAGTGTAAAATGTAGCTTCCACTGAGATAATAATATGGAAGCCGCTGGGATATGGGTAGTGTTGGGTAATGACATTCGGAACACAACCAGTACGTCTGGTTGTTGTGAAAGATGTTGCCCATGGAGTGAGTCGTGCTGCAAGTCCAGTGAGGAAAGCAATGACAAACTACCTCACTCCACATCTTGCCTATCGGCCATCGGCTTTTGTGGTTTCATTATAACCGCATAACCTCTGATGGTGCTATTTGAGGATCCGAACCACCTCTCGGCTGACGACCTAATAGACAAAAGTGATTTTCAGCAACTAGCGTCCTTGTTGATGAAACAATAGAGACAGATACAGTAGTAGATATTTTTCAAGCTGAACAAAGATTCGTAGACTTTGGACAAAGAGTTTCTGAGATATAAATCTACTAGTTGTTACCCACGGCTTCGCTCGCGATGTTTTGGTAAGTTGATACAAACTATTTGTTCCTCGGTGCTGCGCTAAGACATTATCTGGAAATCCCTAAAGTATAAAAACTCACCGAAAAATTGCATTTCATTTACCCCTGAACCTCTTTGTAAACCACGTTTGTGGCATTGCCTTTTGGGGCTAAGATGACTAGACTACTGGCAGAGCTAAATCTGGATCATGCGACATGGAACTCTACATGTGAGAAACAGTCCTCTTTTAAGTCGGAAAAAAATTCTTTATTTCAAAATGAGATTCCAAATACCGATTTTCACGTCAGTAACATCTTAGTTTTCGAGTTATAAGTATCATCATAAAGAGAATTAAACTCCTTCTTCACTTATTTTTCATCTTCTGTTTAAGTTGATTTCCCAAAAACAAAAAGTACGTGTTTCTTTATTTTTAAAGGGGATTACAAATACCAAATTTCACGTCTGTAACATGCTAAGTTTATAAGACACACTGTAGAGATACTCAATTTAAAAACTGCCCCACTCCTTGGCTGAGTATTCAGAGTTGAGCTATTCACATGCTTCCGGGTTCGGTTCCAGGCTGAGTTGGGGAATTTCATCGCGTGTGATTAATTCATCTGTCTCCGGGACAGGTTGTTTTTGTTTGTCCCAACATTCTCCTCTTCATATTCACTCAACACACCACATTAGCAACCACAACAGGAACACGGAATGGTAATTACATCCCTACACACGAGGTTGGCATCAGGAAGGGTATCCAGCCGTAAAACAGGGTCAAATCCTCATGTGCGACACAGTTCGCACCTGCGACCCCACAGGTGTGGGAAAAGCGGTAGAAGAAGAAGAAGATACTCAATTTACAAATTCCTCGCTTTTTTATTATTTCACTCCCTTAAGTGGATTTTCCAAAAAAGTGTGTTCCTTTAATTTTTAAAGGAGATTCCAAGTAACTGTTTTAACGTCTGTAACATCTTCAGTTTATGAGATATATGTATCATCATATCAAGATTCAACTCCTTCCTCCCTTCTTTTCAAGCCCCCGCCCCCCTCCGCGAGGTGCCCTTAATTGGATTTTCTGAAAACTAAAATTTGTGTTCTTTTATTTTAAAAGGAGATTCCAAATACCAATTTTCATGTCTGTAACATGTCAGGTTTGTGTGATATATAGATAATCTCGCTGCTGTAAGAATTGTGGACCTGACGTTACCATGGTTACGGCGGTTCATTTCTTTATCCGATTTCTAGAGCAGGGGTAGTGTGGTGCCAATATCTCCACAATGGTTGGTTTTAGGGCTTTAAAACATGGTTTTCGGGCCCGTTGGACTTACCAAGTTTTGTTCTTTGCGTCAAGGGACTTAAATTGAACTTTGTCTCGTCCTTGTACGACAAATTCGATATTTCGCCTATATTAGCCTAGTATTTAATATCTCCCCCCCCCCTCCGTGCCTCCCTTGAATTGTTTTGAAAATAAAGTATATCCCATGTCCCTCAAGCATAATTACTCTTTACATTAGTAAAATAAATTTTGGAATCGGTCCAGTAGTTCGTGAGATTAACCACTACATACAAACAAACTTTACCTCTTCATATATTAGTAGAGTCCACCTCTGTGGTGTAGTGGTTAGCGTGATTAGCTGCCACCCCCGGAGGTCCGGGTTCGATTCCCGGCTCTGCCACGAAAATTTGAAAAGTGGTACGAGGGCTGGAACGGGGTCCACTCAGCCTCGGGAGGTCATCTGAGTAGAGGTGGGTTCGATTCCCACCTCAGCCATCCTCGAAGTGGTTTTCCATGGTTTCCCACTTCTCCTCCAGGCGAATGCCGGGATGGTACCTAACTTAAGGCCACGGCCGCTTCCTTCCCCCTTCCTTGTCTATCCCTTCCAATCTTCCCATCCCTCCACAAGGCCCCTGTTCAGCATAGCAGGTGAGGCCGCCTGGGCGAGGTACTGGTCATTCTCCCCAGTTGTATCCCCCGACGAAGAGTCTGAATCTGCAGGACACTGCCCTTGAGGCGGTAGAGGTGGGATCCCTCGCTGAGTCCGAGGGAAAAGCCGAACCTGGAGGGTAAACAGATGATGATGATGATGATATTAGTATAGATAAAATGAGACTTAAAACAGTCAAGGTTCGCGTCCGCGAAGTTCTTAAAGAGATAAACATAGGTTCAAGTTATGACTAGCCTTTGCTCTGTCACTTTGAGTGTAGCCCGTCTGAAGGGAACGGAACAACCAGTCATCTGCCTAATGGGAGAAGGGAGTCCCCCCAGCTATTAACTGGGAAGTAAACAGATGACTCAACTTCTCGGTGAATTTCGTGGCGCACCCGTCTTTACTCCCGCACCATGCGGTCAACAAATGGTCAAGGCTGTGACCAAGACTCGCTAGTAATTAGTTTGTACCCGTTACCATTACTAACCAAATATTAACGGACAGAGTTCTAGATGCATCTTCGTAACATCTCCAACATTCCACGTTAAATTGTAGGCCCAGTAGTTTCATGCTGGTGATTGACATCAAGTTCAAGTTAATGATACAGATGGCTGAAAATTACACTAGACAATAAAGTTTGATATTTGTGTGTCAAGTCCCTCCAGTCGGCAAGAAGTTACCGCATTTAAACAAATTTGCTTTCATGGCTCACTTTAACCATACCGTATGTACTTCTAAAATTGATCAATGAATTCTTGTTCCACCACTTGTGGGGTTGCAGATAAAAACTGTACCCTACATGTAGACTGTTTTGAGGACAGATGCCCTTCCTTTTAGGATATATTCATTACGCGTGTTGGTGGTGCGGTGTGTTCTGTGTTTATGAACTGGGTGTGTACTGTAAAAACAATTAACATACACGCAACCTTCATAAGATCACTTGCTCTCTAAGATGTAATATCTTCGTTTAAAATTCCACTTAGTGAACTTGTTTTATATAAACGATAAGACAATAAGCACATAATTATCTGAATGTTACATATTTTATGACTTCATGCTATTCCCTGTTATAAATTTCTCCACTATCTTTAGTCGATCGTGTTTCACTTCTTGTAAATGGAACATTTGTGCATTAACGTAATACGCTTCGATCCGATGACTTAAATCGGTGAGTATTCACAATTCTTATACAGCACCACTGAGTACACTTTGTAATGAGATAATATAATTTATTGTTAATATTGTTATTTCTCGCAGAGATAAAATGTTATAATCAGGTTGTGGTTTCATATTGAGTAAAATTAATAAATAATCTGACAACATGTTGACTATTATTCGAAATATTATCTTTCCTTCGTCCTTAATCTCTTTACCTTCCACGTCTGGTTTTTCCTACGGACTTAGTGTTCTGGAGCGTGAGACTTTGGGTCGGGGATACAACTAGGAATGAGGACCAGTACATCACCCAGGCGGCCTCACATGCTATGCTAAACAGGCGCCTTATGGGGGATTCATGATCGGAAGGGATAGATAAGGAACAGGAAGGAAGTGGCCGTGGCCTTAAGTTAGGTACCATCCCGGCATTTGCCTGGAGGAGAAATGGAAAACCACAGGAAACCACTTCGAGGATGACTGAGGTGGGAATCGAAACTCCTCTACTCAGTTTACCTCCAAGCCCTCGTACCACTTTTCAATTTTAGTGACAGAGCCCGGAATCGAACCAGGGCTTCCGGGAGTGACAGTTAATCACACTAACTACTACACCACAGAGGTGGACAATTCAAGATATATTTTAGTAATTTCATTGACATATGAGTGTAAAAATGTTTTTTCATGTGCGACAAAAATTCAAGATTAACACAGAAGAAAGCGACACTTAAAAAAATCAGTATTAGAAATAACAAAACCATGTTTATTATTAAATCAACCTTAAATTATAGTTAGATATCTATTCTTTGTTAAGTAGATAGTTGCAGACTACCATTCGTGTTACAATAAACGTTGCACAGTGTGCAAGGAGAATTTTTGTGTTTATAAAGTTATTTGTCAATTACCTTATACCTCATGCCCTTAGTATGCAATAAGTCTGTCCGACACCCTGTGTTATTCTTTTGTCTACGTTAGCTCGTGTATAAAAATTGCCCCAAGGTTACGATGGGAAGGAATTTGCGTGATTATGGTTTTCAGGAGTGATAAATGGTGTTCAATTGTACTTTATTGGTATTGAATAAATAAAATTACCGAGAGAATTGGTCGTGCGGGTAGGGGCGCGCAGCTGTGAGCATACATTTGAGAGATAGTAGATTCTAACCCTACTGTCGGTAGCCCTGACAATGCTTTTCCATGGTTTCCCATTTTCATACCAGGTAAATGCTGGTAAATATATATAATTATTTACCATATAAATAGCTCCCTCTCTACATCAGAGGCAGCATGTTTGCCAGCGGACCTCATGATCACCAGTACAGTAGAAGCTCGGCTGTGTAGTACAATTTTGAAGGGCGGAAAATCTGCGGGTCATATCGTACAATGTTGACAAGTAAATACTCTATTTCTGATGACTCATTTAGTATTAATCCGACAATGTAAATTAAAAATGAGCATTAGTTGGCACAACAGAGTAATAAGTAAATATTTATGTTATAGGTTTTAATGCCGCACTAACTGCTTTCAGGGTTTTCGGAGACGCTGAGTTGCTGAAATTTAGTCCCGCAGGAATTCTTTTACGCGCCAGTAAATCTACCGAAACGAGACTAACGTATATCAACACCTTCAGATACCAGCGGACTGAGCCAGGATCGAACCTGCAAAGTTGCGATCAGAAGGCCAGCGCGTCAATCGTCTGAGCCACTCAGCCAGGCTCTCAAGAGAGTTCTCCATCATGTAGTAGAGTAAAATAGAACGCCGACACTGACAAGCAGGCAGCCTAAATGGCGTCAAGTTAATTATGATGATGATGACGATTTTTGTTTTAAGGGGCCTAACATCTAAGGTCATCGGCTCCACGCGTCAAATTCAAATTTCCTCACATGGTATTTGAGATTATATTATTAGCCATCAATCTAATTAAATTAACGCCTTCTTCGATGAATAGTAACCACTACACCAATTGTAATACATCACAGCTTCCGGCACTCATATGTATCATGTCCACAAATTAGGTACAGTGTAGTTGTTTCTCCTTCAATCAATGGTTCCCTCTGGGTGGCCTGACTCACCCCTTCAGGGTGGGGAATGACAGCATAAAAATAAAAGATGAATGGTTAACGTACTGACCTTCACTTCATAGTGCTCCGGGTTCGATTCTCGGCCACACCAGTGATTTTAACTGCGTTCGGTTGAATCCTCTACCTGAAGGATAGGTTTTGTGATCGTCGTGATACACGTCTTCATTTCCATACAACTCATCACACTAAAAACCACAACAGAAACGCGCAATACCTTCCTTTACCTTCCTCTACATAGGGTTGGTGCTAGAAAAGGCATCCGGCCGTAAACGTCGGCTTAATGTCTATTGCAAGTAATTAGGAAATGTCCCAGAAGGAAAAGATTATCGTTGCAGTACGTAAGATGATTAATAACCAACCTCATGCACTTAGTGTGCAAGAAGTCTGTCCGACACCCTGTGTTATTCTTTTGTCTACGTTAGCTCGTGTATAAAAATTGCCCCAAGGTTACGATGGGAAGGAATTTGCGTGATTATGGTTTTCAGGAGTGATAAATGGTGTTCAATTGTTCCACATTTAATGGCATTTATAGGAGTATGAGTTAGATGGTCCGCCTCTGTGGTGTAGTGGTTAGCGTGATTAGCTGCCACCCCCGGAGGCTCGGGTTCGATTCCCGGCTCTGCCACGAAATTTGAAAAGTGGTACGAGGGCTGGAACGGGGTCCACTCAGCCTCGGGAGGTCAACTGAGTAGAGGTGGGTTCGATTCCCACCTCAGCCATCCTCGAAGTGGTTTTCCGTGGTTTCCCACTTCTCCTCCAGGCGAATGCCGGGATGGTACCTAACGTAAGGCCACGGCTGCTTCCTTCCCTCTTCCTTGCCTATCCCTTCCAATCTTCCCATCCCTCCACAAGGCCCCTGTTCAGCATAGCAGGTGAGGCCGCCTGGGCGAGGTACTGGTCATACTCCCCAGTTGTATCCCTCGACCGAGAGTCTGAAGTTCCAAGACACTGCCCTTGAGGCGGTAGAGGTGGGATCCCTCGCTCAGTAGGAGGGAAAAACCGAACCTGGAGGGTAAACAGATGATGATGATGATGATGAGTTAGATGTCTGGCAATTTTAAGAAAGGAGGTGTTTGGTAAAGACAGGGAAACGGCCGGTAACATTTTCCATCCAAGGCAAGAGTTTACTCGGACGTCAATGCATGACTTTCGCTGTCCCATCCACGAGTTAACTCGTTTTACAAATGTCACACTCTTTCCCACTCCCAGGTTAGTCTAGCGCTTCAGTTGTGTTATTGAACACGGCGTAGTATCACCTGATAATGCTTTGTAGAGACGACTTTATCACATTTTTACGATAATTGTGTGCCTCGTATATTGCTTTGACAGCTGTTTATCTTCCATAAAGGCTACGTCCAGGTGTAAGGAAAGTATGATCGAAGATTATTGAAGAATGATACTAATGCAGATAGTGAACAAAATACTTTTGCAGAACATGAATGTGTTGAAATTTATCACACGACTGGTAAGTTTCTAGAAACGAACATGATACTACTATTGGACTGTTTCCATGAAAGTCCAGAAACTTTATAAAGATTTGTAGATATAAACAATAATTTAGCATCTTTTAACCAATGTCAAAACATTCAGAAAAACTTCGAATGGAACATACATATGGGCGAATAATACTTTAAAATAAAATAAGAAAGGCTGTGAAGATTACTGCCATTCTCTCTCCAGGTGTTGCAATGTAATATTATTCGCTTTAGAAGAGTGTGGTTAACTGGTCTGCATAATGGCCTTTGATCTAAGAGGGTCCGGGTTCGATTCCCTGCCACGACGGAGTTATAACCTTCATTAGTAAATTTATCTAGCTCGGTACTGTGTGTGTGTGTGCGTGTGCGTGTGTGTATCATCTTCACTCTTAGAATTCATCCTAGAAGAGGCCCCATCCTTATAGGTCAGTCACGGGTATCGACTCGAAAAAACTGCACCAAGCCTGGTATGGGTAAGAGAAAGCACCTCCAAACTCAAGTATATGTTTGGTAGCCGCCACCCTACGTTCCAGAGTTGGGAAGACTTAGGGATTGTAGCGAGGAACCAGCGGCGAATTACAATATGTTTACCATCTCAAAATTCACCCTGAGTTTTGATGAGGTAGTCACGGTTGGATGTCAGAAAAAAATCTTCTTCTGCTACTTCTCCAGCTTTTCCTTCCACGCTGGTGGGGTCGCAGATGAGATGTTTATCCCGCATATGGACTAGGCTCAGTTTAAACGACTAGATATATTTCCTAACGCTAACCCAGTCTGGAAAAAAGTATGTAGTTATATCGTGTATCAGTGGTGTGTGGTTGTGTGTAATGAAAAGTCGTGCATTAAAAGACAAAAAGCACTCAATTCGCGGCCAAAGGAATTACCCAGATGCGACTAAAAGACTTACCCCGGCCGGGAGTCGAACCGGGACCCTCTGAACCCATTCTGACCATTCAGCAAGCCAGCCAGACGGGCTGAAAGGATGCTCTGTAGTCTTTAGCTCGAGGCAGAGCCAAAAGTGGAGCTTGAGCAACAGTAAACTATTATGCTAATATAGCTATAATTTGATCCTTGTAGGCTGCATTATTTCTTACTGTAATACAACCTCTACAATTTCACGAATATTTCGTTTTATGAAACACTGTTCATTTTCATCCAGGTTAAGCACACTTACCACTCTCAGCACTTTCTCCATGGGGATGCCTTCTGCACTGCGGTCCAGCAACCATCGTTCTTCGCAAGTGCCTTATCGACTGACCTTCGTTAGTAATATACGAAATGTATTCATTACTCTGTGTTCTCTGTTATGATGACTCCAGCTGATATGGACGGCGGGCTCCACAAACGGACCTAGCCTTTAATGACCCACTTAAAATTAAACTAGTAGTGAGTTATGACAAGCATGTGCTTGACAGAGATGCATTTCCTTGTAGTTTAAATATATTTACATATTCCATAGTTTCAATGGTACGAGCCCCATGGTTTAGGTGAATCGTGCCTACCTGTTACCTGGAGGCCTTAGTCCTACATTTTAATCGTGTACTGGAATGGGGTTAACGAAAAACTCGAGTGGTCAGATGGGGGTCTATGTGATATGGGAAGTCGTGGATTCGGTGATGGTGATCATTGTTTCAAAGGATGGCATAACTACTTATCCATTCTTTATTTAACCAGAAGAGAAAAGTGAGAAATCTGACACTTATAAGAATGGAATCGATTAATTAATTAATTTATTTATTTCTTCTTCTTCTAGGCCTGTTTGATATTTACGGTAAAGGGTTTGTTATTCCCTCAGACTCAGCGAGGGATCCAACGTCTACCACCTCAATGGCAGTGTCCTGGAGCGTGAGGCCTTTGGTCGGGGATACAGCTACGAAGAAGGACCAGAACCTCGCCCAGGTGGCCTCACCTGCTATGCTGAATAGGGTCCATGGGGGCGGGGAGATTGGAGGATTGGAAGAGATAGGCAAGGAAGCGGAAGGGAATTGGCTGAGGCCTTAAGTTAGGTACCATCCTGTCATTTACCTGGAGAAGAAAGGGGAAACCACGGAAAGCCAGTTCGTAATAATAATAATAATAATAATAATAATAATAATAATAATAATAATAATGTTATTTGCTCTACGTCCCACTAACTACATTACGGTTTCAGGAGATGCCGAGGTGCCGGAATTTTTCCCGCAAGAGTTCTTTTACGTGCCATTAAATCTACCGAAACGAGGCTGACGTATCTGAGAATCTTCGAATACCACCGGACTGCGCCAGGACTGAACCACAATTAGGAATGAGGACCAGTACATCACCCAGGCGGCCTCACATGCTATGCTGAACAGGGGCCTTATGGGGGATTGGATGATCGGAAGGGATAGATAAGACCGAGCTCGATAGCTGCAGACGCTTAAGTGCGGCCAGTATCCTCCTCAGTCCCTATGTAGCATATGCTCTACATGTGGTTTTCTTTACTTATAATAATACAAAACAATGGAGAGCAAAAATAACAATGGTAGGAAAGTCAGCTCTGAGTTCTGATGTAGCATATATGCTACACGTCATTAAACAACTTAGTGAAACATACTACATTCTTTGGAAAATTTTTAAAATTTATTTGAGAAAACTATAATCCATCGAGTGCAGAAACAAGCTCGGGACTGAAGAGGGTATCCAGTATTCGGGAGATAGTAAGTTCGAATCCCACTGTCGGCAGCCCTGAAGATGGTTTTCCGTGGTTTCCCATTTTCACACCAGGCAAATGCTGGGGCTGTACCTTAATTAAGGCCACGGCAGCTTCCTTCCCAGTCCTAGCCCTTTCCTGTTCCATCATCGCCATAAGACATATCTGTGTGGGTGCGACGTAGAGCCAATAGCCAAAAAAAAAAAAAAAAAAAAAAAAAGGGGATAGATAAGGAACAGGAAGGAAGTGGCGTGGCCTTAAGTTAGGTACCATCCCGGCATTTGCCTGGAGGAGAAATGGAAAACCACAGGAAACCACTTCGAGGATGACTGAGGTGGGAATAGAAACCTCTCTACTCAGTTCACCTCCCGAGGCTCAGTGGACCCCGTTGCAGTCCTCGTGCCACTTTTCAAATTTCGTGGCAGAGCCTGGAATCGATCACCGGACTCCAGGGGGTACAGATAATTACACTAATAACTACACTACTGAGGTGGGCTATTTAATTAATATTTAATTAATTAATTTGCCTTATTTTGCTTAGCGCAGTAAAGTGTATGAAACTTTCTTGTACGTCAAACCAAGGCTAACAATGAAATATTCAACTTGCAGTTACTAGGAAGTAATTGTAAGAAGGAGTCTATAAAATAATAACTATAGAGGACTTAATAATAATAATAATAATAATAATAATAATAATAATAATAATAATAATAATAATAATAATAATAATAATAATAATAATAATAATAATAATAATAATAATAATAATAATAAATCTACTGTAAATAAAGTACTTCTTCTAGTTACTATAGGATTACGCGCCCGACATCAGGCTCCGTAACTCCTCTCCTTAGGGGTTAGAGACCCGTGCTGAACCTACCATGAAGAAATGGGTTTATTGTTTGGTAGTGTGAACAGAGAAGGGAAGATATTCCCGTTTTGAGAGCAGAAGTTCAGCTGATTAAGGCTGATGTGTTTCTAAGAACTTGGTTAAACTCGGTACTATGTACTGAGTCCGCCTCTGTGGTGTAGTGGTTAGCGTGATTAGCTGCTACCCCCGGAGGCCCGGGTTCGATTCCCGGCTCTGCCACGAAATATGAAAAGTGGTACGAGGGCTGGAACGGGGTCCACTCAGCCTCGGGAGGTCAACTGAGTAGAGGTGGGTTCGATTCCCACCTCAGCCATCCTGGAAGTGGTTTTCCGTGGTTTCCCACTTCTCCTCCAGGCGAATGCCGGGATGGTACCTAACTTAAGGCCACGGCCGCTTCCTTCCCTCTTCCTTGCCTATCCCATCCAATCTTCCCATCCCTCCACAAGGCCCCTGTTCAGCATAGCAGGTGAGGCCGCCTGGCCGAGGTACTGGTCATTCTTCCCAGTTGTATCTCCGACCCAAAGTCTGAATCTCCTGGACACTGCCCTTGAGGCGGTAGAGGTGAGATCCCTCGCTGAGTCCGAGGGAAAAACCGACCCTGGAGGGTAAACAGATTACGAACGAACTAGGTACTGAAATGTAGACGTACTTAGAACATTGTGTAGTAGACAATGGGTTTGAAGCTATCTTTCTGTTTGCAAGTTTCAGTAAAAAAATGTAGAAGGCTAACAAAGCTGTAGAAGTAAAAGAATATATATATACATATGGAACGTCTGCATAAGTAGGTGTAGATAAGAAATTCCAAACTCAGTTAGGGGCCTTGTGGTTGCTACTAATCATTATTTATACGACTCCATCCTAAATATAGGCTACACTTCAAACAGCCACTTTGTTCATACGAGGAACCCAGTTACAGGTTTATAAAAACTAATACCCCAGGTAAGGGGAGATGTAGGTCAGAATTTGCTAAATTTACGAATTTTTCTATGCTAATTTAAAAGGGCACAGTTTAAATAACACAATGCATAAATTTCATTTACGAATTCCACGGGGAAATGCGTTAAATAAATATTTTCCAAATATTTATACGTGCCACGCCCACATATCTCTCATGCACGAAGGGTGTATGACATTTTTAAAAACTCATTCGTCGGTCGTAACAGGAATGCAATAGCTATGCAGATTGTGGAAAGATGGCGTCCAGGTATTTCCGGTTCGTTTGTTTACAAGACAAATACATGAGGTTGCCATGTGATTTCGTAAATCTACACATCATATAAGGTTTTATTTTAATTTTGTCGTCAGTATGGAAAGATCTAGAGTGTTTAAAAAGGTCTCCAAACACCGTTACCTACGTACGAGAACAACTAAGGTACAAATACCTATTTTCAGCACGGTGGTGATAAAAATCCAGGATGTGACAAACTAAGTGAAGTTACGAGTGACATAAAAATTACAAGTGCCTCAGGGAGTAAATTGAACGGTAGTTTAGGTGATATTAATGCCACTGCAAACAAGAGTGTTCCGGATGTTATTAGGCTATTGGATTTAGAGATTCTTTTAAATGTAATTAATACCTCACGTGCATGTGGTAACTGTGGTGCCAAACCTCCAAAACTCTTTGATGACAATGGGCGAAGTGGCATTGTATGCAATTTACATATTGTGAAAACTGTGAATATGATGTAGAATTTAAAACCTCAAATAATATGGAAATTATTTATGAAGCTAACATTAGGTGTATGTAATGAGATGCTTGGGTGTAGGAAGGGAAGGAACTAACTTCTTTTGTGGATTAATGAATATGCCTCCACATGTAAGTCGATTCACTGAACATAACCACATACTGTTAAAAGCACTTGAAGACGAGTACCTAGAATACCTCGCAGCTGCTTCTCAGGAGGCTATAGATATTAATGATGAATAAGAAGGTAAGAACTTATGTGTGTCTTGTGATTCCACTTGGATGAAGAGGGACCATACATCACTCCACGGTGTGTCATCAGCGATCAGTGTTGATACAGCTAAAATTTTAGACTTCCAAGTCATGAGTAAGTATTGAAGTCAATTCACAAGGAAAAAGAACCAAGCTAACAAAGAGAAATAAGGTAGGTGGCTGGAGGAACACAATAACGTGGGTAGTAAAAATTATGATGGCTTAAATGGTGGTATGGAACCAGCTGGAATGAGGCACATCTTTCATCGATCAGAAGAAAAATATAGTGCACGATATGCAAATTATCTTGGTGACGGGAACTCTGGTGCTTTTACAGTAAGGAACTGTCAGATAGTAAACCTCTACTGAACTAATGTGAAGCTGGAGAAGTTAGAGTGTATAAGCCGTATACAGAATAGGATGGGGGGTAGACTTTTGAAGGTAAAAAGAGATATGAAAGGCAAACTTCTTAGTGATGGGAAGGATCTAGGGGGTGCAAATAGACTTTCAGACAAAGAAATCCATGCCTTGCAAGTTTATTATGGCAAAGACATTAGAGAAAAGAATTGTGAAGGAAAAAAAAGCAAAAGTATGTTTGGGCCATCTATTTTCATAAATTCTCCAATGATACTGTGTCTGAGCATTCTTTGTGTGACACTTCTTGGTGCAAATACTTACAGGCCAAGGCTAAAGGAAAAATCCTTGTGCATAAACATAGCATAAAGCAGTAATCGGTGCAGTCAAGCCCACATTTAGATTTTTACCACATCCAGATCTCCTTCAGAAGTATCTTCAAGTATTGTCAAGATTGTGGGCTGTAATGCTTGTTTAGTGTTTAATAGTAGAAATGCAGGCAGAATCAGGGCAATTCAGAGTCTAGGAATCAAACCTGGGGCATTCACTCGCAAAATACTCAGGGATATTGATGAAGTGCGACTTGCCAAAGCTGACAGGGCAGTGCGAAATCTGCAAAAGATGGCTAGGCAGAGAAAGCAGATGAATAGGAAGCAGCAGCAGGAGGACGGGGAAGAGGAAGACTGTGAATATTACCAAGTATTAAAAAACAGAGGTAAAAAAAACTTGACTTAAAACATAAGAGAAATTTCGTCGCAGTTTTCTGGAAGTTTACATGTTTGTACAATCATAGCACATTTTCGTTCGAACTATTAAACCTACATCATTCAAAACTGGTAATATGTTTAACAACACTGTAATGAAAAATTGTGTGGAGTGTCTTTTTATAGTCTAGGCATTTTGACATTTATCACCAGATATGAAGGTAAATTTGGGGTTTTTAATAAAAAATTAAAATTCATATATAATAATGCTAAGGGCATAATTGAATTTTCTTTCCACATAATTGATTAACACCCTTCAAAGAGCTTAACATAACGTCTTTATCACTATAGAAACGGACAATAATGACAGAAGGTGCATTTAGTATTTGTAAGTTATTGAGAAGTATATTTCCCATGGAGGTCTTACTTTTAGTAAAATTTAATGAATATTACTGCAGGTGTGCGTAATTATGTTACAAATATTGGTGCAAAATTTCAATACTGTAACTTGAAAACACTAGAAGTTGTAGGACATTGTTTCAAACCATACGTTATGCCCTACGTTTCCACTTAACATAAACGAAAATCAACAAAGAAATGCTCTCTAAAGAAAATTGAATAGTTTTCTACATTCAAGGACGTAAAAGTTAACCGTTAGTTCATACCTCATCAAGATTCTTAGGCTTTCAGAAACGACTAATGTCCAGACTGTAAACATTGAAGCATAGCGTATAGAAGAGAAAGTGTGATAAATTCTCCGCGCGCCCGTACACTTGCCATTGTCTGCGGCAGGCACCACGGCGTCTGGCCGAAACTGAGGCGTGACGGTCGCTACCTGATTTAGTTACTAATGCAATACCTCGTATTGCGCATTGCGTATTTCTAAAGATCGTGAATCTGTGAATGTTCACGTGATTGAAAATAATTCTTCAGCCCTTCACACATAATGAAAGTAAGGCAATCAGAAAGTTATTACTTATTTTTTATATATATTTTGAATTGCTCAATCTATTACAAACACCAGATCACCACTCAAAACCTTCCAGATTTTTCAATAATAATGGTGATTAACAAATTTTACCTCTACGCTCCAAAAATGGCTAAATTTGGCTAGATATCACTCACTTTCACAATATTAGGTATGGCGCTGTTAGTCAACACGGCATTTTAATGTGTCTATTCTTCGTGTACATTCTTTATGCCGTGACGGAGACATGTCTTGTTGATCTCAAACGGGTCGAGTCTCGGGTTACAAGGGCAATAACGAGCAGTGATGTGAAAAGTACAAGGAAAGGAAATTGGGCTGAATTGCAGTTTCCTGAGAAATATGTCATTCAAATACAAATCACGTTTTCAACAAGTAATAATTACAATTACTTTACAGAACGTCAACCTTAAGGAAATCAATTGTTTTCCGCATAAATCCGTAACTATACCAAAGTTTGTAAACCAAACCAAACCAAACCCCATGGCGCAACAGCCCCGAAGGGTCATGGCCTACCAAGGGACCGCTGCTCAGCCCGAAGGCCTTCAGATTATGTGGTTTCATGTGGTCAGGAAGACGTATCGTCCTGACCGTTATTCTTGTCTTCCTAGACCGGGGCCGCAATCTCACCGTCAGATAGCTCCTCAACTGCAATCACATAAACAGAGTGGACCTAGAACCAGCACTCAGATCCAGGTAAAATTCCCAGGCCTGTCCGGGAATCGAATCCGGGGCCTCCTGCTATGAGGAAGGTACGCTCCCCCGACACCCCAATGCCGGCACCAAAGTATGCAGGAGAAAGATTATTTTTGTGTGGATTTTTCTCAGTATACAAACATTTAGTGGCTATAATCACTAAGTGAGTCTAAACACAATAGCTTGGGACTTTCGAAATTATATTTTCAGAGTAATGTTATTTTAGTTAATGACTTGCAGCTTTTCAAATAATTTACTCTGCAAATAAAATGAATGGTTCTTAATATTCTCATCCCTACACTTCGACCCTCTTGGGGAAATACATCTTTGCATTTACTGAAAAGACGCCCTACGGGAGCACTTAAGTACATGGTTGGGAGTACTGGAGAGGTAAGAAGGTACCTCATCCAGAACTGATGAAGCCACCGGTTCTGCTGTAATAGATCTAAAAGTGTTATCATCATGTATTCTTCCACTTTCTGCGTCTGATATACATCAATTACTAGAATGTAGCGAATAAAATTGTATTTCAAGAAGCAAGTACACCTAGTCCGCCTCTGTGGTGTAGTGGTTAGTGTGATTAGCTGCCACCCCCGGAGGCCAGGGTTCGATTCCCGGCTATGCCATGAAGTTTGAAAAGTGGTACGAGGGCTGGAACGGGGTCCACTCAGCCTCGGGAGGTCAACTCAGTAGAGGGGGGTTCAATTCCCACCTCAGCCATCCTGGAAGTGGTTTTCCGTGATTTCCCACTTCTCCTCCAGACAAATGCCGGGATGGTACCTCACTTAAGACCACGGCCATTCCCTACCCTCTTCCTTGTCTTTCCCTTCCAATCTTCCCATTCCCCTGCTAGGGCCCTGTTTAGCATAGCAGGTGAGGCCGCCTGGGCGAGGTACTGGTCATCCTCCCTAGTTGTATCCCCCGACCCAGAGTCTTAAGCTCCAGTACACTGCCCTTAAGGCGGTAGAGGTGGGATGCCTCGCTGAGTTCGAGGGAAAAGCCAACCCTGGATGGTAAACAGATGATGATGATGATGATGAAGAAGAAGAAGAAATTACACCTAAAATACCTTTTTGTAAATAGTAAAAATTACGAGTGAAAGTCACTAAGAATGTAATCGTTAACAGTAATCCGATTACTTTTACTTTCAAACTCTGATAATGAGATAAGACATTTCTTTACATCATCCAAAATGAGTCTTATGGCGACGATGGGATAGGAAATGGCTAGGTGTTGGGAGGAAGCGGCCGTGGCCTTGATGCCTTGATTAAGGTACAGCTCCAGCATTTGCCTGGTGTGAATATGGCAAAACACGGAAAACGATCTTCAGGGCTGTCGACAGTGGGATTCGAACCCACTATCTCCTGGATGCAAGCTCATAGCTGCGCGACCCTAACAGCATGGCCAATTCGCCCGGTGACATGTTTTTGAAGTGGACAAATGCTATATTTACCGAGCTAGTTAGCCCTGCGGTTGGGGTTGTGCAGCTGTGAGCTTGCATTGAAGAGATAGTGGGTCAGAACTCTACTGTCGGCATCCCTGAAGATGGTTTTCTGTGGTTTCCCTTTTTCACACCAGAAAAATGCTGGGGCTGTACGGACGCTTCCTTCCCACACATAGCCCTTTATTACCCATCGTCACAGCCTCAGCACGCAGCCCAGCAAGAGAGCACTTCGGAGAGCTAACCCCGAAGGCCTGCACTGGTAACCCAGACTAACAGCTCGCCGCCCGACAAGTGAAGCTTCATCAGCCCCGGCTCGCCGCCTAGCAAGTAGGCAAACTGCAACAGATTTTCAGCGCGTTCCGACCTTCCTGATATACTCTACCAGGACCGCCTACGCTCCTTGCCAGTCCCTATTGCAGAGTCGCCGCTAGCACACCCTAGCTCCACCAATCAAGAAGCCAGCAGCTACCACCAAGGGTAGCGCCAGAGCATTTGTCAGGCAGCTTGGTGTCCTGAGTTTGTGACTTGCCTGTGGCGTAATCCACTTTCAAAACTAGCCTGGCACGACTCTGGTAACAAGTTGTAACACATAGCCCGGTCCGCAATTGCGTTTGACCATCCAGTATTTCTTCCCTGGTCCATCTCTACCCTCTATAATTAATTCCCAGCCAAGAAATCCTGCCATGACTCAAAAACCAAAATCACGTTACACGCCTGGTGAATCGAGTAGCCGGGCCCCTGTTCAAACCCCACCCATCAGTTACAACACTAGAAGCAAGAAGAATACCCAGGTATCCCCTTCTCAACACCCCAACCGTTCCTCGTCGCCAGCTTCATCACCAAACTCAGAGTGCGCTACCAGCAGCAATTTCAATATCGAGAACCACGACTTCGACCGTCCCTTCACCTACAAGAGAAATAACTCAGCACTCCCTATATATTCTACCAACACCGTAATGATCATTCCGCTCGGCCTCACAGGGTCTATCTCATTGAACCGGATAACATTCATAGAATCCATCCAGGACCTTATCCCTACTCACGTAGCGTTAATAGAAGAAACGCATAACAACCTCCTGTTGATCACTCCAGTTCACGAACATCAAATGAGTGAACTCTGCTCAAGAATGGACATGATCAAGGAAACTCCAATACGAAATTATTTTCGCCCCCTTAAATGTTATCCCAAACCAGAACCTGTGGAAGAAGAAGTAGAAGAAGAAGATGAACCAACTGACGAGGAAGAAGAAGAAGAAGAAGAAGACGAACCAACTGATGAGGGAGAAAATGAAGAAACAGCGGAGGATGGTTCCCCAACGTGTGCAAGCTGCTCGAAAATCACTTCATCACCGACTCTCATTGATACCTGCACCCAAACCTCACACCCAACCATAGAAGACCAAAACCAACCAGAAACCATTAATACACAATCTCCACCCCCAGTACCCAACAATACCCATTCTACACAGCCCAATGACAAAGTAATCCCGCAGCAAACCGTTCCTACGCCGCAATCACCAACTCCTTCAACACCAACCAGTCAATCCACTACCAAATCGAACAGACCAAACCGAAACCACTCTTGTCTACATTCCACCCTTATCCGTATGTGCTACAATTGCCAGCAGTTGAACCACTCAGGCGCAAACTGCACAAATGAGATCCGATGCAACAGATGTGGTGACGATCATGATCACACCGTCTGCCCAGTTCCAAGGGACCAGCCTACGTGCGCCAACTGCAGAGGAAAACATGCCTCCTCCTACCCTGGTTGCCCGTTCCTTAAGAAGGCAAGTAAAAGCGCACTACGCAGTCAATAAACACCTCAAGCAGTCGCAATCAACAAATTAGACGCCACCACCCCTACTGGACCTAAAACGCAATCCCCCTCCCACGCACCAATTGAACCGCACACCACAAACCATCCTCACTATAGATCTTCTTCGAAACCTCCTCTTCCTATTAACCAGCACTACCCAAATCTAGTCCCCTCCAGAACCCGAGTTTATCCCGCCCAGACACACTGCATGCCCCTACACCACCAGAAGCATCCCAATCGCTAGCACCCTCTTACGCTCCCTCCGAAGTCCCACAAAGCTACCACCATATTTCTATCGATCCACCACCACATTTCAATCGTTCAACCATTGTCTCCTTCCTTTCAAAAATACTGGAATAATTTCCCAAGCTAAACCAACAGTCAACGCTCTCTAAAGAGCCCCATGTCAGCGCTGAGATAAAGGACCCAATGAGGTCGGGGATCTCAATCCAAATCCACAGCTACCTCTCTTTGAGCGGCAGCAGTCGCTCCGCGAGGCTCAGGCTCAGACGATCGGTGCGAAGTAAAGCAAATAAAAAAAAACAAGGGTACACCCCGGAAGGGCAGAAATTTCACTGCGAAATTCTGTGCGTAACGTTGATTTTCATGACAAGCAGATTATTAAGGCCGATCCGTTTGTGATTGACGGCAAAGAGACGGAACTCACGCGACTGAGATGGCTGTAATAGACTATAAAGACAGGAACAGAATAAAATTTAACGACTATCTTCTGGCGAGGATGAGTACCGAGAATGAATCCACAGTAATACAGTGTGTAACAATCATGTTATCTACTGTACGTAGCGGGAGTAGAAGTGGGACTGGAACGGAAGTTCGTGTAGTGAAGTGAATATCTCGGAAATTTACCACATCATCTTCACCGGGTTTGCTCTTAAAAGGTAATTAGACATAAAGGAATCTTTTAAGCCCATTAAAACTCTAGGCCATCCTTTTAGAAAAAAATGGTTTCCCATTGTGTAATTCCGAGGTCGTCATCAAAAGCTGTATTTCAGACTCAGAAATGGTCGAGGATTATCTAAAGCGTTATTGTGCAAAATGAAAAATAGGAATAGGCACAAAAAGTTAAGGTTGCCCAACCAAATTATGATTTCTGCTGTACGATCCTAGGAAGTAAAATACGATACTCTTCGTTGTAGCTGTACTATCACGTCATGCTTAGAGGTCGTCAACACTGGGCCTCCTTGTCCTGTGAGGGCGAGATAGATGAGTGATATTATCACCAGTTCTCATGAAAATGGTGTCTGACTCGTTGGCTGAATGGTCAGCGTACTGGCCTTCGATTCAGAGGGTCCCGGGTTCGATTCCCAGTGGGGTCGGGGATTTTAACCTTCATTGGTTAATTCCAATGGCTCGGGGGCCGAGTGTTTGTGCTGTCCCCAACATTCCTGCAACTCACACATAACACTATCCACCACAATAACACGCAGTTACCTACACATGGCAGATGCCGCCCACCCTCATCGGAGGGTCTGCCTTACAAGGGCTGCACCCAGCTAGAAATAGCCACACGAAATTATTATTATTATTATTATTATTATTATTATTATTATTATTATTATTATTATTATTATTATTAAGGTCACAGTTTTCAAATGGAAGGCAAGTCAGAGTGATTCTATTTAAACGTAAAACTGGATGTTCGATGACTCTGATAAAGATATCCGGAATCCCGTAAAACTACAAAACATACTTCCTTACCAGTGGCTTGAATAACGTCTGCATATGACCTTAGGTTTATATTCACGATTTATTCGGCAGGTATTGTATGAAATCACGTACTTATTGGCAGTAGAACATTCGGATGTAAAGAGAATATTTTAAAAACGTGCCGTATTGAGTTACGAGGAGTGATCTGTGAAGTGGCGCACTCATCACTAGAGAATTAACACTTGTCAAAGCCAGCACGTGTATTTATTAATTTTAACGTTGCCTCGTTACTGATGGCCAGATGTGGGCAGATCCGGCCAATGAATTACTTGAACCCATCAGGTAGAGCCAGTAACTACTATGACACACCATTACCGTCAACACAGATCAAACAGAGTATCCACTACCGCGATGAAAACGTAAAATTGGTTGCTATAGGAAGATTTAACTGTAGAAATCCATCATCACGCTATAATTGAGAGGCTGTCAACTGTGTAGCGTCAGTATGGCTTTTGCTCCCACTTATCTCTGCCTCCTCACTTTCATTTTTCCTATCCGCCCTCATCTGGTCGGCTCTTGCTTACTTTCGACCGCGGAAGTAATATTTGGTTTTGCGGATCTTAGTGATATTTTACTTTTACACTCTTTCTTATTTTTGCTGATAACTCATTCTTGAACATTCACTTGATCAGCGATAAGAGGGCTCGGTTGCCTCGATGTATTCGTACTTCACTTTACAGCCACAATTACCACCAACAACATGATCTTTGTGACTCTTCTGTTTCTTCCATTGGAGTTAAGAGCCGATGATTGACACGTCCCAGACGTTTCTTTTAAAAAAAATCACCCCCACCATAGTAAATTATGAGCAAGGATATATTAAGGAGATATTCACGTATTTACAGTGACTATTTAGCTCATGAACCAGCGACCAATCCAGCCTAATATGAGGAAATTCAATCAATCACAGCTGCCTACCTCCACAATTACATCGTTCTCTTTTTATCACTTTATTTTCATTTAACCCACTGTTCGTGCATATTCGTTTATGCAAATTCATCATCACAACAGCTCACTGAAACATTTTTATAGCTAATGTGCCCTAAAAATCAGCTGTCTTCAATAATACATTTGACCAAAAAGCGCATAACGAACTCTGGTATTCTCATTAAGCTGGCATCCTACCTATTGGTAGGCATCCACCTAAAGAATGTACAGTACGTGGAAAAATAAAACTATATTTCCGATCAGAAAATTTTGTTCATTGAATAGCCAGACCATAACTTAAATCAAACGAATTCCTTTTTTGTTACCATTACATGTCGCTGCAGTGCCAAAACTGCGAATGATGTGAAATTGCTCTTCCTATCCAATATTTCCCTTAAGACTGGTCACGCCTCCTATGCACATATTGACATGCAGTCCATCAGAACAATTTTCGTTGGGTTCATTTTCCTATGAGCCTTACTATACCTTACTGTAGGAATATACATTTTCGTGACATATTCACCTACTCCTAGAGTGTGAATGTATTTAAGGTTCATGATCAAGCTGAATGGTCATATTGTATTTATTAACCCTGTAACTTTTTAAGGGTCGACTTTCCTCGAGAAAGTATAAGCATATCTCTTCTTATGATATAGTTTCGCAGTTACTTGGAACAGACAAGGCAAATAAATAAATAAATAAATAAATAAATAAATAAATAAATAAATAAATAAATAAATAAATAAATAAATAAATAAATAAATAAATAAATAAATAAATAAATAAATAAATAAATAAATAAATAAATAAATACTGAAAACCATGTTATATCTGCACTGCGACCATCAGACCAACCTTCGGACTGACTAGTCAACGTACACACAACGGTTTTGACCTACCGAGGAACCTCGGGTGCCGTATCAACAGGTTAAGGACTGGATATGGTTGTTGCAATTATTTCAGGTACAAGTGGGGTTGGATTTGTTCACCAATGTGTGATTGTAATCTGGAAGAACAGACGATTGAGCACCTGGTCCAACGATGTCCTCTTCATTCGTACCCTAGCACTCATGATAATTTGTTCGCTCTCACACCTGGTTTATCTGAATGGCTGAGAAGGATGGACTTTAAAGTTTAATGCTGCCTTGTGTATATATATTGTATAAAATCACCATACGACTAAATAAATAAAATTATTATTATTATTATTATTATTATTATTATTATTATTATTATTATTATTATTATTATTATTATTATTATTATTATTATTATTATTATTATTATTATTATTATTATTATTATTATTTAACGGAACCGTAACTTTGGCCGACATAAGAGATTTTGTTTCTTCAAAGACGATATAAGTCCTGGTGAAAAATGGTGAAACCTAGAGACATTGTGTAATATTTCACAAACGGAAAACTGGAGTATAATGTGACAAGCTATATACAAACTAACAAGTTTGTGTCTAGAGTGACAGTCCCACAAGAATGCTCTCACGCTATCTCTGTCACACACACACACACACACACACACACACACACACACACACACACACACACACACACACACACACACACACACACACACACACACACACACACACACACACTCACACACTCACACACACACACACACACACACACACACACACACACACACACACACACACATATACGTGCACGCATAATTCGCTTCGGTCATTTTATATTTAATAATCAACATCAAATGACTCTCTTTACACTAGTTGTGAAAATGCACAACATTTTGATCCTCCACTTTTAATATGTGGCTCCCATTTTTAACGTAGGAAGATTTCCGTAGGGCAGTAGGAACTGAATGTGTAGGAAGAAATAATGTATTTTAGTTTTCTATTTCAATATTGATAAGCAGAACGACCAGTTCTATTCAAACGTATGCTGTTTCCCGCAAAGCCCTGGTCAGCGAACATATTCAGTTTTAATAAACCTAAATGAGTTTAGTGAAATTAAACTCATGGAGTATATATTATAGTTGTAATACATGTTAGGTTAAATTAGATTACAATTAATATTGTTTGGACAAACAACGCAGGTGTATTGATGTAATTAACTTTGGAGTACTATGGATTTAACCGCACTGAACGTATTGTCACATTAGTTTATAAGTACCGTATGTTGAATCACGTGTATCCGTATTATCTCCGTACAAGCCAACTGAGGTACGTGTGTGCAAGAAGTGTGAGAAGGGAAAGAATGAAAATATCTAACAAAAATGTTTAAATATATTACAATAAATATATTGTGATACTAGACAATTTTTAATTAGTCGATGTATCGTATCAATCATTGACATTTACCACATAAATATAAATATACATCTCCTGTATGAAAAAACGCAGGGAGGTGACTGGGAGGATGTTAGGGAGTACATAAAGCCAAGAATTGTGGTCCAGTGTAGCACTACTAATGTTTCTTGATGACAGTTCATCATTGTTGAACGGAAACGCGCGTCGTGTTGGGTTGCCTCTAGCAAGAAAAATTGGTCCACTCAACTTCGACTTTTGCACAAGCTACACCGCGCTGTTCGACTTTTATAGTTAGTCCCATTCACCTACACCTTATCCGCAGATTGAATTGCAAAAATGTCTCGTACAAACCCATATTTTCACTTGCACTTGAACTATGCTTGTTACTTAGAATAGAGCCCGGATTTTTATGCATTAAATAGGTTCGAATGCAAACTTACCGAAGTCAGTAGCAAGTATAGTCTACCTCCACAACGACGGTGCAATGGGGATTGCGTACGGCCCATCAGAACCCCTATAGCTTATGTTACTCTTGATACACTATTGAAGAGCGGGTGGCCAACACTTCCTACATATCAAATTAGTTTGCAATCTAACCTGTTACTGCATACAAATCCGACCTTTACATATGAATGTTTCTAAGGATTAACAGTTGCTTTAACATCAGATGCAGGCCTGGATGCGTAATTGCCGTTTTAGCAGTATGCAGTTGTATTGCAAGAACGGTAGTAATCACATTAATGAGGTTGTAAATCGGCTACAGATCTCTTCATTTGATTATAAGAGTTTTAGGACGTAAAAGAGAGGGTGTATAAGTCTCTCGTAAGATCCCATTTAGAGTATGGATTCAGTGTATGGGAGTCGGGCCCTCGTGAAGAGGCAGGGTGCCTGCCTCTTACGCGGATACCCGGCCAGGTCAGGAATTTTTTTTTTTTTTGGTTCGACGTCCATTCAGCCCACGTGATTACAATTGAGGAGATATCTGACTCTGAGATGGTGGCACCAATCTAGAAAGCCATGAAGGACGGCCGAGAGGATTCATCGTGCTGACCACACGACACTTTATAATCTTCAGGTTTACGGCCTGAGCAGCGGTCGCTTGGTAGGCCAAGGCCTTTGAGGTTGTTGCACCATGTTTTTGTTTCAGTGTGTGGGACCCACACCAGGATAACTTGATACAAGAACTGGAAAAGATCCAGAGGGAAACAACACGATATGTAAGGAGTGATCCCCATCAAAAAGTATTGTTGCAAAAATTTTGGAAACTTTGGGCAGGGAAGACTTGGGAGTTAGGAGACTAGCTGCTCGACTGAGCGGTATGTTTCGAGCTATCAGTGGAGAGATGCCGTGAATGACATTAATACACGAATAAGCTTTACCGTAAATTTTAAAGTTAGGAAAGTTCATAATAAAAATAATTTAACCGCAATCAACCATTAATAAAAGAAATTGCAGTGAGTGCCTTGAAATATTCCATCCAAATCCTGAAGAACCATGTCTCCCAAAATTTTAATACAACGACATACATTATGTCAAATGCGCTAACCAACTCACAATTACTTTTAATATTCATATTGTAGCCTCCGTGGCTTAGGCGGCAGCACGCCGGCCTCTCACCGCTGGGTTCCGTGGTTCAAATCCCGGTCACTCAATGTGAGATTTGTGCTGGACAAAGCAGAGGTGGGACAGGATTTCTCGGGCTACTCCGGTTATCCTTGTCATCTTTCTTTCCACCAACACTCTTCAATATCATTTCATTTCATCTGTCAGTCATTAATCATTGCCCCAGAGGGTTGCGACAGGCTTCGGCAGCCGGCACAATTCCTATCCTCGCCACGAGATGGGGCTTCATTCATCCCATTCCTGACCCGGTCGAATGACTGAAAACAGGCTGTGGATTTTCATTTTCATTCATATTGTCTTTTTGTATACTTTGTCCTCATGGGCAACCTCCAGTTGGGGAAAGTCAAAATCTATATGCTGTATACAAAATAATAGTATGGTCTGTACATTGCTCATAATTTAAAAAGAATGGTACTTCCGTATCGGTCATGTCCACAATAAGAAGGACATGCACTTTTTACTTTTCCGTAATTTCTGTCTGTCTGTCTGTCTATCTGTCTGTCTGTCTGTCTGTCTGTCTGTCTGTCTGTCTGTACGCACATCACGAGAAAACGGCTGAAGAGAATTTCATGAAAGTCGGTACGTAAAGTCGGGGAATAAGCCACTACAACCTCGGATATAAATTATTTTATTCACGCTGAGTGAAATGGTAGTTTAGGGGAAAGCCTAAAATTTAATTTTCAAATATTTATTATTAGTGGTCCTATAGATAAATCTTACATAAATGATGTTATATAGAATTAAATTTCTGATCATTTATGTCTTATACAATTTTACCGTACCGGCTATGGTAACAGAGATTTTCATGAATTTGTATTTTTGTTGCCAAGTCCATATCAACGCCGAGCCACAAGACAATGGGTAAACAGAATTTAATGAAAATCGGTACATAGAGTCGGGGAATAAGAAACTACAGTCTAAGCCATAAACAATTTTATTCACCCTGGATGAAATGGTAGTTTAATTTTTAAATAGCTGTGTTATTGGTCCTATCGAAAAGTACTATATAAAAAAAGTTATAGAGAATACAATTTCCGATCATTTATGTTTTATTCAGTTTTACCGTACCGACTATGATAAGAGTGGTATGTCAGAGTCGGAAGAAAACTGTGAAGGCCAATAAGTATTTTGTGTAATATCATTTAACTCAGTTTTGAACGAACTCTATTTGAGCGAAGGTAATAATAGGCTTATCAATTGTGCGGTTTGATATTCTTCAAATTATTTGATCAGTTTTGATTAACTTTTGTTCGTATATTTGTTTGTGTTATAGTTTAATACATTATTATAAGTGAGACTTCCGTATCAGTTACATATTATAGTTCTGTAGTTACCGAAAAGGATGAAACCAATTTTAAGAACGAACAGCGAAGTGGTGTACGGTTGGTGTTTCAGCAGCTCAGCAGTTCAAATATTGAGTCAGTCAAATGAAACCTATTATACATTCGTCTTCTTATTCTTATTATACCCCTTTTCCCACACCTGTTGGGTCGCGGGTGCGAATTATGTCGTACCTGTGAATTTGGCCCTGTTTTACTCCCGAATGCCTTTCCTGACACCTATCCTATATGGAGGGATTTAATCACTATTTCGTGTTTCTGTGGTGGTTGGTACTGTAGTGTGTTGTCTGAATATGAAGATGCAAGTGTTGGGACTAAAACAAACACCCAGTCTCCGAGCCAGAAGAATTAGTCACACGAGATTAAAATCCCCTACCCGGCCAGGAATCGAACCCGAGAACCTCTGAACCGAAGGGCTAAACCTATTAAACGTTATTTTGTGTATAATCTTTCAGTATTAAATAATCCGTTTGTTTGTATAATTTGACAATATATTGCATTAGTTGTACTTGCTGTAGTTACATGTATATTAGTTACAATAGTTTTTACAATGTATTTAAAGGCGCCCGAAATTTTATTTCGGCAGAAGGGACCGTATCAGATTCATTACGGCCCTGGAGCCCAGCCAACACTCCAGCTGTACGAGTGTGACTCATCCCTTCAAAACCTTTACTAGCCGCTCAACTACACGCTGCTTTTCCACACGTATTTACACAATTTTCAATGAAATGAAATGGCGTATGGCTTTTAGTGCCGGGAGTATCTGGGGACAAGTTCGGCTCGCCAGATGCAGGTCTTTAGATTTTACGCCCCTAGGCGGCCTGCGTGTCGTGATGAGGATGAAATGATGATGAGGACGACACATACGCCCAGACCCCGTGCCAGCGATATTAACCAATTATGGTTAAAATTCCCTATCCTGCCGGGAATCGAACCTGGTACCACTGCGACCAAAGGCTAGCACGCTAACCATTTAGCCATGGAGCCGTACACAATTATGAATGCTAAAAATCAACATGAAATGTTAAGCTAGGCACGTATGGCTTTCGTATTTGGAATGTACATTAGCTCAGCTACACAAATGCCAACTATAATCGGAACCGAGCTCGATCGCTGCAGTCGCTTAAGTGCGGCCAGTATCCAGTAATCGGGTGATTGTGGGCAGCCCCGACGATGGTTTTCCGTGGTTTCCCGTTTTCACACCAGGCAAATGCTGAAGGCTAAACCTTATTTAAGGCCACAGTCGTTTCCTTCCCATTCCTAGACCTTTCCTCTCCCATCGTCACCATAAGACATATGAGTGTCGGTGCGGCGTAAAGCAAAATAGCAAAAAAAATTAATCGAAATCGGTGTGTACACCTCGTTAAGCTACAGTACATGTTATGTGCACAGAAAGGTCTAGAGCCATTGTCATGCATCCTGATGCTAACGTCCCTTGCAAATTGTTGTCATTACTTGGGGTTCGATTACCTCTGGGTCTGTAACAACGTACCAATACTAGAGCGTAACAAAAAATTGGCAGGGCACACCATAAAGAAGAAATTAAATTGAATGTGCTGGGAATAGCATAAACTTAATTTTTATCAACATTTTAACACCTGTCAGATATTTATACACATAAATGAAATATCATCGCCAGAAAACGTGTCAATGTTCCGTCCATGGTGAAGGTGTCAAGTCATCGGTCCCTCGCTTATTGATCAATTATCGCAGGATCAAGTACAACACATAGATAATAATACATAGTGTGATGTATTCTATGTTCATGAAAGAGATGTCTTTCTACCGCGCTCAGTAACCTCAAGTGTTAATGCGCTACCGCTATGGAGCCAAGCTCCGCTTTCAGGAAACAAGTAGGTTCGGACCCCAACATCGACTGTCCTGAGAGTGGTTTCATATGGTTTCCCATTCTCACTTTCAGGTGAAGGTCAAGAAAGTTCCTACCAATAGGCCACAGACGATTCCTTTCACCTCATTATAAATGTCATTAACCTCATTCATTTCATTTTCATTAGCTCAACTGAGGTTGGCATCAGGAAGGGCATCCGGAAGTAGAAACTTGATATATAATTTTCTCTCATGTCTTCCGTCCTCTTGTCAGGAAAGGGGACTAACAGCAAAACATACGTGCATACATGTCTGCCTTTATAACGAAGTGTATTATTTAGATTTGACTTATTTTCCTTCTGCTATGGTACATTCATATGTAGCGTTGTTCCTCTACTATGCGATCTGAACCAACTGAGCTTGGTTGACGTTATGCTATATGCTTATGGAACCAGTATTCAGCAATGATTACATTTATGTTTTCTTAAACTGAGCGAGTTGGTCGCGTGGTTAGGGGCGCGTAGCTGTGAGCTTGCATTCGGGAGATAGTGAGTTCGAACTCTACTGTCAGCATCCCTGAAGATGGATTTCCGTGGTTTCCTATTTACACACCAGGCAAATGCTGGGACTGAACCTTATTTAAGGCCACAGTCGCTTCCTTGCCACTCCTAGCCCTAACATATCCCATCGTCACCGAAAGACCTACTTGTGTCGGTGCGGAGTAAAGGAAATTGATAACAACATATACACATCTATATATTTTTTAAAGTTTGCAGTTAACTTATCGACTGCCCCATGTACACCATTGAAACTGTAAACCGGTTACTTTCGCCATCAAGCTTATCTTGAGGACATGCTGCTGCATACTACTTTCAGTATTTTATGTTTTCAAGTTTATCAAGTTTTTTCACATACGTCTAAAATTATAAACAAATAGAAGCCGTTTGTACTGTAAAGCACAATTTCTCACGTTTTCAGTTTAGATAGTGTCAGTGGAGAGAGTCAATTCATGCGACAAAATGTTTGAAGGGATTGTCAGAAGTTCCAAGTAAAAGAACCCATGAAAGTCTGCCGTATTTTTACCTCACACTTGTCCGACTCGTTGGCTGAACGGTCAGCGTACGGGCCTTCGGTTCAGAGGGTCCCGGGTTCGATTCCCGGCCGGGTCGGGGATTTTAACCTTGATTGGTTAATTCCAATGGCCCGGGGGCTGGGTGTATGTGTTGTCTTCATCATCACTTCAGCCTCATCACGACGCGCAGGTCACCTACATGTGTCAAATAGAAAGACCTGCACCTGGCGAGCCGAACCCGTTCGGGGATATCCCGGCACTAAAAGCCATACGACATTTCATTTATACCTCACACTTTCCTTTCTATGTTCGTCGCCTCTTTGCGTTTATTAATGTATGACGCGATGTCATGAGCACACTGACGTGTGAATCAATTCTTATTCTTGACTGCTTTATTCACACTTGAAACCTATTTCTCCTAAAATTATATCCCATAACTAAACAGTGATATCAAAATATCACAGTGTTAATGATCAGAATTGCTATGTTAATACAACATTCGTGAGTAATTCTTTACTATGAGACATGGACGTATCGCATGACTTTGATGTGTGCTTGCATTGCACGGGTCAAACGAACGAGACCGTTCTCCTCTTTGTGTGACGTCACCGGAGTTGCAGTTCATCACGAAGACAATGGCATTACCATGGAGAGCACGTCTGAGGGCCAGCGGACGGTGTAAGCAATGAAATCGATACACAATGGATGTTGTGATATCATATTATGTGGTCAATGTCATTCCTCCTTTTGAGGGCGAGGAGATGATGTAATATTTTGGGGTCAATGTTATTCCTCGTTTTGAGGGCCAGGAGGTGTCCGCTGGGCGGTATAAAAGATAACAACGTCGAGGCGACATCATCACAAGCATTTCTCAGCTCTCAGTGGTTTGAAGCAACATCAACTACCTGACAATGAAGGTACTAGCCGCCTCTCTCGTGGTGATCGCTGTCGCCATGGCCGAGCCGCCACAGAGGTACCGCAACGCAGCTCTAAACACAGGGTACGGAGCGCCAGAGGAAGCAAACGAAGCGCCGTACCCTCCATCTGGGTGGCGTCCATCGGGGCGCCAGTTCGTGCTCCCGGCACGTCAGTCTTCTTACTACGCTCCTCCTCAAGAGTACGGACCACCAAGCACCGAAGCAGCCACCACGGAGCAGCCTACAACCACTGAAGCTGAGCCCACCACCACCGAGGCTGACACCACCGAAGTGCCCGCAGAGGAGGACAACAGCGAGTTTGCGGACGGAGCTCGCGCCTTCTCATCGGCCAGCGCCCAGGACCGTGAGGAGGAGGGAAGTGGAGTGTACTACGTGCTTCTCCCAGACGGCCGTCTCCAGCGAGTAGCCTACAGCACTAACCCCAATGGAGTTCCCCCTGAGCCCGTCTCTGCACCCATCCGGAACGCCGGCTACGTGCAGTTCCGCTACATGAACGTCGAGCCCATACGTGCACCCATCTACTCGTACGGTGCTCCTCTTGTGAGGATATACTAAGAGACTGGAATCGAAGGACCACTTGCGCTGTAGCACACGTTTATCTCCAAATACGTCAAATATTAACAGACTCATCATGGTATAATTGGAACATATAATTGCAATAGTTCACGCACCCATCCCTGTCAGTGCACATGAGGGTGAAGATAAAATTCATACCTCTCTCTATGAGAGGGAGAAATATTTCTTTTGCTTTTCATTTTACGTCGCACCGACGATGGGATGGGACCTGACTAAGGAGCGACCGTATCTTAATTCAGGTACATCCTGAGCATTCGAAAATGGGAAATCCTTGAAAGTCATTTTCAGGGTTTCCGACAGTGTGGTTTGAACCCACCATCTCCTAAACGCAAGCTCGTAACTACATAATCCCAATCGCGAAGCCAGCTCGCTCGGCATCAATATTACAGTGCATACAGGTACGTTAACAACAACCAGTCTGCTCTTTATATTACGAATAGTGAAATGTAAACGCCTTATATTTTTCCATTATCTCCCTATATTTTGTTCGTTGTAATCTACACGGACGTTTCAGACAGACCCTTGTCCAAGGATAGAATTCAGATTACTGTTTGTTGCTATTATTATAAACAGTCAAAAAGAAATAATCATATTCATGTAACGTTTCAACCTCTTAAATATTTCCATGTTTCTGATGCAGGCCTTGTCCACGATTGCCAAATAATTCTTTATTGAACAATAAGAACACTGTTACCAGTCACTCTTTTTCACCCTAGTGTACTAAGTCCAGCTCACTTCAAGCAATACTAAATCGCTTCCTCATAAGACGTTTCCAAAACTAAACACGTCCCACCCACATTTTCACATGTACAAATTACATGTAAATCCAAGATATTGTGACTTGTTTCATTCCATTCGACATGTACATTTTATTGTTAAACAATGTAAATAAGTATGTAAAAACGTTGTTGTATTGTTAGAAGTTGAATAAACTTTATTGTTTCTATATTAAAAAATGTTCATATATCCTATTATAATCTTGATATTGCAATTATTTTAAAAAAATCAGTTCAATGAATAATCAGGATTTCACAAAAAATTCTTGAATATAATACAAAATACATTTACAATATCTTGACTTATGGCTTTGTTGCCACACTTCTCCTACTTGAAGTTCTCGAAGATAATGTCCTACCCATTAATAATATTTTCAACTCTCATGTTCGTCACAGAAGAGTGATCGTTTCCTGCTTCGGGAATAAGAAATAGTTTCGTAACTGAAGATTAACATAACTTAATTCTCACTATTTTCTTTGAATATTACTGAACCATTTAAGTGCTAAGTTATAACAGGCATTACCTACTGCTAGTGTAAGGTTTTATTGCTCATTTTTCTGTTGCTTACAAGTTATGTTTTTATCAGAAAAACAATATATTCCCTATACGATGAAAACAATGAATGTATGTCTACCCCGCTGTCCCCTTTCGTGATATGGGATCGAGGATGAGCTGAGATTCAATTACATGGTATGTTTCTACAGCCGGATGCCCTTCCTGTCTCCAACCTCAGTTGTAGAGGTAACGAAGATGAGTGATGGTTGAATGAAACTGGTTGATGTGGTTGAAGAAATTGGCTGTGTTCTATGAATAGAACTGTCCCGGTATTTTCCTGGAAGTGAATATGGAAAAACCCAGGAAACCATTCTCTGAGGTTCAAATCCACTCCTCTCCCGAAGGCAGAGCTTGACTCCATAGCCGTAGTGCGCTAACACGTACGACTGCTCCGCTCAATCAATGAAAACAATAATTAATTAATACCTTACGTATTTTATTGTGTGAATGTTCAATAGTCTTCCGTTTAACAATGTTCTTCACGGAATAATCTAGGGCATTTAGGTCCACAAGGTTCTGTGACCACATTTCTAGTGTGATATGGTCGTGAAGATTGGTCACCATCCAATCTTGTGTTGTTTCAACTTGGTACATAGGTGCAGAGTCCTGCTGAAAGACATTCGGTTTTCCTTGCGTACGCTGTCTATCTCGAGCTTCACAGCTCTCTAAGACACAGCTCTCTAAGTGTGGCTAGAGTCATTGACACGGAGGTTCTGTGGAAATAAGTATGGGCATGACATGTCGTTCGCTACTCACTAACACTATCCATAAACCTGCTGTGCATAACGCATGGGACCTCAGAAACATCCGCACGTAACAGCTAGTTATATCTTCGGTTTTCATCTCTTGATCCTGACAGAAGTTCTTTCATATGTGTGTGCGTCAACCTGAATTGCCCTTTCCTCATATCATACGAATTATATCGAAAATTATCATATACCACACTACGAACTGTGAATACAAGAATTCTCTCGAGAACAACGATATTCTCCTCCTTCTCGGTCCACGGTGACCCTGAAGTAGGATTTGCAGCGAGTGACATCTTCACCGTCCTAGTAAGTGACCGAGGTAAGGCAGTTTTTGTCATTTTACTCTGTTCTTCTACGTACTCAAATTTCGAGTGCCTGTTAGGTATAACAAGATTCTATGTGGAATGATAAGAATATGATAAAACATATAAATTAAGGTCTAGTGTGTTCATCAGAATACATTTGCATGCCTACATGAACAAATCAGCTCATAGTGACGGATTTTCTTACAGTAAAAGAAATGACAGCAATTTTACGTGAGTTTTAAACAATACGAACTTGCAAATAAGTATACCATATAAAACTCCCGGACGCTGGTGTCAATATAAACATTCCAGAGGATAACTAGCACTCCCTTCACTGTACTGATACGCTGAGGATGATACCACAGAATAAAATTGTGCTCCTGCATGTCTACAAAGTTGTTCGGGTAGCAGTTCCTAGACTGGTTGATACAGCGCTTGTGCTTTTTCATTTCTACATAATGCTTACATACTACATTTGCTCCAATCCTGCATTCAACATTTATACCTTGATAGACCCCTACTGTTCTTACCTGTACACTTGTCTAAAAAAAGTTGACATGTCAAGATATATTCTATATTCTCCTATCATCTCTCCGATCTCGCCATCACTCCTTCTTCTGAATCACCACTTTTAGAAACTATTCGTTTTTTTTTCTGCGCCAGTTATTGTACATGTTTCCATTCGATACAATGCCATGCTTTACATGAAGGTCCTCAGAAATGTTCCTCCTATGGATGGGGTGGTAGAATAACAGTCACCCGCATCTGTCGTAAAAGACGACTAATAGTGGCCCCAGTGTTTCTCGACTTGGTAGCGTGGGTTGGCAACTACGGGGTCCCTAGGTGAGTGCTGGCATTGCTTCCACTTACTTGTGCCAGGCTCCTCACTTTCATCTACTCTATCTGACCTCCCTTGGTCAACTTTCTTTCTTTTCAGACTCCAACGGTATTACAGGAAGTTGGCCGTGCGGTTAGGAGCACGCAGCTGTGAGCTCCCATCCGGGAGATAGTGGGTTCGAACCCCACTGTCGGAAGCCCTGAAGATGATTTTACGTGGGCTGTACCTTAATTAAGGCCACGGCCGCTTTCTTCTCATTACTAGGCCTTTCCTGTCCCATCGTCGCCATAAGCCTCATGTGAGTCGGTGCGACGTAAAGCAACTAGCAAAAGAATTAAGCCTCGGTCTGTTTTCAGACCTGCTTTGCTGTACGAGAGTGAAAGCTGTGTGAACTCAGGATATCTTATTCAAAAGTTAAAAGTAATATACACGAAAGCAGTGAGAATTATTGCTGGTACAGAAAGGTGGGAACAGTGGCAGGAGGGTACTCGGAGTGAGGAAATAAAGGCCAAGTTAGGAATGAACTCGATGGATGAAACTCTACCCATAAACCGGCTTCGGTGATGTGGTCACGTGAGGTGAAAGGAGGAGATAGTTTACCCAGGAGAATAATGGATTCTGTTATGGAGGGTAAGAGGAATAGTGGGAGACCAAGGCGACGATGGTTAGACTCAGTTTCTTACGATTTAAATATAGGAGGTATAGAACTAAGCGAGGCCACAGAGCTAGTTACAAATAGAGGATTGTGGCGGCGTTTAGTAAATTCACAGACGCTTGCAGACTGAACGCTGAAAGGCATAATAATCTATAATGAAGATGTATTGTAACCGTACAACAGGGTTACAGATTCCATTCAGTATTTTTTATTATTATTATTATTATTATTATTATTATTAATATTATTATTATTATTATGAACCCGATTCATGAGATTTTGTATTCTGTTTCTCATCATTTAGACTGTAATAATTAGGCATCACGTATATTATTGTATTTAATCATAGGTTAAGTGAAATTTGTTTGTAATTATTCTGTATTGTAATAAGTGAGATTTGTTGGTTTCATATAGTCATGCTGTGGCTTGTAACTCTGGCTAAATGAGCTGGCATAGTATTTTGCTATCGAGGCTATGTTTAACTGAGAATGTTATGTGCAAGTAGGTTTTCCGGTGACTCATGCAGCATAGTCAACTGTAATCCGCTTGGGTACGCTTATATGACACATGACTGATGACATCAGTGTTTGGGCACGTGATTGCGACCAAGTGTCAGTATTCGCCAGCTACTGTATGTTGAGGTAGAAGGGATGAACAGAGAGTAGGGAGATGAGTGGTCATCAAGAGGTTATACAAGTCGATGCAACGGTGGTGAGAGGGATCAGATCATATGTATCAGTCAGATGTATCAAATGGAAGAAGTGGTCTTAGAGTGATGGTCAGAGCTAAGAGTTGTGTTTGAAGAAGTCTTGTAATAATCCAGGAGGTTTACAAGTGGTGGTTGTATCCGAGCAGAGACGGGTACTATGCTGATAAAGAAACATCATCTTCTTGTGAGGTTGGACTTCACAAGATATTTCAATAATATTTTCCAATTTCTTATAATATATTGAGTGGACGTAATTACATTGGAGCTCCCTACATGCGTACATGGTATGTAGGCCAACTCCTTGTTATATATGAAGATAACAGCAGACGGCTCCCGACTTCAGCTCATAGGTTTTTCCAGGAATTTCAAGTTCAACAGCGGTGTATGCAGACATCAGGTAATTAAAGCATCAGACATGTTATGCATTCATAACATGAAGAAGAATGTAATCAGCGGCGATATCACATCTCACTTCAAGTTCATGCCAATAGCTTTTTTGTTTAGATTAAATTTTCTTTTTAATATTACCGCAAATCTCACTATATTTTTTTGTTAAATTAAAAGACGTCAATGCTTGTTCATTATGACGTAAATTATAGTCATACACTCAGTTTTATTTTAATTATAATAAGGGATTCCAGTTCCATGTACAATCCTCAATTGTGGAAATGCAACCGTAATCTAATATTGTCCTGATCCATATCCCGGTATATAGCCAGATGTGTGAGTTTATCACCTCACGCCTTGAGATAATTGAAAAATGAGGGATGCTGTACCAAATTTTGTTGTTTTTTCTTAAAAAGCAACTGACGCTCAAACAAATGTTATGTATATTGTGTGAAGGAGATGAAGGTAGAAGAGTAGTGGTTGGAGTAGCCACAGTATTTATACATGTATGAACAATTCTGACTTTTCCGGTACACATTCAAGTTTTTCGTTACACTTCATTTCTGATTTCAGTTGTCCTTTGTTGATGGACACAGTCTATTTCATCTATATCTCAGCACAGGCCAGAGCAGAGTGTGGCTTCCACTGAATTTATGGCTGTGTCAGGACGGAAGATGCTGTGGTGTGGACGGTGCTCTATTATGATTCGTGCGTCTGGAAATTACGAAAGGTGCAACTCATAGGAACGGTCGTGTTGCAATAGAACTTTCTGGCCATGTGAAGAAAGCAACAGCAAACTACGTCACTCCTCATCTAGCCCGTTATGTTAAATTTTAGCATCCGAATTGGTTTCTTGGTTTCTCTGTAACCGCATGACCTTTGGTGGTGCTATTTGGGCATCTAACCAGCCTTCAGGCTATGACGTAAAAGGCCGTTGCTATCTCGAGTGTAGCTATGATACGGAAAAGATGAATGTGGGATCAGTTCAATTGTTGTCTGTCTGTTTTTCTGGCGGATTTGTAGTTCTCGAGACAAGGCACTGAAGTTGAAAAGTAGCCGGGTTCGTATGTTAAGTATTCAGCCCGAAGGCTGATGGGAGCCTGTTAATCTCAGCCATTAGGTGTCGCAGGTGATCTAGGCATCACTGAAGTACGTACTGGGAGATTAGGAGTGAGGTAGCTTCCCGTTTCTTTCCTCATGAGAGGTAACCAATCCACGTTTCATACAATCGGTGGTATTCCATATCCTTCTTGGATTTATCTTTAATAATTAATCAAACTTTGTGAACTTTTTTTCTAGAATTTAACTAAGTCATAGCATTATGATAACTCTTCATACCTACATATTCTTACAACTAACAACAGGTATGATCTATTTATTTCAACTTAAAGTTCCTTTTCCACATTCTTCCGATAATATTATTTAGCTTTGGTGTTATTCCCTGTTTCTTCGATTCTGCGTTTAATAACTTATCAAGAGGGTGAACTTTATGCTCATTTTCAATTTTGCAGTCATCTTTCTCATCCATGTAATTTTAATTTCGTTTTCTTTACTTATTTGCAGTCTATTAGTAAATGTACCATTTGCATGCTTTAGGTGGACAAAACTGATTGATTTTCCTAACATTCTTCTTTAACCTGTTATACTCCCATTCCGTTTTATACTTCCTTTTTGTTAACATTTCTGCTCATTTTGCCATATGTTTACTCATTTTACAGAAGTATGCCCTTGTTTTTGCTAACCAAATTATCTTCCTCATTTCCACCTTAGTTGACATTTTTATTTCTGTTATTTTATGTTTACTAACTTTACAGAAGTTTGCAAATGTTGTTTTGCTGTTTTTCATGTTTATTTTTATATGTTTGTCACTCTTCGGATCTCGTTCTTTCATAAACTCCTGTCACCCCATGAATTTCACTGTTGCGTCAATTTCCTATGCCGTTTAGTACTTTCTCTCTCTGTCGATCAATTCATTCATTCTTATTACGGTATTCCATCGGTTTTTTTCTATATTCTTTACGTCGCACCGACACAGATATACCTTATGGCGACGATGGGATAGGAAAGGCCTAGGAAGTGGGAAGAAGCGACCGTGGCCTTAATTAAGGTACAGCCCCGGCATTTGCCTGGTGTGAAAATGGGAAACCACGGAAAACCATCTTCAGGGCTGCCGACAGTGGGGCTCGAACCCACTATCTCCCGATTACTGGGTATTCCATCGTTATGACCAAGGCATATGTCCTCGTGTAAAATTCTCTAGTACAGTCATTAATTACTTATTTCCATTCATTTGTTACAAAGTATATCTTTATGCAGATGGCAAGTTTTATTTGGAATTAACCTTGATTAAGCATATTTTTGTTTGACGATACTCTGTAATCCATAGTTCCGCTGGATGTATAAATTACTTATTTCTATCTACTTGCTCCTTGCCATATCATTTGCAGACGACTAATTTCGAATTATCCGTTTAAGGAAGCATCGATGTAACGTTATTTTCTTTCTTTAATGAGCGTCAAATTATTTCCATGAAGTATTTTAAGTGTAACAAGAAAGTCCTCAAAGCTTCACAGTTTTAGTGAATATTTTCTCGTCGCTCCATGAACATTTCCCTAGCGTACAATCTCTCGTTCCGTCGTTTTTCTCGTGTATTCAATGGGCTGCCTTGTTATTTAACATCCTGTTGCCTACTCATGCATTTAATTCGGTTCTCAAACAAGCACACAGAATGTTTCGATGTTTCTCTGATACTCCAGAGACATTCCTGTTGTACTCAGTACTTTGAAGCTTGCTCGTAATTAATTATTCTCTATGACAGTGGCACAAGAAAGGGCGTGAGCTCTGAGTATAAATACATTACAGTGTTATCAGTTCGTAGTTTCTTGAACCTTGTGACAGCTATTGACTCACCACCCTAGGTACACATGCTAGAATAGGTATGTTCGATGCAATGACTTTAATGACCATGCGTGTAATCTCGTAATGAGTAAGGTGGGGTGTATGTGAACCCCACACATTGAAGTTTAAACATAACGAGGCAAAAACGTGTGACTATTCCTTTAATTATTGAAGTTACTAACCTAATATTATCAATTTAATGCAAAGAAAATTATGTTCTTCGAAAATTATAGCCAGTAGTCTACATACATCGTATCGTATCGTAATCTGTTTACCCTCCAGGGTCGGTTTTTTCCCCTGACTCAGCGTGGGATCCCACCTCTACCGCCTCAAGGTCAATGTCCTGGAGCTTCGGACTCTGAGTCGGGGGATACAACTGGGGAGGATGACCAGTACCTCGCCCAGGCGGCCTCACTGCTATGCTGAACACGGGCCTTGTGGGGAGATGGGAAGGGATAGACAAGGAAGTGGGAAGGAAGCGGCCTTGGCCTTAAGTTAGGTACCATCCCGGCATTTGCCTGGAGGAGAAGTGGGAAACCACGGTAAACCACTTCCAGGATGGCTGAGGTGGGAATCGAACCCACCTCTACTCAGTTGACCTCCCGAGGCTGAGTGGACCCCGTTCCAGCCCTCGTACCACTTTTCAAATTTCGTGGCAGAGCCGGGAAACGAACCCGGACCTCCGGGTGTGGAAGCTAATCACACTAACCACTACACCACAGAGGCGGACCAGTAGGCTACATACAATATAAAAATGGTCAGAAAAGAAGGTTCTGAAACTTAATTTTCAGAAATGACGGCTTTTTACACATTACAGGCAATGCAGCTATTGCTGGTGATCACTTTGTGTTCCTGGCATACCGGATTTGGTTTTGCAGTCTTTACTTCTCAGACAGGCACAGCATCTTCCTTGAGATCCAGAAGGCCTCTGAGTTGGAGCTTTGACTGGAACATCCTTGGTATAGATGCTCTTCATATGTTGTCTTGATAGATATAGCGAGAGTTTCAATCAGAAGTCATTTCTCCATCCATGGGACCGTAAACTGCTCTCCCAATGTCAATACAAACACACCTAGGTTTTTTGAACTTTGACCTGCTGCTGTTAGGTTATGGCGAAGGATGATGTAGCTATTTAGAGAGGCTTCATTCAGCTGAGAGTTTCCTTTTACAAATGTTTGTCATTACTGTCTTGTTGTATTACACAATAACACAATTGTATCACGAAAACATGTACACAACTACATCTGAAATGATTAAATGTGTGCATAATGTTTATAAATATACAGTCCAGAAATGAAAAACAGTTCAGTGAAATTGCACAAGGAAAAGTATCAATTTGGGTATGGTGGGGTGAGAAGTTGCCCCAAGGTCAGTGACCAAACAAGTGATAAAGACCAAGACCAAAGGTCACAGTGGCATTGACAAAATGCTAGATAAACAAACAAAGTCAGGGAAGATGAACTATTCAATGCTACCAACTTCAAACCACCCTACAATAAAAATGACCTGTCTTCGTATTACGTGTTAAGGTGAACTAATATTCGGGGATTAACCCGGTACTCAGTTCAATGAACATCAGAGCCATGTTCTTCTCAAGAAGTGGGGTGTCTGGTTTATAATTCTTTTGACTTCTGGCCGGAGAATTAAATAGGGATTGTTGATGTTTACGAGACAGTAGTCTCAATTTGATAGTTCATTGAGGGCCCTAAGCAGGAAGAAAACAACCGGAATTTACGATGTACCATGAGAACTACTGAGTAAGTAGAAAATACAGGCAGAGGAAGAACTATTTATTATAGAATGTGTCATGTATGTGTCAGGGGAAGGGAATATAGATGTGAAAACTACTCCACCACGAGTTTAGTATGTCAGATGTGTAAAACCTTCGCGCAAATTGTTTACAGAAGAATGAAATGACAAACTGAAATTGAATTGGGAGAAAGTTAACTTGACGTATAAAGAAATTTAGGAGAACACTAGGGAATGCTGAAGGGTATATTAGGCGATTGGTTTAGTCACCAATGCGGCTGCGGTTCGAATCTCGGAATTTTGAAACGAAAATTCACGTCTATATAGTTCAGATTCCACATATAACTGGAGATTTTGTGGTAGATACTAGCAGTTTTATAAAATTACAAGCTCGTTTTGATTGTGAATGTTGACTCCACATCAGATCTTAGAAGTATGTGGAAGAACTAGCTCAAGGGTATGGTATGTATAGAAATGAACGTACATTGGATAACGTAAATTGATTCAAGCTCTTTGTGACGCTTAAGTTAATTGGAATCTAGCACACAGAAAGGATTATCTGGAGTCTGAAGAAATATCTGTGAGCGTAGGGGGTAACAGTGGTAAGAGGAAGTCAATAAATTAATATGACAAGAATTACGTAAGTGTTTGCGTTGGGGTAGAATGTCGGATGTGCCGGATTCAATTCCCGGTCAGTTCAGTGATTTTCATTCTGAACAGAGGGATGGAACAGGGTTCATTCAACCTCAAGAGACTACTGTATGTGAGGGGTGAGATGTAGCAGACCCTCTTATGAAAGTCAAGCACCGAGCTAGATAGCTGCAGTCGCTTAAGTGCGGCTAGTATCCAATATTCAGGAGATAGTGGGTACGAACCGCACTGGCTGCAGCCCTGAAGATGGTTTTCCGTGGTTTCCTATTTTTACACCAGGCAAATGCCAAGGCTGTACCTTAAATAAAGCCACGGCCGCTTCCTTCCCACTTCTATCCCTTTCCTGTCCCACTGTCGCCATAAAACCTATCTGAGTCGGTGCGACGTAAAGCAACTTTTAAAAAAAGAAGTCAAGCAAAACAGTTGAGTACGACGTCACGCTAACCATGTTGAACTCCAGTATCTGCAGGCCATCGTGTTTGGCAGCAGTTGCCTGTGCGGGCTGTCTTAGTGGGCTTTTACGCCACGGGTAGGATACAATAATTTAGTGATCAATAAATTATTATTTTGTTATTCTTCTTCTTTCTCCTTTCTTCGTTATGCTCATTCAAATAGCACCTTTGTACTTGTTCGTTGGCCTTTTCATCCTCACAAAGTCTCTTCATGAATCCACTGCGTTGCATCCTGCGTTCTGTGGACCACTTTCTACTAGTTTCATTTTTAGGTTTCTCCACGAACTGGTGCTTGGCTACTGTTGTACTAAAGGCTCCACGATCTTCTATAATGTCATCCGTCATATTCATTTATGGGAAGTTCGTCTTAGTTTCTTCTAGCCAGTTTATTTTGACCTTCTTTGAGTTGATTACTTTAAATAATATTTTGGTGAGTCTGCTGCTGTCCATTCTATAGATATGGCCATAGTCTCTTTTGCGTACGGCATCAGTGAACCTGACAGCTAATGAGTAGAGGTCCGCTGTTCTCGCCTTAATACACATTCCATTTTCTCTCTCGGGACCATAAATTTTCTTCACAGTTTTCCTTTCTTGATTTTCAGTATCTGTAATTATAGGGCGACCTCCAAGGGATATGGTTTCCGAGGCGTGTAAAGCTTCCGGCAAAACAACTGTCTTGTAACTTAATATCGTAATTTTGCACTGGGCGATTAACTCTCTTGTTTTAGTAATTCTACGTTAGTCTGTACGCCTTATGGAGTTTAGTGTCTCTTTCCATGTTTTTTTTTTTTTTTTTTTTTTTGCTGGTGGCTTTACGTCGCACCGACAGAGATAGGTCTTATGGCGACGATGGGATAGGAAAAGCCTAGGAGTTGGAAGGAAGTGACCGTGGCCTTAAGGTACAGCCCCAGCATTTGCCTGGTGTGAAAATGGGAAGTCACCTAAATCCATATTATAGGCTGCCGACAGTGGGATTCGAATCCACCATCTCCCGCATGCAAGCTCACAGCCGCACGCCTGTAACGGCACGGCCAACTCGCCCCGTCTTTCCATGTTGGCCTGCTCTCTAGTCTCTATGGTAGTATGATTTCTCCACGGTATTTGAAGGAGAACACCTTTGAAATTGTGCCTTTTTCCATCTTTAGCGGAGATTTTTTTTGCTTTGTTGATGCACATTATTATTATTATTATTATTATTATTATTATTATTATTATTATTATTATTATTATTATTATTATTATTATTATTATTAGATTCTATACTATAAATATTGATCCGTCCGTCTCCATGGCTAAACGGTTAGCGTGCTGGCCTTTTGTCACATGGGTCCCGGGTTCGATTCCCGGCATAGTCGGGAATTTTAACCATCATTGGTTAATTTCGCTGGCACGGGGACTGGGTGTATGTGTCGTCTTCATCATCATTTCATCCTAACCAGAAAATATGCATCAGTGCTTTCTCTCATGGCTGTGCGGTTTGGGTCACGTAGCTATCAGCTTGCATTCGGGTAATAGTGGGTTCGAACCCCACTGATGGCATCCCTAATGATGGTTTGTGTAAATGTAAACTTTAATTTTTTTCTTCCGAGTTACCTCCAGTAATTCCGCGTCAATTTAGTGTACACCTGTTGAGCTATGCGTCCCTCACTGATGTGTATTAGGAGAGGATTGCACCTCTATAGGCCTCTGCGCTAAATGTATTTTCGTTGTTTCCTTTCCTTGTAATATTTTTCAACTTGCCTTGTGAGATGTTTACAATTATGTCATATTCCCTGTTAAATTTTCATTGTAAATTTTAACGTGGAAGTTATGCTCACGTATTTAAATGTAATTGTAATATTGTGTAGATATTTACTTTTCTGAAGAACCACCGATAGGAACCTCGTGGTTAGATTTAACCGTTTTCTTAATTGATGATGTTATCCTTTTAATTGGTGTTCTTTATACCTTGTTTAGATTCCATATGTTGAGTAAAGTCAGACAAAAGTGTTAATGTTCTCACGTTTCTTTCCCTACAACGTCACGTAAGATCTCGTCCTCTGTAGGGTTTCCCGGCCTGATTCCCATACATCATTTCTCTAGTTGTCATGTTGGTTATCCTGCGTCGCCATGTGTTGTTGAAATTTAAAATGTTTTTCTGAGTGTATCATCGGCTGACGTTATTCTTTGAGGTTTGTTATTTTGGATTATTAAATCATTACTTGTTTTATATGTACCTTGTATTATATGCTCTCTTCTGTAACAGGGGGGGGGGAACAGAAGCCATACGCGATTTCATTTCATTATTGATCCGATTATGAGCGTCATAGTAGTGCACTTCACGATGAATTTTGCTTATATTCAACATTTCTGCGTGCTTTACCGCTTTGGATGGAGTGGATCGTATTTTAACCAAACTCCATTTTAACTCTGATGATACGGCACTAGAGATATACTAATTTAATGAGAAATGTCTGACGATATCGACAACTTCAATGTATAGAGCATTATAGATCTAATCGCATTACAATATCAGTAAATGTAATGATATGCATGTTCTTCCCTCCAGGGGATATACTGTACAGTTGCATTAGCATTTAGTTGACCTGTATGGCACGATGACAAGGATATTCGTGTGGAAAACTTTCTGCTTTTACAGGTAGTAGACTATGTTTAATTCTTCGCGTTGATGTTCTACAACGCTTTGTCGTTTTCTGTGATTGTAAAACTAGTTTAAAGTTATTCCTCAATTCATCTACGTTCAGGATTCTGGAAACCTCACATAAGTACTACTGTATGTACAAAACATTGAGTATAATCTCGACTGAAAAAAATACAACGTTACAATAGAGATTTCTTGACGGGTTAATTCGTGTGCATACAGATTTCATCCATATCTTACCAATAAAATGGCACATTCAATGCTTTTAGAAGGAGTTCATGTGACAGGCTACAAATTTAAATAAACGCTGTGTGACAATATCCTGACATATTTAGGTTATTCAGTAAGTATTGTAAAGTGCCTTCTCACAGATGCATTCTCCACTATTTCATTGATATTTTACACCAAACCAGAACAGATACATCAGTGCTTTCTCTCATGGCTGTGCGGTTTGGGTCACGTAGCTATCAGCTTGCATTAGGGGAATAGTGGGTTCGAACCCCACTGACGGCATCCTTGATGATGGTTTTTCGTGCTTTCACATTTTCACACAAGGCCTTAACTAAGGCCATGCTTGCTTCCTTCCCAATCCTAGCCATTTCCTGTCCCATCGTTGCCATAAGACCTCTTTGTGTCAGAGCGACACAAAGCAGATTGCAAAAACAAAAAGAAAAAAGAAACAAACATCATTTCAATCCATTTTTTTATCGTCAATTTAGGACTCCGAGACTGGCGAAGAAAGTGTCAGATATTGAGATACGTAGTATGAACGAATTTGTGTTATGGACAAGAAAACAGGAAGTCAAATCTACTGACGTTCACTCGGATGTGCAAGGTTCTATAAATTCATATACGAGGGCGAATCAAAAAGTAAGTTACTCTAGATCACGACGAAAGCACTCTGTGTGTCGTAACCGTGGCCATTGAGGATCAAGCTACAGTAACTGCTGACATGTCCGATAGGAAGGTTGATGTAGTATCCCGTCCTGTTGTGTGTGCAGAGGTGGCTAGGATCAATGGCACGTGAACTGGTTGTCCACTTCAATATGGAGGTGCGTGCAGGATCTGGTTTCTATGGGCTAAACGGCTCAATTGCACGAAAATTCATCGTGATATCACTGGCGTATGTGGTGACCGTGCAATTTCTCGCCCAGCTATTCTAAAGTGCCGTAAGCAATTTGACGCCGGATGCACGGATCTCACGGACAAATATCACGAAGGCAGGCCCGCAACGTCCAGTACCGTTGCAAATGTTGACCGTGTGGATGGGATCATTAGAGAGAATCGGTGCATAACACTGCAAGAAATTGCCAGCATGCCAACATTTCGTTTGGCAGTGTGTTCTCCACTGTTCACCATCACCTTGGATTTCGTGTCAAAAATAGGTCCAACATCTGCTCACCGATGTTCACAAGGCACAGCGTTTTCAAACGTCACCGGCATTTTTGTAACTATATTTTGTGGAGGACAACGAGTTTCTTCGGCGAATCATCAAAGGGGATGGAACGTGGGTCCACCTCATCACCCCCCGAAACAAAGAGAACATCGATGGAATGGGTGCACACTACATCCTCACCACGAAAGAAGGCCAACATCCAATCTTCAGGCGAAAGCAGCTGTCTCCAGGTGGTTACATAGCGCTCGAAGTAAACAATGTAGTGGTGTACGGCTTTTAGTGCCGGGAGTTTCCGAGGACATGTTCGGATCGCCAGGTACAGGTCTTTCAATTTGACTCCTGTAGGTGCCCTTCTCATCATGATGAGGATGGAATGATGATGATGAGGACGACACATAAACCCAGCCCCCGTGCCAGAGAAATTAACTAGTTATCGTTAAAATTCCCGACCCTGCCGGGAATGGAACCCGGGACCCCTTGTGACCAAAGACCAGCACGCCAACCACTTGGCCATGGAGCCGGACAGCGCTGGAAGTGATTTCCACGCATCCAGAATAGAAGAGTTGGTTGAACGATCCGAGAAAAGGTTTACAGTCTCTTGGGGACTGTAAAGAAAAGTGAACTGACATTGTATGTTGTCACAGCCGTGTTGCCTATGTATAGGTGGTTTCATAAATGGCCATAACTTGGAAGCGTAATTTACTTTTTGATTCGCCCTCGTATCGTGCGCATATATGTACATTATCGTTTACATTGCGTAAACTTGTCAATGATTGAGAGTTGGTGATATTATGAACAAGCAAGGAAAAATAATGATTGTAGTAGTCCTCAACTTTCACAGTATTAACTTATAGAAATGTTATTGTACTTATCTAAGCTGCTAATTAATCGTCTATTCGTTACTTTCAACAACTGCGTTTGGACTCAGCAAATCCATCCATCGATAACCTCCTGTGTGTGGGGGTCGTAGAATACATCCCTGCCTATTGTGAGGTGTGACTAAAAGCGGAACCAGGAGCTCTCATGGTAGCGCGTGTTTGCTGAGTCCAGCAATTATTTCCATTCACTTGTGCTGGTCTCCTTGCTGTCACCTTCCCTATCTGACACTCATTGGTCAACTCTTGTTCCTTTACAACCCCGACGGTATTTAGTGAGAGCTAAGATGTCTTTCATTTTCACTAGAGTATTGCTGTCTAACGGCATTTTATGGCAATTTATTGGAACCGACAGTATTTCAACCTAACATGGATGATGATTTTACCAGAACTTTTAGTTTGATTAGTCGTTAAAATGCCTTATTTCAGATATGTATTCATTATATTGACTGTCCGAATCCTTGGCTGAATGGTCAGCGTTGAGGCATTCAGTTCAGAGGGTTTCGGGCTCGATTCCTGGCCGGGTCACGGATTTTAATCGCGTCTGAATAATCATTCTGGCTTGGGGACTGTGTATGTGTGTTTATTCCAACACTTTTCTTTTCATATTCAGACAACACACCACACTACCAATCACCAAGGAAGCTCACAATAGTGATTACATTCCTCCAAATATGGTTGGCGTCAAGAAGGGCATCCGGCCATAACACAGGGCTAGACCCACTGTGTGTGTGTGTGACACTGTTTGCACCTGCGCCCCACAAGTGTTGGAAAAGCGGTAGAAGAAGATTCATGATATCGACAATCGGAGATATAGTATACATTGTTTTTGAAACATTGAGTACTGCAGTTCGCATGACCAATGCGGCTAATATTGCAACCTTTCACTGGACATTCAACTTCTCGATAAAAACTATTATGAACTGGTTCCTATAATAAGTTACATGTTCGTGGTTTTAAAATCCTGGGATATTCAGTATATCAATTAACGAATTCAGCTGCCTCGTCTTTCATTTCTGTTCTTTCTGCATATTCTCTAAAAACGAAAGTAAACATTCCAACAGAGTAAAATTAGTATGACATTTGGTGGTAACACTTCTTATCAAGCTGGTCGTCCACAAAGCATTTCGTACCTTATTATTCGTAAGAATTTAATTAAGTTGCATTAGTTGAGAATGTAATTAACTTTCTAACCTACAATTTTTAATTTAGAAATGTATAATTCACTTGAAAGAATAAAACTCCTGCAATGAACATTTCTTGGAATCTCAAGGATTCTGTTTTCATCAATGAGATATGAATTCATGAGGATCTGTATTTGGACTTTCTTTGGAATAAAATATATAGGTTCCTTCAATTCTTTATTATTCCCGCCTGCACTATCAATGCTTATTGTAGAAATGTGCCATAGTAAATAACTGATACTGAGGATACGGTGGATTTTATCTCACTGGCGAAGTGGAATAAAAGAGAAGAATGAGACAAATTTATATCTGGCTATTGTTGTTGCAGGGATCAAAACAACGAGGCTTTGTCTTTAGTAAATATATACATTTTTTTGCTAGTTGCTTTACGTCGCACCGACACAGACAGATCTTATGGGGACGATGGAACAGGAAAGGGCTAGGAGTGGGAAGGAAGCGGCCATGGCCATAATTAAGGCCTGGTGTGAAAGTGGGAAACCACGGAAAACCATTTTCAGGGCTGCCGACAGTGGGGTTCGAACCTACTATCTCCCGAATACTGGATACTGGCCGCACTTCAGCGACTGCAGCTATCGAGCTCGGTATATATATATATATATATATATATATATATATATATATATATATATATATATATATATATATAAATAAAGAAAATAAAGAGTAGGTCTTGTCTTTCGTAGAATAATGATATTGTCTAAGAAAGTGGTGGGGTGGGTGCACTGCACTAGGAATGAAGAATCCCTCGGTCTCTAAGCCTCATAACGTCAGGGACGGAAAGAGTTGCACTGGGAAAGCTAAAAAGGAAAAATGGCATAGAGGAGGCGGACAATGTTAAATTCATCTGCAGCACTGTATATGTTGTGTAAATATCTATATATTTGAAATTTTGACGAGGATTTTTACCACGATAAGATGAGAAATCTTACAGAACAAATTCTTATGGTGTGGATGCTGTCAATACTCAGGACAAAAAAGTCGTTAATTGGCAACTTAATTAAATGTGCATACCCAGTTATTAAAATATTAACGTTAAAGTCTCACCCAGCTCGATGCCTGCAGTCATTTAAGTGCGGCCAGTATCCAGTGTTCGGGAGATAGAGGGTTCGAACCCCACTGTCGGCAGCCCTGAAGATGGTTTTCCATGTTTTTTTTTATTTTCGCACCAGGCAATATGTTGTGAAATTTTTACCACGATAGGATGAGAAATCTTACAGAACAAATGTTTATGGCTGCACCTTAATTAAGGCCACGGCCACTTACCACTCCTAGCCATTTCCTGTCCCATCGTCGCCATAAGACCTACATGTGTCGGTGTGACGTAAAGCAACTTGTAAATTAAATAGATTCTGAGAATCATAAAGCATAATATTCCAATACCGTAACCATCTCATTCTAGGTCAGCATTTATTGGATTAATTTTACAATCAAGACGTAAATTTCTTCTAATCCCTGAGCTCTCAGATATGTTATCAGTAGAGACGGGAATTTGCCTATTTGCCTATTTTATTCCCGTGTTCAGAAACGTAGGCTTTTGAGATACAAATCCGTTTTAAGCTCCTTTAAGCCAGATTTAGTTGGTTTTATTGTGCCTATAAATGCCTATTTCAGGGGTTTATGCCTATTTGGAGTATAATTGCCTACTTGATGCCTTTTTAATCTATTTTAAAGAAGCCGATTTTCTTCCAGTGCAATATATTGTAACTGATGTGTTCGACACTATTATCTTCTCATTTCTCAATATCTGTTTACCCCACGAACAAAAATGGGAATTCTTGTAAGTCACCAGAAATAGTTCTTGGGAAATTTCCGTCAGGAGAAACAAGGAACAATTTGACCTCGAAGCCTTCAACCCCTCCAACCTCCTAAAACATATGCGAGAACCAATCAACGTCGAATCCTTATACCTCCTTCTCGATGTGAACAGCTGTACGCGTACGCTTTACCTTCAGAACGTGTTGTGATTTATTGTGAAGAAGAAGGGTGTTTGTGGCAATGCCCGAAGAAAAATCATCCGGCGAGTTGGATGTGCGCTTAGAGGCGCGCACCTGTGAGCTTGCATTCGGGAGATAGTGGGTTCGAGCCCCACTGTCCGCAGCCCTGAAGACGGTTTTCCGTGGTTTCCCATTTTCACATCAGACAAATGCTGGGGCTGTACCTTATTTAAGGCCACGGTCGCTTCCTTCCCGCTCCTAGGCCTTTCCCATCCCATCGTCCCCATAAGAACTATCTGGGTCGGTGTGACGTAAAAAAATGTAATTGCAAATAAAAATCGTCGAAGTCCTACTGGCTGAAGCGGTGGATCACAGGGGATCACAGTTTCACTACGGATGGAAAGGTAGTCTTCTGCCAAGCTTTGTAAGTTCGTTTGGGCATTTCACTGTAGCATTTATAGGCCTATTAATTTACATTTTGTGGAAAGTTATTTTGTTGCTATACTGTATTAGTCGTGAACTTTTAATAATTTATATTGCTAAAATGTAAATAATCATTTTATTACTGAACGAGGATTTAGAACGCTTATGGCCCCTTGTCAAAGAGTGCATGAAAATTAAAAATCGGTCATTTGAAGTATGATTCAATTCCCTCGAAAACAGAGGTTTACAACTGAAATATTTTCTTTCTGTCTTTCTTTCTTAATCTGTTTACCCTCCAGGGTAGGTTTATCCCTCGGACTCAGCGACGGATCCCACCTCTACTGTGTCAAGGGCAGTGCCCTGGAGCGTGAGACTTTGGGCTGGGGAATACAACCGGGGAGGACTAGTACTTTTCCCAGACAGCCCTACCTTCTATGCTGAACAGGGGCCTTGTGAAGGCATGGGAGGATTGGAAGGGACAGGCAAAGAAGGAAGGAAGTGGCCGCATCTTCAAGTTAGGTACCATCCCGGCATTTTTCTGAGGAGAAGTGGGAGACCACAGAAAACCACTTCGAGGATGGCTGAGGTGGGAAATATTTTTGCTTTACGTCGCACAGACGCAGATAGATCCTCTGGCGACGATGGGATAGGAAATGTCTGGGAGTTGGAAGGAAGCGGCCGTGCCCTTAATTAAGGTACAGCCCCAGCATTTGCCTGGTGTGAAAATGGGAAGCCACGGAAAACCATTTTCAGGGCTGCCGACAGTGGGATTCTAACCGACTATCTCTAGGATGCAGGCTCACAGCTGAGCGCCTCTAACCGCACGGCCAACTCTCCCGGTGATGTGGGAATCAAAACCACCTCTACTCAGTTGACCTCCCAAGGCTTAGGTGACCCCGTTCCAGCCCTCGTGCCACTTTTCAAATTTCGTGGCAGAGCCGGGAATCGAACCCGGGCCTACGTCGTTGGCGGCTAATCACGCTAACTATTACACCACAGAAGCGGACAGCAACTGAATTGTAATTTTAAAAAATCGTGAGTAACTTTCTCCAGCGCTATGTGTAGGCTCCAGTGAACTCTGTTACGCTTCCGCTATGCCTTCGCGAAACATAGGTTGAAGATCGAATGTGGTGCAGATAGGACGATGTCACAGAGGCTAGACATACAAGATCGGCTTGGACTACGTCACTGCGTGTTTTACAAGGATGCAAAGACTACCTTTACAAGAGCAGGCCAGTGAAAAAACCGTTGGTCTGGATTGGTGAGGTCCGGTTAGTACCCGTTGTGCTGGGGCGGTGGAGGGCAAGTAAAGAGAGTCTGGGGTGCGTAAGCTCTAGCATCCCATCTAGAGTTTTGCTAAATTGTAACAAAAAGTAAGTTTATGGGCGTATGCCACGACAATTTCAAATCACGCGGTTTTCTAATTTTCAACGAGGGTGGTAGCCTTGCGTGTACACATGATGCAGGATCTGTTGCACGCAACAGAATCTCCATGACACCTGACCCGGCTGACCAAAGCAGGCGAATAGCAACATATAATATGTTCACAAATCTGAGACTTGTAGTGCCTCCGTTTTAATTCTTCTATGTAAATAAGAATACTGCTAGAGGCAGGTTGATGAGTTTCTGGCAAGCATATATGAAGGATCTCTCCTCAACGCTACCCAGGTATCGCTTCGCGTCATTTTTGTGATTTTTTCACCCGGCGAACTCGACAGGAAACTGCCAGATTATAACAGCATTTTTGAGGACATATTTCCCTGTAAATTACGAATTCTCTTGTTTCTACTTTAAAGTTTTGTACTTCTAGAAACAGCATCTCTAATAGTCTTTCTATATTTTTAATGAAACAAATGCATGTTTATAGTGTCCGGCTCGTTGGCTGAATGGTCAGCGTACTGGCCTTAGGTTCACAGGGTCCCGGGTTCGATTCCCGGTCGGGTCGGGGATTTTAACCATAACTGGTTAATTCCAATGGCTCTGGGGCGGGGTGTGTCGTTTTCAGCATTAGAAATCATCCTAGGTAGGGCCCTCACCTTCACAGACATGCAGGTCGCCTAATAGGCCGTCGACGAAAAAAGACCCGCACCAGGCCTCGCCGGAGTCCATACGCCATTATTATGTTTATGCCTAAGCATTATTGCCAATTAGCCCAGCTGTAGGAATATGTGAAAAGACATCATATAGATCAACATAGAAATACAGCGATGCATTTGACACGAGTACAGAAAGCGTTGTCATCGCAGCTTTTCTACCAGTCCACTGTGAACAGCGACCTACAACAATTTTCTATAGACCTGTGCACTGCAATGATGGGAGCTAATATGCCCCCCCCCCCCCCCCCTGTATAAACTGGAGCATCTTCAGACTTCAATAAGCTGCCGGGAGCAATCACCGAGTAGGAGACGAGTGGGTCTGCCCCGGTGGAGTCATTTAGGGTTGTGGAAGAAGTCAGGAGAAATTTTGACCGAACCTCTGGGAAGGTAGCCGCTTTCAGCAAAAAGTTCCACAAGAGTCCTGCAGCAGAATCCATGATGGAAAACGACGGTAAAAGTAGCCAGGGTGCTATGAGGTGAGGTAGATGAAGCAGTTGAACTAAAACCAGATGAAGTGTCTTCATTGAAGTTTTATCCAGTCACTTTCTGTGATGTTGAGAGATTTCTCTCAGTACAAAACATTCTGGCCGACAGGAGAACAAGACTGTTACCGGAAAACATTGAAACGTTGCTTGTTGTAAATTCCTTTTATAGAAATTGAGCGTGTTATTAAATTATAAGTATTTTTAATGCCTGTTTTGTTGCCTATTTTACACGTTAGTGCCTATTTACATGCCTATTTTGGCTAATTTAAGAGCCTATATGCCTGCCTATTTTAACTGTTTTTAGTGCCTATAATTCTCGTCTCTAGTTATCAGTAAGTTCATACGGAATTTAAGCTTGGTCTGGTGATTATTTTGAGAGGTGTCTTCCAGTACTCAGAGAAGGGCATTGAATTCCTCCATACCATATTTTCAAAGGATTGGGAGGACAAATTGAAAAAAATATATCAGAGAAACCATTAATGAATCAATGTGTGTGTAGAATTTTGGAAAATGGATTTTCTAAACGGTAAAATGATCATAAATTTTAACGTAATGTTCTTAATTCCCTAAAGCAACGTTTACTAAACGCTGATATGGGAACGCCAGGTGGTATGCTCTGGATCGTTCAGGAGTATTCACAATAATGACAGCGAGTCGCGATGTCCAGTTGTATCGATTACATAGTGGCAATGAATTATAAAATGAAAAGACATGGATGAATTGCAGATGATACGAATGTAGTATGTGGTCGTGAAGATACGCTGACTCATCGCATTTCTGAATGTGGTAATGTTTCCATCATCTGGAGATGGACATCCAATCTGAAGAAACGCATGAAAGGAACTACATTAGTTAACGTCTCAGAGGGTGTATTGGACAGAATTCAGCTTCATACTGTCTGTAGCTAAACACAGAATGGACTTCTGTGACTTAAAGTGGGAGCTGAGAGTCACTCAGGAACTTCGCCAAAATTATTGAACCCCATCCGCAAAGAACGGTGGAAACTAGTACAAAAAGGGCCTAGAAAACATTTTTTGTAGTATTTGTATGCGTTTTAACTTAGATGACAAAACCTCTTCAGCAATTTCCAGATTTTTAGAAATTTTCCGTTTCAATTGCGTGGGGTGCCTACCTCTTACTAGGAAGTCAAACCTTCGATTTTCGACGACTCGTCCAAGGATTTGATTTGTAGACTGAGTGTTGGAATTTATAGTCAAACTATCTGAAATGAATAGCAGTGTAGTCGGTCAGGAAATCCCGGTCATACGACTGAGAACACCATGAACCTGACTAATATCTGCTGGTCATCTGGTTGGCCCACTGTGGTCATGGCCGGCTTAAGCTCTTAATAATAATAATAATAATAATAATAATAATAATAATAATAATAATAATAATAATAATAATAATAATAATAATAATAATAATAATAATAATAATAATAACTAGCAGTTTCCCGCTGGCTCCGCCCACAATGTACAAAGTATGTATTTGCAAAGTTTCGAGTTAATGAAATAAAGCACATGATCTGCTGTGGTAATAGAATGTAATATGTCAACAAAACATTTGAAAATACATCACACAAAGAAATTGAATTAATCGTTCCTTGGAACAACACTATGCGTCGAACTGTTAAAAAGTCCTTCAAAGATCTTCGTCAGGGAGACAAATGTACTCATAACTTTTCTCAGAATTTAAAAATTTATGTTGTTAATACCGCAAAAGAAAGCACTTGATCCACTGAGTGTTTTTGGACCAAAACGAACCACGTACCTCAATTAGAACGAAAGATGTGATTGCTTCAATGAGAAAAAATGTTGAAGAAATGAGACGTCAAATTGATTGTGCACTCATAACTTACCTCAGAATCAATCAGTTTGAATAGTTAAGAGCTGAAATGAAAGAGCTTGATCCACTGAGTGTTCTTAGGCCAAAACGAACTCTGTACCTCAATTAGAGCAAAAGATAGGATTGCTTCAAAGAGACAAAAAATTGAAAAAATCAAATAATTTGAGGAAGGCGGAAGTTAAGTGATTTGTAGTACCTGCTGACAAATCTGTGCATGAATAACTTTCAGTTAAAAAAGAATGAAATCGACAGGATAGAATGACCGGACTGACTGACTTTAGTTTTCATCATTTTTAATATATAGATAATTAATAATAATAATAATAATAATAATAATAATAATAATAATAATAATAATAATAATAATAATAATAATAATAATGATAATAATAATAATAGTTGTACCGAGGGTAAACCTTCTCCGGCCAATTAAACTGCGTGCCTTCTATAAGGCCATCAATGTAATCTAACTTGAACTGATGTATTACAAGATATTTGATTTCCAACTGTTGGATGCCTCTACCATTGGTTTAATTACTCCATCTTGCGGGATGAACTATAATTATTCCATAAAGAAATTTGTAATTTTGAGGTTTGTCACCTGGTTCATAGGAATGTTTTCTTTATGTACCAAAGTTGCCGACACTTCCGCTGGTTCCTTCTTCAATAGTAATCAACCTATCAGAAATGTGTGAATATTTTCTCCAGCCAATTAAAATTGGAGGTGTATACAGGAATCCAGCCTAACATTAAAGAGTTCTGGAAACTTATCCTCAAAATTACTATAAAAGCTGGGCGCTTTAGGGCCGTATTGTCTTCATTTGCTCCAGTTATTCGAATGCGGCGTGTACTAAGGAGGCAGAGGCCACGGGCGGCGTTCGGAAGGCCCAGCAACTCAAAGTAATGTAAGAATTTTCATAAAGTTGTGATAGATCCTGCAGATAGCTTGAGGGGAAGGTTTCAACTTCTCTTATTTCATGTAAATTCTTAATTTGGAGGTTTTAATGTAGAACTTTCCGCAAGTCTAAGGAATCTGTTCTATTTCCAACCAGGAAATATGTAATGTAAGGGAACAAAGAGTGATTACCCTCGGGTGCTTCCCATTCAGCCGGCATGGGTTGACTACAGTTTTAAAAAGCACTAAAATTCTTAACACTTATTTGGTATTCAATATTTCTTACTTAGTCACCCCGCTATAGAATAGGCTTAGCCTCCGAATCATTGGGCCATAAGCCCACTTACGGTTTGAAGTATTTCTAGAAGGAGTGTATGTGTTTCGCCTCGTTGCATTTTGTCTATGTCCGGTTACAACCAACCTTTTCTTTTGTCATTAAGGCCATTTAGTATGGGCAAATATGCACCTGTAAATCTATTGTGGTGTGTAGAATTGAGTCTGGTGTCTGATCGTGTGGTCAGCACGACGCATCCTCTCGGCCGTTATTCTGGGCTTTCGAGACCGGGGTCGCCATCTCACCATCAGATAGCTCCTCAATTCTACACGTAGGCTGAGTGGACCTCGAACCAGCCCTCAGGTCGAGAGAAAAATCACTGACCTGGCCGGGAATCGAACCCGGGGCCTCCGGGCGAGAGGCAGGCACGCTACTCCCTACACCACGGAGCCGGCAGATTACAGTGCACCATAAAAAAATTGAAGCCTCTACGGGGCTGTACTATGATATCATTGGAGCGCAGACTCTCCTGTAGTGTAAGCAAATAGTGCTCTCGTAAATTTTGTACCTGCCGAGCTCAATCCAGCACTTTTCTTTGTAAATTAGTATTTGTAATTCCCTCAACTTTTGCACCTGATATTCGGACATTAAATTCTTTGTTATTTCTGGAGCTGACGGCTCATTAATATTGTTGTCATTTATTCAAATGTTATATTTATCAATTTTAAAGTAAAACACCAAAAGAAAAGGAATAACATTTCAAAATTTGTTGTGTTAAGTTTTGCTCTAGTTAATTCCTTGTCCACCCATTAAACCCTCACGTTTATTACACCTCTGCGAGTAACGGAATCCCCGGATCAATAATAATAATAATAATAATAATAATAATAATAATAATAATAATAATAATAATAATAATAATAATAATAATAATAATAATATATTCGTTTACGACCATTAGAGACCACGTTAGGTAACAATTACATGTTTCTGGAAGCCTTCTTCACACCCCAGAACTTTAGCATCCTTTCTCTGGCAGCCAGTCTTCTTTCTTCCGTCCACCCACAGTTATGTTTTGGTTCGTCATGGAATCCCTGAAATTTGTCGATCATTGACCTAAACTTTGTTCGGTTTGAGATATCTTCTGAATTTAGTCCCACCTGTTTGAGATCCTTTCTCACCTCCCTGAACCATTTGTCCGACACTTTAGGTCTGCTGTCTAGTATTGTGAAAATCCTTTTCGTTAGTCTCTTCCCATCCATTCTAAATAAATGCCCATAGAATTTAAGTCTCCGTTTTCTCATGGAGTTAGTTAGCCTTTCATTGTCTCGGTAAAGTTCTTCCCTTCCTCGTAGCCTATAATGTCCATCCACAATCTTTGGACCCATTATTTTGCGAAGGATCTTTCTTTCGAATAATAATAATTGTTTTACGTCCCACTAACTAGATTTTTATCGTTTTCGGAGACGCTGAGCTTCATAAATTTCGTCCCACAGGAGTTCCTTTAAGTACCAGCAATCTACCGACACGAGGCTGAAGTATTAGAGCACTTTCAAATACCATCCGACTGAGCTAGGATCGAACCTGCCAAGTTGGGATCAAAAAGACAATGCTCTGCCATCCGAGCTACTCATCCTGGCTGCCTAAGCTCTTAACGGGCATATCTGCATTGGGTGAGCTTTTATTTTGTTTTATGTTATTATTTAGTGGTTCCAAACAAATAGGGTTCTTCTGCCTTATTATAGGAATTTTCTGTTTGTTCGGATTACATCCTAGTTTCATCGATAGCGAACAATTAGAGCTCTACTGCATATATATCACAGGGGCTGCCTGCCCGAGGTGATGAAGGGGTACACGGTTCACCCGGCAGAACGTGAGTTCGAATTCCCGTCAGGTAGTCGTAAAATTTAAGAAACGGAATTTCCACTTCCGGAGGTGCACATGGCCCTGTGGTTCACTCAGCCTACACCAAAAATGAGTACCAGGTTATTCCTGGGGACAAAGGCGGCCGAGCATAGAGCTAACCACTCCACCCCACCAAGTGCCGAGGTTGCGGATAGTGGAAGCCTTTACCTTCCACCCCTTCCAGGGCCTTAATGGCCTGTACGGAGACGACTTCACTTCGTTTTCGCTTTCGTATATTTATCCCTATCGATTTTCTTTTGTTTCATTCACTCTAGGAACTCTTAAACCTGATTTCTAGTCTCTATGGCTTTTAGTTCCAATAGTTTTGCTCTTCTATTTAACACAGTAAAACTGATATAATATGGGGTGAAAGATTTCCACCCAGTATAACCCGTATAAATATTTGAACCAAAGCCGCATTCAAGCGTCATTTCTCATTATGGTCTGTTTGTTAACATAAATGCCTTTGACTGTCTTCAATAATCTGTTCTTCATTCCATAATCCCTCTCTGGCTACCGTCATTACCACTGTTACTCTGTCGTACGCCTTCTCTAGATATACGAAACGAAAGCATAATTTCTACCCTTCTATTTCTACTGGAAATATGATCTTGCGTTCGCCTGGTTCAAGATTTGCTCTTGTTCTTCACTCCCACGTTGATGCCACTAGCTTCTTACTCGTCAACATTCATCAGCTTAGAGCACCAACAATACGCCCACTGTCCTTACCATTCAACGAGGAGAAAACCGACACATTCTTTCCACTGGATTACTCCCTCATTAGTGTGATACCAATACAGAGAACTGCCTCTGTTATTGATGACGTAATCTAGATGAGTTATGGCGGGGTAGACCATCACATAACTACAAGAACAGAGACTGACAAATTGTCATTTACTGGGTCTAAAGCTGTGTTTCAGTGACACAAGAAGTCTCTGCGCTGAAACGGACAATACAATTAATATTCAGAAGCGGTAGCTGCGAAGAGATGAAAACATGCAGGGTGTTTCAGAATTTCAGCCGTATCACCTTTGTGGGTAATACTTCATATTTTATTATTGGTTATAATGAATGTTGCTTTATGAGTTCAACGTAAGGATTGTTTGCCTATCACATGAAGGAGGAAGAATGGGAATACGGAACAACATGTCCCTCTGAGCGTAACAAGACTAATGTATTCGAAATTGAAAGAGAATAAGAGTTAACCAATACAATTCTGGCACAAACATAACAAGACACTGGTGGCATACCGTGATTGCTTAGAGCTTAGGAAAAGGAACATATCCACAGGAGAAACAAGATGGATCGAAGATTAGGGAGTTTATCATCTGTAAATTCACCAGCCATTTATTCTAACTCATCGACGAATGTAACAAGGGAGCAAACGAAACTGCTGAAGCACCTTACAGCAGTAACATCAATATACCTCTAATGGCCTCGTATGATTCATGTTTTACAATAAGCCTTGATATTCTCGCAACGGAACGTATTTCAACAAAAGTAATTACCGGTACCTGTAGCCTCCGCAGCGCGTCGGCCTCTCACGGCTGATTTCCGTAGTTCAAATCCCGGTCACTCCATATGAGATTTGTGCTGGACAAAGTGTAGGCAGGACAGGTTTTTCTCCGGGTACTCCGGTTTTCCCCGTCATCTTTCATTCCAGCAACACTCTCCACTACCATTTCATTTCATCTGTCAGTCATTAATAATTGCCCCAGAGAAGTGCGACAGGCTCCGGCAGCCGGCACAATTCCTATCGTCGACGCAAGATAGGGGGTTTCATTCATTCCATCCCTGACCCGGTCATTGACTCGAAAACAGTTTGTAGGTTTTCTTTTCTAAGTGCCGGTACCAAATGAATTCAGTTAAAATTGCCCTAGGCAAGGAGCAGACAGGACTACGAGCATAAACACACTGGAGAGCACACACAGAAAGCACAACACATAACCAATCCCACAGCCATTCACTGCCTCAATCATTAACCTTTCACTCAACATACACAACCAACATACACTCATGACTTACACTCAATGCTCGCAGCCCAGCATCCTCGGATTCGAAAGGAACACCTAAGTTGATGCTCTGATCAAACGAACAATAAAAATGGGAAAACACCAGCCATCAATGGAAGGGAAAGAAACAGTAGGGGCAACAATCATTATTGAAACAGAAAATAACAGACCAATAAGATAACAATAAGATAATCATAGCGCATGCGCCTTTGAGTCTCAGAGCATAATTCGGAGATAATTTCTTGTTATATAATTGTTTTAATAGAACAGTAATGAAAAACACGTCTGTGACATTGCCTAGTTACAGCTGACTATTTTCAATTCCCATCTCTTACAAAATGATTTTAATTCTTATCTGTAGTGTAGGAGCTAGCGTGCTTGCTTGTTATCCGCATAATTTAAGTTACCTTAAATAAATAAATAAATTTACGCTCTTTTCTATGACAAACCGAAAGTAAAAGTCAGTCCTATTTCAAAAATATTCGGTGGATTGACTTTCTATCTTTCGAAGAAACCGCTAGGGGAAATAAAAAATTCTAGATGGTAGAGCCCTGGAAACTGAATAAAGGTTAAAAACTGCTAAATAGGAGGCTTTGAAAAAAGACGCTATAGATAACAGTTTCGGAAATTGAAATAATGTGTACGGGAAATTCTTGATAATCAGTGGGATATTTTAATTTTAAATTGTTCGATAATTACATAGTGTTTTAAGTAATAACGTTGGATTCTGTGAATGTTTAATTTTACCTAAATATGGACGATATTTTCTGTGAATTCCAATAAATGTTTTCAAGAGTTAGGTTAAATCCTAGGGCCACAGCTATTGTTACAAAAGTGGAGCTGTCTGTGACACTTAATAATTAAATTAAGGGATGGAGACCGCAATCCTCCACCTCTTAATTCATTACTGAAAACTTTGAAAGCTAACCTTATGAACCTAAACGACGCTCTTATAAACAGTGAAATTCTAGCTGACAAAGTTGACTTTTTATCAGAACAATGTTCCTTCTTGCTTATCTAGTATCCTAAACATGTTCTTGCTTTTAACATGTAGTTGCTTTGCATCCCGAAAGTTAAAGACAGTCTCAGGATCAGAAGTACCGTACCACAAATAACCAAGAAAGTAATTTTTATAAGAGAATGTAATATTTGAAAGTAATAATGTGAATTAAAATACGTGATGCGGAAAATGATCCACGTGTAAATTTTTTGAAATTGACTTTTTGTTATTTTTGCAAAGCACATTATTCTAAAAAAAATGCTACCTATGTTTTTCCGCATCATATATGTTTCATTTGTTGAAATATCAGACGATGAATGTTCAGTATTCACCTAACACTTCCTGTTTCCTGAATCTGAATCTAAAACCGCAGTCGATGGCGAGAAGTCATTAATGAAAGCTGAGCTCAACCACCTCAGAGATATTTCTAACAGAAATACAAAGGGCACTAGAAAGTTTTGCAATACGCAAAAACGGTTGGCTGGACACCCCTGTTATGGTGAGGGATGAAAAGCGGGGTGAAAACCGGTCTAGAAGACAGCAAGGCGTGACCTTCACACCAGTTGTTACCAAGCAGTGGGATTGAAAGCAAGTTAAGATGTCAGTGTGGTCTAAAGGTGAATATAGCGCAATTATCGCTACAATTTTGCTCGTGGATTAACTGTTGACCAGTGCCTGGAGGAAATGACTCCTGTGCTGGGGAAAGACTGTCCACATCGGACAACAATTTTCTGCTGGTACAAAGAGTTCCAGAGGGGAAATTTGGGGGTTGAGGACGATCGTCCTTCTGGGCGACCATCTGAGGAGAACATTGAAGCTATGAGGAAATTGTTGCAGTAGGAGAGGCGTTTGACATATCGGCATGTAGAAGAGACCCTCCACATACCTGCACCAGCTATTCATTCATTTCTAGATGACCATCTCCATGTTAGAAAGGTTTGTTCCCTTTGGATACCCCACTCACTTTCAGAGGAACAAAGGGCACATCGAGTGAAATGGTGCCGAAAAATCCTAAAACAGTTTGAAAATGGAACTTCACGTAACGTCAATAGCATCGTTACAGGTGACCAAACTTGGCTTTATTATTACGATGTCCCAACAAAATCCCAGAACGAGGTGCGTCTGCTTGAAGATGAGGTTATTCTTGTGTCTGGGCGAAAATCAAGGTCAAAGAAGAAAAGGATGATTGCAGTATTCTTCACTAAACGGGGCATCCTGACTCGAGTTGTGTTAGAAACACAAAGGACAGATACTGCAAAGTGGTACAGTGAGACTTGTCTGCCTCAGGTCATCAAGGCTCTCAAGCAACTCCGTCCAAGGTCACGGCTCAACACTTGGTTCTTGCATCACAACAATGCTCCAGCACATCGTGCTAATGTAGCAATGGGTTTTCTTGCCAGATCAGGGTTGACTGTGCTTGATCACCCTCCATACAATCCTGATCTTGCCCCATGTGACTTCGCACTCTTCTCAGAAGTGAAGATGAAGCTGAAAGGGCGGCGTTTTGCATTCGATGAGGAGCTTCTGGCAGCATGGGATCAAGAGTGTGAAAATGTAACCGAAGAAAAGTGGCAGAGTTGGTTCAGTGACTGGTTTTGACGTATGGAGAAGTGTATTGAGTGTGGTGGAAATTATTTTGAAAAACGTCTGAAGCGTTCACTCACATTGCAAAACTTTCCTAGTGCCCTTTGTATTAAGAAAGACGGTAACAGTCTTTTCAAAAATTAAACAGGTACAAATTAAATAATAAAACTCTGTAACCTAGCAACATACGGGGACAATAAGTGTCACGAAAGCAGTTTTTTTCTTTTGCTAGGGGCTTTATGTCGCACCGACACAGATAGGTCTTATGGCGACGATGGGATAGGAAAGGCCTAGGAGTTGGAAAGAAGCGGCCGTGGCCTTAATTAAGGTACAGCCCCAGCATTTGCCTGGTGTGAAAATGGGAAACCACGGAAAACCATCTTCAGGGCTGCCGATAGTGGGATTCGAACCTACTATCTCCCGGATGCAAGGTCACAGCCGCGCGCCTCTACGCGCACGGCCAACTCGCCCGGTACGAAAGCAGTAAGGCATTTTGAGAGTAAATTGATATCAACCCACTACACAATTCTTTGTTATGATATGGAAATGGTGGCCTATTGTCAATCCAATAAGTAGCAAACATTTAATTTCAAGAACGAACACATTTGGTGATCTCTTTTGCTACAGATTTGACCCCAGGCTCCAGTTACTTAAAAATTGCGTCACCTGGGTAAGAAATTGGATGAAAATAGGTTTGACTTTGAATTGTGGCTCCTTAACCACTGATGCAGAAAGAACCATATTCCAATGAAAAACGCAAGAAACGACCGTGTTTTGTGTAGAAATTTAAAACATAAAATAAGAACTGCCTAGGAAATTTCACACTGACAAATTAGATAACGATTTGGCATGCACAGACAATTTATTGGTAGAAATTACAACATTAGTGTCACCCAGATAATTTATGTAGAAAATAAAATTAGGACATGACATATACTTGGAATAAAATTTGCAAGACATGGAATGGTAACATTAAATTTTGATTCCTGTATTCCAATTCTGAGAATCCTAGTGGAAAAATCTACATTTTACGATCAGCGAAATGGACGAACACTTAAAAATTATTCCCAACAACTTATTACCAGTAGATAAGCAAGAAATTAATGAATGAGTGCTTCTCTTTACTTCCGGCTACGCAGCTTATATTCTATTGATTTTGCATATGTGGACTGCGAATAACTAGTGGTTGGAGAAATTATCAGTGATTCGTATATAGATGATATTAATAAAAGAGGGATACCGGTTCCACGTGACTTGTCAATAATAACTGCAAACGGTGATTTCGTTTAGAAGCACTATATTGTTTCCAACTCCTTTGATAAAATATTTTCTTGTAGATTGTGTGAATCAGTATGAAGTGTTAAGTGGACTACCGTAATAATAAAGGGTATGAACTCAGTGAAACGTACCTGGATGTGATATAGCTAAAGTGATAAACAAATTTTTTAGTGATTTGTGTCACATATTATTTTACAACTATAAGAAGAGACGCAACGATCCGACAAGAAAGGTGTCACTTCTACAAGCAAACTGAAAACGCTTCAACAAAAATGCAAAGTTATGGAAATTAACATTTTTTTTTTAACCAATTACAGTACTTAACTGCTGCAATATGTGTGTGGATATGTTCATTGTTATTCGTTTTGTCTAAGCGGTAAAATCACGACTTTGCATCCGGTTGATAGTAGATTCGAACCCCACTCTCGGCAGCCATGAATATATTTTTCTGTGATTTCCCATTTTCGCACCAGGCAAATGCGGGGGATCTACCTTAATTAAGGCCACGGCCGCTCCCTTCCCACTCCTAGCCCTTTATTCTCCCATTGTCGAGCGGTGCGACGTAGGCCTAAAGCAAATAGTAAATCATGATTCGCCTAACCATAAACCGAATACTTAATCAAGATATCGGCATATTAATTTATTACATTTATCTTATGATATTCATTGTATTTGTCTCGCTTCGTGATTGTATTTCGCGAATATGTTTTTAATTAACCACAGAGTAACGCATGATTAGAAGCAGGTTTTATTATAATTTGCAATAGCGTTTATTTATTTATTTTGACCTGTGCTTTCAGACTACACCTCTTTATGAAAATAGTAATTTAATGAACAAAAAAAAAAAAAAAACGCATGTCACACCTTGTTATTTTATCTGATGTTATGGCCACGACATGGCGTACTAGGACCCCCCACGTCAGCGAACTAGCGAGGAGTGGCAGAAGCATTCCCTTCTCTTAATAGAGTACGCCGTGCTTGACCTCATTACACTCTGCGGTTCAAGAGTAAGGGCAGGCAGCCTATCAACACGAGGGTATTGGTAGTAGAAACCGATAACCGGTTGGCCCTGGGAGGCGTTAGAACATTGCATTACCAACGCCAACTACAGTTTCTAGATCGGCAAGGCTGCGTGCACTTGGCCCTACAATAATTAAATCCAGAATATTGTCAGTTGTAGTTACTGTCCTTCATTGCTTTCATGTTAGTATCATAAGGTGGAATCAGAGAAGTGATATGTTTCTAAGACAAATTATTCTCACAGTAGACTGGTGTTACCATCGATTACACCATACATCTTGACCTGACTAGTCACATGGAAAATCTAATTATTCCCAAAAGCCTAAAACGTAACTCACTAGCATTAATTACTCAACTTGGATGCTAAATATTCCAACGCCATTTTGATCTTGCGCTCAGTATAGTCACTAACTCTCCTGTTACGTCCATGATCTTACACAGATCTCTTGTTATGATACGTTGTCATATAGATTAGGTTAAATGACTACACACAGATATCTTTCCTCACTACTGGTAATATTTATAATCAGACAATCAGAAGGACGGACAAGTGGAAGCGATGGCAAAAACTGCTTTAGGCTCTGCGATCACCTAGTCAGCCCCAAGTCGAGAGTCCCTAGGGAATCACCCGCTTGAGTCACCTCTTACGTCAGGTAAATCGTATCGGTGGTGAAGGGGGTATTGTTTTATTAATGAAAGATTTGATAAACCTCTGTGTTTTCTTATAAGACGCTAAAAATGTTCTTCTCCGTCCCTAGGTATTCCAGTGCTACAGCAGATACAATATCTCTAGATTCATCCCAAGTCTCAATCGTACTAGACCTGTCAATTTTGATTCTACACGGAATGGCCAAAAGTCAAGGGAAGACATTGAATATGATGCTAATAACGGGTTGCTCCTGCGCGAGCCTTCAAAATGGCAGCAAAACGGTGAGGCATCAACTCTACAAAGTGTTGAAATCGTTCCGGAGGGATCTGGACCCACGCACCTTGCACTGCTACCCACAACTGGTCTTGTGTAGTTGATGCGGTGTTCGTGGGGCATACACCGGCATCGACAGCATCCCATAAATATTTGATAGGATTAAGATCGAGAAATATGGAGGGCCAACCCATTATCGTAACTTCACTGGAGGACTCCTCCAACAACCTGCGAGCCATCACAGAACGATGAAATGCCGCATTGTCCTGTTGAAAAGTGGCATCTCCATCAGGGTATTCTAGGGATGCAAATGGTCAGAAAGAATGTCCACATGTCGTGCACCAGTCAGCACTCCTTGCATCCGGACAATGGGGCCTAATTGCGACCATGAGAAGGCCTCACAGACCAGATCTGAGCCACCTTCCGCCTCAATACAACCTTGTTGACACGCAGGCTCCATAGCTTCATGGGCAATATGCCACAATCTCACGCGTACATCAGCTCGATACAAATGGAACCTGGATTCATCGGACCATTCCACATGCCGCCACTGTTCCTTGGCCCATTGCTGTAGTTCGCGGGCCCATGCACGTCGTTGAGCTTTGTGTCGAGGTGTCAGCAAAGGGACACTACTTGGTCATCGGCTGGTGAAGACTATGCGATGCAGTTGCCTCCTTACATTCCTGTTAGAAATGGGTTTCTGACTCCCAAAACTCAACTGGGTGGTGATCTGACTCACAGTAGCCAGTCGAGCGCCCTGTATGGCTCTGCGGATGTGACGTGATGTCCGTTCGTTAAACATCTGTGGTCTTCCCGTGCGGCAGTTTACGCGGGTGGTAACATTCTTTCTGCGATATGAAGATCCACCCTCGACACTGTTGACCTCGGAAACACGAATACGCGTGTAATACCCGCCATGCTTTAACCATTGCAAAGTGCTCCGATGATCATCCCACGTTCAAAGTCGGTTAACTCGCCACGTGTTGCCATCATCATGACACTGGTGTCTGTGATAGACTGCTCAGCTATACCGCAGCTAGCCGCAATGCTCAGGGATTCTTATGGGATATTCCTTCCCGTGACTTATGGCCACTCAATGTATTTTAATTCCAGGTGAATGTAAAATAATAAGTAAGATCAATCTTCTTCACTTCTTCACAAAGTACTCTATTAAATATTATTCCTGAAGTGTCCAATAAATCGTAAATACACTACAGGTAACGCATGAAAACTGCAACACTAAGAAAGAACCACGTGGTTTAAGTGAACTCTATACCACAGATTAGGTACATGGTAATACAAAAATGACTAAGTTTACAGATCTGTGCATGACCTTTGAGACTGAGATTATGTATTTTGTGTAGCCTCCACACGCTGAAATTTCATTGTCTGAACGTCGTACCATGGAATCGAAAAGGGTCTGGATATGTCCGAGAAGAATCTCCCTTCACTCAGCTCATATGCGGGTCCAAAAATCGTCAAAACTATTCACCGGAGGACCGGAAAAAGTAAGTTGCCGTCCTACCAAATCCCACACATGTACAAAGGATGTCAGGCGAACGTGCAAGCCAGGGAAGCAATATTACCCATCGTCATTTGAAGAACGCTTGCACGTTCCTCGCCGCATAGATAGATAGATAGATAAGAAATGGGTGAGCCCTGTCTTCGCAGAGCTCCACACGTAGGTCTATAAAGACCCTTTGTGCCCCTTAAACAGGTTTGCCTAGTCCAGCCCTAGTGCTCCTATAAAGGATACTAGTGTCCGGATATTGGCATTCCTGATGTCTTCCAGGCTCACAAAATGTGATCAAAGGTATCGATGTCTGGTGCTTACAAGAGCTTCGCACTGACATAACACATGCGCGCAGGTCTCCTCCTCCTTACCGCATCTTCTACACATCGGATCCTGGGTGATTTCCATGATGTGTAGGTGTCTCTGTAAGGTGTTGTGGCCTGTTAACAGTCCAACTACCATTCTCATTCTGGTCCTATTTAAATTCATTAGGACCTTTTTATAATTTTGGCTAGGCCCTTTGATAAGTTCACGTGCCTGCCTTGCTATAGTCAACCTCTTCCAAATATCTAAGTGAGACTGGTTTGTCCTCTGGGATATTACCAGTCTCACACTTCGGAGTGACACTCCCAGGAAGGGCTCTGGTCTTGTAAAAGAACCTTTTGAGCCTCGTTTCGCTAGTTTGTCAGCTTCTTCATTTCCACTGATACCTGTGTGCCCAGGGACCCATAATAGGGTAAGTGAGCTAAATTCACACAGCTGATCTAACGTCCTTTGGCATTCCCATACCAGTTTTGATGTTGTTCTAACTGCACATAGTGCTTTTAGTGCTGGTTGGCTATCACTGCAAATAGTGATGCGTCTTCTGTGTCCAGGCATATTCCATATATATACAGCACAGTCTAGTATTGCGTATACTTCGGCCTGGAAAACAGTAGCATATTTACCCATAGGAAGGGAGAGCCTTGTCTTAGGCCCCCAGACCCCGGGGCCTGTGCCCGTCTCCGTCCGAGAGCCATCTGTGTACCATGTACAGCCCCCAGACTTAAGATGGGCCCCAGCATCCGCGGTCCACTCACCACTGTAAATTTATAATTCAAATTAAAGCTAGGCTTCATCAGATCCCCGATCATCATTGTCATAGGGCAAGTCTGGTGGAGCCTTGTAAGAATAGAGGCATGACCTCTATTCGGGTTTTTGAAGGACCAACCTCCGAGTGACCAGAGGCGATAGGCACTCGTTCCCGCTATTACCTTGACATATAAATGTAAGGGAGGAAAACCTAAGATGGCCTCCATTCCACATAATGGTGTAGTATCCAGTGCCCCTGTTATTCCTAGACACGCAAGTCTTTGGACACTGTTTAACTTGGTGGTCACAGTTTTACACTCCGAGCCTGGCCACCAGACTAAAGATGCATAGGTGATCGTGGGCCGTACAATACAGATATAGAGCCACTGGACCACCTTAGGTCTTAGGCCCCAAGTCTTCCCGACGGCCCTGCGACAGGCCCACATAATCTTGCGAGCCTTATCCACCTTATGATCTATATGTTTCTTCCAACTCAGTCTTGCCTCAAGGATTAGCCCTAGGTACTTAACTGAGGTTGTCTTAGCTAATTTTTTCCCAGATCGTTGAGGATAAGCAGAACTTGACGGCCCTGCAGTGAGGCCATAATCCATTTTATGAACATACTGCTCACTCCTCTTCTCTCTAGACTACGTTCTATGGAGCCCAAAGATGTATAGTTAAAGGCCCCTTCTATATCTAGGAATACAACCATAGCAAGTTGTTGCTGATCCAAGGCACTCTCCAGCCTAGAAACTAGCTGGTGTAGTGCCGTCTCAACCGACTTCCCTGGTTGATATGCATGTTGATGAGAATGCATGGGAGAGTGCCTTAATACTTTCTCCCTGATATGTCTATCCACCAGTCTTTCCAAGGTCTTAAGTAGAAAAGACGTTAGACTAATGGGTCTATAATCCTTAGGTCTAGTATATGAAGACCGTCCGGGTTTAGGTATATACACCACCTTCGCCTGACGCCACAAGGAGTACACGTACCCCATAGTGAGACAGGCTCTAAAGATTCTGACCAGGCATGGTATAAGGACCCCCCCCCCCGCTTCCTGAAGAAGTGCCGGGAAGATCCCATCCACCCCTGGGCTTTTGTAAGGGGCAAAGCATTCTAATGCCCACTTAACCCTTCTTGGGGTAACAATCTCTGCGGCTTCCTTCCAGCCACTTTTATCGGGTCTGAAGGATCCGCTCGATTCTACCTCACTATTCGTGACTACCGAACCTGGAAAGTGGGCATCAAGCAGTAAGTTCAGGGTCTCCCTCTCTGTGGATGTATATCCACCCGAAGGCGACTCCAGTGAACCCAGCCTTGCCCTTTTTTCCAAGGTTAAAATTTTATGAAGCCTTGCCGCTTCATGTTGACTTTCAATGGATTCACAAAACTGTCTCCAAGATTTCCTATAAGCCTTTTTGACTTCTGACTTGTACCTTCTTTGTGATTGTTTGTAAGAATCTAGGCTTTCTTGATCCTGAAGTTCCCTGTATTTATTCCAGAGCCTTATTTCTCCTCAGGTGTTCAAGATAACTATTCCACTTGAAGCTTCCTGTTACTCTTTTTGACTTAACAATAGGGCAGTTTAATTCGTAAGAGATAACCAGTGTCCGTGTGAGAAAACTCACACTGAGCTCCAGCTCCTCTTTGTTTTTAATTATATTTGAGGGTCCTCCCTCCAGTCCCCTCCTCACGTCCTCCCTAAAAGACGTCCAATCGGTTCGTCTAGGGTTTCTGTAAGACGGGATCTCGAGGGAGCTCTCTATATAAAACACAATGTGTCTATGATCTGACAAGGAAGGCTCCAAAGAAACCTTCCAGTCTTTAAATTCCTGTATGATTCCCATGGAACCCAGGGTAAGATCTATGATCCCCTCACTCCTATTATTAATGAAGGTAGGGGTATCACCAATGTTCATGATCTCAATATCAGTTGTACATAGAAATTCTATGAGGTGCTCTCCCCTTCGGTTTGTATATTTACTTCCCCAAATGCTGTAATGGGCATTGGCGTCACATCCTACTATGAGGTTTAATCCTTGTTTCCTACAGTATATCACCAATCTCTTGAACTCCTCCGGCGGAGGTGGAGTTTTAAAGTCTCCTGGGAAATATGCAGAGCAGACAACCAAGTCTTTTGGCTGTCCGCCCTCTTCATATCTCACTAGGACTGCTACCAGGTCTCTAGTAATGAAGCCTGGTATAGCCCAGGCATTGTGATCTTTAACTTGTATACATGCTCTCGGATTCTCCTCTGCTATTCCACTGAATAAAGTGAAACCTGCACATTTTAGTCCCATGATATGCCCCTGTCTAAGCAAGGGTTCTTGTATCAGGGCGACCGAAAACCTGCCCTTCTGGATACTTCTAATAAGTACCCTAGAGGCCGCTATACAGTGTTGTATATTTGTTTGTATAAAAGTAATCATTCTTACCTTCATGCAATACTTTACCTTGTGCGGTCTCCGGAACGTGCTGCTCCGTCTCCCGCGATGAGTCTTGAGGCTTGGTTGGCCCAGGTTCCTGTCCGGGCTCCTGCTCTTCGCCCCTGTTAGTCTCGGTATTTTCTGTGGTGGGGTTGGTCCTCTGCTTGTCACGCTTGCCCTCCACCAAGGTGAAGATAGCCACATGCACCCCGCAGAAGATCTTCTTCCCCACCACTTTCTCCACGTCTCTGGAGTCCATGCTAACCACAAGTCGGACACCTCTCTTCTCCTCCTTGCGGTCGTAGACCCTCCAGCTGGTGGGATTTAAGCAATGGTTCTGGCGTGCCATTCTTCCCAAAAGGACGTTATTGTCCTTTGGTTGTCCTGGTATCCAGACCATGACTCTCTTGTAGGAAAGAAGTTTATCCATGCCCACAATTGTGAGCCTGGCTCCTTCCCACGGCTGTATACCTGTAACAAGACTGGAAAACCATGCTACAGTCTCGTCGTTCTCGGCTATGATGACGGCCGCATCTCTCGACAGATAGCAATCCAGGAACTGATGCTTAATGGGCCCCTGCTCCGGAAGCTCGTCCATCAGATTGGTGATAGCCTCTTCCACAGCTTCCACCTGTTTCTCGGTTAGCTGCTGGTCAGGATATCCTACAGGTACTATGGCCATCCTGATCCCAGCTTTAGCTATCCTGGCATATTCCACCTTGGGTTTTTTGCGGGTCTGCAGATCTTCTTCTGGGGTTGCCCCCGACAGAAGTCGTTTCCCCGCTGGCATCTTAGTGGGTGGGGTCCTCTGTGCCCTAGAAGCAGAGTCCTTTTCAGGGTCCCACCTCTTGTGCCCATTGGATCCCCCCACAGTTGTTACTGTCATGGTATTAGAAGGCCCCTCAGCTCCCGGAGTTAAGCCCTCTTTGGCCTGCTGCCGGGCCTTTAAGGCCTTCTTATATCTCCTCTTCTCAGCGCCAGAGCGCTGTTTCTTCTTCTTCTTCTGGACCTGTAGATTGCCCACCTCGTTAGTGAACCCTCTAACTATCGAAGATGAACTATCCGAGGGTATCTCCGAAGAGTCCCCTTTCGGTTGTTGTTGTAGTGTTTCTCTCGGAGGCCCCAGAAGAGTTCTCCGGTTTATGGATGGCTACCGTATTCATTCAAGTCCCACGAGTAGCTAGGGAAATATATGTCCGCCCAGGCAGAGCCCCGCATACCTGGGTAAGGCTACTTACTTCGAGAGGGCGCCAAGTATCTCGAAGGCTCCGTTCAAGACACATATCCCATGTGCCATGCACCCCATCGGCACGGGTCGCATTACACCTTAGGGTTGGGCGGTGCTTTAGCTTCCTCCTCCTTGTACACCGAACGGTTACCCAATGGGGCTCCATTCGGCATCGCAAGAAAGGAGCTACTAGTCCCCCTCACCACGAAGAGGATCTTCAATTGAAGAGAGTAACCAGGGTTAGCCCCCTACAATTGTAGAAGCACACACGAGGGGGTCCTCGCCGCATGTTACCGGGTATTGTCCTTCTGAAATGTGGCAGGTGTAGTTGCCTGAAAGAGATGGGAGTAGGTCGGGCTCTAAAATCTCCTTCATGTACCAGTTGATGTTCGGATAGCCCTCACTACGCAGGAGGCGGGACTGGTTGTTTTATTAAACGGCGCCCATTTATATTTATACGCTATGACATATGTTGTCATTGTGGCTGTGTCGGTTCTGTGTCCGTCACCTGTGGTATCAGTGTATCGGTAGTGCAGTGTTTCGAAGCGATTCTTTTGCAATTCTTTCTTGAACGACAGATCGTGCCCCCATTGCAACAGGGACACAATGTTTATCCACGCTTACCAGGTCGCACCATAGCACTTATTCACTCCGTCACGATGTATTCCAAAGACGAATACGTTGATATGTTACTAATGAGGAGAAATAAGGCAGAACGCATTCTAATCGCAAAAATTGTATCACGAGAGGATTTTTGACTGAAGACTGCCGACTGCCAATACGGTCCGAAACCTAGAACGACCGTTGGTGACAAGTGGAGCACTTGGAAGGATACTTTCTATTAGGGATGCTCGCTCCTATGATGTCTAGTCCAAATGAAGGGGCTGTTTTGGGAATAATCCTCATATTAGTACACAGAGATTTGCATGACGGTCCAACATAAGCCGGCCATTCGTTATGCGAATATCGCGTATGAATACATTTCACCCGTACGATCTGCAGTTACACTTGATTTCGATGCTCGAGTATGTTTTTGCCAATGGGCATTACGTAATGTGACCACTGATACAGCCCTTTTGACAAGAGTCCTCTTTAGAGAAGAGTGACGATTTCACAACAATGCACTCTGAATCAGCACAGTATGCATTATAGGAGCGTATAAAATCACCACTGGGTATGATAGAACGCATTTCAGGTTCAGTGGGGAGTAAATGTCTGGCGGTTGATATTAGGAGACTACCTGATCGGACCATATTTCTCAGACAGCCATCCGACGGGAGCACGCTGCCTTCATTTTCTTCAAAATGAACTCCCACAGTTGCTGGAGAACGTGCCACTGCTCGAGTGATTACGAATGTAGTATCAACATTACTTTAAATCAACAGGACGGACCACATCTCAGATATCAGTAGCCATCTGAACCATCTACATGTTCCATATACTAATAAATAGATGAGTAGGTGAAGACCCAGTCTCTGGCCTACCAGATCAAGCAGTCTTACGCCACTTGACTTCTTCCTACTTCTTCCTATGTGGTCACTTAAACCGTTGTGTGTGGAATGGAGCCTGAAAATCCTGTTCACCTTCAGCAACAGATCACCGAGGCATATCAAGTTGTTACATCTCGCATGTTACGTCGAGCTCGAATAGTTTTACAACGTTGTTCTGAAATTTGTATAAACCAAAGTGGTCAATATGTTGAACACTTACTGAGCTGAAAAAGCTGGATATCCTGCTCTCTACCTATAGATCCTTATGCCGCAGACCAACTTGGATACGTAACATCCGTGAAAAACGGCCCTTTTCAGGACCAAATACAAATTCACTCTTTCGAACAAGTAGGTTATATGGCCATCCATTGTAAACGCTATAAAGCGAAAACATATACCAGCGTGGCAAATGAACCTGCTTCCTGGCAACTTGGCTGCACGGCAGCATCGCTGCGTGATTTAGCCAACTTAGCTACGGAGAATCCTGGCGTATAAGTGGAACGTACTAAATCTCTTCGTAGTCCTAATATGGATTAATAGTCACTGTCCAAACGTGAGGCACTGTAACTCCCAGCTGGGACCGTTTTAAACATTCATTGTAGTTTACGCCATTGAAATAACATTGATGCTAAAGATTTATCTATGTTCTTGAGTATTAACTGAACTAAGGCAATATAGGATCAGGTACCAATATTTTTAGGTTGGATGTGATATAAGAGTTAAGCCTATTGCTTACGGTAAAACGTTTCGTAAAATTTGTTGTAAAATTAATTTTATAAAAATTTGGTGAAAACAAGTTGTGTGCTCACGGTAAAATTATTTTTTTTAAATCCCTTGAAGCATCAGGTTGGCCATCTATGAACTCACTCCTGAACTAGGATGTGAATGTGCTGCCATCTATCAATAAACTTTTAAACCAAGAATCAGCTGTTCAACTTACAGTGTGTTTGAGAGTATTGCTCCAACAAACAAAGCAAAACGTGCTGCTTTAGCTGCAATTATATGTTGTAGAGTGGTAAAATGGGAGTAAAGAAATGCCAGGAAATGTTGGACTCGGGGTGGATCAAAAGAAGAGAAGAAGGTAGAGGATTGCTGTCCCTGGTCGAAAATTAGTTGAGGTTAGAAGACCAGCATTCATATAAGAATTCGGCGATTGTGTTTTCTGCCTCTCTTCTTGCATTTCTGTTGTGGTATTTCTGGTATTTGTCCAGTAAAACACCAACAGCTTCCTTAGTCCACTCGAATCCTGCCATTTGAGAAAGAAGTGTTTGTTTACAATCGAGCTTCACAATCTTCTCACGACGTAGCGCCAGTATCATCGTGATGTCAGCTTCGCTGATTGGTTCCTTTCATAAAATTAATTTTACGGAATAGAATATGTCCTATTTTACGAAAAGTTTTATAAAAGGTTTTATAAAACTTGAATTTGACCGTGAGCAACAGAAATTTTATAAAATTAAATTATTGTACAATAAATTTGACAGAGAATTTTACCGTGAACAACAGGCATTACTTGGGTTGCATATTTCCAAAAATGAAAGGCTGGAGGGTATGCAGGGCATTCTTGTGGAATCTATATCCTTCATTTTCTTGACAAGTTTTCAAGATAATTATTAAAAATATGGAAATACGTCATAATGAAGCACAACATAGTGGTCATGGTAGACTAAAGAATTTAGCGAGGCTGAGTGTTTACTTTACTCATTTATACATGGTGGTAGGTGGAAAAATATGTTTTTGCTATTTGATTTACCATCGCCCTGACATAGATAGGTCGTATAGCGACGATGGGACAGGGAAGGCCTAGGAATGGGAAGGAAGCGGCCGTGGCTTTTATTTAAGTACATCCCCAGCATTTGGCTGGTGTTAAAACGGGAAACTACGGAAAACTACGGAAAAACATCTTCAGGTCTTCCGACGGTGGGATTCGAACACACTATCTCCCGGATGCAAGCTCATAGCTGCACGCCCCTAAACTCACGGCCAACTCGCCCGGTAAATATGTTATTTGGTCCCAGGAAAGAGTGGGGTAACTCGTAAAATACATTCTGAAATCCAGTATGGACTATGGACAAGGTTTTTCGTAATTGTAAATAATTTACATAAAATAGGAGTAGTTGTTACCTTTCGCCTGCTGACAACAGTTTTACAACCAAACGTTGTCAACATACTGAAATAGTTGTCATATTTTGGTACATTCATGAATTTTCTACTGAAGAAATCTCGGAAAATTACTCTATACCATTTCAATAGCCACATTGAGTTTCGAGCGCCAAGGATTCGAAATGACTGTGACCCCATTTATATTCCCGTCAATGTCCTAATACTATTTATAGAGTTCGAACCCCACTGTCGGCAGCTCTGAAGATGTTTTTCCGTGGTTTTCTACTTTCACACCAGGCAAATGCTGGGGATGTACCTTAGTTAAGGCCCTGGCCGCTTCCCACCAACTCCTAGGACTTTTCTATCCCATCGTCGCCATAAGACCTATCTGTGTCGGTGCGACGTAAAGCCGCTAGCTTATTGAAAATTAAGAACTAAATATTAGTTTTGTTATGTTAGTGAGATCTACTTACTACAGGTTTGAGTACCACATTAAACATTTCCTTTTAAATATAATCGGAATTATTAGTCTTTGAATTTTAGAATTCTTTATCATATGATGTTTAATATTACATGTCCAAATTTAATTTTGTTATATTTTTTGGTGCAGTTAACACTTTTCCTTGTCTCTATCCACAATGCCTGGAAGTCCGTTGAGTTTCTCAATAAATATATTTCTCGACTGGTTCCTACAAATGACTACATATGAATACTCCTGCTAGGGTAACTGAAGACCTGAGAACATCTGATAAAACTTGTATATGCAACAGAAACCAAAACACTTGCCTGAAACAAAAAGTTCACTCTGTATCATAATTTGCTCCTAAGCCTTTGAGAGAATTCACTACACCGAGACATGAGTTTTGAAACTTCATATTCGAAGTTGACTTTAGCCTGCTTTATAGTAAATAAAATACAGAACATTTATTAATATTTAAGAATAGAGGACTCACTCTGCTCGATTTTAAAACACTGCCAAAGTCATCTTGTGATTCTGCAATCCTGTATTGACATTATTTTATTTATTTACATCATGAACGAATAAAAGTTCATTAGAGAGCTTCGTTGTGTGTAAAGTGCAAACCAAGAAATCTCTCAAAGATACATACTCCAAGATGCGGCTTTACTATTATAATACACTTTTGCTATTGTTTGAGGCTAATAACTCATACATATACATCTATCGATTTGTCATAAATTTAGCTATCTTGTATATAATTTGTTTTCAAATTTTCATTACTAACATTACATTAATTATTTCACTAATAAAAATAAACCAATGCAGTTGACCATGAAAGAATTTTACCTCTATTGCTAAACTATGCGTTAGAAAACTAGAATAGTAGGAAGTATATTTATTTACTTACTTATTTGTTGAATGATGATCATAACAGGCTTTCGCCCAATTACAATATTCACAAAATACAATACAGTACAATTAATAGTTACACTACTAAATATTAACTGAAAAAGACAATACAAAGAATATAATAAACTACCCAAACAATACAAAGTTGATAATACAATAAAAATATACCGTTAATACAATACTAATAATTTAATGTTCTGCCTAACATAAAGTAACACATTCAGTTATAGAGTTAAATTCTACGGTCTTAGTCTTAAAACTAGTACGAAATAAACATTATGCAAAATAATATTCTACAAAGGTAAATAAATAAATTGTTCAATTTATAGGTCATTTAAAAACTGTGGATTCAAATAGAAGAAGAGAAATAAAAGAACAACTCTAAGAATGATATCAAACATATACAGAAAACGCAGATAATATTCAACAGTATGTGTATTGCAGAAAAGTATCACACGTCAATTCAAAGTTGATTTGATTCATGAAAAACAATCCAAATTATATGTATTTAATATATTATAAAGTTTCGGAATTTTATTAAGAGGAGAAACCTTATGGGCTTATGTGTGGCATTTTTAATGTAAAATATATTCTTGAACCTGCCAGACTTCCTAGGAACGTAAAATGGTATACTTCCAAGTAACATTTCATCATTAATTTTACTATTCAATATTTTATACAAAAAGAACGTCATGTACTTTCTTCGTCTTTGTTCCAAAGTTTTAAAACCAAAGTGTGATAACATTGTGGAGTAGGACAGAAATGTCAGGTACTCGTGTAACTGTTTCCGGTACACATACTTTAAGAACTGCTTTTGTACTGTATCAATTAATTTGATGTACTTATTGTCTGAAGGACTCCAGATAATAGAACCATATTCTAGTTTCGGTCTTACTAATGAGCTATATAAAATAAATAACGTTGTACGTCGAAAATTTAACGAATTCCGAAGTATGAAACCCAAATTTCTATATATTTTATTAACTCTATTTTCAACATGACTTCCAAATTTCAAATCAATATTGAACTGAATACCTACAACCATCTTTTGTTCGACTTCTTTCAAGACGGAACCGGTGATGTTATAAGTACACCCGATGTGCCGGCGGCATCTTGTAAAATACATTTTAACACATTTATTTACATTGAATGGTAATTCATTTTCTTTACTCCACAATGATATAGCATTTAGATCATTTTGTAAAATGCTTACAGTCATCAGTGGTTCTAAATGAAGAAAATTCGTTCAAATAATCGGCAAAGAGTAATACTTCAGACATATACATGACATCTACAACAACATTGACATAAATTTAGAAACAGTAAAGGTCCTAGATTTGAGCCCTGAGGTTATTTTCATGAATCAAATCAACTTTGAATTGACGTGTGATACTTTTCTGCAATACACATACTGTTGAATATTATCTGCGTTTTCTGTATATGTTTGATATCATTCTTATAGTTGTTCTTTTATTTCTCTTCTTCTAATTGAATGGCTATAAAATTGTGAGATGAATATCCTTTACAACACACATATTGTTTTCTGTCAACTAGGTAAGATCTTAGCAGTGAGTAAAAACTCTGAGAGAAATTCAAGGAATCGATTTTATTCAAAAGTATATAATGACCTTTCCCAAGAGCTTTTTTAGAGTCCGTAAATACAACATCAGCTTGGCCTCTCTCACCAAAATGCTCTGAAATATACTCTGAAAATTGGATTAAATCTGTGGTGGTAGAAAGCATGGGCATGCCACCATGTTGGCGAATAGAAATAATAGGTTTTACATGATTCATTATACATTCAAAAATAATACATTCAAATAGCTTTGCAGGAGTTGACAATATAGTTACTGATCTATAATTACTGATTAAGCTAAGGTCACCAGTTTTGGGAATAGGAGTAATTTTCGAATATTTCCAAGCATCAGGAAAATCAAAGAGCTAACAATCATATAGAACAGTATTACTGATCTTTGCATCCCTTGAAAATAACGGAGGAATACCAGCTGGTCCTGACGATTTCGTCGGCTTGAGTTTCGTTATTGCTTTTTCTATATTATGGACAGTTTTTCTACTCAAGAGAAGCAAATCCAACTGTGCGTTTGAGTTACCATTTGAACAGAACGGATTGTATGATGCAGTGTTTTCTGAGTACACTTTAGAAAAATACTCTGCTAAACAATTCCCAATACTTTCATTACTACTGATTACTTTACCATCTAATTTCGTCACTGTACTTTTATTCCAGTTTTTACATTTTTTTTATAAAATTCCAGAATAAATGTATTTTCATTGGTATTTCTAACTCAATACTTTCAATGTATCGTTTGAACACAATATTCATTTCCTTCTTAATATTTGCTCTGAATACTTGATACTTAAACAAATTAAATTTTTTTTTACATCGAACATTGTTACAATGAGTGATTTTAATTTACCTGAAATTAAAGAAGACCTAAAGTGTTTAGAATAGTGCTTAGTTTTTCGAACGCGTTTACTAAAAATTGAATATAACTTATCGTAAAATACAACTAGAGCTAGATTTACATCATCAAAATTCAGAATATCATTCGAGTTTTCTTCCCTAAGCAGAGCGTAGAGGTGTAAAAAATTTGCTCGTTCAAAATTAAATCTACTTTCATATCCGTGAATTTTACTTGCTTTATTTTCTGTATATTTGATCGAGGCTAGCAAGGAGGATGGTGTTGATCTTTGGGAATAAACATCTCTGATCCTTCGCTCAGATCAATTGTACCTATATTTGAAAGCACAAGGTCAAGGGTTTTTCCATTTTCATTACGTACATAATTAAATGATTTAAATTAAACAATTGTAAATACTTTAGGTCTTCTTTAAAAGTGTTGCAACCTTGATTCATGTCATAATTGCTGCCTGTTATTACAGGTAAATTTATTAAAATCACTCATTATAACAATGTTCGATGTAAATATACATTTGAGTTGAATTAGGCTTTCAATGGAGAAGCTATAAACACTCAGATCTGAATTTGGTGGATAATAAGCTCGCAAATAATGTACCTTACATTGTTAATAAGGAATGAAATTCATAGTGAATCAGCATTTCCTTCAACTAGACTTACACTTTCAGTGATGAAACTATTATTTACACCAATCAACACCCCTCCACATCTGCGCTTACTAGACCCTAGTGAGTTGTATATTTCTGTCCTGGGGATATACATGATTGCTATCGTCAAACACTTCTGAATCATAAGAAGAATTATGCTGCCATGTTTGAGATAATATAATAAGATCGCAAGTATTACACAGCACATTGTTATTTAATAAATTTTTCTTTGACCTGAGACCTCTGACATTCTGATAATAAATATCAAAGAGTACAGTTAATCCAGAGGCATTTGACATTTTTGTAAATCTTGACTTCCCTAACTTTTGAAAACATTTTCCTAAGAGTAGGACAAAGACTTTCGTTTATATAGATAGTATTACGGAATGTGTGGCCAATATCCAGTGTAGAAAAGTTCCTTTGTATTCTGTTCGGGCTGTTACTATTAGGGAGCCTATGTCAAGCATCAATGTCAGTTTCTTAAATACTGACATTGAGTACTTTATCAACAGCCAACACTTTTTAACTCACATTTTCGTTCTGTTGATGAGGAACTCCATGGAATTTTAAGGTGTTCACCCTGGATTACTTTTCACAGTCAGTAATCCTCTCGCTTAAGTTTTCAATCCTTTTCTTCCATTCATTATTTTCATTTATTCAGGGACTCGATCATGAGTAGAAACGAGTCAAATTTTCTCCCATGCTCAGCAATAATAGCAGAGTTACTGTCTAGCTTTTTGTGACATAGTTCTAAAGATCTGCCCATTTCCCTTTCCTGAATTTTCTACGCGTCCATAATTTGTTGAATTTCTTTCCATAAATCCTCCACTTATTTTCTTACATTATTCAGAAGTGTTAACACTTTCTTCAAAGTCTCTGTGTCTTCATTCTTGGCTTTCCCATCTCTACTAGCAAAACATAATGGACACTTCCACTGGCCACCGACTGATCTAAGGGGCTCAATTTCCTCTTTTGCAGTCAGAACACTGCAATTTATCAGATTTATCTGATTTGTTTGGTAGTTTCAAATTACACACACAGTAATCGGTCGTTGTAATTTAGGTTCATGGGATACTCCTAAGTAATTCCTAAAGTGTGTTCTTATTATTTAACTGAAATGTTTATTGAAAAACAAAGCGGTAACAGCAAGAAACACGTCAAATACGAGTAAAGTTATTCGTTTTGATATTAATCAATAAATTCTCACACAGTTTATCAAATCCCATTGTGGCATTGTTGCATGAATTTTAAAACTCTGGCGATCTGGAGTTAAGTGTTTGTAATCCCATTATGATGTGGACATTTTTCTTTGGATCTTTTATTATCAGAGCATGAAATTTAGATTTTTGGCGTAGGTATTAATTCTTTATGACATCTTGAATGCGATGGTATGAGCTTGGAAGAGATTTGGAGACCATGCATGCGTCATGTTGAAAAGAAACCATGTGTTGACGAAGAAAGTTCCGAGAGGAAATATCAAACCAATGATCATCGCACACGGAAACTACCTAGATGGCACGCTAGGCTCCGTTGTATCTAGAGTTAAGGATTACTTTACTTGGTTGTGCTAGCTCCCCATTTTTCATATTCGGCCCCTCTTCATCAAGTCTTCGTTTCTTCACATCCCGTTTTTACTATGTTCGCTATTCTCAAAATATTTTTATTTTACTTTCATAGACTTCCCTTTCCTTCGATGGGTTGAAACTTCTCCTAATCCATCATTCATCATAGTTGATGTACAAAATAGTTAAATTTACGCCAAATCGATAGATCGATATGTATGAGTTATTAGCCTTAACCGACAGCAAAAATGTCTTATAATAGTAAAGCCATATCTTGGAGTATGCATCTTTGCTTGTAGTTAAATACTCTATTGTGCATGATACGTCTTCAACCCGAAGGAAGATTGGTTTCCCAATAGTTTCACCATCAACAGTCATAGAGAACCTGGGCTGCAGTGAAGTATCGTTACAGGGAACCAGAAAGTACTATTTAATATCAGTCATCCAACTTCGCTGAAAAGTATACATCGACGTACACATCGACTAATAATAGTATAAGCCATAACTTCGTGCTGTTCATTACAAGGGCTAGCTGCATACGGAATTACGTTATTATACTCAAATTTTCCAAGGAAATAACATGATATATATGACGAGAGTGAATAAAAAGCAGCTTACTTGTTTCCTATTGGTTGTTAGTCGAAAGAGATATCAGCATGCTACTGGAATCATATGGCCACTGCATAGAAACAACGTGATCATTTATTAAAGTAATAAATGAATTATCGTCGACATGAATGAAAATTTAGTAAGTTCTCTTTTGAAACCGTACTCCTGTGCTAGCATTTCATAGTTTTATTTTGAATTCACAGTAATATTTCTTTATATATTGGTACTTTTATTCCTGTTGTTCTGATTTTAGTATTCGTTAATTATTGTCGTTGTATTTGCGTAAAAAGGGGCCGAGAATTCATCATCTGTGCCAGAGATTTTCCTCTTACAGTGGTGGATGGATAAAACATTTCTATGTAAATGGATTACATTGAAGCGTTCATTATTCCTTGTTATAATGTTCGAACATCCGTTCTTTCCGTGTATTGGCACTAGAAAATGATTCAGCACTTATTTCCAGAATATATAATTATAACTTCAATGTTGTGTTATTATAGCTCAGTACATATGTATTTACCCCCTAAGAAGACTACGGAAAGCAAAACAGTAAGTTATTTGGTACCAGGTGACAGAGAGAGAGAGAGAAAGAGAGAGAGAGAGAGAGAGAGAGAGAGAGTGCGTGTAAATTGTGTTTAGGACAAAATGTTTCAAGCTCTGTAAGTTCTGTAAGCAAGGAGTAATCGTCCTCATTAAACGAAATAGAATAGAGTTTTCTGACCTCACCCACCTGCCGACCGAATTGTGGGAGTACATCTCTCATTCGTGGTTGTAACCAGTAGATATTTGCTCGTAGGTTGTACATGTCAGCTAAATCAACTTGTCATTCAGTTTGGTATTAATGTACGTTTTGTCGGCTTTGAGTAATTACACGTTAATACTTTAAACAATACCCAGATTCAGGTTCGTATTGTGCACCAACGCATGAGACTAATATCCCTCAAATCACCTGATTAAATTTGGCAATGTAGTTCATCTATTCTACTTTTGCTTCTTTTCCATAACGTTCTTTCTGCGAAATTGGAATTATAGCACAGTCATTTTCCTACTGTCCAAATCAAGGAACAACCACGGCACATTCTGGCTGATACCAGTTCACTTCAAACACTACGAAACTTATATTAATTTACGGTAACAATCATCCTCATTACCACATTTGAGCTTGAGTCTCATTCATACTTACAAATGCCATACGAGTTGTAAGCCACCAGGTTGAGCGGCGCTAGATACATGGCGTAACGTAAGAGAAACAGTCGAGGAAAAGTTTTTTGTGAGTAAGGACTCCGAAGATGATCTTCGCCAGGCATTCAACCCTTCAGAATACTATTTTCATGAAATGTTGTGGCTTGTGAGCTAAGGCGTGCGGTTCCGATGAAATCCGAAAGAGAGGTTTTCATGTCAAAAATAATATTTTATTTTATTTTCTTATTAAGGGCTCATTTTATGTGTATATGTTTGAAGTCCGCTGCGTGAATTCATATGTATATGCAATTTATTTATTTATTTATTTATCATAAGTCTGTACAGAGTTCTCCTCCATTTTCACAGACACTATACATGGGTGTACATAAATGCATGAATGAGTTTTTTTTTAATGATTCTATGACCGAGTAATATTGTCATGCATGCATGAATAAATGAATAAACACTTCTCTCCCAGTCACGGATAGCCACCAACTGAGGAGAGAGCATTCGGTTCGCAGGATAAATGCATGTATGGGATTATGCATAACTACTGCCCGGTCGTGTTATCCACCCCTGGTGAGAAAAGGAGCCACCTTCCCAAGGATAACACGTCCGGCCCTTTCCCATGAGGCCCAAACGGAAGACCCCACCTGATCTAATAGCTGTCAAACACTAATTTCTCACCATTCCCTAATTTCTGCGAGGCACACGTAAGCGGAAATCCCGCACCCCATGTGCCCCTCCCTATTCTTCTTTCTCTGTTGCATTTAGATCACTCTACATATTCGATTGGGATAGGTCCGTCCTATCCCGTCCTACTTCGGTTATAGCCTTACATAAGTGTATGAATTAATGAATGAATTAATTAATTGGCTATGATTCCCTATCTAAAATAGTGCCCTTTGCACAGGCGGATCGCCATTCCACATGCAAGGGCCATGCCTACGATTATCTACATGAGTGTATGAATAAATGAATTAATTAATTAATTACCAATTCCCTAACTGTATTGAGAAAACACGTATGGATGGATTTATGAATGGGTATATGGATATTCATGCATGCATGTTAGGAAAAAATACTCATCCCTCCCAGTACGGATAACCAGTAACTGGGGAGAGAGCCCTTATTGTGAATAAAATAAATGATTGAATGAATAATATATGTGGAATGAGTAGTGAATGAATGAGTGAATGTTACAACCTACAGCCACGGATCACCAGCAGCTGAGGATGAAACATTATATCCATTGGGCCCTGTCTCATTACAAACAGTTTGACAGTTAATTACGTTATGGCTTACTAACATATCGACTTTACAGTGCTATATATACTAATATTCCTTTTACTACATAGCCCTATTGGCAATTTCTTAACTAATCGGTTCGCAACACAATCATCCATCCGTAATATGACCTACCCTCATTGTAGGCTCTTTCAACACTCTTCTACATGAATTTCTAATTACAATTAACAGTTTACTGAGATTACCAGGTTTATACCATTCTTTGCTTATCATCTTAATAATCCTATAGCCATTCTCATCCTCATTTATCATATATTGTTCCTTGTTATTCAAAAATTTCCTTCTCACCGCTATGGTTTCTTTACATGATTTCAACATGTGCAATTCTTCTCTGTTTTCACCACAGAGAAGGCACCTTGTTGCATCTTTCACTTTAATCCATCCCCTATTCTTGTAAATTCCCATTAACCACCATATCAAACACCTGATTTCTCTTCTATTTACACTCACAATATTTATGTTCATATCCTGCCTTATCCTAATAAACTCTGAGAAGGTCGCCTTGCTTCTACACTCGGATACCAACCACTGTCTTTGAATATCTCTGAGTCGTCTAATGATTAGTTTATTCGTTGATCTTTCCAACCTCTCCCAATAACTTCCATATCCCAACCTATCTAATATACTTCTGATTTTCGTTAACCAATACTCTCCCTGGATATTATCTCTCTGATGTTGATATGCGATCTGCAGAAGCTCGCCACCCTCTCTTCCTTTCAATCTCAACAGATATTTCAGAACTCTCTTAAGAACATCTACTTGGATATTTTCTTCACATATTAATCTTACTCCACAATTTGCTGTACAATTTGGTAACCACATTACAATTTTACAGAACTTACTTATAACCTGATTCAGCATCTCACACTCTTTCTCTACACCCCATAGCTCAGCTCCATAAAGCATTCGATTTTTAACTACGGCTTATGTATTTGCAATTTCTAGCAATTTTATGGCAGTTATTGGCCATTCGCAGAGTTAGAGTGAAGGGTCATTCCAGTAAGTTGACTGCAGTGCGATCGATCTTGTGTATTTGTCCCTCAGGATCGATTCTTCTCCATTTGTTAACATTTCGCCCTGGGTGTCACCTCGTGACCCAGATCGCTCGGTCAATACGCGCCCAAGTGTGATCGGAATAGCTAATGTGAAGTGGACCAAACAGTTTATACTCACCAATAGTTTTCCGCCGTCGTGTGCGTCATCTGCGTGCTCTTCAGTGATAGAGTTTATGTAGCGAAATACACGATGACTTTTCATAGACCAAGTTAGTAAATAAATACTTTCAGTTCGAGTGTCTTGTAGGGATGATTGTTTACATGTACTTCCTCTTAATAACCACCACTATCACCAACGTCCATGACCTTAATGACCACCGCATCCAAAATCAAACATTTTAACCGATGATTAAATGGCTTACATTGGTCTTTACTGTGCTGTGTGCACTTCCTTTCCTCACAGGACGTGAATACATGTAAGGGTCCATGGTTGAATGGTCCGCATAATGATTTTCGATAAGATGGTACTGAGTTCGATACCCAGTCTGGTAGTTTAGCCACGTCTGATTAATTATTCGAACTTGGGAATTGGTATTTGGTTGTGGTGACGGTGCTGATTAATATTGTAGGAGGAAGTATACGTAGAGAGCCAAACAATATTTCATAGAGGGCCAAACAATATTTCATAGCATTATTGGTTTCTTTAACACTGTCCTCTTGTTGCAGGTTTGAGAATGTTGTAGCTGTGTCATGATCAACTAGGAGTTTCAAGCACTTCCCTTCAGAGTGGGCTATTCTGAAAAGCATAGAATTAGACAAATGAATATTCTCTGATGCACTGTCCGTGACGAATGTACAACAAGCAAAAGTTTCAACTAGGGAATGTGTGTAGAAAATACAGAGCCTGGTGTAAGTATGTGTAATGCATATTTTTGATAGAAAGGGATAAAAAAGAATATCATTTTATAATTGTTTTGTTTAAAAACGAGGCGGTAAAGGCGTGTCGGTTCTCCCGGCAGGACGTGGGTTCGAATCCCCGTCAGGAAGTCGTAAAATTTAAGAAACGAGATTTCCACTTCCGGAGGTGCATATGGCCCTGAGGTTCACTCAGCCTACACCAAAAATGAGTACCAGGTTAATTCCTGGGGGCAAAGACGGCCGGGCGTAGAGCTTACCACTCTACCCCATCACGTGCCGAGGTTAACAATGGTGGAAGCCTTTACCTTCCACTCCTCCAAGGGCCTTCATGGCCTGTATGGAGGTGACTTTGCTTTGTTTTGTTTAAAAAGGTTTGCTATTTTAGAAACGTTCGAAACGTTTGCAGATTAAATGCAGAAAATGAACAGGCAAAAACATCAAATATATTTTAGGGTATTAAACATGGTTAGAAGTATGATTTTTCAGTAAAATAACTTATAATTTTTGTAAAGGAGTCTGCAAGATTGACTGGCACTCGAAAGTTTAACACTAATCAGAAGAAGAAGAAACGTAGGAGAACCAAATTCTTCAATAAATGAAGGTATCGAGGAAGGAATGAGAAGGACCACGGAGGGCACAGACATGAAGGATACCCTCGGTCTCTCAAACGTAACTGCGTCGTAATCAGAAGGGAACAACAGTTGATCGCGGGTGTATGAAAGTGAGGAGCCAGACACAAGAAATACCAGACTCTACTATTGTCTCAAACCACACTCACAAGTTCAAGTTCAAAGTCTCTGAGGATTATTCCTTTGGTGACTTATTACGAAAGGCAAGGATTACAGCAGATATATTATACCGCTCTCTCCAACAAACGGGTGTAAAATAGCTGTTTGTGAAATTGTAAATACACACCCCTCATCATTTACGCAAAATACAGCACAGCATCAACCATCAATGAGACACGGATTCGTGAATACCTGTCTATAATTAAGGTTCGTATCAGAAGAGACATCCATCAGTAAAACTTGGCCAAGTTCACATTATTTCTTACCGGGCGAGTTAGCTGTGCAGTTAGGGACACGCGGCTGTGAGCTTACATTCGGGAGATAGTGGGTTCGAATCCCACACTCAGCAGCCCTGAAGATGTTTTTCCGTGGTTTCCCTTTTTCACACCAGGCAAATGTTGGGGCTGTGCTTTAATTAAGACCACGGCCGCTTCCTTCCAACTCCTAGGCCTTTCCTATCCCATCGTCGCCATAAGACCCATCTGTGTCGGTTGGACGTAAAGCAACTTGCAAAAGCTACATTATCTCTTACAGCGGCTTAAAACTGATTTGTTGAGAGGTGAAATGACGTCGTAACTGTGTACTATATGTAGCGGCGTTCGAATTCTTCACATCATACCGCCAACAATTCTCAAAATGTAAACTGATTAAAATATTCTTGAAATATAAATGTAGACAAAAACTTCACATGCAATCTTCAAAACTTTTATTGAATTGACTTCCCAGTAGAGGCGTTGTGACTGTGTGTAGAGTAAACCACGGATTTCCAATAAAAAACTTGATATCAATCTGAATTTGCGGTCATAGAAAGCATTCACTCACGAAAGTTGTTTAAAGTAATATCGCATCAATGTCCAATATTTAGAACATGTGATATAAATATATTCATTGTACTCACAATTGAAAGAAATGGGTGATAGCTGCGGCGAAACCACGGCCTAAGTTCTTTAGGGCATAGAATACGTCGCGTGGGTGTTAGAAACAAGTGAATGCCCATAACTTACGTTTATACTTCCTTCCAGCATCGATATGTTTCTGGGCTTGGTGTCATCAGTTTAGCATAGACAAATTTGCGTGGACAGAAAACCAACACCTTGGTAACCAGTGTTCGTCATCTGTCAATACTTCGTTTTCGTCATCATCTTCCTATCGTTACTACTGTGTGCCAGAACTCAGAACTCTGCCTTCTATACACAGTAGGCACAAATTAAGCCGTGTTTTAAACGAGTTTCCAATGGCGTTTCGTCTAGGTTTCACCAATGCCCCTTACATACGGTCACGCCAACGAAAGTAGAAGAATTTTTTCTCATAATACATATCGTGAGAACATTTTTAACCATAACATTGTGTGCTAAATCAGCGACCGTTTTGCTGGACGTAGATCTTGATAGGTGGCATGACATAGTAATGTTGTGAGCCAGATCAGCTACCATACTTTTGGATATAGATCACGATGTTACATATTTCTTTCGTTTTATCAGAACTCTTTATCTTCCCTGACCGGGCAAGTTGGCCGTGCGGTTAGGGGCGCGTAGCTGTGAGCTTACATCCGGGAGATAGTGGTTTCGAACCCCACTGTCGGGAGCCCTGAAGATGAATTTCGGTGGTTGCCCATTTTCACACTAGGCAAATGTTGAGGCTGTACATTAATTAAGGCCACGGCAGGTTCCTTCCCACTCCTAGACCTTTCCTATCCCATCGTCGCCATAAGACCTATCTGTGTCGGTGCGACGTAAAACACATTGAAAAAAAGTATCTTCCATGTGGGTCGAGTGAAAGGATGAACTATCTGTATCCCCTGTATGTCGCGAAAGGTTACTAATGAAGCAAAAACCGAGCTCGATAGCTGCAGTTGTTTAAGTGCGGCCAATATCCAGTAATCTGGAGATAGTGGGTTCGAGCCCCACTGTTGGCAGCCCTGAAGATTGTTTTCCGTGGTTTCCCATTTTCACACCAGGCAAATGCCTGCGCTGTACCTTAATTAAGGCCACGGCCGCTTCCTTCCACTTCCTAGGTCTTTCCTATCCTATCGCTGCCATAAGACCATAAGACCTATCTGTGTCGGTGCGACGTAAAGCAAATAGCAAAAAAAAAAAAAAAAAAAAGAAGAAGCAAAAACCAAAGAATATGTAATCGTTCTTTCGTTCTCTAAGTCCAAAATCGTATTCATGAATCTACTGTATGGTTTTCCGTGCAGCAGATAAATTTACATATATATTTCTTTTCTTTGCACTCTACATTTGCGGTTGTTTTCGAATTATGAGTTTCTAGTCTCCCATAGACTCGAATAAATCTTCTTGAGTGTCTTCGGACGTATCTACCTCCACAGTCTAGACGGGAGCCATAGATGTACCCGTTTGTGGCCTGCGGACTTTACTTTCTTGTATGCAGGCTCTGTAAAGTTCATCTTGGGATATTTTGGACTTATTTGATTGCCCGTACTTCATTATTTCTCCTTGTTTCCGTTTGAGGTAGGCTTTAACCTTCTTTAACCTTTCTCCTCCTTAGTTTTATTCGTCTTTATGCACGTGAAAACCGAAATTTTATGCATTTTTGAAAATAGCTGAAATAAGCTAATGAACTGTTTACTACGACCACGGAAAGAAAACATTATCGACAGTTCTCTCTTGGCTCATTTACAGAATTTTTAAAAAGTATTTCTGCAACACTACACTTTCATTCCCTAAAACTTACAACATACCGTCTTCCGTCATGCTTTCTTAACATCTGCACGCACCCATTGTTGTGGAACTGAAGACAACTAACGATGGAAATCGTAAATCTCACAATTATCACAAAAAAGCAGTACAGCGGTATATCGAATCCACTGTCGTCTTCAGATGGTATGTTGATTAATAAAACTGCAACGGCTAGCTGAATTCGGTATTAAGAGAGAGTACGACGTATGAAATCCGAGTTAACGCGTGGTTGGGTTAGTAAAAGACGTTTTGACTTCCGAGGTAACTCCTGTGTAAGATGAGAAAGGGTTAAAATAAGGTATTGGGACATTCCGCAACCTTTCACAAAGTTCACAAATAGTTAACAATTTTTGAGTATCTAATCAAGTTTTCTCAGAAATATATTTGGAGATACCGATGTACTTTTCCCATGGACAAAAGAAAGGACACCCCGCAATGTATTCTATAATATTACCGGGCACTCCATGCTCTGATTTCACAACAGAATGGCTGATGTGTGCACAACTTACTACTACACCATGTGTCCATGAAAGTTATTTGGACAGAATTTTTGGACCTTTCTCTCTTAATAACATATTTTATATATTTGCTCATTTTTAGAGGCTCGGAATTATTTAAGGAAGTCTGGCGAACACATTATTTTTACATTTTACTCCATCCTTAAGGATGCTAGAGTGTCAGTATTTTTGTTAGAAAACTACACAGTTTTTTGTCAGAAATATAGTATGCCACATAATAATGATATTTTTTTTACTTCCCACTAACTACTTTTTTTGGTTTTCGGAGCCGCCGAGTTGCCGGAATTTGGTCCGATAGGATTTCCTTTACATGCCAGTAAATCTACCGACATGAGGCTAACGTATTTGAGCACCTTCAAATACCACCAGACTGAGCCAGGATCGAACCTGCCCAAGTTGGGGCCAGAAGGGCCAACTCTCTACCGTCTCAGCTACTCAGCTCGGCAGTAAGGCGTACGTGTTCCAAGTTGGGTTGAGAGCTATGCAAGAACTGTACATCCATAATCTCGGTTACTTTAGACAGTTTTTCTTTCACTCCTCCTCAGACGCATGCCATTGAGGGTTGACTATGGACTTAAGCGGCATCAGTGTGTCATTATTCAGCTCAGCGATCCCATAAACTAAGGATTCAACACTAATATTTGTCGCTTTCGATTAATTTTTACATGTCACCCCCTCCCAATCCCCACACCTAAGATTGGTAGGGATGTCTTACCCAGAAACGTTTCTTTTCTAGATATTAAGTCATATGTATGCCAAGTTTGGTTTAAATTGCTCCACGCGCTCCAGAACTATGTTAGAACACACACACATATCCATTTTTATACAGATAGGTAATACGCACATGAGCTGATTTTGATGTTACTGAGGTATAAAAAATGCTTCAATGAAATTTAGCCAATGAAGTATGAAAGGGAGTTTGATAGCAATATTTAGTAGTAGGTCAGTGGATTGTTAAGAATATTGTAGTGTAAGGTTAGCTGCCTTACGAATATTTAAATGTATCAATCCTGCTATTTTATAAATATATGGTCAATAATTCAGAAGTTCAGCAACTTAAAATGTTACCTCCTTGGTTGCTTTTCATCCCTTCAAATGAACTCTAAAAATTTGAATAGAGAACCACCTGTCCAGCAGCTTATGCCATGCTTGGAACCAGCAGATGAAAGGTCTGATGTATTGTATATCCTAGAAAAGGAGTTTTATAATTGGGAATTAGGAACTTAGTAGAAAATATATCTAAAGGATGAAATGCCGTATGGCTTTTAGTGCCGGGAGTGTCCGAGGACTAGTGCGGCTCGCCAGATGCAGGTCTTCTGATTTGACACCCGTAGGTGACCTGCGCGTCGTGATGAGGATGAAATGATGATGAAGAGACGACACAATACACCCAGCTCCCGTGTCAAAGAAATTAAACAATTATGGTTAAAATTCCCGACCCTGCCGGAATCGAACCCGGGAACCCTGTGGCCAAAGGCCAGTACGCTAACAATTTAGCCATGGAGCCGGACATATAAAGGATGAAACATATTAACACGCTCCAAATCATTTTAAAGTCGAATTCCAGGCCAGGTATGGGACCAATTTGTTTGTATTCTTAAAGGAACAGGTATATGTCACATAGGTGGAGAAGAAATATTTTCAAAAGGAATTGAAAACACATTGAAGTTCCAGAAACCGATTTGAAACTCAAAGTTTGAGAAATATAACGGGTAGTTCCCTTTTCTATCATTTATCATTTGGATAGTGAGAGTAATTTTGATTGTTCTGCAAATCCATCTCTCGTTCATAATTAATCATCATATTGAAATATAATCCCGTACCTGTAAAGCTTCGGTTAGAAATACTCTGAATGAAGGACTCATGTGAATGGGAGTTAAAACAAGTGGAATATTAACGTGGGGAAAACAATAAACCATCGATTGGTATTATTGCCACATGAGGCGATCGATTCCGAAATGTTATTGTAAGATGTAGCTTGTATCGTGTAACAATAAATCTCACTTGAATAGCGATCGCAAAACCCAGTCTGTAGCGGAGAGGATAGTGATACATTGTAACTTTTGTACAGAGGAATTGTTTATCCCTCTCAAATATTTACGAGGTAACTCATTGAATGTGTTTACAAATGGACTTGCATGACAGCTCAAGAGTTGAATTATCGTTGTCAGCTGAAATGTATAGGAGAGGAATATAGCTATGTTTATGGTCTGTCCACCAGTGGCTTGATACAGATTTCTCTTTTGTAGATCCACGAGTTAAATCAGGAATTATATTTTCTTTCACATTTTTAACTATCAGTTATTGGTGAAGTAATGAATTTGTTGTTAAAAATGAATACAGCAATTCAAATCGAGCAGAATAATTATTTACTTTTAAGCACTAGATAGTGGACCACACCTGATAGGCTCGTAAGATAGGTGCACAAATCTGTGACCGTTAAAATGTATACAAAGATCAACGCTGGGAACCAGGAAGATTAATATTCGAAAAACATATCGACGGTGTCCATCAGTAGAATTTTCTTTAGGTTCAATTTCCTATACTAATGTGTAAAGGAAAATAAACCGTAAATACATTATACTGTATGAGTGCGTATGTACGTCATGCAATCATACATTCCTACAACGCGGTACGGTAAGTTTTAACTTACTTTACGTGTAACCATAGAAAAATGAACCCAACGAAAATTGTGCTGATGGACTTCATATCCATATGTGTCTGGGAGGCGTGACCTGTCTTAAGGAGAATAATGGATAGGAAGAGCATTGTAAGATACGAGGTACTGCATTGACACCGCCTAAATTCGACGGCTGAAAAGGAAGTAATCGTCACGTTGCGTACCTAGTTGTGCTAGTACAGTCAATCAATCAGTCACTACTGATCTGCATTTAGGGCAGTCGCCCAGGTGGCAGATTCCCTATCTGTTGTTTTCCTAGCCTTTTCTTAAATGATCGCAAAGAAATTGGAAAATTATTTAACATTTCCCTTGGTAAGTTATTCCAATCCCTGTCCTGCGGTCGAACAAGTGGTGTTAAAACGGACCGGCCTAAAGGCATGTTCTGAAGGTGGCAGTGTCATACCAATGAGCAAATGCCGCACACTACCGCGGGTTTCTGGATCATCATAGTCGGCATGCAGTGCATAGGAAACGGCCCCATTTCCAGACGCATCCGCTCATCGTCCTGGACGACAATGTCCGTTATTACAATGCTGCTCCTGTGAGAGAATTGTTGGCACGGTGAAGATGGGAGGCCCCTGAGCCCTTGCATTATTCACAGTACTGGAGTGCCTGTGACTTTGATCTGTTTCCCAAACTAAAGGAACCACTCGGAGGGAAGTGTTTCCCTATGCGAGACGCTATTCCTCAAGCGATAAGACCGACGAGCTAGTCTAACACGATGGATAAGGCGCTCCGTTGCGGTCATCAACCTGTTCGGAACTGCTGCTGGTATCCTTCGCCTTCCACACTTCTGGCACAGGGTGCAACATGTTTCATGGGTTGGCACTGGTGGTTCTACTATAAATGATCTCATATATATGCATCTGTTGCCATTACAGTTATCCAGCTTTCAATAGATTGATGTACATGTCGGTGTCGCCACCCTTCCCCCACCACTCAACGGTCCGTTTGCCTTCTAGGCGATGGATGATACATTCAACACAAGTAATTATTAGACACATACAACTTTGGAATTGTAACGGCGTACCAGGTGAGTTAGTTACGCGGTTAGGGGCGCGCAGCTGTAAGCTTGTATCCGGGAGATAGTAGGTTCGAACGCCACTGTCGGGAGCCTTGAAGGTGGCCTTCCGTGGTTTCCCATTTCCTTACCAGACAAATGCTGGGACTGTACCTTAATGAAGGCCACGATCTCTTCCTTCCTACTAACAGGCCTTTTCTATACCATCATCGCCATAAGACCTATCTGTATCAGTGCGACGTAAAGCAAACAGAGGCAATGGCGCGTCGCCTTAGAAGAGTCCTGGCAGGTCCTTCGAGTTGATGCCGTATGGGCGACCTGCGCGTCTGTGAAGATGGGGCGCTGCTTATGATGGATTCTAGTAATGAAGACGGACACACATCCAGCCGCTCGAGCAATCGGAATTAACCAAAGGCGGTTAAAATCTCCGATCTAACCGGTAATCGAAACCCTGACCCTCTGGACCAAAGGCCAGCACGTTATTAATTTAGCCATGGAGCCGGACGGCGTCAGGTAATACGGTAATACATCCTTTAAAGGTGGTTTATTACGCGAACACGAACACTGTTACAGTATATTATTCATTTACGTATGTACGTAATTTACCTTCACTTCTTCTTCTATCTACATAAATAAAATCGTAACGACCGTGTGTGTGTGTACATTGACTATTTTGCGAAATTTCCGTACAATTATCCGTTTTACGTGTAATAATGATCATCTATATATTTTTTTGCTGTGGTGTCTGTCTGTCTGTTTGTCTATAACTTGAAAACTACTGGATATATTTCTACCAAACCTTATACCTAGAATCCACCTGTCCTTGGATAGGTTTTAACGTCAATATCGTTTCAAAATCCTTGAACTGACTGCGGGTTCATACGAAACCGAAACCGTGATTTTGCACTTCCACAAAGTGTACACAACCAAACTTAATGGAAAACCTCCTACCTTAATGAAAATCAATGTCTAAACCTTTTTTCACATGTGCATCATTTCCATACCAGGATTAATAACGAAGATATCATTAATGGACCGTTTTCCAGTACAAGTCCCACCGGACATAACTCAAGAGCGGGTGCGTGTAAAGTATATTTCTTATAACGTGAAAACTAAGGGAGATATTTCAATCAAACTGCATATTCAGCATCCACATGCGCAAAGGTAAGTTTTTAGGTCCATTCCATGTCAAATTCCTGGAATGTACTGGGGGTGTATGGGAACCGGATCAGTGATTTTACTCTCTCACAATACCAGGTGGCTCAAGGACGCCGTACTTTCTACTTATAGATATCCCGCATGCATAAGTGATGTGTGGGGTGTCTACCAACTGATTTTAACAGGGGAACTACTGCCAGCGGGCAGGCTACGTCAGAATATGAAGAGATAAGAAACAGAGTCACACTTGCAGCATGTTACTCAGCGCTGCGGGTCGAATGCATCCCTTGCATTCGTAAACATCGTTTTCGACCGCATAGCTCTAGGCTGGTGTATGCTACAGCCGCACTATATTTGCTGTCTGCATATCGGCAATGGCTAGTGTGATCAGCAGCGGTGAATACATAGACATTATTTTAAGCTGGACAACCTGGTCGGAAGGCAACAGAAGCTCCAAACAGACGTACGCCTTCTACACACATATTTCGCCGAACAGTATTCGTTTTTGTTCCATGCAATGATCTCTTTTATCGAGTTGAATGTCTACACGTGTCTAAATTAATAAGTTATTAGATTTCATTTACTGCATCTTTGGCTTGTCTACAAACAGTAGTGTCGGTTACGGGGTGGAGTGAGGAGGGGCAGTCGCTCCTACCCGCACTTTGTAGAGTAAATATGTCATTTATTCCATTTTAGCCAGCCGGAACTAGGAATTATTTTAAAACAGCTATTTGTACAAGCCTTGTTGTCTTCTATGCTAAGTATTTCCTTTATTGTATAACGCTACGGCCAGTAGTGGAGACGTTGCATGTGCTGTGACGAAGGGTAGTAGGGGTACAAATTTTTGCCGAGGTCGTGGCCACGGAGTTATAATTAACCCACTTGCCGCGCGCATTCGTCAATCTGGCAGTCTCTTTATTGTCTGTTAGTTTCTTAGTGTGTATTCAAATACTAAATGATTATTAATTGCAATATCATGCCGTACATCTATGTAATTGTACAGGGCGATCTGGCCGAGGGGTTACGGGCGCGCAGTTGTGAGCTTGCACTCGGTAGATAGTGATTTCGAATCCCATTGTCGACACCACTGAGGATGGTTTTCCGTGGTATCCCATTTTCATACCAGGCAAACGCTGAGGCTGTACCATAATTAAGGCCACGGTTGCTTCCTTACCATAAATTCTATCTGTGTCGGTGCGACATAAAGTCAATTGTAAAAACAGATATATTTAATTGTAATTGTAATTTCACCGCGAGAGAATACCAACTTTACATTCACCGAACTAAATTATTTCGTTTGTATTATGTTTTTTATAAGTAAATGTATTTAATCAGCCCCGTGGATTAGGCCTATTCGTAATAATAGCTTTTTGAGATTTTGATTCAATGCTGTATAATAAAATTTTCACCAGGTCTCACAAGCATACTACGGGGCATTTACTTAATAAATAACATAACACAAAGAAATAACTTAGGAACGTTGGTATTAGCTCCTGTTGAAATACGATTACAACTGATTTTTTTTTACAATCGGCTTTACGTCGCACCGACATAGATAGGATTTATGGCGACGATGAGACAGAAAAGGGCTATGCGTGGAAAGGAAGCGACCGTGGCCTTAAATAAGGTACAGTCCCAGCAATTGACTGGTGTGAAAATGGGAAACCACAGACAACCATCTTCAGGGCTGCTGACAGTGGGATTCGAAACTACTATCTCCCGAGTGCAAACTCAGAGCTGCACGCCCGTAACCCCACCGCCATCTCGCCCGGTATAATTACATAGAAGTACGCCATGATTATGCAATTAAGAATAATTTAGTATTTGAATACTAACTAAGAAACTAACAGACACTAAAGAGACTGCCAGACTGATGAATGTGCGCGACAAGTGGGTGAATTATAACTCAGTGGCCACGACCTCGGCAAACAATATATACCCCTACTACCCTTCCTCACAGCACAAGCAAAGTCTCCATTACTTGCCGCAGTACTATACAAATTGGTTAGCGGCGACGAACAGCATTTTGTGCGTATTTCCGTCAATAATTATGTTAATAATTAAAGAAAATAAACGACGGAATTAGCAGATAAGATAACAAGGTTTGTACAAACAGCTTTTTAAAATAATTCCTAGTTCCAGCTGGCTAAAGTGGAATGAAAATGTAATGTGTACTCCACAAAGTGGAAGGGGGGGGGGGCGACTGTCCCTCCTCGTCGCACCGCCTAATCGCCGCTACTGTTTGTAGACACGCCAAAGTTGTAGAAAAGGAAATCTAAATACTTATTTATTTATACACGTGTAGACATTCCACTCGATGGTAGAGTTGCATGTATGAAACAAAAACTAATACTCTTCGGTGAAGTACGTATGTAGAAGGCATACGTCTGTTCGGAGCTTCTGTTGCATTCCGACCAGATTGTCCAGATTAAAATAATGTCTGAGTATTCACCGCTGCTGATCACACTAGCTACTGCCGATATGCAGACAGCAAATATAGTGCGACTGTAGCATACACCAGCCTAGAACTATGCGGTCGAAAACGATGTTTACGAATGCAAGGGGTGCATTCGACCGGCAGCGCTGAGTAACATGCTGCGAGTGTGACTGTTTCTTATCTCTTCATATTCTGACGTAACCTGGCCGCTGGCAGTAGTTCCCCTGTTAAAATCAGTTGGTAGACACCCCACACATCAATTATGCATGCGGGACATTTATAAGTAGAAAGTACGGGGTCCGTGAGCCACCTGGTATATACAAGACCAGCCTGACTGAAAAATCGACTAATCATGATGGAAATCCATTTCTAAAACCTTTTCTCATGTGCATTTTTTCTATAGGATGGTTAATAAGGGATATATCATTAACGGACGGATTCTCAGTACAAGACCCACCGGCCTTAATCAAAGGCGGTTGCGTATAAAGCGTATTTCTTATAACTTGAAGCTACTCTAGATATGTCAACCAAACTTCATATTTAGCATCCGCCTGTCCAAAGGTAGGTTAATAGGTCCATACCATCTCAAATTCCCGGAATGTACGGGGGGTTTATGGGAAACAGAAATAGTGATTTTGTTCTCCCACAATATATACAACAGCAACTTAACTGGAAATCGACCAACCTTGATGGGAATCCATTTCTAAAACTTTTTTCTCATGTGCACTTCTTCGATAGGAGGATTAATAAAGGAGATGTCATCAACGGTCGGTTTTGTCCCAAACGGTGTTGTACGTAGAGCAGATTCGTTATCTATGTAAATAAATTCGTAACGACTGTTATAATTCGCAGTTGGAATCACTTATACTGTATATAGAATCATCTAATTCTGCATAAACATTGGCCCACCCAGTATCCATATGTGAGCCAAATTCTATGTTTGTAGCTGTCATATTAGTACCCGAAAGTAGTGCACTGTGAGAAAACCTTACACAAATTTCACCCTATTCAATTTTACCCATAACTAGATGAGACAGGAGAAAATGTCTTAAGATCAGCCATTTAGACAGCTAAATGAAGCGTCTTATGGTACAATTCGTTTGTCGATATGATGTATCGCTTAGTAACAGTTAATCTGTAAATGAAGGTTTGCAATATTATAAACATGCATATACTTCGTATGTCGCTCTATATATATTCATTGAAATCGATTTGTAGCGATGTGGAAATGACGTGTTTGCCATTATAATTAATATTTTACACCGATAGTGACTCTCAGCAGGAGGGCGTCTGCTATTGTAATCATTACTCTCCACATCGATTTTGACTGGCAGTAGGAATGCGATCCTTCTCCAACTCCTTTGTTGCTAGTATTAGTAAGGTGGGAATCAGGGACTACCTTTGTAATTAATAATTCCCTTCTCGATTTGACTTGACAGAAGTCAAGGAAGCATGCAATTTTGCTCAAAATTTCCCTAACCGATTGCGTTTGGGAGTAGGCATGTGTGCCCGCCATATAAACAAATTTACCCATCTAAAATGTGACTGACATTAGGCATAGTGGCAATGCAAACTCACCAGCTCGGTGTGACAGTCATTACGAAAGGGACCTGTCGTTATAATGATAACAGTACGACTCAATTTTGAATGTCGGTAGGGAGGATGCCTGCTATTATTATAAAAACTCCTCAACTTTATTCTAACTGGAAGTAGGAAAGGACGCCTGCTATTTTGATGAAATCTCCCCGATATCGATTGTGACCGTGCATTAAGTAATGGGGCCTCCCATTATAATGAAAGTTTACCCACTCGATTGTGAATGGTAGTAGGCAAGGGAGCCTGCCGTTATCATCACAACTCCGCAACTCGCACTTTACATTGGTAACAACGTATGGGAACCTGTCCCTGCTGTTTCTGGATAACGTTAGGGGGCATGTTATTTTAAAAATTCTTATTCATAATTTGTTTCACCGATTACTTGTCTTTTTCACACTCATCAATAACTTACATTTTAGCATTCAGGTCTAACGCATTTATCTTCTTTGAAGCCCTAGTTAAAACTCAGACTTAAGGTAAATAATGTAGTGTATGATCACAGAAACACAGTGCACTGCCTGAGCTCAAAGAATGTCCTTGTTAGTGGAGATGTCATCAGTACAGCGTTTAATCAACGTTAATGTAACATGGATTTTAACAGAATTTCTTGGGGACCACAAAACTGTCACATAAAGGTAGATTTCCGCTTAATCCAGGTGCCGTTATGCACAGTTTGGACTGTACTATTACTACTACTACTACTAAAGCTGATATCACACCTATTTTCAAATCTGGCAACAAATATGATATCTCATCATACCGCCCAATATCTATCGTTCCAATACTATCCTCTGTCCTCGAAAGAATAATCCACCGCCGACTCCTCTTTTTCACACAGCCGTACATATCTGAAGAACAACACGGATTCACTCTCGGAAAATCATGCCTCACTAACCTCACTGTTCTCAATCACCACATCATTTCAGCAATGGAAAATAAATCTCAGTTAGATGCAATCTATATAGATCTGGCCAAAACATTCGACTCAGTGGATCATGCACTTCTTCTTCATAAGCTCGCTACCAGATTTAATATCCATCCCCGTCTTGTCATTGATAACAAGTTTCCTCTCCGGCAGAAAACAAAGAGTGGTACTCCCTGAATGTGCCTCGTCATGGTTATCTGTGTTATCAGGAGTATCTCAGGGCAGTATTCTGGGACCCCTACCCTTTGTTCTCTATATCGATGACATAAATTTTTGCACCCGAAATAGTCAGTGTTCCCTCCTCTTGTACGCCGACGACCTGAAAATCCAAAGAGAAGTGTCTACGCCTGATGACTGTGACGAATTACAGACTGTTCTCAATTCGTGTGGTGACTGGTTTAAGAAATGGAATCTTTCTCCCAATTTTAAGAAGTGCAATACAATCTCCTTTTCATTGCTAAAGCAAGGAATGAACACTGCATATACCATACACGGAAATACATTGCAATCGGCTTCTCAGGTAAGAGACCTAGATGTTATAATGGACTGTAAACTAACCTTCTCTGCTCACATTCACTCCATAAAATCCCGTGTTATGTGTACGCTAGGCATTCTTTACAGGTTTACTGAAATTAATGATATTAACGCCTTAAAATTATACTTTGTCTCGTATGTTCTCCCCATTATTGACTTTTGTTCCCCTATTTGGTCCTCATCTGCTATCACAAACATATCTCAACTAAATAGTATTTTTAACTTTTTCACTTTCATTGTTAAGACTCGCAATCCTGTTTTTAAGAACAAAACAAAATCTGACATTATGAACTACCTAGGTATACTTGACCTGAGAAGCCGTTTACAGTTCTCTGATCTATGTTACCTTCACAAAATAATCAATGGCTACACCAAATGTAATTCTCTTCCAGCGTACTTCCCTATACACGTTCCTCCCCGCCCTACACGCAACCGGCGCCCCCATCATGTCCCATCCGCGCCTAACCTTGCAACAACGCTCTATCTTCCACCGTCTCCCTACTCTTGGTAATTCACTACCCGATATCGACATATTCATACCTTTCGCATCCTTCAAACAAAAAATTAAAAGATTCCTTTGAAGTCCTCTCCAGGTTTTCACTTTCTTCCGTCCCTCCAACCCTTGACCTTTCTTCTTGCTAATTTCTGAAACCGACACTTGCCAGTTACCGTTGTCATTGTTGTTACATTGTTACTGTTAAAATTGTTAATTATTGTTGTTACTTAATATTGTTGTTTATACCTTTGTTATCTTTTATACTTATTTAAAATTATTATTATTATTATTATTATTATTATTATTATTATTATTATTATTAGTAGTAGTAGTAGTAGTAGTAGTGTAAAATGGCCCTCCATAGGCTGTATATAATAATTAAATAAATAAATAAATAAATTAATTAATTAATAATAATAATAATAATAATAATAATAATAATAATAATAATAATAATAATAATAATAATAATAATAATAATAATAATAAATTAAATCGAATGAAGGTGCAGCGAAGCTAATGCAGAGAGCTCGCAATTTCATTTAACAGTACTATGTAAGAAATAATTCGGCTCGCGGACTAAACCGTCTGTAACACCAGTCCGTTTTCGGATCAACTTTCCTCTAATAAGTTGAAGTTGGTTGAACTCAGGATATCTTCTTCACAAATTAGAAGCAACAGGCATGAAAGTCGCGAGAAAGACCGGTGGTAAAATGGGATCGATGGCAGTAGGATACTCAGATTGAGGAGTTAAGAGCTAAGTTGTGAATTATCTCGACGGATGGCCTCGGTGGTTGGGTCATGTGAAGCGAATGGAGGAAGTTAACTTACCTAGTAGAATAATGGACTCGGTAATTGGGTGTAAGAGAAGTAGAGGGAGATCAAGACGACAATTGTGAGACTCGGTTTATAATAGTATGAATGTAACGGGTATGGAAGAAATGTGCAATACTGCTAGTTACAAATAGAGGATTGTGGAAGTGTTCGGTAAATTCACAGAGTCTTGAAGACTGTACGCTGAGAGGCATAACAGTCCACAATGGAGATATACGTACGCATTAATAACGACAAGTTTGTAGAGATTAAAAGCAATTGCACCTGGGAAATTAACGCGGTCAGTGATTGTCAATTTTGCGGGTAATTTGAGTTGTTGTATATATCGCACAAGTTTTATTTAAGCTTTACGTGTAACAAATATACGTTATATGTGTACTGGCCAAGGGTACTCAGCAGAAATGGGAACTTGATATGAAAGTACGTACCAAATTGCCTGTGAAAGCAAGTGACATCGTTTGCAGAGGGCTTAGTTCTTGCTCTGAGTTTGACCACGCCTCCCCTAGAGATTGATGACGCTCAAATGGACTGTACTTGACTTAATACGTCACACAAGGCGTGAATAAAAAGCCCTTGGTCCCCGTCGTTTGATATATGTTGGTGTCTGCAAGCTCACAAACAGACAACACTCAGCAGCATTGGCTCATACATCTTGCCGGCCCCAGTGTTTGGATGGCCTGAGCAAGATGACTCCATCACCAAAGTAACCCTGAAGTTTTGAGAATATCTTCATTCCCTGGTCGTTCTACTGCAACGTCAGGAAATAAGAATAATGGATCATCAAATTTATAATATAGCAGAGCATCTTTTCAAATTATACCCTACTTAAATTAATATTTTATTCAACTACATTCATTCTCTTTGATGCGAAGTATAAATTAGATACTATATATTTACCAATACCGTTTCCTCCTTTAAAAACCAAGATCGATAGCTTCAGTCGCTTAAGTGCGGGCAGTATCCAGTATTCGGGAGACAGTGGGTTCGAACCGCATTTTCGGCAGTCCTGAAGATGTCATTTCCGTGGTTTCCCATTTTCACACCAGGAATATGCTACGACTGTTCCTCAATTACGGCCACGGCCGCTTCCTTCCGACTCCTAGCCCTTTCCTATCCCCTCATCGTCGTAAGACCCATCTGAGGCAGTGTGACGTAAAGCGAATTGTCCATTAAAATGTACATTTTGGAAGAAATATTGTAAATTACGTTGTATAGTCTATTAACATTTTCTGTTACAACACTTAAATTTGACCAAACATTCAATGAAAATACAACAAATTCAAGAAATTGTGAAGCCCGGAAATTTGCTTTAATCAAAAGTGACTATTTTTACTATAATAAGTAAATGATAATTGGTCATTGATAATTGTGCTAGTTTCCAGGAATATCGTGACCATTGCTCACACAGTTATGCATTAAATATAACTAATTATCTACTGAGAATACACTTATTTAAACTTCCGAGTTGTATTTCACCCCGTACCGTACAATCATTCTTCATACTTTCGTATTCCCACTAAACGTAAATTGTACCATGATAAACAAACCTGGAAATCCCTAGACATATAGTTAACTAGAGTCACGGTTTATAGTACAAGACCAACAATTCCATTATGCCAGATTATAACACATAGGAAATGTTCATAAATTATCGATACGTTCACCAGGTTTCTTCCATAGGCCGACTTTTTCTTGTTCTTCTCATAAGAACATTTACAAGATTAATGCACACAAAGTTTAAAAAGTTTAATATGTGGATTGGACAACCAGTGTACAGCACTCGGAGTCACTTCATGTAAGCTCCTCAGACCCTTTCCAAATGCATGAAATGGGCAGTTCTGCATGATGTGAATCATCGTTAGTCACACGCTGCACTTTCATGGAAAGTATTTTCTTCTTCAATGTGCAGCCGCACCTTTCCTGTCCTGTTCAGATACGGTTGAGCTTCGACCAATTTCGCCGAAATCAAATCAAATTCCTCAACCTTCTTTCTTTGGTTTTGAATCAGAATTATTTGATAAGATAATCAGCTATGTGGGAAACGACATGAAAGGAATGTGACTGAAGCGGGAGATCTTAATTTAACAATGTCAATTGGGAAGGAAATGCGAACGACAGGAAGCATGACCAACAAACGGCAAATAAGCTAATATGGGAAGGACAGCTGATTCAGAAAGTGACGGAACCAACTAAAGGAAAAAATGTCCTGGACGTGATACTGATAAAACCAGATGAGCTCTATAGAGAAACCGAAGTAATAGATGGTATTAATGATCACGAAGCTGTTTTTGTCGTAGTTAAAAATAAATGTGATAGAAAGGTAGGTTTTAAACGTAGGACTATTAGGCAGTACCATATGGCTGATAAAGCAGGCATGAGACAGTTTTTAAAAAGTAATTATGGTCGGTAGAAAACGGTAAATAAGAATGTAAACAGACTCTGGGATGGGTTTAAAGAAATTGTTGAGGAATGTGAAAACAGGTTTGTACCTTTAAAGGTGGTAAGGAATGGTAAAGACCCACCTTATTATAATAGAGAAATAAAGAGACTAAGAAGGAGGTGCAGATTGGAAAGAAATAGAGTTAGAAATGGCTTTGGAAGTAAGGAGAAATTGAAGGAACTAACTAGGAAACTGAATCTAGCAAAGAAGGCAGCTAAGGATAACATGATGGCAAGCATAACTGGCAGTCATACAAATTTTAGTGAAAAATGAAGGGTATGTATAGGTATTTTAAGGCAGAAACAGGTTCCAAGGACATTTCAGGAATGATTAATGGACAAGGAGAGTGTGTATGTGAGGATCTTCAAAGGGCAGAAGTATTCAGTCAGCAGTATGTAAAATGAAATGGCATATGGCTTTTAGTGCCGGCAGTGTCCGAGGACATGTTCGGCTCGCCAGATGCAGGTCTTTTGATTTAACATCCGTAGGTGACCAGCGCGTCGTGATGAAGATGAAATGACGATGAAGACGACACATACACCCAGCCCCCGTGCCAGCGAAATTAACCAATTAAGGTTAAAATTCCCGACCCTGCCGGGAATCGAACACGGGACCCCTGTGACCAAAGGCCAGCGCGCTAACCATTTAGCCATGGAGCCGGATAGCAGTATGTAAAGATTGTCGGTTACAAGGAAAATGTCCACATAGAAGAGGTGACTAATGCTAAAGAAGTATTAAAATTTACATATTATAACAATGATGTTTACAATAAGATATAAAAGTTGAAAACCAGAAAAGCGGCTGGAATTGATAGGATTTCTCTGGATACACTAAAGATAATGGGTTCGGATATAGTACCATATGTGAAGTACTTATTTGATTATTGTTTGGTTGAAAAAGCTATAACAAATGCATGGAGAATTGCTACAGTAGCCCCTGTATATAAAGGAAAGGTTGATAGACATAAAGCTGAAAATTACAGGCCAGTAAGTTTGACATGCGTTGCATGTAAACTTTGGGAAGGCATTCTTTCTGATTACATTAGGCATGTTTACGATATTAATAACTGGTTCGATAGAATGCAATTCGGCTTTAGGAAAAGTTATTCGACTGAAGCTCAACTTGTAGGATTCCAGCAAGATATAGCGGATATTTTTTATTTTGGAGGTCAAATGGACTCTATCGTGATTGACCTGTCTAAAGCATTTGATAGGGTGGATCATGGGAGACTACTGGCAAAAATGATTGCAATTGGACCAGACAAAAGAGTGACAGAATGGGTTGCTATATTTCTAGAAAATAGATTTCAGAGAATTAGAGTCGGTGAAACTCTATCTGACCCTCTAATAATTAAGAAGGGAATTCCTCAAGGCAGTATTATTGGACCTTTATGTTTTCTTATATATATAAATGATTTGAGTAAAGGAGTGGAATCAGAGGTAAGGCTTTTTGAGGGTGATGTTATTCTCTATAGAGTAATAAATAAGTTACAATATTGTGAGCAACTCCAAAATGTCCTCGATAATGTTGTGAGATGGACAGTAGGCTATGGCACGATGATAAATGGGGCAAAAAGTAAGGTTGTGAGTTTCACAAATGGGAAAAGTCCTCTGAGTTTTAATTACTGCGTTGATGGGGTAAAAGTTCCTTTTGGGGATCATTGTAAGTATCTTTGTGTTAATATAAGGAAAGATCTTCATTGGCGTTATAACATAAATGGGATTGTAACTCCGGGATACAGATCTCTGCACATGGTTATGCGGGTGTTTGGGGGTTGTAGTAAGGATGTAAAGGAGAGGGCTTATAAGTCTCTGGTAAGACCCCAACTAGAGGATGATTCCAGTGTATGGGACCCTCACCAGGATTACTTGATTCAAGAACTGGACAAAATCCAAAGAAAAGCAGCTCGATTTGTTCTGGGTGATTTCCGACAAAAGAGTGGCGTTACAAAATTATTGCAAAGTTTTGGCTGGGAAGAACTGGGAGAAAGACGACGAGCTGCTCGACTGAGTGGTATGTCCCGAGCTGTCAGCGGAGAAATGGCGTGGAATGACATTAGTAGACGAATCAATTTGAGTGGCGTCTTTAAAAGTAGGAAAGATCACAATATGAAGATAAATTTGGAATACAGGAGGACGAATTGGGGCAAATATTCATTTATAAGAAGGGGAGTAAAGGGTTGGAATAACTTACCAAAGGAGATGTTAAATAAATTTCCAATGCCATTGAAATCATTTAATAAACGGCTAGGAAAACGACAGATAGCGAATCTACCACCTGGGCGACTGCCCTAAATGCAGATCAGTAGTGATTGATTGATTGATTGATTGATTGATTGATTGATTGATTGATTGATTGATTGATTGATTGATTGATTGATTGATTGATTGATTGATTGATTGATTGATTGATTGATTGATTGATTGATTGATTGATTGATTGATGTTGTAGGGTGGATTTTCATCCTTCAAGGTATTATTTCACCTCATTCTAAATTTTCTAAAATACTACGTTTTATAAATATATATACTTTCTCAGAAACCACTAGTTATGTATCCAGGCTTTTTTCCATACAGGTCTATATTAGAAGGTATTTTAATGCAGTGGATCTTCATTGTATATATATTTACATTTGTAGATTATTAATTCTGCCATCCCAGATACCTGGAAAAGGCTAGAAAGAAGAAGAATGAAGTAGAATGTCAATTCGAAATGTTTGGTTACTTTCAACTCTCGGGAGCTTCATATTATTACAGATTCCTTTGTTATGAATACTAGAATTTGAAAAACGTACCATGAATTGAGTGGGGAGAAATAAATATCTTAGAAAATATAAAGGCCAAATAGTTCCTGAGAACACAGGGCGTTTATAATACAGTTTTAAAATGGGTGGTACACAGTTTTACAATTCCTCTTAAATTCCTTTCAGAGTCGCGCAATTCAATATTTTAATCTATTTTTTATATTTGCCTCTATATTCACGTAAGGTTAGGTTCCGTTGAAATCTGTTAATATGGAGGCAAGCAGAAACGGTTTTTAGAGAGTGTGTGAGAGTGAGAGAGGAAGAGGGGGAGAAAAACTTGTTTATCGATCTCAGCTTCATTATTTATGGCTGAGAGCAGCCGGTGAGTGGATGTAAAACTTTCTTAATCTGTATTCTGAAACAGGAACACTTTAATGCATGCATTTATTTAGCTTTCACGTTTTCTTAAATTTTTGCACATGGCTTTAGGCATACAACCATTACAATAACAAGTGATTCTAAATTTACATTAGATTAAAGTAGAGTGCTGCATTTTAATCGAGAACTCGCTGATGGCCCTTCTAAACATAGTTACGCAAGAATGATGACTATTCATACACACTTATTGCAGTGTTAGATTCATCAACTGTTAACGGCCACTTCACGTTTGACGGAGAGATATTTTCTAATTCAATGGAAATACCACCCTGCTGTTTTTATAAATTTCCGGCAACTATCAACATTACTAAGCCCAGACAGTCAACCATTTAAAATGGGAAACCAATATATAAAATCTGTCGATGAGTACATCTATCTTGGACACAAGATAAAACATGGAAAAGAGAACCAACGTGCAGAAATTCCTCACAGAATAGGTATGAGTTGGACAGCATTCCGAAAACTAAGATTCGTCCTCACCAATAAGGATGTTCCAATCAACCTGAAGACCAAGGCTTATATTACGTGCGTGCTGCCAGTTGTTACTTACGGTCTGGAAACGATGACTCTGACGAAGGAAAGTGCTCGCAAGCTTTAGCGAACACAACGAGCCATGGAGCGACAGATGCTAGGGATCAGCCTTAGGGATAAGATCCGTTCAGAGGACATCAGGAGAAGAACTAATTTAACAGACATCCTAGAGAGAGTAGCAAGACTCAAATGGCAATGGGTAGGACACGTAGCTCGACAAGACTACAACAGGTGGACATATAGTATTGTTCACTGGAGACCAGGGGAACACAAGAGAGGCACTGAAAGACCCCAGAAGAGATGGCTCGACGACATAAAGCTGTTGGCTGGAACACGCTGGTTTCAAGTGGCTCAAGACCGAAGACGATGGAAGCATATGGAAGAGGCCTATATCCAGCATTGGATTGAAATAGGCTAGAAAAGAAGAAGAGGAAAGAAGAAGATCAAATCTACATGAAAATCATCTCGACCATCCCCAAGTTCACAAAATATAATAATATTATTAATAATAATAATACATTATTATTATTATTATTATTATTATTATTATTATTATTATTATTATTATTACTAATAACAATAATAATCGTATGGCCTCAGCTATCTTGTGCAAGTATTTTTATTTGACTCCTTTTATTTTTCCTGCAAGTCAAAGTAGGAAAGATCACAATAAGGTCTGGAAAAAATCCAAAGAAAAGCAGCTCGATTTATTCTGGGTGATTTCCGGCAGAAGAGTAGTGTTACAAAAAATTTGCAAAATTTGGGCTCGGAAGACTTGGGAGAACAACAACAGATTTGGAATCTGCCACCTGGGCGACTGATCTAAATGGAGATCAGTAGTGCGCCCCTCTGCTATTTCGATGAATTCGGCATGTGCTTGTGCTAGACCAGCCTGTGTTATTCTTTCCGCATGCCCACGGCAGGGTTGGGCACGATGAGCACTGAAGAATAAATACCCGAAAAACACAGCACATACACAGGTAGAAAGATATCGAAAAATAAAAGCAAAAACTATCAGTGGAAGCTCCAATCAACCAGAGGTAACCGGACGTTAAACAAATACATACCTATCATAGTTTGTGCGGACCGGGTCGAAAATGACCTGAGACAAAAATCATGAACTGAACTCCAGCCTATGAAATCAAGAGGGGAATATTTAAAAGGCTACCCCTCCTACTCCTACAATAATAACTCCGAATAGGAAACAAAGAATTCATTAAATAAACATTAGATCAAAATAATATCAATGGCCGCATGAAAACCAGGGATAAATAAAATAAAGAAAGTAAACAAACTCTGATGTAATCAATACATAGGCCTAATAACCTATTCACTACAATCAAAACGTCGTGCCTACCCATAATATGATCAAGTCAACAGGTTCAACCTTCATAAATGAAAATATACAGTATATAGGGAAAGGAAAGCCTTGTTGAATTAAGCAGACCTCGGCCCAAAGCAATATCTCATTTGATATCCATATCAACAGGACGAGTATACATAGATCGCGACACACGGACATGAAACTAAAATGCAACTCACAACAATGGCTTCAGCAAACTTCAAGAAAAGACGGAAAGATAAAATATGGATGGACTAACGATCAAAAGAAAGGGAGTGTCACGTGTAAGTTTGGCACTCGGGATCAGGGATAAACGAGGCGTTGCTAAAGGAACTCAAGCACAAAAAAGAACAATCGGCCAAGAAAATGCAAAGATAAGAACAAACGACACAGCTAGGCAATGTGATATGCTTCCTACATATCTCACATTCGAACACTCACGCAATAGGTTGAAAGGGTAAAAGGAATAGGGAACGTACGATGTAACATAAAACAACGGTCAGAAGTAACCACAAAAATGTAGAAGACGGTACATAAATAACGTCTCGCGTGTATATGAGGAGCCAAACCCACACAATATCGGAGGCCCAGTTCACATCATGAATACGTCTCTCACATGCAACTCAAATTCCAAAGCAGCACAAGCCTCACATGTACTGGATTTTTCTATACCCAACCACATAGCGGGGACATCGGAGAGCAAATTGGTTCTTTAGAAATAAGATAGAGATTTCCACAACATGAACCGTAAAATAAATTCGACGTAATACACTTCCAGGCTGCAACAGAATTCTTTCACGCAATACAAACACTCAATGATAGTAAGACACAGATCAATGTACTGAGTTGTGACACCAAAAATAATAGCTAATGTAAATAATGTTACACGGACAACAACAGAACGAACAAAGACGGGCCACAAAATAAATAAATAGCTACGGAGAATGCAGAAATAGTAACCAAGAACAATGCCACGTGGTGATATAAAACAAACATGGTCCATGAGGCCAGCCCAAATAACGGTTTGAAAGAAATCGAAAAATAAAGAAATAGTTGTTAAATTATCTTAACCAGGCCATTCATATAAGTGCAATAAAGCACGCTGGAAACTTTCGGGACCAATAGTGTTCACATTTTGAAATGTTTGAAGTAATGCTTTTAAAAATAAGCCGAGAGAAACATCATGCCGCTCTCCATTACCCTTCACCAAGATTCAAACTTAGAAGAAGAGCCATGGAAAAGCCAAATAGACAAGATCGGGAACAAAACGTCCAAAATTCACAGGATGACAGAGGCGACATCTGTGATCTCCTTGGGCTAAGTTTGCGCGTACTATTAGGAGCCAAAGTCGGCCATGATAACCTTGTCAAAGAGTACGCATATGTAACAGAAGGTAAAAAGTTCGTCAGAAAAGCGAACAAGATAAAGATAGAGATGACCAGATATGGTACAGTATTGATTGATTGATTGATTGATTGATTGATTGATTGATTGATTGATTGATTGATTGATTGATTGATTGATTGATTGATTGATTGATTGATTGATTGATTGATTGATTGATTTAATTTTGACGTCCCGTTTTACTCTACCAGATGGCAGAGACATCGATCCCTGTTGAGCAGTCCACGGATGAGTTATGGTACATTTTCTCGGGTAGAAACCAAATTTGTCAGTAAAGATAGTTTAAATGCCCCATCATACGATATGGCATGTTGAGTGGATTTTTTCCACCGTTCAAAGATGCGACTACCTCTGTTGAGGTCTGGAGGACTACACTTTACCCCTCGTCAACAAAGGGGGCTCCGAAAGTATGCTAATCGACATAAAACACGCTGATCAAGAAATAAGCTTTGTGATCGAGCGAAATTCCATTAATATGGTAGTGAGGAAAGAAGGATAGTGATAGAAATATAACTGCATAAAGAAAATGATTCATCCATATATGGCGTAAAAGAAATTGTCTTCAATAATTCGTCGGACTTGTTCATGCTCAGATACCCTCACGCCGACATGAACACAGATGATCCCAAATGATCCTATAATTATTTGCTTGGTGCCAAATCAAGTAACCAGCCAATCCAAGGAGGTGCTGAAATATGATTTAATCACTCCTGGTAAACTCGCAATCCGTGCAGATGACCTTCATCTTCTTCTTCTTCTTCTTATTTCCCTCTTCTTATTCTTCTTTGTCGTTTGGGCCTATTGAGGTTTACGGGACACGTACCTTCTCGTCATTTCGGCATCATGTTTTCTCCTCTTCCAGTATTCCTTTATTTTCTGGCTCTAGGCCTGCTTTCTTTCCTCCGTCTACATAGGTCTTCTGGGTCCTGTGTTCGTCCTACTCATAATTGACGTTGGAAAATTTCACTGCTGGATCGCTTGCTGAAACTGAGGGCGGTCATGTATGGACTTATGCGAAATCCCCAGTTGTTCCAGATCCGACTTCACCGAGGAGATCCACTTGCTCCTGGATGCCTTCCCTCTACCTGCCACAGCGAAGATCCTGTTGGTAAGTCTACAAGGATCATGCGGGTTAGGTGCCCATAGAAGGCCAGGCGCCTTTTTCTTATACAAGCAACGACGTCTTTCTGATGTTTGTATAGCTCATCGTTGTGCCGAGTTCTGTAGGTGCCTATCTCTTCTCTTACGGGTTCCAGTATTCTTCTCACGATCTTCCTTTCTTTGAGTTCTAGTTTCCTGAGAGTGCCTTTCCTGGTCATCACGAGATACTCAGAGACGTAGAGAACAGATTACTTTTTACCGTATTATAATGCAGATGACCATTATACCAGTAAGGTCAAGAAGTAACCGATCATGTGTATTAATTATTACGGCAGTGGACTTCGAAACTTTTGCATGATACTACCTTCAAAGTTAGCTCGCAGGGCTTTGATATATTTCTACCAGAATCCGTACCACTTTTCGACACGGTCCTGCAGTCCATATTTGGTCATTTGTCGCAGACTGTACTCTCCATACGTATTCACTTCGTCGGCCGACGTGAATGTCCAATCCTTGAACGGCGTTTTGACTTTCGCAAACATTAAGTAATCCGCTGGAACAAGATATGGAAAATAGGTATGTTGGTGAAGTATGGGTATGCTTTAGGAGCAGCCGGTGTTCTGAGACATTGTTCTTTCTACAAATCAGGCACTGCAGTAGGAAGATGCTGAAAAATGGCAACATGCACCTTCTTAGTGAAAATTCGATCTTCAGGAACGAATTCAAAATTTACCAGTTTCTGGAACAGAACACTTTTCCCATTACGCCTTAGATCGTAGGAAATGCTCCACCCAGGTAAGGCAGATACGTTTTCTACGTGGCAGAGTGGAGCCATTTAAACTTCAGCAACATTTTGACTCTAATGGTATTGCTGAAAAACTGATCTTCGGTACTCAACCAGGAAAGTTAGCACACGACACTTCAGAATTTCTGCAATATATCATTGTTTCTCCGGCAACATTGTCACATAGGGTTATTTCGAGGCACAACGGCGAATAACAGAGATATTCCCTATTCTTATATTCTACACACAATGCCAGGTATTTTGGGAATATTACTTCTATATAAACACTACACATAAGATAACTTATAAAAGTTACAGTTCCTGATCGTTTGTAACAGACACATTTTTACCATATGGATCATGATGTATGTGTATGTTCAGTACTCAGTCCGAAGGCTGGTTGGATCCTCAACAGCTCCACCGTTAGCTCTCATAGATGGCCTAGGCATCATTAAAGAAGTGTACTAGAGAAACAGGGTAGTTGCCGGTTGCTTTTTAGTCAACCAAGCCCAATAAGATACACGCACCAACCGAACCTATGAGCAACATTTCACACCATTCCTAACAGAGACTGGCTGCATAAGTAGAGGCATCACTAGCATCGCTCAGACCTCAGTCACTATCATTTTGTTACAGCCTAGGATAAGACTGAGACAGGTCAATGAAAGTAAACAGGGTTCTTCAACACTCAGCATCACTGACAAGGAAAAATTGTTAATTTGCCATGATGAGGAGTTAACTGATGATAGTGGCGCTTTTATCGTGTTTGTTCTTATAAAGTGCAAAACCGCATGGTCTGAGGCTCATATTGATCAGGAGGATAAGGAAATTGCCCATAGAAAGGAAAAGGAAAAGGCGAAGATGGAAAAAGAAGAAGAAGAAGAGAAAAGGGATTCATGAAAGAAGGGGGTGAATTAATCCCTTGGCATCGGGTGCACAAATATCGCCGAGCGAGAAGACAAATAAATGTGATGGGCTTATCATTCTGTTCTAAGCCTATAAAACGGAGTAACAATAACATTACACTGGCATTTGTCACCTGGCTAAATGAGATGTGCTTTGTATCATCTGCTGGCACTCATTTCCTACAGATGGCGTTACTACCGCTATGGATTCCCCTCTAAAACAATGGTAGAGTATAGGTCTTCCAATTTCAAGCTCGCGAGTTCAAATCCGGTGGAGGTAGCAGGTCTCTGAAAGGCAGAAAAAATGTAATTCGGCTCTTCATGTTGTACGATGGTGGAAGGTTAAAGTTATCTGGTGTTTACTCGACAAAATGAATTAAAGTCAGTCCTAAATCCCCCAGCAGAGTTCAGTTCCCTGCTATCAGCTAGAGTAAAACGAAGCGTCAAAATTTACCCTCGAGCAACCTGAATGGCGTCAAATCAAATTACCTGCAACACAGGTAGCTGTGGCTGTACGATAATAATAATAATAATAATAATAATTATTATTATTATTATTACTGCTATACAGAAACTAATCCACAATACTCTGCTCACTTCAGTGTTAGCCTCACACTTCCTTATTAGGTATACATGTACCGAGCAAGTGCCTGCGCAATTTGGGTAGCGTATCTATCAGCTTGCAATCGGGAGATAGTGGGTTTAAATCCCACTGACCGTAACCCTCAATATCGTTTTCCATGGTTTCCCATTTTCACACCCGGCAAATGCTTCAGGCTATACCTTCAGTAAGGCCATAGTCGCTTCTTTCCCCCTCACCCTCCTAGTCCTTTCCTATCCCATCGTCGCCATAAGACCTATCTGTGTGCGTGTAATCTAAAGCAAATAAAGTGTAAAAATGTTGAAGTTCAATTTAATTTTGGTAGTGTTTGTTTGTATGTTTGTTAACTTATTGTTTATTTTGTAGCGTCATTACTGGGAAACGCCTAATCGAATTTCTCAAAACTCGCTATTTAAGGTAATAGATAGCCAGATTAAGTTCTAGGCCACACGTTATTGGATTATACTATTATCAAATAGCGATTGCAGCAGGGCGAGGGTCAGCCCCGCTCACAAATACGCAGCTTACACACACACACAAACGTAGGGGATTAGGAGCGCCAGGACTCTCGCCCCATAAATCTCCTAGTGAACTTCAGTTCATCAAACATTGATTTATGTTATTTGACTTTTTATCCTAAAATGTTATATATATACTAAACACCATTACAAGAAAAACTGTTACCAAACAATTTAATAGTTACCGAAATGGAACATTTCACTTTAATACTGTCTTCACCGTATTTTCTTATTTTTATTACAATTTAGCAGCCTACGGATTAAATTAAATATAAAGATGGCTGTGCGTTTTGGGTCAGGTAGCAAACAGATCACATTCGGTAGATACTGGATTCGAACTTCACTGACGGGAGCCCAGAAGATGGTTATCCGTGGTCACCTAATTCCATAGCAAGCAAATGCTGCAGATGTACCTTCAAAAGGCTACGGACACTTCCTTCCCACTCCTAACCCTCTGCAATCCCATCGTCGCCATAACACCATCTGTGTCGGCGCGACCTAAAGCAGAAAAGTTGCAAATGCAAATATTCAACATCTGACTAAACATACAATGTTGTCTGTATGGCTATTTTGCAATTTTTAAAATATGAATTATAAGTTTGCAGTTGCTTTTTACAGGAAATTGATCGTTTCAGTAACTTATAAATCGTTTCCTATCACATTTAATTTAATTAAAACTCAGCTACAGACGCCCAAGGGAGATTCGGTATTTTCTGTCATCTAGTAGGTCTGAAGTAGAACGGAACGTCGAGATCTACGAACTAGCAGCCAGATGGCGTCAAATTAAAATTCTTCCACACGGTAGCTGAGGCCTTACGATTGTTTATTTATTTATTTATTTATTTTTAATTCGTTAGGGCCATCTATGGACCACGGTGCTTGTGTTTTAGCTGTTTCTTGAAGTCATCGTCGTTGTTTGCCACAATTGGTGTTCTTAGCGGCTGGTTTGGCAGCTGTTTTCTTGTTGGTACCTCGAGCTTTCCTGATGGCCCAGTAGTCCTTCATTTTCCGGCTAAATTCAATCTTACGTTCCTCAGACCATTTCCTGGTCTCGTCTTTTGGTCTGTGGGTAACTTCTGTGAGGGATGTTACAAAGGATTTAGTTTTAAGAGTTGTATGATAGTTACTCCGATCAGCTATGTCGTTTTGATTTATGTGGAGTTCCGAAAGGTCCTTCTCCACTTGCTTCATCCACACGAACCCAGTAGCTTTGCCCTTGTTAGCAGCCTTGAAGATCCTATGAGATAATCTATTTGAGTCCATTCTGGATAGGTGTCCGTAAAAAGCCAGTCGCCTTCTTCTGATGGCATCTATGAGATTTTCTTGGTGTTTATATAGCTCACGATTTGGTTGATACCATCGGCTTCCATCTGGTAAAATTCTTGGTCCCACTATCCGTCTCAGGAACTTTCTTTCTTGTACCTCGAGGGCTCTTAGTGGGGTCTTCTTAGTTAAATATAGACACTCTGCTGCATAGAGGACTGACGGTCTGATTACTGCATTGTAGTGTCTTAGTTTGACATTCATCGACAGATTTTTTGAAGCATACAGCTTTCTACAGGCATGGTAAGCCTTATCTAGTTTGAGTCTCCTGTGTTCAAGAGCCATTGTTTCACTGAGGTCCTCTGAGAACCATTCCCCAAGGTACTTTACACTTTTGACTCTCTTGATGTAGATATTATCACTGACTCTCATCTTTCCAGGGGCATCTTTGATGTTAGTAACAAACTCGGTCTTTCCTATGTTGATCAAAAGACCCGTTTTAGCCGCTATTGAGTGCAGTGTTTGGAGCTGAGTAGTAGCCTCCTGTATGTCATTTGCCAATAAAGTCAGATCGTCTGCAAAGGCTAGGCATGGTATCCTCAGGTTGTCTGCTTTAATCCCCATCCGTAATCCAGTGTTCTCTGGAAGGAATCTCATCCACTCTCTAATTATCTTTTCCAGAACGCAATTAAATAATATACATGAGATGCCATCTCCTTGTCTCACCCCTGTTTTAATGGCGAAACTCTCCGAGAGTTGTCCTCTAAACTTTACTCTGGCTGTGGTATTGTGCAAGGTTGCTTGCACCAGCCTGTTGATCTTGTCGTTAAGTCCTAGTTCTCTTAATGTATTGTAAAGAGTAATTCTATCTACTGAGTCGTATGCTTTCTGGAAGTCGACAAATATAGCTACCCATTGTCGAGCTCTTGATTTGCTGTATTGAAGGATGGTCTTCAGATTTTGTATCTGCTCGGTACAGGACCTCGATGCTCTGAACCCTGCTTGATATTCTCCTAACTCTTTATCCAACTGTCTTGTGACATGGCGTTCCAGAATCTTGGAAAATATCTTATAGGTAACAGCAAGGAGTGATATTCCTCTGTAGTTACTGGGATCTGTTTTGCTTCCCTTCTTGTGGATTGGATGGATAATGGCTGACGTCCAATCATCTGGGAGCCTCTCACTAGTCCATATGTCCAGAATTACTTTATGTATGCTCCTGAAGGTGTGTTCTCCGGCATGTTTTAGCATTTCTGCTACTATCCCGTCTTCTCCAGAAGCTTTATTGTTCTTGAGTAATTTAATTACATCTCTGACTTCTTCATACGTTGGAGGAGGGATAAACTCAGTATTGGGGTTAGTTGGTTCTGTAGCTTGGAGAAGTTCAATAGGTTCTTCTGCATTTAAGAGTCCTTTGAAGTAGTTAGCTAGGGTCTTGGTACAATCGCTGTCATTAAGACACAGCGATCCATCTGGTCTCTGGAGATGTAAAGCAGGGGAAACGAATTGGGTTGTTTGTTGCTTGAGGCCCTTGTATAGATCTCTAGAGTTGTTCCTTACAAAATCCTCCTCTGCTTGCTTAATCAATTCCTGGTTGTGCTTCCTCTTGGCCCCTCTTATGATGCTCGACGTAGTTTTCCTCTGTGCAATGAAGGCTTGTAAATTAGCTTCGTTCTTATGTACATTCCATTTGATCCACGCTAGCCGCCTAGCTTCTATAGCTTTATCACATTCGCTGGACCACCACGGATGCTTGTTCCCTTTAGGTCTATTGGGGATTGTTTCCTGAGCCGCTACTGTTATGGCATCCCTAAGTTGATCCCATTTTGTAGATGTGTTAATCCTGTTGGTATTATGAATCAGCCTCTCTTGGTAACTAGTGCTGTCTTCTTTGAGTTTGGTGATATCAAACCTAGGGATCTTCGTGTTTTTTGCTAACATACCCGTGGTCTTTATTAGTGGTTTCAGGTTCGTTTTAACCAGAGACAGGTAGTGATCAGAGTCAATGTTGGCTCCTCGTATCACTTTGACATTCATAATATCCCTGTGGTGCAGCTTGTCTATTGCTACGTGGTCAATTTGGAATTCACCCATCATGCTATTTGGGCAGCGCCATGTCATTGCCTTTCTGGGAAGGTGTTTGAAAGCTGTAGACATCAAAAGTAATCCATACTTGGTGCAGACACTGATTAAGCGTTCCCCATTTTTGTTGGTTCTCTTATGGGCAGGATACCTTCCGACAATCTTCCGGTATTTCTGTTCTCTACCGATCTGGGCATTGAAATCTCCTAACAATATAGTCGTATGATGATTTGGTACTTTATCAAGGGTTTCTTCAAGGGCATCCCAGTACTGGTTTGTCATTTCTGGGTTTTTCCTGTTAGAGTCATTGGTAGGAGCGTGGAAGTTAATCATTGAGTATCCCCTATTCTTGCATCTGAAGGAAAGCACCGATGTTCTATCGTTTGGTGATGAAAAGTCAAGTATGCTTTTAACCAGTAGATGGTGTACTGCGAAACCAGTCCCAAGGAATGGTACATTTTCCATTACTCTATTACCAGGTTTCCCTTTATATATTCTATATCCTTGAGACTCTATGGCTTCTTCGTCCGGAAACCTAGTCTCTTGGAGAGCTGCTATACTGATGTTCTTGTCGTTCAGTACATCAAGTGTATGCTTAAGCTTTCCGGTCTTGATCAAGGAGTTTATATTGATTGTGGCTAGATACGTAATATTTCGTTTCAAGTTTCGTTTAGATCCGACTGGGTCACATGAAGGTGTAGGTCCCCCAGAATCCGATGACCTACTTGTGGATCGTCTACCACCTGAGGTATTATGTTCATTAAGTTTGTACTTCATGTTTGATACAGTCTATCACACAAGTGATTAGGTTAGGTCACCCGAAGGTAACAAGTTTTTAACTATCAGGGTTGTAAGCCCTGAAGCCCCCAGCACTGATCGGTTCACTGACCCAGTTTCCTGGGCTTCGCTACGGTATTCTACATAGTATACAGATTTCTCCGTAAATTACTGTAAGATTATATTAAATCGCATGCCTCTTACCGCTATCCTAGATGGAAGACAGAGAGGACGCCATACGTTGTATCTACTGTAAAATAGGCATTGTGGAAGTTTTGAGGACAATGTCAGGCCACATTTCCTGATGCAAATCACAATCGAGTTCGGGAGATTCTACTATAACGTCAGGCTCATTTGGCAACTGCAAATCAGAACAGAGATAGAGAGTTTTCATTATAAAGACAGGCTCTTTTCTCTAATACAACTAACAATCGAGTTCGAAAGATTTGATTATAATCGAGAAATGCAGCGTTATCTAACATATCAATAATTGAGACACGACAATAAGTAATAGGAACAAAGTTGTTGATCTCTCCAAATAGAACCGCGATTGTGCATTCTATTTTGTGATACGACTTACCGTTTAACCACCAATTATCCCGAAACGAAGGTATGCATCGCCATTAAAATTGCATTCATATTTCGATATTTTCCAGAGCCAAAAGTTATACATTTGTTTAGCTTGGAATTATTCCTCAAAGCAAAGAGTGTCCAAGTTTCGGGATTAGCATTCATACACATACGGAGTAATTAAAGGAGAAAGTATATAGTTAATAAAGTTGAAGTTAATGGAAAATAGGATTATAACTGAGGATAGCCGGATAGGACGAATATGTATATACCAAGTGGATGTATTGGAAAATTAAATATCCCTCAATAAATTATGATGTATGAATTACGGATATAAGAAAGCGTTAACAGAGGGAAAATTTAGGCGCAGGGATTGTTAGGTAAACAGATAAGAAGATGACTTATGGTGTTATTACTTAAGCTATTCGAGGACGGTTATACCCTCCAACGATATTCCACCAATATTCTGCAAAATGGCCGATTGATGTATCTCTTGCTTCCTACCTAAGGAATAACCACGAGTTTACAGGAATGATGACGAAAATGGCAATGCGTTACTTCCCTGCTGGCTAGTAGCCAGAGACGTTGCCATGGTAACGTGTAGGTTCGCTGTCGGTGTGTCGGTCACTCAATGCAGAGCATGATACCCGCAAAAAGTAGTAATTTTCTCTGCCTATGAAGAGTAAGTTATTAATATAACGGAAGTTGTTTATAATGAAGAGACGTTCCACATATAGTTCAGGGATTTTACAGAAAATCAGTAGTTTAACAGAAAATGGAGAACTGTTCTGATTTTCCTATTACTTAAGCTATTCGAGGCTGGTTATAACCTCGAACGATATTCCGCCAATATTCCGCAAAATGGCCGATTGACGTTTCTCTTGCTTCCTACCTAAGGAATAACAACGAGTCTATCTATTCAAAGCAAAGCAAAGTCTTATCCGTACAGGCCATTAAGGTCCTTGGAGGTAAAGGCTTCCACCATTGTTAACCTCGGCACGTGATGGGGTAGAGTGGTTAGCTCTACGCCCGGCCGCCTTTGCCCCCAGGAATTAACCTGGTACTCATTTTTGGCGTAGGCTGAGTGAACCTCAGGGCCATATGCACCTCCGGAAGTGGAAATCTCGTTTCTTAAATTTTACGACTTCCTGGCGGAGATTCGAACCCACGTCCTTCCGGGCGAACCGAGCACGCCTGTACCGTCTCGGTGAGGCAGCCCCTGTCTATCTATTCAAAGATTTTAAAATTATATATATCAAAACCTTTCCCGGAATCAGTGTACTCTAAATATGACGTTTGGTTGAGATCTATCCAGCCGTTTCGCCATAATGGTGGAACAAACCGACACACAGACATGAAAATTGAAAACCACTGATACGGTCTTGAGTTGGCCTAAAACGGGTAAATATCTTAAAAATTGGCAAAACAAACGAAATTGCGAATAGGGCAAGGTTTGATAATCTGAAATCCACTAGGCGACTAATGGGGTGAGAGGCCGCATTGTCCCCATCCCCTGCGCTTGTGTGTGTGTGCAAGTTGCGTGTTTGTGACATAGTCTGATACCCTCAAACAGGCGCATTCGCTACTTGATAACAGTGTAATATGCGTAGGCGGAGCAAGATTGAGTAGTCGGAAACAAAAAATTTCAAGTTTCTCCATTAGTATTTCTGTTGAAATTTGGTGCACTTTTACCATACGAGGAATAATAATGGAAATATCATAATCAGAAACTCTCCGGCCAACATTACGGTTGTGAGTCCATTAACCCGTCACCCACGGTTAGTAGAGGAAGTAACTCATAAATTAATTTTCTTCAGATTTCAGATACCAAGAAAATTACCTTCATAGTTCGCGTCGTATAGCTGTTACCTTTTATTCAGAAGATGGCGTTTTTCAGCCCTGAAGTGGTTCCCCATGATGACACATTTTCATGCCTGGCAACTGCTTGTACTCAGTTAAGGCAACAGCCTCTCCCTTCCCAGTCCGAGATCCATCCTATCCTATTGTCACCATTGGACCTGCTTGACTCGGTGTGACGTAAAACCAATAGCAAGGAAAAGACGTCAGAAATATTTAATGCAGATTTTTAACTTGAACTTCGAGAAATATGTCAGTATGCTAATAAGGAAAGTTGGTTTCATCAACGGCAAACTCTGTTTTGTGGTAATCCGTTCGGAACAATCTGAAGTGTAACCACTATTTGAATCACCAACAACAGTCAAAAATAATTTTGAGACTTTGTTAAGAAAGAGAGGGTGTGTTTTTATTAATGAATCGGGTGCTAAAGGAGACATTTCTAAAGATTAAAACCATTTTTTTGCGGGGGCTCGTAATTAACTCTGTGGCATAGCTGTTTGTTGCCTTCCCACTCGAAAGACTGAGGTTGGATTCCCGTTCGATTCTGGGTTGAGATTTTCACATCAAAAATCACGTGCCGTCAGGAATTTAAAAAGTATGAACAGTAAATCTACAGTGACAGTAGATACATACGCATTAATCTTCCTTAATAGTGTACTTGGATTTTGTAGTTTTACTAGTTCAGTATCCTTACAGAATACACACACACACAAGCACACACGCATACATAGAGAGAGAGAGAGAGAGAGAGAGAGAGAGAGGGAGAGAAGACATTTAAACACTTTAACTGTAGTCTGTAATGCTCGAAGCTGGCGTAAACGTCGGAAGTGGGTTCAGTTAAATACTTGTCTGTCCCTTTTGTTTGTTTATGTGTTCGTGACAGAACGAGAGAACGGCTGGACATAATTTTTTGAAACAATGTGTACAAGTTCAGAGATTATCGGCATGTGCACTAGGCTATATGTTAATTGAGTGGTTTGCAGTGACGTAGCAGTACTAAGGGGCCAAAACGGGCAATGTCAAATTTATCCGTTAATAAGAACTATATCGAAAAACTGTACATAATAAACGTTGTGTCCGCCTCTGTGGTAAAGTGGTTAGTGTGATTAGTAGCCATCCTCGGTGGCCCGGGTTCAATTCCTGGCTCTGCCACAAAATTTGAAAAGTGGTACAAGGGCTGGAACGGAATCCACTCAGCCTCGGAGGTCAGCTGAGTAAAGAAGGGTCCGATTCCATCCTCAGTCATCCTCGAAGTGGGTTTCCGTGGTTTAACCGTTCTCCTCAAGGAAAATGCTGGAATATTACCTAGCTTATGGCCATGGCTGCTCCCTTCCCCGTTTCTTGTTCATACCTTCCAATATACCCATCCCCAACAACGCCCCTGTTCAGCATAGCAAGTGAGGCCACTTGGGTGGGGTACTGGTCCTCCTGGCCAGTTGTAACCCCACGACCAAATTTTTCACTCTCCACGACACTACCCTTGAGGCGACAGAGGTAGGATCCCTCGCTGAATCCGTGACAAAAATCAACTCTTGGACGGATTAAATAAATAAATAAATAAATAAATAAATAAATAAATAAATAAACAAATAAATGAACAAATAAATGAACTTTGTGCCCAATATAATTTGCAATCATTTATGTTCTGTGTATCTTTACCTAAAACCATTAATAATAATGAAGATATTCTCAATGTTTACATTTTGCACAAAATTTGAAATGTGAATGGAAATATTAATTTTATCCACCGTATTTGACAGACTATTGCTTCGAAAATTGATATCAAAATTCAGGCACATCTTATAATCGAAAGTGACAAAGAGATTCCGCGTCTGAGTTCAAACTGCCAGTCTTATAAAGGGGCCATGTTTCAGAAGCCGCAGGAAATTTTCCGCCATATGGTAACATTCGATTAACTAATAGTAAAATTATTACATAATCATCAGTAAGAGCCTCCGTGGCTCAGACGGCAGCGCGTCGGCCTCTCACCGCTGGATACCGTGGTTCAAATACCGGTCACTCCATGTGAGGTTTGTGCTGCACAAAGCGGAGGCGGGACAGGTTTTTCTCCGGGTACTCCGGTTTTCCCTGTCATCTTTCATTCTAGCAACACTCTCCATTATCATTTCATACCATTTATCACTCATTAATAAATCACCTTGGGCGTGGCGACCCCATTGTAATAACAGCCTATATATGTTTCATTCATTCCATCCCTGACCCGGTCAATGACTGGAAAACAGGTTGTAGGTTTTCATTTTCAATCATCAGTGTGCTTTCTCCCCTCCCCCCCAAGCCATTCGCCCAGGCCATCTGAGACAGAGACCCGTTTTACGACTACTGTACATATGACAGCGTTTGAAAGCTTGAAATTACCTAATTTACCGACTTATTTAGTCTTATATTTCAATTTGTCATGGGGCCCTTACAGCATGATACCGTTGCTTTTAAATGTAAATTTAGTGTTGCAGGTTTGATTTCTTTTATTTTAATATTTATTTCTCTTCAATAGTGCCGAAGTTAGGACTCATGGTCCTCACTTACACTTAACCATGTAATTGTACAGAAAAACTGTGGAGAATATTAAATATTTTAAAAGAAACTAATTTGTATCATGCATTCAAAATAAATGCAACATAATAATTATACAAATATGTACATATCATCTGTCAAACTACTGAAAGGAATTTAATGAAAAAGTAAGTTTAAATTAATTTCAAGGAAATTAACTAAATTATACACACACACCATCATTCACTCATCAAGATTCACACCGTTGGTTTATGCATCTAAGAGGTACTTCCTGTGGAAGACTTGAAAGACTCTAGTGAGTTACTGCTTCGGATGTTATTTGGGACAGAGTTCCTATAATATACTCCCCGTCGCAATAAATGAGCGATTATTGGCAGCTGACATAGCAAGTGTAGTAACAAAGCGTATACTATGGTGGTAAAAAGAGAAAAGGTATGTAAAGGTTGATAACAGATACTGGGTAGTCCTTTCAGTAAGTGATCTGAACACCAACATGGCAACATGAAGATTTCTGAGTTCTTCAAATTTCAGGTGTGAAAGTTGCTTGTAATAAGGTGTGACATGAGTGTCTTGGCGCACAGAAAATGCAGGAATTCATAGTCATCTTTATCTTTTTAATTTGTTTTTTCGTTGTATCTATGAATACAGCATTACAATAATAGAATAATGGGAGAACTAATGTTTTTATTAGCCTGATTTTCATATTTAGCGTAAATTATTATGGTGGTATTCCAGAGGATGGAGTTTGGCATATACTTTGTTACAGATACGTGTGACGTGTTCATTCCAACTTGGGTTTTCATTTATAACAACACCTAGATAGTTTACCGAAATTTCATACGGAATTTTCGTACAAGAGTGAGTGAAGGGATGCCTAATGTATTTGTCATGTACAGTATATTAATTTCGATTGTCCAACTATAATACCTTTTGTCTCGGAGTTTTCACAAGCATATGATGATATATTTTGTAAGTCAGCATTAATTCTATCATTTGCTATACGAATATATCCCAGCTTTGTGTAATAATATATTTAGAGGTCATCCACATATATATGATAATTCCAGTTTTTCGCTCCAGATGCAATGTAGTTTAGGTACAAAGTAAAAAGCAATGGTCCAAGTACAAAACCTTGGGATACTCCTGTGTGTTTCATTGTCCATTGAGAAGTCTTATTCTTTATAACGACTCGTTGTCTGCGATTTGTGAGGTAAGAGCTAAAGAGTTGTAAAGCAGTCTGATTTAGATGAAAGGATCTTAGTTTGGCCAGCAATATGACTATGTTTACAGTGTCGAATGCACTACTAAAATCAATAAGAGTAAGTAATTATACCTTCTGTTCATACATTGCGTATATAATATCATCTGTAACTTCAATATAGCAGTGATCGTGCTGTGTTCCTTTTTAAATACTGACTGTAATGTTTCAAACAAGGAATATTTCTTAAGATACTCGGTTAGTTGCCGATTGACTATCCGTTCCAAGAGTTTGGAGAGAGATGAAAGTATACACACTTGTCGATAGGCTGACAGAGAGACAGATGGAGACCTTTTTGGTTCCAGATTTATGATTGCATCTCTCCACACCCTTGGATATGTACCTGAACTGAGACAGAAATTATATATGTGAGTAATTGCTGGGCAAATAATATCTGGAATGCGTTTAATGATGATGATGATGATGATGATGATGATGTGGAGATCATCAACTACAGTGGCATTTGACTTGACCAAAAATAGTCCACACTTCACCGCAGTTTCATTAAACAATATGGAATTTGAACATTGGTCTATTTGGTGACGGTTTAGTCAGTAATTTGTTAATTGTATGAGTTACAATCTGTGATTGTTTATATTTAGTTAACCTGGTGTTTCAGGTGGATTCAAATAAGTAATATGAATGGATGAAAACCATAACGGTATAAGTAACATTTTGGTCATTCAGAGAAAAAGGCATTTAAACATCTTCAACACTAATATAAAGCATGCTATTTATAGTTATATCACCCATCACTAGAGTGCAGAATATTACCGCTATCCCTTGTATCTCTTTGCTGGTGAAAGGATACATCCTCCCGGAGTTACAACCTGCACTTAACTCATTTTTCAAAAAATGTCACTTATACCATTATGGTTTTCATCCATTCATATTTATATAAAAGTTATGCACATATAAATACACATATGTACGTGATTAAATGTGAGTAAATGATTAATGGTAGGTATTTGCAAAGTTAGTATTCTCTACTAAAATGTATGTACTTCACCATGGAGAATACGGTAATGTAATGAAGTGTGCTATTCTACTGGGGTGTTTATTTACATATGTAACCTTAAGCGTGCCAACATGAGCGTATTTACTCATAAGTATATTTATAGTCTAGTAGTAGAAATCAATTTGATGTATGTTAAAAGAAGACGCGAATTCAACATCTGTTCTCAGGGGCAAGTTATGCAACCGGCTGCTCTGGCCTTGCAGCCTGGCCATTGCATTCAAACACATTGTGTCTCTTGTTATTCTTCCACTATCTGAATTTCTTGTTTACTCATTTATTAGTGTCTTTGTGAGTCTGTGTTTACAAAATATGCTAGCATCCACTTCATGTAGCTGTTTAATGAGTTTGATAGCCTATTCCTAGCCGTGTCGATAAAAGTGCTTTGCAGATCTTATGATTTGTTCTTTTATTGTGGATACTCCTAACTGCTCATGTATTTCCCCATTACCAAGACAGTAAATGGCAATGACGATGGTTCGCACGACTTTCTTTTATGGTACTTACGCAGTTTTTGGATATAACACTCTTACCTGTGTCTAGTAGTATCTAGTAAACAACAGCGTATTGCGGATATTTAGCTGGGATCACTTATTTAATAGGCATTCTATCGATTTGTGTGCTTTGTGCGACTTGTTGAGTACGGTATCTGCTTGAAATGTGCCTTTATTGGCGGGCAGGGTTAATTATTATTTTGTGAAAGAGAAAAGGAGATAGGGAAATGCAGAGTATGCTGATATTTCGGGACAATTTACTTCACAACTGCAGCCTCCTGATGTCTCAAGAAAGAACCATTTAAGGGTATACGGGTGAGGAATGGAGCATGGATGAAGGATGATGACATACACGAACTCTCGTCGAGGGGTATTTTGAAATGGTTCATAATCGAACTAGTGTGTCAGTGAGTATAATAATCGTGGTGTAGTGCGAGTCAGTTCTATTTATATTGAATCTCTCAAGAAATGTGGCCAAAGTATCGCTTTCTGTGGAAGTGAAGACCAAATTTCATACGGAAACGAGTAAAAAAGATGATTTACTGGGATTTGGTTTTATAAAATAGTAACACTTACGTTTCTATTCTCACTTCGTAAGCTAACATGAAATGAAATGGCGCATGGCTTTTAGTGCCGGGAGTGTCCGAGGACATGTTCGGCTCGCCAGGTGCAGGTCTTCCGATTTGACACCCGTAGGCGACCTGCGCACCGTGATGAAGATGTAATGATGATGAAGGCGACACATACACCCAGCCCTCGTGCCAGCGAAATTAACCAATGATTGTTAAAATTCCCGACCCTACCGGAAAACGAACCCGGGACCCCTGTGGCCAAAGGCCATCACGCTAACCATTTAGCTATGGAGTCGGGCGTACGCTAATATAAATGTTTCTTACGACATTTTCAGAAATATTAACATGGGTCTTATTCTCTGTAGCTTCCTATAGTTCGTAAAATACGATGCAATGATAGCGCACAAGGAACATAATGTTAAAAAAAATCAGGTTTTAATTTCTTGTGTCTAATACTCCTTTATCTCTGCTTGTTGTCATATTTTGATTGCATACAGTAATTTCAAATCTGTCTCATGTATCTTCCACTGTAGTCCTAGCTTCAGTATGAACCCTGCTGAGGTATGGATGGTGCAGAATAATGACAGACATGGCTTTTGCGTCTGGATGTTATGAATGGTGTTACTCATCAGTCCAGATATCTCAAGAAAGAAACCTTTAATTGTATACGAGCCTAGTACGCCTCACTTTGGCACCACCATCGATGCAGTCTCTTGCGATGCTATTTGATGATCCAACCAGCCTCTGGACTGATGACCCGAGATGTTCACGTTTTTATCTAGAGATATTCATGAATTTAGGTTTTTCTTGGCAGGTGCTTCAATGGCGTGGAAATATTCATTCGTCAAGATTACGAACTAACTCGCGATATTGGTTGAAGTTATGATGATCTCTGTGAGTTGAAAATATCATGGTCATTTGCCCCTATTGATCAGAAAGATAATAAATGAAGATGACCCACAGCGAGAAGAAAAATGTACAGGGACGATCATGAGAGGAATGAGAAAAAATCTCATTAACTGGGGGGGGGGGGAGGAGGATAAAAGCCTAAACCTCGAATGTCCTAATGTCACCGAATCGGTGATGAACTACAATGCCCTAAGACTCTAAAACGTTCCAACAATTACGCTAACGGACTTGTGTTAATTGAGATGCACTTTTGTTTTCTGACACTGCTAATCTCCACAACTACTAGATCTAACTCGTCAATGACGAACGTATGACAGTTCCAATGAAATCATGGTTTATGGCAATACATCAAGAATTAGTCATCTTACTACACTACCACCATAAACTGGACTAAGAAAATAGCCTATGTTATAACACCTCTTTTCATCATCTTCATGTCGGGCTGCATTGCTGAATGATGTTGTATCCCTCGGTACTTGGGACCTCGGGTTCGAGAGGTTCGTTGATTATTTTTTGGACAGAAGAGGTAATAAGCTATATCTATTAGCAATTTCAGCTATTGAAAAAATATCGTTTTCTCACTATTGTTATGAAAGGTACAGACAGACAGACAGACAGGCAGACAGACAGACAGACAGACAGACATAGGGATTTTATCTTTGTGTAGAGTAGATGTATTATTTCTGTTACTAATAAAAATAAGTGTAGGTGTTCAGTAAAGTGTACCGTCAGTCAAGAAAGTTTGGGAATCCCTGCTCTTCTGAAATAATGAATAAGTGTGGAACAACATTCTTTCAAGAAGAGGAAGGTAGTTTCACATGTGATGCTTTCTAAATATATCTCTTTTTATCGTTCAAAGTTCATAGTGCAAAAGACCTCTTATGTTAGGTTCACCTATAATGATTTCTATGAATGTACGGTTGGTTATTCCAATGGCTTATCAGAAGATTGCATAATTTCATTATTCTGCGACTAGAAATCGGCAGACAACTAAACAGTTCGACCGTTATCACTCATGTATATAGCTGATAGCTGCTCCCGATGACACGGTGCACACTTCGTTAACACAGCTCACTGTGTGATAATAGCGTAAATGAAAAATACACCAACAGATTAATACTATCCTGTTCAATCTATCATCATTGTTCCCCTATTAAAAATTGCTGAGCCCTCAACGCAAATCCAATCAACCTCAGCGATCAGAAATTGAAATAAATCCCTTTGATGCAGAAAATAAAAAATAAATTAAATGTCATTCATTTCATCATACCCACGGTTATTAATAAGAGGATTTGATGCAATCTGTTTATGAGTTTATTTCTGAATATTATTAGGTTCAATGTCTGAAAATAAACTATGGATGTTTTCTTTGGATTATGTCCATACGATCTCTTCTGATGAAAAACAACACAAAATTCCTTCGATGGTTTAAATTCTTACGAACTTCTCTGGTCTTAGAGACTGACAGCCACAAAATGCGTCCGGTGGACCTTCAGAGCACGACTCCAATAAAAAAATACATGTCTGGGAACAAAGCAGAGAGTGACTCGCTTAGTTTTGGTGACATCTTCTCCCGACAATAGTTTGACTTGTGTTACATGAAACACACGTTGTTGAATTACAGACAATTCAATACAATTTTATTTACAAGTGGCCGATGATAACTATATTAAAAGACGAATGTTGCCGTAGTGGGCAACTATCACGTCAATAAATAAATAAATAAATAAATAAATAAATAAATAAATAAATAAATAAATAAATAAATAAATAAATAAATAAATAAATTAATTAATTAATTAATTAATTAATTAATTAATTAATTAATTCAATTAAAATGAATATATAATTATAACTTGATTAGGAGACATTACTTATGAACAGGAAAGGCCATAGATGACCTGCAAAAGTCGAAAGACGTATCGTCCAGAAAATTCATGGGCTAAGAGTGTTCCCGAATGGAACCTACGACTGGAATCGAATTTTGAACTGTACCAACAGTTGGAAACGTAACACTAGCATGCGACGTAGGCGGCTAAGGTTTTACGGGCACCTTTTGAGAATGGACAACGGCAGGGTTACGAAGAATATCTTCTCACCCATCAAAAGGTGCGTGACTGTAACCATGTGGTTCAATGAAGTAAAAAAAATAAATAAAATGACTTAGCTTCCGTTAAGATTTATGATACTGATGCCTCTGCCGAAGGTTAAATATCGCAAACCTCATCCACAGGAAAGGAAGCAAAAAACTAATAGCAGGGCTCAAGATGTGTTGGGAACGAAAGCGATCATAAAAAAAAAACTAAGCGCTCCCTAGCAGGCTTAAATCATTAATAACAATAAAACTTGATTAACAAATCTTTCCTTTACATCTGTTATGTTGTTGATGGTCTTTGATGCGAACTAACCTGTCGGGTCGTCTAGCAACGCGGATGGCTATATGTTTCATTACATTTAGTAATGTTCAAACTTTCCTTCACCATGTAACTCCTGCTTTAATGTCTACCGCAATAGTACAGCTGTGTAGGGCGTATTCAGTAATAAATACGTTATGGTTAGGAATTTACTTTCAGAAGTAGATATGAAGCAAATTAAGAAATTATCGTGCATTTGACCCGACATCATTTTGTCCCTAAGGGTCATAGGACAACTGTTGGTGTAGCAAGCGAGAGATTGAAATAGATGTTTAGGTGGCAAATGACCGACTTTGCAAAACATTTGTGCAAGTTCACAGTAACTTATTCACAAATCGTTCTTATGTACGCTATAAAGCCACTTGTATTTATCAGCCTGGTGTTTGCGTACAAGGCGAGATCAGAATCTTTTAAATCGGTGGGTGCGTGCATTCATTACAGCGCTGTGAAGCGTAGTGAGAGCGCGTAACCGAGTGCTCAAAGCACGAGACCTGCATGGGGATGAGTTGCATAATCGCACTAAATTTATTGTTGTGGAATTCAGCGAAGACCTTGACTTATCTGGTAATATATCATTTATAGCTTGTGAGAAACAGCCTGTAATATGATAAGTTTTAGACGTAGTTTGTAGTCCTTCCACATATTACTCCAATTCAGAAACTCAAGTTTCGATTCTACACAAAGTCATCATCAGTATACACATGCAGTACAAAAATATGCTAAGGTCCTATTAAATATAATAAGTACAAAATAAGGTACATTAATATATCAACATTTTTTTGAAAGGTGCTGGACATACCTTCTGGAGTTGTTATGTTGTCAACATAAGGTCCTGAAAAAAGGAAAATCGGTCAGCAGAAATAAGCTTAAGGATGGATTTATTACTCACAGAGTGGTCAGGAATGGAAGTTTGTTAAGTTATGCACGTTCTTTTGAAACAATGTAAATATGTATTTATTATTATTATTATTATTATTATTATTATTATTATTATTATTATTATTATTATTATTATTGTCCGACTCGTTGGCTGAATGGTCAGCGTACTGACCTTCGGTTCAGAGGGTCCCGGGTTCGATTCCCGGCCGGGTCGGGGATTTTAATCGCTTCGGATTAATTCTTCTGGTTCGGGGACTGGGTGTTTGTGTCCGTCCCAACACTCTCCTCTTCATATTCACACAACACACTACACTACCAACCACCACAGAAACACGCAATAGTGATTACATCCCTCCATAAAGGGTTGGCGTCAGGAAGGGCATCCGGCCGTAAAACAGGGCCAAATCCACATGTGCGACACAGATCGCACCCGCGACTCCACAGGTGTGGGAAAAAGCGGTAGGAAAATTATTATTATTATTATTATTATTATTATTATTATTATTATTATTATTATTATTATTATTATTATTATTATTATATACTTTATTTAGCGTTATCCTTAGATGTGTCGGTATGACATCATCTGGTGATGACATTTTGGGGTACTAAAATAACCGTGCCACTTGGCTACCATTAGTGTAGCTCTCTACTTGGGGGCGGTAGAACGTCATAAGAGGTGGCATTTGATTCGGCTCTGTGAGTTCTATATGTATACGACAGGAAGGTCAAATAGTGAACATTCGAGAAAATTGTGGTGAAAAGAAATGCGGAAAATATCGTTCTTTAGTAAAATATCATGACATATTGAAAATAAGTGGCTTTAAATTTATCGAAGAGGTATTCAAAGGAATATAATTGTTTGTGAGGGTTTCAAAAAGTCTTAAATTGTCAATTTCAAGCATCAAACGACTAATCCCGAGCCTCTCAAATTAAGGCAGTGAACGCCGTGAGGTGACTTCCTTACTATCCCAGTGGTTAAAAGTGATTTGTTGTAACTCATGATCTTGAATTAGAGAAAATTTTATTTGTAACTGTGAGCTAACCTTCTGCCACCTGGAAACTTATATTTATGTATGATATCTTCAATAATTTAGAGCCTCAGACGGCAGAGCGTCGGCCTCTCACCGCTGGATACCGTGGTTCAAATCCCGGTCACTCATGTGAGATTTGTACTGGACAAAGCGGAGGCGGGGTAGGGTTTTCTCCGGGTACTCCGGTTTTTCCTGTCATCTTTCATTCCAGCAACACTCTCCATTATCATTTCGTAGCATTTATCAGTGGTCCGCCTCTGTGGTGTAGTGGTTAGCGTGATTAGCTGCCACCCCCAGAGGCCCGGGTTCGATTCCCGGCTCTGCCACGAAAATTTTGAAAAGTGGTACGAGGGCTGGAACGGGGTCCACTCAGCCTCGGGAGGTCAACTGAGTAGAGGTGGGTTCGATTCCCACCTCAGCCGTCCTGGAAGTGGTTTTCCGTGGTTTCCCACTCTCCTCCAGGCGAATGCCGGGATGGTACCTAACTTAAGGCCACGGCCGCTTCCTTCCCTCTTCCTTGCCTATCCCTTCCAATCTTCCCATCCCTCCACAAGGCTCCTGTTCAGCATAGCAGGTGAGGCCGCCTGGGCGAGGTACTGGTCATACTCCCCAGTTGTATCCCCCGACCAAGAGTCTGAAGCTCCAGGACACTGCCCTTGAGGCGGTAGAGGTGGGATCCCTCGCTAAGTCCGAGGGAAAAACCGAACCTGGAGGGTAAACAGATGATAATGATGATGAGCATTTATCAGTCATTCATAAATCACTTTGGGAGTGGTGACCCCATTGTAATAATAGCCTAAATATGGTCCATTCATTACATCCCTGACCCGGTCAAAGACTGGAAAACTGGTTGTAGGTTTTCGTTCATCTTCAATGATTTCTTCCCGCTTTCAACGCTGCTACAATCTACATTACTGGCTCGCATCAGACCAGCTCAACTGTGCCTTGTGTCGGACCCGCTCAGCGTTACTGTTTGTTATGTCATCACTCCTTCTAGATGTTTCATGTGCTCTCTCTGTCTCTCTCTCTTTCTCATTGGCTTATTCATGTTTCCTTCCGGGTATAAACACTGGCCTAAAACTATTCCTAATTAGTTCGTGTCGTACCGCTTGGGCTGAAGAGGCAACTGAAGCGCATTGAAGCAAGTTCTACCCACTGCCAGGCCATTATGGGCCGTCATTCTTGATGCTCATCTACTACAGAGCTGAGCTAAGGAAAGAGAGATTCGCCACAAATAACTAAAAACTATTCTCTTTCCATGGACTTGGTTGATGACAATGACGATGCTTGTCCTTTAAAGGGACCTAACATCTAGGTCATCGACCTACGTTAGTGTCAGTGTCCCCGCAATATTCATTTACGACAACATAATATATGTACCTGTTCGTCTTCTCTGAGCAAGTGTTGTGAAGATTAATATCCCTTCCCCTTTCCTTTAGTCAGCAATTTGTGATCATGGAAATGGAGCTGGCGATGTACTATAAGTCCCCGTGTCACTTAGGAACGGCACGGTCTTAATAATTCTTTGGAGAACTTTTATTGTAGTCCTGGAGAATCATTAATTTTACATTCGTGTTGTGCAATCTGGTTATAGGTTTAGCGCTTGAGCTGCTCCCTTAGCTGCGCCTTTCGCCTTAATCGCTATAAAACCTTTCTGACGAGATGATTAGCTTACCATTTAATTTTAGATAACTGTGTCATTTTATAACTGTGTCATTTTTTCAGAGTGAACTTTTGTGTTTTTCCTTGTACTATTCCGTAATTTTACTCTCAACACTGCTAGTGACGTCATTTCTCGGTATTTATTTTCAACTTGGTGAGAATCAGAACCCACATTACCGATAGGCTAACCTGAAAGATAATTTAATGAACTAGTTTAGATTAGCTTTATTTTTGCTCTGACATACACTTTTGTTGGCTTTTAATTCAAATTGCTTAAAATTACGTTGTGTTTACCCCGGTCGCAGAAATAAAAATACTTTTTTTAGAATAATCTGAACCGGGAAAGTTGGCCGTGCGGTTAGGGGCACGCAGCTGTGAGATTACATCCGGGAGATAGCCCTGAAGATGGTTTTCGGTTGTTTCCCATTTACACACCAGGCATGTGCTGGGGCTGTACCTTAATTAAGGCCATGGCCGCTTCCTTCCCATTCCGAGGCCTTCCATATCCCATCGTCGCCGTAAGACCTATTTGTGTCGGTGCGACGTAAAGCCAATTCTAAAAAAAAAAAAAAATCATTTCCGTATTTAATTGTCACTCTGTATAGTTGGATTTTATTAGTTACACATTTTACCTGATTTTTATATACTGTAACGGTTCAAATCCCGTTAGAAGATGATATCTGTATTTTTATTATTGTATGACTTTATCTCTATTTTATTATTATTATTATTATTATTATTATTATTAGTATTACTATTATTATGTCAGTATTATTATTATGTTATCTGTGATATTGTTACTATTATTGTAATTATCAGTTTTATTCAATTCAATTTTGCAATGCCTGTTGCTTACAAGATTGTACTTAAGTGTATGCATATATAAGTATATGTAGATTAACATTAAATACCTGTACAGTGAGAGTTTCGATGTATCAGATGTAGAAGTGACGTTGTTATATTGCTATACCACTGGCGATTCTGCAAAGTCATCGCCACTTCATGACTACGTCATCGTATTTATTTAGCATATGCGCTCAGAGAGTCGGCCGCCCCGGGCTATTTCACAACTGTATGTAATATCTGTCGCGTAGGTGGGAGTATGTCATTGTTATTTCTGGAGATTACGTAGCTGTGTCAACCAACGTCTATATAAGGTGGATGCATATTGTAGCGTCAGTCATTAGTTATACGGTTGCAGTACAGTGAAGAAGTCTACTAGATCAAGAGGCCTTAGTTGGTCAGTCAACGAGTGTGAACGAGAGATGGTGAAGACTTAGTGAGCCATTAATTATTGGTCACTTAGTTGAAGACACGGACGCAAGGGCTTACCATGGAGTCAGAGAGGGCAACCTTGGACCTGCCAAGAGGTAATACCATATTGACTTACAAAGAAGTCAGATGATATGGAGACGAAGCAGTCACAAGGATGTATCACCAAGTTAGGCGTGACACATCTACAGTAAACACCAGATCAAAGGAATACGTCGTAATTACACTAAAAGTGTTGAAGGTACAGTGAAGTGAATCAGTGAGGGAAATATTTCGTATAAATTGTTAAATGTCCGGTCAAGAAGAATTCAAATTCATGATTAGTTTCTTTCAGTTGCAATGTCATAATTTCATATTCTCATCTGTTTTATCGCAACAAGACTCACTCTTTTTGATATATTATTTAAAGAATATATATTGTTCTATCAAACGAATTCATAGTTTTATTTCATTAACAGTAAAATATCTTAACCTAACATTAATGGGGAAACCGAACGCCAATCTCCATTTCCCAGAACGTATATGGTATGTTGTCAAAAGTAAGCTTATTACCCCACACCCTAGAGATAGTCAAGAGTCTCATTCTATTATTGCTGCACTGAGTGGCAGCTGGCGCCCTTCAAATAACGTATGTGTAAGTAAGCAGGTAACAAGTAAGTGTGAGTATAAGGTCCGACGAGTGTGTATTTTATTTAATGAATGTTAATTTTCAAAATTTCCATTTTAAATGCAGATATTCAGATTTTCAAGTTAAATGCAGTTTTATATATATATAATATTTGTAAATTTAGTCAGCGACTTAGAAAAATTACAATACATAGTGTCTTTTTGAAATTCTTTGAACTTAATATTCTTTATGCTATTTCGGATTTTATAGGGAAGTCTTACAGTATATAGTTCACTAACTAGTAATCCTTTGTTTTCCCCTCCATTTCAGTTTAGGGTAAACATATGATAATAATAATTTTTACTCTCTTAGGCATGTGAGAGTTATGTCCTTCGATCCCTTTCCCTCTTCTTGTCGAGTTGGGAAATTATCTCCGACATTGGCTTAAACCCTACTCTAACGAACTATGTAAGTTTAAAGACCACGCTAAGATTTTGTAAACCATGAGGTACTATGTTTAAAGTTGCGGTAACTGGACTATTTTTAAAATGTGTCTATTTCAATGTTATCGTCATTGATACTTGAATTATTGGTCTTTTAAACAGTCGTACCGGCCCCGTGGCGTAGGGGTAGCGTACCTGCCTCTTACCCGGAAGTTCTGGGTGCCTCTCCCGGCCAGGTGAGGGATTTTTACACGGATATGAGGGCTGGTTCGAGGTCCACTCAGCTTAAGTGATTATAATTGAGTAGTTATCAGACGGTGAGATAGTGGCCCCGGTCTAGAAATCCAAGAATAACGGCCGAGAGGATTCGACGTGTTGACGACACGACACCTCGCAATCTGCAGACCTTCGGACTTAGCAGCGGTCGCTTGGTAGGCCAAGGCCCTTCAGGGCTTAAATGGCATGGATCTAGTTTTTTAATAAACAGTCGAATAATAATCTCCATAGGTATTTCACTTAGTTCAGGCCGCTCTTATACAGTGCTTTTGCACCCTTCCATTTCTCCTTCTTCACTTATTTAGTTACTTATTTTTTCTTTTTGCTCCATACATGGGTTTACTCCTAGAGCTTGGCCCAGTTTCCCTTTCGTGAAATTATTGTTTAAATTTTCCTTTTCACTCAGCTGCACTCTTAATTTCCTCTGCCCCTTATTATTTATTTTCATGAGCTTACCTGAGTATTATCTGTCATGACTTATTATTTACGAATGACAACTGTAGTCATTCTATGAGAACACTTTGTTTTATGTTTTCAATCAATTTTGGGCAGCTCACGCTTGAGCGACATACATTTTCTATTATTAGGCTTTATTTCCTTCATATATTTACACCTAACTTCAAAATTCACTTAACCTCGCAGACTGGCAGCATGAAAAAGATCTCGACTGCTACTTGATTGTAGAAATATTCAAATCATTACAGTTTGGAATACAGAAGTAAACTGTCAACAATGAAAATGCAATGAACAGCTTTATAGAAATGCAGCCATCATAAGGAAGGTGAGAGATATTTTACGCTAACAAGAATAAAATGCATTAAAATATAAACTCATCTAGTAGCATAGTGTGTCTTTCCATGCTCTTGATATAACTTAATATTCAACCTGAAACATGGACATAGTCTGGTGTAGGCTTCCACTCGTGTAGATTTTATGAACTTCTTGGTTTACATGGCCACAATACATAAAACACTGACTAAATAAGCAAGAAGAAGAGGTACACATTTATGTATCTGTGGTCTGGGGAGGTTAACTTGCACTTTCATACAACCTACTTTATATTTCAGCTATGCACTTACCCAAACAATATTTATGAATTGTCTGTCATGCAATTTTTTGGTCTCCTGCTATGCATTGCAGTTTGGAAGTACAGAGCGGTTAGCTCGGCCTTGGGCCGAAACAGCGCATTCACACAAAGCTGTTGCTGCTGGAGTTGCCTGCGCCAAAGAAGTATGTTGAAGCTCACCTGTGAAAATCAAAGTCCCGCTCACGTGGCCCTTACTGTCATTCGCTTGATCGTGCAACATTGAGTCTCTTTCAGAGAAATGTTTCGTCGAGCGGTGTAAGTTCCTCACATGTGTTTTCAAATTCAATATGTGTGAAAGTTATCAGTTAGTTAACGTGGTGGATAATCAAATTAATCTCTTCCAATGCCAATGGAATTGATCACACTTAGAACAAAGAGTTTTTATGTATGAAGGGCATGGAAAAAAAGCACTTGTGTAGAGAGGTGTGTAGACAATTTCAGGTGAAATTCCCTAGCGTTCCAATTCTTGGTAAAGAAACTCTTGGGATTATTGTTAATAAAATAAGAAAAAAAGGATCGCTAGTAGCTAAAACTTTCATCTGAAAAGAAGAGTTTTGGTGGAAAAAGAAATTGCCGAAATCGGTGTATCATTCGCACGCTCTCCAAAGATATGTCTACATCATGTTGCATACCGTAGAAAGCTGGTGTTTCAGAAGTCTCGGTTCATGCGGTTACCGAACGTCTTAAACCGAAACTTTAATAGTGCATAAATTACGGCTCCGTAACGACGCAAAACGAGAGTTTTGAAAAACATTGTTGGCGACATTTTTGTTGATTCACCTTTTATAACCTTTTCTGATGACATAGTTTCATTGGCACGGTCACGTAGCTTCATGGAACAATAATGGACAAGAGAGAATCCCTAACGTATTCTACATCAAAACAACTGAGGCGCAACTATACGGTGTCCGATAAACAGCATTAACATAAGTAGCAGGATTTATATCCAAAGTAAGTGGAATGACTAAATTCTGTCAACGCCTCCACTTGTGGAGTCCGCATATGCCTGATTGTACTATACAAAGACTATTATAAAATTCTTATTCCGACGAACTTTCATATAGATATTGAGAAAACTAAAATATTTCATCAGTTGAAATTGCCATATTCGCCAAGTTGATGCCTAGATCTTCACCTGGTCGCATGATGTCGAACTATGTCAATCCTTGAGTTCTGTCAACCTTCACAGAGATTTTGAGATGACGAGAATGTTTGGAAGGTTGAAATTGGAAATGTATATGGGTTGATTGATTATTTACATCCTTACGCTCATATTTCTTAATATATTCAGCTCCTACCAACAAATCAACAGATACAAGTTTTCAACATGACTAAAAATGTACTGAAAACATTTTGATACAGTTTCCAGTGTTCATGATTTCTAAAAAAGGTCACAAACGTAGTCTATTGGCAAGCAAAGCCTCAAGTGAAAGCTAGTTCTGAAAAATTATTTCTCACTTTCAAATTGCTTGTATCGGATTCCTCACTGACATCCTTCCTGCTCTACATCCTTCGGTAAACATTTGCTTTCTTCAGCTTCAACCTTATTAGGTTAGGCAAGTTCAGATAATCTTATTTTTCCGTCATTTTACAGCCCCAACCTTGGCATTTTAATCTCATTCTCCCAGAGGTTGTAATTATTCTATTACTTCTTCCTATTAAACGGGCAATAATATGTATCCTTCATCTATGAAACGGGGCTGCCTGGCCGAGGCGGTAAAGGCGGTTCGCCCGGAAGGACGTGGGTTCGAATCCCCGTCAGGAAATCGTAAAATTTAAGAAACAAGATTTCCACTTCCGGAGGTGCATATGGCCCTGAGGTTCACTCAGCCTGCACCAAAAATGAGTACCAGGTTAATTCCTGGGAGCAAAGGCGGCCGGGCGTAGAGCTAACCACTCTACCCCATTACGTGCCGAGGTTAACAATGGTGGAAGCCTTTACCTTCCACTCCTCCAAGGGCTTTCATGGCCTGTACGGAGGTGACTTTGCTTTGCTTTGCTCATCTATGAAACTCGTGCACTTGTTCCACTTGGTGGCCATAATCCTTACTGCGTCAAGTCTGTATGGTAAAACGTCGTGGTTAGCTAGCTCGAGTCCCATTGGTGGAAAAGGTAAACCTGAGTATGTTGGCCTTCAGGGTAGGAGAGGTGTTGGTCTACATATACTAATTACTACATTGCGTATCAAAAGCTTGAGTTCAGTTACAAAACTCTCCGTAGTGTTCGTGCTATTTTTGGTGATTCATCAGTCAGATGGAGACGTTAAGCCTTGAGCAGACCCCTTAGTGTTATTCGACAGGAGTAGGCCATTTGCCGACACCGGATTTACCTTCTCCCTCCCTATCTCATCGTCATCCTAGTCACACAGCTCACCTATGGACGTCAACTAAAGAAAACTACACAAGGCCTCTCCAGACGTCGCATATCAGCGAACCCGTTGAAACATCATCTTACTGTACGTAAGGAAATATATGTTACTCCTTAGTATATATTCTGAAGGTCAGTGTAGCCGATCCATAGTATAATAAATAAATAAATAAATAAATAAATAAATAAATAAATAAATAAATAAATAAATAAATAAATAAATAAATAAATAAATAAATAAATAAATAAATAAAATACATAAATAAATAAATAAGAATGATTTTAATCTATAGGAAGAAGTGAGAGCGGTGTGATTTATTTTCGATGCTGGAGTTGTGTAGCTGGAAGAAGAGAGAGAATTGAGTGATGCTTGGCGGACTGGCAATAAGCGGCTTACAAGACCGTACCTTCTTTGCCACTAAGTCCCCCGTATTCCTCAGTCTTGCCCTCTAACGCTCGAGGCAGCGCTTGAGATAAAACAAAACAGCATAAAAACGTGTTCTCTACAACCTATTATCAGAAAACTCTCCTGATGTAAAGAGAAAGGAAGGATAAATGTCGTGTAACTCTATAATAGAGACAGAGATGTACTCGAGGCACAGCAAACACAACTTTATTGTATGTCTCATTAACTATAAATGTACTTAAAATAATGATGTTCCTTTCCACATTTTTATGTTTTTACAAAACACTGACTGTTCTGTACCCATCGTTGACGGGTATTTTTTGGTAATTGCAGCAGTAATGCCATCTAAAGACGCGAGCAGCAGCAGGAGAGAAAAAAAAATCATATCTCAACGGAAAAATGGGACATTTCTTCCTTTAGCCCCTTAAAATATACAATATACAATATACAATATACAATACACAATATACAATATACACTAGCGCACACTTCGGCTATATCTAAACATAAAAGAACCGAGTTGAGAAAAGGTATTTACTTGTTATCCCGTGATGTCTACACAAACCAACACGTAGATAGACAGGCAAACAAACAGACAGAGAGAATGAATTGAACCTATTTTAAACTTTTGTATACCAAATTCGAGATAAGTACCAAGTATGAAGTAAACATTACAAACATCATTTTATTTATATAGATTGTATATTTTTTAAAAAATTCACACTGTTACATGCCATGAACGTGAACAAGTAATAAAGAATAAATAGAACAAGTTGCTTTACGTCGCACAGACACAAATAGGTCTTATGTCTACGATGGGATAGGGAAGGACCAGAAGTGGGAAGAAATTAAAGTACAGTCCCACATTTGCCTGGTGAGAAAATGGGAAACCACGGAAAACGATCTTCAGGCTGCCGACATTGGGGTTCCAACCCGTATGTAAGCTCACAGCTGAGCAACCATAACCGCACAGCCAACTCGCTTGGTGAATAAATAAAACACTTTGAGAAATGAAACCTTCATATGCAATAAATAACTAAGCCTATATCTAAGCTGAAAACGAGGAACTGCGATGTTTGCAACATTCAAACAATATTGATTACCCAGACAGTAAAGGAAACACATTCGTGAAAATTCTATACGTATAGTAAACTCAGCAGAAGTTGTGTTTGTGGGTTTGTTCCGCCATAACTGAAGATATTTCAATGAAATTTGTTGCACATGTAAAGGAAATTTTTAACTTAAATACTGGATTCTATCCTAAAGTGATACGCCAAATTTGGAACATTCAGTAAAGGAAAATATAGAACAAATCGGTGAAAATCGCTTAACCATGAACTTCACTTTTTTCAGCAATCACAAACGATTGCAGATACAGCACAAATGGAAAGGAAATTATTTTTATCTTAACCTAACTTAGAAAAAAGGTAACCGGAACATGGTTTCCACGTTTGACGTTTAGAGAACGGTACAAAAATCGCCTGATTACATAGAAAGCCTAAGACATTTAATGAAATAACCCACGCCGTAGATTAGTAAATTTAATACCGAGAGAGTTGGTCGTGCGGTTAGGACCGCGCAGCTGTGAGCTTTAATTCGGGAGATAGTGGATTCGAACTCCACTGTCGGCAGCCTTGAAGATGGTTTTCCGTGGTTTCCCATTTTCACATCAGGTGACTGCTGGAGCTGTACCTTAATTGAGGCCACGGCGGCTTCCTTCCCACTCCATTCCTTTTCCTATCCTATCGTCGCCATGAGACTTATCAATGTCAGTGCGACGTAAAGCAAATTGTTAATACAAAAAAAAACAAAAAAAACGGAAAATTAAACTAATGACGATGAAAAATGGCGATGGTGGTGATAATTATTGTATTAAGAGGAAGCACAACAGGGCGATCGTCCTCTCTTGACACTGATGAAAGGGGTTCAAGAATCTCTTCGAAAAATGAAGGTATTGATAAAAGAAAGGGAAGTACAAACAAAAAGAGCATGACAAATCAAGACTCCCTAGGTCTCCTAAAAACGTAGTACCGTCGTGGTCATAAAAGAGCAATATTTGACCAAGGGAGTTCTAAAAGGAAAGATGAAAATTAAATTCGTGTTATAATCCAGAGGTGGTGTAATTCTTTTCAAGCAACGGAGGTGCTTGTACCTATTTAACCACATACCAGCCCTCCTGTCAATCTTAAATCTCTGGCAGTCTCGGGAATCGAAACCAGGCCGCCAAGGATGGCAGCTACGGAGGTAGACGGAGGGAAAATAAAAATGCGGAGCCTGATACAGTTAGGTTGAGGCAATGCTAGACTCAGCTAAGCGAAACCCGGTCACGAATCCACGCTCCAAATTTGAGGGCCTCTTGTCCCCCTTTTTGCCGGCCCTTACGACGGGCAGAGGATCGTGGACGTATTCTACCGCCTCCATCCACTGGAAGATGACGATGAAACGACATTTTGTAGCAAATACCTTGACATTTTAAATAAATCACTCAAGAACGAGCTGGTCTTGTTCGAAAACAAAGCGCGCAGCTCCAGCTCTTCCAAGGGCTTAGTTTATTTGACGTTGATAAGCAATTCTTGGAAATAAATGAGCGAAGATCAAGACCGTAACTAGTAATGAAGTAACTGGTAAACATTTAAACACAAATATAAGATTTTATATCCTTGCAGAAATATTCTGATACCTCTAAGTCCGACGGTCTCTCATTGAACTGAATTGAGCGATATGAGTGCAAAGGTAGGAACAATGAGACGTGGGTACGGTACTATTCGTAGTAGAGTGAAATACTGTAGAAACCGCTACCTGTCCACTCAGTGCAGCACTTCAGCACATAGCATTTATACGATTTGTGTCGAATATAAAGCGGATGAGCTCTACGAACATTTCCCCGAACAATATTGAACAGATTATCACCGTTAACGTTTGCAGCAATATACTCGATGTCAGTATTGCGGTATCGGATTTCTCACGTCACATGTCCAGGAAAGAAGTAATGGCATTTTTGTTTCGTTCATTGGCACACTGAGGTGTTTTGCTGAGTTCGTCTAAAATTGCATTTCGATTACAGAATTCTTCATTATTTTATAACAATGTACGTATACATTTATCCTGGTGACAGCACATTGAATTTTCATATCGCAAGACACGTTTCCACCGGTTTTTCGTTCATAACTTCCTAGAGAACGCTAAAATGAAAAATTCTGCTTCGAAGTGAATTTTGACCCATTTCAGTCCATCTATGTTAAAAATTTCAGATCTTTGCGTGTCGTAGATTTGGCTCGGCATCGCACACACACACACACACACACACACACACACACACACACACACACACACACACACACACACACACAAACACTTCCATTTATTATTCCAGATTTGGCATATAATAATATAATAATAAGTGCGCCGGTCGTATTCCTATTTAAAATAATTATCACCATATTTAAATTAAATGAAAAAGTCAACCGATAGATGCTAGAAAACACTCGTTGTAAAAACAAAATAATTTATAGGTTGAACTGGACATAACACGTTATTTCATATCCCAACACAGTAATTATTATTTGGCTGTAAGGATTTTAATGAGTGCCAAAACTTCCCTTCAAACATCCCTACCTTGCGCGGCCATATTTTGAAAGCTAGGTTATATAGTCTTACGAGACGGTAATCCTTAAAAACACTTCGGCAGCACCTAACACTAACTATTTCAGAAAATCACATAGAACAATAATAGCGCGCATAGTTCGTTCCCGATTTGTAATGTCTTGTCAGAGCGTACTGCGGGCTAAGCTTGGACTTACAAGGAATATTCGCAAAGTGCCTCGCGGGTTTTTATCTCATCTTTTCTAAATAGGCATAAATGATCAACTAGACGGCAGTAACACAAGTCTTGGCTGCCCATTTTGAATCGTTCATTTTCACCCATCAAGAAAATATTTTCGAATTTGCAAGTTAAAACGTACTGGTAAGAACCATTCCACCTGATGTAACTTCTCTTATTGAACATTTCTATGGAAGAAGTTAAAAACCATTCTTTGTGAGCGTGTTCTACTCAACCTCCAGTGCTGTAAAGCTATCATCAACCTTCATGCGCTTATCCTTAATCATTTCATTGCCACTTTCAATAACATGATCAAACATGCCTGAAAGAAAGCTACACTTCCGCTTGAATGTGATGCCTTTATTCCTCCTGCAAATATTATTCGGTGCACTTAAATTTCGAATTTTTCAGCTCCAAATTGCACAAATGAATCATTTATGCTTTCATAGCCATTTACAGTTGTGCTGAACTGATTTCTAACTCAGAACCCTCAAACATGTTTAAATATATGTAAGGGTACCTATGTCCGTCTCTGTGGTGTAGTAGTTAGTATGATTAGCTATCACCCCCAGAGGCCCCGCTTCTATTCCCGGCTCTGTTACGAAATGTTTTAAAATTGGTGCTAGTACTAGAACGGGGTCCACTCAGCCTCTGGAGGTCAACTGAGTAGAGGGCGGTTCGGCTCCCATCTCAGCCATCATCGAAGTGGTCTTCTATGGTTTCCCAGTTCTCCTCCACGCAAATGCTGGGATGGTATCTAACTTAAGGCTACGACCGCTTCCTTCTCTCTTGTTTGGCTATCCCTTCCAATCTTGACACCGCCCACAAGGCCACTGTTCAGCATAGCAGGTGAGACTGCATTGGCGGGGTACTGATCCTCCACTCCAGTTGTATCCCTGCGGTACAGTTGGGATACCTCGCTGAGCCCGACGGATAAACCAACCCTCGACGGTAAACGGATTAAGAAAGAATGAAAAGGAAAGCTGAAATTAGTCTATAATCAATATTTATACCTAGGATTCCTGTCGTACTCGACATTACCAGTATATCATTAACTATCAAGGCTCATGAACATGTATAATTACCGCTATGAGAAGCTAAAATTAATAGAGTAAGCACTGATCACAATTGAACTTTCCATCGTATTTGATTTTATACCACTGAGCAAGTGCCCGCGTGGTTTGGGTCGCTTAGCTATCGGCTTGCATTAGGGAGATAGTGTGTTCGAACCCCACTGTCAGCAGCTCTGAAGATGGTTTCCCATGATTTCCCATGTTCACACCAGGCAAATGCTGGGGCTGTATCTTAATTAAGGCCACGGCCGCTTCCTTCCAACTCCTAGCCCTTTCCTATCCCATCGTCGCCATAAGACCTATGTGTGTCGGTGCAAGGTAAAGTCAAATTTTAAAAAATATTATTCAAGATTTTATACAATTATTAGTCAGCAATTCTTGAATGTTTCTTGCTAATCCGGAATGTGTTACGGTAGCATGACACAACACGTTTCCCGATCTCATTCATTCATTACTGTTATTAATTATTTCTAGGTCCGCCTATTCAATACAATTCAAATTTTAGTATATTTACTAACACATCAAATACATAAAAATATAGACGTACATGTTTCGAGAATTAATATTCTCTTCTTCATCTTACAGATAAAAATCACATGCATGTAAAATACTTTATTTAAAAAAAGCTATGTTCTGACATAAACAATATTAAAAACAACAATACAATAAAACATCTTGAAGGTTGACACATGAATAAAACATGCTAAAAATGTTATATATGGCACTAAAATTGAGCTGGTTAACAATATGTAATGTTGATACGGAACTTATTTATTTATATATATACACATATATATATATATATGTATATATGTATATATTTCATGCATTAGTAAATATATTCGATTTTGAATTGTATTGACAGGACGGACCTTGAAATAATTAATAATTCATAACAATAATGAAGTCAATACGTACTCATTGATTCATGAGACATCCGATCGTCAACTCTATAACATCATGGCAAACAGCGCATGTACCATTTACTATACTGTATATCGTTGTTGCGCCTGCCAAAATCGCTGTACGCAATATTTCAGCTTAGAACTTTGGCCGCAAAAGTTCTGCCGACTGAGGTTCAATGTCGTGCGAGTTATGTCACAGAATTCTCGCTCTTGATAGCGTATGTGCCGCGTGTCAGTATTTCTCCCACAACATTTTCACATAGCAGTGTTTCTCGAAGAAACAAAACCTTGTATGTCATTCATTATTTTCCTTAAGACTGGTCACGCCTCCCAGCGATATATGAATATGCAGTCGGTCAGGACAGTTTTCGTTGTGTTGATTTTTTGTGTGTATGTGTAAAAGAAAATGAACCTTACCGTACTGTTCTGTAGGAATATATGTTTGAATGACGTATTTACGCACTCCTAGAGTATACTGTAGTTATGATTGATTTTCCTTTACACTTCTGCATCGGAAACACTGAGAATGAAAATTAACCCAATGGACATTGTTATGATGGACGCATATCCATATATGGTTGGGAGTCGTGACCAGTCTTAAGGAAAATATTGGATAAGAAACGGAATGTGACATATGAGGTTTTGCTTTTCCCCCGACGATATACAAAATTTCAAAAAGAAAGTGCTAAAGGAATTTGAACATGTTTTGTGTATGTGATGTTACGTGTTTTATTGTCTCCCGTGTTATACGCTGTAGGATTGGGCAGACCGGAACATTCACTTGTTCCGCAACATTAGGAGCTTGAGGCGGAGTGTTTCGGTACAGAGTGCCGAGACACGGAACACAGGACTGTAACTGCGTCCTAGAGAGAACTTCGAGAGGCAACAGGACATGCTCCGCTTCAGCTGGAATGTGCCTGAACCGAACGTGCTGTGCCAAGGCCGCACTAGATAGATTAGGTGGCCTTGGCTGTGTCTGCCTGTCGATACCGGCTGTGTGCCGCCCTGTGTTGGAGTGTCAACATTTCTTCATCCAATTATATCTTTAATTCCAAAGCGATGACCCATAATTTTCTTGGGCTTAAAAGTTTCCTTAAAGCCCAAATTAATTTTTAACATCAATCCCCGAGAAAGTGTTGAGGGAAATTTTCGAGATATTGAAGAAAGTAAATGGAAGTTGAGAGGGAAGGAATTCGAAGTGCAGAGAGCATAAGGCACATTGGGACGCAGGTGAAGCAGCAAAGCAGTGCAGCGCAGAGCAGATTTTTGTAATCCACACAAATCATTGCACCATCGCAAGTTGACAGACAGGGCAGGACAGAGCAGAGCAGGTCGGTTCTGCACCTACTTGCGCCTACCACGCGCAGTCTTCGAAACAGTTTCCTGCGCACGTGTCACGCAGTTAGTTAAGAAATGGAGGAGAAAATTACCACAGCCATTCAGTCTCACCATGTTTTGTAGGTACTATGTGAATCATGTGGACTGCAATGCAGTATGTACGTATATATGTATGCATGTATGTATGTATGTATGTATGTTCGTGAGAAAATGGCTGAACAGAATTTAACGAAAATCGGTATGTAAATTCGGGGAATAAGGCACTACAGTCTAGGCTATAAATCATTTTATTCACGCTGCGTAACAAGGTAGTTTGGAGAAAGGCCTAAAGTGTAATCCACCAAGCAAGTGGCGTGCGGTTAGGTTCGCGCATCTGTGAGCTCGCATTCGGGAGATAGTGGGTCCGAACCCCACTGTCGCCAGCCCTGAAGATGGCTTTCCGTAGTTTCCCATTTTCACACTAGGCAAATGCTGGGGCTGTACCTTAATTAAGGCTACGCCCACTACCTTCCCAATCTTCCACCCTTCCGTCGCCGAAAACCTTCGATATGTTAGTGCGGCGTTAAACAAACAGCAAACAAAAGAATGGAATCCTCATATATCTATGAAACAATCCGTGACCCAAGTTCTCGCAACATATAGAATTTAAGACAAAGATCTAATGCTGATTATGGAGAGCATCATCGCCGACTCCGTCGCCGTCATCCATCATCACATTTATGTGAAGAGATAAATACGGAAAATCATTTATCATGTCTTGTCAAATATAAATGCAAACGCGTTCACAACAGATTGTCAATGTTGATTGATTTTAGTATCTTGTGTCTTGTGACAACTAGATGAAAATCTAGCAGTACATTTTTAAATACATATTTTTCCCTCTCCCCCACTGTGATCCTATTACTGAATTTACCATGCAAGTTGGTCGTGCGCTTAGGATCGCCTTGTTATGAGCTTGCATTCGGGAGATAGGGGGTTCGAACCCCACTGTCGGCAACCGTGAAGATAGTTTTCCGTGGTTTCCCATTTTCACACCAGGCTAATGCTTAATTACCTTAATTAAGGCCACGGTCGCTTCCTTCCCATTCCTAGCCCTTTCCTATTCCATCGTTGCCATAAGACCTATCTGTGTCGGTGCGACGTAAAAAATATAAAAATTAATCATGAATTAAATTCTTTGCTTAGTCCATATGAACGCCGAACATCGGTAACATAGAAATATTGTTCAGTCTTGTAAACTCTCGAAGGTGGTTGTTTTTATTGCGATTGTCTTAAGCTGAATAACCGCGTTGCCACCAGCACAAGGGAAATTGTGAAGATGACTAACAAAATGAGAAAAAACGCGAATGCTTGAAGAAAAAGAAAAAAAGAGCCTCTTTATACTGGATGCCCCAGTATCACAGAGTCTAAAGAAAACATGTTATTTCTGAAAACCGACGAGACCCTGCGTGGCAATGTGCGCTCACGTCCACTTCGCAGTTTCGTAAGCTTCGCGCTATTCTGCTCTGCTCTTCCCTGCTCTGCGGCCAACTGCTTCTCAATGTGCGCCTGGCCTAACAGCACGAAAGTACAACAATGTATTCATCCAGTTATATTTTTAATTCCAAAGCGACGACCCATATTTTTCTTGCGCTTAAAAGTTTCCTTAAAGTCCAAATTAATGTTTAACGTCAATCCCCGAGAAAGTGTTGAGGGAAATTTTCGAGATAGTAATTACTCACTAATTACTCACAACACAGGCCAATACATTCAACTGGTGAAAATATTCTTGAATTGGTTACTTTTAAACACCTGCACTGCCATTGTAACCGTGTTATGTGTATTTTATATTGACCGTAAAAATCTTAACCTAAAAGCAGCCTTTAAACGTGATTAGTGGGCGCGAATTTCAGTGTTCCGACTGTTCGTTCACGTTCCCTGCAGCTTTATGCTGGACCATGGCCATAACTACACACAGGCACACACCACACAGCACGATCCGTACAGGCACATTCCCAGTTCCCACTGGCGCGGTGCATGTAATGTTGCCTCTCGAAGTTTTCTCTACACTGCGCAGTTACAGTCCCGCGTCCCGTGCGTCCGCTGCACAGTTCAGCTAGTAGGCGAAGGGCAGTGTATAGTGGCGCTTCTGATGGGACAGCGAGTCAGTGTCTCCGGCTCGCTTGAGAATGTTTCGGAACAATTGACATTCGGTGTTCTGGAACAGCGGAACATAACTCTGCACCGGCACATTGTGCCGAAACAGGGACATAGTGCCCAACCGTAATACGCTGTTAGCATGTTATCCACTGAAGAGTGTTTTACCGGCGTGTCTATGTATTAATAAAATATATCGCTGATAAATGCCTTTACTGGCAAGATGTATTGTTTACAGTGCGTCTTCTTTCATGGGTTGGAATAAATTTGTTACTTTCATTGACCAGTTTCAGTCTCATCTTTGGCTTTAACAATATGAAAGTGAACCAGGTATGACCAATGCTAGTAATAATAACAATCGTATGGCCTCAGCTACCGTGTGCAGACATTTCGATTTGACGCCATCTGGCTGTCTGCTCGTCAATTTCGACGTTCCGGTTTACTCTAGGCACACTAGATGGCAGATAGAGTAAACCGGATCTCTCTTCGGCGTCTATGGCTGAGATTTAATTAATTTTGTCGGGTAAATACCAAATGTATCACCAGAGATCTTTTACATGCCGACATCGTACGACATGGAGTGTCGAGTGGAATTTTTTCCGCCCTTCAAAAATCCGACTACCTCTGCCAGGTTTGAACCAGCTATCTTGGGATCCGGAGGCCGACACATTCCTTAAAATGCCTTTACTGGCAAGATGTATTGTTTACAGTGCACTATGTCTTCTTGTATGGGTTGGAATAAAATTGTTACTTTCATTGACCAGTTTCAGTCTCATCTTTGGCTTTAACAATATGAAAGTGAACCAGGTATGACCAATGCTAGTAATAATAACAATCGTATGGCCTCAGCTACCGTGTGCAGACATTTCGATTTGACGCCATCTGGCTGTCTGCTCGTCAATTTCGACGTTCCGGTTTACTCTAGGCACACTAGATGGCAGATAGAGTAAACCGGATCTCTCTTCGGCGTCTATGGCTGAGATTTAATTAATTTTGTCGGGTAAATACCAAATGTATCACCAGAGATCTTTTACATGCCGACATCGTACGACATGGAGTGTCGAGTGGAATTTTTTCCGCCCTTCAAAAATCCGACTACCTCTGCCAGGTTTGAACCCGCTATCTTGGGATCCGGAGGCCGACACATTCCTTATGCAGCCAGTTCCTGTAATGAATGGTGTGAAAATGTCGCTCAGAGGGTCGGTTGGTGCATGAATTTCAGTGGGCTTGGCAGACTGATATGCGATAGTAACTTCCGGCTCGGTGAAGAAAAGAACAGGATACTACCTCACTCCTCATTTCCCTCGTATGCCTATTCACTGACGCCTAAGCTATCTGTGACAGTTTTTTTTGGAGCTGTTGAGGATCAAACCAGCCTTCAAACTGAATACCCAACATACAACATACACATCCCTGTAAAGCTTAAACAGGCAGAGAAATGAGGTTTTGTATGCCCATAAATATTATCATATTGTCCCGCTTATTCTTCAGGCAAGAGAGAAATCTCCACTCCTAACAAGTTCAGCAGAGACTGTTTTCTACATTTCTGTTAGTATTTGTTGAGTGGCGTACTTATGAATAATCATGACGATATTAAACGATGAATTGGATTACGTCAATCAGAATTAAAGTCTCTACCCACGAGCCTCGCAGTCAAAGGGAGCAAGTGTTTTCATGCTCAAGAATTAGTGCGCGACAGACTAATAAAACAAGCGAAAATGACTTTCCCTTCTTTTGTTTCCCACGAGGCTCAGAACTTATTACGCAGCGTGACAGTAAGATTTACAAGAATGTGAACTTCCAGCTCGGCTTCTGCCTTGATACAAACTTGAGAAATGTGAATACAGAAGTCGGAATGCCCTTGTTTCCAGCGTGTTATACTTCATATTCCAGAGCTCATCGTGTCTTGAGGCTCTTTAATCTTAAGCCTAACGTATTTTACACCTAATGTAAACAACGAAAATAACAGCTACCCTGTACTGACTTACTCAACTAAGCTTCCACATTCAGTTCACTGAGGCAAAACAAAACCCGGGGGTAAATTTCCTCAGAAACTGCAAGCTGTCACCGTGGGGAAAGTGTTCCGTTACTGCCGAAAAATTAAGAAATTTACCATCTGCATAATATCAAAACAACAAAATAACCACACGAATTTAAATATTATTATTAAAATAAACATATTTTCATTCTTCTTCTTTTCTTCCGCTTTTCTTACACTTGTGGGGTCGCGGGTGCGAACTGTGTCACACAAGTGGATTTGGTCCTGTTTTATGTTCAGATACCCTTCCTGACGCCAACCATATATGGAGGGATGTAATCACAATTGCGTGTTGGTTTGCTGGTTGGTAGTGTGGTGTGTTTTCTGAATATCAAGAGGAATGTGTTGGTACAAGCACAAATACCCCGTCCTCGAACCAGAAGGATTAGTCAAACGCTATTCATATCCTCGACCAGTCCGGGAATCGAAACCGGGACCCTCTGAACCGAAGGCCTCAACGCTGACAATTCAGCCAAGGAGTCGGACTATTAAAAAAATGCATGTATACAGGTTTTATTACTTGCCATTTATTTCACATGCTGTTGAAAACAACATTCCTCACATCGTTTAAACAAGTTTTTGACCACTCTCTGTAATTCCAGTTCGGTAAAAGGCTGTAATGCACGTTTTATTTCGGCTTTCATTTCTTTTATAGTACGGGAATGATTTCCTTCAACTTTGCCCTTTAGGGTTTTCAAAAGATAATTATAACATTAAGGTAGGTCGGCTGATCTAGGTGGCCCATAAACCTGTACTAATTACCCGGTCGAGTCATCAAAAACTGGACATAAATTTTGTATTGAATTTAGAACAGTATGGGTTGTTGCACCGTCCAGTTGAAAATACCCATTAGTTATTTTCTTCCTGTGTCAACTCATTAAAAACTGAACGCAAAATTCTTCTGAAATACATATATATGAATTCACGCGGTCATCGAAAACTATAGGACCAATTTTATGCCACTATTTTAATGAGATGTATTGGCACGTCCTGTTCAATACATGGGTTCTCAGTACTCCGCAATCACACATATTGAGACTTTACATGTCTAGTACCAGACGAGTTGGCCATGCAGTCAGGGGCACGCGGCTGTGAGTTTGCATCCGGGAGATAGTGGGTTCGAATCCCACTGTCGGCAGCCCTGAAGATGGTTTTCCGTGGTTTCCAATTTTCACACCAGGCAAATGCTGGGGCTGTGCCTTAATTAAGGCCACGGCCGTTTCCTTCCTACTCCTAGGCCTTCCCTATCCGATCGTCGCCATAAGACCTATCTGTGTCGGTGCGACGTAAAGCAACTAGCAATAAAGTACTCGTACCATGCCTTGTCAGATATTGTAAACAGTTTCATGATATCACTTTCAGAAGCTTATTCTTGCCGCGAAATCAGTCTGGTGAAGTTCATGTAAAGCCTGAAGAGAACCAGAAGTTGTCCAGCGGCAAAATGATCCAAAGATTTCTTGTAAAATGAGAGCGTTGAATAACACAGTATTAGTATATTGGTGACATAGATTATCCTCATGAACACATCATCGACGTGTTTCATCGTTGTAAAGACTTAAAGTCATTGGATATCCCTACGTAAACTGATGCTTAATGTTCCCCATTCCGAAAAAATATAGAAACTACACTAGACAGATCAGTATCAAATGTTTTTTCTCACTTTTAAATGTGAGAGGACGGACGAAGAAACTGAGTCCTGATACTGTATAGGCTTTTGGGCTTATGCCGAGTCAAGGAAATAAGGTGAAATTCTTTACGTTTCGCAGAGAACTGTGCTCTGCGTCATCAGAAGAAAACGTCGACTGTCCACGAGAAAGGCTTAACGTTCGAAGCGGAAGCTGACCGAACCATCAGAATCAGTCTAAGAGGGTCACATGACATGTGTACGTAACATATGACATTGAGAGGTGTATGACATTACACGCTAGCGCTGTGCCACGTCCGGGGAGCCATCTGGTGACGAATGGACGTACCATTTCCACTTCTATTATAACGCCTAAATTTCAGTCATTGCTTACGAAGCCTTTCTCGTGGACAGTCGAGATTTTCTTCTGATGACGCAGAGCACAGTTCTCTGCGAAACGTAAAGAATTTCACCGTATTAAGGCATAAGCCCAAAAGCCTATACAGTATCATATCTATAAGTACGGGCCGTGTAAGCATCAATGGCAATACTGAGTCCTATCTCTTACGATGTTCGAACATCTAACTCTTCATGGTGTTGTGTAAAACAAGGGAAGAAATTTGTAACTTTCATCATGTCAAACATTCTGTTTCTCCTGTGGGACGCTATATCATAACATAAAAACCTCCCTCTGGGCTCAGCCTTGTCTGTAGCACGTACTGTGCTGCCAACTCCCTGGCGAGAGCCTCACCGCAGGCATTAATATTCCATGATGAAGTCTAGAGAATCCTTCTCCCACGATGGGAGTCGGAGAACATCAAACCGTTGATTTTTATTTCTGCTCCTCCCCGTAAATCAAAAAATATAAAACAAACTCTAAAGAGATGCATTTGGACCACACTTTCGGTCAGAGCTAGTCGGTATTAGGTTTCATTTCAAATTAACTGTTTTTTTTTAATTTATTGCTAAATTTTAGAAGATTAAATTCTGAACATGAATCCTGCTGTTCTGTTTGACCACTTCCCACCATCGTTTAAAGTATCTAATCTGTTTATAACTTTTGGGGTACTTATATCTCCCGAATTTATTTTCCTTATACTTTAATTAGAAAATTTCAACTTGCTTTGTGTTTAATGTCCACACGAGTCTAATGTTTGAATCTTAAATCACCTGAAAAAAGGCTAACTGTACTTTAAAACCTAAAAAGGCTAAAATGGCCCTTTTAAAAATACACTCTAATTCAGTGGAGGAGCTACCACTTATTTGGATTACACATGCAACATGAAAGCTACTTGAAGCTTCTCGTAGAATACAAAACAATGGAAAGCATTATTCTATGGGGTAGGCCATTAACCTCGCCTCTACCAAATTTAACCTTCACTTTTGTGAGTTGGCCACCAGCCTACATACTTGCCGTCGGCTTCCTGTCTTAAGATGCAAAGAGCGGCCGACGCGAAATCGGGATGTTGTGGCTTCGGATCCCACTGATGTCCAGTTGGCCATTTTTGTTCTGTACTTAACACTTCTTCGACACGTACTAAATGCATGTAACACGACCTAATAGCTTACAATGCGGTCGTGAAACTTCAATATTCATTGTCTTGACCCCAATGGGCGACTTGCACGCACTCTACAGTGTGATGATAGTAGTGCCAGGACCTGTAGCTTAGATCGTCTCCAACAGAACAAAGATGACCTAGGCCACCATAGCTAAGTTGATAGAGCAACCGACGTGAAATCGAGAAGTTGTGGGTTTGAACCCACTGGTGTCCGATTGGCCATTTTAATTCTGTACTTAACATCTCTTGAACACGTACTAAATGTATGAAACCCGACCTAATAGGTTGAAAGTCGATTTCGATTAAACTACCCTCTTCTTCGACTGCTTTTCCCATATCTGTGGGGGTCGCGGGTGAGAACTGTGACGTACATTGGTATTTAGCCTTGTTATGTGGCCGGATGCCCTTCCTGATGCCACACCTATGTGGAGCTACGTATTCACTATTGCGTGTTTCTGTGGTATTCGGTAGAGCAGTGCGTTGTCTGAATATGAAGAGGAGAGGATTGCTGGGACAAACAAAAACAGCGAGTCCTCGAGCTAGAAGAATTAATCAGACGCTATTAAAGACCCTATGAACCAAAGGCCTCAACGCTAACCATTCAGTCAAGGAGTCGGACATGCATAGTAAATGATAAGGATATATTTTGACTTATTAAATCCTGTAGATACATCACTTTACAAAAGCTTGTTTTGGAAGGAGCGAGGAAGTCACGTGTCATATAGGAAGGGAAAATAATAGACAGAAAAACTGATATCTTGTATCGTTTAACTGTGGAAAATACCTTCAGACATTTATATATTCCTAGCTTAAATCAAACTCGAAGACATGATCAAACTATCGTGGTTCTAAATGTTGTTGCAGATCTGTGGATCCATGGAGACGATAGTGTCACTTGACTTCATTCAATATGCTCTCACGCTACGTGGTAGCTCTCGTTAACGTTTATCTTTGTAGTATGATGTTTAAGACTATTAAAATCCGTCCTCGGAAGACTGGGATCGATTCATGGCCCTAACTCTGTTTTAAGAGTGGCAGGGGGACTGGATTATTGTGAAAAATGGGGACGCAGCTCAGCTTCCTCGAGTGTGTACATGAAAAAATGATTTGCACCAGCACCTCAAGGAATGCGTAGACACGAATTTGCATTCATCTCTCGTTAATTACCATGCTTCATCTATGTTACTCTTATCTTACAGAGGATGGGTAATGTGTTAGCTTTTAATTCCGTAAACTTTAATGCTGAAAGCCGTTTACGTGCTAGCCTTAAACAATAATCAGTTGGGCGGATCACTAGGTAAGAGCTTTTCCTTGTCTTTAATGAACACATAAAACTGCACTTGAAACAACAGATCTAAAAACCAAACAAACCGTATGGTACAAAATCCCTGAATGTTCTTATTCTGCCAAGCGATCGTTGTTCATCCCGAAGGCCTACAGATTACGAGGTGACCGGTGGTCAATGCGACGAATCCTCTCCACCGTTATTCTTATCTTACTAGACCAGGGCCACTATTTCACCATCCGATAGCTTCTCAATTTTTCTCACGTACACTAAGTGGACTTTGAAGCAACCCTCAGATGAAGATAAGAATCCGTGTGCTGACCGGGAATCGAACCCAGGGTCTCCGCGTGAGTGGCAGGCTCAATACCCCTAAACCACGTTGCCTGCTTACTGTAAGTTTCCAGCTACTACTTCCTATAAATGTCGAACTTAACGTCGTTTGCAAAGGTCTGTCAGGTACGTAAGATGGGAACGTGTGGTTTCGTTTACATCTTAACGTGTTAGTGAAAGGAAAATTGTTCTAAAGGCAAATTGGCCAAGCTTGGACTGAGAATAAGATTGAAGGAATCTGGGTAGATGAAAGCAATGCCTGTTTCAGTTTGGGTTTTGTGGTCACTACAAACACATCGGAAGTCGTCTCTTTCATTTTTTTTTTTTTACAATTTTATTTTACGTCGCACCGACACAGATAGATCTTATGGTGAAGATGGGGAAGGAGAGGTATAAGAGACGGAAGGAAGTGACCTTGGCCTTAAGATAAACAAGTTCCAATAATTATATTATTATTGGTAAAATTGATGCTTCCACGGCCCGTTCTTGTTGGCATGATGTGTGCTTTTAGGATTATGCCGTGTCAAGAAAACGAGGTGTAACTCGCTACGTTTCGCAGAGAACTTCGCTCCGGATCTTCAGAATAAAATATCGACTGTTCACGAGCAGGCCTATATTATTATTATTATTATTATTATTATTATTATTATTATTATTATTATTATTATTATTATTATTATTACTATTATTATTATTATTATTATTATTATTATTATTATTATTATTATTATTATTATTATTATTATTATTATGTGAAAAATACAGCGGAGAAGCTGGTATCTTCTGAATATCAAATATTGAACTTTACAGAAGAAGTAAGTGATGATTGGAAAAAATGGATGAAGAACGCTGGAGACAAGGAGACCTTGTTTAGGAACTGACTGTTACTGAATTGTGAGTTATTTCATCAGAACTAAAACATAATATTGTATATGATAACTGAATTGAATCGCACCATATTCCTTTCCATAATTTTCATCTTTGATCCTGACCAGATACTGCTTTGAAAATCTTCAGTACTTTAGTTGTCCTGTGATCATGTTACAGGCATTCCGTACGGTGAAAGGAGAGATAGGGCTGCTCTTTTAGGCGCTTCCCACACAGTACCAAAGTATACTAACCCGTGCAGTGAGGGCTGCCCCTTCCACCTGCTATGATGTACCGTAGTTCCTCTATTCCATCACATATGCCACCAAGGTCTTCATTGGAACGATAACTAGGGCTCCTCACAAGGCACTATCAGCCGGTCCACTTAAATCCCGGTTTTTGTAAAGAAGTAATACTCCTCTACACCTCCACACTTGGTTCTGTCTTGCCACAGCCAGATCCTAGCTTCCCAGCTTGGGCCTAGTTTGGTGGGCTCTGGAAAGTTAATAATATAAACAAGTTCCAACAAATTTCTGGCATAAATAGAACGAACTTGAATAAGTGTACGCGGATGATATACAGATTTACTATCATTCAAAACCGAGTGATATTGATACTGCAATTACTAAAATAAATTCTGACCTTCAACATCTTAGTGACTATGCAAATAAAAACAGTTTATTAATGAATCCAAATAAGACTCAAGTTATTATTATCGGTACCAGTAAAAACCTTTATTCCCTCAAGCAACAGAATATTCCCGCAATAATTTTAAACAATAAAATCATACCCTACTCTACTTCAGTGACCAATTTAGGAATTATCATGACTGAGACTCTAAACTGGACTCAACAGGTGATAAGCACATGCAATAAAGTACATAAATGCTTATACCCCCTGAAACGGTTTGCTAATATATTCTCTGTTCGACTTAAAGTACAAATAATTCGCTCTCTTATACTACCTATATTTGACTACTGTGACACTGTGTTGACTGGAATAACCTGGGACAGTAACAAGAAACTGGACCGGAGCCTGAACAGCTGCATAAGATATATCTTTAATCTGCGATATGATGCTCATATATCACCTTATTATAAGGAGCTGTCGTGGCTTCGAGTGCATCAGCGCCGTGAACTTCACATGCTATCACTTCTGCACCAAGTTCTTTCCACTAATACTTCCGACTATCTGTCTTCATCTTTTTCTTACCTCTCGTCCTATCATGAACACAATACAAGATCTGGTTCCTCTCTTGCCATACCTGTAAACCGCACTGCTGTGTACAACCGCTCCTTCATAATCTCTGTGTCTAGGTCTTGGAATTCGCTACCTGCGAACATTAGAGAAAATCCTTCTCATCGCAAGTTTAAAGTGGCTTGCTGGGAGCATTTGCTGGGTAGATCCCGCTGACTTGCTGGATAATTGTTGAGTGAACAAAGGAATGAATGGGATGAATGAATGGATTACTGTAGTTACATAATTTAAGTGTACGTTATTTTGTGTATTTTAAAATTAAGGATTCTTTTTTATTATTATTATTATTATTATTATTATTATTATTATTATTATTATTATTATTGCCATTGCTATTAGTATTATTTGTTTTATTTGTATTCGAAATTATAAGTTATGTATATGTATACATGTATATGTATATATGTATATGTATGTGTAAGAGAGGGCCTCGAGCCCTCACTTCGCCACCAATAAAGGCATTATCTATCTATATATATATATATAAGAAATCATCATGATCCAAACTTTATAAAACTTTATGCGTTCCACTATTAACGTACGGTAGTGAAAATTTCTCATTCAATTTAGCTGAGAAAACATTGAATCAAACGAAATGAAGTTCCTCCGAAGCGGCAAAGGTTGCACTATTTTTGATCGACCGAGAAAGAAGATATCCGTTAATAATTGTATTGAACCGTACAGAAGAAGTAAGCGAACCAAACTAGACCTGATATCTCCTATACACGTACGAGTTATAATAGAATACAGAATAAATTACCAACCAAAAGTCATTCGAATTTAGGAAGACGGGAATTAATATGGATACGTGATCTCGGTTTTGAAAATGGAACAAACATTTTGACCTTGACCTTGCATTTTAAATAGCAGATGAGGAGAAGAAGTAGAAGAAGAAGAATTTATTCAAATATATTTATTGTGGACTCAATGGAAATCCTTCACTTTGAACGGTTTATGCTGCTTTGAATCCTCGAGAGCAAGTTTCTGTGATATTACTTATTTGATGAACTTGAATGACGCATTTCACCAACATCAATAAATGAATACATAGCTGGGGTTATCGAACACTCAATTATCGGATATTATTATTAGTTTGAAAGGTATGCAAGAGAGATAAAATTAAAATTTAATTCCTGCAATAAGACTTACTTTACAGATACAATACAATTTGGCCAAAGTTTAGTATTGCGCAAGTTGCAGAATTTGAGGTACAGCTAAGTCAAGTGTACGATGTCGGCACAGTCCACAACACCGTTCTCCATTTCTTCGGCGATGGCCAGCGCCCCAGAAGATGACTGAAGCAGCGCTGGCAATATACTCAATATAATTGTATAGAAACACTCTTTATTGTCGGTCTGAGTATATTACTTCGAAAGGAAAGTGTGTACCCGAAGAATCAAAGTACCGTATTCACAGCAGATAATAACAGTGTCATAATATGGAATTCCAAATGTAAATCACTCGCTTCTCTGCGTTTGATAACCATGAGCTTGTCTGATTTGTAGTCCATGACATGACACTGTTTGCGATATGGTCTCTGTCCGTATCATGAGAATAATGTATGCGTACCTTTGATCTGCCACAATTTCATGACTAACTGTTCGGATGGACATCAACCCCGAAAGATATATTTTTCAAATCAGGAAAATGAATCTTCATGTTCGATCAATTGTTTAAAACTCAGTGAGGAGTATGTAATGATAATGCGCGCATTTTCCATTGCCCTGCACCCAGCAGATTACAGTAGTTATATAAATATTAAAGCATGCAGATATGTTCGATTGAATTGAAAAGTTCATTCTCGTTTGTAGTTAAGCATTCTTCGTTGGTTTAAGGAGATGTTGTTGTTTCATAACAAAGAGTGCATTGATGTCAAACGTTTAAAACCGACTTGGATTATTGCCACTAATTGACAATCAGTCACAACAGATCTGAATTTAGGGCAGTCGCCCAGGTGACAGGTTCCCTATCTGTTGTTTTCCTAGCCCTTTCTTAAATGAAATGTATTGAAATGTAATACAATGTAATGATGTATTGGAAATGTATTGAACATCTCCCTTGGTAAGTTATTCCAGTCCCTAACTCCCCTTCCTATAAACGAATATTTGCCACAATTTTTCCTCTTGAATTCCAGCTTTAACATCATATTGTTCGTCTACTGATGTCACTCCATGCCATCTCGCCACTGACAGCTCGGAACATACCACTTAGTGGAGCAGATCATCTCTTTTCTCCCAAGTCTCCCCAGCCCAAATTTTTCAACATTTTTGTAACGCTACTCTTTTGTCGGAAATCATTCACAACAAACCAAGCTGTTTTTCTTTGGATTTTTTCCAGTTCTTGAATCAAATAATCATGGTGAGGTTTCCATACACTCGAACCATACTCTAGTTGGGGTCTTACCAGAGACTTATATGTCCTCTCCTTTATATCCTTATGATAACCCCTAAATACCCTCATAACCATGAGCAGAGATATTTACCCCTTATTTACAATCATATTAATGTGATTACCCCAATAAAGATTAACACCTACGTACTTACAATGATCACAAAAACCTTTCACCCCATCAACGCAGTAATTAAAACTCAGAGGACTTTTCCTATTTGTGAAACTCAAAACCTGACTTTTAACTCCGTTTATCATCATAACATTGCCTGCTGTCCATCTCACAACATTTTCGAAGTCACGTTGCAGTTGCTCACAATCTTGTAACTTATTTATTACTCTATGCAGAATAACATCATCCGCAAAAAGCCTTACCTCTGATTTCACTTCTTTTTTTTTATTTTTTATTTTTGCTAGGGGCTTTACGTCGCACCGACACAGATAGGTCTTATGGCGACGATGGGATAGGAAAGGCCTAGGAATTGGAAGGAAGCGGCCGTGCCCTTAATTAAGGTACAGCCCCAGCATTTGCCTGGTGTGAAAATGGGAAACCACGGAAAACCATCTTCAGGGCTGCCGATAGTGGGATTCGAACCTACTATCTCCCGGGTGCAAGCTCACAGCCGCGCGCCTCTACGCGCACGGCCAACTCGCCCGGTGATTTCACTTCTTTACTCATATCATTTATATATATAAGAAAAAATGAAGGTCCAATAATATTGCCTTGAGTAACTCCCCTCTTAATTATTACAGGGTCAGATAAAGATTCGCCTACTCTAATTCTCTGAGTTATATTCTGTAGAAATATTTTAAATGAATTGTAGTTTTACATTAAAGTATTCAGTAATCTAATTTCGAAGGAATTAAATTTTTTACATATAACAATTACTCTATGCAGTGGAGAATTTCGTAGTAACTTTTACTTGCCATTTCTCACTCAGTACTCATACCGAATGAAATTGAGATGAAAGATATGTTACTGGCTTATACCACCGGGCGAGTTGGCCGTGCGGTTAGCGGCGCACAGCAGTGAGCTTGCATACGGGAGATAGTGAGCTCGAACTCGACTGTCTGTAGCCCTGAAGATGGTTTTTCTGTGGTTTCCCATGTCTTATACCAGGAAAATGCTGGGACTGTACCTTAATTAAGGCTCCGGCCACTCTCTTGCCACTCTTAGGCCCTCCTATCCCATACTATCATTGTCGTAAGACCTATTTATGTCGGAGAGACGTTAAGCAAATTGTATATAACTAGCTTATACCCGCGGATCTGGGGTTAATGCTCTTATACAATGACTTTATGTACTTCTACCTATGACACATATCGATGATGAGTTCATGGGGGTAAACTATAGCAATAATATACTGATACTGTATTATCCAGTGCTCTCATTTTACGAGGAAAGTTCGAAACAATCTCTCCTTGGACTAGCTTACGGTTCTCTCAAAGTTTTGGAGGAATTTCATCAGGCAGATTTCGCCGCAAGAATTGGGTTCTGTAATTGGTTTTGTGAAAGTGATTGGAATGAACATATGGATTCACAGCTTATGTTTCTGTCTCAAGAGGCATGTTTCATCCTTCTACACATGTGCATTCTCAAAATGTGCATGTTTAAGATTCATAGAGCATGAAACATTCTACAAGAAAGTCCCAATAGCAACATCTCCGCTCCCAGTAACAGCTTTTATACTAGTTATGAGTAGAAACCCTGCGCTTGGTATGGAATCAGCATTCCTGAGATTCGGCTTAACGACACTTAAACTTTTAATGAACGATTTAGTGCAAAATGTTCTATGAAAAAACCAGAATACCACAGAGACCACATTTGTATAAGGAAGCCCTTAACTAAAGAGCTAGGTAGATATTTCCAGTTCCTCACCCATGCGAACTAAATTAGTTTGCAAATCTCCTTTTAAAAATTATGAAGGGGCAGAATTATAATTCTCATGCATTAAGACGAGGACACAAGGTAATGTTAATAAACTGAAAATGATGCCCTTCTAAATGCTGCCATCACATTGATTCTCGGATGCGCTAATGGATCCCTAATGCATATATCAATGCTAACGGAGGGCGTTTTGAACATTTAATATAAGAAAAAGTATCATGTAGTATGCCAGTACGTTCCGTTCCTGTGAGTGGTTAATAGTATGTAGAGTTGTAAGAAATGAGTTGGAATATTGAAATAAAGCGTTTCCGGACCCATGACCATATACAGTAAGATATTTTTGTCTGGAAGCTTGGCCGTCTCTTAATGTTACAACCTGTGTTTTAAATCTAAGTGAATACCAGATTCATTAAATCTGAAGTAACTATGAAATTCATGCAGTATGTGAAAAAATTCTTATTTGTGTATAACACGCGGACGGTATATGCGTGACATTTTCTCACATATCATCGACGGCTGTATGTAGATAGCAAGAAGTGAATGTTGAATTACTAATCACAAATCGAACATGAAAATCGGTAATTTATTACCAGCCTTAAGATATTTAATACAGAACTCGTATTCTAGAACCACCTAATCAACCTTCATCTAGAGATTTGAGGATACAGAGTTGTACCGGAGTTCAATTCCCTATAGTACCAGGACGTTAACAACAGTTGCCCACTGCACAATTAAGCCTTGGTTGACTCAGTCAGATGCATACATTGAATACCTGAGGGATTTTCTGAACTGTACATCTCTCTCAAGGGGGATAGAACCCATTCAGGCACTGAACTAATCTTCTACACCAGAAGTAAAGCATGTATGCAGTTCCTAGAACAGGAAAGGGAGTTCATTCAGTGGTTGAAGTTTCGTGTGATAAACTCATAATCTCAAATGGGACTTCCATTGCTTCATCTTACCTGATATCTCTCCAAATTCTGCCATCACACTGAATCTCGGATGCGCTGACGGATCGCTGATGCTAACGGAGGGCGTTTTGAACATTTCATGTCACATAAAGTTCAATGTAATAGTTAAATTTTCCCAAAATTCTTGTTCCCATTAGTCAAATCTTCTTTCCCTTGATCCTGTCAGACAATTGAGCCAATGGAGTAATTATTTTTCACCGGGCGAGCTTGCCGTACGGTTTGGGGTGCGCAGCTGTGAGCGTGCATCCGGGAGATAGCGGGTTCGAATCCCACTGTCGGCAGCCCTTAAGATGGCTTTCCGTGGTTTTCAATTTTCACACCAGGCAAATGCTGGGGCTGTACCTTAATTAAGGCCACAGCCGCTTCCTTCCCACTCCTAGCCCTTTCCTATATCACCGTCGCCGTAAGACCTGTATGTGTCAGTGCGACGTAAAGTCACTAGCAAAAACATATATATTTTTCTTTCATTAATTGTCTTTCTCTTTCTGTTTACGATATCCCATCCTTCACCGTTTTCAAATAACCGTATTTCCATTTCAAATTCCAATTAATGTGGTAAGTGAGTGATTGCAAGTTTCTGCTCTTAAAGCCTTTTACCTCCTTCACCAATTTGCCTCAGTGTTGTCAAACCACCGGTGATCTAAATAAACAATTGAAGTAATATCATCCCACAAATTAATTCAAAACTACTGCCTCTCCGTTCACGTTTACATGATTGGGAACTTACACTTGCACTGGTTCTAATAAATATCTCACGTTAAGTCGCTAGGATTCGAACCTAGGTTACATCGGTTCGGAGTCAATCATCTAGACAACTAACTGCCACATAACTCATATTTCTCTGATTAGGAACACGTAAGTCGAAAGTAAATTCAATTCAGTTTCTGTTTTCGTTTATTCGTCCATTTGTTTGTTTGGAAAAACAGAAAAATAGAATTTCCTGAAAATAGGTATTTAAGCTCAGATGTATTCTGGTTGTGCACAAGACTGTACGTTATGTATATCGACGTTGCGCCTCGAAAGTTATGTGTCAATGTTGAGGGGAGAAATACTGACCCGCAGCACATATATCACTTAGAACGAAAATTCGTTGATGTAGTTCATGCATGAACCTTACATGACGGAATATATATTTGGTCAGAGTTCTAAGCTCAAATATTTATTTATTTATTTATTTATTTATTTATTTATTTATTTATTTATTTATTTATTTATTTATTTATTTATTTATTTATTTATTTATTAAGTGGCGAAGTTAGGGCTCCTGGCCCTCTCTTACACCTAACCACATAAATTTTTTTTATTTTTACAGTATTAATCTAAAGTATCATTGTAATCAATTACTGCTATTGAGATATGTAAGTCAGATAAGGAATTACAATAATACAATTAATTAAAGTTACTACTGATGAAAAATTATAGGATAAATAGAGAGTAGATAATAACAAAATATATATATATCAATTTATAACCTAAAGAATATATCTACAACTAGCTTAAAGAAAAACTTATTGAAATGTAAGGCTAAAATAAATTAGCATATGTTACGATCTGAGTGTACTAAAATCGATGTTACTATGTAGTCTATTTCTACGAACAGTCTACAGCCTTAAATGAGAGTAGTAAGAACGTAAATGGGATAGCCTAAGAACTTAAATCTAGTACGTCATTTTTGGTTTCATTCACACGTCATTCACTCTTACATTCATTCGAGTCAACTGCATGTACTGTGGAGGAATTTACGGTAGGCTGTTTTAAATGTCCTAGACGAGCAAGACTTTTTAATATCATCCGGGATCGTATTCCATAACCTCGTAGCAGAGACCAGAAATGAATGGCCGTAGGTATTCGTTCGATGCGGTGCTATTTCAAGTAGTGATCCGGAACGAGTGTTAATTTCGTGGAACGAAGAAAGAAGCCTAAAATTGGGCAATAGGTAGGCGGGGCTGTTTGAAGAAAGCAACTGATAGACGAGGGTCATTTGTTGCGTTTTTCTACGGTCATTTAAACGTAGCCATCCCAACGTTTTGTAGTATGGTGTTATATGAGTATCATGTCGGAGCTGGAAGGCAAATCGAATGCAAGAGTTCTGTACACGTTGTAGCTTTGTTGCTTGTTCACAGGTTAGATCAGTCAATAAACTGTCACAGTAGTCAAAGATTGGAAATAGAAGTGTTTGTATGAGTTTTAATTAAAGGTCCAGTGGGAGAACATTTTTATGACACTTCAAAGGATAAATAGATGCGTGTACTTTTCTGCACACATTGCTTATATGCTTATTCCAGGTCCGAGTCTCATTTAAGGTGACCCCAAGGTTTGTAATAATCTTGGAGTATGGCACTTCGGTATCATCAATGGTAATTGGAGGAGGGTTGCTATTACTATTTAGAGCACATAATAATTTTTTGGGTCCAATTATTATGCTTTGGGTCTTTCGTGGGTTGATGAGTAAGGCGTTGTTCCTGGCAGATTTCTTCTTTTAGTATTAGTATTGTACAGAGTAAGTACTGCACAAGGTCTAACCTCCAAACTTTTCATAACTCTTAGTGTTATTTCAGTGAGTACCATCCTCGGAGGTCCCGATTCGATTCCATGTACTCGTAGGTGGACTGTTGCGCAGTTGAAATTGTACTTGCAGCTCACCTCCATTGAGGACGAGTCTGAAAATAGCTGTATCACCTCGAGGATAAGAGGACAAGAGTGTACTACAGGACCGTAGAAATAATATGGTTCAGAACATGCACCATCTCTCTTTTTTCCTGTCTGCATGGAAGGGGACAACTGAATTTCAAGTTATTGACTGTGGTAGATGCCATACTGATAACAAGAGGAGACCTCAAAACTCAATCGATTCCTCAAACCGCGGAAACGTAACATTTGTCGCAATAATGTTTGAACGTTGACACTCTGGTTAGTACAGAGAAGAGCGTCGATATAAAATTTCGATTTCCTGTTCATCTGTAGATAGTGTAAGTTATGTTAGCTCTATCGTAGAGAGGAAATTGATTGAATTGCGGAGGGTGGGCAAACTGAAAATGGAACAAGCTCATTTTGTTGTGGATTTATACGAGAGATCTGGTTCGTTACAGCAAACAGTACTCCTATATTCATAAACATAGAAAACAATCCTTTTGCTCTGGTCGGGATTTCGAGTCGATATTTGGTTATTTCTGTGCTGGCAGGTATATGTATACATTTCTTGGGTGAAGTTGTAAGAAACAATCCTGTCCTGGTCTCTTTGTGACAGATTATTATATCATTTTACACTGTCATTACTGTTATTCCTTTATTTTTAATGCACAGAGGAAGAGTAAATCACTCGCTTCATATCAGATTTACAGAAGGAAGAATCTCTGTTGTGACTGTTTGATATATTGAAATACGGCGCGCTTGTTAAACATCACGTCGTGGGAAGGTACACGACGAGGGAAGTGTAGAGATTAGATATATTTGTGAGTCAATTCAAATATTTGTGTTTCATTGAGAAGTTCCTGACTTGGTATGTGAAGAGATTCTTCCTTCCATTTACCATACCGAGTATTCTAGGAACCCTTGTCAAAGCTTGTATATAATATTTTGTAACAACAGCGACCTAAGTTATGAATTATGGTTATGGACGAGGATCCCTTCCATTCTGTGAATTGTGTTACAATTTTTTTCATTAGTTATTCCTAGATTTAACTGGCAGAATATTTAGTTCATCTGAGATCCTTTGCATGTATAATCTTGAAATATATATTTTCAGTATAGCTTTCAATTATGTAAATAGCGATTCACTTCCCTTGTTTCCATATATACGAGGAGACTGTTCATTATCAACTGTTTCTGGTAAATTATTCTGAATATTAAGTGACTTATTCTGTCAATCGTAAATAAATCGTCTGTCATCTGTGAAAAAATTCTAATTCCTTGGGTTGTAGATTTTACGGCCGGATTTCCCTTCCTGACATCATCCTCATCAGAGGAGTTAGTGAGATTAATTTAAGGAAGGGAGAAGGTGAAACATGTTACCGGCGCATAGCTTACTCCTGTCGAATAGCACCATGAGGTTTAACGTCCCCATCCAACGGCCGGATCACCATCCCATCAACAGAGTCATATGCTCTCACTTCCTATTAAACACTGCAGAGGGGTTTGGAATAGAATTCATATCCTTGGCAAGCAATCTAGCGATTAGAAATTGTATACCATGAGCTCTCCTAACCTGCCGGTACACATTCCAACTACTTAAAGGTAAATAATGTACTTCCCATGTATAGTTTCACAAACGTATACAAGAACTAGTTGAATCTACCCGTTGGAGACGGGCCCATTGTTGTCGACGTCACCGACTCAATCTCAGCACTCAGCGTGCTTGATTTAGAACCAACCATGGGCTGTACCATTTTAGTGTCGGAAACTATTTCGATTCCTCTCGATCTACAATCTTCTTACAATTTGTTGTATTTTGCATAATCTTGGCAGGCTCGGAAAATGAGAGAAAATTTGGCAGGAGGAGCCAAACACCAGTAAATAAAAATCAGCCAATGCGTGATTACTTCAGGTCGTGGAATTCAAGATGTATAGACGTAAACTAAGATACCGCCTACACCTCTTGGCCTTCCCGAGGTAATCTCAATATTTGAAAGATCCATCCTAACGAAATATTATAGGCCTACTGACGAATGTAGCTTATAATTACATCTAAACCATTATTTATACATAATATTTCTACTTAAACCCAATAGCGACGGAAATATTTGGAATTATTTCTTCATGCTTCCTGAAAACTACTAGTGCATTCAAGGATTTCGAAATACTATGTACCGAAAAACGTAACGAAGCGGTCATACATGGTAAATAAATATATTTAGTTGAATTATCTCCAATAGTTGTCCAGTAGTACAAACAAACACGTCTATATGTCTAAATATATATAGTAAGTGCCAACAGTTCTGAGGTTGGAGAGAAACTTTTCAAATTTTATTTCTATTTAATCAATGCTGTTATTATTTACATTGGCAATTAAAATTGATATTTAGAGCATCAATCTAAAGAAGAATACTTCTTACTAATGTGTTTGAAATCATTTCTCTGATATTCTAAGTAAACATTGAACTTGAAGATTTGTTCTCAGGTACTATATTTTTAAATTGGTGATTTTTATATTACGTATTTACTGTTCTAAGTAACATTTAGCCACGTTTAGCTTCCTGGCAGCCTTCTATCGTGCGAAAATCATTCGTTTACAAGGAGTGCCTAAACGAAAACTCAGAAGAGCTAGGAATAAAGCAGTGCATCTCCAGAAAGAATAGTTCATATCACTTCTAATCACATTAGTACTGTCTAACTAAACGTGGAATGTTTAAACTCCACCACTATAAAGGAATCAGGAATGTTGAAGATATCGTCACGTGTATGGCGCTTGTTGTGTCAAAAGTCATCAGAGGTGGAACAAATCCGCATAATACGGACAAACTTCTGATTTATAGAGTGCGATTTTGTGTATCCCATGTGTTGGCGTTCCTTTTCGATATTAATGAGTTTTGAGCACGCTAGTACGATTAAAAAGTTAAAATTAGCAGTAATTAAGGCAGTTTTTAATTCATTAACGTCAATGATTTTAATGATGTTTGGTAGGTGTGGTCCTGATCTTTCGAGCTGACGCCTTATAGGCGATCTGCTTGTCTGTGAGGATGGGTCCCTATCTGTGATGAATTCTAAAGCTGAAGATGGCACACAACTGCAGTCCCCGAGCCATCTGAATTTACTGATGAAGGTTAAAGTCCTCGACCCGTCCAAGAATCTAACCTCGAACCTCTTCGATCAAAGGCCAGTATCCTAACACTATGTCTTGACTAGTTGCTTTACGTTGCACCGTCACACACAGGTCTTATGCCGACGATGGGATGGGAATGTGCTAGGAGTGGGAAGGAAGCAGCCGTGGCTTTAATTAAGGTACAGCCTGATGTGAAAATGGAAAAACACGCAAAACGATCTTGAAGACTGCCGACAGTGGAGTTCAGACCCACTATCTCCCGAATACTGGATACTGGCCGCACTTAAGCGCCTGCAGCTATCTAGCTCGGTGTTAAAATTTTAGCCATGGAACAGGAAAACCTGAAGGTTTGATAGAATTGTAAGTTCTCCACTGGATTCCTGATGAAATAAAATTGATAGTCACCGAAAGAGTTGCTACGCAGCACAAGTTGTGTATTTTTTTTTTTTTGCTAGGGGCTTTACATCGCACCGACACAGATAGGTCTTATGGCGACGATGGGATAGGAAAGGCCTAGGAGTTGGAAGGAAGCGGCCGTGGCCTTAATTAAGGTACAGCCCCAGCATTTGCCTGGTGTGAAAATGGGAAACCACGGAAAACCATCTTCAGGGCTGCCGATAGTGGGATTCGAACCTACTATCTCCCGGATGCAAGCTCACAGCCGCGCGCCTCTACGCGCACGGCCAACTCGCCCGGTGTTGTGTATATTTTAAACTTATATTCGGGAGAAGGTGGATTTAGTTTCCGGCAGCCGTGAATTTGGTTTACCATTTCTTGCCATATTTTAATTAAGGCCTTGGGTGGTGCTTTCTTAGTCTAATCCAAGTCCACTCCCATTCCATAGTCACTGAATCCAATCAACAGTAGTGCGACGTTCAGACACAAGTAATAAAATAAATGATCAATATTCGTAGTCTAACCTCAAGAGGGTGAAAAAAAAATTCCAACTTCAAGAAGGGGATACAGTCTGGACAAGTGCATTTATATGCACGGTTTAACGTCTTCTTGGTCTCTTCTCGAATTATTTGGGCCGGAACTTGATCTGGACTAGGCCCAGTTTTATGGCGACTGCTCTTACTGACGTCAATTGAATGTGGAGGAATATATTCACTGTGGTGTTTGTCTATGGTGATAGGCAGTGTGGTGTGTTGTGTATATGTGAAGAGGCGCGTATACGTCTTTTCATTTAATTAGTAACTGAACAATTCCACTAAATGGACGTACGATTATTTAATTTTATTTACAGCACTGAATATATAGTTCAGTATTTGGAAATATAATTATTTGTCTACTGTGAGTTACCTTCAGTTATGGGTGAGGCCACTATATTGGGATACCAGACCTATCTGAATTTAAATCTTTAATTACGGTATTGAATCTATTTGAATGTCCTCCTTGTGCCCAAAGGTTATTATTTATAGATAACATCACAATGAGCAGCTATATGAAAGCCTCTTTACTGTAGGTTTATACGTGAGTGTGACTGGTGCTTGGACTCTGTGGAGCACAGGCCACAATATATGCCTGGCTGAGGAATGACAATTAGCAATGAAGACAGTACGGAAAGCTCATCCCTAATGTGTCACACTATTATAAACTGAACTAAGCTTCCTCCCAATGAAGCTAAAAATAAACGTGTGATGTTGGCTACAGTGAACAGGAATTTTAATTTGACGTTATCTTGGCTGCCTGCACGTCAATTTCGACGCTCCGTTTTCCCTACCAGATGGCAGAGTAAGCCAGATCATTCTTTGGTAATCAATGCCTGAGTTTTAATTAATTTTGTCGGTCAAACACCAAATGTGTCACCAGGGAACGCTTACATGCTGACATCGTACGACATGGAGGGTAGAATGGACTTTTCTACGCCCTTCAAAAATCCGATTACCTTTGTCTGGTTTGAATGCTGGCGACTAGTTCGTCGTTGATACACTACTACTAAAATGATTTCATTCCTCTCCTGAAGTTTGAGGTGGGTCTCTTAGACGGTGACGCCGTCTCTCAGGCCGGGAGATCTGCTACGATGAAGGAGATGCTCGGAGAAGGTGAGAAGGTTGGCGGCCGTGGCCTATTCTAGGAATTGTCCCGGCATTCGTCTTAGTGCAGGAAAATGAAAAACCACGGAAAATTCTCAAGACAGCCGACGGTGGATACCAGCCCCTCTCCGTCTCCCGAAACAGAGGCGTAGAGCCACGGTGCAGCCGTGGCCACCCCTCCGTTAAGACACCATTGTAAGCCTCCTTTGTAGGACAATGTATTGACGGTGCATAACGAGAAATATGTACTTCCACTTGCATAAATGTCTGCCTTTGGGGTTTATATCGAAAAATGAGTTCCCAGAAAGAAACCATAATTTAATTTGATTTCCAGCGTCTTGGAAAGGCGTGGCAATCTAAAAGATGAGCCCACTGCCATACTGGGTCGGAATTCTGGTGATTTCACGACTTTTTCCTAGTGACTTTACGCCGCACCGACACAGATAGGTCTTATGGCGACGATGGGAGAGGAAAAGCCTAGGAGTCGGAAGGAAGCTGCCGTGGCCTGAATTAAGGTACAGCCCCAGCATTTGGGTGTGAAAATGGGAAACCACGGAAAACCATCTTCAGGGCTGCCGATTTAAATCCAATATCTCCCGGATGCAAGCTCACAGCTGCGCACCCCTGATCGAATGGTCAGTTAGCCCGGTATTTTACGATTTATAAAGCCTAAACAGCTTGAATGCGGTTAATATTTGCAATCGATGCAATTGAATTATGGTTTCCTTCTAAATGGAGACAAGGAATCCGCCAACAGGAGGGTTAAACGCTGAAAAAAAAAAGATGCTTAAAATGAACGCAAAGTGCATTACAAGCAGGTTTCGTCACTTGAAATAGTTCAGTTTGTCATGTTGTTTCCTTCGCGAAGAAATTGCTCCAGATGGATACAACATACGAATCTGCTTCTGTACCTCCGTTAATTGACGTGGCAACTACTTTGGACAATTCTTGCGCATCTTCAAGTCATGTCGAAGAATTGGGAGCACAGACGGTACAGATATAGCCATATTTATGGATAACTCTTGCGCTATCCAAGAACTGTTCGGTAACAGCCAATGACCCTTATACGAGACTGTCAATAGATGAAATGAAATGTCGTATGGCTTTTAGTGCCGGAATATCCCAGAACGGGTTCGGCTCGCCAGATGCAGGTCTTTCTATTTGACTCCCGTAGGCGACCTGCGCGTCGTGATGAGGATGAAATGATGATGAAGACAATACATACACCCAGCCCCCGTGCCATTGGAATTAACCAATTAAGGTTAAAATCCCCGACCCGGCCGGGAATCGAACCCGGGACCCTCTGAACCGAAGGCCAGTACGCTGACCGTTCAGCCAACGAGTCGGACACTGTCAATAGATGATCCGCGTTCACGTTTGAAGTACTCAACCCAACATGAATCAGCTCGAAATAGTAACGCATTATCACACAACGCTTATTTGGCGAGCATTTCGTTCACAAAAAACGGCGATTTTCATGTATGGCTACTGTTCAGCACTAGACCTTGGATCACGGGCAGTGAATTATTTCGAACGCTGTTTACTAGTAACTGACGCAAACAGATTTTCTTACTCATGTCATGACCTTCTCGTGCTGTTGCACGTTCAGAAGATACAGGGTGAGTCTTTCAAGGGTTGTCCCCCTGCGGGTGGGGGCGGTAGAATAACATCCACGGTATCCCGTACCTGTCGCAAGAGGCTACTAAAATGGGCCCCAGGGGCTCTCAACTTGGAGAGCTTGGATTGATGACCAATGAGCCCTTAGCTGATTCCTGGCATTGCTTCGACTTACTCGTGCCAGGCTTGTCACTTTCATGTGTCATATACAACTTCCCTTGGTCAACTCTGGTTTTTGTCTTTCTTTGGGCGATAACTTCATTTTTCGAAGTGTCGGATCCCTTCAATTTTTCTCTCTGATTAGTGTTAATAGAGGATGGTTGCCTAGACGTACTTCATCTTGAAACAATAATCACCACCATCACCTCGACGGTTGCCGTCTTTCCTGCATGCTGCGTGTCACTAAACGAGAGTGCGCTTGCCGTCACACTCCTCTCCAAGGCCCGTATAAAAGTCACCAACTTCGAGGATTTCCTTTGTTATTTGTTTAACGTCACACTAACTCGTCGAAGGTTTTCGGCGGCGGAACGATGAATGAATCGGCCGTGGCCTTAATCAAGGAACAGTCCCAGAATTTGCCTGGCGTGAAGATTGCAAACACGGAAAACCATATTCAGGGCTGCCGACGGTCGGATTCGAACCCACTATTTCCCGAATTCAAGATGAAGTTTAATTATTTAGAAAAACAATAAAACTTAACCATTTACAGCAACAAGTGTTGAAAAAGTTCTCCCTCAGCCTGTAAACGAACTTTGTAGCGTGTGATGATACTCTGGTTCACTCTCTGTAATTGCGTTTAGAAATCTACATCACACGAAAATACGCTGTTCAACACTTAATTCAGAAGCCATGAAACGCACTAAACCGAGCAATTTCTGTTGTATAAGAAGTAATCACACTGAACGCAGAACGGAAGCTTGTCGGCGACTAGCTGAGATCATGATATCACGGGGCGAGCTATATGGGTCAGGTGGCTATGGCGTCAGCCAGTCGCCCAGACATGACGGATTTTGAACCTTGAGAACTAATAAATAAATAAATAAATAAATAAATAAATAAATAAATAAATAAATAAATAAATAAATAAATAAATAAATAAATAAATATTTTATAATACAATTGCTCACCAAGGTTGGCTTTTCCCCGAAATCAGCGAGGGATATCACCTCTACCGCCTCATGGGAAGTGTCCTGGAGCTTGAGACATTTGGTCGGGGATAAAACTTGGGAGGAGGACTAGTACCTCGCCCTGGCGACCTCACCTGCTATGCTGAATAGGGGCATATTAGGGATAGGCTATCGTGGCCTTAAGTTAGGTACCCTCCCGGCATTTGCCAGGAGAAGAAGTGGGAAAAGACAGAAAACGACTTCGAGGATGGCTGAGGTGGGAATCGAACCTCCTCCACTCAGCTGACCTCCAGAGGCTGAATGAACCCCGTTCCAGACCTCGTATCACTTTTCAAAATTCATGGCAATGCCGGGAATCGAACCCGGGCCTCCAGGGGCGGCGTGTGTAGTAATTTTGAATTGATACCATTAATGCTGCCTTACTGATATTCCTTTTAACTCTAGCGGATGTTTTAACTGCAGTTCTATTGGGCAACCTATCACTGAGTTTAAATCAATTGTTATAAAGTGAACACTGAATGGGTTACCAGAGATCTTTTATCTACTGCATTGTATGTCATTAAATACAGAATTAACTTATTTCCGACCTTTCAAAATTTTACTTCCTCTGCTGGGTTTGAACTCTCAATGTTGGCATCACTATCTTAGCACGGGAAGGAGATTATGAATTAAGATGTTTAGAATTGAAGCTGAATGGCGTAATGATAAACAAAAATTATGATATTGATAAAAATACAAGCAATATTTTATAAGAAATACGAATATTACATGAAGTTTCAAAGATTAGACAGCGACACATCGCCAATCCATCCTGAATTAGGATTTCAGTGATACCAAGGCAAATTCGCGCTGAACGTGGGAGAGATTTTCCTCGGTTACACTTGTTGACTGCATTAATTACTGTCCTGTCCGACCCGTTGGCTGAACGGTCAGCGTACTGGCCTTCGGTTCAGAGGGTCCCGGGTTCGATTCCCGGCCGGGTCGGGGATTTTAACCTTAATTGGTTAATTCCAATGGCACGGGGGCTGGGTGTACGTGCTGTCTTCATCATCATTTCATCCTCATCACGACGCGCAGGTCACCTACGGGTGTCGAATAGAAAGACCTGCACCTGCCGAGCCGAATTGTCTTCGGACACTCCCGGCACTAAAAGCCATACGCCATTTCATTTTTTTCATTACTGTCCTGGGGATATTAGAGTATGCTTATCAGCCAGCACGTTAATGAACAGAGTTTTATCAACGGATCCAATTCTTAGATGGAATAAGGCTAAATAGGCTATTATTTATGTAGCATATACAGAATTGAGGGCGTGTTTAGCACCGTCACTCTTCTGTTGACTCTTCACCCGGATGACCGAAATTCGATTACCGGTAAATTCAAGAGTGAAATATTCACTTGAAAATCAAGTGTCGACAAGAAGGGTGTCTGCCTTTAAATCTCCACCAGAACCATAAATAGCCAGGATGGGTCCAGAGATCTGAGAAAATCCCGGATACGTACGTCATAAATTATTTTCATTACTCAAGAGCAGGTAATGCCTTTCAGCGTTTGATCTGCAGCCACTTGTGAAATAAACAAAAGCCTCCACAACCCTGTATGTGAAATAAGATCTGTGCCATTGTTTTGTTTCCACACTTCCTACCTTGATATCATTAAAACTTGTTTAATCTTCGTCTCACTTACCCCCTTGCCTTGACTATAATTTTTCTCAGTAACCCATTCTCCTCACACAACTCCATCGCCAAAGCCAATCCATACGCACAGCTTCTTTCGCTGAGTTCATTCCTACCTGAGGCTTTATCTTCTCATCAAAAATACAGTTCTGTCATTGTTTCTGCATACTTACACCAGCTATCATTCCCTCTACTTCAAAGTCTGTAACTTCAAGCTTATGAGTAAACCTTAGTACACCCACCTTTCACTGTCGTACAAAAGTGTCGGTCTAAGACCTGGTTAATGTAAAGGTACAGTAATTCAATCCGAGAACCCCTTCTTATATCTGGGATAAGCGAAATAATTATACGATGTATACAACTGTTAATACTTTCGGTTTCTGGAGAGCATCGTTATTCTGTTGTGTACTTTTTAGATATGGAAATTGTTGTACATACTGTAGCACATCCCACACTTCACTGCTGACTGAGAGCCTCTTTCGTAAACCAGCGGCAGACGATAAGCATATCACTCGAGCTCTCTCGGATGTAATAGCAAGGGAAGCAATTTACAGACGAGTGCTAACATCTAGCACATGTAGCTGAGTTACCTTGATGGGAGCGTTACCGTCGTGCGTCCCTAGAAATGAGGAGTTCACGGAAGCATCAGTTGAATAATCCTTACCTTGTACTGCTTAAAGATCTAGAACGAGAATCGCTTGCTGCAGGTATACAGTAGTATTAGGGAACCTAGGGTCTAATGTTGAGAGTTAAGATCCTAGGACGTACTGATTTTCGATAGCTGATCCTACTTACGATGGTGAGTCAGTTCTCCGCCACCTGAACATTTTGTTTCGTTTACATGATTGCCATTGATTGAGTAGAGGTAATAGATTACAGTCCTATAAAGTCAGGTGATGCAGGAAATATTAGATTTAAAAATGATCTTAAAAGAACAGATTGAGGTAGAATAAAGAACGATAGCAGAAGCATGGACGATATAAAATATTTACTAGCACAAGCAAGAAAATATTTTGTCTGCGTGTTCATCAGCCCGTTCAATGGTTTGATTGCAACTCTTCATGCTACCCTACCCTGAGCCGACCTTCTCATCTCTGGATCGCTAGTGCATCCTACATACACGCTAACCTCTTTTTAATTTCATGTCTTGATCTACCCCCTGCTGTTATTACCACTTACTCTTCCTTGAGATAGTGGGTTCGAACCCCACTGTCGGCAGCCCTGAAGATGATTTTCCGTGGTTTCCTATTTTAGCACTAGGCAAATGCCGGGACTGTACCTTAATTAAGGCCAACGCCGCTTACTTTCCTTTTCTTAGCCTGTCCCTTCCAGTGTTCCCATCCCCAAAAGGCCTCTGTTCAGCATAGACGGTGAGGCGACTTTGGTGAGGTACTGGTACTCTTCTCCAGTTTTAAACGGATTAAATACTACTACTACTACTACTACTACTACTACTACTAATAATAATAATAATAATAATCATAACTTATTTTTTATTTATTTATTTTCTTATACCATTGTCGTCATAAAACCTATCTGTGTCGGTGCGATGTAAAACAAATTGTAAGAAAAAAACAGAAAAAGAAAACTCTTTCTGAAGAAACTAAGTGAGCGTGTTCTGAGTATGTCAAGATGTACTATATTAATCTCTATCTTTCTGGTCAAATTTCCCCTAATCGCTTTTCTCTGACCACCTCAATTCAGTATCCCTTCATTTGAGATCATATCTAGTCATGTCATCTTCAAATTTTTCTAGTAGGCCTAATACCACATTTCAGACATTTCAGTTCTCGGTTTTACCTGTTACTGCCTCTATTACAGTACCTTGCAGTGTTGGACTCCACACAATTTATATATATATATATATATATATATATATATATATATAAAACATGCTTCTAATATGCAGGTGTGTGTTCGAAGTGAGAAAAAATATTTTATTATGGAAGGGTCTCTTTGCTTGTGCTAGTATATATCCTAACTTCATTCTTCATCAGGTGATTTGGCTGAATGGTCGGCGTAAAGGCGTTCGGTTCAGAGGGCCCCGGGTTCGATTTCCGGACTTGCATATGATTTTAACTGCATATGGTTAAATCTTCTGGCTCGGGGAATGGGTGTTTGTGTTAATAAACTTGTATTCATCAACATACAACACATTACACCACAGAAACACGCAGTAGTGAGTACATCAATTCACATGTGGTGTGCATCAGGAAGGGCATCCCGCCGTAAAATTGAGCCAAATCCACATGAATTTCTGACCCACAAAAATAGGGAAAAAGGTCAAGAAAGAAGAAAAGGAGGAATAAGATGTACTCTTCACGAATGTATCTTTGCCATACAACTATTCCTCCGTATCTTCTGTAAACTGAGGTAACAATTTAATTAATTTCGTATGGCTATTGCTAGCCTGGTGCAGCCCTTGTAAGACAGGCTCTCCGATTAAGGTGGGTGCTATCTGCCGTGCAGGGTAAAGTATGTACTATTGTGGCGGATAATTGTGTAATGTGTGGTGTATGGGTTGCAGGGATGTGGGGAACATCACAAATACGCAGTCCCCGAACCAGGGGAATTAACCATTTGAGATTAAAATCTCCGTCCCAGCCAGGAATCGAATCTGGAACCCTCTGAACTGACCACCACTTCGCTGATCATTCACCCAAGGAGAGAGACGACTGAGGTAAAACAACAATACTATTGAAAAATCTCGGAATTTTAATTTCCTGCACTTGAACTTGGATTCTCGTTTGAAATTCGTCTGATTCCCTTTACCACTATTTTTCCGCAAATACCGAAAAGTAGAGGTGGCAAACTGCAGCTGTATCACACTCCTTTCTGAAAATTTGTTTCCTTTTTAAAGCCTTGATTCTTATCACTCCAGTTTAATTCTTGTAAAGACTGTGCCCTTTTATCTCCTTAGTTGATACCGATTATCGTCAGAATGTCATATAGCTTGGTTTAAATAACATTATCAAATGCCTATTTCCATATACACAAATGCAATGAACATGGGCTTTGTCTTCGTAATTTAGAAACGTGAAATAAATGCCAAACTAACGGTGAGTAGTTTTCACACTTGTCAGCACCTTCTTCCTTAGGAATATTTAAATACATTTCAAAATTCTATAAGAAGTAATTTAATATGGGTGAGGATCACATCATACTAATTTTAACACTACGAGGAACTGTATAGTACAGAGAGATGATGTAATAATCTTTGTGCAAACACATGTGATGCGAAGGAAATTGGAATATAAATAGGACAGTAATGGAACTGAAAAGCATGTAGACCTATCTTTCTGGTTGACTTGGACTTTAATATTTCTCTCCTGTATTTTCGTACCATCTACACACATGTTCGTAAAAACCACAACACCTTGAAAGACTAGAGATAGGAAGTTCATATTCAGAAGACATGTGCATTAGCATGTTCTGAGGAAATGATTAGCATTTGAGCCATGTCGGCCCTCAGGTTGAAGATCCACATCGATATCACGGCGCATGACCACCGACTGGTAAAATGCACCTGCGGATCTCGTTGTCGCTATAAACCGAAGGTAATGGATCAGTGTGACTTAAGCAGACTTGCAGGATGCCTCGCAGATGTATGCGAAAACCGTACCGTAAAATGAGTGAGTTTGAAGAAGGGCGCATTATTGGCATGAGAGAACGTGATGTATCCAACCGGGAAATTGCTGCTCGTGTGTCGGCAGTGCAACGTGTGAGTACAGAATGGTTCACAAAAGACCGTAGAACACGACGAGATGGGTATGGTCGCCCCCCCCCCCCCCCGAGAAGATTGACACCTCATCCAAATGACATTGCAGAACAGATCTGCGTCCTCCTCGGCTCTAGCGCAACAATGGAACAGTGAAACACATCGTACGCTACCTCGCCGTTTATTGCGATCTGGGTTACTGGCGCCTCGTCGACTTCTCCGCCTACCAATGACTAATGTGCACAAACTGCTAGACTGCAATGGTGTATGGAACGACGTCACTGGGGTCAGGAATGGCAGCATATCGTCGTTGCCGGGACAAAAACTCCTATGTGACAATATTTTTGGAGATATAATGACCCGCAGCACATACATTATGAAGAGCGAGAATGCCTTGACCATATTCACACAATATTGCACCTTAGATGACAGAACCTTACCGGCCAAAGTTCTAAGCTAAAATATTTCACATAGGAGGTTTTGTCCCGGCAGCGACGATATAGTGTTTTCGTACGAATCGAGGTTCTGTTGGTTTGAAAATGATGGCCGCATTTTGGTTCACCGTAGACAGAGAGAGAGGCATCACACTGACTGCATTCGCACAAGACATAGAGCGCCAACTCAAGGCCTTATGGTGTGGGGTGCTATTGGGTACATCTACAAATCACAGCTGGTGCGAGTCCAGGGCATTCTGACCAGTTTGACCTACGTAAATGATATCCTGCGACCCGTAGCCATACCCTTTCTGCACGACACCTCAGATGCCATGTTTCAGCAGGACAATGCGCGACCGCATGTTGCTGCATGAACACGTGCCTTCTTGTTGTCACAGGATGTCAGACTGTTGCCTTGGCTCGCCCGATCACCGGACTTGTCGCTAATCGCAAATGTGTGGGATGCGGTAAAACGACGGGTGCGGCGCTGTGACTCAATGCCAATCACCAAAGATGAACTGTGGAACCAGGTGAGTGCAGCATGGGTGACTATACCTCAGGACGCCATTCGCACTTTATACGCGTCGATGCCATCAAGCGTGGAACAAATTAACAGTACCCATGGAGGACCCAGTGCCTACTAGGCAACAGGACACATGCAGAATCTAGGTGACTGAAATGCTAATCGTTTCTGCAGAACATAATAATGAGCATATCCTGTGTATATGAACTTCCTATCCCTAGTCTTTCAATGTGTTCTGTTTTTTTCGTGAACATATGTGTATATTGTTATACACTACTTCATCACAGCAGTACCCTTTACCTCCACACGTGTTGCGTAACTAGTAACATTTTTTATCACTAAAGTATTTCAACTGAATTATTTACATTTATAGTATCTACCATTTAACAGAATTGAAGCACTCAAAAGGGCATAGAGTGAAATTAATTTTATTTTCGCGTACTTGGAATTCCAGGTGACGACAAAGATCCGAATTTTGTGTTGATACAAAGTACAGTGGTTGGAGTTTCAAATAACATAATCCTGAAATTCCAAAGCTAAATGTGAGCTGGAAGAAGATATGGTGATGAAGAATATTTAAACAGTATTTTACCACAACTACAGTAAGATCATTCTGCAGCGGACGTTGACTGGGAGACCTAGTTCCGTAAATAGCTTGTAGACTTATCTAGTTACTCCAGTTCCAAAGAGTAAGTCGTGAACTTTCTATTTGTTCAGTGGGATTTTGTAGTGTTGGCTGAGGTATGGCAGGCAGTTAGTACTAATACATCTCCCTTTTCTCCTAGTCTACAATCTTTGTCTGGACTGCCTTGGAATGCTGATCGAAGTCGCTAATATTTTCATTTAAGGAAGGTTTTAAATGTTAAACATTTGTAGTAACATATGAGGATGCATTCGTCAGTGACGTAACGATAGAGCCTGCAAGGCCTGCAATGTATATGGACCCGCAGCATAAGAGACGCGCTGACTTCCCCAGAAAAAGTCGCTATGCGCGGGAAAGGTAACGTCGTGATGCGATTGCAGAACGAGTCGAATTGTTTGTTTCTAGAGTGGAGTAATTCTCTGATAGTTACATCTACCTGCAAATTACTGTTATTATGTAGACTCTAAGACGTCTCTCGTAACACGAGCGGCACCAAGTTATTATCAATGAAACAGTGAAGAATTGGTTCCAAAATATAAAATGTTAGACCTAATTTTCCAGTTACTGATCCTTCCACAAACGTTCCTTTACGAAACAAAAACGTATGAAGGACCACTTACGACATGTTATGACTCAGAACAGATTCTGTGAACTCAGCCTCCTCAGGATCGAATGTCTCATACATGGATATAATTGAAATCATCAATTCCCTTTGCTTCTCACACAGTACGCGGCGTTATAGAGATTCTTACATGAGTAAAGTAAAGTTTTACAAATCGAAAGACAAAAGATGGAAAGGTATATTTATTTACGTTGCATTTCAATCCATACAAAATATTTTCTTCCATAATAACATCTGTATAACAGGTAGCACAGTTCAATTACATTGGCCTAATCATAACGGGAACCATTCAGTGTCACACTGAAATAAAAACACGAATAGTAATAGCAAGGCAAGCCTTCAGGGATAATCAGTCCCATCATTATCAGAAAACAATGTCCCTCACTTTGCAGGTAAAATAATAATGAAATCTTATGTTTGGCCTGTTGCGTTGTATTGTGCTGAGACTGGCCGTTAACCAAAAGTGATATTAAGAGGCTAGTAGCCTTTGAGATGTGGTGTTGGCGTCGGTTGCAACGGATTTTCGTGGAGAGAAGGCCAACTGATGTATTGAACTTTATCCAAGAAAAGAGACAGCTGTTGAGACAGATTAGGAAGAGACAAGTTTCTTGGATGGAAATAGGCCTCGATGTAGGAATGTGTTGATGGAAAGTTTGGATGGTAAAATACCGGGGAAACGCCCGCCTGGAATACCAAGAAAGGCATTCATGATGACATTTCTTGTGAACTCAGGATGCAGGAGCTATGCAGATGCAAAACGTACTGCACAGCTGGAGATGACTCATTGCTGGAGCAAACCAGTCATTAGACTGAATTACTCAAACAAGAAAATAAGAAGACATTATTTTTACAATTGGCTTTACGTCGCACGATTGAGATAGGAAGGGGCTAGGAGTGGGAAAGAAGCGGCCATGGCTTTAATTAAGCTACAATCCTAGCATTTGCCTGGTGTGAAAATGGAAAACCACGGAAAAATCTTCAGGACTGCCGACAGTGTGTTTCGAACTCGCTATCTCGCGAATACTGGATACTGGCCGCACTTAAGCGACTGCATCTATCGATCTCGCTAGAAGAAATAAAACCGAGCTCGATAGCTGCAGTCGCTTAAGTGCGGCCAGTATCCAGTATTCGGGAGATAGTAGGTTCGAACCCCACTGTCGGCAGCCATGAAGTTGGTTTTCCGTGGTTTCCCATTTTCACACCAGGCAAATGCTGGGGGTGTAACTTAATTAAGGCCACGGCCTCTTCCTTCCAACTCCTAGACTTTTCCTATCCCATCGTCGACATAAGACCTATCTGTGTCGGTGCGACGTAAAGCCCGTAGCAAAAAAAAAAGAAGAAATAACATCTAATAATAAATTATTACCTTTTACTGTTATAGTAGTCCTTTAAACGGATGTCGATTTCATGAAAGTATCTGCTGTAGTTAAATGTATATGTGTTATTGATAGGTTTTCTACAATTCTTTGAGGGGGCCGAATGTTATTTACTGCAGGTGGGCCAGTATCATATACGTTACTCCTCCGGCGTACGTTAGTAATGTGTGTTTTGAAACAGTGTCTTTTTCTCTTAAATCATTTTGCCTACAAAATACGATTATTTTAAGGAAAAGGCATGCGTTCTAGCCTCTTAAATTTGAGATATTTAGAATAGTAATAAGATTCATGGTAGTTTAGAATGCACAAATGGGGGCTGTGGTTAGAATAAGTGAGGAAATACTAAGAATAATGGAAATTCCTACAAAATATATATGACGCCTTTCAATAAAATAGCCAATAACGGTCAGGAATGTAACTTGTATCACACTATTTTCTTACCATTGGCAACACAATTGAAATTTGATAATGGGATTAGTAGGATGCCAGATAAAACTGCAGGAAAAAGTCTGTTTAAAAGTTCTGCAGTGGTAAATATGATGGCCGGAGAATAAAATAAAAACAGACAAGGAGATAAATTATAGATGTGGGTAACCTGGCGTAGAACTTCTGACGTTGACGGAGGATATTCGATTACTCAAATTGTGAAGATGATTAATATTCCTTGTTTTACGGTGTCACATTGTGTTCCGAGTATTCATCAATGAAGGTATAATACGACCCGTCGTGAACGTCACAGTAGTCTTCGGTTGCTTATTGATCATAATTCGTGACGCTTAGCAAGAATTTTCCGTAGTAACACAGCAGTGACACTCGCTCACATTATCGCCACTTTCGGAGTAGGACGCACAAGAAACATATCAAGCAGATCAGCGTAACTCTCTTTAGCTGCTAAAGAATTTAGGAGTAGAGGACCAACTTGATTAACTTTATTAACATAACATCGAACACAGTGTCTCACCTGGGGTTTCGTGGTTCTTAATTCGAATTCAGTCAACAAAATTTTGACATGATCCGGAAAGTCAAGGAATAATTTATTTCTAGGCCAGTGGTAAGGTTCGGAATGATGCAAAGCAAATTGAGGTGAGGATCCTAGTCGCGAACGCTGTTTCTGGTGTACAGGTTTCTCGTACGTCGTGGGTTGAGCCAGGCAGTGTCTAAACCAAGACATTGAACGTTTATTAGAAATCAAAGGCAGCTCTTCGCAAAGAACAATAAGGAACTACAATAGATCCATTCGGAATCTGGTTTCCTAGTGGTGATAATTCTGGAATTTTTCTACAGTTGGTATGGACACTTAGTTGGCGTGATGTAAATCCAATTGAATATTTGCAAAAAAATGTAGGAAATGCCATTCACGTCGAATAACTTCCTTCTATGATTACCAGGGAACTGCAGAAAACTATCAGTGTCTGTACACCAATGTACCGTCCACTTACGGACTCCGCCCATCTATTTGCTGCACTTCCTCGTGCTAGAGGGGCTGCCTTGTTATTAAACACCTATCCCACAACTTTTAGCACAACTGTGTACATTGATCAAGTAATAAACACACCACACTTACTCTAATTTGAAAATTTATCACGTCCGCCTCGACTAAAGAGTCAAAGATGATTGTGTCAAATAACCGAAATTCAAACCAAGGATCTCTGTAAAACATTGTTTTCCGCTACATTTAGGTTGTCAAGCAACAATGTGAGTTAGATCCACACACAGTAAATTGTCATATCGAACAACACGATTCACTGACGACTTATGTCACTGAAATTAATTCTCTGTTAATCTACAGTAGAATATAAGAACATCACGATTTCAAATTGATATACCAAATGCTGACAGTTATTCCGTGATTTCCATACACCTTATCTGTAATTTACACAAAAATCTTGTATAGCTGAAATGCTGTACGAGTTTCAAATTTTTTAATCGAGTTTTTTTGCTCGTAAGTGACTTACAGTACTTGTAAATTAATTTCATTTATAGCGCACAGTTTATGGACAGGAGCTTTCATTTCTCCCGACTCCTGATACTGACTAATCTAACCCAATAAAGTACATGCGGTAATAATGGTGATGATATTAAGTGCATTATCCTCTTAGTCATTACGTGATTGCTTTAGGGTGTTGGCGATTATTGGATCCTATTTGATTATCGCCATGACACGGGCCGTGATACAGAGTTCAAGTTCCTTGACAGCATGTACCGAGCCTAACATGTACACGAATAACCTTCAGAAGAATTGTTGTCGACAGTTCACACAGAAGACATAGACAGCCTCATTTCTCTGCATTTCATACTTAGCTTTAAGAGGAAAATTCTTTTTAAACCTCGTAAAATAAAATAAAATTGTATATCCCAGGCTCTAAGTACCTAAAATCTTTGGAAGCAACAGTGTTCCGTTAATTGTATGCTAGTCACCAACAAGTGAAGTGTCACACTCCTCATGGCGAACCGAGCTCGATAGCTGCAGTCGCTTAAGTGTGGCCAGTATCCAGTATTCGGGAGATAGTAGGTTCGAACCCCCATGTCGGCAGCCCTGAAGACGGTTTTCCGCGGTTTCCGATTTTCACACCAGGCAAATGCTGGGGCTGTACCTTAATTAAGGCCACGGCCGCTTCCTTCCCACTCCTAGCCCTTCCCCGTCCCGTCGTCGCCATAAGACCTATCTGTGTCGGTGCGACGTAAAGCAAGTAGCAAAAAAAAAAAAAAAAATCTTCATGGCGAAACCTTCTTTGACACTTTGTCGACATAATGCATGTGCTGAATGAAGACCACATGCAAAATATTAACCGCCTAATCAATCAATCAATCAATCAATCAATCAATCAATCAATCAATCAATCAATCAATCAATCAATCAATCAATCAATCAATCAATCAATCAATCAATCAATCAATCAATCAATCAATCAATCAATCACCACTGATCTGCATTTAGGGCAGTCGCCGAGGTGGCAGATTACCTGTCTATTGTTTCCAAGTCTTTCCTGAAATAATTGAAAAAAACTTGAAAATGTATTGAACATCTCCCTTGGTAAGTTATTCCAATCCCTAACTCCCCTTCCTATAAATGAACATTTGCCCTACTTTTTCCTCTTCAATTCCAACTTTATCTTCATATTGCGATATTTCTTACTTTTAAAATCACCACTCAGACTTGTGCGTCTACTAATATTGCACCCTTCACCGGCGTATGGGCGATATATCATTCCACGCCAACTCTCCACTGACAGCTCCGAGCATACCACTTAGTCGAGCAGTTTGTCTCCTTTCTTTCAATTTCACTCCAATGCCCCCAAATAAATCCCTGAATTAGGGAAGTGATAATAGTCACTACGGTTTGGGTTGTGCATCCCTCAGTAAGGGCAAGCCAGCAGTGGAACGATTGGTACTAAATTCAATGAAATAATTTATTTTACAGAAACTACAGCTTTGAACCAATGCATTATATTTATTTCAGTTATCAAGCTGCGCCGGAGTTTCCATTTAGACATATGTTATTCCAGCATCGATGTTGAGGTCTTGAAATGAAAACAGGTAGCTGAATTTCGGTATGTGGTCTCCTCGTAGTACATTGGTTATGTCACCAAAGTTTCAAGGTAAGTTCCAATATGAACGGTGTGATACTTCCCTTGTACGTTGAATCGAATGGTTAGATCTACTGTATACCCAACCAGTTCTTTTTTGCTATTGGCTTTACGCCGCACCGACACAGATACGTCTTATGGCGACGATGGGATAGAAAAGGCCTAGGAGTAGGAAGGAAGCGGCTGTGGCCTTCATTAAAGTACAGCCCCAGCATTTGCCTGGTGTGAAAATTGGAAACCACGGAAAACCATCTTCAGGGCTGCCGACAGTGGGATTCGAACCCACTATCTCCCGGATGCAAGCTCACAGCCGCGCGACTCTAACAGCATGGCCAACTCGCTCGGTCCAACCAGTTTTACTCCAACGAACTAACATTATATTCATTTCGGTTGAGGTCTTGTAGTCTTGTTATTGGTGTGCCATTTACTTCCTGAACATGATAATGCAAGATCTCACCGTACTATGGGCCTCCTCGTATGTAGAAGATTTGTTTCGTAACAGGGTATCGAACCCATACCCGTCTTAGAGATCCCAAGTGGTTGTTTGCGAACTCAACCAAATAGTCATTTTACTCAATGCTAGAGTTCTTCTTCTCCTGTGTGCGGATAGAGTAAAATACATCCATGGTACTTTCTGTCAGTCGTAAGAAGTGACCAGACGTGGTAATCTAGGAATTCTCAACTTGGGAGCTTTAGTTAGTGACCACGAGACACATTGCTGGGTCTGACATTACTCCCACCTACTTGTTCTGTAATTCTTGAGCTGAACTTATGGAGCTCGAGTTGTTCTCGTCAATTTTTGGTTTTGAATTTAGCGTTACTCGATTCGGTCCCCATAAGTTTCGGGCTTTGATTTATAGAACTGACAGTAATTATCGTATTAGATAGTAGTGATTTTCTCCATACTGTCTCTTACATTGCTACTCCCTGTGGTTGGAGGTGATAGAATACAAACACGGTAGCCCCTGCCTGCCTAGAGGCTCTCAGCTTCGGAGAATTTGTTGGTGATCATGGGACCCCTATCTCATTCTGACGTAGCTTCAACTTACTTATGCTAGTCTTTTCACATTCATCTTTCTTGTCTGACCTGCTTTGGTCAACCCTTGATCTCTTCTGCCTCCGGCAGTATTGGATTTGTGAGGACTAGGAAGGCTACCTAGCGAGTTGACCGTGCGGTTAGGGGCGCGCAGGGATGAGCTTCCATTCAGGAGACAGTACCCCACTGTCGGCAGCCCTGAAAACGGTTTTCCGTGGTTTCCCATTTTCACATCAGGCAAGTGATGGAGCTGTCCCTTAAATAATGCCACGGCCGCTTCCTTCCCATTCCTAGCGCTTTCCTATCCAATCGTCGCCAAAAGACGATTTTGATAAGCCTTCATTGAAACACACATTCTGGGTCGAAATTTATATTCAGAAGTAGATATAAAGCAAATTAATGAAAATCTCTTATTTTCGGCCTTCTCATAACTTTGTTCCTAAATGGTCGTAAGGCAACAATCGTGGTACCATGACATCGGGCTTAGAATGGACTTTTTAACAGTGTCTATGTCGGTACAACGTAAAACGAATTGAAAATAAAAGTAATGTGCTGGTCATGTGCACTGGCCTATCTTAATATTTACAAGTTCACTATCAGCATTTTCATCACTTACTTTACGTATTATTATTATTATTATTATTATTATTATTATTATTATTATTACGGTGTATTGTGGATGTGCAGAGGTGAAAGAAGGTGCTGGGATGAACAGGTCTCAACTTACGAAATTAAAGTTAATTTAAAATTTTACAAGGTTATATTCTCTTTTCATGACCAAGAAATAACAAGTATAACAGGAACTCATTAGGATATCCACAAGTTAAGAAAGTACAATTACAGCTTATTAATGTATATTGGGCTTCGAGTTCCAGAAACACAATCCCTGAGCAATGAGCCCAACTTTACTTATACACAAGGTTTAACAAAGGGGCAGAAAACCCCAATCATGCCCAGGAGCACTCGCTCCCTATTACTCAGCAAAGCCTGCTCGAGGCACACAGAAACCAATTTTCAGAAAGAGCAGCCCGCTCTCAAAGTTCAAGCCTATCAAAGGCCACACCAAACTCCACCTTCAAGCTGACCTCCAAACACATGAAAACAGGGGTAAAAATACCCAACCTACTGAGGCCTACTCAATAAAGAAACAGGACAATTCCCAAAATACCAACTTGAGAGGAGGCGAAACTGCACTCCTAATACACTTCTTTAAAACCTATTTGGCACTAGGCCACTTATGCAAGGGCTAATCCCATACTACGGAGGTGACACGATTGAAAAATGTTATGACATTACGAGTAGAAGGGAAACAGTAATAAAAACGTAGTCACCTCAAAACAAAATGAATGGGAGTTCGAGAGGGTTAGGCACTCTCTATCCCAATTTGTAGTTAAAGAGACAGAATATACCAAGTGTCTTTTACATTTTAAATATAGGTTACATGAGGAAAGTTTCGAACCCGCCCCGAGGGTTAAACTGCTGAGCTAGCAAGCAAATAAGTTATAAAACGGCCATTACCTGATGGTTGAACTGCTGCCCGAAGAAAGAGGCGCTTCCCGCCCCCTGCTACATAATCACACAAAGAAAGATGTTCTGAAGTGGCGAGGAGACCCAAAAATCAGCAGTTTATATACCCTCGCGGAATATTCGAGACCTTTCATGAATGATAACACCCGCCCACAAGCTTTTTATTGAACGGCCAAAAGAGTACATGTCAAAACTGGAGAAGAAAACCAGGATTGGTGGAAAATTAATTACAGAAATTTGCGATTGGTCAATTTCAAAACTGGCGGAAAGAAAGGATTAACATTGCCAACTTAAACAATAACAGAAAGAAATTTAATAAAAAACAAACTTCCCAACACTAAATTTCTTCAAAAAAAGGTTCCTTCACTTCGCACTAGGGTGCACAATTGTAGTTCTTAAGTAGTGCCATCTAGAAGAGAATGTTCACACTTCTTACTACAGAGAAAACAAAAATCGAAAAAGACACAGTTCAGAACTCTTCAAAATTTATAGTAATGACATCTTCTGAGAAATCTTAGCATTAATGTGGAAGTTAAAGTTCAAGCTTCCTCCAGTAGAGGAGTTTCAACTGGCGCAATGTTTGAATTAGCGGCGCGGAGGTGTACCGCCCGGTACAATTATTATTATTATTATTATTATTATTATTATTATTATTATTATTATTATTATTATTATTATTATTATTATTATTATTATTATTATTATTAGTATACCGGGACGTACACCTCAACCCCGTGCATTTAAAAAAAGCGCCTTGAAGAACGCTATCTAACATGTAAAGTTTGCAACGACTATTTCAAGAAGTTTGGACTTTTCTCCACATATGTCTCTATTAAAGAACTGATGTTATGCACTCTGGTGTAAAGTGGAACTACTAAATATTTAAAGAAATTATGTGTTTATAGGTTTTCTTAATAGAACTGACTTTCTTTGTTTTTGATACTTCAAGGTTTGCGACACTTCTTACTCATCCCACCAACGTTGAGTTCTGGCCAATCAAAATTTGGGTGTAATTAATTTTCAGCCAATCACATGTTTCTTGTAACTTTTCGATTGTCCAATAAAAATTGGAGGGTGTGTCTGGTCTTAGTCCAGAGCCTTCTCGAACCTTCCTCTCGGGTATAAAAACTGACGCCTTTTCGAGTTAATTTGTCTTATTGATCGTCGTATTATTGAGTGTGTGTGATAAGAGAGGAGGCGCAGGCCTCATCCATCGGGAAGAAGAACATCAACTAAGCTAATGGCCACCATTTTCTAACTCTGTAGGTATCTTTGCCAGATAATTCGAGTGGAAGGTTTCAAGTCTTTAATAATATAACTGTAAACATTCCGAAAACATAAATTTTTCTTTCTTCTCATGTAAAAGCTCAACTAGTCTATAGCACTTAACTAAAAACCGGGGATAGAGAGGGCGTTAGCCTCTCGAATTCTCCTTCAATTAATCTTGAGTTTACTACGATTTTTAACTGTTTTCGCTATTGTAAATTCTAACTTGTCCATCTAGTCACCTCAGTAGTTTGGGATTAGCCTCTGCATCGTCGGGCCCCTGGCCCAAGTAGGGTTTCATGTTTGATTTCAAGGAGCGCAAGTGTACGCCTCCATACATTTTTGAGTTTGGGGCCAGCAATGAAACCTGTTGTTTTCCATAAAGGCCCATTGAATGGGTACCGACACCCTGTATTCCATGTAAAAGACAAGTGATATGGTCTTGTAAATTGTAGGTTGTGCCTAGAGAGGCCTGAAAGTGTAATTTTATTGAGCAAAGACGTTCTAATCCCTAATAAAAAAGTTAAAGGTTGCCTTGATTAGGCTGTAAGGGTTTGGGAGCGTAGTCTCCTTGGTTGAATTGTAGAGCAGGCATCGTCACTCGAGAGCAAAATGCCTTCGGAGCCAGTTTGCTCCCCGCTCTCGAGGAACGAGAGCAGCTTAGCGAGCAAGTAGGGGAAGAAGTAGGGGAAGTGAATGACGTAGTATGTACTGAAGGGCAGTGGCGCAAGTACAGTACGGCTACGGTGTGCAACCCGCCTGACTGCTGCTCTCTTGTCACGTGACAAACACCCATCCCGAGCGGAGCAAGTAAGACCGGCTCCTTAGAGCAACTACGTGACGACGTCTGTTGTAGAGCATTGGGGTTCTTTTCTTCAAATGTAAAATATATTTGTGTGAATACTGAATGGTGCCGTTGGAGCAAAGTGATCTTGAAAATTGTGTTTTTTAATATCCTGTAAAATAAATTGGGAAATTCGTCTCCTTGACTATCTGTCTAAACGCAACATTTGTGATGTAGGGACTTCTGTAAATAGGGAGCTCAAATTGTAACTAACCTTTTCTAGGTTTTTCTGTTTTTCTATTTTGTACCAAACTAGCTCTGTACCTGATATCTTTTGACTGTCGTAGATAGACCCATTCAAACCAGCACTTACTTTGACCTCTCTATTCCACGCAAACACGGTAACAATTATTATTATTATTATTATTATTATTATTATTATTATTATTATTATTATTATTATTATTATTATTATTATTATTATTATTATTATTATTTGCAAATTGGCTTTACGTTGCACCTATTCGGACGGGTCCTATGGGGACGATAGGATAGGACTGGGCAATCACTGGGAAATGAACGAGCGTGACCTTAATTAAGGTATAGCCCCAACATTTGCCTAGTATGAAAATGGGAAACCATGGGAAACTATCTTCAAGGCAGCCAATGGTGAGATTCGAACCCACCATTTCCAGAATGAAATCTATCTGCTACAAGACACTCAGCACTCAGCTATGACACCTATAGTGTATAGGCCTGCAAGTGGTCTATTATTACTACAGTATGTGACGAATGGTTTTGTAGTGGACAAGAGTTTTCTTGCGAATGTAAAATTTGGATACGTTATCATGGGCCTTCGGAGAGGTAAGAGCACCATTCAGATCAAAGGCATCAACTAGAACCAAATAATGTGGGTAAGAAAGGGCCTCTTCCTGTGAAATAAATGAATAAAATTAAATAGAAAAAACTGATTCGTAGATTTTTCTTTACGGCTGTTATTACAAACCACCGTATTATTCCCGGTCACCTAGCGGCACAGATAGCTAATTTTACAGCCCGGATATATGTGAACTGTACCACTCCGTATCATTTCGTAACAGTGTTCGTATATAGGGCGATCCATATAAAACATTACAAACTTAATTAATTATAGTTTTCCTCTAGAAGCCAGTGTAAACTTGAAATTGATATTATTTATATCAGTAGCTCCTGGAGAATCTATGTTGGTACCACTCCTATCTGTTGTTGACTATTATGAGTATTGTTGGCTAATATGTTTTATTTCGCAATTTCTAGGTTTTGCAATAATAACATGAATATTCGGAAGGGCATTTTTCGTGTGAAAACGTTTCGGGAGACAAATTCTTTCATTGATACACACATTGTGGGTCGAAATTTTCATTCAGAAGTAGATGTAAGTTAAAGCAATTTAACAACATTTTCTTATTTTCAATCCTCTCATTACTTTGTTCCTAAAGGGTCGTAAGGGAACAATTGTGGTACCGTGATATCGGGCTTAGAAGGAACATTTTAACAGTGTTCCACGTGAGGCGTCGAAATTGATGTTTAGACGGTCAAATCACCTAGTAAAAAAATCTTTTTTTCATATTTTAGGGCCTACCCTTGACTTCATTTGAAATTCGGACCATTTATTACGTGATTGCAAGGCGTCAAATGCCTCTATCTTTGGACATCTTACCAACTTCATATATCTTTATTGGATCGAAATTTCTTAATCGGAAACCAAATTATGTACCTCAAAATTGTCACATACGTATTTAATGCCTCCTCCTATCCGGCTTATTGTATTGAACTGAGGCTCACCGAGTGTTCACATTTCCTCTAGTGCCCCATATTTCTAAACAAATGGTATCTCATTTATTTAGATTGAATCCTTAGTTCTGTAGCTATAATCCCGAATGTGTGCATTTCACTCAAGCTTTATTTTCTAGAAGTTGTCAAATCAAAGACTTGTTTGCAATCATTAATTGAATTTTACGTGTATCCGTGCAGGAAATCAGGAACTCTCTCGTCCTAATTCATTGTTGTCATTTACGGATGATACAAAAAATGGCAGTTATTTCATGTTATTATATTCTACATTACTTCGTTTGTGCTTAGACCTATTACTAATTTTTGCTCGCCTCAGTATAACATATTTTTTTGTCTGAAAACGTTAACCAGCAATATCTCTACTTCATGGTTTTGAAGTGTGGGGAAGTTGTTGAATACAAGTCCTCAATTTTTTTAGATACAAGCTGTAATTTCAGGAACGAACAAACATAACAGGAACATGCACACTGAAGTTTGATTTATTTCGAATTTTGCAAATCATAACTCGTGCTTGGCGTGCTATTTAAAATGATCGGCAAGCTTGTAGATTTGTGATATTGTCCGGGTGCCAATTACGACACAATTACCCATTGTTATCTGATTAATGGTTGTGTTTCCTGACAGAATGTAGTAACAACATGGTCACATTGATTGATACGGTAATGTGCTCAGTCCCTCAGAAAGAGGTCGTCCCATCGATCCGTTGTCATTGTATTTGGTGGGAGAGCCAACTTCCTCCCACTTCGTGATCAAAGCGCTCATACCGCCTGTTTTGATACGCCTCTACATACCGCAAGCATTAAGAACCAAATCCAATTAATGCTATGCATGAAGTAGGTACTACAGTACACACACTGTGTGTGAGGAATGTTTTAGAAGTTGATTAGAAATGACTGCAGATTTATTTTAGAAAGCATAGAGTATTTAATAATTATACGAGTAGTTGTTTATAATTGTAAATTCGAATTATGAGAGCTGTTCCTTCAAACATAACACATTTCTTCCAGTTCAGAGTATTAATAGTTAACAAATTATGTCGTATGGAATCCTTGTTAGACCAAATTTGTTCTTAAAATTACGAAGAGAGAATCTTCGTTACGCTGTGAAGTATATATTCAAATATTCAAAACTTAGTGTCCCTTTCCTAGATTTACTGCGTTCCTCTAAATAGGAAATATAATTAGCTTACTTACATTCTCTCTATTGGGGCAAGTAAATCGAAAGTTACCCTTTTCATTCCAGGAAGATTCCAATGTAAGACAAACCGTGATATTTTTTGTTGAAATCTATTTCTCAGAGTGGGAACGTTCTCTGTACTGTAGTAATGTATAGCATATTTTCTACAATTAACTAACCAATACAACCTACTATTACCGATCTCGATAGCTGCAGTCGCTTAAGTGCGGCCAGTATCCATTATTCGGGAGATAGTAGGTTCGAACCCCACTGTCGGCAGCCCTGAAAATGGTTTCTCGTGGTGTCCCATTTTCACACCAAGCAAATGCTGGGGCTGTACCTTAATTAAGGCCACGGCCGCTCCCTTCACACTCCTAAGCCTTTTCTGCCCATCGTTGCTATACGTCCTATCTGTGTCGGTGCGACGTACAGCCACTAGCATAGATGTGTCGTCAATGTAAAATAGAGCCCAGGTAAAATAAAGTGTAAAAGTGAAGGAGAAACAAATGACATGGTTTTTTAAACTAAACGCTAGATCTCAATATGTTATTTTTATAACAAACCAATGGAAGGGCTGGCTGGACATCCTGTTAAGTGTGTTATGCTAGTACTGACAGACGTCCAGCTTCAATAATAGCCTTAGTGTCCGTAAACTACGGTAGTTATGAGGTGAATATTTTTGTGCAGACACGACTGTAAGATCTTAATAATAATAATAATAATAATAATAATAATAATAATAATAATAATAATAATAATAATAATAATAATAATAATAATGTGCAATTTCTCAAACTCTATCTGTAGAATGTGATTTTTACTTAATATATGCCATTAATTTTGATATTTTCTTGACGTAATAATTCTGTCCTGCAGGAGTTCTTTTACATGTCAGTAAATTTACCGGCACGAGGCTGACTTTTTGAGTACCTTCAAATACAACCGGACTGACTAGCGAATGATAGGAAGTTAGAGTATTTGTACAACTGTGCAGTTGGAGTCAACATGTGTACGTTCAAGAGTATTAGTTTTAACGCTCTTTTATGTAAGATATTGATTTTTAAACATTGTTCCTTCCTGCAACATTCCCAAATATGGACATTAAAAGTGACGTTGTTCATAAATTCATAGATTGTTCAATGTTCATATGTTTACTTACGTCTTTCAGAACAGTGTGGAAAGTGGAACTTAACGATGCTGAAGTTAATTTATGCCAACAAAAAACATACCTTCAGAAATATCTATCACTGCATGTAAAACAGTTACTTATATTGATATATTTACCAGTTGACTAGACTGCGTCATGTGGGGGTGTTAATATATCTGTCGACCTGATTCCTGAATGGTGTTGGTTCTTCCATGGGTGGTTTCGATTTTTTAAATCATGGGACCCGAAATATTCACAATGTATTAATATTGATCTTATTAAAACAATAACTAAGCACAACATCGTATGAAACAAAACATTGTATGTTACAAGGACAGAAGTAACTTAAGAACAGTTTACACGATGACAGTAAGTATCGCTAACATTTTATGAAAGTAATTGATCTGATGTTTATTCAGAGAAAATAGTGAACACTGAGTTTATTATTGATGCTCATTTCCTTGCAACCACTAAAGTAGAACTGTGGCAGAGATGTTGTTAATGGCACTCAAGGCTGAAGAAAGGAAGAGCGAAACGAATATTGGGGTAAGAAAATGATAAACAGAATATCATATTTAGGATGCTCTACAACCTTACTGAAGGTGATAGATGTTGAAGATCCTAAAAGTTACCCTAATAATTTATGAATGACTTGAAATCAATTCATCTTTCTAAATATGATAAAGAACCTATACTGTAATGTGCGAAGTGTTATCACCAAAGCTGAAATTAAAAATGGCACTCAGGTATCTAGCAAGTGACGTTTCCTAATCACCTCTACAATTCCTTGGTGTCAGTCTATCCAAATTAATTCCATTCGGGAAAGATCAAAATCCAGTAGTGCGATTGAATTCATTTTCTTTTAAAAATTAAACTTTGAAAATCGCATGGAGACAGTTGGAATGCGTACAAGTCGAGGCAACTTTACCATTTTTCCACATTCCCATTTCATTATACAAACCAAGTAACGAATTGAAACGTTTATAAACTCGAAATTACTAGATTACCTTCACGAAAAATTGAAAGTAGCCGAAAGTTGCTGGTGTCGTTACTGCGTATTCAAATCAAAGCCAGTAATAAGAATTTCGTGTGGCTATTTCTAGGCGAGTGCAGCCATTGTAAGGCAGACCATCCGATGAGGGTGTGCTGCACTGCCATGTGCAGGTAACTGTGTGTTATTGTGGTGTAGAATAGTGTTATGTGTGGTGTGTGAGTTGCAGGGATGTTGAACACAACAAAAATAACCAGCCCTCGAGCTACTGGAATTAACCAATGAAGGTTAAAATCCCCGACCCGGCCGTGAAACTAACCCGGGACCATCTAAACCGAAGGTAAGTACGCTGACTATTCAGCCAACGAGTCTGACATCAAAGCAAAGTTACGAAACTTAGTAGTGAAACCTAGAGTCGCCATGTAAACCGAACTTCACGTATTCGTTTCGAAATTCATTCTTAAAATCTCACTTTCAACCCTCGTAACTGTGTAGCCAATGAAAAAATCAGTATTCAGAATCAGTATTAGTCATACCATTGAAGTACAAATGTATTAAGAGTTAAGAATTCTATAGCGTTGCCTTTTCATAATCTTCCATTTGATTCACCCTTTTCTTTGTTCTGATTACAATTTTGTATCCAACACGTTCACACCCGATAAGTAACTTGCATCCCCCCCCCCCCCCCCGCCCTCTTTCTCCCTGTAATATTTGTTTTCGCTCACCGTTTTCCCTGCTTCTTGAGTGTTACGGTTTTCAGCGCGAGTAGTGTCATGCTTTTGAGGATCGATCGTGAAACTCGTTAGAGGAGCGAGAATGTTTGCAGTATGTTGTATTGGTTAGGGATAATGGGCAGGGATACGCCGTCGTCATGGGCCTAAGATGAGGGATTAGACACGCTGTTCTCATAGAAGAGGATCTAATCTTGTATACTCGGCCCACCTCACGGGGAGATTATACAGCCAGGGGTGGCCATAGGAATCTAAAGTAAACTGGATATCCTTACACAGACCATCGTTAAGTACTGTGTCTAGTGAAATTTTGTCTCGAAAGTGAAACTCGTTGAAAATACTGCACCCTTTTAACCTGCTGTATGCTGAGTTCTGGCACATGGTAATAAAGCGAGTTAGAAGATGACGAGGACATAGTATAAGACAGATGACGAACAATGATTGCCTGCTTACCAGGACGTCGGTTTCCCGTCCACACCAAATTGTCTACGTTAAACTGTTGGCCCAAATACATTCCAGATTCACCCCCAGCCCAGAAAACACATAGATGTTAAAATATGATCACAGTATTTCCTCTGTTCCAGTTACAGAAAGCATTTTACATCGTGGAAATACGGGGATATATTCTTCTTAGCATTTACCCCGCTTAATTGCAGTGTCTGCTGTTCTGCACTTCCTTTTTCACTTCATGCGGTCTTGTGCATCTTCAGGAGAGACTTTCGCTACAAGCATGTCCTCACGCAGAGCGTCGAACCAGGGCTATACAGGGCTATCTATATACTGTCTGTCATAAATGCGAAATTGCCAGAAGAGTTTCATAGACGTATGAAGGAAGATTAAAGTATGATTGAATAATCATACGTTACCTGATTCAGGAATTCAATGTAAGCCAAGTATACGTGATTATGCATGTTGTACGAGAAATTTTCTTTTAACTATGAATTTTCATTTGCTTCATGACTGCTGTTGTCAGTTCTCTTAATCTGTTTATCCATGCACACGTTATAAAACGAATTGATATTGATTTACTAGAGTTTCACGTGAGTGTCACGACGACATCTCCAGCCAGGCTTCCTTGGTAGGTTGTACTGTAACGGTTCAAATCCCGTTACGAGGTGATATCTGTATTCTTATTATTATTTCATATGTGATATTATTATTATTATTATTATTATTATTATTATTATTATTATAATTACGTCTTGTATTATTATTATTATTATTATTATTATTATTATTATTATTATTATTTCTGTGATATTATTACTATTGTTGTAATTATCATTCTTATTCAGTTCAATTCTGCAACGTTTTTCGCTTGCATACTGTAATTGTAGTTAAATATATGCATATATACGTATGTGTAGAATAACACTCAAGACATGTACAGTGAGAATTGTTGTATATATCAGATGTTGAGTGTGACATTGTTACATTGTGCAATACTGCTGGCATTACTGTCAAGTCATTGCTACGTCATCGCTACGTCATCGTGAGTATTTAGTACTGAGCTCAGAGAAGAAGTGGATGGTGAACTGATGGACACACTTGCAAAGAAGTGATACCATACAGACTTACAAAGAGGTCATATGATATGGAGAAGAAGCAGTCACATGGATACATTACCAAATTAGGCGTGACACATCTACAGTAAACACCAGATTTAAGGAATACGTCGTAATTACACTCAAAGTGTTGAAGGTACAGTCAAGTGAAACAGTGAGGGATATATTTTGCATAAATTATTAAATGTCCGGTCAAGAAGAATTCAAATTCATGCCTAGTTTCTTTCAGTTACAATGTCATAATTTCATATTCTCATCTGTTTTATCGCAACATGACTCAATATTTTTTATATATTATTTAAAGAATATATTTTGTTCTATCAAATGAATTCATAGTATTATTTCAATGACAGAATTACATAACCTCAAATTTAATGGGGAAACCGATCGCCAATCTCCTTTTCCCAGAACTTATGTGGTATGTTGTCAAAAGTAAGCTTATTACCCCACACCCTAGAGATAGTCAAGATTCTCATTCTATTATTGCTGCACTGAGTGGTAGCTGGCGCCCTTCAAATAACGTATGTGTAAGTAAGCAGGTAAGAAGTAAGTGTGAGTCCAGGGTTGGACGATTGTGTAGTTTATTTAATGAATATTTATTTTCATAATTTCCATTTTAAATGCAGATATTCAGATTTTTCAATATAAATTCAGATTGATATATTTGTAAATTCAGTAAGAGAGTCACGAACATCTTACAGTACTAAACATTATATTACACAGCACAGTTGACTTCAGATAGCTAAGTGAAACCCGTTCCAGCCCGAGGACTTGATTTACATTCCTTAAAATGTTGGTTATCGAACCAGCGGCATTCAGATAAGAGACGGTACGATACGCAGAGGTCGCGACGTCAGCATTTCAAACAATCCGCTTCGAACAACTTCATCTACTTAAGTGTTGGTGGAAATATACCGACCTTCCTGTCCTTAGAGACGAATAAAATAGTGTCTCTCCAGGAGCTATTAACCTGAGTGCACGGGTTCGTGACTACGAGTGTTCCAGCTGAGTATCGCATTGCCTCCATTTAGTTTTGACACTCTCCTCAGTTTAATTCTTCCTCTCTGAATTGTTTACTTTTTGACAACTACCTAAATTCGTTTGTGATGGTCCGTAGTCGTTATTTCACACCGTTTATGGCCGTTCCATTTATTTTCCCAATAACTTCATTCTTCGAAAAGCAGGGAAAATCTTCCTTCATCACTTCCGATTAGAATTATCATTAATCACTATTATTAAAATTATCTTCTACCTGTCCTGAAAGTGCTTGGGTTGTTGACCACTGGGTCTATAGTTCTAGTAATAATCTTCTCGCTTTTATATTTCCTGACGGACCTTCATTTGCCATATTTTATTATTTTCTAGTCCCAACGGCGATAGGTTTCTAAGATGTGAGAAGTCTCTCATTCTCATGCTCTTTGTGACCTTTACCATTCTTTCGTGGATAAATTCAACCTTTTACGGGGTACACCTGTTTCTTTTACTCCTATCATTGGAGTAAATCGAGAGCAATTTTCTAATTGTTCCGTAAGCTGCGGCTTGAACAAATAATCTGATTCTGACTGCGGAAACTGTAAGCGGAAAAACCACCTCACCGTCTTTGAATGTCCTATCAAGCCTTATACTACCGGCAGTCAGGACTTTATTGATGTTACTCCTGTAGCAATGACTGACTGACAAGAATGTTGACTGTCTGAAGCCAAACTGTTGGGCAAGTGACCAAAATGAACTGTTTTTCTATGTTAATTAACACAATAACAATGCCTACTTCCGAGTTGGCCGTGCGCGTAGAGGAGCGCGGCTGTGAGCTTGCATCCGGGAGATAGTAGGTTCGAATCCCACTATCGGCAGCCCTGAAAATGGTTTTCCGTGGTTTCCCTTTTTCACACTAGGCAAATGCTGGGGCTGTACCTCAATTAAGGCCACGGCCTTTCCCATCCCATCGTCGCCATAACACCTATCTGTGTCGGTGCGACGTAAAACCCCTAGCAAAAAAATGTGCCTACTTCACCGATCAAGTTGATCGTGTGGTTAGGGGCGTGCAGCTGTGAGCTTGCATGCGAGAGATAGTCGGTTCGAACCGCATTGGCGGCAGCACTGAGGATGCATTTCCGTGATTTCCCATTTTCACACCAGGAAAATGTTGGGTCTGTACCTAAATTAAGGCCAGACTGCTTCCTTCCCACTCCTAGCCCTAGGAAGTTTGGGGAAGATAGGAACACGAAGTCCAGTGCTGAATAATGGTTCTACGTGCTCCTTAGAGAGCAAAAGGCATTATATATATTTATAAATAAATAATATGTCCGCCTCTGTGGTGTAGTGGTTAGTGTGATATGCTGCCACCCTTGGAGGCCCGGGTTCGATTCCCGGCTCTGCCACGAAATTTGAAAAGTGGTACGAGGGCTGGAACGGGGTTCCCTCAGCCCCGGGAGGTCAAGTGAGTAGAGGTGGGTTCGATTCCCACCTCAGCCATCCTCGAAGTGGTTTTCCGTGGTTTCCCACTTCTTTTCCAGGCAGATGCCGGGATGGCACCTAACTTTAGGCAACGGCCACTTCCTTGTCTATCCCTTCCAACCTCCCATCCACCCGCAAGGCCCCTGTTCAGCATAGCAGGTGAGGCCGCCTGGGCGAGGTACTGGTCATCCTCCCCAGTTGTATCCCAGACCCAGTGTCTGAAGCTCCAGGACACTGCCCTTGAGGCGCTAGAGGTGGGATCCCACGCTGAGTTCGAGGGAAACACCAGATTAAGAAAGAAAGAATAAATAATATACTTGTGGTTTGCCTTAACAAAGAAGTCAACACCACCACCGCCATCTATAACAGTGACAGTTCCTTTCAATACCACACAAAAGTAATTCATAGTGTACTTGTATGGAGCCGCTATAGAATCTGAGCGTTGTCCGTCCACAAAGCAAACGAAGAGCGAAGGCATTTATAGCGGATATCAGTGCAGTAGTGCGAACGAAACGAATATAATGGAATGGAATCAATTCAGTGAGGGTATAGTGGAGTCGTGCCGGGTTATCAGCTGTGAGCGGTATCGACAAGCTCCTAGCGACCTGAAAATTGTGCCTGCATCCACTCCCGGTTATCAGCGCTCGATTGATTTTTAGCATATTGTCGAACCTCCAATCCAAATGTTACATTGCCGATAATACATTCGCCTGCGTCGTTATTTTATGCCATTACTTAAAAATTTGTATATTTACTGAAATACGAAATGACTGATTCTAGTGGCAAAATTGGTAGCCATATACGTTACGGTATCAAGACTTTAGAGTCTAACACCGTGGTTTGCTCGGTCGCGTCCCGTGGCTGCATGGTTTGGGTCACCTAGCTATCAGCTTGCATTTGGGAAATAGTGGGTTCGAATCCCACCGTTGGCACCCCTAAAGATGCTTTTCCGTGTTTTCCAATTTTTGCACCAGGAAAAATGCTGGGGCTGTACGTTATTTAATACCACGGTCGCTTTCTTCCCTCTCCCAGCCCTTTTCTACTTCATTGTTCCCATAAGACCTATCAGTGTCGGTGCGACGTAAAAAATATTGTTAGGCATCTAGGGCATATTACATGAAATTAGATCGAATCTGGGCGGACTCAGCTGTCATTTAACCCTTAGCAATGGAATTTGAGTCTGGTTGCATAATTCTATTCCTGTTTGTTTTCGTTTGGAAAAGTTTGTGTGCACTGACATATCTTCTTAACGACAAGTAGTTATTTATGTAAGTTATGGTAAAGTTGAACCTTTTGCATGGGTAATGTGTTTAAATGTAACGAGTGCAAGAAAATAAAGTTCTTGCCGCGCAAGTTATAAACAAAATTTAATCTGTGACCATAACAAAAATATCAATTATTTTGAAAGAAATATATTTTAAAATGTCTCCAAAAAGTAATTGCCCAGCCTGGCTGTGGGAATGCCCGTCTTTAATGAAGATAAACTTTAACGTCGTTGGCGTTATACGATTTACTTGTGTAGGCTACTCTTTGCTGATAAGAAACAATTATATTATATTCTGGAGAAGCACATACAATTACTACGTTACATATCAGTACGTTAGTATAAAAATGAGTGATTTTAGTGGTAAAATTGGTAGCCGTGTTAGTTAAGATGTCTGACACCGTGGTTAGCATGATCGAGTCTGTTTGGTGAACAAAATCGCCCTTGACCCAAGCAGGAGGAATTAACAAATCGAGGTTAAAATTCATGACCGGGCCGGGAATCGAAGTCGGGGCCCTCAAAACATAAGGCCAGAACGCTGACTATTCAGCTAAAGAGTCGGAAATTTATAATAAATACTTTATAATGTATGTTGAAATTACAATTAAGTTTATTAGTTTTCAAAATTTTAGTAAACGTCTCGTTTAATCTTCTGTTGTTTGTCTCTGTAATTGCATATTTTATCTTTGCCAATTTTACTTAGGCGCTGCCTGGCCGAGGCGGTAAAGGCGTGCTCGGTTCGCCCAGAAGGACGTGGGTTCGAATCCCCGTCAGGAAGTCGTGAAATTTAAAAAACGAGATTCCCACTTCCTGAGGTGCATATGACCCTGAGGTTCACTCAGCCTACACCAAAAATGAGTACCAGGTTAATTCCTGGGGGCAAAGGCGGCCGGGCGTAGAGTTAACCACTCTACCCCATCACGTGCCGCGGTTAACAACGGTGGAAACCTTTACCTTCCACTCCTCCAAGGGCCTTCATGACCTGTACGGAGGTGACTTTGTCTTCGTCAATTTGACTTTGTTTTTCTTTTCGTCTTCCTCGTGAATTTTTACTACGTTTGAAGGTCGGCTCATCTAAAATTTGTTGATTTTCAGAATTGGAAAACATTGTACTCTCATTTGGGTGAAAAGGAGGAACAAGTGAATCTCGTAGAATATTTCATGAAATCCGGCTCTGTTGAATTTCGATAGTGCCATTTGGCCTAGTTCTCGATTTCTGAGTTTTAGACGCCATTCAGTGATGTTAAATATTGGTGCTGAGCCGTAAGGTACAATATTTAAAACTTGACTGCATAACAGCTGTTCTGTAACAGTGAGGAATTCATTTCATGGACGTCATTTTTCCCGACGGATTTCTGCTGACGTATAACGGGTTGAAGTAAGTCGAAAGCTCCAAGCTCCAGTGAAAGGAGCGTTTTGTAGCCTAAAATATGTTTGTCTGAAGATAATATCGCGAAACAAATAGGCCTACTTAACATTATCTGCCGATAAATAATCAGCAGTTCCTAATTCTTTCTTTCTTTCTTCCTTTATTAATCCATTTACCCTCCAGGGTTAGTTTATCCTTTGGACTCAGTGAGGGATCCTACCTCTACCGTCTGAAGGGCAGTGTCCTGGAGCATGAGACTTTGGGTCGGGGGATACAAAGTGGAAATCACCTTAATTCCCACATTCCTTGTAAGATTATACGGTGACATTTATGTGTACCGCGAAGAAGTCATTTCAGCCAAGAGGGTGTTTAAATTCTACAAGTACTGATGAAATATCTAAGTGAGGTTTAACACAGTTTCATTTATAAATTTTGAGTACTTCGCATATTATTTAGTTTTTGATTAAATCTTTGGTGTAATTTGGACTGCCGAAGAGTGTGTAAATTGGACCGCTGAAACAATTGTAATAATTATGTTTCTTCGTAGTTTTACTGGTGATTCTAAAATAACTTATTTTATAATTTGAGGCGGGCCTCGCGGTGTACGGATAGCGTAGGAGTCCCGAGTTCAATTCTCGGCTAGGTTAGGGATCCTTACCTGGATCTGAGGGCAGTTTGGAAGTCCACTCAGCCTACGTGATTACAATTGAGGAGCTATCTGGCGGTGAGATCGCGGCTCCGGTCTAGAAAGCCAAGAAACGGCCGAGAGGATTCGTCGTGCTGATCACACGACACCTCGTAATCTGCTGGCATTCGGGCTGAGCAACGGTCGCTTGGTAGGCTATGGACTTAAGACCGACGTCAACACTACCCAGGAAAAAAAAAAAAACAACAAAAAAACATTTTGCATTGTATGTGACAATTGGATTCATTGCAATAATTGCATGAAGTAGGCTCATGAAAACTGCTCCAAAATTCAGGATTAATTGTTTTGTAATTGTCCTGCGTACCACAAGTGAGACCACATTTCGTAGAGTCGTATTTTATTGCTTAGTATTTCATAATAAATATATTAAATAACTTATAAGTATTTATATTTACCAGTCCAAATTACACGGACTTCCCCTACATTCCGGGATTTGCCTGGAGGAGAAGTGGGAAACCGCGGAAAACCGGAAATCCACTTCACGGATGGGTGAGGTTGAAATCGACCCCTCCCCCAAACTTAGTCAACTGACCTCCCGAGGCTGAGTGGATAATTTCCAGCCCTCTAACACTTTTCAAATTTCGTGGCAGAGCCGGAAATCGAACCCGGGCTTCCTTGGGTGGTAGCCTATCACACTAAACACTACACTACAAAGGCGGACTCCTAATTCACTCATAAAATCTACCATTTAGCTAGTGCGACCAAATGGATACGATGTCTACTACCTAGACATTTAAATGCAGAGAATGCATATATATTGAATATTCAATTATTGTTATTTGGATGCAAACGCATCAAAGCTGGCAGCGGGACTTGGTTTAGTTTTATGCCAGTAATTGACCTTATTATTATTATTATTATTATTATTATTATTATTATTATTATTACGTTACTTTAACGTCTAGGGTTGGATTTTCTCTCGGGCTCAGCGAGAGATCCCACCGCTACTGTGTCAAGGGCAGTGTCACGGAGAGTGAAACATTTGGTTGTTTTTAAAACTGGGAAGGAAGACCAGTACCAGTACCAGCGGCCTCAGCTGCTTAGCTGAACAGGGGCCTTGTGGTGGATGGAATGATTAGGAGGGATAGACAAGGAATAGGAAAGTAAGCGGCCGTGGCCTTAACTTAGGCTGAATTTTTAAATGGTGTGGTACAAAAATGTATGACTCATCCTTTCGTCAGAGCTGTCAATCAGATATTTCCATTAATTTCTTAACGATTGCTTTAAAGGCGGAAGGTGAAATGTTAATTTTGTGAACCCGCACCTTGCACAGCCAGAGCCATCTTGGTTGAAGCCATTAGGTCCCGGTGAGATCTTCCTGCGACGAGGTTGACGGAGCACTTTGCAATTTGTTCTGACAGACGACAGGACTGTAATGTAATCAAAGAACTTCCACTCATCCTGCGGCGTGTTATGAAATCACGTAGAATTCTGTAATATTTTAGCAGCAGCTGCCTTCTTCGTATTATTATTATTATTATTATTATTTTTAGCCTAGAAGGACGAGAACTGTAACGGGGGAAGAGAAATGTCACTGAAATGAAAAGTTACTCAGACATATTACTCTAACAATAATGAGCCATTCGTCACAGTTCTGTAGTTCAAATTGGCAATCACTTAAAGTTTAGGAAGCGTATATAACATTATTGTCCCAAGGAGAATACAGTCAGAAGTGCAATGGAGTGTTCTAACAAGACTGGTCCGCAGTCGAATCCCGAACTGCTCAACAGCCAATAATATGCCGGTACATCATATTCTCTCCTCCTGTGGATGGTGGTGGTAGAATATCACCCACGGTATCCCCTGCCTTTCGGAAGAGGTGGCAACAAGGGGCCCCAGAGGCTCTTAATTTTGGGAGTGTGGGTTGGCGACCACGGGGCCTTTAGCTGAGTACTGGCATCGCTTCCACTTCTATCCGACCTCACTTGGTCAATCGATCCCGACGGTATTAGAGCATTCGAGGGATAGGGTATCTTTCATTTTCACGCCCTTCGTGGCCCCTGTCCTTCTTTGGCCGATATCTTCATTTTTCGAAGTGTCGGATCCCTTCCATTTTTTCACTCTGATTAATGTTATATCGAGGATGGTTGCCTAGGTGTATTTCCTCTTAAAACTACAGTATAATCACCACCGCCACCACCATGATATCCTCCGGGACTTTGTCATGTGAAATATACAAACTGCAAAGGAATATTTACGTTGCGCGAAGAGATTTTTAATACATCATTCTTGAACCGTATTGATTTTATTTTCCAGGCTGAGTAGCTCAGAGTGTAGAGTGCTGGCGTCTGAGCTCTAGTTTGGAGGTTCGATCCCGGTTCAGTCCAGTCGTATTTGAAAGTGCTCAAATACATCAGCGTCATGTCCGCATATTTACTGGCACGTGAAAGAACTTTCGGGGAATAATATTTCTACACCTCAGCGGCTCCGGAAACCGTAAAAGTAGTTATTGAGACGTGAAACTCATAACATTATTATTATTATTATTATTATTATTATTATTATTATTATTATTATTATTATTATTATTATTATTATTATTATTATTATTATTATTATTGTTGTTGGACATGAAAAGACGCGTGAACTTCGCAGCTACAAAATAGCTCAAGAAAGCAGGTTTACATTGTGAAGGCACTTACTTAAACGAGCTTGTATGGTTATTTTAAGCCCCATTTCATGGTAGATATGTTTGATTACAACTAGAACGACAGAATATTAAGTGAAATATTGAAAAAGTTTGCGTTGAAATAATCCTATTGTGAGTAGCCATCTTGTCAAAGATCAAAATCACGTAGAAGGTACACTGCGGTAGATAGACGATCGTTTTCTAGTGTAAGCGCTCCCAGCGCCCACCCACAACTTCATCTCCTTGACTTAACACACGGCCAACTAGACTCCCATATTGGCATGATGGCAAAAGAAGACATTCTGCGTGATACGGTGGAGCTCCCTGGTGTATCAAGGGAAAGTATCCACAATGGCCGAAATGGTAGGAGTATTGACCTAAATCTGACTGATGATATCAGTCGGCAGATAATGGAGAATCAATACAAAGAAGAGGTGCATCTTGATACTGCAAGATCACTGTTGAAGAAGATAATGGCTATTCCTCTCAAAAACCTGAAAACGGAAATAAAGAATGGCCTCATGAAGCTGGAAGAAGCTTTAGAGGCTGGAGCAACATGCAGGATATCGTGGAAGAAATCTGCAGAAGAACTAGAGCAGAGACCAACTACCACGGAGAATAAGGAATTGTCCAACACATCACCAGTGACATATGACTCGGAGGAAGATCAAGGAAAATAGGAAACATTTCTGTCTAAGAAGGAGAAAGAAGAAGAGTGAGGATAGGAAGCAAGAAGATATCCCAACGAAACAGGCCAGTAATAATCCTGAAAGTACAGTGCTTAGCGAAAGTGGGAAACGATCTCATTCTAAATCTAGGAGTCGTTCAGAAGCCGTAATCATCAAACCAATGAACGGCAAGTCTTTCGCTGATGTTTTGAAGGATATCAGGGACAGGGTGAAGCCGGAAGACAGTGGAGCAGCATTCGATCTATCCGTAAAACAAGAGCGGGAGGTGTTCTTCTTGAATTTAACAAAACAACTAAGATGGAAAAGAGGGAGGTATTCAGTAATTCTCCGAGAGATGCCCTCGGACGAGATGGCGATGTAAAGGCTTTAATCCCCCGAACTACACTGGAGATTCGAGACATGGATGGTTTCACTACCGCCGCAGACGTGGAGGAAGCTGTAAGACGAGATTCCGGCAACCCCCATGGAGAACTGAAAATATCGGTCTCGAAACCAAACAGCTGGGGACAGAAACTTGCCATCTTCGAAACCAAAGACGAGGACGCTCATAAACTACTGGAAGCAGGAAGAATCAAGGTAGGATGGCTATTCTGCAGAGTACGAGCTAGAACTATGTTACCTCGCTGCTTCCGATGCCTATCACATGGACATCTGGCAAGGAACTGCACAGGCCCCGACAGAAGCAAGCTCTATTTTAAGTGTGGAGAATCTGGCCACAAGGCAGTAGACTGTAAAAAGAACAATCCACGATGCATGCTTTGTTCAGACAAGGGTGTCGATGAAGCTGAACGAAATCATATTCCTGGATCGGGAGCATGTGCAATATTTCGTGAAGCTCTGGAAAACGCAAAAAATCATAGTAAATGACGCGAATACTTCAAGCAAATATGCACAGGAGTCAAACAGCTAACGATCTTATGACACAGCTGATTTACGAGAAGGAAGTAGACATCGTTATTATTAGCGAACCATATCAAGAGAGAGACCATCCAGGGTGGTTTGTGGATAACCTCAAAATAGCTGCAATTTGGATATCAGATCCAGGAAAAGTCCCAGTAACACAGCATGGATGCGATGACGGTTTTGTTTGGGTACAGACTGGGGGAATCACTATTGTAAGCTGTTATTTTACACCAAATGAATCTGTTTCCAACTTTCAGATGAAACTTGATGGTCTTGAGGACGTAATACGCAGAATGGAAAACAAACTAGTGGTCGCTGGTGACGTAAATGCTCAAGCGTTGGAATGGGGCATGCCAAAAACAGACTCCAGAGGACGTCGTATAATGGAGATGGTAGCCAGAACAGGTTTGGTGGTCAACAACATTGGAAATGTGCCAACATTTCGACGGCCAGGATGTCAGGGAACAATACCGGATGTAACCTTCTCATCAGAGGATATTACGCCTAAGATTTGCGAATGGAAAGTGATCGAGAACTACACGGGGAGCGATCATCAATATATCATCTTTCGACTGCTCCAAGAATCTCCTCAAGAAAGAAACATCTTGCGCAGGTCAACACGGTGGAACATAGCCGGTATTGACAAGGAAAAGTTCATTGATGTAATTCGGAATGGAATGGACAACATAACTGAAAAAAGGTTTGCTCGTAGAGGGAAAGAAGCAGCTGGTGTATGTGTTGAACTCACTATGCAGCTAATCCATCAAGCATGCAATGCCTCAATGTCCCGAAGGAGACCGCGAAACAGCAAGCGCCCAGCGTACTGGTGGAACGAAGAGATTGCTGAACTGAGAAAGAATTGTCTGCGACTTCGACGCAGGGCTCAGAGGATGAGAGGCAGTCAAGAGAATACCTCAGTCACAGCGGAGTACAAGTCAGAGAAGAAGGAACTCCGTAATGCAATCAGAAAAAGTAAAGCCAATAAATGGTGGGCACTGGCTAAAGAAGTAGAAGATGATCCATGGGGACAAGGTTATAAGGTTGTCATGAAGAAACCCGGAAATTTTCAACCCCGAGTGCGGATCCGCAAATAATTAAACAAATTGTGGATACACTATTCCCAGACCATCCAGAGAGGATTGACTGTGACGACGAGAAAGAACTGGATGATATACCCCTCTTTATTGTAGAAGAACTGAATAGAGCTATTAGCTCTCTTAGAAACAAGAAAACTCCAGGAGCAGATGGTATACCTGCAGAAGTGCTAAAGATAATAGCAGAACTATGCCCAGAACTGTTGCTGAATATGTACAATCATTGCCTGCAAACGGGTGTTTTTAGTCCCCGATGGAAAATGGCTCGTTTGGTTTTAATCAGTAAAGGAAAACTTGGTGGTTATAGACTTTTATGTATGCTGGACACAGCTGGAAAAGGCCTGGAGAAACTTCTGCAGCCCAGAATCCTCTCAGCAGTTCAACTAGCAGGGGATCTATCTGTTTGCCAACATGGATTTCGGAGAGGACACTCGACGCTAGATGCAGTGTGGGAGGTGGTGAATACAGCAGAAAGGGCACAAACGGGCAACCATCATTCCCGTAAATTGACACTTCTTGTGACCCTGGATGTGAAGAATGCCTTCAATTCGGCAAGATGGAGCGACATGTTGGTAGCTCTTGAAGAAACTTTCAAGCTACCACAATATCTTATGCGCATAGTGAGAGATTACTTCAAAGATCGCACTCTGTTGTATGATACGGAAGATGGAGAAAAGACAAAGCGTCTGACGGCTGGTGCAGCGCAGGGATCGATCCTTGGTCCAGACCTTTGGAACATAATGTATGAAGGCTTGTTACGTGTGGAGATGCCAGAGGACACGAAGCTTGTGGGCTACGCTGATGATGTGGCCGCCTTGATAGTAGCTCGTAATGTTGAAATGGCTCAAATTAAACTAAACCAGGTGATGCGGCGCATAAAAGAATGGATAATGAGCCACAGTCTAACATTAGCCGAACACAAAACGGAGATAGTTCTTCTGACGAGGAAAAGGATCGAAACTCTTGTACCAATGACTGTTGGAGAGTTAGTGATAGAAACATCTGCGAGCACAAAATATCTATGAGTGACACTTGACTCCAAGCTCACATTCTGGACTCATATTCAGAGAGTGACAGACAAGGCAGTAAAATATATGACTGCACTTAGCAGACTAATGGGAAATATTAAAGGTCCGAAATCCAGTAAACGACGTCTTCTCATGTCGACGGTTCAGTCAGTGCTTCTATATGGTTCTGAAATCTGGGCTGAATCCTTGAGATTTGCTTGGTATCGGAGAATGATAGCTGCCGTACAACGGAGAGCGGCTTTACGTATTGCATGTGCATACCGCACTGTTTCCGAACCGGCAATCCTCACGGTAGCAGCAATAGCCCCAATAGATCTACTCGCATTGGAGCGGCATGAAATCTGGCGTACCAAAGGAGAGCTGGGAAAGAAATGTGCCAAGAAGCGCGCCTTCAGTCAACTGATGAGGCGATGGCAACTCAGATGGGAAAGTGATCCTCGAGGCAAATGGACCAAGCGACTGATACCACGCTTGGATATCTGGGTTGAAAGGGCCCATGGTGAAGTAAATTACTACCTCACGCAGCTTCTAACAGGACATGGATATTTCCGGAAATTCCTGCATAAAGTGGGCAGAGCGAGTGACGCAGCATGCATATACTGCGATGATACTGACGACGTATATCACACCTTTTTTGTATGCGGTCATTGGACAATTCAGAGAAGATGTGTGGAAACTGAACTAGGAGAATTGACAACAGATAATGTTATTTCGGTGATGCTGCGAAACCAGGAATCCTGGGATCGCGTGGCAGTACATGTGGAGGACATCCTTCGTCGGAAGAAGAAGGATTTGGAAGCATACGAACGTTCGTAAAGGAGAAATGAAGAAAGAAGACGTCTGAAAGACAAAGCACGATATCACCCTGAAGTAATGCGAGAGCGGTTCCGGGGTGATGACTCACATCGTGGGAAAAGGGTGTGTGGTTTTTAGTGAGTAAGAATCCCACACACTTGTGGAGTGCGGACCCTTCACAAGTGTCTTTTTGAAGATTTTCCACAATCCCTCGCAAAAATTATTATTATTATTATTATTATTATTATTATTATTATTATTGTTATTATTATTATTATTATTATTATTATTATTATTATTATTATTATTATTATTATTATTATTATTATTATTATTATTATTCATGTCGATCGCATTGTTATTAGCTATTTCCAAACAAATCATATATTATTAAACATCAGACATGGAACATAAAAGGTGGCATGAATTTTTATAGGGAGATAATGGTGCATATTAAGCCCTCTGGGTACGATTGAGAGCATTATGTCATCAAGAGAGCAACGCTAATTGTTACGAAAACTTCGAACATTGTTAGGAGAGTCACTGTCGTGGTCGGTGGTGTTTCCTCTCTCGAATGGGAAACGTGAAGAATCTCTACGGTTTGCCTCTTTCATATAGCAAAAACTGAAAGGATATCATGCCCATTAGTTTGGGCTAAGATGCTGGCCTGCATTGACATAAATACGCTTCCATTCTATCTTCCTTCAACGAACAGATCAGGTTGCATTTTTCGCTTGGAAACATGAGCTTAGGACCTCATATGTCTTCCCAGCGCGGTGGAATACCTCTTCATTAGCGGTAGTGGTTTGTTTTATCCATGTGATTGTAACGTTATTCGATGCATGACTTAAACTTCAAAAGCATGCAGTCGGCTCATTGGCGAAGCCTCTAGCGTTCAACTTTCGAAACCGTACAGGGCAACAAAAACACTTAAGATATATGAGTGGGCCACAGTTGATCGCAAGATGCTTTAGTTACAAATAAAGCTGAAGAATAATATGTGTTGAATTTTATCCATCATACAACGCCCACAAGGCATTAGGTAAGATAATGTACGAAGACTGGGCGCCTGCAGGATCTCTTCCAGATGGGCGGGAGGGCACAGAAACACTTTTCCAGATTAACTTTCCTGCTCTAAAGAATATATAAATTATTATTTCCGTTTCATTACGTACCTATATGATTACTATGATGATTATGAGGAGACGCAACCACACTCCCCATATTTCGTTGTATTTCCTACTTGCTTCGTTAAAGGCAGCATTTCGCTGCTCTGAAACCGTTGGCTACTTTATGGCTAGAATCGATGGATATTTTGCCTTAGGTTCAGAGTTTTTGGTCATAAAAGTTGGCTTTTAGTCTTCTGTGATTCGTTAACGAAAGGCTGCGTTCTTAAAATGGTTAAAAATTATAAAATGATCATGTCGTATTTCCAAAAAAAATACAAATCAAGCAGTACATTAAAATGGTAATGTTAACCCAGTCGGCCGATTTTCTAAACAACTGTATTGTATTTTGAGATAACCCCAAATCATTTCGACTGAAGATGATTTAACACTACAGGTTAAGAACCTATAACAACAATGGCAGGCTGCTGTTCTGTTATAGAAATAGTCACTTTGTTCGCAGGAAATTAGCCACCGTACTATACGGAGCGTGCATGGTATTAATAACAGAGCGCTCTGGCGGAGTTCCGAGAATTAATACGGTGAGAGTGCGTTCCGCTGGAAGACTTGCTTCATAGTTACGGCAAAAAATATCGTTGCATCTTGTCGTCAAGATAAATATGAAGTAATGCTATGGAAGTTGTAATGCTGTATATATAAAATACATTTAAACCTGATATTGTTGTCACAGGGTGAAATTAATAACAATATTGTAACTACCTCATATCTATGAATTTGTGAAAACTCAAATTTCGCGAGTGAGATTTCCGGTGAAATTGGCTGTGCTTTTGACAAGATATTGACAGGCAGCATCCGGTAAGCAAATAAATAACACGTTATGTTGCTAAGCGAAGTTCTGATAAGATAGATTTATACGAGTGGATTATGTGCAGGGGTTACAGTTCTACGTTCTTTATTATTGGTGGCAAGTAATTTGCTAGCACACAAGCTACGTAAACAATATCGCTGATGTACGGAAACAGATCTTTGGAATATTTTTCAAGATTTTGAAAATTTTCACCCTCTGTATGCATCTTTCAACATGAATTCGCACACTTGCTACACTCTGAGTTTGTAACACTTCATCTGCAAATCTCCCATTGTGAAGAAAAAGCGGCATAACAAGTAAAGAATGAGGTGACTGTGTTTTAAAACCTGGGAATGCCTTGTCGGCTAATATAACGTCCCCTTCACTCAAAAGATTTAGGAAGTCTGAATTGTTAACAATAAAAATATCACTAGTTCTTCCAGCATAACAAGGGGAAACAAAAACAATAGTTCCGTTTGGGGTCACAGTTAATAAAAATTTAAATGTATAACATGACTTGTAGGAAGAATACATATAACATCTCTCATCTATTCTTCCTGGCATTTCAGATTTCATTTCTGTGCAATCTATTATAACTCGTGCGTCAGATAATATGTTTTAAAAGCGCGTGGCAAAGTATTTTGGACGGATAGTTTGCTAGGCCAGAAAATAAAATTAGAAGTGCGTTTCTTGACTACAGCGAAAGATATTCGCGCAGCAAATATGACTGCCAAGGCAGCAAAGGTTATACAGAATTTCATTTTCATTAAAAAGAGTAAACAAACATCGTTATTACTTATATTTATAGACACTTTAGAAACAAAGAAAGAAAGTAAAAAACTGAATGTTTCAAATGAAACACTTGTTAAATCCTTCAACTGTGCCTCACTTTCTATGCTCTGGTATCCATGAAATCCTCTGCATATGTCCAGGAAGGGGGGGGGGGTGTTGAGACCACAACTTTTATCCACCTTTTCCGAAATACTTGAAGGTACTGTGCTCAAGTAGCACTGTGTGCCTACATCATTCCCACTAAAAACACAAGTGAATTTGAAAATCGTTGCTTCAATCCCAAATGCTGCTTGCACCAACTTAAGTAGTTTTTCACACACTCATTTTTCACAATAAATTCATGAGTTTCCTGATTAGAAGACGTATGTATATATCACATTCTCTTTTCGGTTTCTTCTTATAGCTCTCATGAAACACAGATGGTATATATGATGGATGATTTTCAATATTACACTGACTGACAGAGCAAATGCAACACCAACGAGGAGTGGTTCGAAAGGGATGAAAGTTGGGAAAAAAACAGAGACGGCACGGACGAATAATTGATGTTTATTTCAAACCGATATGCAGGTTACACAATGCGCACGGCATCGACTCAGTAGGATGTAGGACCACCGCGAGCGGCGATGCACGCAGAAACACGTCGAGGTACAGAGTCAATAAGAGTGCGGATGGTGTCCTGAGGGATGGTTCTCCATTCTCTGTCAACCATTTGCCACAGTTGGTCGTCCGTACGAGGCTGGGGCAGAGTTTGCAAACGGCGTCCAATGAGATCCCACACGTGTTCGATTGGTGAGAGATCCGGAGAGTACGCTGGCCACGGAAGCATCTGTACACCTCGTAGAGCCTGTTGGGAGATGCGAGCAGTGTGTGGGCGGGCATTATCCTGCTGAAACAGAGCATTGGGCAGCCCCTGAAGGTACGGGAGTGCCACCGGCCGCAGCACATGCTGCACGAAGCGGTGGGCATTTAACGTGCCTTGAATACGCACTAGAGGTGACGTGGAATCATACGCAATAGCGCCCCAAACCATGATGCCGCGTTGTCTAGCGGTAGGGCGCTCCACAGTTACTGCCGGATTTGACCTTTCTCCACGCCGACGCCACACTCGTCTGCGGTGACTATCACTGACAGAACAGAAGCGTGACTCATCGGAGAACACGACGTTCCGCCATTCCCTCATCCAAGTCGCTGTAGCCCGGCACCATGCCAGGCGTGCACGTCTATGCTGTGGAGTCAATGGTAGTCTTCTGAGCGGACGTCGGGAGTGCAGGCCTCCTTCAACCAATCGACGGGAAATTGTTCTGGTCGATATTGGAACAGCCAGGGTGTCTTGCACATGCTGAAAAATGGCGGTTGACGCGGCGTGCGGGGCTGCCACCGCTTGGCGGCGGATGCGCCGATCCTCGCGTGCTGACGTCACTCGGGCTGCGCCTGGACCCCTCGCACGTGCCACATGTCCCTGCGCCAACCATCTTCGCCACAGGCGCTGCACCGTGGACACATCCCTATGGGTATCGGCTGCGATTTGACGAAGCGACCAACCTGCCCTTCTCAGCCCGATCACCATACCCTTCGTAAAGTCGTCTGTCTGCTGGAAATGCCTCCGTTGACGGCGGTCTTGCATTCTTATCTATACACGTGTCCTGTGGCACACGACAACACGTTCTACAATGACTGTCGGCTGAGAAATCACGGTACGAAGTGGGCCATTCGCCAACGCCGTGTCCCATTTATCGTTCGCTACGTGCGCAGCACAGCGGCGCATTTCACATCATGAGCATACCTCAGTGACGTCAGTCTACCCTGCAATTGGCATAAAGTTCTGACCACTTCTTCTTGGTGTTGCATTTGCTCTGTCAGTCAGTGTACTTGGCTTTTCGGCAACAAAATGTTCACTGCAAATGACGGAGCATTTGGTGGGTTCCGATGGAGTTCAATCTGCACTGAAATGCAGGAAATTTATTATTATTATTATTATTATTATTATTATTATTATTATTATTATTATTATTATTATTATTATTATTATTATTATTATTATTATTATTCAGTATAGTCAAGACACGTGCACATGGAAGGACATGAATGTAAACATACAAACCTGCTGCAATGCATAATTGAAATGAAATGTACTATTTCAAAGTGTACTTAAATGAACGTGTTCTTGACTTGGTATACCTGGTATGTTTGAAATGTGTGATTTACGACACAAATGAAATAAGGTAGCCTACTATACTTACTTTATCCTTCCCACAGCCGAAATCCACTTCCTGCATCTGCCCGATTCCTATGGACGACCAGGAAATGTGTGGAATGTAATTCCTTTTCCATGCGTGTTCCTTTGTGTGTTGTGGCAGTTCACTGCACAACAGTTTCTATTTGATTTAGGCATTTTCATACACTACTACTACCACAATTTCACACCCACAGTTACACAGCCTGGTTCGACCGCTCAAGATAAGATCACCAAAATGTTACCGATTTCTTCCGCTAGAGGCGCTAAGAGCGGCCGGGCAAGCTCCCTATTGCTCGCCTTAAAAATAATAATAGGGTAAACCTACCTAACTTAGTGATATTAAGGATTATAAGTAATATATCAGAACAAATACTCGATCTAGGAATTTTATATTTTACATGCTGAGTACCTATACATTATTCTACAAACACATGATAAAGAACGTTCAAAAAATGCAAAACATTTGGAGTTATAACATGTAATGAGCGAAATGGGCATGCTACCTAATTTCGTGACACAGTATACTTAACTTCGTGATAATGTACTTAACTCCGTGATAACTTTTCTAAGCATTGTTACAGTTCATTTCACGCACTTATCACCCATTTTCATTATCGGTATTGTTGTCACTGACATATTCACAAATACTACACATAAATACAATAGCATCAGATGAACCAATAGACTGACAACTTTCATGGAACCATCGCAAACAGAAGCAACAATGAATCCAAGGACTTTTATTCTTCCCATTACTGTAGCTCTCGTTACAGGTGGCGCAAATGTCATAATTTTTCTTGTTTGACTTCTGTTCTTCCGTAGATACCGGTTTCACTGTAGTGATATGTGTAGTGGATTTTCAGGCTTGATCAGAAACAGGTGTAATTTGATGTGTGTTGGCAGCTCTGGCCTGATCAGGAACGTGTGGCTGGTATGCGGTGGAATAGTCACAACGATAATTTCATTCTTGGATGCAATTTCCAATACCTCTGGTGTCATGTGACTGACATGGGAATTCATTATCAGTATCACAGGTCTTTCTGCACCAAGGCCTCGAACAAATTCCTTAAACCACTTTAAGAAAAGTTCACTGTTAATCCATCCACTCTATGACAGGGCTACTGAGACGGTAGGAAGAGACCATTCGTCATTGAATTTGACATTCTCACTCGCTTTAAAAATGATTAGAAGTAGAGCGAATTCACCTGTAGCATTTCCAGCTTGCACAATTTTTCACTTCACTGAATGGGAACTTTGTCATTGTTTGCGTACTGTTCAGACCGATCCCTATTTCCTGCATTTTTACTATGAAATTAACAATAACTTAATCTCCAGTTCACTCGTAAGGGCAAACGGTCTACCCATTTTTCCAATAGTCATATTGTCTTTTAGAGTACTCCATGGAACGGTGAAATGTTTAGCAGCCTTGTATATAGACTACTTTTCCTCCAAAACCATCTGAAGCGCTTCCCGAAGGTCAACTGATGAAAAGGCTCGTCTTCTTTTGTTCACAAGACCCGATTTTTTGAACTTGTTGCTGTTTTCCTTCTTCACGCATTCCTTGACGCTAGAGCCATTATGTCTGAAATGGACACAAAACGTAAGAATCGTAGTCATTTTCCTAAGCAATTATTTCATTAATAACGCACTTAAATCCAACTCTGACTCCTGACATTATAAGTGTGTTCCTTAGAGAATATAAGTGCATATACTTGTCTGAATAATTACTTGACCAACTTACCTTAATAACGTTTTACTACAGGAACAGACCAACAAGTAGCGTGTTTCCATCCACACAACATACAATCCACTGCCTGTCCTTCACCCAGCGGCAATTCCCGCTCAAAATATTTTCCCCGTGTAAAGGCACTCCTGCTATGTATTGAGGACTGGTGGAACTCAATGTAGAACGCCTACCTTACTTCAGGATCAATAATATGTCGCGTATCACGAAATAAAGTATGTCACGAAATAAGGTAGGTTTACCCTATACATCATTTCGCAGCACGAATGACGATCGCGGTGAGATGAAACGGCGTAAAATTGGGTGAGTGCACAATAAATAATCCGCTTTATAAGCACAACCTTACAGGAGTAATGACTTACCAGTCAGCAAACATGACCTTGGTTTAGGAGTTGAGCTTCGCTAGAGGTGTGGTAATGTTTAAAAATATTTCCAGAACGTGCTTTGCCGTATGGTCAACTCGAGGGCAAATTCCTAAAAGACCGTACGAGGGATGGCAAAAGTAGGTAGTCGCCTCTCATGACAGTGTAATGGAAACATACTTAACACCAGGGTAGACGTGACCAGATTGGAAATTGAAGCAATTTTTCCATTAGTGGCCTAATGTATGACTGTGCTAGGATATTTTTCTTGAAAAAAAAATTATATAACGTCAGCAACATTAAAATTGTTTACACAAATTTCCGGTTATAACAGGTGTTAGATGACTGTCAGTAACTTCAATTTATGAAATAATCTGGTATGATATTAAACAATTGAATCGGGTGGTGATGGCAGACGCCCCCTTTTAACCCCCTTTAGCGAGCCCATGGTGTCGGAGATTATGTTTGTCTACACAATACGTGTTGATTGACTCAATCACATACTTCCTTCTTTCAGCTATGTATTCTTCTTTCTTCTTCCTCTGCCTCTTCCGCTTCTCCCTTTTTATTTTATTTTCCACCATTTCGTAACTTTAACCTCAGAACTTTCATATTAATACATTAGTCACTTGATGTAACTTATACGCTTCTGAAGTCCATTAAAAATGCAATATTTGAATATGAGTTTAAAACTACTCCAGCCTCACCTAGCTGTATCTAAAGCCGGCCGCTCGTCCTTGTCACCGGAGGGAATTTCAATTAAATCCTAGGAACTACATGCAATATCAAACACAGCCTGTATTAACAAGCTTCTAAAATACACATACGCGTTTCCACGTCCGGAGTTTTCGTTAATCAAATACGTTAGCTGGTACTGTTTACACAGTGTCTCTCCGGATTTCGCGATACAAAATTAAACTGATGGTTATAACATAAATGAAGAGAGCGAGAAGGAAGAACAAGAAGAAGATGGTGGTCCCTCATATCCAAAGAGCCTGCATCATTTACTTGCCAAGTACATTACATCGGTGGCAACGATGAATAGAAATGGAATGCTTATAACGAAACCCTTGTTTACTATGGCGTACTTCTATTATGCAGACTATAGCTGGTTAGAATACGCCCGAGCGGGAAAGAAGTCTGTTTAAGAGAGGAATAGGTAAACAATACACTCAATTGCAAACCAAGAAATTTTAGTGAAGATTTCGCATCATTATTATTTCTAATAGGATAATTTATAATTTCGCATATCTCTCCCAAGGAGAAACTGAACATTTTTGAGGAAATCATCGTGTGTAGAGTACACATTTTATAGCAATGATAAGACACGAATATCTAAATGAAAACTTTCAATTACAGTATATTACTTTCCAACTTCACTCACTCCCATTTAGAGAAACCTTAGCTCGTCCGAAATATCAGACACCAATGGATGAAGCTGAAACGTTAAGTTATACGTTTTAATATTTACATAACTGCTTGCAATGGTTTTATTATGAAATGAAATGGCGTATGGCTTTTAGTGCCGGGAGTGTCCGAGGACAAGTTCGGCTCGCCAGATGCAGGTCTTTTTTTTTGACTCCTGTAGGTGACCTGCGCTTCGTAATGAGGATGAAATGGTGATGAAGACGGCACATACATCCAGCCCCGTGCCAGCGAAATTAACCAATTATGGTTGAAATTCCCGACCCTGCCTGGAATCGAACCCTGGACCCCTGTGACTAAAGGCCAGCACGCTAACCATTTAGCCATGGAGCCGGACATGATTTTATTATTATTACTCCTTTTACAGCCCGGCTCATTGGCTGAATGGTCAGCATACGGGATTTTGGTTCAGAGGGGTCCGAGTTAGATTCCCCACCTTGGTCGGAGATTCTCATCTTCATTGGTTAACTTCTCTAGATTCATCCTACGTATGTCCCGATCCTTATGTACGCGCGGGTCGTTCGAAATATCTCCATTAGGCCTCTTTGAAGGCCATAACAGTAATAATAATTGTCAGTTGTTTTTGTTGTTGTTGTACTCATTTGAATATGAATACGGACGGCAACGAAGCAGGGCAGATGACCCTGATGTTTTGTTTCTTAAAACAACAACCAAACGGGGAGATTTCGAGTCGAGAATCATAGTACCTAACAAAGATTGTATGACCAAAGACATTGCAATTAATGATCCTGCATTGTCGACTCCGGGCTGGGAGATAGTACAGCATATATAGCCAGGAGCGTTCTAGCTCTGGTAAAAATAAGAATTGGTCACAGGATGTCATAAAGACAGAGCCTGGCACAAGTTAACGGAGGCTGTGCCAGATAGCCTGGGGCACCATATCACTGTAAACGTGGCAGCTAGCTCGGGTCCCTGGAGGAAGATAGCAGCGAACATTCCAAAACTGAACATTTCAGTGGCTTTAAAAGAAAAATGCATAATGTCATATCAGGGCATTACAAATCCAGTCCTATTCCCCGCTATCCGAGTTAGATTTCCCACCTTGGTCGTGTGACCAAGTGAGGTACAGGACAAGGGATGGCTTGATTCGATACCGATCACCGGTAAACTTGCAAAACATACCAAACCGCACATCTCTAAAATACATATATGTGTAGTAAGTACTGGAAAGAATGACTTGGTTTTATGCTTATCCTTTTGCTATTTATCTGCTAATAATGGCCTGCTGCAGAACTTTCGATTTGACGCCGTATAGGCGGCCTGCACGTCTGTGATGATGGGGCCCTTCCGGGCTGAGTGGCTCAAACGGTTGAGGCGCTGGCCTTCTGACCCCAACTTAGCAGGTTCGATGCTGGCTCTGTCCGGTGGTATTTCAGGGTGCTCAAATACGCCAGCCTCGTGTCGGTAGATTACTGGCACGTTAAAGAACACCTGAGAGACTAAATTCCGGCACCTCGGCGTCTCTGAAAACCGTAAAAGTAGTTAATGAGACATAAAGCAAATATGATTATTATTGAGAATGGGGCCATACTTAAGATGATTCTAATGTTTAAGACAACACACAGCCAGCCCCCAAGCCATCAGATTTAACCAATTAAGGTTAAAATCTCCGAAACTGACGGGAATCGAACACAGGAACCCTTGGACCAGAGGTCAGCACGCTAACCATTTAGCCATGGAGCCGGACGAAAGTAAACTAGTGTCCCCGTCCGGAGGTGGTGCAGTTCTTTTCAGGCACAGCTCCAATGGGTGAGCTGCATGCACCATTGTAATTAAATACCAGCCCTCCTGCCATTCTGCCATTCTTAAATATTTCGCAGTGCCGAGAATCGAACCCGGGTTCCCGAGGATGACAACTAATAGTGCTAACCGTTACGCTACGGAGGGGGATATTTAGCTGCTGTAAACATGTTATAAAGGGGATAACTTTCGTAATGCAGTAATGCCATCTAGCGGAAGTGAGTGGCATCAGAAGAGACAGGCACATCTCAGCTACAACAGCAGTCAGTCAGTATAATCTTATTGATAAATTTTAGGGGATTGGGACGTTGTATAGTGTGGTCCAAATGTCTTATCACCCCCTTTTAATGATATGCATATTACATTTTGTTACTGGTCCGCCTCTGTGGTGTAGTGGTTAGTGTGATTAGCTGCCACCCCCAGAGGCCCGGGTTCGATTCCAGGCTCTGCCTCGAAATTTTAAAAGTGGTACGAGGGCTGGGTGCCTGTTGCCATTTCTTGATGGATGCAGTATTTTTGTATCTGTCTCTTGGCACAGGCCAGAGCAAAGTGTAGCTTCCACCGAAGTCCCAGTCTCATCCATGGCTGTGACAATATGGAAGGTGCTGGGGTATGAGCGGTGCTGAGTAATGACATTTGGAGCACAAATAGTGTCAGAGTGTTATGAAAGGTGTTGCTCATAGGATCAGTCGTGCTGCAGTGGCACCTTCTGGTCCAGTGAGGAAAGCAATGGCAAACTACCTCACTCCTCATCTTGCCTAGTACGCCTCATTTGGGCTCTGCCATTGGTTTTTGTGGTTTTCCTATAATTGCATAGCCTTTGGTGGTGCTATCTGAGGATCCAACCAGCCTCTGGGCTGATGACTTAACAGACAGACGAGGGCTGGAACGGGGTCTACTCAGCCTCGGGAGGTCAACTGAGTAGAGGGAGGTTCGATTCCTTCCTCAGCCATCCTGGAAGTGGTTTTTCGTGGTTTCCCACTTCTCCTCCAGGCAAATGCCGGGATGGTACCTAACTTAAGGCCACGGCCGCTTCGTTCCCTCTTCCTTGTCATCCCTTCCATCCTTCCCATCCCCCCACAAGGCCCCCGTTCCGCATAGCAGGTGAGGCAGCCTGGGCGAGGTACTGGTCATCCTCCCCAGTTGTATCCCAGACTCAGAGTCTGAAGCTCCAGGACACTGTCCTTGAGGCGGTAGAGGTGGGATCCCTCGCTGAGTCCGAGGGAAAAACCGACCCTGGAGGGAAAACAGATTACGAACGAACATTTCGTTACTGTATTTCAGATGGCCGACACGAGCTCCTATAGTAGAAGAGCGGCTTGTTTACCGCATGGAAGTGAATAGTGGTTGCCAGACTTCAGGATAAGATTCCACAAAAAAATATCTCCTAAAATGACAATACTACGTTCGAACGCAAGCTGTTTCTGATGTGATCAATTAAAGATAAACAGAGAACAGGACATCCATCCTCATGATAGGACACATGTGTACCAGGTATCTGTGTTCAAATCAAGAAGTCACTGAAGAAACGGACATCGAACCTAGGAGTCGTCTCATGATAACGCTGTAGGGGGTATTATTAAGTGGGTATACTAGCAACAATACCAAACAACTAACATTCGAAAGAATCTGTTACAGCTGTCTTTACAGCAAGAGACAGAGCTGTTCTTTATGAAATATCGTACGGTATATGAGGCCACATTATTTTGTATGTAGAAAATGATGGTCTTGATACTGACCATCTGCAAGCGTAAGCACCAAATCTGTTTGATATTTGGAATATCTTATGATGTATCGGATTTTATTGCGGCTTTACATAGTTATTGCCGGGCTGAGTGGCTCAGACTTTTAAGGCGCTGGCCTTCTAACCCCAACTTGGCAGGTTCGATCCTGGCTCAGTCCGGTGGTAATTGAAGGTGCTCAAATACGACAGCTCCGTGTTGGTAGATTTACTGGCACGTAAAAGAACTCCTGCGGGACTAAATTCCGGCACCTCGGCGTCTCCGAAGACCTTTAAAAAGTAGTTAGTGGGGCGTAAAGCAAATAACATTATTATTATTATTATTATTATTATTATTATTATTATTATTATTATTATTATTATTATTATTATTATTATTATTATTATTATTATTATTATATAGTTATTTACAGGAGAAATGGCATTTGGACCACAATGTAGGTCATCACATGTTGGTTTCTTCTATTTTTGAGAAACTGCGGCATTTTCTAAGCTGTGATTTCGTTACAAACACACACACACACACAAAACTAACATACATAAAACTTAACTGAACTTACTTTCGAATTTTGTATACCTAACTCAAGACGAAAATGAAGAATGAGCGTATATTTTGAAATGTGTAGATATAATTATTATTTTGCCTCTGTGGCTATGTTCGCATCTTTCTATAGTGTGATCCATGTATAACCTTTACAATTGTAATGATCTAGAACTTTTGAACCAATAATAGCAAACGTGTGCAATTTGTTACGAATTACAGAGTAACTGCGGGCATTCATCAAGGCAAATTTTCCTCCTTCATCCTTACGCGTCGCACGGTATTGCGTGGCGTTCTCCAACTTGTATCCTCGTTAATATTTCTGATTTCATTCCCAGTCACCTCACGGAGTTCTGTGACCACGCTCCAGTCTTGTCCTTAATGTCGCCCCATAAGAAGAAGTCCGGAGAGGTTGGGTTAGGTGATCTGAGCACCCACAAATTGTTTGAGATTAGGCGGTCAGCAAAGAAGCTGCTACATGTTTCATGGAGTCGTTAGACGTATCACATGTTGCCACACCTTGTTGGAAAGAGCCTCCTGTCAATTCGATGCGATACAGTTGTTTCAGGAATTAATTGAATTAGCGACCGTAAATCTGAGTGTATACCTTATTATCGTGGAAAATGGAGCGGACCATTCTGGGAGCCGACAACGTGCACGGTGGAGTTTCGCGGATGATATTTCAATTTTCAGTAGCCCACTGTCTTTTGTTTTACACGTTGATGTAGCTGACAAGCTAAACCATGCCTAATACGTAAACCAAGTTATGGAGAGAAGGTTTGGGCTTGCGATAAGAAGAGCCTGAAACCATTGACAGTAACGCATACGATTCTTTTGCAGTCCTCTGACATATACCTGAATAGCCTGTCATCTAACTCCGTTGGCGCAATTATTTCTTAAGTGAGTTCGGTAAGCATCCAGGAACATCATCAACACAATCGTGACTCCTTCCATGTCTGTGTTTTCCACTCCCGCTGAGGAACGATGCATTTCCATCCATCTTTCTTAACGTCGATAAAATAGTTGACCTGGAGTATAGATTTCCATGTATTTGACAAACTGAAGTTGTCTTCTCCGAGTTAATGGGGCTCAGCTCTAACTCTTTGGCTTTCCTTACAAGAAATATAAACTTAACATCACCACTCCAGAACTGTCGGCAGAGGGCGGTGAGTCAATGATTTCTCTGCCGACCACCACGGTACAGCGCGACGATCCCTGAGTCCAGCCAGTAGGGGACCGATGAATTAAATTAGTTCATGTTTCGCTCAATAGGCTTTCACGTTCCACGAAGTATTTCTATGCTTACTGTCAGCAGTAAACCATCTTAAGCATTGCCCTGATAAAAATCATTGAAACTTGTTAGAGATTTATTAAATATACACAAGTGGCTTTTATCCAGAAGTAATGTTTATTTAGTAATGCTAATGAGCTATGAAAATGTACGTTCATTAATAATAACTGCATATTTCCTGTCTGTATGTTTCACTCTCTTACGACCGGCCGAGTTGGCCGTGCGGTTAGGGGCGCGCAGCTGTGAGCTCGCATCCGGGAGATAGTGGGTTTGAACCTCACTGTCGGCAGCCCTGAAGATGGTTTTCCGTGGTTTCCAATTTTCACACGAGGCAAATGCTGGGACTGTACCTTAACTAAGGTCACTGCCGCTTCCTTCCCATTCTTAGGCCTTTCCTGTCCCATCGTCGCCGTAAGACCGATCTGTGTCGGTGCCACGTAAAGCAAATATAGCAACAAAAAAAATTGCACTCCCTTACGAGTTTGTTGTAGTTTTCAAAAGTCTAAAAATATTGTCGCTTTCGATGTTCGGTCTTACGTGACCGTTTATACCATGATCATAGCCATGGGACCTCTTTTACACTGAATCTGAATCATTACGTGGGACAGTTTGTGATCTTGTAGTCATATTATTTTCTGTAGTTCTAAAGAGACAATTTTTGGTTTCCCTGACATGTTCGAACTGAAAAGTTAATTAACACGTACAGTATGTGTCGCATTGAATTAACTGCATATTTGGACTGCGCACGTCATTTTATTATTATTATTATTATTATTATTATTATTATTATTATTATTATTATTATTATTATTATTATTATTATTATAAGAGATCAGAATGAGAACATACAAGGTAACGCAACATCATTAGGTTGAAATAGTTACTGACGTTCCTCGTAGTAAACGTTTTACGTTCGTCTAGATGTAGAACGTAAAATCTTACTCCTAGAACATCGAGAAAAAAGTCAAATCGAGAAGTTTTTGGAATTTTAACAGTTTTCCAACATAATTACTTTAAATAGAGGTAATACTAGTACTGTTCGTAGATTCAGATGTCTCTCGTCCTAAATTAGCAAACCAATTGCTGAAGAATATGGCTATAGCCGAAGGGAGCTCGCATATGAAGTTCCTCGTGTTGTTTGCTTCCATGGAGTTATAAGAACTACGGAGTGATGAGAAATAAAATTAAGTGTTATTAGTTTTAGTTCCCACGAACTACTTTGCATGGTTTTCAGAGAAGCTGAGATACCAGAATTTTGCCCCGGGCGTAGTTATTTCACATGCCAGCAAATCTACCTACACGACGCTGACGTATTCGAGTAAAATCCACCAGAGTGCGACACGATCGAACCTGCCAGCTTCGGCTCAGAAAGCCAACGCTCTAACCGATGAGCCACTCCGCCCAGCAATAAGATGTACTATCTCATTTTATATCCTGCTGGAGAAGCACCTGACTTCTTAGATGCACAGTGCATTGCAATATTCACAGTATGAATTGTAATAAGAGAAGTTCAATATACGTTTCGGCAAAAACCTAGTTACAAATTAAATGCTATGCTCCAGGCAGCCATACTTATTGTGACAGTCTTACGTCTGTATCTCTTTCAAACCTTGTCTGGGTGGGGGTACATATTTCTTTCTCGCTTAATATTTCGCGTTAGGCAGTTCTAACCTGCACCGCACGTTTGTGTGGACTTTGCTCTCTATGGTTCAGCCGGTTTATATTCCAATAATCGGCAAGGAGCTGAAGCACTTAGCTCTGAAATGTTGATGTGTACTGTATCTGTCCCTATCAAGGGGTGCAGACGGTTTCAAAAATTTTCATGAAGTAACATTTGCGTCACGAAGTTAGTAATGCCAAGATGTGTGACGCGAGGTTATTTAGTAACCTTGCAGGCTGTGATGTGAAATACTAATGAATGACCATGACTGAGAGACATATTACAAAAGAGGGGTCGATATGTAGCATGTCAACTCAACTGTTAAAAGAACTATATAATAATAGTGAATTTGACCTTTCAAAAATATGCAGGCTGATGGACAAGATCTCATGAAGTGAAGTTAAGATCTGTGAAGCCCTTATTGAAAGACATGACCATGATCATTTCTTTGCAAAACAATCGTACCCTTGGTCTGTTTCGTGCTTAAACTGAAGATTGATTGTTCACTACAATTAATTCTTACTCTGCGAACTTCCGTACATGCACCTTCATGGTGGTTCGAATCCCATCGTCGGCAGCCCTGAAGTTAATTTTCCGCGATTTTCCATTTTCACACCAGGAAAAGTATGGGACTGTACCTCAATTAAGGCCACGGCCGCGATCTTACCTTTCCCACCCTCACTTATCCTAAAATCTCCTATGTATTCGTGGGACGTTAAACCATTCGAAAAAAACTTCCTTAATGATTGTTAAGTCTTCCAACTTCCAGTCAGCAAGCTTCTGCGAACATAATATAGCTAAAAGTAAATATCGCTTACCTATACATGTACAAAACACAACCAAGTGCAGAATAATTAAAAACTAACGAGGGAACACATACATGTGTTACACTCGGATTCGGTTGAAATTTGGTAGGAATATTTTTGGGAGGCAGTAGAATGCTAAGGTGAAAACTGCATGTGCCCAGCGTAAGTTTAAACGCAAAAATTGAACAAATAAATAGTCGTAAAAGCAGAAGTGCCGCGGGAGTATCGGGGTGTGGCGGAGAGGTAGGGAGAAGCGAAGCAGCGGACGTGAACCAACCAGGCTGTAACGAGCTGCGCCAGCAGTCAGGCAGTGTATAGTTAGCGCGTTCCCCTTAACTTCCTGATCAGATGTGCAAAACGTAAATATTTAAACAGCACATGAAACAAGTGTACAAAGGACAATGTTTGAACAACGATGCCAATAAGGTTTGAAAAATTCGCGCCCGAGTTCTTGTTACTCGTAATTTCAACACAAGTTACAACGTTTACTATTCCTATTGTGTATCCCTAAGCGGTAAAGCCTAATCTTATTTCATATAAAAACACACATTTTCACAAAATTTTATGTAAATACATATTTTAAAAGTCCATAATAAATAAATAGGCAATATTTGTTACTCAATAACTTTTAAAATGGTAATGTGTTATACAATGGTGATCATATTCTCATTTTACAATTACGGTCTTGTTTTTAACAGTGTATATCACGTCATATTTCTGAATGTTGTGGCTTTTTATAAGAGTAAGGTTAGTTGTTCGGATCCATATATCATTCACATGGTCGTGTGATATTTTTCTGAATTTTTAAGAGATAATAAATATTTCTTTTAGTGTTTACTCCTATTCCTTTTTATTGAAACAGTGATTCACGTAAATGCGTGCGTAACCCCTAAAAATCCAGGAAGTGAAGTCGAGTACAAGATTGCGTCTTCAACAATACGTAGAGGAATTTTAAAACATTTTCATTATCAATGGAAAAGTATTGTTTTGCCAACCATGTGTTAAAACAGTAGGTGCAGTAAACGTTCTAAAGTAACCCAGCATTTGTCTGGAAATAAGCACATTGCGGCTGCTTAGAGTGTGCGTTCGCGACAATTACTAATAGATGAACCAGCCACTTCAAATCTAAGCCCATTCAAATACTCCCAGAACATTTGTTTGCGGCGACATAAATAATCCGGGACGGAGAAATTTCCTAACAAAATACATTAATATTGGGCCTCCAGACGAATACACATTTAGAAAAAGCTATCTTCCAAAATGTTGCGAAGAAACTTTACAAAGAATTCGGGAAGTATGTGATATTGAACACCGTGGGTGAGCATTGACGAAACAACTGATTCAAGTAGCGGAAAGGGAGGAAATGTTGTAGTTGGTGTGTTGAAGAATGACCAAACTGCTTGTGAACATTCTTATTTGCTAGCGTGTAAAGATATGCCTGCTGCAAACCATGTTACTGTTGCTAGGCTGTTTAATGAAGCCATGCACTTACTTTGGCCAAAAGGTGTAAAGTACGGCAATTTATTGCTTCTACTTACTGACAGTACATCTTACATGAAAAAAAAAAAACAGCCGAAAGTCTTTCTGTAAGCTTTCCGAAAAATGGTACACGTAACTTGCGTAGTTTATGTTCTACACAGGTTATGTGAAACTGTAAGGGCTCAGTATCCTAAAGTGGACAAATTCGGCGTCTGATGGCAAACATGTATTTGTAAGCACCCTCAAAAATCGATCTATTTAAAGGCAAAAACTCAGGTCTTGCACTTTCTCTTCTGTGTATTGTCACGCGGTGGGGTACCTGGCTTAGCGGAGTGGTATACTACGCAGCCAATTTTGAAAGTTTCGCATCCGTATCGAATGCTGTAGATAGAAACGACGCGCCTTCAACTGAAATTCTTCAAGAGTTACTGAAAGACAGCTCCTTGAAAAGTGATTTGGGGTTTATGTCTCCCAATCTGAGCTTCTTGTGTAAAACCATAGACATACTTGAAGAATCTCCTAACTTGTCCGAAACAGTGAAGAAAGTGCGTGCTTGTTGAAAATAATAATTAGATTCACTCTCAGCTTCGCAGGTACAGGGATTCTTAAGGACCAAATATCAAAATATGTTCTGTAAAAACAAGGGGTTTTAAAAACTGTGCAATGTTGCTCAAGTATTGGAGGGTGCTGATGTTGGTGGAATTGAAGGCGTTAGTGTTAGTGATATTCCTCTCTTTAACTATGAACGTCTGACGTCCTGTGATGTGCAGCGATTATTTTCTCAGTATAAGGCATTCTTCAGAGATAATTGGCATGCATTTGTGATGGACAATTTGGATATAACCTTTGTTGTTCACTGAAATTCTGAGACTGCTTATAGCACCTAATATTCCAGCGTGGGAATATCATTTTTTTAGAGATGATACGTTTGTTTTGCTATAGTTAAACAGAACTTTGCCGTTTTTTGTAAATACCGTCATATGTAGTCAGGCACTTCAAAAATTAGTACACCGTACTGTACGTTTCCATATACAGACGTCCATTTGCCTTAAGAACCACATTTCGTAGCACCATATGTTAATACAAAACATTATATTCACCTTCCTCTTGAACGCGAGTGGTTATGTGGTAACTTATTCAAATAACAATATTTTAAAATGTTTATCAAATATTTTTAGGTTTTGATCACAGAAAAAATAAGTATTTTTCTATTTTTAGCACATTAAAATCCGCTCCCTGTTTATGAAAATGGCAATGCTACGAAAGTAAGGAGTGTAATTGTCTCTGTAAATTAGGGGTAACCAGATTGTTATATATCAATTGGATTAGAAAAAATAATGTAAAGGTTTTAAAGTAAACATGTCAAGAAAATGTAATTTCTGACTACATAGTATAAGTTGCCAAGTTGACGTATCGTAAATAACTTTTCAAAAGAAAGTAGCAAAAACAACGCTTGCCAATTACTATTTTTGGCAAGTAATGTTTAACTGCATATGCATAACAAATAACGTATAGAGCTTTTTTCACAATTGTGCTTTACGTCGCACCGACACAGATAGGTCTTACGGCGACTATGGGATGGGAAAGGGCTAGTAGTGGGATAGAAGCGGGCCTTAATTAAGGTACAGCCCCAGCATTTGTTTGGTGTGAAAATAGGAAACCATGGAAAACTATTTTCAGGACTGATGTCAGTGGGTTTGGAACCCGCGATCTCCTGAATGCAAGATCACAGTTGCGCGACTCTAACTGCACGACCAACTCGCTCCGTATAGAAGAAATTCTTAAAGTGTTACTCCCAACTACAATCATGCAACTGCAACATGGGGATAATGATCAGGCCGTCTCACTGGTCTAGGGATAGCGAACCTGAAGATCTCGAGTTTGATTCCCGGCCAGGTCAGGGACATTTCCCCGGATGTAACGGGTGGCTCGAAGTCCTCCCAGCGTACGTGAGAATATTCGACCAGGTATCTAACAGTGAAATAACTCCCCCGGTCTAAAAGGCAAGAAAGACGGCCGAGATGATTCGTTGCTCTGATCACGTGTCACCTCTTAATCAGCAGATTTGCGAGCGAAGCAACGGTTGCTTGGTAGGCCAAGGCCAATCGGGGTTGTTATGCCAAGCGGTTTGTTTGTTTGTTTGTTTGTTTGTTTGTTTGTTTGTTTGTTTGGATAGTAATGAGAATGCCAAAAGTTTTGGATTGTCTATTACTCTGCTCCCCTTTTGTTTTAGTTAGATTTACACAGTCCATAATAATCATGTTCCAATTAACACTGATGAGCAAACTAGATACTTCACTGTTGGCTACAGACTGGATTCGGACACCTGCTTGTTTACATTGCACTTAGTCGCAAAACTGATGTTATATTTCACATCTAGTACAAGTTCATTATGTGGAAGCTCATTCAATCTGTATGTTCTTTCTACTCTGCTCCCGTACATGACTGCACTTTTACAGTATATAAAAATAGCAATGAGAATAGAAACAGGATAAGTACGATCGCGGTTAACGATCTCCTATTTTGATTGTACATAGTGTGGTACAGACATAATCTGATTGCTGGAAGTTTTACAGCTCAGCGAAATTCAATGGATTTTATATTTCCTTTAATTAATCAATGCACCTGCTGGGTACATTTACATCAGCCACTGAACAGGCTTCCGCTATATTCTCTACAGTGTGAGGCAGACGCTGTTAAACACTACAACGTGCATGGATGTACCTTTCAAGTATTTTCATAAAGCTAATATAACAGTATATCGTCAACATCACGAAAAAATACGTCCTCTAACTATTTAAAAATGTATGCCGATTGACTAAGAAAAATTCACTTCTAGGAACACTAATACCTACATACATGAATAGTGTACACACATACATACATAATAAGCGAGTGACAGCTACGTGGATTGGGTCCCATAGCTGGTAAGTTCGAACCCCTCTGTCGGCAACCCTGAAGATGGTTTTCCATTTTGACACCATGCAAATGCTGAGGTTGTATCTCGATTAAGACCACGGTTGGTCTATTCCGATTCCTAGCCCTGTCCTATCCCATCGTAGCCATACGAACTGTCTCTTTCAGTGCAACTTACAAGAAATTAAAAAAAATCACAGTTCCTTTGGGTAAGCAACTGAACAATGAAAATTTTCCTTCACACAATATGGAAAAGAGAACTTTTAGGATATGAAGGAGAAGTAAACAATGAGATTGCTTGCAATATAAACAATATTTATTACTATAATTATATACAAATCAATATATCGTTTGTAAGTTATGTTTGAATTTCTTTCTTATCAAACGATTTAGTTAGCTTCTTGAACTCCTCACTAATGATGTCTATAAGCGTCGATGATTTCATCAGCTGCCGAACTCGTGATTGATAAAGCCTCAACATGTGATTTCTTTTGTTTGAGTACCGATACAAGTATCGCTCCGTGAGTGCTAAAGAATCACGTATTATACATCATTTCGAGGGTTTTTTCTTACTGAAAACTACACCAAGAGTCATTCCGTTACGAGTACTGATCCCATACGTTAAGCGACGCTTATCATGTGAATAATTAGTGACTTTGTGCAGTGGGATTCGACCTGAAGCCAAAGTTGAAATCTCCACAAAAATCAAAGGACAGTAATACAGATCTTCTTACCTACTAATAAGAAGTTCCGTAACGCCAATACATAAAGTAATGAGAGCCCTGTACACAGGACCATCAATATTTCTGCACTAATATTGGCTGTACAATAAAAAACTGCAACTCTGTGTTCCGCACTATGTTAAACGAAGTATTTGACGAACGTCGAACAAACATCACCGTATGGAACATTAAGAACATCGATCTCAAACTTGTGACTGTACGAGAAGCCCGATTTTTAAGGATTCATAAATGGCTACACCTCCTGGTCGTCGCTTCTCTGTAACGCCTAGTGAAAATCTTATCATACATCGATATCCTTCTAAAGATATAGTTTCACCACTATCACCAGTAACTAAATTGTTGACTAACTCTACCACCAGTAACGCTGTTGTCACATTATACATGACCTCCTTCAAATCGAACTGGAGACCTTAGTTTTGCGAAATTCAAAAATCTGGCACACATTTTTTAACAAAGGATCAATCTACAGTATTTACTGAAATATTCAAAATGAACATCGGATTATACACTGACTGACAGAGCAAATGCAACACCAAGAAGGAGTGGTCAGAACTTTATGCCAATTGCAGGGTAGACTGACGTCACTGAAGTATGCTCATGATGTGAAATGCGCCGCTGTGCTGCGCACGTAGCGAACGATAAATGGGACACGGCGTTGGCGAATGGCCCACTTCGTACCGTGATTTCTCAGCCGACAGTCATTGTAGAACGTGTTGTCGTGTGCCACAGGACACGTGTATAGCTAAGAATGCCAGGCCGCCGTCAACGGAGGCATTTCCAGCAGACAGACGACTTTACGAGGGGTATGGTGATCGGGCTGAGAAGGGCAGGTTGGTCGCTTCGTCAAATCGCAGCCGATACCCATAGGGATGTGTCCACGGTGCAGCGCCTGTGGCGAAGATGGTTGGCGTAGGGACATGTGGCACGTGCGAGGGGTCCAGGCGCAGCCCGAGTGACGTCAGCACGCGAGGATCGGCGCATCCGCCGCCAAGCGGTGGCAGCCCCGCACGCCACGTCAACCGCCATTCTTCAGCATGTGCAAGACACCCTGGCTGTTCCAATATCGACCAGAACAATTTCCCGTCGATTGGTTGAAGGAGGCCTGCACTCCCGGCGTCCGCTCAGAAGACTACCATTGACTCCACAGCATAGACGTGCACGCCTGGCATGGTGCCGGGCTAGAGCGACTTGGATGAGGGAATGGCGGAACGTCGTGTTCTCCGATGAGTCACGCTTCTGTTCTGTCAGTGATAGTCACCGCAGACGAGTGTGGCGTCGGCGTGGAGAAAGGTCAAATCCGGCAGTAATTGTGGAGCACCCTACCGCTAGACAACGCGGCATCATGGTTTGGGGTGCTATTGCGTATGATTCCACGTCACCTCTAGTGCGTATTCAAGGCACGTTAAATGCCCACCGCTACGTGCAGCATGTGCTGCGGCCGGTGGCACTCCCGTACCTTCAGGGGCTGCCCAATGCTCTGTTTCAGCAGGATAATGCCCGCCCACACATTGCTCGCATCTCCCAACAGGCTCTACGAGGTGTACAGATGCTTTCGTGGCCAGCGTACTCTCCGGATCTCTCACCAATCGAACACGTGTGGGATCTCATTGGACGCCGTTTGCAAACTCTGCCCCAGCCTCGTACGGACGACCAACTGTGGCAAATGGTTGACAGAGAATGGAGAACCATCCTTCAGGACACCATCCGCACTCTTATTGACTCTGTACCTCGACGTGTTTCTGCGTGCATCGCCGCTCGCGGTGGTCCTACATCCTACTGAGTCGATGCCGTGAGCATTGTGTAACCTGCATATCGGTTTGAAATAAACATCAATTATTCTTCCGTGCCGACTCTGTTTTTCCCCAACTTTCATCCCTTTCGAACCACTCCTCCTTGGTGTTGCATTTGCTCTGTCAGTCAGTGTATTTGTGGAACAAGCTCATTACCGAGCTCGATAGCTGCAGTCACTTAAGTGCGGCCACTATCCAGTATTCGGGAGGTAGTATGTTCGAACCCCACTATTGGCAGCCCTGAAAATGGTTTTCCGTGGTTTTCCATTTTCACACCAGGCAAATGCTGGGGCTGTACCTTAATTATGGCCAGGGCCGCTTCCTTCCCACTCCTAGCCATTTCGTGTCCCATCGTCGCCATAAGACTTATCTGTGTCGGTGCGACTAAAAGAAACTAGCAAAATGCTCATTTTTTAAGAAATGCCCTTTTTCTTCATTTTTTGTGAAAACATTTGGACCCCACATGTTATCCTAAATTTTATTTTCCCATTTGATAGAGCTCTAGAAAACACGCGTTTTGACACCTCCACCATTTCTCTTCAATACTTCAGGCACAATTGAGTGAAATATCTTAAATGTACGTTTTTAATAAAGTGGGGCCCTATACTGTGGGATCCAAGAAATATTTTCAATATTAAAACATTATACATACGTCGGTATATACAGTAAGTTTCTTTATCACAAATGCATCTTCATTATAGAATGCTGTGTAATTCAGTGTTCAGACTGCAAGCCTCTGTGGATGAGAGATCTAGCCACTAGTTTCCTCTTGTAACTAGCACAGTGGTCTCGTCTATTTCAACACATCTTATTCTAAAATCATTAACAGTTGAGTATAATCACCATCGTTTCGGTCTCCATTTGTTTCCTTCACCCTCAAAGACCATGTCTGTTATTTTCGTAAGTAACCTACCCTTCTCTTTTTGCCTCACATGAGGCCGCTACCAAGGATAGTTCATAAGCTCAGCTTCAGAAATGGAGTACTTTCAAAACTCGGCTTTATTCCACTAACAGCAAGAGCCTTCTTGACCTTTTAGTCCTATTAACAGATCTATCCCTTTCAATACCTTGGTTGTAATATAGGACTCTAGTTAAATATTTACAATATCCGCGGATAGCCATTCGCGGATGCGGAAACGGAGCGGACGCGAATAACGTTTTGTATATCCGCGCAGGACTCTAACTACAGGTACATTGTAAATTATGTTTTCTTAACTTATTTTTACGCAAAGATTGTTGTGATTCGAGATATACTCACTCTTCAAGGAAGAGACCGTTGAATTGTGGATCTTTAGCCATCTGACTCTCAGTGCCATAAATTACTGACGGTTTAAATAATTATTTCTTAACCAAAGAATGAACAGTCACCTTCTTAAAATTTGTCAGTTTTCTTGTAGCTTATTTCCTTCAGAAAGTATCATAATTCATTCTAGAAACACATGTTGACTTGAAGGTGGCTGTGCGTTCCATTTGGTAAGAGTTCGAATGCACTAAATTCTCGAAGTTTATATCCAATTGCTCGGGTTATACAGTGCCTTACGTGGTTCTTTCTTCAATGGAATTCCCTTTATAAGCTATGAAAATGAAAACTTACAGCCTGTTTTCCAGTCAATGACCGGGTCAGGAATGTGATGAATGAAGCATATATAGACTATTAATACGATGGGGTTGCCACTCCCAAAGTGATTTATTAATGACTGATAGATGCTATGAAATGAGAATGGAGAGTGTTGCTGGAATGAAAGATGACAGGGAAAACCGGAGTACCCGGATATAAACCTGTCCCGCCTCCGCTTTGTCCAGCACAAATCTCACATGGAGTGACCGGGATTTGAACCACGGGATCCTGCGGTGAGAGGCCGACCCGCTGCCGTGTGAGCCACGGAGGCTCACTTTCTATGCTATGTCAATAGTTTTTCTACTGTTTCATTTCAAGAGTTTGAACAGGGTCATGACGAGGATAAAATGTTGCTTAACGACTCATGTTGCACGACCTATTATAGATTCCCGTTGTTTTTAAAATAACTGAAGTACTCATGGTGATATGCAGGGCAGAGAATAGACTTATAAAACGACCTAAAAATCCTCAAGAAATACTTAAAATATGTGGGAAAATAATTCAAAAATGAAAAAGGAAAATGTAAACAAATTAGTCAATATTTGCATAGCCCACGTTACGCTACGTTTAACTCGTAATGAAGCGAATACAATTAATAAGCGTCCTCAATAATAATAATAATAATAATAACATATTTGTCAGGCTGAGTGGCTCACACGGTTGAGGCGCTGATCTTTTGACCCCAACTTGGCAGGTTCGATCCTGGCTCACTTCGGTGGTATTTGAAAGTGCTCAAATACGTCAGCTTCGAGTACGTAGGTTTTCTGGCACGTAAAACAATTACTGCGCGACTAAATTACGGCCGTCTCTGAAAACCGTAGAAGTAGTTAGTGGGGCTTAAAGTAAAATATCATTTTTATTATTAAAAAATATTACAAGTTGCTTTACTTCGCACCAGGACAGATAAATCTTATATTTTTGCATGTTTTTATTAATAACATTTGTAATTAGATTCTCCGTGAGGCGTTACACGAATAGCGTGAATATACAAAAAAATTATACACAAATTACAAGTACAAACTGAAAATAAGACAGCAATACCGAACCAAAACATTATCAGGTGATAGGGAGATACGTAATATAAGACATATTATTATACTGGACGAGGACTGAAGAACAATTAATCGAACTGACGATGTAGCTAGGGGCTTTACGTCGCACCGACACAGATAGGTCTTATGGCGACGATGGGATAGGAAAGGACTAGGAGTTGGAAGGAAGCGGCCGTGGCCTTAAGTAAGGTACAGCCCCAGCATTTGCCTGGGACGATGTAGCATCACGATATTTCAGTCGTAACTTTCTTTTGCTAAAGGTTTAACGTCGCACTAACACATCGAAGGTGTTTGGCGCGTAGTACCTGTCACGACCGAGCGAGTGGCTGCGAGCTTGCATTTGAGAGATAATGGGTTCGAACCCCACTGTCGGCAGCCCTGAAGATGGTGTTCCGTGCTTCCCCATCATATTCACACCAGAAGAATGCTGCGGCTGTATCTTAATTAAAGCGACAGTCACTTCCTTCCCGCTTCTAGAACTTTCCTACCTGTGTCAGTGCCTCGTAGAGACAAAGAGTTCATGATTAAGATATTTAAATAATGAAGTCATACAATCAATGACAATTAACTATTTCCTGAGGAGCATTCGACTCTATGGAAGTGAGCATGGTTCAGGTTGACCCTCCGACGGGAGTGGGTGGCATAGTAGTTGTGTGAAAAACTGCAAGTTATTGAAGTGTATGAGATGTAGGGATGCTCAGAACAACATAGACACCGAGTTCCCAGCCCATCAAAGTTAACCATTTAAGATTAAAATATCCAACCCGGGCGGGAATCGAATCCAACGCCTTCTGAACTAAAGGCCGCCGTTCTGACCATTAAGCCTTGGAGATGGACTAAATTCCTCTTTCCAGGCACATTCCCAGTGCATGCGAGCCTCGTGCACCTTCTTAACCATGTACCAGCACTCTTAAATTTCTGGCTATAACCGGAATTTAACCCAGGCTTCCTAGAACGGCAACTAAAAACGCTAACCATTACGATCAATAAGTCGCCATAGCATGAATAAACGTCTGGTTTCATTCGATAAATTGGATATTGTTACTTGTTTTGTTGTTCAGAGGTGTTTGAGGGACGGAAGTAGCAGTTCTACGTGCCTGAAATACGGTTGAGCGGTGAGAAACAGATATACTTCCCCGTTGTATTCATTAGCACGTTCCTACAATCATATTCTGTTAATGACATATGCACACAATTGGTAAATATCAGCTTAGTAGATCTCATTATTCGGATGGCTACGATACTCACTGCGCCATCAATCACCATAATTGAAAGAGATATGAATTCCAGTTTCCTCTAAATGTACAGCTGCGCCCGTACATCTGTTGACATACAGTTTCCCGCGATATTCTATATATTATGAACTATCAACTCACATTTTGAAACTAGGTTCGCTTCACCAAATACATGCACAGGGTGGTCAGAATGAACGTAGACCGGGTGTATGAGCATTGGAGGGTTGGCCATACTGAAAAATAATTGCAAAATAATAATTAGGTATCTCGCGCCGTTGCCCTTTTATCAACTGCTGAAGTTAGCCAATCAAATCGCTTCACGTGCGACTTCGAATGGGCTTTGCGAGGCGATGTTGCGAAATCTGCACGTGACATAAGACCAGCTTGAGAGCGCCAATAGAAGAAATAAACTTCTCCAGGGGAGGTTTATGAACAAGGACCTCATTTCTCGGCATGGTTCTCAAGCCAAACCAAGCCACGTGCAGATTTAGAAACACTGCCTCGTAAAGCCCATTTGAATTCGCCCGCGAAGAGATCCGATTGGTTACCTTAAGCAGCTTATAAAATTACAATGGCGTGAGTTAACGACATAATATTTTCAAATAACTTATCAGTGTACCCAACGCTCAGGTTCACGTTGTTTCCGACCACCCTGTATATGCTTATTGAGGTAGAATACCGTGTTAAAGCTGGTGAGTGTCATAAAAAGATGAACACCGGGCGAGTTGACCGTGCGCGTAAGTAGTATAATGGGAGAGTTCGGCCGCCTCCTCCTCCTCCCGCCGCCTCCTCCGCCGCCTCCTCCGCCTCCTCCTCCGCCGCCTCCTCCGCCGCCGCCGCCGCCCGCGGGAAATTTGAATTTTGGCGGGAAATTTGAATTTTGGCGCGAGATTTGAATTTGTAAACAAAGCCACGTGCTTTTTGACAGCTGTCATCGACAACAACGCATCGCTAACCTCACTGCTGCCATCTTGACGGGCCTAAACCTCACTAGTGCCAACTTAACCTAACTAGCGCGAGGTAAACAAAGCCACGTGTGTTTTGACAGCCACGTGCTTTTTGACAGACAACAACGCATCGCTAACCTCAGTACTGCCATCTTGACGGACCTAAACCTCAGTAGTGCCAACTTAACCTCACTAGCATGAGGTAAACAAAGCCACGTGCTTTTTGACAGCCACGTGCTTTTCAACAGATTTGTAAACAAAGCCACGTGCTTTTTGACAGACAACAACGCATCGCTAACCTCAGTACTGCCATCTTGACGGGCCTAAACCTTAGTGATACCAACTTAACCTCACTAGCATGAGGTAAACAAAGCCACGTGTTTTTTGACAGCCACGTGCCTTTTTGACAGCTGTCATCCGCCATCTTTAATCCAGAGAGCACCGTGCTGCCCTCTTTATCGTAGTAGATGTAAATTCATCACCTGTCATCGGCAGTGCCGCCATCTTGACGGGTCTAAACCTTAGTGCTACCAACTTAACCTCACTAGCGCGAGATAAACAAATCCACGTGCAGCTGTCATCCACCATCTTTGAGCATCGTGCTGCCCTCTTTAGCTACTTACCTTTGAAATGTGGTACGTCACAGCTGTCATCCGCCATCTTGCATCCGAAACCTCAGTGCTGCACTCTATGTGATGACGGCAAATTCCACGTTCTCTTGTTTGGAAACAAAGCCACGTGCAGCTGTCATCCGCCATCTTTAATCACCGTGCTGCCCTCTTTAGCTACTTACCTTTGACAGTTGTCATCCGCCATCTTGCATCGCAAACCTCAGTGCTGCGCTCTATGTAGTGGCGGCAAATTCTACATGCTCTTGTTTGGAAACAAATTCACGTGCTATTTTTCTGACAGCTGTCATCCGCCATCTTTAATCTATAGAGCACCGTGCTGCCCTCTTTAGCTACTTACCTTTGAAATATGGTACGTCACAGCTGTCATCCGCCATGTTTAATCCAGAGAGAACAGTGCTGCAATCTATGTGGTGGCGGCAAATTCCACGTGCTTTACAAATCAACATGCTTTTTTGACAGCTGTCAACCGCCATCTTTAATCACCGTGCTGCCATCTATGTGGTGGCGGTAAATTCCACATGCTTTACAAACTTATATGCTTTTCTGACAGCTGTCATCCGCCATCTTTAATCTAGAGAGAACAGTGCTGCCCTCTATGTGGTGGCGGTAAATTCCACATGCTCTTGTTTGGTAAACATAGCCACGTGCTTTTTTGACAGCTGTCATCCGCCATCTTTAATCAACAGAGCACCATGCTGCGGGCAATTTCATCACCTATCACCCGCCTTTTTGACAGCCGTCATCCACCATCTTTAATCAACAGAGCACAGTGCTGCACTCTATGTGGTGGCGGCAATTTGAAAAAATCTATGTGCTCTTGTTGGGAAACAAAGCCACGTGCTTTTTTGACAGCTGTCATCCGCCATATTTAACCAACAGAGCACTATGCTGCGGGCAATTTCGTCAGCTGTCATCCGCCATCTTTAATCCAGAGAGAACAGTGCTGCACTCTCTGTGGTGGCGGTAAATTCTATGCGCTTTACAAACCTATGCGCTTTTCTGACAGCTGTCATCCGCCATCTTTGAGAACAGTGCCGCCCTCTATGTGGTGACGGCAAATTCCACGTGCTCTACAAAGCCATGTGCAGCTGTCATCCGCCATCTTTAATCACCGTGCTGCCGGGTGACGGCAAATTCCACGTGCTCTTGTTTTTAGAAACAAAGCCATGTGCTTTTTTGACAGCTGTCATCCGCCATCTTGCATCACAAACCTCGGTGCTACACTCTATGTGGTGGCGGCAAATTCTACGTGCTCTTGTTTGGAAACAAAGCTTTTAATCCAGAGAGAACAGTGCTGCCCCGGTGGCGAGAACAGTGCTGCAATCTTTAGTTTGAAATGTGGTGGCAGCAAATTCTACGTGCTCTTGTTTGGAAACAAAGCCATGTGCTTTTTTTGACAGCTGTCATCCGCCATCTTTAATCAACAGAGCACCATGCTGCTATCATGCGGGTAATTTCGTCATCTTTAATCCGCAGAACACCGTGCTGCCCTCTTTATGGCTACTACCTTAAGCACGTAGTAGCGGGCAATTTGAAAAGTTCTGTTAGCTATCATCCGCCATCTTTGAGCACCGTGCTACCCTCTTTAGCTAGATACCTTTGAAATGTGGTGGTGAAAAATTTTACGCGCTCTTGTTTGGAAACAAACTCACGTGCTTTTTTGACAGCCATCATCCGCCATCTTTAAGCAACAGAGTACAGTGCTGCCCTCTTTGTTGTGGCGGTAAATTCCACGTGCTCTTGTTTGGAAGCAAAGCCATGTGCTTTTTGACAGGTGTCATCTGCCATCTTTAACCAACAGAGCACTATGCTGCTATCATGCAGGCAATTTCGTTAGCTGTCATCTGCCATCTTTTAATGAACAGAGCACCGTGCTGCCCTATGCGGGGCAATTTCGTCGGCTGTTATCCGCTCGCATACCCGCAGTGACACATGTTTAGACTTGAACACACACATACTACTGTTCAAAACTTATTACAACTTGAACTGCATACTAGTGTTCGATGTTGCAGAACACAGCATTGCGAGACTAGAATCAAGCACTGTTTAGAAAAACAAAAAATTCTCTTCTCAACATACTTACTGAGCTGCTCTTCCTGCTCAGTGAAGGTACATCTCTATCGAACGTGCATTGCAAAAGCAAGATTGTAAAACATAACAAGACTAGAATCGAACACTGCACTTGATGTTAATTTCAACATGTGATTAGAACATTAAATCAGGTTCAAACATAGCAGGACTAGAATCGAACTCTTCCTACTCTTTCAAGGTACACCTCTATCGAACATGCATTGCAAAAAACAAGATTGTAAAACATAACAAGACTAGAATCAAACACTGCACTCGATGTTGTTAACTTCAACATGTGATTAGAATATGAAATGAGATTAAAACATAGCAAGACTAGAATCGAACATTGCACTCGATGTTGTTAACCTTAACATGTAGTCAGAACATTAATTGATGTGCTCAAAACACTAGATAAGTGATCAAGACTAGAATCGAACACTGCACTCGATGTCGTTAACCTTAACATGTGATCAGAACATTAATTGATGTGTATAACTTCCTTTACCTTTACTTACTCTGTCAAGGTACATCTTTATCGAACATGCATCGCAAAGCGAGAGTGTGCAAGTTTAGACTTGAATACATACCACTGTTCAAAAAACATATATACACATACTATAGTGCGATGTTGTAGTACACTATATTACAAGACTAGAATCAAGCATAGTTTAGGAAAAAAATCTCTTCTCAACATACTTACTGTGCTAGACGATAACATACTTACGAATTTAATCAACATATTCTTTCTTGCTCTTATTCTTCTTCGAGAGGAAGGAGTAGGAGGAGAAGGTAATACCTAATCTAAAATAAAAGAATATGCCAATTCTACAGTATTTATTCACATCTTGTATGTACTAGTTTTATCATGAATGATTTTACTTGTAGTGATGTTTGCATACTTTTGCTTTCTCGATGTAATTCTTGTATGTACATGCTTTTACGCATCAGTAAAACTAATAACACAAGATTTGTTCTCTATGCCGTGATATATAATGAAAATAGAACGTTGATTTACTTCTTCTATTTCTAAATCAGTTAGCACGCTAAATCTATTAGGTAAAAAAACTTGAAAGTCTTCGCAGACACATAAAATCCTTTCTCCAAATTTCGTTTTTAATCTTCGTAGTGAAATTACTTTAAATTGCTCATTTAGCGGTAGACTTGTTAACGGCTTGGTAGTTGGAGTTGAAATATGACCTAGCTGGTTAATCTTCTCCATGGTTTTTCTAAAAAGAATAAATATATAAATGTAGCGTTAGCACTTGCATCACACATAGTAATAATAGGATATAAAAGGGTAAGTGTGCTAGCCTAGAGTTACGATGTTCGGAAGAAAGCAAGTTTCAACCTATAGAGGTCAGACATGGCTGTGAGTTTGACATTATAAGATTAACCTCTTCTACAGCATGAAAGATTGAAGAGAATAACTATTTATCTATTGACTAAAGTTGCTATGTTCGGAAGAAAGCAAGTTTCAACCTATAGAGGTCAGACATGGCTGTGAGTTTGAAATTATAAGATTAACCTCTTCTACAGCATGAAAGATTGAAGAGAATAACTATTTATCTATAGACTAAAGTTGCTATGTTCGGAAGAAACCAAGTTTGAACCTGTACAGGTCAGACATTGCTGTGAGTTTGAAATTATAAGATTAACCTCATCTACAGCATGAAAGATTGAAAGAGAACAACTATTTATCAATAGACTAAAGTTGCTATGTTCGGAAGAAACCAAGTTTGAACCTGTACAGGTTAGACATTGCTGTGAGTTTGAAACTATAAGATTAACCTCTTCTACAGCATGAAAGATTGAAGAGAACAACTATTTATCATTAGACTAATGTTACGACGTTCAGGAGAAACCAAGTTTCAACCTATAGAGATTAGATATTGCTGTAAGATTGAAATTATAAGATTAACCTCTTCTATGGCATGCAGATTAAAGAAAATAACTATTTATCAATAGACTAAAGTTACGGTGTTCGGAAGAAACCAAGTTCCAACCTATAGAGGTTAGACATTGCTGTAAGTTTGAAATTATAAGATTAACCTCTTCTATGGCGTGAGGATTGAAGAGAATAACTATTTACCAATAGACTAAAGTTACGATGTTCGGAAGAAACCAAGTTTGAACCTGTACAGGTCAGACATTGCTGTGAGTTTGAAATTATAAGATTAACCTCATCTACAGCATGAAAGATTGAAAGAGAACAACTATTTATCAATAGACTAAAGTTGCTATGTTCGGAAGAGACCAAGTTTGAACCTGTACAGGTTAGACATTGCTGTGAGTTTGAAACTATAAGATTAACCTCTTCTACAGCATGAAAGATTGAAGAGAACAACTATTTATCATTAGACTAATGTTACGACGTTCAGGAGAAACCAAGTTTCAACCTATAGAGATTAGACATTGCTGTAAGATTGAAATTATAAGATTAACCTCTTCTATGGCATGCAGATTAAAGAAAATAACTATTTATCAATAGACTAAAGTTACGGTGTTCGGAAGAAACCAAGTTCCAACCTATAGAGGTTAGACATTGCTGTAAGTTTGAAATTATAAGATTAACCTCTTCTATGGCGTGAGGATTGAAGAGAATAACTATTTACCAATAGACTAAAGTTACGATGTTCAGAAGAAACCAAGTTTGAACCTGTACAGGTCAGACATTGCTGTGAGTTTGAAATTATAAGATTATCCTCTTCTATGGCATGCAGATTAAAGAAAATAACTATTTATCAATAGACTAAAGTTACGGTGTTCGGAAGAAACCAAGTTCCAACCTATAGAGGTTAGACATTGCTGTAAGTTTGAAATTATAAGATTAACCTCTTCTATGGCATGAGGATTGAAGAGAATAACTATTCACCAATAGACTAAAGTTACGATGTTCAGAAGAAACCAAGTTTGAACCTGTACAGGTTAGACATTGCTGTGAGTTTGAAATTATAAGATTACCCCCTTCTATGGCATGCAGATTAAAGAAAATAACTATTCTATCAATAGACTAAAGTTACGGTGTTCGGAAGAAACCAAGTTCTAACCTATAGAGGTTAGACATTGCTGTAAGTTTGAAATTATAAGATTAACCTCTTCTATGGCATGAGGATTGAAGAGAATAACTATTTACCAATAGACTAAACTTACGATGTTCAGAAGAAACCAAGTTTGAATCTGTACAGGTCAGACATTGCTGTGAGTTTGAAATTATAAGATTATCCCCTTCTATGGCATGCAGATTAAAGAAAATAACTATTCTATCAATAGACTAAAGTTACGGTGTTCGGAAGAAACCAAGTTCTAACCTATAGAGGTTAGACATTGCTGTAAGTTTGAAATTATAAGATTAACCTCTTCTATGGCATGAGGATTGAAGAGAATAACTATTTACCAATAGACTAAACTTACGATGTTCAGAAGAAACCAAGTTTGAATCTGTACAGGTCAGACATTGCTGTGAGTTTGAAATTATAAGATTATCCTCTTCTATGGCATGCAGATTAAAGAAAATCCACGTCTATAGTATGAGGATTGAAGAGAACAACTATTTATCAATAGACTAAAGTTACGATGTTCGGAAGAAACCAAGTTTCAACCCGTTGAGGTCAGACATAGCTATGTGTGCGTGTTTGAAATTATACCACGTCTATAGCGTGAGGATTAAAGAGAACAACTATTTATCAATACTCTAAAGTTACGGAAGAAACCAAGTTTCAGCCCGTTGAGGGCAGACATATCTATACCTCGTCTATAGTATGCAAGAACAACTATTTATCAATAGACTAAAGTTACGATGTTCGGAAGAAACCAAGTTTCAGCCCGTTGAGGGTAGACATAGCTATGTACACGTGTTTGAAATTATACCACGTCTATAGCGTGAGGATTAAAGAGAACAACTATTTATCAATACTCTAAAGTTACAGAAGAAACCAAGTTTCAGCCTGTTGAGGGCAGACATAGCTATGTGTGCGCGTGTTTGAAATTATACCACGTCTATAGCACGAGGATTAAAGAGAACAACTATTTATCAATAGACTAAAGTTATGATGTTTTAGAAGAAACCAAGTATCAACCCGTTGAGGTCAGACATAGCTATGTGTACGTGTTTGAAATTATACCACGTCTATAGCATGATGATTGAAGAGAACAACTATTTATCAATAGACTAAAGTTACGATGTTCAGAAGAAACTAGCTTTCAACCCGTTGAGGTCAGACATAGCTATACCTCGTCTATAGTATGCAAGAACAACTATTTATCAATAGACTCAAGTTACAATGTTTTAGAAGAAACCAATTTTCAGCCTGTTGAGGGTAGACATAGCTATGTGCGCGTGTTTGAAATTATACCACGTCTACAGTATGCGGGTTGAAGAGAACAACTATTTATCAATACTCTAAAGTTACGATGTTTTAGAAGAAACCAAGTTTCAGCCTGTTGAGGGCAGACATAGCTATGTGTGCGCGTGTTTGAAATTATACCACGTCTATAGCACGAGGATTAAAGAGAACAACTATTTATCAATAGACTAAAGTTATGATGTTTTAGAAGAAACCAAGTATCAACCCGTTGAGGGCTGACATAGCTATGTGCATGTGTTTGAAATTATACCACGTCTATAGCGCGAGGATTAAAGAGAACAACTATTTATCAATAGACTAAAGTTATGATGTTTTAGAAGAAACCAAGTTTCAACCCGTTGAGGTCAGACATAGCTATGTGTACGTGTTTGAAATTATACCACGTCTATAGTATGCGGGTTGAAGAGAACAACTCAATTGCTTAAAGTTATGATGTTTTAGAAGAAACCAAGTTTCAACCTGTTGAGGGCAGACATAGCTATGTACGTACCCCGCGTGAGGATTAAAGAGAACAACTATTTATCAATAGACTAAAGTTACGATGTTTTAGAAGAAACCAAGTTTCAACGAATAGAAGTCAGACATACCTTAAAATCTTCGCGCTGCAAACTGTTACTCGGATGTATAAAATGCGTGCGTTCAAGCCTGAAACTCGAATAATAATATTCTGGTAGTACCTAAAAAAAAAGAAGAAACATATATGAATGTAGTGTAGGATGCATCATCTAACCTAATTATCTTTACAACTCGAAGTTCGAAAACATACCTTTAAAAAAAATGCACGTGCTGCAGACTGTTACTCGGATGAATAAAATTGTGTACTTTCGAACGGTACCTAAAAAAGAATAAACATATATGAATGTAGATGTCTAGCGTAGAAGTTGCTTTGCAAATAAAAAAAGTAACTAACAGTTCTACCTTACCTTAAGATAAAGGCTGAAGAATAATATTCACAGCAGACGGGAGATGTGTGTGTACGTAATAAACGCATACAGAGAACTGTAAGCACTTCGCGCAGACTGCAGCGGCTAAATATTCTGCTTGTTACCAAGCGGATGTGAAAAAATCGCTGACAAACTGCGGGTACAGTCGGAACGAATGCAACAAGAGCTCCCACCTATAGTCCTGCAGGCTGACGTATTCGAACCTCCTGTTGATGCCGAGGTGTCAGAATTTAAGAGTTCGAGCCTTGGAAAGTTAGCGTGTGATCCTCGACTTCTCGAGGGTACATACGTGGTATTCCTTACCTGTAGGTATTGAGCTAAAGCTAGATCATGTAATGACGATCGCGCAGGCCCCCTCGCCTAGCATTTACAGCTTCTAGTTCGAACCCGCTATCCCCGAAGTAGCGAGAATGATTGGAGAGTGTTGAGGGTGATTCATTCGTCGGATGGAGGCGTTAAGCTATGTGCAGGCTTCTTCTAGTCGGGGTACGCGATTCAAATCCTAGCAACTTATACCGTCGGGAAGGGCATCCGGCTAGATCATGCAATGACGATCGCGCAGGTCCCTCGCCTAACATTTACGGCTTCCAGTTCGAACCCGCTATCTTCCGAAGTAGCGAGAATGATTGAAGAGTGTTTGAGGGTGATTCATTTGTCGGATGGAGGTGTTAAGCTGGCTTCTTCGGTAGGAGTAGGCTATGTCGGGATATCGATTTAAAATCCTAGTCAGGAGGGGCAACCGGTCGTATAAAACTATGGTGTGAGGACGTTAAACCTTGTGCAGACTCCCTCGAAAATGATTTTTTGAGTACAAGACTTGACGGTGATTCATTTGTCGGATGGAGGCAATAAGCCTTGTGCAGGCTTCTTTGGTAGGAGTAGGCTATGTGTCGGTACCGGGATATCTAGTTATAAAACCCGCTACAACAAATTTATCGCGTATACTGCGATTTAAAATCCTAGTCTGGAAGGGCAGCCGGTCGTAAAACTATGGTGTGAGGCGGGGTGTGCAAAAAAGCCAGCATTAAGTAAGGGCTGTTGATAGGAGGCGTTAAACTATGTGCAGGCTCCTTCACCAGGAGAAGCCTACATGCCGGTACCGTGCAGGTTCTTTCGATAGGAGTAGGCACTGTGTGTGTTTTAACCTCTCCGTACAATCATGATATTTTACGTTAGGAACTTACATAGGCTAAATGCTACACATTCCGTAGCAGAGCCAGGAATCGAACTCGGACCTCCGAGGGTAGCAGCTAACTACTACACCACAGAGGAGTACTATTTCAGAATATTTTACAACCTTAATTAGTACTGTGTTTTAAGAGCTTACATGGGACTCAGCTAAGAAGACGTTCGCGAGTTACAAGCACGCAGTGTCCTCGTTCAAGGTCGAGCCGGAAGATACGTGTACAATTTCAGCTAACACACGCATTCCACACAACTCGCTCAGAATGACTGTGCCGATGCTTCAAGGACTGTAGAACAAATCTATAGCCTACAGTATGCATGCCTCTCACCCGGTAGTCTCGGGTTCGATTCTCTTGGGAATAAAAATGTGTTTAAATCGCATGAATTTGTTGAGTTATCCTTCCTGATGCAAAACTAGCAGTATCTAACCTCATACACTATAGTTTTCAACCGGTTGCCCCTTCCTGGCAACTCGGATTAAGAATCTGTTTTACAACGTCTAACACGGGGAATCGGGGATTTACAGCTGGATGCACTTCTTAGATTTTAAATCACGATCTATTGTTTTACGGCCGGATGCCCTTCCTGACGCAAAACTAAGATATTTAAATCACAAGAATTTGTTTTAAGACTAGTCGCCCTTCCTGATGCAAAACTGGCAGTATCTAGCCTCTCACGTCATACACTATTGTTTCGACCGGTTGCCCTTCCTGACAACTCGGATTAAGAATCTGTTTTACAACTTCTAACACGAGAATCGGGGATTTACAGCTTAAAGATGGCAGATGACAGCTGTCAGAAAAGCATATAGGTTTGTAAAGCACGTAGAATTTGCCGCCACCACATAGAGTGTAGCACCGAGGTTTGTGATGCAAGATGGCGGATGACAGCTGTCAAAAAAGCACATGGCTTTGTTTCTAAAAACAAGAGCACGTGGAATTTGCCGTCACCCGGCAGCACGGTGATTAAAGATGGCGGATGACAGCTGCACATGGCTTTGTAGAGCACGTGGAATTTGCCGTCACCACATAGAGGGCGGCACTGTTCTCAAAGATGGCGGATGACAGCTGTCAGAAAAGCGCATAGGTTTGTAAAGCGCATAGAATTTACCGCCACCACATAGAGTGCAGCACTGTTCTCTCTGGATTAAAGATGGCGGATGACAGCTGACGAAATTGCCCGCAGCATAGTGCTCTGTTGGTTAAAGATGGCGGATGACAGCTGTCAAAAAAGCACGTGGCTTTGTTTCCCAACAAGAGCACATAGATTTTTTCAAATTGCCGCCACCACATAGAGTGCAGCACTGTGCTCTGTTGATTAAAGATGGTGGATGACGGCTGTCAAAAAGGCGGGTGATAGGTGATGAAATTGCCCGCAGCATGGTGCTCTGTTGATTAAAGATGGCGGATGACAGCTGTCAAAAAAGCACGTGGCTATGTTTACCAAACAAGAGCATGTGGAATTTACCGCCACCACATAGAGGGCAGCACTGTTCTCTCTAGATTAAAGATGGCGGATGACAGCTGTCAGAAAAGCATATAAGTTTGAAAAGCATGTGGAATTTACCGCCACCACATAGATGGCAGCACGGTGATTAAAGATGGCGGTTGACAGCTGTCAAAAAAGCATGTTGATTTGTAAAGCACGTGGAATTTGCCGCCACCACATAGATTGCAGCACTGTTCTCTCTGGATTAAAGATGGTGGATGACAGCTGTGACGTACCATATTTCAAAGGTAAGTAGCTAAAGAGGGCAGCACGGTGCTCTATAGATTAAAGATGGCGGATGACAGCTGTCAGAAAAATAGCACGTGAATTTGTTTCCAAACAAGAGCATGTAGAATTTGCCGCCACTACATAGAGCGCAGCACTGAGGTTTGCGATGCAAGATGGCGGATAACAACTGTCAAAGGTAAGTAGCTAAAGAGGGCAGCACGGTGATTAAAGATGGCGGATGACAGCTGCACGTGGCTTTGTTTCCAAACAAGAGAACGTGGAATTTGCCGTCACCACATAGAGTGCAGCACTGAGGTTTCGGATGCAAGATGGCGGATGACAGCTGTGACGTACCACATTTCAAAGGTAAGTAGCTAAAGAGGGCAGCACGATGCTCAAAGATGGTGGATGACAGCTGCACGTGGATTTGTTTATCTCGCGCTAGTGAGGTTAAGTTGGTAGCACTAAGGTTTAGACCCGTCAAGATGGCGGCACTGCCGATGACAGGTGATGAATTTACATCTACTACGATAAAGAGGGCAGCACGGTGCTCTCTGGATTAAAGATGGCGGATGACAGCTGTCAAAAAGGCACGTGGCTGTCAAAAAACACGTGGCTTTGTTTACCTCATGCTAGTGAGGTTAAGTTGGTATCACTAAGGTTTAGGCCCGTCAAGATGGCAGTACTGAGGTTAGCGATGCGTTGTTGTCTGTCAAAAAGCACGTGGCTTTGTTTACAAATCTGTTGAAAAGCACGTGGCTGTCAAAAAGCACGTGGCTTTGTTTACCTCATGCTAGTGAGGTTAAGTTGGCACTACTGAGGTTTAGGTCCGTCAAGATGGCAGTACTGAGGTTAGCGATGCGTTGTTGTCTGTCAAAAAGCACGTGGCTGTCAAAAAACACGTGGCTTTGTTTACCTCGCGCTAGTTAGGTTAAGTTGGCACTAGTGAGGTTTAGGCCCGTCAAGATGGCAGCAGTGAGGTTAGCGATGCGTTGTTGTCGATGACAGCTGTCAAAAAGCACGTGGCTTTGTTTACAAATTCAAATCTCGCGCCAAAATTCAAATTTCCCGCCAAAATTCAAATTTCCCGCGGGCGGCGGCGGCGGAGGCGGCGGGAGGAGGAGGAGGCGGCCGAACTCTCCCATTATACTACTCGCGTAGAGGCGCGCGGCTGTGAGCTTGCATCCGGGAGATAGTAGGTTCGAATCCCACTATCGGCAGCCCTGAAAATGGTTTTCCGTGGTTTCCCATTTTCACACCAGGCAAATGCCGGGGCTGTACCTTAATTAAGGCCACGGCCGCTTCCTTCCAACTCCTAGGCCTTTCCTATCCCATCGTCGCCATAAGACCTATCTGTGTCGGTGCGACGTAAAGCCCCTAGCAAAAAAAAAAAAAAAAAGATGAACACCGAGCTCGATATCTGCAGTCGCTTAAGTGCGCCCAGTATCCGGAGACAGTGGGTTCAATTCGGACTGTCGGCAGCTCTGAAGATGGTTTTCTATAGTTTCCGATTTTCACACTAGGCAAATGCTAGGGCCGACAAACTTGACCATATCGGTCTTTAATTGGTCCGTATTGACTCGTAATAACAATAATGTAAAACGGGTGATTGTTTGGTCCGCCCTGTCAATATATTATTAATATTTGAATACTTTATACGTAAATGTTTTGGGAGCCTGAACTCCCTTCGTCAGCGTATTTACATCAAAATTTACCTTACCCAAGTCTCAAGATACAACATCTTATCATATTACATTAACCATTGTCCTGCATAACCTCAACTCTAGAGCACTACATGTACAATTTGCGTTTTTCTATAATAATGCATGTTGCAACCCGAACACGTAAGACATGGAACATATTTAAAAACACTCTTGAACAGTTCACTCATTCCTCCTATCATTTACACTCATACAACGTGTATCAACACCCTGGATGGATCCATTAGCTGAGTCAGCCACTGATAAAATGTTACTTGTCACTGCTTGTATTGTTGCTGCCACTATAAAGCTACCATCTTATCGTCCAATTTGACATCCTTTGAAGTTAATACCCTTATAGGTTGCATTGATATGCTCATCGTTGTATACATTTTGTATAAATTTTAGCCATGCTTGTGCTGTCAGGGCAGATGTCGTTTGTTCGATTGTTGCAAGACCGGACTTTTTGAATCAGAGCGGAACAAACCTCTCGTTATATTTCTGCAAATGCTTCTCTAGTAGTAAAATGGTAAGGCGGAGGAAAAACTATCCGGTTGCCGGCCAGCCACTAACAGAAAGTATATTACCCATAAAACCTTATAAATTATTAAAATATTAATAATATATTGACAGGGCGGACCAAACAATCACCCGTTGTACATTATTGTTAAATGCTAGGGCTGTATCTTAATTAAGGCCACTGACGCTTCCTTCCCACTCCAAGCCCGTTCCTGTCCCATGGTCGCCATATGACCTACCTGTGTCGGGGCGACGTAAAGCAACTTGTAAAAAAATGAAGGTTTTTGAAGTGAAATCAATTTTAAACAACACGCCCGACGACAGTATTGTTGATATCTCATTGTAGGGAGAAAAGAAAACCAGTGTAACCCAGCAACATCTGTATAGAGTGCCATCTTGAGGTACTAACAACCCCCGTACCGCGCGCCTTAAATAAGTGCAGCTATCGATCCAAGCCTGGTAGCAAGCCATGTTAGGTGTCATTTGATTCCATTCAGCGAGTTGTACAAGTATACCATCATCATCATCATTATCATCATCATCTGTTTACCCTCCAGGTTCGGCTTTTCCCTCGGACCCAGCGAGGAATCTCACCTCTACCGCCTCAAGGGCAGTGTCCTGAAGCTTCAGACTCTTGGTCTGGGATACAACTGGGGAGAATGACCAGTACCTCGCCCAGGCGGCCTCACCTGCTATGCTGAACAGGGGCCTGGTGGAGGGATGGGAAGATTGGAAGGGATAGACAAGGAAGAGGGAAGGAAGCGGCCGTGGCCTTAAGTTAGGTACCATCCCGGCATTAGCCTGGAGGAGAAGTGGGAAACCACAGAAAACCACTTCCAGGATGGCTGAGGTGGGAATCGAACCCACCTCTACTCAGTTGACCTCCCGAGGCTGAGTGGACCCCGTTCCAGCCCTCGTACCACTTTTCAAATTTCGTGGCAGAGCCGGGAATCGAACCCGGACCTCCGGGGGTGGCAGCTAATCACGCTAACCACTACACCACGGAGGCACAAGTATATCAAAAAAAAAAGAACAAATAGCAAATATCTGAGAAAATGGCGGTGCGAAGAAGTCCGAAAGAAGTATTTCATTTGCAAAATATCGCGTCATAAATGGCTTCAAAATTAAGGTAAAGGTTTCTCGGAAGGATACATTCCAAAAAGTGCAATGCATTTACTTAGCGTATGGCATTACACAAGGAAAATCCTGAAGTGTATATCGTCGCTGTTGTGCCAAAACCACGAGTGTTACAATGCTTTTCCTAGTCCGGCCCCGCGGTGTAGGGGGCAATGCGTCCGTCTGTCACCCGGTGGCCCCGGGTTCGATTCCCTGCCGGGTCAGGGTTTCTAATTGTAAATGATTAATATCACTAGCCTGACGACTGGGTGTTTGTGCCGTCCGTTCCTTTCCTCACATCCAACACTTTACACTTCCGCCATTTACAAAATACATGCAGGCTCCTCACATATGGTGCAAGTAGGGGCAAAAGATCTTTCTAGTTCGAGGTCACTTTATATTACGAATTTATGTTTGTAACACCTAGAGGTGTGGGAGCTCCGAAGGGCGCATAATGTAGTTCGAAATGCGTTTTAGAGTGTAAGATTCGTATACTTGTACAACTAGTTGAGATGAATCAAATGACACCTAACACGACTTGCTACCAGGCTTTATCGATAGTTACACTCATTTTAGCCCCGTGCCACGGGGTTTTAGTACCTCAAGATGGCACTCTATAACGTTAAAAGAAATGCTTTTCCTATCCGTTATTTCCGTTAAGGCTGGTCACCCCTCCCAGCCACATATTGATATGCAATCCATCAGAATAATTTTCGGTGAGTTCATTTTCCTATCCGGTCTAGAAAGGCAAGAATAACGGCCGAGAGGATTCGTCGTGCTGACCACGCGACACCTCGTACTCTGCAGACCTTCGGGCTCAGTAGCGGTCGTTTGGTAGATCAAGGCCCTTAGCCATGGTTTTTTTCATTTTCCTATGCAGAAGTGCAAAAGAGACTACTCTGAAACTACAAAGAAGATCAGTTCTTTTTTGCTTTGTGCTTTACGTCACACTGACTCACATAGGTCTTACGGCAACGATGGGATGGGAAAGGCCGTGGCTTTAATTAAGGTACAGCCCCTGCATCAGTGGAAACATGATAGTCGATATACAAGTATCCTTAATACTACTAGCTGAATATTTCAATGTGGATGGCAGACAGATCTTACACTCGCTAAGTTTCATAAAAACGCATTCCGAACTAGATTATGCACCATTCGAAGCTCTCACACCTCCAGGTGGTACAAATATTAATTTGCAATATACTCGATTTCGTACTATTTATATGTTACTCCTCACATCATAGTCTTATTGTACAGTCGCTAAAAAAAAAAAAAAAGAATGAGCGTAAGGTATTTTACGCTCCTTGCATTTTCAAATTATTATTCATCTCCGACGTAGAGACACACCCTGTGGATATTCACAACAAACAATGAATTGGTAGGTTCAATATTGTTTTTGATAAACGTGTACCTGCGTGGAATTTATACAATACCATACGCACATTACTTTCTGAGTGACTGTACTTTTAATTAACGAACCAAGGTTTTCGTGGCTCATTGTATTGAAATAAATAAATATGCTAACTGGATTAAAGTCACTTATATAGGAATATTTAACAAAGCCGAGCTTTCCGCCAAATTAGGTTGGCCTTCATGCATGTGAAGTTCTGCTTCCGACTGTGAGCAAACACATTCTTCAAGGGAACATGGAAGTCACGACCACACTCCCCCCACCAAATTGACTCAGGTATCTTGAAGATGTGCACATTTGTTCCGATTTAAGAAACTTTCGACAATTGATTTCAAACCTATACGGATCATACTTATCACGTGGTACTCCGTCATAACTTGCAGCTGTGACTGACGCAACATAGCTGGAATATCGTTCATAAAATTATCGATTTTCCATTTGCTAGTGGTTTAGTTACTCTAATACATCGAAGGTTTTCGGTGACGCAGAGATTAATGGTCCTAAGGTACAGCCATTTGGTTGATGTGAAAACGGGAAATGACAGAGAATCATTTTCAGTACTGCCAATGGTTGAGTTCGAACTCACCATCTCTCGAATGCAACCTCAGAGCTATGCGGCTCGATACCACGTACAACTCGCTCGGCTAGAAAATTATATCCTAGCCTATATGGATCACTTTTCTTAAACAAGAATGGCATTTGCAACGTCGTACAACATCGCGTTATAGGCAGAATACTTCTGTGTATATGGAATATTAAGCCCGAAGTTTCGTTTGATCCTCAACAGCTCCACCAACAGCTGTCACAAATGGCCCAGGCAACACTGAAGAGGCATCCTATGGAAATGGGGAATGAGATAATTTCCTGTTGTTTTCTTCACTAAGCTGGCAGATAAAGCCGAATACTGCCATTGTAATGCTTATAGTCATGGTGTTTTCAGATGCTCATAGAGAGTAGGTCAAATCTTTCTCATACACTGTCATTTCTTAATAGAAGTCTAAATATTAGATAATACTATCATTTGTTACCACATTTCAACTTCCAAGCCAGTTGCCTCTGTGGATCCGTAGTAGAGTGTCGGCCTCCGGATCCCAAGATAGCGGGTTCAAACCCGGCAGAGGTAGTCGGATTTTTGAAGGGCGAAAAAAAGTCCATTCGATACTCCATGTCGTACGATCTCGGCACGTAAAAGATCTCTGGTGACACATTTGGTGTTCACCCGACAGAATTCATTAAATCTCAGCCACAGACGCCCAAGAGAGATCCGGTTTACTCTGTCTGCCATCTAGTGGGCCTAGAGTAAAACGGAACGTCGAAATTGACGAGCAGACAGCCAGATGGCGTCAAATCGAAATGTCTGCACACGGTAGCTGAGGCCATACGATTATTATTTTTTACTTCCAAGCCCACTGAAGTGAGCGCAACAAATAACTCTATGAAGGATATTTTTGCACCATTTCTAACAGGGACGGTCTCCCCAAGAAATAGCACACCTCTTGCTCTATACTTTTCTACAAAGTTGAGCATTTCCTTTAGACACACCAACCGGTTTGTCTCGATATCCTATACCACGTGATGCCTTTTCATCAATTTCGTCTTGATTTTCGAGCAACATTCTTCGAAATCTAGATATTTTGTACTGATCTCGATAGCTGCAGTCGCTGAGGTGAATACTGTGAATAAAAGTAACAAATTTGTTCTAGTCCATGCCAGAAGACGTAGTGTACCATAATACCAGGTCTGCCCAGCAAAGGAAAACGTCCATGTGGTCTGGCGAAATAGCAAGGTAGAATGCTACGATTTATTTTGAGTTAAGAAATGTGAATAGATAGATGTCAATATCTCATGTCACGGTCGATTTTGCTTCTGTTGTCTCGTGACTGTGGTCTAAAAAAAGTTCTCCGCAGGTTTTATATTAGCGCTCTAATCATTTTTGTCAATACCTGTCAGCCTTTAGAGGCTCCGAGCGTGGAACTGCGCTCACTCTGACACTTACCTTTTAAAACATCCCCAACACCCTCTACGATGTTATATGTTGCCTTTAGACACACGTATTGTGTCTTCCGGTTGCTCTTGTACTTCACAGTGATATTTTTAATGCCGGTATCAGACACAATAGACGCAGAGGCACTGCATCCGCTCACGCCATGCGCGTCTTTCCGTTAGGACGTTCAGCTTTAAGACATGCTCTATACTTTTCTACAACGTTGAGCATTTTCTTTAGGCATACCAATCGGTTTGTCTCGATGTCCTGTCCTATGTGATGCCGTTTCATCAATTTCATCTTGATTTTTCAGCAACATTCCTCGTCATAAATATTTTGTACTGATCTCGATAGTTGCAGTCGCTTAAATGCGGCCAGTATCCATTATTCGGGAGATAGTTGGTTCGAACCCCACTGTCGGCAGCCCTGAAGCTGATTTTCCGTGGTTTCCCACTTTCACACCAGGAAAATACTGGGCCTGTATCTTGATGAAGGCTGAGGCCGCTTCCTTCTCACTCCTATCCCTCTCCTGTCCCATCGTCGCCATAATACCTATCTTTGTCGGTGCGAGGTAAATCAACTTGTAAAAAATATTTAGTGAGCAAATTTCAAGTTACAGGTACGCCACTGGCTTATTTCAAACGTCACTGTGCAACACTTTATTGCACCTTAAAGGTACCTCATTTCCTTTGAAACTCACCTTGATCATTGGGATACTTCCCCTCAGTCCGAAGGTACAGCCAATAATAAAAACAAAACGGCACTGAAATCGGTACCAATATGTATTCACTCGCTGCGTTGCGATAACATCATCACTGGATGTGATTGCTCCCCGTGTACAATTGCATCCTCTACACAACGGTGTATGCCACTTAACCCGCTTTGTATACTTTCTGAGATATAAACGTTGACCATGGCGTGTCGAAAAGTGTCGCGTGTCGTTTTTATACTGCCACTCACAACTCAGACCGAAAGAATTACGTTTTCACGTCAAAATATGTCTTCGACACTTCCTCACCTTGCCTGTTTTAGATTAATCGATGATAGTGATTGTAGTAAGTTATTTTGTAAATTACAATATGTCTAATAACGAGTGTCACGACTTTAAAGCCAACTTTTTTGATCCCCAACTTACAGCCGAAAACTGGCATTATAATGTTCGTACTGTTATAGTTTCAGATATACTTATAGACAAGGTAGAATCGTTCTCAAACACTGTCAGGTTCTCACTAAGGTAAAAGTCTAAATAGTTACCTGAAAGTTCGATAAGGTTGCTACCTACTCGGGCTACCAATATTATTTGCCGTTCTAAGAGCATAGTGACTTAATTTCTACAGTTAAATCACATATTTTCATGTATTTGCTTTCTTGGAATTTCATATTCCAATACAGAAAACAAGAACTAAGGCCAAATGCGATATAACGAATTACGTTCGCAAACGCGTCGAAATACTGGAGAAGAATAAAATACGCTGACATGGCGATGGTGATTATTGTTTAGAGAGGAAGTACTACTAGGCAACTCTGAAATGGACATGTTGAAGCTTCTTTATACGCAAGTGAATGCAAAGTAAAACAGGAGTAGAAGACTGGGGAGTCAACTTGAAGAACTTACCGTAGGGTTACGGGCAAGTCCGGATCCCATCTGCTTTCTTAGGCTAGGTTTCAGTCTAAATCAGAGGGTCTTCGTCATCATTCCTGTGATACTGTTAAGAGCAAACACCATAACAAAAACACATACAATGAGTAGACCACGGTTTTTCCATTTATTTCAATTGCTTTAAAATTACTAGCCAAGGCACCGCTGCATGATTATCCAGGTAAAGTAGAGAGTTGTTTGCTTGGAAATAAAATTCAGTTTATATTTTGACAGTGAAAATAGAAATAAAGCCATTGGCTACAGTATCCGTGTGTAAAGGGTACCTTACGTACAAAATAACTAATAATTACCCTAAATTTGATTCGTATGATGACTTAATGAAGCAACTTGTCTATAAATCCTTAGCAAAAAGACGAGTAATTACTGTTCTTCTATTTGACTACAAATTATTTAACAGTCTTATTGGTAGTCCTAACTTGCTCTCTCTGTTCAACTTGTCTGTCCCTAATGCATCTACACGCCCAAAACATATTACGTTCTACTCCTCTAGATCAAGAACCCAACAACATAGTCATTCACCAGTGTTAAACTCAATGAAAATATTTAATAAATATAGCAATCAGTACAGACTATGCATATTTGCAACTAGTAAAACAGTAAAATAATGTAAACAAATAATTTAATTGTTTTCTGTTCTAAGTTAAAATCCCACTTTGCTGACTCTTACTGTTAATATTATAACTGTAGTTCTCTTTCTACTTTCTAGTAATACCATCTACCTCATCATCACTATTCGATAACATCACTACCACTATGCATAATTACAGTACTAATGCAGTTTTAAAGCCGTTAGTAAATCATTTGAATTGTAATATTTTAAATACCTTGTTATACTATGTGAATATTTGTAATATTGTCTTGCTGAATAAAAGTGTATTTCTATTTCATTTATAACTTTATTTTACAAAGACTTTCATGAGAGATACTATAATTTGAATTTGATATCTGTTTTTATCTATTGTAATAGTATATAATTATGTTTCACATCATTAGGTTTTTACCTGTCTGAAGCACAATAAATAAATAAATAAATAAATAAATAAATAAATAAATATTGGATGAAAACCAGTGTGGTTTCAGACCACAGAGAGGCTGTCAGAATCACATTTCCAGTATGCGCCAGGTAATTGAAAAATGCTACGAGAGGAATAGGCAGTTGTGTTTATGTTTCGTAGATCTAGAGAAAGCATATGACAGGGTACCCACAGAAAAGATGTTCACCATCCTGGGGGACTATGGGATTAATGGTAGATTATTAAAATCAATCAAAATCATGTATGTTAACAAGTGGGCTGCAGTGAGAATTGATGGTAGAATGAGTTCTTGGTTCAGGATACAGGGGTTAGATAAGGCTGTAATCCTTCACCTTTGTTGTTCGTAGTTAACATGGATCATCTGCTGAAAGGAACGGGAGCGAAAGCTGGGTGGACTCAGGATATCTTATTCATAAGTTAGAAGTAACAGATATGAAAGTAGCGAGAATGATTGTAGTACAAACAGGTGGAAACAATGACAGGAGTGTACCCGGAATGAGGAGATAAAGGCTAAGTTAGGAATGAACTCGATGGGTGAAGCTGTAGGCATAAACCAGCTTCGGTGGTGAGGTTATGTGATGCGAATGGAGAAGGATAGGTTACCTTGGAGAATAATGGACTCAGCTGTGGAGGGTAAGAGAAGTAGAGGGAGACCAAGACGACGATGGTTAGACTCAGTTTGTAACGATTCAAAGAGGTATGGAATTAAATGAGGCCACAGCACTAGCTGCAAACAGAGGTTTGTGACGACGTTCAGTAAATTCACATAGGCTTGCAGACTGGACGCTGAAAGACATAGCGGTCCATAATAATGATGTAATAAATAAATAAATAAATAAATAAATAAATAAATAAATAAATAAATAAATAAATAAATAAATAAATAAATAAATAAATAAATAAATAGAATTGCAATGTGGTTTAGGCGCTTAGAAGTCGATTCTTGACCCTAGGTAGTTTATTACCGAGCCAGTGGCTGCGCAATTTGGGTCACGTTGCTGTTAGCTTGAATTCGGGAGATAGTGGGTTCGATCCCCAATGTCGGCATCCCTGAGGATGGTTTTCCGTGGTTTCCCACTTTCACGACAGTAAAATAAGGGGAATGTACCTTTATTAAGGCCATGGTCACTGCTTTTCCACTCCTAGCCCTTTCCTATCCCATCGTCGCCATAAGACCTATGTATCGGTGCGACGTAAAGCCAATTGTAAATAATTAAAAGAAAACGAAATGAGCCTAGGAGGCTACAGCGACCTGAGAAATAACAGGAATGAGTTGGAGAAATTAAGTATATATTCAATTCCAGTGCAAATGATAGAGCCTATCTTTCGCTGTAGAAGACGTGGTATTCTACTTGTTGGAACTGAATTCCTATTACATATGCTGACGGATTTAAGGGGTGACCGAGTAGATAACATATTAAACAGGAACTTATTACCATTTCTCCGCTACAGGCAAAACAGCACAATGTGTTTAAATTTCCCTCGGCTGATGCATCCATCTGTGGAACGGTGTACGTGCATTGTTTTTTTTTTTTTTTTTTTTTTTTTTTTTTGCGTCGCACCGACTCAGATAGGTCTTATGGCGACGATGGGACAGGATAGGGCTAGGAGTGGGAAGGAATCGGCCGTGGCCTTAATTAAGGTACAGCCCCAGCATTTGCCTGGTGTGAAAATGGGAAACCACGGAAAACCATTTTCAGGGCTGCTGATAGTGGGGTTCGAACCTACTATCTCCCGAATACTGGATACTGGCCGCAATTAAGCGACTGCAGCTATCGAGCTCGGTTGCATTGTTGTTACACTGCTTTATCGTCCTCTTACGACTACTTATAGGAACAGTCGAATTTACGAGACCCCCGCGGAGTCAGAGAAAATTAGCTTGCTGGTGTTATGGCAGGGTGGCTGTGTGTGAGCGAGTGTACTGGAACATGATACGCAGGTACAATGTTTATATCGAAGTGGATGGTCACTACATCGACTCGTTCTTGTAAGTGGACGCAGAAGCACTGTAACAAGAAACGTGTGATAGTGTTTTGCTTGTCTACTCGGGTATCTACATGCCTTCAACGAGTGTAATAGTAATTTAGATGCACACGTATAAGATTGTTGTAAATAAACGAAACAATAAAAGCCAATTACGATTTACATTTATTCTAGGAAGGGACATTTATTTCACTCCAATAATAGATCTTCCGCGACACCCGTTCATCATCTTGACGGTTCAGTTGAGTTATTGTGTACGCGCAGGGAAAGCAAACACCGCTTTTAAATTAGTCAAGGTTATGACTGGCCATTTTGTGGAGGTCTGGACGATTTATTGTTTCATACGTCAGCCGCTGTTGGACAAATAGTCCCACAATTTCAAAGTAGCTAATGTCCTTGTATTCCAAAAATTATGAAGTTCCGCTGAATGAACAGAACAGTTTTCTTATTAGTACATCTCGAAGCCGAATTCTATGTCCTGACGGGCTAGATACAAGTTTTATAAGAGAAGGCATATCCAGTAGGTTTCGTGGATCGATAAATTGTATTTCATTTCAAGTTCAGAAAGCCGGGACAGCTTCCTGAGCTCAAGTTGGCAGGTTCGATTCTGCCTGAGTCCAGTGGTAAATGAAGGTGTTCAAGTATGTGATTTCCGTGTCATTACATTTACCGGCACCTAAAATAACTCCCGTGAGTATAAAGATCCGTCACCTAGGCTTCTCCAAAAAATTTTTTTTCCTGGGGGCTTTACGTCGCACCGACACAGATAGGTCTTATGGCGACGATGGGATAGGAAAGGCCTAGGAGTTGGAAGGAAGCGGCCGTGGCCTTAATGAAGGTACAGCCCCAGCATTTGCCTGGTGTGAAAATGGGAAACCACGGAAAACCATCTTCAGGGCTGCCGATAGTGGGATTCGAACCTACTATCTCCCGGATGCAAGCTCACAGCCGCGCGCCTCTACGCGCACGGCCAACTCGCCCGGTCTCTCCAAAAAGTAGTTAGACGAAAAAAAAAACCAATAATATTATTATTAAGAAAGCCGAGCACTGTAAACTGCAACCGAGTACTCCTACTGGTCTCGTCTTGGCCATGGAGGCAAATACGCACTCAAGAAGATGTAATCGAATCGATGAACATTGTAAATAATGGATATGACAATATTCGCAGAAGAAGAGCCCAGACAAAGAGAAAGTATTTGTACACACTCCTATTTCCAACAACAACTCAACACTTAAACGAGGTATTTTCCACCCAAAACATCAGCGCCGTTGTTTTGACAGAGACCCTGTCCATTTTATCACGTGTTGTTCGACCATAAAGTTCAAGTCAATATTGTTAAGTATTTCCTTGTGACGTCAAATCAAGACTAAAATTGGAAAACAACAGAGAACAATAAACATAATCATCTTTTGGGTTTTTACCATTTCAAAGAAATAAACTGTAGGGATTCTTTACGTTCCGGGAAGACTTCGCACCGTATCCACAGAAGAGAAATACGTTCGAACATGAATGCAACTGTTCTATCTAAATAACAGACAACAAATTCAGCACAGGAAAATGACACATTAGTAGCCTCTTAAAATCAGCTGGCGCAGCTTTGAATAGGAGAGAGTTAAATGAAGATGAATGGAGTAACTGACCTAAGGCTCAGCGTTAGTTTCAATCCTGACCGAGCTAGTTGGCGGTGTGGTGAGGAGCACGCAGCTGTGAGTTTGCATTCGGGAGATAGTGAGTTCGAATACCACTGTCGACAGCCCTGAAGACGGTTTTACTTGGTTTCTTATTTCCACACCAGACAAATGCTGGGGCTGTATCTTAATTAAGGTCACAGCCGCTTCCTTCCCACTCCTAGACCTTTCCTGCCTCATCGTCGCCAAAAGGCCTATCTGCGTCGGCGCGACGTGAAGCTAATTGGAAAAAAAATCTATCCTTGCATTCACTTGGTGCTGAAGCAGCAAAACTGTGGCAAATAATTTCCAAGATTGGCAGTGTGCTGGTCAAGGACAATGGGACAAATTGTTCGAAGATGGACAGCACAGTTTTAGTGTAATTGTGAATGTATTAAATTGGCGTGCAATGTTAATAATAATAATAATATTATTGTTTTTATGTCCCACTAACTATTTTTACGTTTGTCGGAGACTCCTAGGTGCCGGAATGTAGTCCCGCAGTAGTTCTTTTACGTGTCAGTAAATCTGCCGACATGGGGCTAATATATTTGAGCACCTTCAAATACCACTGGGCTGAGCCAAGTTCGGTTCAGAAGGCCAGTGCCCCGACCGTCTGAGCCACTGAGCCCGGCTGGGTGCAATGTTGTTTACCTCTTCATGTCAATGGAGCTCCAAGCCTTCTAATCAACTCCACGCAATTATTTGAGGCGTTAGTCTCCAATTGGAGATCTCCAATTAAAGAGATGCTCGTGCTAAGACTATGTCAGCAAAGACGTGCATGTAACTTCCCAGTATGAGGTGACTGGCTCGGCGCCAGACCTGAGCTGAGAGCTCACATAAAAGAGGCTTTCTAGGACGGACGGCTTCTCTCATGCGATTACTGGGCTCGCAGACGCGACCAACAAAAATGATTGTCAGATACTTCTCTGCTTGGTCGGTGATATTTTGAAAACTCTCGCATCCTATTGTTCCTTTTGTAGAGACGCCTTCATTCAGTCCGTCCGTCTGTCTGTCAGTCTATCCGCTGAGATGACAACGTTGATACACCCCGATCAAGTAGAGTTCGCAGTCTGAAGCGCTTATACCAGTATAAGGAAGGACACGTGCAGGGAGAACATTTCTGAAAGGGCTGCTTGTATCGGTCTTTAAACTGTACTCATAAATCACAAGGTAGTGTCACATACACGGAATACCAGGGAGAAGCATTTTCATTGACATAAATTTCGAAAATACCCTTGGTGGTGGTGGTGATTATTGTTTTAAGAGGAAGTACAACTAGGCAACCATCCTCTATATAACGCTAATCAGAGGGAAAATGGAAGGGATCCGACACTTCGAAAAATGAAGATATCGGTCAAAGAAAGACAAGGGCCACGAAGGGCGTGAAAATGAAAGACTTCCTAGCCCTCGCAAACCTAATAGCGTCGGGGTCGGAAAAGAACAAGTGTTGACCAAGAGAGGTCGGATAGGATAGGTGAAAGTGAGGAGCCTGGCACAAGTAAGTGGAAGCAATGCCAGGACTCAGCTAAGGGCCCCGTGGTCGCCAACCCACGCTCCAAAGTTCAGAGCCCCTGGGGCGAAAATACCCTTGTCGGCTCATTAGGTAAATCGTCATCATCAAGGCCTTTGGTTCAAGGCGTTATGTATTCGATTCCGGCAAGGTAAGTGATCTTAACTATGTATGAATAATTTTCTCGCCTACCCCGTGTTGTAGGGGTAGCGTGCTTAGCTCTTACCCGGAGGCCCCGGGTTCGATTCCCGGCCAGAGATATTTACCTGGATCTGAAGGCTAGTTCCAGGTTCACTCAGCCTACGTGATTAGAATTGAGGAGCTATCTGACGGTGAGATAGTGGCCCCGTTCTAGAAAGCAAAGGATAACGGCCGAGAGGATTCGTCGTGCTGACCACACGACACCTCGTAATATGCAGGCCTTCGGGATGAGCAGCGTTCGCTTGGTAGACCAAGGCCCTTCAGGGCTGTAGTGCCATGGGGTTAGGTTATGATTAATTTCCTCAGTATCGGGGACTCTGTGTTTGGGTTTTTCCCAACACACTCCTCGTCAAATATGGATAATAAACCATAACAACCACTACAGAAACACGCAGTAATGACTTCGTCTCCCTCCACATTGATCAGGTGTCAGGAAGGGCATTCGGCCAAGAAACAGGGCCAAATTCACGTGTGCGACACAGTTCACATTCGGTGTGGGAAAAGCGGTGAAAATAGAAGAAAGAGCCTGGAAAACATCATTACTGGAAGGAATAAATTCCTCTTGTCATTAGAACCTCCTATAAATATCAATAAAATTAACCGCGTACTGTCATCTTTTTGCGTACGTTTTGAAGGCTCGCAACCCCGAACTGAGACAGTATAGTACCAACCAAATTCTGTCATGTTTCAACATACTGGACATACTGGACTGATAAAATGTCCACAGTCCCTACTTTCTTCACAGAATTGTTAATGGTACTCTCAAACGCACATCTTTGCTACCTCTCTTTCCGTTACATGTTCATCTACGTAGGATTCGAAATTGACCACTATTCCATATTCCTTGCGTGCGCCTAACAGTTGACGCAAGTGTGATAACAGGTATAACTTGAAAACAATATTCTCTCACCTATGGGTAACAAATACAAGTGTCGAGCTCGAATTATTATTAATATTATTATTATTATTTTACGATTATTATTATTATTATTATTATTATTATTATTATTATTATTATTATTATTATTATTATTATTACTGGTATGTATAGCTGTGGAGTGTTACCTTATTTACGTAGTCGAATGATCGTATTGTATGTGAGGTTATGCCATGGAGGCATTTGTATTATTATTATGATAAGATAGCGTTGTTTATGCCTTTGCTGTAGGGATGTAGTGTTTACAGTGCACTACGTCTTCTGGTATGGGCTATATCAAATTTGTTACTTTCATTGACCTGTCTCAGTCTCATCCTTGGCTTTGACAATATGAAAGTGATTGAGGTATGAGTGATGCTAGTAATACCATTGCTTATGCAGCCAGTCCCTGTTATGAATGGTGTGAAAATATCGCTCATAGGGTCAGTTGGTGCATGCATTTCAGTGGGCTTGGCAGACTGATATGTAATAGCAGCGGCTGGCACGGTGAGGAAAGCAACGGGAAACTACCTCACTCCTCATTTCCCTAGTACCCCACTTCAGTGACGCCTAGGCTATTTATGACAGCTGTTGGCGAAGCTGCAGAGGATCAAACCAGCCTTCGGGCTGAATACCCAACATACATACATACAGCGTTGTTTGTGAGGTTATGTCATGAACCGTCCTGTACATAATATTTATATGAGTTCAGTTAATGTAAATTCCTGTAACTTAATATTATGTAATTTATTCTCACCTGAATATAGAAAATTGTAATCCATAATTTGAAACACACTGTAACTTCCAGAGTGGTATAGACACTTGAATGATTGAGAACATTCTGTACACTATTTCTACGTATTGGACAGTCTGGAATATTCAAGAAGGTAGTTTATTTTTGTAACGTAAATTTCTAGAAGTCTGGCCAGGACATATATAAAGAGACGATCTTGACGGTGAAGTGAGTCACAGTTGTTGCAAGAGTTACTGTTGAGTTGTGGTTTGGAAGTTATTGGAAGAGAGTTATTGTTTAGAAGCACGTGGCTGACATGCCGAGTTACGGAGTCTCCATGTTGAATTGATCAGTAGTCACCTCTTTTCAACTGTTTTTCAAAGTGTAACCTCTATGGTATTCGGTGTCAGGTGTGAACTGTTTCTACAAGTGAAGTGTTTTTGTGTTGTGGTACGGCGATTAAGATTATGTGCGTATTAATTTGTAAATACGTGTGAAAATATAATTTTAACAACTAACAGCATCTCGTGTGCGTCTTTCTGGATACGTTACACTCTAGCAGTGCTCCATATTCTATCGTCTTCCCACAAAAGCAAATGGTCTGCATGAAATTCAAATCTTCATTTCCTATCATCTCTTCAAAACCAAACTGAAACGTGTACTAAAGGAGTAAGCTCTTGATTCTCTGTTGACAACTTGGCCAGAACATTATTATATTTTTACAATACGTTTTACGTCACAGGAACATTATTAGTGACAAGGGTGGTCGGAAACAACGTGAACAGGGAATATGAGCGTATGGGGGCCGGTCATGTTGATACATAAAAAGAACAGAGATTGTCATTTTATGAACAGCTAAAATTAGCCAATGAGATCACTTCGTGGGCGAATTTAAATGGGCTTTACGAAGCGCTGTTTCTAAATCTACAGTTCCTTCGTACACCTACGGTAATCTGCCTGTGATATTCAAGTGTTGGTGTCTCCCCACTCCCTACACGTGTTTCAAAAGTGACTAAATGGGGACTCAGGGGCATTCATCTTGGGAGCGTGGATCGGTGACCATTTAAGTCTGACAATGCTTCCTCACCTGTGTCAGGCCCTTCGCCTTCATCTTTCCTATTCAGCCTCCGTTGGTCAACCATTGCTTTCTTCCAACTCCACCTCCCGTACTAGGTTTGTGAGGCCTAAAGAGTATTTCATTTTTAAGCCCTTTATGTCCCCTCTCTTTCTGTTCCATTTTCTTTCTGATTAGTGTTAAGAGAAAAACCATCGCAAACAACATCACCATCATCATCTATCCCACTGACCTAACACTTCTTCTGTTATATTTCGATATATCGTTCACTTTTCACCAAGCTGATTCAGTATCCTACAATTTGTGATCTCTTGAAAGTGTTCTTGAGAGTGATACACAGAAGAATATACAGACTGTGTGAAGATCAGATAGCCCCTAATCAATTTGGGTTTATTAAAGTAGTAGGTACGAGAGAAGCCTTGTTCAGTGTGCAGGTCCTCTTTCAGAGATGTAGAGATGTAAATAAGAATGTATTTGCGTGTTTAATAGACTACCAGAAAGCCTTTGACTGTGTTAAACATGAAAAATTGATGGATATTTTGAGAAATATTGGAATGGAGGAAAGAGATCAGCGAATCATCAAGACGCTGTACTGGAATCAAACAGCGGTGTTGCGTGTTGAAGGAGAACACACCGAAGCAGTCAAAATCCTGAGAGGAGTGAGGCAAGGATGTATCTTGTCACCTATACTGTTTAATTTGTACTCAGAATACATATTTAGAGAAGCCTTGGAAGATATAGAAGAAGGAATTTTGATAAATGGAGTGAGATTAAACAACATCCGGTATGCTGATGATACAATTGTATTTGCTGATACTATCCAAGTGCTACAATCACTAATGGATAGAATTGTAAGAGTCAGCAGCCAATACGGGCTTGAAATAAACACCGCAAAGACAAAACTCATGGTTATAAGTAAGGAAAATATTTCCGGAATAAACTTGGTTATAAATCAAAAGAGTATAGAAAGGGTAAAACAATATACATACCTTGGAACCGTAATAAATGAAGACTGGGATTGCTCACAAGAAGTCAAGGTACGCATTGGAAAAGCAAGAAGTGTGTTCCAGAAAATGAGTAATGTGTTTAAAAGCCACAATCTAACTTTAGGGACTAAAATCAGACTTCTGCACTGTTATGTATTTTCTGTTCTTTTATATGGTGTAGAGACATGGACCTTAAATAAAAACACAGAGAAGAAGCTGGAGGCTTTTGAAACATGGCTTTATAGGCGGATCCTGAGAATATCTTGGACCCAGAGAATTACAAACGTGGAAGTAATGAGAAGGATGAACACAACACCTCAGTTGATCAAGATAGTGAAATGCCGAAAGCTGCAGTATCTGGGACATATAATGCGCAACACAGATAGATACAACCTACTCCAAAAAATACTCCAGGGGAAAATCAACAGCAAAAGAGGTCCTGGAAGAAGAAGAATATCTTGGCTTGACAATCTTAGAGGCTGGTGCAATATGTCATCAGTTGAACTGTTCCGCTCTGCCACAAACAAGACGAAAATAGCCATCTTGATCGCCAACATCCGAAACGGATAGGCACCGAAAGAAGAAGAATCTACCATATCACTTCATCATTACTCTGTAACTCAACATTTGAAATGTTCTGTTTTTTTCCACCCATTAATGTCCGTAATTTGATGCTACACCCAAACATCTTCAGAAACGTCTTTCTAAAATGGATATCTACAGGCTAAGAATAGCACTAATGAAACAGAGATATATTTTGGTTTCTGTAATGTTTTCTTGTTTGGAATGCATGAGCATACAAGAAGTAATGAGTAATGTACCTAAACACAATCACCTTGCTGGTTCAAGCAAGTCACCCAACGGTTCACTTTATGAGCGAACAACGTGCGTGGTTGGTGGTAGAACCATTTTTTAGTGGTGTCTTGGATTCACCATTGCTTTCGCACCGGTATTCCAAGATTTGTTTTTCATTTTCTCACTGGGCTGGTCATTGTGTCTTGATAATGAAATTCCCAGTATCATCTTAGCACCGTACAGCGTGATACACACTTATTCCCACACACATCCTTCAGACGATAGTAAATGTTGGCTGCTGACACACATCTTCCACCATAAACTAAATAACCGACGCCGAGTAATTCTGGACGAATTCACGGAATTCGGATATAATCACCTCCGCACGTACAAACAGTATGCTAACACCTTCCGGCGATACCTACCAGATTTCTTCACTGATATACTCGGCCATTCACCGACGCATTGGCAATGTAATAATGCTTCGAATAACAACATTCGTACTTCAAAATCAGTTTCATTTGAGCTACTCTTGTATTATTCAGGTGATTCCTATTTATTTTCGTAAGCAATGCCTCATTTTGTTTGGGATAACCCTCCAGTTATCTTTACTTGTACCATCGTTAGTTTTACTCTACGAAGAGAAATAGTTCACCTACTTTTCTTAAGACTAATTCCTAATTTGATATTTTCTAAATCTTCAGACTCTATTCAGCTAGACCCCATTACTTTTATTTTAGAATAATTTCCTTTCAACTTGTTAAAATAAGGTAAAAAGATATGTTTGTGACACATTTGGTAGGTGGAAATTGGAAAAGTGGGTACCTAACCAAGGTCTGAATATCAAGAACATGTAGAATACCAGTACGTTAATAACAAATAGATTTTTAAGTCTGCACTTCACTTCACTTTAAATTAATTTGCCAATCCACTCCATCAGAGTGCAGTATTTGTTTTACGGGCTTCTAAAGCTCCATTCCTTAATACGGTCTCCATAAATAACCTTCCGGCAATACGAATTCAGTTCACTGAGGAAGTTCTCAAATAACGATCTCGTCACAGCTGTCAAATTTCAATTGCGGAGAAGTAGATGAGGAAGTGTAAATTATGATATTTGATTCTAATCGAATAATATTCGTTAACTTGGGGAACGTCGTAATAGGGTACTTGAAGCAATGAATTTTGAATGCTGTAGATGGATGTGAGGAATTGCGGTTTTCTAATGGTTTCAATTTTATGTGTTGAGTTGAACGCTTTCTCTGACATAGAAAACTGACAACTGAATAGGAAAGAAAATGGAATGTTGAATCCTCTCAAGATGTGCTGGCTCCAGGCGGGTTTGTAACATTACAAAAAGTGATTTCTCTCCAGAGAGGAAATGTCACGCAGTAATGCGTATCGGTCAAGCAGAAGAAGTCCAAAGGGCAGAGGGCCATTGGTAGGGAAGCTTCAAGGGAAATGTCGACTGATTTTATCGAGGTTCTCAACACTGCATTTAAAGTTAATAATAATATGAAACCCGTCAAGACATGACGTTCGATGGGTTAAAGATTTATTGAAGGATTTCCTTCAAATTTACATTTTTACAATTTTCTGTACTTCGCACCGACGGTGAAGATGGGATAGGAAATTCCTAGAAGTGGACTTACAAGCATTTGCTTGGTCTGAAAATGGGAAACCACGGAAAACAATCTTCAGAACTACCGACAGTGGGATCCAAACCCACTATTTCCCGAATGCAAGCTGATTGCTACATGACTCAAACCTCGCAGCCCACTTGCTCGGTACATTCCTTGTACAATTAGCTTTTGACTTTAAAATATCTCTCCCTTGATATTGCAACATTTAACTGGCCATGGTTAAAAACTGGCTGAGGTGAACCGACATACACTTCCTTTGAGGTGATATAAAACGCCAAGTCTTTTGAAAATTGATGCCTTTTGAAAGAAAATGGAAGTGTTTTGTTGGATGTTGTTTAGTCAGTTTGAGGGATTAGAGCTTTCTGTCCAGATTTATCCCCACTTATTATTTCTAAATATAAAAATAATCGTACATACCTCTTATGATTTGGCCTTAATCTGGTTTAGTTTAGGAGCCGTTGGAAACGCTTCGGTTTCTTAGGAGCACAACAATGGCTCTAACTTTTAGAATAGGAATGTGTGGAAGCAAACCATTAATTCGAAGGAATTCAATAATCATGCAGGAAAATGAAGTAACTAACCTTCATTTTCAGCATGAATCTGTTGACGCTACTCTATGCTTTTGAAGTACCGGGTGTAAGCTCAGCGATTTTCAAATTAATTAAGAATGGCAACTATCGAGAATATGATGTTTTCTCCCGCACAAATGAACGTTTTGCTATAAATTTTAATCACGATATCGTCATGTACTAAAATTCTGACTTGCAGTTCAATAATATTTGATCAGTCACCATCTTCAGAGGGGTAGTCGCCGTTACCTATTTCTTGCAAAAAAATCAGTGGATTCCATTTTTGTGTGGTTTTGTGTACGTAAGTGGAGTGTTTTAAAGAAGGATCAAGGAGGAGAGTGAAAACGAAAATCCACAGCCTGTTTCCAGTCATTTGACCGGGTCAGGACTGGAATGAATGAAGCCACAAGCGGCGAGGATAGCAATTGTGCCGGCTGCCGAAGCCTGTCGCACTAAAGAGGAGAGTATTTAATACAATTATAAATAAATAATTGTTTGGCGATAAGCATGTGGAAGAACGGGCAAAACCTTCATGAAATCTCCCCCCAACAACAATAATGTTAGCACCAGAAGGAATTTAATATAGTTACCTATGATATTATTTAGAAGACGATTCACACACATTAATCAATGACTTTTTGCCGTTGGCGCTATATCCGATATTGAGCCGTGCTTATCGAATATTGTCAGCTGCTTTGGAATTTAATGTTAATCCAGACGCCGAACTCTCATTTAAATTTAGAGGAATTTTGAATGTAATGTGCACTGTTCAACTACTTGGGAGTTAAACAGCGACTAATACTGTCCAAGGAGTACAGCTGACCAGTAAGACCCTTACTGTGCATGCGTGCCTACACTTTCCCTATCGTGCCAGCTGCTCAGCGCTCTCACGGTTCAGGCGGCCTAGAAGTATTGGTGAGCATTTTGACCAATGAGAATGATACATTTTCTGTAATCATTTAAAAGTATACGGCAAGAAATGTTTATGCTTTAAAAACACTATTCAAATCCACACGCCTTGAGCTTTCGTTAGAATGCTTTACGAAGTCAATCGGTTCAACCGTTCTCTCAAAATGAATGTAACAGTAATCAGCCTAGTATTTTAAATACAAAGCTTATAATGGAAAAGATCTTCAGGAAATAGACATCACAGACGACATAGTATTATACAGACCTATGTTCAGAAAATTAGTCGACAATCACCGCTTTCCACAACATTCAAGCACTCCCCAACAAAACCTGGTCAGAAAATCGCAAGAAAAGCCACAGCGAGAAGCTGAAGAGATTTTGCAAGAAGAAAAAGGCAACGACACGGCGCATAACAAATAAATAAATAAATAAATAAATAAATAAATAAATAAATAAATAAATAAATAAATAAATAAATAAACAAACAAACAAACAAACAAACAAATAAATAAATAAATAAATAAATAAATAAATAAATAAATAAATAAATAAATAAATAAATAAATAAATAAATAAATAAATAATTTCAAGAACGAATAAACCTCAGTACTATCCTGGTGATGCAATAATAGAGGATACTATCTGGTTAACTACCATGCTCCTACCAATAGCTCCACCAGAAAATATCTCAGAAACCACAGACCATTACTGGAACACCCTCTAGGAAACCATAGGTAAAGTCCTACATCACCACATGAGATACTGCTAGGAGATTTCAACGCCCAGATCGGGAGATAAAGGATTGTAGGAATATACCCTGCCCACAAGAGAACCAACAAGAAAGGGGAACACGGTATCAGCCTATGCACTAAATATGGTTTACTCTTGATGTCCACAGCCTTCAAATACCTACCCAGGAAGGCCATGACATGGGGTAGCCCAGATAGAATGATGGGCGATTTCCACAACGACCATGTAACAAAGAGACAGGCAGCACTACTGCGACATTATGAACAAGGTGCCAGGAGGAGCCAGCATCGACTCTGATCATCACATGTCCCGGGTGAAAACGAACCTGAAGCCACTAAAAAGACCAATGGTATGCTAGTGACAAACAAGACGATCCCTAGATTTGATGTCACCAAACATGAAGATGACAAAACAAGCTACCAAGGTAGATTGAACCATAATTAACACCACTGCAATGAGGGCCCCACTTAGGGGTGCCATAATAGCAGCGGCTCAGGAGAAGAACCCCTATAGACCTAAAGGGAACAAGCGCCCATTGTGGTCTAACGAATGCGATGAGGCTATAGAGGCCAGAAGACTAGCATTAGTCAAATGGAACCAACATAAGAACGAAGCCAATCTACAAGCCTTTGTTACACAAAGGAGCACCACTTCTTGTATAATAAGAGGGGCAAAGAGGAAACGTAGCATAGAACTAATCAAACAAGCAGAGGAATACTTTGGAAGGAACAACTACATAGACCTATACAAGGGCTTCAAACAACAGATGACCCAGTTTGTTCCCCCTACCTTACATCTCCCGAGAGGAGACGGATCACTAAGCCTCAACGATGGTGAATGCACTAAGACTGTAGCTGACTACATCGAAGAAATCCTAAATGCTCAAGAACCTGCCCAACGACTCCCAGGTATAAACCCCCACTAATCCTAATACCGAGCACATTCCTCCTCCAAAATACGAGGAAGTCGAAGAAATCATAACATTTCTCAAGAACAAATGATCTTCTGAAGGATACGAGATAAATATTGAAACAAGCCGGAGAACACACCCTCAGGATCATACACGAAGTGATCCTTCATATATGGGCTAGTGAGAGCCTTCCACATGAGTGGACCTCAGCCGTTATCCAACCGATCCATAAGAAAGGGAACAAAACAGGCCACGGTAACAACAGAGGATTATCACTCCTTGTGGTTACATATGAAACTTTTCCAAGATGCTATAACGCCATGTGACGCGGCAGCGGGACGACGAGTTAGGAGATTACCAAGCGGGATTCAGAGAATCGAGATCCCATACTGAACAGATACAAAATCTGAAGACCATTCAGCAATATAGCAAAAAGTGAGTCAGACAGTGGGTATTTACCATCATTGACTTCCAGAAGATATACGACACCGTGGATAGGACAACTGTCTTCAAACGCCTAAGGGAACTAGGACTCGAGGAGAAAATAAACAAGTTAGTGCAAGCCACCCTGTGAAACGCAACTTCCAAAGCAAACAGCAAAAAGTGAAAAAGAGAAAGACCGAGTTCATTACAAACATAAAAGACGCCCCTAGAACAATGAGTGTCATTGGCACCAAGCATGTCAAGAGAGCAAAAACTGTAAAGTACCTTGGAGAGTGGCTTTCATAAGATCTTAGTGAAATGGTTGCCCTCGAAAAGAAGGGAATCAAGCTAGAAAAGGCATACCATGCCTGCAGAAAACTGTACGCCTCAAAACACCTATCGATGAATGTCAAACTAAGACACTATAACGCAATAGTCAGACTGTCGGTCTTCTACGCATCAGAATGCCAATCTTTGGCTATGAAGACCCAACTAAGAGTCCTCGAAATACAAGAAAGGAAGTTCCTGAGAAAAACAGTAGGACAAAGGATCCTATCAGATGGAAGGCGATGGTACAAGCCAAATTATGAACTCTACCAACACCAAGGAACCTTCACAGATGCCATCAAAAGAAAACGGTTTGCTTCCTACGGACACCTGTATAGAATGGATTCCCACAGGTTGTCCTATAACATCGTCAAAGTAGCCAGCAATGGTAAAGCCACGGGATCGCTGTGGATCAAGCAGTAGAGAAGGATCTGGCAGAACTTAATATCAATAATGCCATCATAATTAACAGAACCAACTACCGTTCAACCGTCAAAACCAGACCGTTCCTAACAACCCTTACAGAAACGAACCGCAATGAGACCAGAAAATGGTCCGAGCAACGCAAAATAGAGTTCAGCCAGAGAATAACGGATTACTGGGCCAACAGGAAAGGTCAAGGTACCAGGAAGAAAGTAGCAGCCAGACCTAACATTAAGAACACCACAAGCAGCAACCATCGAAACCAACAACAACAACAACAACAACAACAACACAGCTAAAGCACAAGCACCGTGGTCATCAGGTGGCCCAAACGAACTAGAAAAGGTAAATAAATAAATAAATAAATAAATAAATAAATAAATAAATAAATAAATAAATAAATAAATAAATAAATAAATAAATAAATAAATAAATATAATAATAATAATAATAATGCCGTTTTATGTACTGAACAGGCATTTTGATTTTTGATGCCATTCGGGTTGCTTGCGTTTCTGTTATCATGCTCTATTTTATTGCGATCGATTATAGAGAAAATGTCCCACGTAAGATCGTTTCCAATCCAATGTTCAACGACATGGAGTGCCCAATAGTCATCCAAAATCCGCCGAAACTCCACCACTAATCTGTAGAGGGCATCCACCACCTATTATCGATCGTGTCATACTTCTTAGCTTGGAACTAATTAATCCAATGTCGTTCTGCACTGTGACATATTAACAACAACAAAACTAATTTATGCAGACTCAAGTTTATGTCTATGTTTAGTGATTGGACGCAACATGCTTCCTGTAGCTGATAAGGCACTTCCAAAATTTGCTTTTTTTTCTTTTCCCCACAATTTTTTAGAACGACCGGTAAGTTTTACCACTGTCCTTTTTTTTTAATTTGGTTCTCAGTTGGTGCACTGGATCAGTCTATCTCTCAGGGAACAAATAATTATGTATTTGTATGATGTAAAACTGACGATTAACATGGATTTGAATCAGGAGGGACTGCGGTCTTTCGGAAATCATCTCCTTGACATTGGCCAAGGGTAAAATAAAAATATGGAATCACAGAAACTATTTCAAGCACCGGTATATGATCCCAAGGGTCTGTTGAGAACAGCGTGTCTGATCCCATTTAACGCATAGGTAAACTTATTTGAACCACAATTCTCATTGGAATTGGAATTTTTCTTATGACTGATAGAAATAAAGGGCACGTTTGTTCCCCCATCTTTATCCCACATGCTTAATATCACTTCTTCTTCTTCCTCCTCCTGTCTTTTACCCTACTACTTTGGAACGGAACTAGATGATGATTAAGTCCAGTTTCATGGCCGGGCGCTCTCCCTGATGCACACCCTACGTCGACGGATGTGTTCACTATTGCGTAGTTCTGTGGTGGATGGAAGTGTGATCTATGGTATGTTACTGAAGATATGTATATAAAACGAACAAAAACATCCAACCCCCTAGCCAGAGGAATGGGCTGGACGTGATAGAAATTCGTAGCTCAACCAAAATTCGAACCCAATGCCCTCTGGACCGAGCACCACAACGCTGACGATTCAGTCAAGGAGACGAAGAGCAGCTTCACACCAACTATTAATTATTTTTGCAAAATTTTCTTCCAGGGCAATCAATGTCGGGATTATTGTATATAAGAGCTGACAAATTTAACCCAACTATTGACGAAGTTTCCGCACATTAGTTATGAGTTTCTACTCGATAATCAATACTCTCTTCTCCTTCAACAAATCACCATGTCTTCCTTTTGTGAAACAAACAGTAGTGTGACTCCAGTTCACTGAGTCTATGTGTCACAGTTACAATACCTTGCTGGAACAAATAGAAACTTGGTTGGCATTTGCCCGTATCAGATAATTGTGACAGAAAGATCAATGGCATTAAAATGAGTTGCTATTGCTGACTCGTCTCTGTACTGTGACGAGTTATGTACGAGTCAGCTAAAGCAGGCCCAGACACAGAACATTGTTAACATATTACCAAGTACAGTTGATCGTAAATAGAACAAAAATTTAGAACAAGAATGCATGCCACGAGAGAACAACTCAACTGATTACAACGTGCTATGAGCTCTTGTATTAGATTCATATTCTCCTTACGTTATTATGTTCATGATACCCCTTATTATCATCAAATTCCCGTTATTAAATTTAAAAATATCGAATGTTAAACGGGGGCACGAGTTGGCCGAGCGGTTAGGAGTGCGCAGCTGTAAGCTTGCATCCGGGAGATAGTGGATTCGATTCTCACTGTCGGCAGCCGTGAAGATGGTTTTCCATAGTTTCCTATTTTCACACCAGTAAAATTCTGGGGCTCTACCTTAATTAAGGCCACGGCCGCTTCCTTACCAGTCGTAGACCTTTAGGCCTTTCCTATCACTTCGTCGCCGTAAGAGCTCTCTGTATCGGCGCGATGTTAAGCCAATTGTAAAAAAAATGTTAAACGAGAATATCCCTTACTACTTATGTTCACAATTGAATTTCTTAACCTCTTTCCACCATCATAACACACCACGCCCCGGTAGCACCCTTGCTACCCCTCTTATCAGGTGAGCAGCACATAGCCGTTTCCTTGTTGCGAATGGAGCTAGAATATGAAGCTCTCTTTAAAAAAAATTAAGTTTATGTGTGTCGCCAGATTGAATTTTTTTTTGCTAGGGGCTTTACGTCGCACCGACACAGATAGGTCTTATGGCGACGATGGGATAGGAAAAGCCTAGGAGTTGGAAGGAAGCGGCCGTGGCCTTAATTAAGGTACAGCCCTAGCATTTGCCTGGTGTGAAAATGGGAAACCACGGAAAACCATCTTCACAGATTGAATTAATCTTGTGGAGTGAGTGTACATTTACTGTGCTAATGTTATTTTGTGTCGCGTTCCCTTCCAGTTTGTAAGATAAGATAATGACTTTTTTCTCATGTGCTCATTGTTAAAGAAGTGTGATTAAGTTTAAGAGAAGACCACGAGTCATAACTTTGCCACAACGAGTAAGGCAAATAATAATAATAATAATAATAATAATAATAATAATAATAATAATAATAATAATAATAATAATAATAATAATAAAAACCTACAACCTGTTTTCAAGTCAATGACCGGGTCAGGAATGGAATGAATGAAGCCTCATCTTGCGGCGAGGATAGGAAATGTGACGGCTGCCGAAGCCTGTCACACTCCTCTGGGGCAATGATTAATGACTGACAGATGAAATGAAATGATAGTGGAGAGTGTTGCTGGAATGAAAGATGACAGGGAAAACCAGAGTACCCAGAGAAAAACCTGTTCCGCCTCCAATTGGTCCAGCACGAATCTCACATGGAGTGACCGGGATTTGAACCACGGAACCCAGGGGTGAGAGGCCGACGCGCTGCCGTCTGAGCCACGAAGGCTTGGAATAATCACAATAACATTCTACATTAAAAATAGGATGTACGTTAGCTGAGCATTTCAGGTTCAACCCTACCAAATTTAGCCCAGTTTGTCCAGTAGTTTTGGTGTGATTTGCCCTAATTTCCTCTGCCGTGCAGCGTTTGACTGGCTCTAAACTATGTAAAATCACTAGAATTACAAAGAAAATGCAGAGACATTTTCTGTTGGAAACTGAATTTTAAGTATACTCGTTGGATTCATTTTGTGATAGGACTCAAAGGAAATAGTCTTGAGGTACGTAAGGAAAGCCACTGTTTAGAAGGAGGTGGAAGTGATCATGGGCGTCGTGTCGATATTATTGCAATCAACCAGAGGAGTATATTCATGCTAAAAATACCCTAATATAAGATAGCCAGCAATGTCAGCAACATATGAGTAAGAGGACCGCTTCTGGGTGCTCGAGGGACCATCCTCAGAAATGTTGTCAATTGGCGGAAATCGTACAAGCTACACTGAAATCTACAAGATAATATTCTTACCACAATTATAGCATTATCTGTGGCGATAATGCGGAATTACGTATATAGGAAGCATAATACTTTTATTTCGAAAAAAATAATTTTAAACTTGAATGATGTTCACGGTTTTAAGTTGATCAGTAATTTTGAGAAAACTGAGAAGAAGAAAACAAAAAAGGAGTGAGGTAAGGTTGCAATTTGTCCTCCCTCCTTTTGATGTTTATGTAGAACAGGCGGTAGAGGAAATCAAAGAGGAATTTTGGAAGGGAATCACAATCCAGCGGAGATTAAAACCCTGAGATTTGCTGAGACTGCAGAAGATCTTGAGAAATTGCTGAATGGTATGGACAGAGTCTTGGGTAAGGAGTACAAGATGAAAATGAATAAGTCCAAAACAAAAGTAATGGAGTGCAGTCGAACGAAGTCAGGTGATGCAGGAAATATTTTATAGGAAGTACATTCTTAAAGGAAGTGGATGAATATTGTTACTTCTGTAGTAAAATAACTAACGATGGCAGAAGTAAGGAGGACATAAAATGCAGACTAGCACTAGCAAAGAAGGCCTTTCTTAAGAAAGGAACTTTGGTCCCTTCGAACATTGTTATAGGAATTAGAAAGAAGTTTTTAAGACTTTCGTCTGGAGAGTGACGCTGTATGGATGCGAAACATGGATGATAACTAGCTCAGAAAGAAAGAGGGTAGAATCTTTTTAAATGTAGTGTTACAGAAGTATGCTGAAGGTGAGATGGATAAATCGAATCACGAATGAAGGGCTACTAAATCGAATTGGCGAGAGGAGACTGACTTGGGTAAATTTCACGAGAAGGAGAGATAGAATGATAGGGGATATCTTATGACACACAGAAATTGTGCAGCTGGTTTTCAAGGAAGTGTAGGCGGTATGAACGGTAGGGATAGACCAAGTTATGAATATGGCAAGTTGATTAGAGCAGATGTAGGATGTAGCCGTTACGTAGAAATAAAAATGTTATCAAGGGTAGGGTGGCGCTGAGTGCTGCATCAAACCAGTCTAATGACTGATGAATCAAACAACAACTAAAACAACCTGTGATCCATTCTGTTTTTTTTTGCTAGGGGCTTTACGTCGCACCGACACAGTTAGGTCTTATGGCGACGATGGGATAGGAAAGGCCTAGAAGTTGGAAGGAAGCGGCCGTGGCCTTAATTAAAGTACAGCCCCAGCATTTGCCTGGTGTGAAAATGGGAAACCACGGAAAACCATCTTCAGGGCTGCCGATAGTGGGATTCGAACCTACTATCTCCCGGATGCAAGCTCACAGCCGCGCGCCTCTACGCGCACGGCCAACTCGCCCGGTGATCCATTCTGTATACTCTGGCAAACACCATTGACGTCATAATAAACATATGAGAAGTTTCTGTTCAAAAGGTTCTATTTCCACCCTAAGAAAGTTGTGGAAAAACGCAAGGAAACGTGTAATAAAAGGCACATGGAACGAACCCATGATCGGGTATGGTACTACCTGAAACGATCACAAATTCTTGGTCTGGTTTGCTCATGACATTCGATAGTATTCACCTACTGCAATGCATATTGACGAAATACTTAACATATTTATTAAGTGGAAATAGCTCCTTTTGAACAGACACAAATATGGAAATATATTTGGCTGCCGTTTGGAATATATTTTCAGATCAGTAATAGAAATTATACTTACATTCTGAGAATATTAATGCAAAATTTAATGAATGACAGATAGACATAATTTATTTTGTACGAACAGAATATTTATATGTAATTTCTATATACTTTTATATGAATTCGAATAAATTGAGAAAACCTGAAGGCTCGTTGCGGGAGAAAGGAGTGACTGTAACACAAACTCGAACTGCAGTTTTCGGCAAATCCTTCTTCCCTTCGCTCAGTTTTAGGTATACGTTCATGTATTACCGGTACTGTACGGCGACACATAGACTTGTCGTAGCTTCTAAATTTTGCTTATTCTAAATCAAAAATAATGTTTCAAAAATATGTATTTATCCTTGCAATTAAATTTTAATTGATCTGCGAGTTAGTAAATATTCGTAAAATGTAAAAATTCTTCAGTTCCATATGGCTACGAATACGTTTACAATAATATGGTAAATTATTGTCAGTAGTACCAATAATTCAATAGGAGTATGTAACTATTAAATGACATGTTTCGATGAGACTTTGACAAATTTACATATTATCGACTGAACTGTAATTCTATGGAATTAACAAAGTTATGCCACCACATAGTCACATTTATGCTTTACCGGTTTAATATCATGTCGGATTGTGACTAATGCTGTGGTAGATTCAGTATCATTTCACTATGTGCAATAACCGTCTTTCGTTTGAATGAGTCCGTAGCGTCTTACTGTACTCAAAATGAAATAATTCTGCATAGATAAATCTATTTATGTATATAAAATAAGAGTTTTCTCTGTGCATTGCTCAGAATTAGAAATGAACGGTATTTCTCTATCGGTCGTATCTGCACTAAGAAATAAATGCAATTTTTCATTTTCTTTATTTGTCTGTCTGTCTGTCTGTCTGTCTGTCTGTCTGTCTGTCTGTCTGTCTGTCTGTTTGTCTGTCTGTCTGTCTGTCTGTCTGTCTGTCTGTCTGTCTGTCTGTCTGTCTGTCTGTCTGTCTGTCTGTCTGTCTGTCTGTCTGTACGTATGCGCATCACGAGAAAATGGTTGAACATAATTTAATGAAAAACCAGTATTAAAAATCTGGGCTTAAGGCACAACAGTCTAGGCAATTTTAGGGGAAGGCCTAAATTTCATTTACAACTATCTATGTTATTAGTGGTCCTATGAGTAAACACTGCATAACAAAACAAGCAAATGTATCCGTGCTTCGGTACGGTATTCCTTGTACAGGGATTTCTATGCAAATCACTGTAGACCTGCAAGCAGTGAGTAAAATTATATTAAACTGCATGTCTCTTAGAGCTATCCGAGAAACAGAACGAATAAGACCCATACGTTGTTTCCGATGTAAAGTGCGTGCTGGGAAGTTTTCATGATCGTGGTAGGTCACATTTCCTAATGCCATTCACAATCGAGTTGGAGAGATTTGATTATAATCGGGAAATGCAGCTCAATCTAACGGACAAAGAATCGAAATACGACAAAAAGTCATGTGACCAAAGTCGTAGATCTCCCCAAATTGAGTGGCGATTGTTTTATCTCTTTGGGGATATGACTTCTTTTTTAGCCAGCAATAATCCGGAAACGATGTTATGCACCGTCAATACATTGTCCCCATATTTCAATATTTTCCGGGGCCAAAAATTTATACATTTGAACAGCATGGAATTTGTCCTCAAAGGAAAGAGTACCCATGTTTCCGGACTAGCACTCGTATACATACGGATAAATTAAGGAAGAAAGCAATACAGTTAAGAAAGTTGCCATTAATATAAAATAACTGAGAACAGCCAGATAGGACAAATGTGTAAATACCAAGTGGATGTTGTAAATTCCGCTGTCATCATTTGGCCTAGTTCAGCGGAGATGCTGCGTGGTACTTTCGGAAATAAAAACATGGGTCAAAAAGTCTATCTAAATTTAACTTAGGACAGGTTCTAGAATACACATTCGTAAATGTGAATTCGAAGAACTAAATTGTTGAAAAGGTATATTAACAAATTAACATGAGGTAAGAATAGCATTCTTTCCGCATTGTCACGAATTTACAGAAAATATAGCAATATAACATTTGTTGTCACTGATTCAAATTTCATATATAAACACGATTCTCTAACCCAAATTACAATCAATGTGTGGAATACGGTGGTGTTATTAAGTTGTGACTGAGGTTTAAATAAGTTAAACTGCGCATGGCACGTAGCCTCGAACTGAATCATCTTTTCACATGAAATCGTAATAAAACGAGCGATTCGCACATCTCGGACTGAACTAGTCGGTTAGCAAATACAACAAACACTTGCTTGGGACTGGCATATATCTTTCAAAAGACACTGAATTTACAATCACGTAGTCCGCCCCGGAACAAATTGGAGAGGTTAACAGAACCTCACAACCTTAAAATCAGCACGTGCTGTAATTCCCTTGATCAACGACGTACACAATAACAACAGACAAATAACACAATGGACAAACATAAAAAGAAAATTAAACACAACATGAAAAAGAAAACAAATATATATACATGATGTCATCGTCTGGGCTTAGGTCTCGAACGCAAAACCTCAATAGATCTGGACGTAAACTATCGTACACAAAACAGCGGAATGTTGCCAGTTAAAATTAGTAACTCCTGGTCAGCTGTGGATAGAAACGTCAATAACAAATATTTTACACCCGAACAGACTAATTTTCCTTGGGCGGGATAACAGTTTTGTGTGTACACCAGATTCATATATTTGTAGCTCGGTCACCTTCCACCGAGTCAATACCTGCAAGAATACGTCAATGGGTCAATAGCCCATTTCCTCTCATAGTTTCCAGAAGCAAGTCAGCCCTGATGCTCTCTGACATAAAGATGAGTCTTGTTACGACAAACAGATTGTGTCCCATGCAATTCTGAATCCAGGCCACTCATCAGTCTATACTCAAATACATAATTTTCATCTCATATGGTTATAGCATAGGGACTCGACCTATTCTCTCATCTAAGCCTCCTCGTGCTACTTCCAGAAATATCATGATATTGGGTGTAGCCTAACGGCAATTGTTTAGAAATTAACATTTTTGACATTTTGAAGGCTGATAGCCTTATCATTAGGGTTCATGTGGGCAATATGTTGATATATTTCTGATGAGACCGAGCCTCTTGCGTCGGCTGACACCTTGATATTTAGTGTAACTGTAATTGTTTAGAAGTTAACATTTTTGCAGTTTGAAGGCTGATAGCCTTAACGTCATCGTTCATACGGGCAATATCTTAATATATTTCTGATGAAATCGAGCTTCCTGTGATTGACACCTTGATATAGGGTGTAGCTGCAATTGTTTAAAAGTTAATATTTTGGCACTTTGAAGGCCGATAGCCTTGCCGTTATGGTTCATGTGGGCAATATGTTGATATATTTTTGATGAAGTCTAGCCTCCTGCGTCGATTGGCACATTAATATGGGGTGTAGCTGCAAATGTTTGGAAGTTAACATTTTGACATTTTGAAGGCTGATAGCCTTGCCGTTATAGTTCATATGGGCAATATGTTAATATATTCCAGATGAAATCGAGCTTCTTGTGTCAATTGACACCTTGATATGGGGTGTTGCTGCAATTGTTTAGAAGCTAGCTTTAAATAGCTATTTCCAATCTTAGAACATATATTTGGTTTGCTAGAGAGGTCTTGACTGAACAGAACTTACCGTTTCAGAACATAACTTCCGTAACCATGGCAATAAATTGATAAGAGTGATAACTCCAAGCCCGCCCACATTTACCTCCAGGAATTATTCTGGTGCTCATTTTTGGTGTAGGCCGAGTGGTCCTTAGGGCTATGTGCAACTCCACAAGTGGAAATCTCGTTTCATAAATCGAACCCATGTCCTTCCGGGTGAACCTAGCACGCTTTTACCACCTCAGTCAGGCATCTCCTATAGAGAAGAGATGTAAGTCCATAAATGATAGAGTAGGCCTACATGAATGACACAAAATTCGTGCCAGGAGCATTATTATTATTATTGAACCAGATCTACAATTCTTTGCTCTTAAATATTGTCTCATTGTCTCCGCCTTTATGGATTACCGGGCGAGTTGGTCGTGCGGTTAGGGACACGCGACTGAGAGCTTGCATCCGGGAGATAGTGGGTTCGAATCTCACTGTCAGCATCCCTGAAGATGGTTTTCCGTGGTTTCCCATTTTCAGACCAGCAAATGCTGGAGCTGTACCTTAATTAATTAAGGCTTCCTTCCAACTCCTAGGCCTTTCCTATTCGATCGTCGCAATAAGACATATGTATGCCGGTGCGACGTAAAGCCACTAGCCTTTATGGATTGGAAATAATTCGCTTTCACTCCACACGTCCCAAGTGGTTTGCACTTTTATAATATTATTTTATCGAAAATAACATATTTTCATTAGAACATCGCTTCAACCCTCCAATAACGAAGGTGGTTCATTACTGGACCATTTGAATTACTGAGGTCTGTTAATGTATCGAATTTTTATTCTACAAGTATGTAAGAGCACAGCTGTGTAGACAAAAATACCCCTAACATAAGGTGTTAGAGTGGTAATTTCTATGAATTATCCCTTTGTTACTCCTCAAATAGTAACATACAGTATTAATTAATAAAGTTTCAACATTTAGACCAATTAGCTTCATGTCTGTGATCCAGAAAGTGCTTTTAAAACCATTGAATTTTAAGTTCGTTGATCAAAGCTTTATTTGGATAAACATCGAAGTGTTCACTTGAATCACTTTCGAGACAGAGTGTGAGCCACATCTATCCTCCCGCGATATAACGGAATTGTATAATGAAATCAATGATATACTAACATACATTTTGCTGATTAACTGTAAAGTACGACGGAAGGATTCGGGTTTAGAGTTGTAGCGAGCTAGCGGCCAGCACTTGTCATCCACGTTTTCCAAGCACTTCACAACACAGAGCATCGCGTCATCGTTCACCTCTGACATGTACTGGACCGCTGATGTATGATTAAATGGCTCATGGTAGAACCTAAATATCGAAATATGAGTTACATGGAATCGATTCGGTTTTGGCACAGTCACTAGGTGAACCGCGCGAGTAAAGGTTATTTAATAGTGTAGACTCATGGTGAAGCAAGTAGGCTATCCCAATCAAGATGTACATGCATGGCTTGGATTGCGTGTATAGTTTACTTAGACGAGTCCGATATTATATTCACATTCTTCCTCTTACCAGTGTGACATTTTTAGATGCCCTCCAACTCTACCGATAACGTAACATCCAGCCCCACTGTTCGTGCTTTTCAGTCTTACATATTCAACTACAGAAGGGCTAATATTCAGAAGAATCTCTTGACTATGATTATGGTGCTTAGAGAATAATTTTCATGCGCTGTGAATGTCTCTGTTCTTTGAGTGTGTTAGTAATATGAAATGAAAAGCCTAGTCCAAGAACTAAAACCGCTTCAAATTATGAACGTTTCTAAGAGACACAAAAGAACTTAATAAATTGTTACATTAAGATGATCCACGTATACTAGCTAGAAGAAAAGGTAACATATATATAAAAGTGGAAATTACTTTCTTTTAGTTTACTTCCTTCAGTTAATAGAAACACTCTTCTTTATTATTGTGTTTCTTCCCCGATAAAAGGCGTTTACTACAAAAATACCTAATAACTGGAGTGTTTACCATGGGTATCTGTGTACAATACTTTAAAGTATATCAGACCATACCAGACCTTATATCGGCTGGAAGGGTCATTCGAAATTTTTCATCACCCTTCCACTGCAATACGGAAAGCTCTTCTCAGGGGTGGAACGTGATAATTTTGTTAATTACGAGGATTAGTAAGTGAATAGTCTGTAGAAAACATGTGAAGGTGTATATTTGTTTGTATATATATGCTATTTAATTTCTATTACATTATCTGTAATTGGGGCACCCTGTAGGTGACAAATATATATATATTCTATTCTATTCAGACTAGCTAGACTATATAATGACAAAAGGAAGCTATTCTACAGTATTCAATCTCGACTGAATCATTATAACCTTGGGATTTTCTAGTCTGTCTAAGCACGAAATTTAAAACTTATAACACTATAACATGCCGGCCTGACAGCTTTAGAAGCATATCCAACCAGCCCTTATAATGGTTATTTCACCCGGGCTCCATTTTATATTGACGACATACCCATGTGGGTTAGCATGTTTTAAATGACGATTTAATCATTGATGAAGGACCTTAGTGTACGCAAACCGGCTATGAACTAAAAACTTGTTTGCTGACACGACTGTTTGATTTTAATAACAAATGTAACATACTTGTAACATTAATAACAGAGTGTAAAGTTTCATTATTCAAGAACGTCCTCATATTATATCAAATCACTTTAAATCATTATTGTTTACTTAGTGCAAATTTGTCGGTGATTATGAATGGATGATATTGTGAATAATCTGTACATAATTTATCAATCAGTCAATACTGATCTGCATTTAGGGCAGTCGCCCAGGTGGCATATTCCCTATCTGTTGTTTTCCTAGCCTTTTCCTAAATGATTTCAAAGAAATTGGAAATTTATTGAACGTCTCCCTTGGTAAGTTATTCCAATTCCTAACTCTCCTTCCTATAAATGAATATTTGCCCCAGTTTGTCCTCTTGAATTCCAACTTTATCTTCATATTGTGCTCTTTCCTACTTTTATAAACGCCACTCAAACTTATTCGTCTACTAATGTCATTCCACGCCATCTCTCCGCTGATAGCTCGGAACATACCACTTAGTCGAGCAGCTCTTCTTCTTTCTCTCAATTCTTCCCAACCCAAACTTTGCAACATTTTTGTAACGCTACTCATTTGTCGGAATTCACAGAGAACAAATCGAGCTGCTTTTCTTTGGATTTTTTCTAATTCTTGAATCAGGTAATCCTGGTGAGGGTCCCATACACTGGAACCATACTCTAGGTGGGGTCTTACCAGAGACTTATATGCCCTCTACTTTACATCCTTACTACAACCCCTAAACACCCTGATCTCCAGATCAGCCAGGAGGCGTTGATTGGGAAAAGAAGCTGGTCTATGAACCGAATCACAACTTATTATGAAGATAAATTCAGATTGAAGGATATTAAAATGATAGGAATAATGCTAGGAGCTCGAGCGACTATTCCTCCATTCATTGTGAAATTTTGGAAACAGTTTAATTCAAATGTTCTAGAACTGCAAACTATTTCTTTATCAGCTTTACGAGGTTCCATTTCATTTTTCATCAATCATTGCTACATGCTATAAATCTTGCAATTTAAGGACTTTATAAGAATAACTAGCAGATGTACCCGTTCTTCGTACGGGTTATCAGAAACTGGCTTTAGTTACTCATACTATCGGTGTGACTGACTTAATTACATATTTGTATCACTGGTGTATTTACTTAAGTACGTAGAAATGATTAGTCATGTTTGTAATTATAGTGTATCTTCATCTCCTTTTCTTCATGGGGGCCTTTAAATATTAGTTCCTAATTAGCGTCGAACTCTAAGATCTTTTGCTACCATGTTTTTCCTTCAATCGCACCTAGATATACCTGCTCCCTTCACAAAGCTGCAGGTTTAATGTAAGTATACTTCCGCTAGATAGTACCACAAATATAAATATTATTGAATGTACTTGTTTGATCCGACATTTCGTAACTATGACAAATGATCAAGGAAATACGCGATGCATAAAATAAACTACTACAATTATCGAGAATTATAACTCTCAGAGCTTGTCACTCATGTCGCACGTCATATAATGAATCTGAGTATAAATGTTGAGAAATTTTTTCAAGTCATGGGGGCATCATCTTGACAGTTTTGTACAGTATATAGGTTGTTTTCATGGTTACAATAATCGTAAAAGTGGACCAAAATATCGGCACTAATAACATCAGTGATCCTACTACTCCATGATTTGATAGAAAATAGTTTAAGCTATAGGTAACAGACTCCGCAAAATGCTGAAACCTAAGCCAGTACGTAAAAACGGAGGTCCGTCGGCAACGCTGGTCGCTGTACTACGGAGATCTCCGGGGCTATTTTTTTTATACTTCACTCCCTTTCCATCCCCGCCCAAAGGAGTGCTATGAGCGTCTTACACAACAGTTTATTTTTTCCAGATAGTAAGTCATATGCACATCAATTTTGGTTGGCAGCTGTGGCCAAACGTACATCTAGCTGCTGTAGAATCCTGGAGATGACGTTACCATGGTTACGGCAGTTCATTACTTTATCCGATTCCTAGAGCAGGGGTGGTGCGGTGCCAATATCTCCGTAAAACATTGTTTTTGGGCCCGTAGGGCTTACCGAGTTTTGTTCCTTGCGTCAAGAGGATTAAATTGAGCTTTGCCTCGTCCTTATACGACAAATTCGATATTTTGCCTATATTAGCCTATAATTTTTATATCTCCCCCCACCCGTGCCCCCCAACTCGAATTGTTTTAAAAATAAAATAAAGCCCATATTACTCACTCACAATGTACCTTTCTACAGGCGAAGTAATTTTTAAAATCGGTTCAGTAGTTCTTGAGTCTATTCGTTACAAACAAACAAATTTTCCTCTTTAAAATATTAGTATAGATATAGATGTAATCAACAACATTAGCACAGTAAGCCGAAATTATATATTTCATTGTTTCGTTATGTTTGTCCATTGTGGCAACCTTCAACAGAGGGAAGATTTGTAAGTAAATAAATAATCTTTAAAAGTAGTTTTTGCCGCCTTAATATTATCTGAACTTGCCTTATTGCAGCCATGGTTCTACAGGTCTGTTGTATCCAGTGCGTGCAACATAGAGGGCTCTAGCTCTGCACACGTGTAGTCTGCATGGACGTGCATAACGAGCGCTGTAATACGTTTAGGAAATATTTCCTAGCCTATTAAGGTATAATACATGAGCTTCTAGTATTCATTAGTCACGCTTGTTCATGATATCATCCATTCATAATCACTGACAAGTTTACGCAACCTGAACATTATAGGAAGTTTTAAAGTGATTTACTAGAATCTGACGATATTCTTGAAGAACGAGATATGTCATTCTGTTATTAACATGTTACAGTCTGAAAAATTTTGTATTTCGTGCTTCGAATTACTATATAAACGAAATTGTGATATTAGACTAAGTATTGTTAGAAACAAACAAAATTTTTGCGTGAAAAGTATAATAATTCCACAAGACGTTCATCATTATTCAGGATCAGCAAACATTTTTACCGGTTACGACATCTTTCGAAGTACAATATATCTGATTGTAGAATTACAAATATTTTGTTTCTATATCAATTCCGACGATGCTACGTTTGATAGGCCTAGATAGTGCTTCATTCTCGGCTTTCGATACCCTCTCATTTCTATTGTCGATAGCTTCATTCTTAGAAGGGTTCAGCCTTTTCCTCTGATTAATGTAAAAGGAGGTTGGTTTCCCAGGTGAAGCTCATTTCCTCCTAAAACGAAAATCACAACCATCACCATTTGTATAACATTATTTTTATTGAATTTTAACGCATTTTGAAGTAAAGTGTTGAAATCGTTTGATAAGGAAACAGTAGCTTCGGGTTTCATCTTCCAGTACAAAGGAATCACCTGATCACTGTGAAAAACAAGTCGGTGTGGCTGTGTTGGGTCGTGGATTTTTATGTGAATTCTTATGTATTAGTGGCTACTTCCCTTAACTCAAGTGAATTAGAACATTTATATGTCACTGGTAAATCGATATTCCTTAAAACCGTCCCTGATTTCATCTGACATTTCTCCTAAATATGATAGAGAACTAAAACTTGTATTTATATCTATTTCATTATGAAAACAATTGCTGTCTTTGGTATCGTGATGGAAATCGATTTAAGAAATGATTATTCTGCTATAACTACATTGAAAACGGCACCGCACAGCGATCCGACCTGCAGATGACATCATGATCCGCACTGGGTGAAATAAATCACAATCTAGCTACAGATGGATATGTGCATGTGGACTGCTATTTCGACTTGCTTTCTCGCGAATATAATCTAACACTGCGTTTAAATTTGTTTATTTTAATTACCAAGTTAATACAACTTCACCAGAAAAACTCAAAACATAGGCTAAATATGTACTCTACGATCAGAAATGTCGAATGAGACGACCTCTTTAAACTCACTATGTACATTGTTAGACAAACAATGGAATGACAAAAGTTAGAAGTAAAGGAAATAAACGTTTCATTCTGCCCACTTCTGGTGGACAAAAATAAACCTTGTATACCTTCTCTTTCACCATTCATTTTATCGCCATGCTTATATCCGAAGAGCAATTGAATAATATTCTCCCTGTCCTGCTACTTGTGCACGGCTCGCAGAATGCAGGTTTCACGCTCTTTGCCGCTAATGTCGAATATGAAACCTTTCCCGCTGGATAAAAGTTAATATCCTTTTTTAAATTTTAAATTCGATTCTGCTGAATGACAAGAGCGAAGAGGGAGAGAAGTGGATGAAGTAAAATTGAAATGTAATGGAATGTTCTCGCCATGAATTTGAAAGACAGGAAATTGAGTTACAGTACATATCGTCTGACACATTCGATATATTATTCACCTTCCCACTCCACTCAAATTTTGGTTCGTATTTAAAGAATCACGTTTGTCCAAATGTATAGATGAAACATAATATAGTTTCGTTGGTGCTGTTTAACTTTATTTTATGAGGAATTACCATCCATACATTTCAGGAAGGCATTAAATGCCAAATTTGTATCCTGTACTATAAACTGATCTTCAGTTTTTTAGTGAAAGGGGAGTATTAAAACAAACCAAGTACACATTTTGAATATCTATCTAGCATCAGTCATGAGCCGTATTTGGGATATTCCAACAGCAAAAGAAAATAATCTGTGAAAACAAACGGGATTCAGATATAGTGTATAGACAGCAAGGAACGACATTGTAATTCCATATATAATAATATGTTTTACAGCATTTAAATATCATCCTACAATTAACACTCCTCAACCAACCCATTTTGAATAATTCTAAAATCATACAAAGTTTAAAACGTGGTCTGTACAATAGAAGTAACAAATCAGTATTACCAACCTTCGGATTTTTTAAACACGTATACGATTCAAAATCTCCATTTGGCAATCATGGCACTTAACCCCTTGGGAAGTTAAGTTGGCTGAAAACCTAGTCATCCATCGTATGAAGCTAAATTGTATACTTCTGAGTTCATTGCATAGTAGTTCCTAAACAACTTCACATCTTATTTTAAATTTATCTTTGAGTGCTCAGTTATTTGTTGATCACAATACTACACTTTGCTCTCCACTTAGTTCTGTTTCAAAAATGTTTCCTGATCTAATATAAACTTTTCTTAACAACTGCCGTACATTATATAAACTAGGTTGGAGAGTAGATCAAATATAATTTAATTTTTTAAATTTTTCAATAGTGTTTCGCGTAAGTAAAAAATTGAGCTATCATCATGAATCGTGGGTTTTATCTTAGTTGAACTACTTTTTCTTTCTTTTGTTGGTTTATAATTGATTCGTAGATGACTAAATTTGTCCCTGTAATGAATATTGATGTAAACTAAATTCCATGTTAACAACCTCTAGCTTTTAGAATGGCCTAGATGACCAGAATAACCATAAATTGCTTGTAATTAAGGTCTCCATTTCTAGCAAAAATTAACTGTCCACAGGGAATTAATCAGAGCTGGAGAAATCTCACTATTGAAAGGATTAATTGTTTAACGTGCTATTTTATATACCTTGGTAACAGTCATCATGTACGAATACCATAAATACAAAGATCTGGGGGAACATTCTGCAGATTCATAGAGGAATCATTCTTCGCATCTCGTGCCTGTTACTATATATGCACAAGTAGCATTTGTCATCGTTGGTATAAAGGTATATATCTGACATTGGAACGGTTGAACTTATGTTAATGAAAGGGAACAGTACATCTCCTACATCAATTCTCAAAATCACTTTGGTGCAAAACTGTCGCTTACCGGAATCCTTAATCCTAGTATCTTCAAGCTTACGACTGCAATAGGTGTTCACACAACAATGACTACTTTATTCACCCAGACGGCTCTCGCATACTAAATCTCGCTGAATCTGACGAAGTGGGATGCACGTTCGTGGTCTACGAGGACAAGAGCGAAGCGTCTTCAGTCCAGTATAAACTATCATCCGGCTACTTAGTATTGCAAGCCTATTTACGGGTGATTAAATCTGCTGTGCATTAGTGTGAAACCAACAAGTTCTATGATACTCAGTGACTCACAGGCTACATTGAAATCAACCAATGGCAATGAAAAACACAGACTTTTTATTTGTTGTTGAGAGCGAGTACTTGAGAGTCCTAGAACGAAAACAATGCCCTTTTACTCATCTGTTTCCGAGAAATACTCGATGAGTCGGAAAGTATCCATTGTAATGCACTGGCGGGGGTTAAAACGATCCGTCGTGGAGGCGGTATTTAACCTTATGTCAGAGAATAATCTCCCTCTTCACTAATAATTTTGCGAATCAAATGGCACTTAGGAATTTAGTGAATGAAGAGAGCGAGAGAGAGAGAGAGAGAGAGAGAGAGAGAGAGAGAGAGAAAGAGAGAGGAGGCTGGGGATTATATTTCAGAGGTTACATTTTGATGTTAGAAAATATCTTAAAATTTTGAAGAGGCCGAAAAATGTGGAGGTAACCAGATAAAACCTGTCTAAGTTAGCCAAGGCCCGCGGTGATAGAATCGAGTGTTCGGCTTCTTGGTCCTTACGACTTGTTTTAGGAGAAGGATGCCTGGGTCAGTAGACTGACTAAGGGGGATTCGTTGCATTTGGTTACTTTCACTATTTCGTTTACCTGAGAACTAATAAGCAGAATACGATGTTCAGTTTCTATATTTTTATTAGATTTCAATAAAGGGACTCTTGTCATCATACGCAGAGTTTTATGTTTGAAATGATACTGTAAGATTCACAGAATAGCAGTGCTCCCACGTCTGCCTTTGCTCGTTCCGATGGTATACTGGTTCTCTTGCAGACTCCTCATCCAATACACACGTAACCGCCAAACTATTTTAAAAGCTCAAATCAAAGCATTAATAAATACTACTACTACTACTACTACTACTACTACTACTACACGAGCTTTCATTCCATCCCTGATGGGGACGGTTGGCTCCCAAGAGGTTACGGTGATACGGTAAAGGAGATGTTCGGAGAAGGTGAGGGAGGTGGCACCCATGACCTATACTAAGAACTGTCCCGACATTCGCCTTAGTGCAGGAAACTGGAAAACTGCGGAAAACCATTCTCAGAACAGCCGAAGTTGGGGACCAGCCCCTCTCCATCTCTCAAATTCAGATGCCTAGTAAATTAGTGGAACAACCTCTAGATCTCGTAAAAAACTGGGTCTGTGACAAGATAACTATTCTTCCCCAATATATATTGTCGACTCCACAGCAAATAAATCATTTCCGAGTTCATTCTCACTCAATTTCTGTCCGGCAATTCAAAGTTAAAAGGCCACTTTGAACGTTTGAAATTAATAATAAAGACGGCTATCTCTGCTTTAGTGAATATTTTCGAACAGTGGACCATTTGCTGTTTGGCTGGGCCATGTTTTGAAGAACATGTTTTCATCCCGAATGGTACCTGAAGAGCTGAAATTTGCAACTCTCAAAGCCGTTATCAAATCTGTTCAGAAAATCCTGCTGCTACGAACAGTTCCTAAAATTCATCCTACACATCTTCATTAATTTACTTTCCTAACTTTTCTCCCAAGGATCAATAATTGATTAACTGATTGTTGAACTATAACCCTAATATAAATTACTCCTGTCAAATAGAGTTTCAACTGTTAGGACATTCAATAAGTAAAAGGTAATTTAGTCCTTACGATCCAAAAGTGAGTTTCTACAGTATCACAGAGGATTAATTCCATATGTTTTAAGTCATAAATTCAATTTTAACGTCGACAGGAATAGCAGTTAAGTAAGAGGGCACCTCGTTCACAATCTTCTGTAGCCGTGATTCCCTAAACATCTTCCTGTGTTCTATGAAACAGATTGTCTTTATCGGGAGAAGTTAGATTACTTAGCCAGGACTGTGTACGAAGTCTGAGTTGGAGGCACAATTAATAGGCTACCACGTAAATAGTTACTGTGGCTACCGGGTTTCAATTTTACTTCAACTGAATTAAATTACGATGAGGTTACTGAGTCCTTCTGTCCTTCAAAACGAAGTTAAAGGAACAGTATTTCAGTCAGTGTAATGTTATCAGGATTGCATAATATCTCGGCAATTATGCAATGGGTAACATCCTGTTCTGTGCCTTTTATGATACACAGATATTGGACTCCAATTTTTCCTACTCAACGAGTAAGAACATTACAGCATAAAGTCATGATGTTAAACGCGACCACAGCTTTTCTACGCTAATGTCCAGATTACGAATAGTGGAAGCTCTTGCCTTGTGTATGAATGAATGAATGGATTAATTATATAATTAATACAATACTCTTGCCTCCCAATCACGGATGATCACCAACTGGAAAGCGAGTATTCTTTTACTTTAATTATAGTTAATAAATGCAGTTATTTCCTATTATAAAATGCCATGCCAATGATTTCGCAAATAATTATTGTTAAGAATAATAAAAATATACATTATTATTATTATTATTATTATTATTATTATTATTATTATTATTATTATTATTATTATTATTATTTCTTTCTTGATTTACGATATTTGCAGCATTGACAAATCTTACATTTTATAAAAAGGGTGAAATATTAATTGAAATAATGTCAAAAATTAAATCTGTAAGCCTATACTGCACTAAAGTTATATATTGCCATGAAAGATGGAGAGATATATATCTGAAATACAGGGAATTAAATTAAGAACGATCTTAACTAGGAAGTACATTAGAAACCTGATAATTTAAATCAAAGACAAAGCAGGAGAACCGTAAAATTTTTAAAAACATCAGAAACGTTAACAAGTAGTAATGTTAATGTCGACGCAAGATAGAGACGGATCCTACTATGACAATTCTGGAAATTTAGTGAATGATGGAGTTAGGAACTCTCAGTCGCCTTTTATGAGGAGTTTCTATTCAAAAGGCACCATTTCCACCTTACCAAAGTTGTGAAAAAACGCAAGGGAACGTAAATACAAGGCACATGGAACATACTCATGATCGGGTATGGTACTACTTTTAAAGAATAACATTTTTCTGGTCTGGATTGCTCATTGAATTCGATAGTATTCAACTAATTCAAGGCATGTGGTGGAAATACTATTAAAAAGAAGTTAAATTCGAAATAGCACAATTTTAACAGACACTCCCCATATGTTCCAAAATAAAGAAGGAATGGTACCCCGAGCTGTTACCATAACACCAATGACTTCGATAAGCATCTCATAAATACTACTTAGACTTCTTTAAATGTTCAACACACTTAGACTTTCGGGGTATATCCTTGACTTTAACAGAGTTATAGAGGTTGGGGTAACTTCCCATGTATATCCTTACTACTAACTGCAGGTATCATCTCTGTTTTCGTTTTCTTTAGATTTATTTTTCCATATTTCTGTGTTAATATTATATAATTTTACTGTTCTTCCTTGATTCTTTCCTTCTCCCGTTACTCTTTTAACAAAAGTGTAAAGTTCGAGTTCATTTTCAGTTTTACACATCTATTTCCCATTGATATACTTCTCAAGGATTTTTAGTCACACTTTATAACCTTCTAGAGTTTCGTATGTTCGATGCATGGAATGCCTTGAATTTTCCTTTCTGTTGTCTTACATACATACATACATACATACATTATCATTATAGACTGTTATGCCTTTCAGCGTTCAGTCTGCAAGCCTCTGAGAATTTACTAAACGTCGCCACAATCCTCGATTTGCAACTAGTGTTGTGGCTTCATTTAGTTCTATACCTCTTATCTTTAAATCGTTAGAAACAGAGTCTAACCATCGTCGTCTTGGTCTCCCTCTACTTCTCTTACCCTCCATAACAGAGTCCATTATTCTCCTAGGTAACCTATCCTCCTCCATTCGCCTCACATGACCCCACCACCGAAGCCGGTTTATGCGTACAGCTTCATCCATCGAGTTCATTCCTAAATTAGCCTTTATATCCTCATTCCGAGTTCCCTCCTGCCATTGTTCCCACCTGTTTGTACTAGCAATCATTCTTGCTACTTTCATGTCTGTTACTTCTAACTTATGAATAAGATATCCTGAGTCCACCCAGCTTTCGCTCCCATAAAGCAAAGTTGGTCTGAAAACAGACCGATGTAAAGATAGTTTCGTCTGGGAGCTCACTTCCTTCTTACAGAATACTGCTGATCGCAACTGCGAGCTCACTGCATTAGCTTTACTACACCTTGATTCAATCTCACTTACTATATTACCATCCTGGGAGAACACACAACCTAAATACTTGAAATTATCGACCTGTTCTAGCTTTGTATCACCAATCTGACATTCAATTCTGTTGGATTTCTTACCTACTGACATCAATTTAGTCTTAGAGAGGTTAATTTTCATACCATACTCATTGCACCTATTTTCAAGTTCCAAGATGTTAGACTGCAGGCTTTCGGCACAGTCTGCCATTAAGACCAAGTCGTCAGCATAGGCCAGGCTGCTTACTACATTTCCACCTAACTGAATCCCTCCCTGCCATTTTATACCTTTCAGCATATGATCCATGTAAACTACAAACAGCAAAGGTGAAAGATTACAGCCTTGTCTAACTCCTGTAAGTACCCTGAACCAAGAACTCATTCTACCATCAATTCTCACTGAAGCCCAATTGTCAACATAAATGCCTTTGATTGATTTTAATAATCTACCTTTAATTCCATAGTCCCCCAGTATAGCGAACATCTTTTCCCTCGGTAACCTGTCATATGCTTTCTCTAGATCTACGAAACATAAACACAACTGCCTATTCCTCTCGTAGCATTTTTCAATTACCTGGCGCATACTGAAAATCTGATCCTGACAGCCTCTCTGTGGTCTGAAACCACACTGGTTTTCATCCAACTTCCTCTCAACGACTGATCGCACCCTCCCTTCCAAGATGCCAGTGAATACTTTGCCTGGTATACTAATCAATGAGATACCTCGATAGTTGTTGCAATCCTTCCTGTTCCCTTGCTTATAGATAGGTGCAATTACTGCTTTTGTCCAATCTGAAGGTACCTTACCAACACTCCACGCTAATTTGACTACTCTATGAAGCCATTTCATCCCTGCCTTCCCACTATACTTCACCATTTCAGGTCTAATTTCATCTATTCCTGCTGCCTTATGACAATGGAGTTTATTTACTATCCTTTCCACTTCCTCAAGCATAATTTCACCAACATCATTTTCCTCCTCCCCATGAGCTTGACTGTTTGCAACACCACCATGATGATTTCCTTTTACATTGAGAAGATGTTCAAAATATTCCCTCCACCTCTCCAGTGATTCCCTGGGATCTGTTATGAGTTCACCTGAATTACTCAAAACACTGTTCATTTCCTTTTTCCCTCCCTTCCTAAGATTCTTTATTACTGTCCAGAAAGGTTTCCCTGCTGCTTGACCTAGCCTTTCCAGGTTATTACCAAAATCTTCCCATGACTTCTTTTTGGATTCAACAACTATTTGTTTCGCTCTGTTTCTTTCATCTACGTACAAATCCCTGTCTGCCTCGGCCCTTGTTTGGAGCCATTTCTGATAAGCCTTCTTTTTACGTTTACAGGCTGCTCTCACTTCATCATTCCACCAAGATGTTCGCCTTTTCCCATCTTTACACACAGTTGTTCCTAGGCATTCCCTTGCTGTTTCTACTACAGCATCCCTGTATGCCACCCATTCACTTTCTATATCCTGAACCTGCTTACTGTCTACTGTTCGAAACTTCTCGCTAATCATATCCATGTACTTCTGTCTAATTTCCTCGTCCTGGAGATTTTCTACCCTTATTCGTTTGCAGACAGATTTCACTTTCTCTACCCTAGGCCTAGAGATACTTAGTTCACTACAGATCAGATAATGGTCTGTATCATCGAAAAATCCCCGAAAAACTCGTACATTCCTAAAAGATTTCCTGAATTCAAAGTCTGTTAAGATATAGTCTATTATGGATCTGGTACCCCTAGCCTCCCATGTGTAGCGGTGAATAGCCTTATGCTTGAAGAATGTATTCGTAACAGCTAAACCCATACTAGCACAGAAGTCAAGCAGACGCTTCCCATTCCCATTAGCTTCCATATCTTCCCCACATTTACCAATCACCCTTTCGTATCCTTCAGTTCTATTCCCAACTCTCGCATTGAAATCGCCCATTAGCACTATTCTATCCTTGCTGTTGACCCTGACCACGATGTCACTCAATGCTTCATAAAACTTGTCAACTTCATCCTCATCTGCACCCTCACATGGTGAATACACGGACACAATTCTTGTCCCAATTCCTCCCACTGACAAATCTACCCACATCATTCGCTCACTTACGTGCCTGACAGAAACTATGTTGCGTGCAATGGTATTCCTGATAAAGAGCCCTACCCCAGACTCTGCCCTTCCCTTTCTAACACCCGTCAAGTACACTTTATAATCTCCTATCTCTTCCTCCTTATCTCCCCTTACCCGAATATCACTTACTCCTAGCACATCCAGATGCATCCTCTTTGCTGACTCAGCAAGTTGTCTTATAGACTAATTATTGTATACTTTCATGAACCACCAAATTATCCCTCCCATTTCCATTTTCGTTAACATTTCAGTACTGATTTCCGTATTTTCACTTATTTTACGAACATTTATATGGGTTCTCTTGCTGATACATTCTATCCTGAGTGTTGTCTTTCTATTTCTTCCCCTCTTTGTACCACTTTCCTACACAACATCCACTAAACCCCGAATATCTCCATATCTCTTCAATACCGATCCCGAGATGACTTAGCCCTTCTTATATTTTATGAAACATTTCTAGGAATAAAATTTAACCTTTCCATTTTATCAGTATGTTATCAAATATCTCAAATATATCATCTTTACGCGGTGATCGGTCCAACTTTGCGACTTCAAATAATTCCGATATGGAACACGGTAGTGTAGATCTCATTTCAAAGGAATGTTTCCACGTAAGGACTCACAAATTGAGAGTACAAATACACTAGGTAAGAATACCGCTTTCGAACACAAAGATTTAGGTTAACAAATGGATTTTTTTTCAAATAACAAACTAGGTGTAAAATTATGTATAACATTTTGTTTCATGTATCTATCTTCGGTATATTGGGAGATATTAATGTTGACACGACCGGTGATGTGTACATAATGAGTGCACATACATGTATGTCAAACACACACTTCACTGAGCCGCATAAGAGACGTGCACAAAAAGTCTTCGAATATCTAATTTTTGTGTAACTCAGACACTACAGTATTTGTGTTATGACAAAGAAACTTTGCACAGTGATTTAAAATTCATTGTTCATAGGTACAAACTTGAACCAGTTAATTGAGAAAAGATGTTTTAGAATGCTTCTTAAAAATTTGAATTTTATCTCAGGGACGGTGAGGGCCTGGACCATGCAATTTTCTTTAGCGATTTACAATACCTTGATGATTTAATGCCTGCAGGCGTTTTTAATTTCATGCCTATTTCGATATTTAAAAATAAATTTACTTTTCAATTTGGAAAGGTCACAAAAAGTACATAACTTATACCGTATACAAAACTCTGAAGTCCGTACAATTACACAATATCCTCATTTATCCGGATTAAATGGGACCGGAATTGATCCGGTTTATCCAAAATCCGGATAATCCGAAAAAATAAAAAAATAAATATTGTACATGGTATATAATATATTAACATAAGTTGTACAGTAATACCTTTTTTCAATTGTACGAAAAAATATAAGAAGACTTTTCGTACATTTACGACTCTGTTTTATGCACTAAAATAATCTGTGGGTTTTTCTCTTTTATATTTGTATAGCATTTGCCCGCAGCACGATTGCGAAGACGTTTTACTAACAACAGTTCTGCCGGTGTGGTTTCAGTCAAAGATTCTAAATAGGCCATCAGTTTGTCCAGCTGCATTGTTGCCTCTCCATGAGTCATTGTTTCTTCTGATGGAACGTCGGTTTCATTTTCGAATTCCTCATCGGTGAATTAATAGTGCGTTGCATTCAGAAGAGCGTGGGTTCGAATCCCCCTCGGCCGTCCTGGGAATGGTTTTCCACTGTTTCCCATTCTCAATTCCTGGGGAAATCCGGTACGGTACCTTTGATAGACCGTGGCCGAATTACTTCCAATTCCTGTCCTTAAATATTCTCGGCGGAAAAGACATTCAAGAAGAGTCGACGCCGTAAAAGAAATAATGTGCAAGTAAAAACAAATGTTTATAATTTTCGATCCGGATAAACCAGAGGTCCGGATTAATGAGGGCCGGATAAACTAGGTTCTTGTGTACGTATTTTGCAAATCCCTTGCAGGAATATGTGTGACAGTATTTAGCCTGCCTCTCTGTGAAGTCTGAGATTAATATCTCTAGTAGTTCAATAGAAAAAGGTACATTTATCATGGAAGAAGTAAGTCCAGGGAGTGACAATTGAATTTCTGAAGACACAACCTCGCAATGTATCTCTCAAATCGAAACAAACTTTCCGCGGTGATCGCCATGCTTGACCAACCAGAAATGATGCTTCGCAGCCTTCTTCACTACTCTTATGTGTGTGATACCGTCAACTGCTCAACACTCCTTCCTTTGAGGAGAAATTCCAAGCTGTTTAAATGTGTCACATTCTGGCCCCAAAATTATCGAAATATGGAGACAATTCCAATTCCAATGGCGAAGGAGGTTTCGGGATTAGCACTCATATACATACGAAGAAATTAAAGAAGAAACTAATACAGTTTAAAAAGTCGACATAAACTGAAAACAGGGAAATAACTGAGGACAGTCGGATATGACAAAAAACCAAGTGGATGTATTGGAAAATGAAATGTGCCTCACTTAAATTGTGATAATATGAGTTACGGATTTAAGAAAGCGACAACAGAGGATAAATTTAGGTGCAGGGATTCTCAGGTAAACAGATAAGAAGATGACTGACGTTTTCATTACATACTGTAAGCCTAAGGAGGCAAGGCAGAGGCAAGAAATAAAAGAAAACAGAAGTAGAAGAGAAATACAGTACAAATTTCAGAAAATGCCAGGAAATATATTACGGTGTGAAATAAGGGGTTACACTCCGCGGCACTATTCAAACATTAAAAAACCATTAGTGGAATTCGAGGACGATTGTAAACTCCAACGGTATTCCGCACATATCCCGCTGATTGTCAATTTGACGTCTCTCTCGCCTTCTACCCCAGGAACAACCACGAGTTTACAGGAATGATGACGGTACTTCCCTACGGACACGCAGTCAGAAACGTTGCCATGGAAACCAGTAGGTTCGTTGTCGATCTGTCGGTCACTCAATGCAGAGCATGAAACCCGATGAAAATTGTCATTTTTTCCGTCATTTGAAGAGTAAGCGAAATTACGTCCAGAGCAAAATTGTTTACGATAAAGGGACGTTTTACATATAGTTCAGAGATTTTAAAGGAAGAGGGAATTCTGGGATGGAAAGAAAGCAAAATTCACTGCCAAATGTAGCAAGACTTAAGGTTGTCCTCGATGACACTAGCGAATTAATAATAATAATAATAATAATAATAATAATAATAATAATAATAATAATAATAATAATAATAATAATAATAATAATAATAATAATAAGGAAGTCAGCTCCCAGACGAAACTATCTTTACATCGGTCTGTTTTCAGACCAACTTTGCTTTATGGGAGCGAAAGCTGGGTGGACTCAGGATATCTTATTCATAAGTTAGAAGTAACACACATGAAAGTAGCAAGAATGATTGCTGGTACAAACAGGTGAGAACAATGGCAGGAGGGAACTCGGAATGAGGAGATAAAGGCTAATTTAGGAATGAACTCGATGGATGAAGCTGTACGCATAAACCGGCTTCGGTGGTGGGGTCATGTGAGGCGAATGGAGGAGGATAGGTTACCTAGAAGAATAATGGACTCTGTTATGGAGGGTAAGAGAAGTAGAGGGAGACCAAGACGACGATGGTTAGACTCTGTTTCGAACGATTTAAAGATAAGAGGTATAGAACTAAATGAGGCCACAACACTAGTTGCAAATCGAGGATTGTGGCGACGTTTAGTAAATTCTCAGAGGCTTGCAGACTGAACGCTGAAAGGCATAACAGTCTATAATGATAATGTATGTATGTATGTATGTATGTATGTATGTATAATAATAATATTGAATTACCAGTAGAACATAGGGTCCCCATAAGGAATCACCACTGCACTCTGCTCTTTACCAGTTCTCTTGCCTCTTGGCACATTGTGCAATTTCTTGATCTCCTGAATATTCTCCATCTCACCCGTGGTCTACCTCGTCTCCCATGACCTTATGCACTCCTCCTCAGATCTTTCTTCGAAACTAATCCTTCGCCTCGCCTCAGAGTTTACCCAGACCATTTCCATTTTCCCTTCCTGACCTACTCCGTGATTTGTCTTTG